>NC_060122.1:458351444-459601444 GCF_021461395.2 Schistocerca americana | reverse complement strand
CACATAGTGGGATAACACAAGGATAGGACAGGGTTTGTTTTACTGCAGTATTTTGCAAACAAAACTTTCTTTACTTCTCGGAGATCTCCCTTCGTTCTTCATTATTTCCAAAAAGTCCTATCTATACCTGCTTTCTGTACTTTTCTCGTATAGCTTCTCAGTGCATTTCTTCAAATTCATTGCAACTCATTCTCTTATAGGCTACCCCCTCTTAAGCTAACTTAAATCTACTGAGCTCAGATGCTAAACTAAGGGACGAGGCAATGCAGCAACACAAAACAATTAACACAAACAGCAATGACAAAAAAAAATGGAAAATTGCAAAGCAAGCTACAGTAAATCTGAATTACCAAGCAATGCAACATTACAACTAATATGAGCCAATGTGCAGCAACAAGAAAAATAAATCAGTAGTAAAACTAGCTTAACAGAGTAATACAAACTGAAATTTAGTAGCACTATGCCTGGCAAACAACAGCGAAACGTCCCCTTTTGAAAAATTATACATGACTGTGCTTCAACTGTCACACAATATTTTTAGCGCAACGCAATCTGACTTTCAATAATCCCTACAAAAGAATGGCCCTGACTAACATTAACCTATAGGCCTACCTTTCACAAATCACTTACCTTACAAAAATCTTCGTTACTCGAACTACTGCAATATAGCGAGCGCCACTACTGCCAGCTAAATAAAAGATTCAAACTACGGAAGGCACTAACTACTGATAGGCATAGTTAGCAAATGAAAGATTTTAATAGAGAACAAACAATGTATTTACCTTAATAGTCATAATACATATAGCAGTTCATGACATCCAGTCTTACAAATTTCAAAACTCCGCCATCTCTCTCCCCACATGCACCACTGCTGGCGGCTCACCTCCAACTGCACAGCGCTACGCGCTGTTAACATCCAACTGCCCAACACTACAATGGCAGACAACAATGCAAACTAGCCACAGACTGCACACAGCACAGCCAGTGATTTACATACAGAGCGCAACGTGGCGTTCCCTATATAAAAACCTAAACAGCCTACTTACATAGCACCTAAACAGCCTACTTACAAACGCGTCGTATCACCAAACATCGGCGCAGACAGCCGGTGATGTACAGTAGAATGTTTTTGATGCCCTGTACTCGGGATGTGATTTCCTTTTGTTCTCTCGAATAAGTAACAGCAGTTTTGAAGTTTCTGATCAGGTTCTTTACCTGTCGATAAAAAAAATGTGCAGGTTTGCACTAGCGTTGTTAATTTGTGGGATCACTTTAACACTGCATGATGGCAATCCTTTGTCTAGAAAAATCTGGTCGTGTAATAATGGATTTGTTTGTCCTCCCGACGAGTCAGTTAGCAGAGGAAATACGTTCTGCTGTACGTAGGGCTTCAAATCATCAGTCGAAAAGTTTTTGTAGATGGCTGTTATGTGTTTCGCAGTCTGATGAAGTAGCAACGACATTTCTGTATTTTGCTTTCGCCTTTCCTTTTCATGATTGTATGAAAACATTAATAAAGACAATATTTTGGGCTTCAGTTTATTTTCAATGTAAGTAACGTAAAAACTGAAAATAAAGAAGATTAAATTGTTTTTGTACAGCGTCTCGATCCCGAGACCCTCCCATTACGAACTCACACTGTTTAATGTGCGCCAACAAACGAGAGGCTACATTAACATAAATGGCTCATGCCTCGCCCTACCAGCATCAGAAACTTTTTTTCTAAACGCTACATTTTTTGGAGCTCCTATTCCGTCACTTTCATTTTTGACCAAGCCGTGCGTATGCCATAACTTTGGAGGAAATTGGTAAGGTCGAGTGGTTGTGGTCCCCTTGGCAATCGTCAACAGTTCTTGGAAGTAAATGCACGTTTATCGAACTAGTGATCGCGATCTATTGCAGTAACTACTGCTGGAAGAAAATGGATGAAGACATTCTACATCAACAGTTACGTAACTGTAAAGCTAAACACATCACCATCGTCTTTTATTAAACGAATGTGGTTCATATTACTCGTACATAACATGTTAGAGTGCTTATACGTCTGAGTCTAATTCAAAACATTTGTGTAATTTAAATTTTAATCAGCCTATTGGCGTAATTTAAAGTAATACCTATGCGTTCCTTTCAGGGGGAAAACATGAATGAAAATTCCAGCACTGGTACAAACACTAAAACGCCTGCAGTGTTCAGTAACAGGTTTTTCTCGCGGAAGTGAAGTTGTTTTCTCAGTTCACAGCCCCAAAAAAGGAAAATTAAGGACTAAATTAAACTGCTGCCAGGAAAGACCCGATATTTACAAAACAAAGTAGCCTCATTGTTATCTGAAACTAGCAGCTTGGCAGTTCACAGCTTACACATGTGAACAGGAATTTAAAACCTTATGGGATAAGTTTGTAACTGAAGCGTTTCCTTTTGTGAAAGTTTCCATTTAGTCGGTTGGAGCCGTAGTCGTCGGCAACTGTCGGTCGCGTCTACTCGCAACGCTTGACTTCATACAAACCGAAGGAGCCGCCCTCTGCTTTCCTTTGTGTATACTACCTATTCTGTGACGCAACTAAGGAAATGATCGCCTTGCTGTGGATCGTCTGTGTCAGTAAACGTAACACATTGGAAATTCTATGCATGCGCCCGGGATATTTTATCGAAGGTGCCACTTATTGAATGGGGCTCATTTACACTTAGAGTGGACGTTCCCCAGTTTCTAAGACTAATCTTTTTCGCTCAGATAGCTTATTTTATTACAGAAGTTTTTATAACAGTTGTAACTGTGACACGGTGGTTGAAGTAAGCCATTCCGTGATACATTCTCACGGCTTTTGTACCATTTTCGACGACAGTATATGGAATGGAATTATCGACGAATATTTGAGGAAGCGGTACATCGTTCTCTGTCTAGCAGAAAAAAGGACTTCATTCTCTTTCGAGACATACTGACGGTGTTCTTGGAACAAGTGTCATCAAACATTGATGAAAATGAATGGATGGTGGCAGATTAATCAGTTAATTGGTTACACGTTACACAGGTCATTCGAACGATTCTTTTATCAAAATGATGTGGAACGAGTCAATATACAGGATATGTATACAAGATTAGCGCTAACATTAATGAGCCGCGCGGGATTAGCCGAGCGGTGTAAGGCGCTGCAGTCATGGACTGTGCAGCTGGTCCCGGCGGAGGTTCGAGTCCTCCCTCGGGCATGGGTGTGTGTGTTTGTCCTTAGGATAAATTAGGTTGTGTGTAAGCTTAGGGACTGCTGACCTTAGCAGCTAAGTTGCCTAAGGTTTCACACACATTTGAACATTTTTTGAACATTAATGAACAAATTATTAATTATAGTCCTAGTCGTGCAAATACACTTTCTTTACTGTTTACTAACTTTTGATTAGAAATTCGTCAATGGAAGAATGGGTTCAAATGGCTCTGAGCACTATGGGACTTAACTTCTAAGGTCATTAGTCCCCTAGAACTGAGAACTACTTAAAGCTAACTAACCTAAGGACATCACACACATCCATGCAAGAGGCAGGATTCGAACCTACGACCGTAGCGGTCGCACGGTTCCAGACTGTAGCGCCTAGAACCGCTCGGCCACACCGGCCGGCCGTCAGTGGAACAGAAGGAGTTGTTTAAGAGAAACGATTTTGAAATTAGATTTAAAACTTGTTTCGCTACTTGTCTGAAATTTGATGTTATTGGGCAAATAAATTGTTTCTTAAGCCACTGACAGCTTTAACTATATGTAATAAAGTTCACCTTCCCCCTCCAGTGTTGTAGGTCTGGACATCGCTGTTCTTCTCAAATTGTGACGAATTATTTGTGCGAATTTCATTAGCGAATATATGTATTGCGGCGACACAGTTAAAATTCCTTCGCAATCATTACTTCCTTTCTAAGTTATGAGTTACTCCAGAAAATTATTCCGCAAGACATTACTGAGAGGAAATATGCAAATTATGTCAGGATGCTGACATTTTTGTTTCCAAGATCAGCAATTATGCGAATATTAAGGTAGCTGAACATATTTGTTTGAGATGTTATGTAATGTGCTTCTTCCAATTCAGGTTTTCTTCAAGACGTACACCCAAAAAATTTGGAGCATTGTACACTATTTACTGACTCCATCTCATGTGCTGCATCATTTGTTCGTATGATTCTGTTTGTTGTACAGAACTGAATGTAGTGTGTTTTTCAAAATTTAGGAAGAGTCCATTCCCAGACAAGCACTTATTAATTCTTTAGAAAATATCGTTTACGAACACTTCTGTTGCTTTCTCTCTAACGAGATTTATTGCAGTACTAGTATTGTCTCTAAAAATTACCAATGTACCAATGTTGAAAAAGTCATTCACATATATAAGGACTAGGAGTAGAACCGTAATTAACCCCTGCGCGACTCCGTTTGTGATTTTCTCCCGGTCGCCGCTCGGAATGGCCGCGCGGTTTAAGGCACCATGTCACGGACTGCGTGGCCCCTCCCGCTGGAGGTTCGAGTCCTCACTCGGGCATGGGTATGTGTGTTGTTCTTAGCATAATTTTGTGTAAGTAGTTTGTAAGTTTAGGGACCGATTACCTCACCAGTTTGGTCCAATAGGAATTCACACACACACACACACACACACACACACACACACACACACACACACACGCACGCACACACATTTCCCCGGTCATTAAAATTTTTTACCTTTCCGACATTCTCTGAATCATTCAGTTCCCCACCGAAAGCACATCGGCGAAACATGGGGTAAAGGGGGTGATGTTCTGGTGAACCACGTGCTTAGCTCCAGTTAAGGTCTCTAGTGTTTCTCTCCTTTTCGATGTATTGTTGCGGAGGTATATGAATCTTTATATTACAACTGTTATTGCTGTTCTTCAATGTGAAATTGTAACTGCTATTCGTCTATACTCAATTAATTGCATCAATTTTTCGCGTTGATTCTGCACTGTAAGAAACGTCTATTAATTTTTATGCCCTGTAAATGTCAATTTTTTTGCGTGTGTAACGCTTATATTTTTGTACTCTCTAATCTGAGTGCAGTAGAGTATGTTAGTGAAAGAATCTGCAACACACAGCATTTATTCTTGAGCACTGAATATCATAGTCCTTTTGGTAAAAGTGCGTCGTGATACGTTTTCTACGCTTGAAGAGCACAGCAATAACGTGCACTGTTTCTGTTTGTGGCTGAGAGTGTTGCTCCTGTCACGGTGACATTTTGTGGGAAGGAGATCAAATTAAAGACGAAATCCATGATTAATCGTCTTGAGTTGTAAATTATTCCTGCTTTTACGGCACCAGTTGTTAATATACAAACCGTACCTACTATACAACCTTCATTAATAATTTCAGACATTTTGTCGAACACTGGTATCACTTCTGTACTTGTTCCAACAGTTTCCTTGCAATACTTGCGTCTTTCCTGCACCCTCGATATTCTATCCCAAACGTTACTTTTACCAACGCTTTGCACGCACAGTCAAATCTTTTGTCGTCGCTCGCGTTACTGCTGTCTTCCGACTCAGATTAACCTAGCACACTTTCTTCGGGTGCCTCTACTTGCGTCACGTGTTGTGACAATGAAACATACACCTTTCACGTGATCGTCAGAGAACTGCAACACTATTCTGCGCTTTTTCTTTCCTTAACAGTACTTCTGCAATTAGGCATCTACAGGGTGTTTCAAAAATGACCGGTATATTTGAAACGGCAATAAAAACTAAACGAGCAGTGATAGAAATACACCGTTTGTTGCAATATGCTTGGGACAACAGTACATTTTCAGGCAGACAAACTTTCGAAATTACAGTAGTTACAATTTTCAACAACAGATGGCGCTGCGGTCTGGGAAACTCTATAGTACGATATTTTCCACATATCCACCATAAGTAGCAATAATATGGCGCAGTCTCTGAATGAAATTACCCGAAACCTTTTACAACGTGTCTGGCGGAATGGCTTCACATGCAGATGAGATGTACTGCTTCAGCTGTTCAATTGTTTCTGGATTCTGGCGGTACACCTGGTCTTTCAAGTGTCCCCACAGAAAGAAGTCACAGGGCTTCATGTCTGGCGAATAGGGAGGCCAATCCACGCCGCCTCCTGTATGTTTCGGATAGCCCAAAGCAATCACACGATCATCGAAATATTCATTCAGGAAATTAAAGACGTCGGCCGTGCGATGTGGCCAGGCACCATCTTGCATAAACCACGAGGTGTTCGCAGTGTCGTCTAAGGCAGTTTGTACCGCCACAAATTCACGAAGAATGTCCAGATAGCGTGATGCAGTAATCGTTTCGGATCTGAAAAACGGGCCAATGATTCCTTTGGAAGAAATAGCGGCCCAGACCAGTACTTTTTGAGGATGCAGGGACGATGGGACTGCAACATGGGGCTTTTCGGTTCCCCATATGCGCCAGTCCTGTTTATTGACGAAGCCGTCCAGGTAAAAATAAGCTTCGTCAGTAAACCAAATGCTGCCCACATGCATATCGCCGTCATCAATCCTGTGCACTATATCGTTAGCGAATGTCTCTCGTGCAGCAATGGTAGCGGCGCTGAGGGGTTGTCGCGTTTGAATTTTGTATGGATAGAGGTGTAAACTCTGGCGCATGAGACGATAGGTGGACGTTGGCGTCATTTGGACCGCAGCTGCAACACGGCGAACGGAAACCCGAGGCCGCTGTTGGATCACCTGCTGCACTAGCTGCGCGTTGCCCTCTGTGGTTGCCGTACGCAGTCGCCCTACCTTTCCAGCACGTTCATCCGTCACGTTCCCAGTCCGTTGAAATTTTTCAAACAGATCCTTTATTGTATCGCTTTTCGGTCCTTTGGTTACATTAAACCTCCGTTGAAAACTTCGTCTTGTTGCAACAACACTGTGATCTAGGCGGTGGAATTCCAACACCAGAAAAATCCTCTGTTCTAAGGAATAAACCATGTTGTCTACAGCACACTTGCACGTTGTGAACAGCACACGCTTACAGCAGAAAGACGACGTACAGAATGGCGCACCCACAGACTGCGTTGTCTTCTATATCTTTCACATCACTTGCAGCGCCATCTGTTGTTGAAAATTGTAACTACTGTAATTTCGAAAGTTTGTCCGCCTGAAAATGTACTGTTGTCGCAAGCATATTGCAACAAACGGTGTATTTCTATCGCTGCTCGTTTAGGTTTTATTGCCGTTTCAAATATACCGGTCATTTTTGAAACACCCTGTACATCACCGGACGCGTGCGGTACGCAGTGCCGTCTCGGTGCAGTCGTCCACTTCACAGGTGAGTCACAGCTCCTATGGTGGGTATAATGACGGCGCAGTAATGCAGTTTGGCGCGTGACTAAACAAGCGAAGCATATCTAGCACCACTGTTGTGTGCTCGGCGCGCTGACGTAATTATTGAACGAAAACAAAACTGGCGGCACTGTATGCCGCCACGCGCCCGCCGCAGGCTTTAGGCGGTTTCCCACGCTCGTTTAGGCAAAAAATTTGCCTCGAAGAGTACGGTACACAAACAGTTAAAGTACAATCTCACATAAAACAAAGTTTAAACGATACACAAACAGACGGTGCCTTCACTCTCTTAGATTACCTTAACGACTCTGACGTCAGGGAAGCCATATAAGAACCAATTCAAGGAATAAAATAAAATTTTCCAAATTCTGTATGATGTTCGCGCTTTTTAATGTTTGTTCTCTGTGGTGATGCGTGTGGGTCGACTGGGATTCCGCAGTAACCGCTGCAAGCTGCCTGCCATGCTTGCGAACTCAAAACACTATTAATTTAACAAACAATTCTATGCCTTATAGGTCGTCAACACAAAAGAATGACATTCGTGATAACATTCTCTCACGCTGCTTAGAGCGCATGCAGATGAATTTTAACGAAACAGATTCTCAAAATCAAAAAGAAATTCATACAAAAGGGGCAGTGACCCAATTCACATTTCTAATTAGTCAAAATGTTTCTTGCAGTGGCACCTGTTTTAGTACAGAACCACCATCACAGAGAGAGTAATATAGAACCCTGTGACGATATAGTGTCACTTCATCAGACAGTTGTAGGACAAAATGGAGAAATTTAAAACTTTGAATTAGAATATTAATTTATTTATCTTGGAAATAACTTCTGAGATCAAAGTAGTCCCAATCACTGGACATGGGATGAGACAATTTACATTAATAAACAGCGTTAAATCAAAATTAATTCTGAAACGATGCTTAAACGCATGAGGTACCTCAACATTATGTGGAAGGCGGCTATTTAAAAAGCAAATTATTTTTCAAAGCCTCAGAAATGCAGAAATATTGAGGATGATCGACATACGATCTCAGTTCTAAAACTTTTCTACAGAGAGAAAACTCACGTCGCAAATTGAGAGCTGCGCAGATGAAAAGCAGGGCAAACGCAAATCGCCACACTTAACACGAAAACAGCGGAAATAGCGTATGGCTGGGGCCGAACGCCTCCTACAGGCTGTTTCCGTAAGATCGGGCTAAAATGTAACACGATAGAGAATGCTCCACTGAACACTTTGAGACAGGGGACCTGGGGTCGGAGAAGCCAGCTTAAGGAGATATGGAAGTAAACTTGTCTACCGCTTTGTCTAGGAGTACTGTTTTCCGGCTTATTTACAACTAACATGCGTACACGTTCATATTTACTGTGCTGTTTATTTACATGTACGCTATGTATTCGGAGACCTGGCTGACAATGACTTACAAGTTCGTGGCGCCCTCCATCGGTAATGTTGGAATTCAATATGGTGTCGGCCTAGCTTTAGCCTTGATGACAGCTTCCACTCTCGCAAGCATACGTCCAATTAAGTGCTGGAAAGTTTCTTGGGGAATGGCAGCCCATTTTTTAAGGAGTGCTGCGCTGGCGAGCGGTATCGATGTCAGTCTGTGAGGCCTGGCACGAAGTCGGCTTTCCAAAACATCCCAAAGGTATTCTATACGATTCAGGTCAGGAATCTGTGCAGGACAGTCCATTACAGGATGTTACTGTCGTGTAACCACTCCGCCATAGGCGGTGCATTATGAACAGCTGTTCGATCGTGTTGAAAGATGCAATCGCCATCCCCGAATTGCTCTTCAACGGTGGGAAGAAAGAAGGTGCTTAAAACGTCAATGTAGACCTGTGCTGTGATAGCGCCACGCAAGACAACAAGGGGTGCAAGCCCCCTCCATGAAAAACACTACCACCACCGAATTTTACTGTTGGCACTACACACGCTGGCAGATAACGTTCACCGGTCGCTCGACCATGAAATCCAAGTTCTATCAACTCCCGCCTAACTATCATACTACTTGCAGTGGATCCTGATGCGGTTTGGAATTCCTGTGTGCTGATCTGGATAGACGTCTGCATATTACACATTACGACCCTCTTAAACTGTCGGCGGTCCCTGTCAGTCAACAGACGAGGTCGGCCTGTACGCTTTTGTGCTGTACGTGTCCCTTCACGTTTCCACTTAGCTATCATATCTGAAACAGTGGACCTGTGGATGTTTAGGAGTGTGGGAATCTCGCGTACAGACGTATGACACAAGTCACACCCAATCAGCTGACCACGTTTTCGAAGTTTGCGAGTTCTGTGGAGCGCCTCATTCTGCTCCCTCACGATGTATTACTACTGAGGTATCTGATGTGGAGTACTTGGCAGTAGCTGGCAGCACAATGCACCTAATATGAAAAACGTATGTTTTTGGGGGTGTCCTGATTCTTTTGAGCACATATTGTACATTCATTATTTTCTGCAGGGAAACAAGGAGGACTAGCCTGATTACCAGGAAGTAATGATTCAGGGTTTGTTTACATTACTAGTGCATAAAGTGGTTCTGTGGTATTGTGTTTACACTCTCCCATGACAGAAAGTGTTATAATCAACGACAGACCCATTCATTACTGACTGCTACAATGGAGCAGTACTGGTACAGTATTTCCTGGTAGCTACATTGGATGGGGAGGTCCTATTACGTTACCTGTAAGGTCGCCTGACCTGAACCCCTTGGTTATTTCCTATCGAAACATCTTAGGTAACTTGTGTATACGGAGATGGAATTAGTGGCCAGAATTGAAGCTGCCTGTGATGCTGTTCCAAACACACCAGGGATATTTGTCAGGTTACGTCAGTATCTTTTACACCGATGTCATGCTTGCATTGAGATTGATGACGGTCAGTTGTAAGGTGTCATGCAAATTCAACACCTTCCATGAAAACCCTGACATGATAAGCAAATCCAGTAGTATGTCACATAGCTCCGAATAAATCGTGACATTAAATTAACCAAAGTAATACGAGTAACGAGTGAGCAAATGGAATACCACAGACTAACACAAGAATGCCTAAATGCATGTCATACCTTCCCACTGAGAGACAGACGCAGTTACGAGGGGAGAAACGAGAACAGAAGCCGAGAGCAGAACCGTGTTAAGCGAGAAGGCCCTACGATAAGGGACGGACGGACACCCACGTCGCCAGCTAACCGCTAGGGCTACACCACCCGCAAGTTTTAGCGTGAGACTTTTTCGCGTCTCTGTTACGTCAGGACCACCCGCCAGCCCATGTTAAAAGATAGAGCCCTCCAGAAGAACAGTATAGATCTTACGATAACACAAAAAGGGCTACACCACCCGCAAGTTCTAGCGTGAGACGTTTTCGCGTCTCTGTTACGTTGCAAACTTTAAAAAACATTACCCCACCACGAAAAGTATAACATTTCTCATTGGATAGACAGAATTTTTGTAGGTGGAGCTTAAGGTTAACATTGAGACCCTGATTGGTCAGATGAAAACACAGCCAGATAGTTTTTTTTTAAACCAACTTCGGTAAATTGTAGTAATGAGAAGTTAGGAGAGAGTTGCTTCCGAGACAGCGAGGTGAGCGGAGCTGTGCTGCCCGCCGCCCACTGACGAACACCGACAAGGTAATGAACGCACGCGATGCCGCATAACAGCACATAAAGCTTCACTCAGAACTGCAGAAGTCTCATCCGTTACACCCCCTTTTTACGTAATACTAGTGTCGATCGTCAATTAAAGCTCATGGTGTTTACATTTGCCACTTGAAGTAAAAATATGAAACTCGATGATTTTTCTGTTATATAGTTATTGAGAAGCCACATCAGCCACTGTGATTTACGACAAGTTAGATAAGTAATTAAAGATAATTGAGGCTCACTGTAGACCATTTTGATAGTTCTCTCTCTTGTGAAACTTAATTTAAACCTAGATTATAGATGTTATATGGCATAGGTCATCCTTCAATCCATTGTAGAACTTGGAAACCCTTTCAGGGAATATTCGTTCACATTTTTGTTGAACGCAGTTGGTTTTTACCATCCTGTATTAAAACATTTCCTTTTATCAATAGTGCAATTTATAAACGATGTTTTGTGAGTAGAATAAAATTTCCAATGGTAAACTTAACAGCTTTTTCGACGTTATTTTACCAGCTAACTAAAAATAGGAAAGCCTTGAACCCCTTCCACTAAATTTAGTTAGTATTAAGATTCCTTTACAGGGAGTGCAGTGGAGCTGACGCTGAAATCATTAAGTATTTGGTTGTATCATCGCTAGAATATATTGCTTCCCCCTACTTATACCTCCCGAGGAGATCACGAATGTAAAATTAGAGAGATTAGAGCGCGCACGGAGGCTTTCAGACAGTCGTTCTTCCCGCGAACCATACGCGACTGGAACAGGAAAGGGAGGTAATGACAGTGGCACGTAAGGTGCCCTCCGCCACACACCGTTGGGTGGCTTGCGGAGTATAAATGTAGATGTAGATGTAGATGTAGATGTAGTCTCACTGAACTCTTCTGAATTCTACATGTCATGTGTGGTCTGATGTCTCCTTACCAGCAACAGGTCCCAGGTTCAAACTAGTCAATTCCCTAAAAAACACGCTCACAGCGTCGTTGCGCGAAAGTGGTAGGGAGACACAATATAGAACAAACGGACACCACGCAGAATGTTTAGACAGTTTCAGCACATTTTGTAAAATACAGTAGAAACGGTACGATCATTGAGTCAATGATGGTACTTACAGTTAACTAATATCAATAAAAAAAGTACATAGTAGTGTGATTTTATTCCTATTATCTCCTTAAGCTGGCTTCTCCGATCGCACATTTCCGACCTCAAATTGTTCAGTGGAGCAACCTCTATGCTCTGTTAAATTTTTGCACACTCTTACGGAAACACCCTGTAAATCTCTGCGACAAAACCTCCTCTCGCGGTCCGGACACCGCTCCTCTATGCTATCGGTAAAGGGGAGGAATTGCAAGTTTTTCCAACCGTGAATTTCTCAGCACTTTCCGAAATACAATGGGAACACACAGAAATTTCTTCACAAGAGCATGTTGTATTTGATTGCAGCTGGCGATGGGCGCGAAATGCAGCTCTTTTCCCACTCTATGTACGCTTAAATCGCAATGGCTTATTATTTGCATAGGCTCCTAGGAAAGTCCGTGGGGCTTTCTGGTTACGCCTCAGAGACCACTTCTAGTTCGCAAAGCTCACAATAGACGGTTTTATAGTAGTGCGGTCTGGGATAACTGTTACCTGTAGCAGCCTTCTCACGCGGCTATACTATCCTTAAGGGAATTCAGGAAAACCTCCTGAATATCCTCTACTCGACAAACCAGTGTGTAAAGCATGCGTCGTGCATCTCCCGCCACATTATAGCAACTGTGAATTTCAAAAGCACGAACTCGAGGTTTCGTAAGCCATGTTTCTCCATCCAGAACATTAAGGAAAATACAACAGCAACGAATTTATTTATTGTTCCTTAGGGACATGTCACTAACGAGTTATGTCACACCCGAAACGGTAGACCCCGCACTAGATGAGGTAAACGGTAGTGAAATGAATAAAGAAGAAGGTCAGCTTATTGGACATTATCTAGCTAGTGTTACAAATATTAAACGGTAGAAGTACTGCCTTTATGCAGGTTTTCTCCATTTTTTCCATTTTTCTTTTGGACTTATCATGTTTAATGCCAGCCTGTTGATGCTCAAAGAGGTAATGTTGACCTATTGCTTAGCAAAAAACTAATGTGTTTCTTTGAAAATAAAATAATTTCTGTGTAGGAAAAGACTAGATTTAAGACATTTACCTTTGTATTGACACCCATACATAAAGGAATTATTGATTCATAGACATACGTCATTATTAAAATTTTTGTAAAGTAATGGACTTTCATAACTGCACAGTCGAAAATGGTGTAGCCATAATATTATTTTGCAAATTTTGCACTGTTATAATAGTATGATCATGGAAGAATGATAGTTGCTCCATTAATGGTAAAGCTCGATGTTGAAGGGATAAATTTGATCATGTTGCCAATGATTCTTTTTCTAATAAAAGGTCACACCTTTATTTGTAGAGCTTAAATAACTTTATTCCACGTATTGCAGACGCGATTGCTTAACATAGTGAGGTAAGGGTAAAGTTCTGCGTTCTGATCCTAGACAGGCCAGTCATACCCAACCGACCGTCGTGTCATCCTTTGACAATGGAGACATAGGAAACGATACTTAGGGGCATGTGTTCAGAACACTGCTCTTCCAGTCGTCGCCGGGTTTCTTGACCTTGGAACAGCTACCAGCACGGTCGAGTCGCTTTTCAGTTGCCCTCCAGCCGAGGTAAAGTATGGTGCGACATTATGGGAGGAAGGATAATTGGCCCCCATTTTATCGATGGCAACCTAAATGGTGCAATGTATGCTGATTTCCTACGTAATGTTCTACCGATGTTACTACAAGACGTTTCACTGCATGACAGAATGTCGATGTACTTCCAACATGATGGATGGTTCAAATGGTTCAAATGGCTCTGAGCACTATGGGACTCAACTGCTTTGGTCATCAGTCCCCTAGAACTTACAACTATTTAAACCTAACTAACCTAAGGACATCCTGCCCGAGGCAGGATTCGAACCTGCGACCGTAGCAGCAGCGCGGCTCCGGCTTGAGCGCCTAGAACCGCACGGCCACCGCGGCCGGCCATGATGGATGTCCGGCACATAGCTAGCGTGCGGTTGAAGCGGTATTGAATAGCATATTTCATGACAGGTGGATTGGTTGTCGAGGCACCATACCGTGGCCCGCACGTTCACCGGATCTGACGTCCCTGGATTTCTTTCTGTGGAGAAAGTTGAAGTATATTTGCCATTGTGATCCACCGACAATGGCTGACAACATGCGTCAGCGCATTGGCAATGCATGTGCGAACATTACGGAAGGTAAACTCCTCGCTGTTGAGAGGAATGTCGTTCACGTATTGCTAAATGCATTGAGGTTGACGGACATCAATTTGAGCCTTTATTGAATTAATGTGGTATATACAGGTAGTCACGCTGTAACAGCATGCGTTCTCAGAAATGATAAGTTCACAGAGGTACTTGTATCACATTGGAACAACCGAAATAAAATCTTGAAACGTACCTACGTTCTGTATTTTAATTTAAAAAACCTACGTGTTACCAACTGTTCATCTTAAATTGTGAGCCAAATGTTTGTGACTATTACAGCGGTATCTAGCACAAAGCGAAAAAAGTGGTCCAAGTGAAACGTTCATATTTCTTTACGTACTACGCGAACACGTAAATAAAAGGGGGTTCCTGTTTACATAAAACGCAGTTGATATCCGTGTGACCTACGGCAGCACCATCTAGCAGGCCAACCATAGCGCCATCTCGTTTCCCCCTTCGTTCTTTGTAGTTTTTTCGTTTGACGCTTATTGCGTGAGATAATAGGCCCGGTCACGATCAATCGCTCTGAGCACTTAACTTCTGAGGTCATCAGTCCCCTAGAACTTAGAACTACTTAAACCTAACTAACCTGAGGACATCACACATATCCATGCCCGAGGCAGGATTCGTACCTGCGACCGTGGCGGTCACGCGGTTCCAGACTGAAGCTCCTAGAACCGCACGGTCATACCAGCCGGCCGTACTGCATCAGTTGGATCCTTCTCGACATGGTGATACCCTGAATCCTGCAGTAAATCCATCATACTGCCGAATTAAGATGTTGCAGGCAAAAGAACAGTAGCGTTTCCCTCGTCAGCAGATAATATCACTACCTCAGAGTCTTCTCTTGAACAACGGGGACCTTTTCTTGTTTCACTGTTGATATTCTGCTTGGTTGCGTTCGTCCTAGTAATGGCCCTACAAGTCTTTCGCAAAACTTCTTCAGCAGTCGCACTGGGAAGTTTCAAGACTCCTTACTCAACAACAGTAATAAAAGCCTTTACAACCAAGGTTTCTGGCAAAACACACACTATTAATAAACTAAAATTTAATTGTACTATATACGCCGCTATGAAGCAATTTGTATATACTGTAATTATCTAACAAAAAATATTATTTAATTTTGTGTAAAGGACATTCGTTATTATTGTAATATTTTCTGTAGTACTATTCTCGATGTATTTATGATTCTAATGTTTCTATACTCATAATGTAATTACGAAATATGTCAATATCTGCAATAAGAAAAATGTAAAATACAGCCGCAGATTGCAAAGAGACATTAACGGTTCAGTGGTATAAATAGGAATACATTACATAGTGTGCATTCTTTGTCTTCTTCCTCGAGAGCTGAGAGAGAGAGGAACCTGTGACGTAGCATTTTATGAATGGGTAGACTTTTTTTGTCTGTATCTAGATTTAGCCGCCATTAGAGGAGAAATTACAAACTAATGTAAGTTGAATTATTGTTGTGGTCTAAATACATTATAATTTATCAAAAGTGTGTATTACTAATGTAAATTAGCTTGCCCGTGTCATCTATAATATTTCTTTAAAGAATTTTCAGCATTTTTAGCAATTATCGCTGGTGTTGCTGGGCTGTGTCGCGACCGAGCGATTTGCAGCGGCGGCACATTTAAAAAATTGTTCCACTAAAAAAAATTAACCAAACCCGTAAATCGGGAGCAGATAAAAATTAGCAGTGAATTAAGTAAATGTTTTTCCTTTACAGCGATCCTGAGACTGACGGAATTTATTACTAGTTTCACATTTGTGCATTCATAGGCGGATAGTTAACGTTGAAATTTAACAATTTGTTGGTTCTTTCAAATAACTTAAATGTATAGTGAAGTGTGTTTTATCAATGATAATTAAACGTCGGCTTTGGCAATATTTAACCATTTTCTGCTAATAGAGACAGTCTTGTGTTCCATAGCTAACGCCGGGAAAGAGTTCAGTAAATATCTTTAAAAAAAACCCACTGCATTTAGAAAATGTGTGCCAAGGCCTAGTTACGTAAAAGATATAATTCTCAACTAAATATTCTTAATCAGTTAATATGAATTTATCAGCATGAGAGGGATGACTAAGTTCACGTAATTTTAAATGTACTTAATTTTGTCTAAATGAATTTTTATTACCACACGTAATTAAGAGGTTCTACAACAAAGTTCGTACGTACTGAAAGAAAGAAAGAGCAAATAACAAAAACAATTGTGGACGACAAGTGTAGTCCCTTTTCCAGCACCGATATCGCAAAGTCACTTAGTTGTTTGTCTGCGAAATTAAACACAGTGCATGGTTTATACTCTTGCGATAACTGGCGTGTAAGGCGATGGAACTAGGAAATTTGACGTGCCCCAGCCTGCTGCATCGTCCAGTCCGAAAACCACCACGTAGCGCTGTCCACACACTCCCAGGAATCCGCTAACGGACGCGAGAGGTGTTCAGATGTAGTGAATGCAATGTCCTGAAGACTATCTAATTCTCGCCCAGTATATCAGATTCTTTCTCTCACCAATGCCATGTTGACTAGTTGTTTGATCCTCTTTGACGGCCGCAGAGCCTCTAAAATGAGTAAACTTGGCGAATGTCGGAGTAGTTTTCTGGTCCCAACATCTCAATAAAAATGTGGGAGAGCACAATAGTCTATTTCTCTTGTTGCGAAGTTTATCGAACTCACGTATTCTGTTGACCATCTCCTCCCCGTAAACTCTGCCAGCGCGCGCGCCGGGCCGCGGTATCCGTCCGCGCTTCTCCCGCGACCTTAGCCCGTTTCTCGGCAGGGGGCAGTGGTGTCGTCCTACTCTGTGATTCGTCTATGATGATTTTAGAGCCCCACCTCTTGGTGGGCCACTGCAGCACTTGCAGCGCAGTCAGTAAGCGCTTGAAGATGACGAGCAGCAGTCTCATTCAAATATTGTGCAGCTTCCACATTATCGGACGCGACGCGAAGTCGTCGCCTGAAGATGACGTGTAGGAAACTTGTTGAAACGTTGCTACAGAACGACGCCTTGTCTCGGCTGATAACCCGAGAGGACTTCATTACCTAATTATTATCAGAATTACAATGGGACTTGATTTATTTTCATTAGTAACATAGAAACGAGTCGACTGGGAACATAGACTTAGTCCACCAACACCCATCTACTCCTTCAACCTCTGAGAATGTGAAACAGCAATTACAGGCAGTTATTCATGCAATGTTTTTTCTACTTCCTATGTAAGACTTGGTCTATCAGTGACGTTGGATAGTGGTGACTACAGCTGCCAATGATTTTATTATGGGATACACCTTCAATTTTCATACTAATTACCCACTCAGCTGTGTTTATTGTTTACTTTATTTGCAGTCTATTTGGAGTTACTTTATGCTTCATCTCCAGGCGTTTAACCACAGTCATCGAAATCAAACAAACTCGCAAGTATTCCTTGTTGCTACGTCTACATTTGTGACCTTATATTGTATGGGTATTCCATGTGCCACTGCCGCCGTGTCCCGTTCCAGACCCGAATGGTGTGCGGTGAGATGTAACCGCCTTAGATGTTTTAGTACATTATTCGATTCATACTTTAGTGGAAAATCAGATAAAAGTAGCCAACAGGTCCGAACACTCAGTACAGAGAAAACAGTACATAGTTCTGGCAATACCGACCATGACCTTCTTCCGTGCGATTGCAGACATATTCCCCGAACTCTTACGGAACTTGGTAAGAATGCCTTACACGAGTAATGAGTGTGCAGGGGTGGGACACTACGAATGTAGTGTGTGGACATACAAGGTAAGAATGTGGGTCTCGCGGGAGGCGTCCGCAAGATACTCCCTACAGTCGCGCTATGCTCTGCGCCCTCGGGGGCTCAGATGGATAGAGCATCTGCCATATAAGCAGGAGATCATGGGTCCGAGAGCCGGTCGGGGTACACACTTTCACCTCTCCCCGTTGATATGTATCAACGCCCGCCAGCAGCTGAAGATATTAATGTAATTCTAATTCCCTTTGAATTGTTCCGCGCGCCCCTAAGTAGACTATTGCGACCACTCGTACTGCGGCAAAGCGCGGGCAGTAGAGACAACCAAAACACTATAGATATAAGCTACAGCTCACATTTTACGTTCTGTATTATACCAATTATTTCATTTTCGTGCGATATATAACGAATCCAAGTAACATTAAACAACGGAGTACGCGTCACTCGCATATTATCATTATAGACTGTTAATTAAACAAATGTCAGTACAAAACAAAATAATTACATTACTGACTAAAAGTGTTAACTCTGTACTGAAACGTATATAATGTCGCTAATACTTCGAAATGATAAGATCGAAATACACGAATCTATCCGCTTGTTTTTGGAGAGGGTCCGCCTTGAACAAAATCTTCTATAAAACAGGCAAAATGCTTTTTGGTACTTGTACACATATACGAGTACATTTTAGTTTTTTTTTGTAGACTATTTACGTTTTTGAAAACAGACAGAATTTTGTATGTATACCTTGTTACCACTTGTTGATTTCCTGGATGTTATGTTATTTAACTCATTTCTTTGTTTCACATTTTATCATCTACAACCATATAGAACTTAATGTAGAACAGTTATTTACTTCGAAAATTTACAACTGGGCATGTTATGGTTCTGCCTGCAATTGAGCAATAATGGGTAGAAGATTGTGTGCGTGTTTGTGTGTGTGTGTGTGTGTGTGTGTGTGTGTGTGTGTACGTGTTCACTAAATGTTTTGCTGACTTTTGCTTGTTTCTCCATTATCTTCACTATGAAGGCCGGCACTAAATAACTTTCAATCGCATTGTTTCCAAACTACAGAAACAAGATGGCGGACAGCTGAACAGTTTTCTGCGCGGCAGTTTTGAATCTTTGTGTGTTGTATCTGTTATTGTGTGTGTGTGTGTGTGTGTGTGTGTTTGTGTGTGTGTGTTTGTGTGTGTGTGTGTGTGTGTGTGTGTGTGCGGGTGGGTGGGCGCGTTTGGAAGGGAGGTCTGGGGTGTTTAGGGGTTAGTGTTGTCAGAGAGCAGAGTTCCATTGCAGAGAACTGCGTATTCATTTATTACTTGTTTCCTTCAATTATGGCTTTTTGTGTTTGACAGTTTTCTTCAGTTACCGGTTTTTGTGGGGAATTGTTGCTGCATTTGAGAATTTTGAAGTCAGTGGTGATGTTGCTTGCGCTGTATTTCATGTATCTAAGTTTTAGGAAACGTACAATGATAGTTGTTACTTCTTAATGCTGTTCTGTGTTCAGTGTATCTGGTATTACAGTTTCTACCTGTCTGTCCTACATAAATTGATTTTCAGTCTTGGCGTGTGGTAAATACTGGATGTGTTGAATAAAATTCGAAGGGGGTTGTCGCAGCAGCGAGACGCGGTGGACGTTAGGCTGGTTACCGACAGAGGGCAGTGACACTATCGGTCATCCTCATTGCAGTACTGGCCGTGCCGTGGTCTGTGGTGGACCGTACTAGCCCTGGGTTTGTTTTGACGGAAGCAACGCTCGTGAGTGGGCGACAAGGTGTGATACTTAATGCTGATGGCGGCACCGGGGCTTTGCTGCGTCTGGAGGACAGTGCAGCCGAGCAGAGGCCTGAATACCACCGCCTGCATCCTATCACCGTGCCGAGACTTCTGTCTGCCCTGCTACCTTCAGCTGTGTTATCTGTGGTGTGTAAACTGCTTTCCCATCCAGGATCGTTCTTGTACAATTAACTGTTGGGTGGTCCTTCACGACTCTCGCTTTACCTGTGATATCTGAAATGCAGCGTCGCGTTTGTGTGTCGGAGTTCCTCGCCCTGTAGGTGCCGTTGTGCTAACAAGTACTACCTTTGTCTGTTGCGTAATTTACTGGGTCTAGCTTTCGAAAGCTGTCTAAACTCTTCGAACTGGTTAGAGCTTGCGTCTGGGAAATTTTTCTGGAGCACTCAAAAATGTTCAGATGTGTGTGAAATCTTATGGGACTTAACTGCTAAGGTCATCAGTCCCTAAGCTTACACACTACGTAACCTAAATTATCCTAAGGACAAACGCACGCACCCATGGCCGAGGGAGGACTCGAACCTCCGCCGGGACCAGCCGCATGCTGGAGTACTGTCAATTTATTTAAAGCCCAGTGCCTGACAAGTTCTATAAACGCGATTGTGGTGAAGTCTGTTATTTTGTTTGAAGAATGTTGTATTGACTAGCAGCGTGTGTAACCTTAATTGTGAGTCAATAAGTGCTGGTCAAGATTTTTCTTTCAGCACTTGATTACGCATTGGTTACCTTTGCTCAACTGCGTGTGCAAACAGCTCAAACTATGCAGTGGCATTTTAGTTTTAATTATGAAGGTGTAATTTTATCTTGACCCTATAATTAACTACGCGGTTACTTCTTTGAATACTGCTGGAATATTTCCATAAGCCTCCTACTTAAATCATTTGATGGTTAAAGTATTGCCATTCGTTTTAATGATTTCAGGCTTTTCGACTGTTTATCAACTTCTACGTTAATATCTGATGTACAGTAACATCTTGCATGCAATGGTTGGCTGCCTTCACAGTTGGTGTCAAACGAGCCATGTTCCAATAGTATGTGTGGTGTATTATAGAAAGAACTTGTCTTCTAAGCCGGCTGGGCTGCGCCTCACGCGTTGCCGGACGACCAGTACAAATATGTGGATCTACGCCCATGGAAGGCTGATAAGTTTGAGCACTGCTGTAAAGATGTATGTATTCTACCTTTAAAGGCGTTTTTTACGATTTAAAATTGTAGCTTGTAATAGATTTTTTGGTGTTTTAAGCTATTCTAAAGATTTAAAACCCTCTCGGAGCGGCCAAGCTTCTTAGTTCTCTTTCAAATAATGTCGTCTAAAGTATTTGCACTGTAACGTCTTTTCTTAAAACCTTTTTTTTCTTTCATTAAAAAAAAAGAAAGCTATTTTTTGGAACTAAGTTTTACCACAAGAAAGAGCAAAAGTTACAGGTAAAAAATTTCTTTTATTAAAGGAAGTCATTGCCACTTGTCTTAACTTAGAATACAGGGCGTACATAAAGTCTGGGAACACTTTCAAATATTTATTGCTCAAGAACTAAACATTGTACAGATGTCATACTAATCGCATTTTGAAGAGAAACTCTGAAAGATTTTTCTTACAAACAATCGATATGCGAACCACGAGTGACCCGGCAGACGTCAGTAATTCTTGCCATACCCGTCCCGGCATGGCATCGTCGACTGTGGCACTCGCTTTCCGTATTCTCTCCCGGAGCTCTGCTACATCACGTGGTAGAGGCGGTACATACACCAGATCTTTAATGTGTCCACACAGAAAAAAGTCACACAGATTGAGATCTGGTGATCGGGGAGGCCATTTCATGAAACAGCTGTCCCCTTCTGTAGCATCGCCGATCCATCGATGCAGCTAGGTGCTCAGGTACCCATGCACTTCACAATGAGAATGGGGTGGAGCCGCATCCTGCTGAAATATGAACGGAGAATCCAATTACATTTGAGGCATCAGCCATTCCAGCAACATGACCAAGTAGGAGTGTCCAGTGACAGTGCTTTCGGCGAAGAAGAATAGGCAGTATAGTTTTCGACGTGACAAGGCACAAAAAACATTTACCTGTGGGAAATCACGCTCAAATTCAGTGCATTCGTATGGATGATTTGTAGCCCAGAATCGACAAGTGTGCCTGTTCACTTTCGCATTAGTGTGAAAAAGTTGCTTCGCCGCTAAAAATTAAGCGATCAACAATGCCATCCTCATTCAATTGTTGCTAATGTGAACAAAACACAAAGCGCTTGTCTTTGTCGTCGTCATTGAGTTTGTGCACTAATCCAATTAGAATGGTTTCATAGACAGCTTGTGTCGCAGGACTTTCCACACTGTCACTGGAGCCATTTCGAGTTCACGGAATGCACGACGCACCGATTTCTTTGGACTCATTATGAACGACTCTCGTACGCGCTCCACATTCACTTCACTCACACTGAGACGCCGGGCACAAGCAACCCGTCGTAACGAATTTGTTGTGCCAGTGGTAAATGTTCTTCCTTGTTGGTGGCTTCTTACCGTACTTCGTTCTAAACATCCGTTGAACAGCTGTAGCACACTTGTTTTTCTCGAACTCCAACACACAGAAAGCTCGCTTAGCACCTGAACTCGCCATGTATGTGACTAGCTCTGACTATCGGCAAATTACCAAACTACGCTTGACAGTATACATGAAAACGACATTCAGGATTCCTCTTCAAAATGACACATGGATGATATCTGTACAATGTTTGGTTCTTCTGCAATAAATAATTGAAACTGTTCGCGGACTTTATGTACACCCTGTATATGTTCTAAAACGTTACGCTTATTGCTTTGCAAGCTTTTTCTGATTTTTTGACTTTATTTATCATTTGAAAAATTCATAAGTTTTAATACCACTGTGTCTCTGTTTGTTGTTTCGGTGCCTGGTAAGTAAAGTTTGTTGTTGAGAATCGTCTGTGGACTTCATCCTTTCACTCCCCACAGCTTCGAGGCCCGCTAACAAAAAATCAAAATGACTCTTTGTAATGTAAAGTACTGTGTACATGAGAGAATTTAACGAATTTTGAGATAAACAGGAATATAAATAAATTTACGAGAGACTGTATGGTGTATGAGGCTGACTAAATATTTATATCAGGGAACTGAATTTAATAAAAGAAAGAGATATCAGCGATCGTAATGAAGAATATGGAATACCTTGTTACATACAGTCGTTTAAAAACTGGTTTAGTTGTAAGACTATAATTTTGAAAAGGCATAAAAAGATTATAAACAGGAGGGCGGATGCTACCGCATGGCTCATTATCATGGTAGTCACAGGTATCGTTTATTATTGTTTCAGGATCTGTAATGTCGTACTTTTGGCTCGTCGTTATCACGCCCACAGTCCTGCTACGTATTACCCCGTTTGAAATGCTTTGATTTTTTTTTTTTTTGTATTAAACACCACAGTTCACGTGAAGCAGAATGTTTTTATTTGCGCGTTTTCTTATGTACCAAGCTCCGAGGACCGAATACCATCCCATAGTGAAGTTAAATATATTTTGCATTTATAGCATACGATTCTGCAATGATTATTAATCCACTAATTAAGAAGTAAACTTTTCTACATAGTGTTCAGGTCTATTATACAAAAAGCGGTTACGTCAGGGTAGGGCTGTTACGTTATAACGATAAGACCGACTACTGGTGCGAGAACGAATTCTCTAATAGTGCCGTAATGATATTTTCGCGAAATATACGTAGAAGATAGCATATCTCACTTGAGCCTTCCACCAATGTACGCCCTCGCAATTTCAACAGGAAACCACTTCGTAATGAACAACGCTCCTCTTGCAGCCAATGCTACTGGAGTTGGATAAACATATCCGTGTAACTTTAACCCCTAATAAATAAACCAATAGCCGGCCGAAGTGGACGTGCGGTTAAAGGCGCTGCAGTCTGGAACCGCGCGACCGCTACGGTCGCAGGTTCGAATCCTGCCTCGGGCATGGATGTGTGTGATGTCCTTAGGTTAGTTAGGTTTAAGTAGTTCTAAGTTCTAGGGGACTGATGACCTCAGAAGTTTAGTCCCATAGTGCTCAGAGCCATTTGAACCATTTGAACTTCTGAACGTCACAGGCATTCCAATATCGTATTTATCCGCCGACACCGAGCAACGGCCTTTCAAATAAAATGTCTCCCCTGTACGGGAACGTATCTAATAAATCTACAAGTGTAGGTTGTAACACGTGGATGACGATGTATGGAAGTTTGGGTCTGACCTTGAGTTGCCCTCGTATAACCTAATGGCCATACTGCCTTTAATAGTGGAGCAGCTAAGACATATCTGTATCCTGGCGGCGAAGCGCTCGAGGAAGAGCGGTACCTGCGTATCTTACTTGTTGACACGAAATCAATGGCACATACGCTTCGAAAACTACGGTACATTTTACGTTCTCCAGGAAATATGCACTCCCGAAAGCATTCGAAATTGGACGTTTCTTGAGAGAAGAAGTGAGTATTAATTACTAGGAGCTCACCGGAATTCATTTATCGATCGTGAGCAGCACTATTTACGTCAAGATGATCGATGGCGCAACGTGTGAAATGATTTTAGAAGCCGCCGTACGAGGATTCAAGTTTCGCCATTCTGGTGGTCGTGTGAGCGACGCGTTAGTGGCTCATGCGGGTCTCGGCGTGCGCACGATTCGAACCTTTGACCTACTCTTCGAAGTACCTGAAGTGCTGATGATTGAATCACTGCAGCCACATGGTAGAGTAATTAGTCATACGCCCGAGCGCTGGGCACGTTTTAGCACGTATCCAGTGCTCAACGGTGTTCGTTAGGTGCTAATCCCTCTTACAAAACCCTCCTGTCTAATATGGACTGGCGTAGAGCCATTTTCATCTACGATGTCCAACCACGGTCGTGCTCTGGATGTGGTGGTGAAGGACATCTTCGATCTGAATGCACGATGAGGAGACTCGCGCAGCTACCCAACAGTGACTTGCCGAAGCAGGCCACACCGACGTCACTACCACTGACATACGCGAAGGCGTTCCACAAGTAGGTGACGCCAAGCGCATATTCGAAACACCGCAGTTGTCGGAGAGGCCATCAGGCCGCAATGATGCTGAGACGCTCCAGTCCCAGACGTTGCAGCTGATAGATCTCGAGGACGATTACACAAAAGATGATATGGAAACTGAAATGGAGAGGTCCACGGAGGCTGCAGCAACGGTGAAGCAACAGGAGCAGCACGATTCAATAACGCCGGAGATCAAGATCAGGGCGCGTAAAACAACCCTCCCCGAAGCGTCGCAAGAAGCGCCGCCTCGACTGGAGATTCGTCCCCTCCTCATATTGAGATACATGACGACTCTGACAATATGGGCCTGTCTGTCGTGGACCAACAGCCACAGGATGTTGCTGAAGAAGGCATTCGGGCAGTGAAAGAATGGTGTGTCGTTCCGACGATCCGTCCCCTCAGGCGTCCGTAGACCCTTCAGTAACGACGGATGACGCTGTGGAAACTGCACGAACGCCGCATACCAATACAGCCCCCAGCGTAGATGAGACCGACTGGCTGCTCATGACGGCGATATCACCGATGTGACTCCTCGCCTTGGTGGGGACACTTCCACAACTGAGCGCAACTAATGCCGCGGGAGGACGTCGGACGGGAAACCTTATGAGGACGTATAATGAGACCACCAAATTTGTAAATTTTCGCCAGTTCGCTGTGCACGGACGACGGATACGTCGACCCCGGCATACAAAATAGGGTTCAAAATGGTTCAAATGGCTCTGAGCACTATGGCACTAAACTTCTGAGGTCATCAGTCCCCTAGAACTTAGAACTACTTAAACCTAACTAACCTAAGGACATCACACACATCCATGCCCGAGGCAGGATTCGAACCTGCGACCGTAGCAGTCCCGCGGTTCCGGGCTGCAGCGCCTAGAACCGCAAGACCACCGCGGCCGGCACAAAATAGGGACAGTTAATTTTAATATTATTAGATTCCCTGTGGAACAACAGCCTTTCGGGGCCATGCTGTATGCCTCAGAAGTGGAGATAATGACGCTGCAGGAGATCAGTACTAATGCGTTCCAGAAAGTACACGGGTACATCTTTTCCACAGTGCCGCGCTCAGACAACGATAGTGGAATAGCAATGTTGACCCGAGAGGGCTCGCAGTTCGGGAACTGGACTATTATGAGTATTGGCGATAGCAGTTTATGGGATCAGTATTGTCAACCTTTTCGCCTCATCCGAAAAAAAAGACGAGAACGTGCGAAATAGTATTCGGAAGATATTGTGCACTTATTTACCGGCAAATTCGATCATTTACTGATATACGTAACTTCAATTGTGTTTGGGCCCCAAAGGACCTTTCGTAAGCTACAAGCAATATGCCGGGAAATGGACTTTTCCGACAGATGGGGAAGAATCCATGGGAACGGGGCGGGATACACGTTTTTATTAGTGAGTCGGCAAGCCTACTAGACCGGATACATGTCTCTGCAGGTCTGTGAGATAAGATAGGCTGTGCTGAACGATGGCCCACTGCCTTTAACGACCATCTAGCATATTTGTGTACCATCTCCCTTCCTCAACAACACGTGTGGGGAAGCTGCGGCAGGTGGAAGCGCAATTCGTCAAGTCGAGGATATACGAGCGAGGTGCCAATGGCACGTTCCAGCTTACGCTTCACCGGTGGTTAATATTTGCTAAACCGATGAGACGAAGACCTCCTATACAATACGGTCGGAATAAGACGAGATAGATAAGAGACACTGTTGATTGTTGTTATTACACCATGCTTCGTGAGTTCTCATTTCAGTATCCGTGTCCAGCTCATCACGTAGAAGTTAATCGTGTCTAGGCACGTGTCCTGTCGATCACGCGACGTCGACTGAAAGACACCCCGATCCGGGCAAGGCGTCTAGACAACATCCCTGGGGCACGCACTTCGATGCATCACGTGTCGCGAGATCACAAACGTTACCGCCGATCATTAGTCGCAGTCCTTCATGACCCAGAGGGACATCACCTGATGAGACAGAAGGACATTGCGGCTTGACTTTTTGGAGCGTTTCCGCCACTCCTTTGCCGGTGCGCCGACGGACCACCAGGTGGAGTTCGACATATTCCAACAGTTGCCACTACGACTAAGATGGATAAGGCAGCACTAATGGAGCCCCTCATAGGAGATGAAATAATTGGGAACACTCAAAAAAGGAGCATCAAATAAATCAACAGCACCGTATGGGATAACGTTAGAATTTTATCGAGAATCACAGAAATGATGATGCAACAATGGGTACCGATGTACAATGAAAGAATGCGTCCTTACATGCGCGTGCTGCTTAATTTTATGACGGGTTTTCTCCTTCCCATTCCAAAGTCGACAGGAAGTCGTAGTGCGAATCAATATCGGCCGCTCATCATGCTCAACAACTCCTAGCGTCTAGTCTTAAATTGGTGATATCGAGAGAGATCTCCCCTAATCAGCCATGCCTAGGTGTACGAAGCAACATCCACTCAACTATAAGTGAATATCGTGACGTCATATCTCTTGCAAAAACGTGTCGAATGCGAGCAACTCTAATATCAGCGGACGTTGATTGTGCTTTCGACAGGATAAACCATTATTTTTTATCGTCAGTTATAAGCTGCGTAGCGGTTCCACCGGTCTTAATCTCCATAGTTACGAGACTGATCCGAGGAGCAACATCAAACATAATGCTAAACGAACAAGGTGCGGGCTCAGTTCACATCCGACAAAGGTGCCTGCTTTCAGTGGTGCTTTTTGCAACAGCACACGAGCCGCTGACGCATGTTATGCGACGCTCTCTCACTGGAATAACGCTACGTGAGACCTCATTCGTTTATCGAGCTTACGCGAACGACCTGATACTCCTCGTCCGCTTCGGGCGTGAGGTGCATCAGGTCATCAGGTGTTGAGCACCTCAGTACTTACGGGATGGCGGCATTTAGTGTCGTTAGCATGACAAAGTCCAGAATACTACATATTAGACGAGGCCTGGAAGACGTGCCGGGACCGTTCCAGAGGGTTGAGACGCTGCTGTGCCTAGGGATCACATTACTCGTTCTTTGCGGCGGTCAGCGGAGGAGAGTTGTCGGTGGCTACTGTAGAATGCTCAAGTGTCCATACGCAACAATTCTTTGAGAGCCCTCGACGAGGTCATATGTGCAGCGTACACCACCGTTCACCTTGCTTACGATTGCCACATTTAGCGCATATCATACCAATACCGAAGAATATCTCGGACCACCTAATGGCTGCCTTTAGATACTGTGTCAGTAGAGAGATGTTATTTAATATCAAGTATGACACGTTAACCCTACCCTTTCGGTGCAGTGACGTCAAACTTTAGAACGTGCGTATCAAAGCTTTGGCAATTTATCTACGAGCAGTGGTTCGGAATTGGCAATAGCGGAAACACACCATTACATCAGCTCTGTTAGATGAACTTTCGGCGTCGTTTGAACCTCTGATAGCGGTGAGCAACATCTCGCCCTCACTTGAATACATAACCTCATTTATTGTGGATTATACTTATGTCCGCCGGGAAGTATCTTCCTTGAGAACACCCGAGACTCATCGCTACCCGATGAGTCACCACGTCTGCAACGTCATGGAAATCATACATCCAAGGAGAGCTTGCCAGCACATCTCGTGCGCAGTGCATACGCCACTGCTTTCAAAGGCAGATCCATCTACGTGGTATATCCTCGTCAACCGTAAGATCATTGTACGCCATTCATATGATTTATTCTCCCCTTCGCATAACCTGTGGTTTGCTGCACACGGAAATATATTGTTTAGTGTGTGCCGCGGCGAGGGACGTTTGGATGCTGACGCGTCGTATACTGGCCTTCCTTCGGCACACCACCGACACTGAAATAGCTGACAGCGGTGGCCGAGCGGTTCTAGGCGCTTCAGTCCGGAACCTCGCGACTGCTACGGTCACAAGTTCGCATCCTTCCTCGGGCATGGATGAGTGTGATGTCCTTATGTTAGTTAGGTTTAAGTAGTTCTAAGTTCTAGGGGACTGATGACCTCAGATATTAAGTCCCATAGTGCTCAGAGACATTTGAACCAGTTTTTGAACGCCGAAGTCACGTCAGATGCACTCTTTTTACGGGACACGAAGTTCTTTCCCAGACATAAGACGCGTGAGGTCAGCTGGATCACAGGAAATGCGACGCGATCCATGTTTTCGAGAAATGTATTGTCTGTGATGAGTTATTGGATGTACCTGCAAGAACGATATGACTTCTTACGTTATCTAACGAAATACAGAACTTATTTTGCCAACTGTCACGGAACTTTATTTCACAACCAGCCCGGCAGATGAGATTTCCCAGGATTGAGACCACTCGTGAAACCGAACGTGCACGTTTTATGAATATTGGAATACTGCACAGCGAGAAGACGACTGGCCGCCTGCTTTTGGTGCCAAATGTGATTGGATAATGTTTGCGAGTCCCACGAACGATGATACACAGTTACAATGACACACATAATATTCCGGTAAATGGTCGCCACCCAAAATATTGGTGTCACCCCATTGGTGGGGGTAATTAGGTTTATCCGGCTGGATGCAATATCTAATAATGCATCACCGCGTGTTGCTGGGAATGTGATGCAGGTGAGTATTTTCTTTTGGCTCCCGCCAGTGACGAGAATTGTCACCTGTCTTTCCTTTTCGTTGTATTAAAAAAATAATAAAAGAAAATAAAGCAGTATAAATGAAGCAATACCTTACTTCCTACCAAAAAAGCCTTAGTATCTTTTAAAAAATGATAACAGGACCGCTCGTAATAAGCGGGAAATCTGGGTTAGAGTGCCGGTCCAGCACAAATTTTCACTGTCGTCATTCCATTACACAGTTGCTGGTTGTCCATGTTCGCAACTGTGAATATCTTTCAAGTATTTCATAACGGTTGTAGTCGGCGCAATGCCTGTTCCTTCGGACTTGCATGCATATCCGAACGAACATTGCACTGAACTACACAAGCACTGTAATATCGTACTCTCACTTTGCTGTTGTTTTCGTTCATTTATGAAGATTTCTCCACGTTTCTTCTCTTTTTCTTGAAAACCCTTGTTTTTTATGTTGTTTATGAATTTTATTTTATTCTGAATGTCTTGTTTAGTTCATCCCTCACCAGTCGTTTTGAATGTCTTTGACCCCACCAGTTTTCGCTTTCTTACTGAAATATTGGAAGTTCCTGTTACTTACTCTATTGTCCTCTATTCTTTTAATATGTCCAAGAAAACTGACTCAACTTCTCCGGACTGAGTATGAGGGTTCAGAAACATTTTGACAAAATTCTGAGTTGCAACTTAATTTGTAGTTACCATTTTAATCTATGGTTGTTCACAATATTCTTCGACGGATTCTTCGCACTTTTTTCTCCATTTTTTTCTATTGCTCGTACTTGATGTGAGACAATGCACTCTTTTGCAAACAGCGATGACGGTGCTCTGCACGGTTTGCTTAAAAGAATTATCTGCAATTCATTAGTCTTAAGGGAGGTAGGACGTCAAACTGGCCGACTTGGAGCGGGAGAGGCACCACAGGACATTTTAATTTCCACTGTCTATACTTTTATAAATAAATTCATAAGACTTAGTCAGCATGACCAAGAAGGATTCATTATTCACACTCATAGCAGTGGAAGTTCGAAAACATAACGAAGTAATTTTTTTTATAAGTAAAGCATTTGTTGCTATAGGTACACTTTTCTTCATAAGTAAGAGAGATGGTTTGATGAATTTAGCACAGCATACAAGCCATACTTAAAGGTGCAGGAAACTCTAGAATTTTCCAAATCTATTAAAAACTGTAATAAAAATTGAGGTAATTAATTACAAAATTTGTGTTTTTTCTAAATATGAAGTTTAAAATACAACAGATCATTCGTTTTTTCATAAATTAAATAAATTCTAGAGTTTCATACACCTGTAAGTATGGTATGTATGCTGTGCAAAATTCATCGAAGAATCTATCTAACTTATGAAGAAAAGTGTACCTATAGCAACAAATGCAGCCAATAGTAAGTGAAAAAATGATGAAATTTCACACGTAGAAAAAATTATTTTGTTATGTTTTCGAACTTTCACTGCAATGAGTGTGAATCCTGAATCCTTCCTGATGATGCTGACAAAGTCTTATGAATTTATTTTTAAAAGTATAGACACTGGAAATTAAAATATCCTCTGATGCCTGTCCTGCTCCAAGTCGCCCCGTTTGACGTCGTACCCCCCTTAACCTTATTCAACGTGTCCCTCATAAGAGTCGACAGGTACATTTTTCCTGGTGTTTAGCACATAATTGGAATTTAGTTTTATCAGTGTGTAGTTGGATCACCCCAGACAAATACTGATCATCACTTCTTTCATGTGAGACCGAGCGCCGACAGAAAGCGCCAGTTTGTTTTCCGTTACAAACTAAACGGCTTTTAAAGATCAGTTTTACGAGCCTCTTCGAAATAGCGCTCCCAATTTAATCTAGCGCGAATCTGCTTTGTCGACGTGTGCTAACAAGGACAGTGAAACACCAAAAATAACAAATTCTCCAGCAGTGACCGAGCAGCGCTGCTGCACAGCGGTAGCAGTCACTGTGCGCTAGGGCGGTGCTGACGATGCTGGAGTGCTGGCTATTCATCGTGTTCTACTGTCCCTGTTGTTACATATCGATAAAACAAGATTTATTTAAGACCTCTCTATCGAATGGACTTCTAAAGTTCTGTACTAAAAATCATTTTGTTTGTAACAAGAAACAAACCGACCATTTCCGTCGATACTGGACGTCGCATTAAAGACGTTATAAGCAGTAGATCTTTGGGCTCATTCGAGCTACATATTTTAAACTGGAAATTGTAAACATCTGCTGATATACTAGAGGAAATGCACCTGACGACTGTTGGGAGGGACACGCTACAGCAGCACCACAGCACTGCTACGAATATATATACAAGTTACAAACAAATATATGTGATGCAAGTCTTCTGATCCAGACTGTACACTAATTAGGTTCCTTTCGGAGTATGCTGATGCATTAGCTCTATACTTAACAATCATATACAACCGTTCGCTCGACGAAAGATGCGTAACCAAAGACTGGAAAGTTGCACAGGTCACACCAATATTCAAGAAAGGTAGGAGTAATCCACTTAATTACAGGCCCATATCGTTAACGTCGATACGTAGCAGGATTTTAGAACATATAGTGTGTTCGAAAATTACGAATTACCTCGAACAAAACTGTCTATTGACACACAGTCAACATGGGTTTAGAAAACATCGTTCCTGTGAAACACAACTAGCTCTTTATTCGCATGAAGTGTTGAGTGCTATTGACAAGGGATTTCAGATCGACTCCGTATTTCTGGTCTTCCGGAAGGCTTTTGACACTGTACCACACAAACGGCTCATATTGAAATTGCATGCTTATGGAATATCGTCTCAGTTATGTGACTGGATTGATGATTTCCTGTCAGAGAGGCCACAGTTCGTAGTAACTGACGGGAAGTCATCGAGTAAAACAGAAGTGATTTCTGGCGTTCTCCAAGGTAGTGTAAGAGACCCTTTGCTGTTCCTTATATATATAAACGACAATCTGAGCAGCCGTCTTCGGTTGTTTGCAGATGACGTTGTCTTTTATCGACTAATAAAATCCTCAGAAGATCAAAACAAACTGCAAAACGATTTTGAAAAAATATCTGAATGGTGCGAAAAGTGGCAGTTGAGCCTGAGTACAGAAAAGTGTGAGGTCATCCACATGAGTGCTAAAAGGAACTCGTTAAACTTCGGTTACATGATAAATCAGTCTAATCTAAAAGCCGTAAATTCAACTAAATACCTAGATATTATAATTACGATTAACTTAAATTGGAAGAAACACATAGAAAATGCTGTGGGGAAGGCTAACCAAAGACTGTGTTTTATTGGAAGGACACTTAGAAAATGTAACAGGCCTACTAAGGAGACTGCCTACGCTACGCATGTCCGTCCTCTTTTAGAATACTTCTGCGCGGTGTGGGATCCTTACCAGATAGGACTGACGGAGTACATCGGAAATCTTCAAAGAAAGGCAGCACGTTTTGCATTATCGCGAAATATGGTAGAGAGTGTCACAGAAATGATACAGGATTTGGGCTGGAAATCGTTAAAAGAAAGGCGTCTTTCGTTGCGACGGAATCTTCTCACGAAATTACAATCACCAACTTGCTCCTCCGAATGCGAAAATATTTTGTTGACACCGACCTATATAGGGAGGAACGATCACCACGATAAAATAAGGGAAATCAGAGCTCGTACGGAGAGATATAGGTGTTCATTCTTTCCGCGCGATATACAAGATTGGAAAATAGATAATTGTGAAGGTCGTTCGATGAACCCTCTGCCAGGCACTTAAATGTGATTTGCAGAGTATCCATGTAGATGTAGATGCCAAGACACTTTTTATTTTTTTTAAGTGCAGTAGTAAACATAAGGTCATTTGGTATAATTGGTTCCTCACAACAAAAATATTAGTTCACAAAATGAAGGCAGTTTCTTTACGCACAAAAAGTATTCGCACACCTACAAAAAAATGAAGTTACGGTTTCTCTAATTCACTTAACTCGGTTCTAGAAGCCTGTGTGCATGCGGTTGGTGTTGACGACAGCTTCTTGACATCTCTGGGCATGGAGTGATCGAAGTTGCGAGTAGTACCTGGTGGGATCTTCGACCATTCCTCTTACAACACTCTCTGAAACTCCAGCTTCTCTGTAGAACGACATTTTCGAATTTTTGTATCCAAGTGCGCCCAAAAACGCTTTGTCGGGTTAAGAACAGGGCTCTGTGTTGGAGTGAAAACCCTTTTTGTGGCATTATATAATAACCACACCCGAGTTCTCAGAGCCGTTTATTTAGGGTTGTGGTTTTGTTGAAAGTAAAAGACGCCATTGAGACCCAGTTTTTGTGCATTACTACGTAAATGGCATCGCAACAGTCGATACATTTACGATGATCCATGAAACCTTCAATAATTGCCAAGTCACCTATAACAGAAGCTGCCATGCATCCCCAAATCATTATGATTTCTCCCCCCTCCCCCCTCACCCTTGCTTTATCGTAGGTAGCATATGTTATTCTTGGAGCTCTGGATTTTGTTTATGCCGCACTTTTCCCTTTCCGTCAGATTCAAGCAATTTAAACTTGAATTCGTCAGAAAATAGCACGGTACTCCAAAAATCAATCAGTTTATTGACATAACCATTGGCAAACTGCAAGCGTTTCCTTCGGGTAACTTCCGAAATAAATGAATTCTTTGTTGTAGATCTGCCATGAATATCAGCTGCGTTAAAAACTTTCCGGATAGTTCGAGCACTGACCTGTGTGTTGGACGTTGAGTGGATGTCCAATGCAAACTATCTAGCATCTTTTAAAGGGCTCTTTTTATGCAAGACGAACGATCTTTCGACGTTCCCTACATGTAACAACTCTTGGACGTTGGAAATCTGCGTTTATTGTTTGCTGGACCAGTCTCTTGAAACTTGTTGATGATTGCTTACACTGTTGTATAATTAAAAGAAGGTTCTTTACCAATCTCACCGCAGCTTTTTCCCTGTGAATGCAGTAAAACTGCCTTATTGCTGGAAGATACGGAATTCTCCTTCCTCTTCCTACTCATCGTGACAAGTGAATGCTCCTTACACTGACCGTCAGGCAAGCGACTGAAATGTCTCTCAACTCCGATTGCACAAATCTGGTACGCGTTGCACTGTCTGTCAAGCAAAATAAAAAACATCGTACAGAGTGCCAATACTTTACTGAGCAGGAGAAATTCCTCATTTAATTGATTAAATATTTGTCTATTGTGCCGGGAAAATATTTTAATACAAAAATTATTTCCGTTATTGAGACATAGTTAATGTTATACATACGAGCGCCTGAGAGCCAAAGCGGTGTAACTCGATCTTTCCCTCCTCTGAAAAATGAAAGGTTTTGCGCTTCGTTTAAAGTAAATTCATACTTTACAATATTTCTTGATTCATTTGATGAAACGTACAAACGAAATATTATGATTACGTTTACTACAGACGTTTTAATTATTTGTACCTTAATTTCCTTTTAATAGTTCCTAAAAGTTGAGGTAACGCTTTTCCTCTCAGCAATGTGCTCATAGTGAAAGGTAAAGTGGTATAAATCAAAAGTTGTACCACTCGTCTTGTAAATATTTTCGTGAAGTTGAGTACCTGTGAAGGAATGCTCTGTCTTTTAATCTCAGTAACTCTAATTCATTTATAAAACATAAACGTAATGTGATATAGTAAATGTAAGTCGGCACTTATTGCTCCCATTATGCACTTTTCTCTCACAATTTGAGTTAAAGTAATTCCATTATTGTTGTTGATTACAAGAATGCTACCTACCTCATTTGTCTAATCGTTCAGGTGGGTGTTAATCTACGGATTATAGATAAATTGTTGTTTATAAATGTTGAAATTACTTAAAACGTGCCGGCCGGGGTGGCCGAGCCGTACTAGGCGCTACAGTCTGGAACCGCGCGACCGCTACGGTCGCAGGTTGGAATCCTCCCTCGGGCATGGGTGTGTGTGATGCCCTTAGGTTTGTTAGGTTTAAGGGGTTCTAAGTTCTAGGGGACTGATGACCTCAGAAGTTAAGTCCCATAGTGCTCAGAGGCAATTGAACTTAAAATGTAATTCTTGTCTAGCTGATATTTCAAGAGGATTTATAATGGCGCGTATCTGTTTACTCGATATCATCGTCTACATCATCTTCTTCTACCAAGAGGTCAACGCGTCCAGGTCCAGATTTCTGACCCGAACTTGCAGTTGTCAGTTGGTTGAACACAGCCTGGTGCAACGGAGAGATTTACGGGAGAAGTATCATCATGTCTTTGCTTTTTGCCTCGTTGACAGGTCGCGCAGAGGGATGAGTTTACAGTTTACGTGAGACATCACTGCTTGATTCCTGCAGATTTTAACCTAAACTTCAACAACGAGTGCAAACTTCCCTTACAAAGACAAACTTCTGCTTTAATAACATCTAAATATTACAGGTATCAAGAAATAAAACAATGCTAATACTTACTAGCACTGTTACAATGCCGTTTTGATTTTAGAGCGTAAATAAACACGCAGAACCACAAGACCACGTTGCCTTGCCGGGACTTATACCACTGTTCCCGCGAACGGACTTGACTCTGGCGTGATGAATGCATCTGGAGCTCTCAAGTGGCTCCGTTTCGTGTCGTCATATCACTTCTGCATAATTAACTTCCGTGGATTGTGAGTAAACTGTGTGGTATAAATCAAAAATTAATTTTTTTTTTTACTTAGACCACTTTGGTTGTCAGCGGCTCATAATGTTCATAATTTTTATGTATTTTGTATTAGATCTGAAAAAGTATCAGCGCCAGTACTTTTTGGTGCCACCGTATAAACACAACGACTACGAAAAGAAAACGACACGAGAAGTGAGTGGCTGCAACAATCTGAGAGACACTGACGGTCGTCTTCTGTCCAATGCCGGCAGTCCTGATGAGAAGTAGCACTCTTCGCTTAGGTAAATGAGCGGGGAAGAGGTTAAGCCCAGAAGAGATCGAAAAACGTCTGGGAAAAGAAACAATTGCCTCTCGCGACGTGAGGCTTCTTTCAAGAGCCACGAGAAACTGCGTCGCTCTTTTTTTTTCTGCGTAAAGGGCAGGCGTAAATGGCGCAGACGAAAAAATGAAAGCGCCGAGGAGCAGCGAGACAGACGGACGCCGCCGCCAAACACTGGCCAGGTCCCGGGCGGTGTGCAGTGTCATTATGAATGAGCCTTAACGAAGCGGAAATTTCTGCGGCGCCGCTTCAGCTGCAGTCTGCGGGACCCCTCTCCTCGCCTCCGTGCGCGCCCACTAAACTGCAGACTTAAAACTTTGTTCCCGCGGACCGGCGCTGCCATTAGCACTTGAGCCCGGCGGCAGCTAGGGGGAGGAGACGTGGGGGGGGGGGGGGGGGCAGCGAACCGTCCACCCGTCGAGAACGCCACTGCGTCCCTCAGCTCCCTCCACCCCACAGGGCCACCTCATCACACCCGGGCTTCGCCACCGGTTTACCAATACTACCCCCCACCCACTCCACCCTACCCTCTCCTCTACCCCTTCAGTCCCCCCCCCCTCCTCTCTTATTTATTTTCAACAGATGCAATCTGAACCTGGAGTTAACTTTTCCTGTATGATATATTCAGGGGCGAGACACAACTTCCCATTCTGATGTAGCTGTTTGCGAGGGCGCCAATTCCTTTTCCTCTGCTTCCCACCGCCTCTCGCGCGCTTGCCACCCTTTCCGAGCCCCCCCCTCCCCCTCTACCCCCTACCCACACCACCAGTGCGACGCCACCGGCGTCTCTGCACCCTCTCCTCCTTTCTTCGCATCGCGCGCTTTCTTCGTCCGCCACGCAGAAGCGATCAATAAAAAGGCGCTACGCGTCTTTCTTTCATCTCCTCTCGCGCACCGCTCCGTTCCTCGCACAGACGCCTCTCTCTGTCTGTCTCTCCCTCCCTCTCCCTTCACACTCGCCCCCCTCTCTCTCCCCCCGATATTCTCTTGCCCTCGACCTCTTTCGTCCGTCCCCACTCCGCTTCTTATTAGAAAATTACATTGGTACAGCGCCGAGCAGGAGCACTTGTGTTGCCGGGGATCAAGAGCACAGCTGTCTCCTCAACGACGCGAAGAGTATTTTCCGAGCTTTCCACGTAAGCGGCGACGGCCTCGACCACAATAATCTCGACGAGAAAAAAAAAAAAAAGTTCCTTTAAGAGAGGAAGTGAGATCTCAGTGAGTGCTGCTTCTCACCGGAAATGAGTTGGGCAAGAGTATTTTCTTGCCTTGCTTGCTGCTGTGGTCTTCGAGAGTTTTTACCGTGCCCGGCTGAGGTGCGCATAGTACCCGATTCCCCGCTGACCATTAGAAGATCGATGTACTGGTTGATTCGATGTGACGAATGACTCTTTCCACAATTAATGTCCACTCTGAGTAACTGGTTCTCGGCGTACTGAAGCGCCCTTGTACAATGGAAGAAGCCTAACAGTAGAACACAAATTAAAACAATTAACTGTGTCTACCCCTTTTTATTTTGTTCGATGACACGTTTGTTCAACGGATGTAGCAAGTTTTCTGTCTTGAGTAACATTTCGTTACGAATGAGGTATAATTGGCACTTTTTAACATAATATGTGGTTAGTATTACAAATTTTAAACTATCGTAAAATTGCCAAATTGCCTATGGCCTTCTATCTAGGGTTGTAAAATGGTCCTGGCTAACAAAGGATTGATCATGGAAGTGGGAATGACTGGTTACCAAGAAAAGAAACTGTACCACATTTGTTCGCCACAATCGTTTTATTTCCTATCTCTGTTTTTCTTTAAAAGGAAATTTGCTATGATAGCAATTTTCATATGAAATCAAACCTTCATGACCCATCAGACCAGGGTACTGAGCTCATTTATACAAAACTTCTTTTATCTTAATGAAAAATAAGAAGTTTCAGCTACAGCAGTAGATAAATTAAGAAAAATTAAGCTTGTTTGAATGCAAGTGGGTGTGAATCTTACAATGTTCGGTATGAACTTACATAAAACTTAATTAAGCAGATAACATTTACGACTCCGAAAGCATTACTACAAATTGGTTAAAAAGAAGTTACACGTGCTTCTGATATACGTAATAGCATGCACATCTGTTACACAGCGGATTTGCATAGGACCAGAATTTTCTCGGATTCTCAGCAAGATCTCTTGCAATGATATGACGGTGGTAGTTGTATGCTTCGCGCATGGATTTCTTTTACACTCGCATGAATTTCAGCAAACTTTTGCCTATCGTCAATTGCGCCTTCTCTTTATCGAGAGTGCTACAGCCTTTGCTTGCTCATATTTTTCTGAATTTTTTCTTCAACCACCCTGGGTCTTTCTCGTCATTAATCCGCTTCCTCAGCACGTACTTTTCCAGAGCACGTTTTATAATCCGTTTCAACTTTGACCATAATTCCGCTATATCCATCATGCTGGAACTAATTGATCTCAATTCCTTGTCTAAGCGGCATGATAAGAACTTATTATCTGCTCTTCCTGTCAGAAATACTCTTTCAGCTTTCTTGATTGATTTATTAACCTTACCAACCATAATCGCTGTGATGGCATCATACTCACTATCTCTATGCTGACACTGTCGGTGAGGTCAGGGCTGTTGGTAGCTTCCGTGATCTAAAATATTTTCATCGCGCGTCGAATGTCTAACTAGCTGCTCATGACACCTTTCGGAAAACGTTTCCAAATTACTTCGCAAGACTGTCTGTCTCTACCTCTTGCAATAGATACATAGACGTCCAAGTCTACAGTGTTATAGGAAATTTAAGTTCGAAACTACTAGGATTATAGAGGGGAATGAGTAGATAATATTTTGAACTGGAACGCTTGTTCCGAAACGTACCGTTCACGTGCTTTTACCATCTGAAAACATGTTGGTAACGCGACCACTTGTACAAGTAATTGATTAGGCATGTCCCAGTACTTCACTTGTTTTCCAATTCCACTCATTAATAGCCAAACGTATTGCTCGTATTCTCGTTGAGCGGCGTGCGACGTCCCCATGAAGTACCACAGTGATGCCTGCTGACGGTGAAGGTACCCTTTCTCGAAGCCGTCGCGTAATTGTAGGGGAAAGGCTATGTGTTGGAGTCAGATGTTGTGGAGAACGATCCTGATAAAGGCGACGAGCAGCTCTGTCATTACAGTGAGCTTCGCCATTCAGAAGGATGATGTCGGTATATTCTGCACACATGTGCCCAGCCATGTTCATCTAACTCTCAGAGACATGTGCATTAAAGCACGGACCAGGTCAGAGAGGCAGGACGAACGTCAAATGACTTTAGAGACTCCGACGTAACCAACAGCTACACCCCCCCCCCTACCCGCCCCCAAGCTCCCACCATGACTATCCTGTTGCATACTCAATTAGGAAGCATGTTTTAAAGTGGCTGTTGCATGGAACGGTTTTTTTTTTTTTTTTTTTTTCGTCAGTCTACTGACTGGTTTGATGCGGCCCGCCACGAATTCCTTTCCTGTGCTAACCTCTTCATCTCAGAGTAGCACTTGCAACCTACGTCCTCAACTATTTGCTTGACGTATTCCAATCTCTGTCTTCCTCTACAGTTTTTGCCCTCTACAGCTCCCTCTAGTACCATGGAAGTCATTCCCTCATGTCTTAGCAGATGTCCTACCATCCTCTCCCTTCTCCTTATCAGTGTTTTCCACATATTCCTTTCCTCTCCGATTCTGCGTAGAACCTCCTCATTCCTTACCTTATCAGTCCACCTAATTTTCAACATTCGTCTATAGCACCACATCTCAAATGCTTCGATTCTCTTCTGTTCCGGTTTTCCCACAGTCCATGTTTCACTACCATACAATGCTGTACTCGAGACGTGCATCCTCAGAAATTTCTTCCTCAAATTAAGGCCGGTATTTGATATTAGTAGACTTCTCTTGGCCAGAAATGCCTTTTTTGCCATAGCGAGTCTGCTTTTGATGTTCTCCTTGCTCCGTCCGTCATTGGTTATTTTACTGCCTAGGTAGCAGAATCCCTTAACTTCATTGACTTCGTGACTATCAATCCTGATGTTAAGTTTCTCGCTGTTCTCATTTCTACTACTTCTCATTACCTTCGTCTTTCTTCGATTTACTCTCAAACCATACTGTGTACTCATTAGACTGTTCATTCCGTTGAGCAGATCATTTAATTCTTCTTCACTTTCACTCAGGATAGCAATGTCATCAGCGAATCGTATCATTGATATCCTTTCACCTTGTATTTTAATTCCACTCCTGAACCTTTCTTTTATTTCCACCATTGCTTCCTCGATGTACAGATTGAAGAGTAGGGGCGAAAGGCTACAGCCTTGTCTTACACCCTTCTTAATACGAGCACTTCGTTCTTGATCGTCCACTCTTATTATTCCCTCTGATTGTACGATAATTCTCGCAGTTGTCAGCTCTTCCCGTCTTCGGAATTGTGTGGATGATGCTTTTCCGAAAGTCAGATGGTATATCGCCAGACTCATATATTCTACACACCAACGTGAATAGTCGTTTTGTTGCCACTTCCCCCAATGATTTTAGAAATTCTGATGGAATGTTATCTATCCCTTCTGCCTTATTCGACCGTAAGTCCTCCAAAGCTCTTTTAAATTCCGATTCTAATACTGGATCCCCTATCTCTTCTAAATCGACTCTTGTTTCTTCTTCTATCACATCAGACAAATCTTCACCCTCGTAGAGGCTTTCAATGTATTCTTTCCACCTATCTGCTCTCTCCTCTGCATTTAACACTGGAATTCCCGTTGCACTCTTAATGTTACCACCGTTGCTTTTAATGTCACCAAAGGTTGTTTTGACTTTCCTGTATGCTGAGTCCGTCCTTCCGACAATCATATCTTTTTCGATGTCTTCACATTTTTCCTGCAGCCATTTCGTCTTAGCTTCCCTGCACATCCTATTTATTTCATTCCTCAGCGACTTGTATTTCTGTATTCCTGATTTTCCCGGAACATGTTTGTACGTCCTCCTTTCAACAATCAACTGAAGTATTTCTTCTGTTACCCATGGTTTCTTCGCAGCTACCTTCTTTGTACCTATGTTTTCCTTCCCAACTTCTGTGATGGCCCTTTTTAGAGATGTCCATTCCTCTTCAACTGTACTGCCTACTGCTCTACTCCTTATTGCTGTATCTATAGCGTTAGAGAACTTCAAACGTATCTCGTCATTCCTTAGTACTTCCGTTTCCCACTTCTTTGCGTATTGATTCTTCCTGACTAATGTCTTGAACTTCAACCTACTCTTCATCACTACTATATTGTGATCTGAGTCTATATCTGCTACTGGATACGCCTTACAATCCAGTATCTGATTTCGGAATCTCTGTCTGACCATAATGTAATCTAATTGAAATCTTCCCGTATCTCCCGCCCTTTTCCAAGTATACCTCCTCCTCCTGTGATTCTTGAACAGGGTATTCGCTATTACTATCTGAAACTTGTTACAGAACTCAATTAGTCTTTCTCCTCTTTCATTCCTTGTTCCAAGCCCATATTCTTCTGTAACCTTTTCTTCTACTCCTTCCCCTACAACTGCATTCCAGTCGCCCATGACTATTAGATTTTCGTCCCCCTTTACATACTGCATTACCCTTTCAATATCCTCATACACTTTCTCTATCTGTTCATCTTCAGCTTGCGACGTCGGCATGTATACCTTTACTATCGTTGTCGGTGTTGGTCTGCTGTCGATTCTGATTAGAACAACCCGGTCACTGAACTGTTCACAGTAACACACCCTCTGCCCTACCTTCCTATTCATAACGAATCCTACACCTGTTATACCATTTTCTGCTGCTGTTGATATTACCCGATACTCATCTGACCAGAAATCATTGTCTTCCTTCCACTTCACTTCACTGACCCCTACTATATCTAGATTGAGCCTTTGCATTTCCCTTTTCAGATTTTCTAGTTTCCCTACCACGTTCAAGCTTCTGACATTCCACGCCCCGACTCGTAGAACGTTATCCTTTCGTAGATTATTCAATCTTTTTCTCATGGTAACCTCCCCCTTGGCAGTCCCCTCCCGGAGATCCGAATGGGGGACTATTCCGGAATCTTTTGCCAATGGAGAGATCGTCATGACACTTCTTCAATTACAGGCCACATGTCCTGTGAGTACACGTTACGTTTCTTTAATGCAGTGGTTTCCATTGCCTTCTGCATCCTCATGTCGTTGATCAATTCTGATTCTTCCGCCTTTAGGGGCAATTTCCCACCCCTAGGACAAGAGAGTGCCCTGAACCTCTATCCGCTCCTCCGCCCTCTTTGACAAGGCCGTTGGCAGAATGAGGCTGACTTCTTATGCCGGAAGTGTTCGGCCGCCAATGCTGATTATTTATCAAAATTTATGCGGTGGCGGGGATCGAACCCGGGACCGAAGATGTTTTGATTATGAATCAAAGACACTACCCATAGACCACGGTACATTTCCATATATGGCCTCCTATTCAGAATACACTGATAAACCAAAAAATTATGACCACTGCTCAACGCGTCGTTGGATGGCGTCTGATCGCGGTACGGGCACGTGACTTGGTAACAAAAGCGGAGCAGACTCCGACGTGAGCTCACACCAGCGGAGATGTGGGGAAATCCACTGAAATAAGACACTTTGACAAAGGACAGATAATTATTACGCAGAGCCTGCGAACGAGTATCTCAAAAACGGGGAAGCCAATCGAATGTTCACGTGCTGCTGTCGTGATCACCTAAGGGAAGAGGTAGGACACAAACTACCACTAGGCACTGAATCGTTGGACGTCAATGACTCTTCACGGTAGTTGGGGTTCAGAGGCTTCTCTGCTCGGTAAATTAGGATAGACGGTGATTTATGGTGGTGCACGCACGTGTGTTTCGGAGCACACCGTTGATCGGCCCGTTCTTTACGCGAATTACATGACTTGTGCGTAGACATTTAATGCTACATACCTCCAAAAGCCTACCAACAAACTGTCGGGTCCCTGATACGTATATCGTTCATATATTTCGTGAGAGAGAAAAGCAAGCTATTAAGGAAGCGGTGTTTTGGCTCATCCCTGTGTTATGTACTCACTCCCCTATACATGGCTTAGATGCTGAAACGGGAACTTCCGAACAGCCTGAACACTCGGTAGGTTAAAGTCGCCTCCAGCTAATATTGCATCATCTGGGTATTTCCGCGCTGCTACCCTTCAAAATTTTTTGAATCACTCTGAAACTGTCACAGCGGAATCGGGCAGTCGGTAAAAACTTGATTTCACCCAGATCCGTCATACACCACCAGATGGAACTCAAGTAAGAGGAATACTCGCCTGTAACGTCCCTTTTGAAGCAGAGAAGAGAATATTCTCGGAGAGGACTAGAACGGATTTCCTGACATCGTGTCCTTCATATCTCTCCCTACCTCCACATTGCGGGTAGTATCTTGGTACAGTCCCTGTAAATGTTGAGTATGTCTCCATCGGTCCACGGTCCAACCTCAGTGATCCCGTGCCAACTGCAGTCGTAACTGCCGATTTGCTCTGATAGACGTGGGAACACGCCAGACTCGTCTCGTGCGGAGCTCTGCGCTCATCAACGAGCGTTGAACTGCGTGCTCTGAAACACATATCCGTACACCAGCTTTGTAATTTGCCTCAGATAGCTTCATAACCAGCTTTAAGTTGTGGCCAACATCGGACTTCCACTTTCTGTGATGACGCGTTTACGTCCAACACCTAATCGCTTACTGGTGGTTTCATCATCCTTCAACCACTTTCCCAGATATTCGTTCCCCGGCGCTGGGCCAAAAGAATCTGCCCTTTGTTAAAGTCGTTGATGTAAGTGGGTGTTCTCATATCCAGACCATATCGTCGCTAGGCAGATTCTCGCTTACATACTTTCCTGCACGCACCCTCAGCGCCACCCCGGGCTGAATTCAATCTCTCTGGGGGCAATGGTTTGGCATGTTTTAACTCATCAGTATACAATTCATGCCAAATAAGTTAAAAGCTTCATACATTAATAATAACAGTAAATCACAGTCAGTTTCACATCTTGCCACCTGGTCCATCTTTGAATGCAAATGTAATGAAAATTGTATGTTTGTTCAGAATACGGTCTCTTGAAGCATCATGACATGCAGTCTCTGGTTTCCAGAGGATTACGAAAATCGCAAGCAAGCTGCGTAGGTAACAGTCAAGTCGCAGCCTTGCGTAGTAGTAGCAGTTGTGGAGTGGTGGAGAGAAGATGTTATGACATGACAAACTGAGCAGCTTGGATATCAGAAGTATCGCACAGAGATTCTCCATGATGTGTAACCTGATGGTGGAGGATGGTTTTTAAGATGACGGTATAAAGAGACAGCACTCCAGGAATAGATAACTTTCTTGTTAGCTGCAAGCACGAGATCAGTAATTATTGCAATGCAAAGAGTTCATTGTCTCCTATAACATCTACGCGTTTATTTATTTATTTATTTATAGTATGCCGTATGGCATTACATATGAACAGCGATTAGCAATTGTTGATTACATAGTTTTACAAACATTTATTAATTTCATAATTTATAATTTAAAAAATAAGTCTATCAATTAATATATAATTTGTCGATCCATGCAAGGGCTGCCTCTGTCACTTCAAAGAAATCTTCCAAGTTCCCATGGTAGGCTCTTCTGCTACAGCTTGTTACAATGTGATGGATCGTCTGGTGTTCATTTCCACAGTCACACTGAGAAGATGAAGCCCTTCCCCTTCGGTAGAGGTTTGCAGCACAGATGTCGTGGCCTGTGCGGATCCGATTAATTGTTTTCCAGGCACGTCGCGTTAGTTCTATACCGGCTAGTCTTGTGTCAGGTCTTTGGAGGGTCTGATGTTCCTCATGGGCAATAGTGTTCCACATTTATGTCGACTTTTGTTGGTACTGAAAGTAGTTGCCTGTAGCAATTCTGCCAGTAGGACAGATGGCTGCCTGGATTTTAATCGGTTGATTCGGAGTGCAGGAACGTCAGAGTGCATTGGAAGCTCGAGGATTTTAAGTGATTATTTGGTATTCCTTGAGCAGGGCATTCAGTCTTCGGAGATCTGGTGGCTCAATATTGCTTAGAGGTGGTAACCAGTATAGAGGAGTAGATTTGATGCAGCCTATTATTGTCTTCATTGTTGCATTTAGCTCCATGTCAATTTTTCTCACATGTGTGCTACTGAGCCACACTGGGGCACAGTATTCAGCAACAGAATAGACCAGCCCTAAGGCAGATCATAGCAGTGTCGCAGCTCTTGCGCCCCATGAAGTGTTTGATGTTATTGCGTGATCTCAGCTTTGCTGTGGTGTTTTCTATGTGCTTCCTGTAAGAGAGGGTTCTATCAAGAGTCACTCCTAGATATTTTGGAGAGTCTTGGTGGTGAAGGACCTGACCATTAAAGGTGACATTCAACTTCTCCTGGCTCTAACATGAACGCGAAACTACCTCACAACGGTTCTTCTCAGAACCAACAAACCAGACACCACAGCCATAACATTCGGATCTACGCGTTAACATTCAGGGACAACTATCAACCATGTGTTCAGTATTCTAATTAGCCCCGACCTCCCATATTATATTATTTAAAAAATACTGTATTAGGATTAAAAAAAAAAAGAAACAAATTTCGTGATAGAAATATTTCGTAGAAGCAGACGTTATCGAGTATGACACCTCGGAGAGAGAGAATGCTGATTGTTGTTATTGGCTATAGTTCATTTTTGTGTCGTTAAAATAATTTAAAAGTTCTTCTTTTTGTTATTTATGTTTCACAAAGCATATCCCCACAATACGTTCCGTAAAATTCGCACTTATACACCATGCACTTTTGCGTGAACAATAATTAACAATTTGGGAAAGGGAATTACAAACTTATTTGATAAAACATCAGCTTAAAAGAAATTATTATGAGAAGGCAAACTGCCGCGCAGTGATTTACACTGACCAGTCGCAACATTATGGCTACTATCGACATAAACCCGTCCAGACGATAGCAGCGTCACTCCACCTGGCTATGAGTGACTGCTAATCAGACACACGCACGGTGCATGTAGTATCAGTGAGCGTGCTGTCGCGGTGTAGAATGGGGAAGGCGCATGAGTTATCTGAATTTGATCGAGATCAAATTGTGATATGCCGGAGGCTCGGCACGAGCATTTCGGAAACTGCACTACCTGTCGGGTGTTCGAGGAGTGCTGTGGTGAGTGTCTTCAGCACGTGACGGGACTAAGGGGAAACCACGTCCAGACGTCGCGGGTTTGGGCCGACATCGTTGCAGATGTCGGATGTCATAGGCTGGGGAGATTGGTAAAACAACATAGGTGGCGAACTGTGCAGAACTAACATCAGACTTTAATACTGGACAGAGTGCATGTGTTTACGTGATCACACAGTGCACCGAACACTCCTAACGATGGGCCTCCGCAGCCGACGACCCAAGCATGTGCCAGTGTTAACACGACGAATTCGGCAGCTACAACTGAAATGGGCACGCGGCCAGCGGCACTGGACCCTGGCGCAGTGATAGAGCGTTGCATGGTCTGATGAATCCCGATACCTTGTTCATCATGCCGATGGGAGGGCGCGAATCCGTCTTCTTCCGGAGGAAGATCTCCTTGACACCTGTACTGAGGTACGAAGACAAGCTGGCGGCGGCTCCATTACGCTCTGGGGAACATTTACATGGGCATCTATGGGTCCAGTGGAGCTCGTGTAAGGCACCATGAAGGCCAAGGAATATTGTACACTGGTAGGTAGTCATAATGTTCTGGCTGATCAGAGTACTTCAGATAATCATTTGCAGTGCATCCAGAGCAGAATCAAGTTATCCGTTGAATGGTAAGAATTTGTTGTAGGATGTAATACAAAGTTTTTCGACGGAACGTTAGGAACAGTTCTCAGGTAGTGAAATTACATGTAAGTTCAAGAGATGCGTTTTTTGTAATAAGGCACATTAACATAGTTAGTCATTCGGACAAAATTTGTGAATTGTTCTTTTATGTTACTAATTTACAAACAGTTAGATGCATTTCAGAATACTTAAAAGATTCCCTAAAAGTAATTTCATTAATAAGTCCATGTTCAAACGTAACGTATCTTTGCCGATTCTACATCTGAATCTGTATTAGGAATTCAGTAGTCAGACAGTTTTTAAATTGGTAGCGATCAATTCAGTTAAACAGGGTTTCATAGTATACCTTTGTAGGTAACTCTCAACATATCATTTTAACATCTACACTCCTGGAAATTGAAATAAGAACACCGTGAATTCATTGTCCCAGGAAGGGGAAACTTCATTGACACATTCCTGGGGTCAGATACATCACATGATCACACTGACAGAACCACAGGCACATAGACACAGGCAACAGAGCATGCACAATGTCGGCACTAGTACAGTGTATATCCACCTTTCGCAGCAATGCAGGCTGCTATTCTCCCATGGAGACGATCGTAGAGATGCTGGAGGTAGTCCTGTGGAACGGCTTGCCATGCCATTTCCACCTGGCGCCTCAGTTGGACCAGCGTTCGTGCTGGATGTGCAGACCGCGTGAGACGACGCTTCATCCAGTCCCAAACATGCTCAATGGGGGACAGATCCGGAGATCTTGCTGGCCAGGGTAGTTGACTTACACCTTCTAGAGCACGTTGGGTGGCACGGGATACATGTGGACGTGCATTGTCCTGTTGGAACAGCAAGTTCCCTTGCCGGTCTAGGAATGGTAGAACGATGGGTTCGATGACGGTTTGGATGTACCGTGCACTATTCAGTGTCCCCTCGACGATCACCAGTGGTGTACGGCCAGTGTAGGAGATCGCTCCCCACACCATGACGCCGGGTGTTGGCCCTGTGTGCCTCGGTCATATGCAGTCCTGATTGTGGCGCTCACCTGCACGGCGCCAAACACGCATACGACCATCATTGGCACCAAGGCAGAAGCGACTCTCATCGCTGAAGACGACACGTCTCCATTCGTCCCTCCATTCACGCCTGTCGCGACACCACTGGAGGCGGGCTGCACGATGTTGGGGCGTGAGCGGAAGACGGCCTAACGGTGTGCGGGACCGTAGCCCAGCTTCATGGAGACGGTTGCGAATGGTCCTCGCCGATACCCCAGGAGCAACAGTGTCCCTAATTTGCTGGGAAGTGGCGGTGCGGTCCCCTACGGCACTGCGTAGGATCCTACGGTCTTGGCGTGCATCCGTGCGTCGCTGCGGTCCGGTCCCAGGTCGACGGGCACGTGCACCTTCCGCCGACCACTGGCGACAACATCGATGTACTGTGGAGACCTCACGCCCCACGTGTTGAGCAATTCGGCGTTACGTCCACCCGGCCTCCCGCATGCCCACTTTACGCCCTCTCTCAAAGTCCGTCAACTGCACATACGGTTCGCGTCCACGCTGTCGCGGCATGCTACCAGTGTTAAAGACTGCGATGGAGCTCCGTATGCCACGGCAAACTGGCTGACACTGACGGCGGCGGTGTACAAATGCTGCGCAGCTAGCGCCATTCGACGGCCAACACCGCGGTTCCTGGTGTGTCCGCTGTGCCGTGCGTGTGATCATTGCTTGTACAGCCCTCTCGCAGTGTCCGGAGCAAGTATGGTGGGTCTGACACACCGGTGTCAATGTGTTCTTTTTTCCATTTCCAGGAGTGTACATTCAAACTCGTTAATATGTTTTAAAATTGTATCTTGGATTCTACTTACTGTAAATTATTGTGATAAGTTTCTCTCTTCCAATATATGACAGACGGAGAGCACTTTCTCTTTACGTATTAGCACAAAAAAGTGCTCAAATGTGTGTGAAATCTCATGGGACTTAACTGCTAAGGTCATCAGTCCCTGAGCTTACACACTACTTAACCTAAATTGTCCTAAGGACAAACACACACACCCATGCCCGAGGGAGGACTCGAACCTCCGCCGGGACCAGCAGCACAGTCCATGACTGCAGTGCCTCAGTCCGCTCGACTAATCCCGCGAGGCGTATTTCCACAAATTACACTTGTATTTAATAAAAATCCCACTTCTGCTTTGTATACACGCGATATCCTCTGTCAGTCCAGTCAGCTGGATATTCTAAATATACTGTCATCATTCCACAATAACGTACAGAAGTTACATGCCACAAGAGTAGGCTCGCGGCTGTGTGTGTGTGTGTGTGTGTGTGTGTGTGTGTGTGTGTGTGTGTGTGTGTGAGCAGATGCGTGTAAGTGTGCTTGCTCATTTGTATGTGTTTCCTAGGTTACGCCTTCTGAATCAATGAGTCACAACGATGAGTGTTATAAGGATAACAAAAACAGTAAAAGAAAATGTTGGCATATGCACTAACGGACACATTTTTTACAGTGTTGAAAGTATTTGTAGTGCAGTAATCTGCATTGCATATGAATACAAATCACTCCAAGACGATTCGAACCGCTTACATTTATGTAATTACAGACATTTGGAAAGCGTAAGTCATCTGCAGGCATATAGCCTTTCATTTTTTTCATTACAGCTCTTTCCTTATATACTGTTCATCTGAATTTGTCGGAGGCTTCTTAATGTTCACATGACGCCCCTAATCACATTTAGCAACATTTTTTTACTACACTGCTTTAAGTTCTGTTATGTTGCGCACAAACATTAGCCCACAACAGAGAATTAATACCGTACACCACCCGTGTTATTTTCGTGGGAAGGACAATAATCTCTAAACAGTATTCACGAGGAATAACTGAGAGAGACAGTTAAAACGTAATAACAAAATGCGACACGTTTTATTTTCTGCCAAGTGGGCGTCAAAAACACGTTGTAGCTTCCAGAGATAAAAGGCTTGAATGAGGGAAAAACAAGAAAACTAACGCGTTGAAACAAGCGTTGGCAAATAAATGGTGCTTCACATGATGTGAAAACATGCTTCGTCCAACCTCTCCTCCTAACGACAATGCTCAATAACTGCAAGCACACCCTACCACATCCCCGCGCTTAGACTGAAATACGCAGTGTGGTCTAAATGTTTGAAGAATCGCACATTAACAGAGCACAATAAATTCCTAGTTCGGTATTACAGATTTTGACATATAAGAATCTGAACACTAAAACATAGGGAAGGCAGATGCCTCACCGAATCTATTGTATCTCGCGACGTGAACACCGAATGAATTGTGGTCCAATTTTACTTCGTAATAAAATATCTCCATTTTTCTTTTAAATGTACACGTTCCAGTCTCAATAATGTGACCACCGCCTAAGGTCGACGTCAACGTGCAATAACCCCTCACGGACGGCCCGTTGTAGCACTAGCAGGGGAGGGTATATTAAGATTGTTGGAGGGACGGGGAAAAGAGTGGAGTCGTCGTCGCAATACGGAAACGGAGCGACTATCTGAATTCCAAAACGATCTGATCATTTCTGAAACGGCTACGTTTGTTCGCGTGCCGCCGCCGTTAAAGTATACCGTGCACTACAAAATGGCGCTATCCAGAAGCGGGGCTGAGGCAACAGTGTCGCACCATGGGCCGTAGATGGCTGCGACTGCGGGGATGTGTACGGGCGAATAGACGTGCAACTGTCGAGCCGGTGTGGCCGAGCGGTTCTAGTCGCTTCAGTCTGGAACCGCACGACCGCTACGGTCGCAGGTTCGAATCATGCCTGCGGCATGCGTGTGCTGTCCTTGGGTTAGTTTGGTTTAAGTAGTTCTAAACTCTCGGGGACTGATGACCTCCGATGTTAAGTCCCATAGTGCTCAGAGCCATTTGAATTTGAACTGACTGCCTAACGGACCAAAGGGCGAGAAAGAGCGTTTCTTCAACGACCATCAGCGTATGTTGCTGCGTATTGGCCTCCGCAGCAGGTACTTGGTTCGTGTATCCTTGCTGACTGCTGTTCATCGTTGAATGAGGATGGAATTTGCACACCAATACCGCAAATGTCTACTGTGCAGTGACAGGTGATCTTTTAACATAAATTGTGTTTCGTGGCGGTGCTAAGCTCCTATGGGGCCAAACTGCTGAAGTCATCAGTCCCTAGGCTTACACGCTACTTACTCTAACATAAGCTAACGTACGCTAAGGACAATACCCGCACCCATGCCCGAGGGAGGACTCGAACCTCCGACGTGGGGAGCCTGGCAAGGCGCCCCTAGATCGCGCGGCTACCCCGCGCGGCATCACATTTCGTGCTTCATCGACAGATAGCCGTTGGCGTGGACGTCGAAAATCGTCTAAAAGAAAACAGCTGCAACAACCAGGGAGCTTTATGACCTGGGGAATGTTTTCGTGGGATTCCCTGGGTGATACCCTCATTCTGGACGGCAGACTGAATCAACACAAGTATGCGTCCATCTTTGGGTGCAATGTCCGCGCTAACGTGCAGTTCATTTCTTTTCGGCACGAAGGACTATGCAACGTGTCAGACAGCTCGCAGTGTATGTGCGTGGTTCGAAGAGCACCAGAATGAGTTTATCGTACTCCTCTGGCCACCATTCTTCCCGGATTAAAACCCAGTCTGTTGGATCCTCAGCCGAGAAAGCTAGCGCAGTTTGCCACGGCACTAGAGTCGACGTGGCTCCACATCCCTGTCGGTGCCTTCCTACAGTTCAAAGACACTTCGTATGCGTGGAGAGAGGTAAGCACTGGGAGAGGTGGTTATTTAGGCTTTTGACGGGCGGCCACATAAATGTGACTGAATAGTGCATAATGCATTTTGACTCACGAGGAAATACCTACTCGGAAGTCCCAGCTGCCATATAGAAGACGGGAAAGAAGAAATTCAGAGTTGGAGGTCCCGATGACAACGAGGCCATTACAGGCGGATCACGAGCTCTTCTTCGGGAAGAACGAGGGAGAAAACGGGCTGTATCCGTTCCAAAGGAACCAGCCCATAATTTGCCTTAAGCGATTTAGGAAAATCATACAATGTCTAACGGTGGCTGGCTGGAAGTGGATGTGAGCCGCCGACCTCCTCTATAGGAGAGAGCAAGGAAAATCACGATGCAACGAATGTAATATCTTCTCCGTCCTTCAGTTATTCGTTAAGGTCAATAAATAGTCTGAACGGAAAACCATAATTTTATGAAGATAAACGTCATGAGAGGTCTCACAAACTCATCAACATTAACATCCATACACCTACCCCACTAACCGACGTTTCTGTTCCATTCAAAAATGACGCCTGAGACGAATATTTGTCGATAAAGCTCCGTATACCTCAATGTCTGTTTTCCTCGTCGTGATCGTTTCGCGAGACGTGTGTTGCCCAATTCTTCTTGGGACGTAAACTCTTGAAATTTGCATTGCAAACCTCTCCGTGATCCACAGAGCCTCTCCTGTGGCGTCTACAACTGGAGTTTGTTGAGCATCTCCATAAAGCTCTTGCGCAAAGAATCGTGTAACGCAACGCGCCGACCTTCGTTAAATCTTCTCTGCCTGTTCAATCACTCCTTCAAAGATCCCAGACCGATGAACAATAATCAAGGATGGGTCGACCTAAAGATTTTTAAACAACCTTTTTCGTGGATGAATTACGGTGGTCGTTCCGTAACTAATGCAAAGCATTTTCTTTCTCGGGCATTTTAGGTTGGAAAAATGCCCAATTTGATGCGGGACGTAGTGGAATATTCATGCTTCACACCCTATAGATTCATGAAGTTCCAATAGGTGGCGGCGGTATATGTAGTCCTCAAAATGGCATCTGTAGCGGAGGTGCTTTCCAGAAAGCTGGGCTGGCGTTGACCTTCCTAGGCGCTTGCAGGATGTCTACGGAGAACTGGCAGTGAACAGAACCACTGTGAGTTGTTGCGTGAAATATCTCTCTCTAACGGATTAAGGCCGCGCAAACCTGTCCGACGTCCCGAGTGCTAGCCAGCCGCGCACAGAAGTGACTCCTGCAATGTTGGAACGTGTGGACACTCTCTTTACATGTGATAGACGGACCACGGTCAGAGACCTAGCTGCTAACTGGACTTCTTTGTTTGTAGTCCTGACACACTCGTCCAGAGGTTCGAGTGATGAGAGGTGTTTGTCCCCTGGGTTCCTCGCCACCTAACAGAAGGCCATAAGGAACAAGGAACGACCAGCTGTGCGGCTTTCGTTGCGCGTTACAAGACTGATCGTGGCAATTTTTTCTCGCCGCAGGCGATGAAACATGGATTTATCACTTCGAAACGGAAACAAAATGGTAATCTATAGAGCGGTGCCACGCCACCTCTCCTCCGAAGAAAAAATTCAGAACCGCGCCGACAGCCCGCAAAGTCATGGCGACGGTCTTCTGGGAATCTGAAGGGTTATTCTGTGTTCTCCCTAATGGTGCAACGATAAACTGTGAAATGTCTTGTGCTGCCCTCAAGAAACTGAAGAATTGACTTCAGCGTGTTCGTGGTCACAAGAGTGCAAACAAACTTCTGCTTCTCCATGACACGTAAGACCTCACATAAATCTGCGCACTCGAGAAAGCTCACAAAACTTTATGTTCGACGGTTCTTCTTCATCCACTCTACAGCCCCGTCCTCGCATGTTTAGAGTTCCACCTCTATGGGCCAATGAAGAATGCACTCCGCTGGGAGCAATACGTGAGTGATTGGTGTGTGTGGGGGGGGGGGGGGGGGGGGGATGCAGCAAGACGGTGGCTCCAACGTCGACCAGTATAGTGGTACCATGCGAGCATACAGGCCTTCCTAGTAAGGTGACGTAAGACCGTCACACTGAACGGAGATTACTTTGAGAAATACGGTTTTGTAGCCAAAAGTATGGAGACTAATACGGTGTACTGGAACCCTGAATAAAACCAACCTGCTTTGAGAAAAAAAAGTGTTCCATTAGTTATTGAACGCCCCACGTACATTTCCGTGAGGTTTCTCTATTACTCAGAGCCAGGCATATGATTTTAGAACCGTTTGTTTAGGCTGCTTCAGTTACTTGCTCCTATGCAGTTAGCGTTGGTCACTGTTTCCAGCGATTCGTCTCCAATACTTTAATCTAACGGGAGCGGATCGCTTCGCCCGTTTATCCGCAATGCGTTAGATTTATTTACGTTCCGGATAAACTGCCAATCCCTGTGCCAACTGTCGGTCATCTTCAGTAGTTCCTGCATTTCGCTAGTCTTGCCGCGTTGTGTCCTTCCTATAGAGAACACATCGTCCGCTAGCACCCTGACGGAACAGTTACCATGACCGAAAGATTTGCATGTAAGGTGTGTAGGTTATCGGTTGTATAACATTCTTCCTTGGAGTCTCCTAAGATCACCTTTACATTTGTCGAATTTTTTTCCTCGTTAAGAATGAGAGATTTCTGTCTGCAAGTTTGGTCTGTTATTCGGTAAGCTCGTATCATGTTCACTAAACAACAGTGCGGAATGGTATCGATGCGTTCCTGTAGTTATTGGATACAGCAACAAAATGAGCGCCTTTGTCTGCTGTGCTCTGCATCTCGAGGACAAACAGATCGCACTGAATTTCGCAAGAAACCTGTTTGCTGGTTTTTGTAGGGGCGGTATTCGTCTTCGAGAATACCACAATGCGAGAACATAAAATTTGTTCCGTAATACTACAATATACTGAAGCCAGCGGTGCAGACCTAAAATTACGATCGTCTGTCCAACGACCCTTCGTGAAAACGAGGATGACCTGCGCTTTTTTCCAATCGCTGTGTACCCTTCGTTGCTCCAGTGACCTACGATAAACTACTTCTAGAACGGGAGAATGTTCTTTCACACAATTTCTGTGGAATCTCACAGATATTTCATATGGTCCAGTTGTCTTTGCCCTGTTGAGCAGTTTTAGTATAGTTTATATTGCTTGATCGTTCATCTCGATATCTTTCTCTTCCGTTATTCGTGGGATGACTGAAAGGAGAAATCCTATACAAACTTCGGCGGCGAAACAGTTTTAGACGACCAAATGCAGTATTTCGGCCTTCTCTCTGTCATTTTCTGTTTCAGTGCAAAAGGGATCATTGAGAGACTGAACAGATGATATAGATCTTTCAGACTTCACATTAGATCAATACGTCTTAGCATTTTTAGTCAGACTGGGTGACAAAATTTTACCTCGAAATTTATTGAATGCTTCTTACATCGCGCTCCTGACGCTTCATTCAGCTTCTGCTTGCCTTCTACGCTTTAGCTTCGCTTAAATCTGAGACGAATCTCTCTTTGCTTTCGCAGTATCTTTTTGAGAAGGGTAATGAACAATGGTGGGTCTTCTCCATTCCTTACGATCTTGCTCGGCGTATGGTTGTCTAAGGCATACTGCACAATGATTTTGAGTTTTACCCATTTATGCTCTGCATCTTCGTCCTCAGAGCTGAATATTTGGTGTCAACTACTTACATTACTATTCAGTTTACAAACTGTCACCCTTGTTAGTGAAAACTATTTACCTACTTTTCTTATTATTCGTTACGATACCAACAGGCATCCACGTTATCACAGCGTGACGACCACTGATGGCTCCCTCAATGTTAATTGAATTGAAAAGTTCGGGTCTCTTCGTTACTAGGAGGTCTAGGGCATTACCTCAAGTCTTGGTTCTCTAGGTATCTGCTCGAAATTATTTTCAGGCATATCATTCAGAACAATCCCACACGATTCCCTTTCTCTAGCACCAGTTTTAATTGCGTGATTCCGCCATTCTATAGCTAACAAGATGAAGTCCCCCGCTATTACAATACTATGATCAAGATATGTACTTGGGATTTCTCCAAATTGTTTCTGTAGCGCTCGCCACTATAGCCCCTCATGCAGGTGGTCTACAAAGCACTGATTACCGTGTTTCACTTATCTTTGATTCTTACATTTATCTAGAATATTTAGCAGCCAGAGCATCCTTCCCATCTCGGATGAGACCTGCCGGCAAACATACCGAGTGCACGCTGGCATTTTTTCTCGACCTACCTTGTATTTCCCCGAGGAGCTCCATCGCCCTCCTAAGTTTGAAGCTGCCAGTGACCACAAAACTCACCCTTTTGATCGTCCAGACTTGGCAGGAATGTCGACCACGCCCAATAGGTGAGACATCCCGTACTGGCTCAAATACGTTATAACTATTGGGCAGCACCTTGCACCTGTTGCTAAGGCGTAAGACAACAAAACCGTTCGGACAATTCCCACTTTCAGCTTCCACCAAGAGTTAAGTGAACTCATCACAGTCCGCCACTCACCCTCGAGTGAGGACATGCTGTTCAGATGATGCACATCGGAAGATGCTGTGACATATGAGTTGCGAAGAGAATCCAGCTATTCCAGCGGCACCAAAGGTGTCGCAGCTTTCGCAGCTGGCGCCCAACACCGCCAAAGCTTAGTGCAGCGCCCTGAAGCCCAGAAACCGTTATCAACGCAGCTTCTAGCTGTGTCTGCACAGTGGTCTATTCATCTTGTGTGCGCACGCAACAAGCACAGTCTCTACCAACTTACTACTACAGAGAAGAGCCAAAGAAACTGGTACAGCTGCTTAATATCGTGTAGGAACCCCCGCGAGCATCCAGAAGTGCCGCAACATGACGTGGCATGGACTCGACTAATGCCTGATGTTGTGCTGGAGAGAAGTGACACTATGAATCCTGGTGGGATGTCGACAAATCCGTAAGAGTACGACGGGGTGGAGACCTCTTCTGAACAGCACGTTACAAGGCATCCCAGATATGCTCAATAATGTATATATGGTTCTCGGGCGAGACGTCGGATGTCATAGTGAAAACTCCACAATATTTCGTCAGCGCAACTGGCCGACATCTTCAGGTGCGACGAACACACTGCTAAGGACGCTGACGAAATATTGTGGAGTTTTCACTACGACATCCGACGTCTCGCCCGAGAACCATATATACAACATGTCCGTCGGGAAAGCCTCAAGCAACACATGCTCAATAATGTATCTGTCTGGCGAGTTTGGTGGCCACCGGTAGTGTTTACACTCAGAAGAGTGTTCCTAGAGCCACTCAGTAGCAATTCTGGACGTGGTAGGGTGTCGCAGTGTCCTGCTGGAATTTCCCAAGTCCGCCGGACTGGGCAATGGACACTAATAGATGCAGGTCATCAGACGAGATACTTACGTACCTGTCAGAATCGTATCTAGATGTGTCATGGTTCCCATATCACTCTAACTCCACACGCCCCACACCATTACAGAGACTCCATCAGCTTGAACATCCGCGCGGGGTAGCCGTTCGGTCTGGGGCGTCTTGTCTCACGGTCCGCGCGGTTCCCCTCGTCGGAGGTTCGAGTCCTCCCTCGGGCATCGGTGTGTTAGTCGATAGTTTAAGTTAGATTAAGTAATGTGTAAACTTGGGGACAGATGACCTAAGCAGTTTGGTCCCATAAGATATTACCACAAATTTACCACACATCAGTTTGATCAGTCCCCATGGATTCATGAAGTTGTCTCCATACCCGTACACGTCCATCCGCTCGATAAAATTTGAAACGAACATCGTTCCACCAGGTAACATGTTTCCAGTCATCAACAAGTCAACGTCGATATTGACGGGCCGAGGCGAGGCTTAAAGTTTGTGTCGTGCAGTCATCAAGAGTACACGAGTGGGCCTTCGGCTCCGAAAGCCCATATCGATTATATTTCGTTGAGTGGTTCGTACGCTCACACACGTTGATGGCCCAGCATTGAAATCTGCAGCAATTTGCGGAAGGGCTGCACTTCTGTCACGTTGAACAATTCTCTTCAGTCGTCGTTGGTGCCGTTCTTGCAGGATCTTTTTCAGGCCGCAGCGATGTCAGAAATTTGATGTTTTACCCGATTCCTGATATTCACGGTACACTCATGAAACGGTCGTATGGGAAAATCCCACTTCATCGCTGCGTCGGAGATGCTCTGTTCCATCGTTCGTGAGCCGACTATAAGAACAAGTTTAAACTCATTTAAATCTTGATGACCTGCCACTGTAGCAACAGTAACCGATCTAACAACTGCGCCAGACACTTGTTCTCCCGTATAGGCGTTGCCCACCGCAGCGACGTATTCTGCCTGTTTACATGTCTCTGTATTCGAATACGCATACCCATACCAACTTCTTTGGCGCTTCAGTGTAAATAAAAATTATACAAAATCACTGAAAATTTCGTAAACAGTCAGTAACGGACTTATTGAGAAAGAAGGGGTTCAAATGGCTCTGAGCACTATGGGACTTAACATCTTAGGTCATCAGTCCCCTAGAACTTAGAACTACTTAAACCTAACTAACCTAAGGACATCACACACATCCATGCCCGAGGCAGGATTCGAACCTGCGACCGTAGCAGTCGCGCGGTTCCAGACTGAGCGCCTAGAACCGCGAGACCACCGCGGCCGGCATTGAGAAAGAAGATGCAGACCACAACGGTTGGAGTAATCAGGTAAATAAGGCAACACTAGCGCTTACAGCAGCTACATTACAAAGTTAACTCACTATGTACAACCGATCTAAAAATTCGCAAACTCTGACAACAAATAAGTATTACCTTTAAAGACAGATAAATGAACAGTTTCTGTTCACTTCTACTCAGAAGGAGATATGAATACTATTAAGTTAACAATGTACACAATCTGTGTACAGAGCGTGAGGTATTGGTGCTGAACTCTAAACTGCTCTACGACTGGGGCATACCAAGTGTCAGCACGAAAATGAATTAATAGAAGCAAATTTCTTTCATTTTTCAGGTTTTTGTTTTGTTGAATTGTGCAGTTCGGAGACTAAGCATCTGGAAGAAGAAACTTGATGTTCGTAAGTCCAAGACTGTATTTCTGTTGGAGTAGTTCAATGGAAATTAGAACTCTCCGTGTCAGTTTTAATTTGTGGAGAACATTCATTTTCGCTTCAACTAGACAAACAGACTGAAAAACAAAGTACATCAACTAGACGAAATAGCTCAGTTTGCTTAACGCAGATGAGTGTGTAGTTCATAAGGGTTCTCACGATTTGTTGTTGACGAAGCAATTCGCAGTATCACTGCGTGATATTGTTTCCTGCTCGATAGTGTTCCCGCAGATCATTGCTTGGGAATGGCGCACCATATACGGTACCTACTGGAGAAATGAAGAAAGGAACATACATTAATTAACAGTAATCTCGGTTTATTTCACAGAATCCATCGATCAGTACGATAGTACGATGAAAATCATTACCGTTTGGGTTGTCACGGATACACATTTTTTCCTATAGCGAAATTGCTTGTATCATTGCACCTCTCACTAGAACTTCCTCGTCTACAAAAATTGTATGGTCTGTAGAGTTTCATGACAGTTGCTTTGAAATGACGTGATCATTTCAGAGCTTGTGGGACATCGTTCAGGCATTTTTTAATATTTAACCCAGTTCACAGGCTACTGTAGTATTCGTTGTCATGGTCAACCGAGTCAGTTAAAACATTTAAATTTTATAATGTATTTCAGCAAACGTAACAACGGAGGAAAAAGGTGGGATTAGTATTTCAGTGAAACATATAGGGCATCAGATCAGTGGAGAAACGTAAGTTGTGATGATAACTGCTGAAGTAGCAGTTCAAAGAAAAGCAAAATTAAAATTAAAATCTATAAACCACTGAGATGGTTTTAAAGCAAAGCAAAGCTCCGCGTTCTACTGTCTCTGACGGGCCAACCGCGACTGACCGAGCGATATTCGTGTGGCCCTTTGCACATGGCATCATAGGATACGGTATGAAGAGGTATACGGTTAGCACATCGCTCTCCTGGCTTTCTTGACATTGGAACCGCACTCACGTTGCTGCTCAATTGGCATCACGTGTCTGATACATCCAGTTCCACTCGTATCACCAAGGAGAAATCCCTAACAGTAACAGGAACGAAGCCGGACTCTCCATACAGCAACCAGACATGCTAAACAGTGTGAAACGGTGGCAGACATAGGTGGCTTTAACCTAGAGCGAAATGCTGCTTTATTTAAAAAATGCAAATGCGTTTTGAAAATAATTACTGAAAGAAGTGGAGATTCGTGGCACAATGTGCATTTCATCTCAGTGTCTCGTGGTGACGCAGAGTGTTGCACGGACAGCATTCCTTGTTCTCGGATGCCAGGTGCAGATGTGAAGGAACCACGATGTGCTTGGTATTCATTCTCTGCCCAAAATCAGTGCACAGTCCGTCGATCCCTTGTGGTGGTTAGACGTGGTCGATCGGAGCATTGATGACGAATGTGCCTGACCTCCCATGTACAGCGTTAGGCCCTGTCACATCCGAATGTCCCGCATATCTGGATAGTGAACGATTCGACGAGCCGGCCATATGGAGACCCACATAGAGGCCCTGTCAGATGCTGACAACACTATCTCACAAGAATACACGGCATCTCAGCGTACTTCACAGTGATCATCAACATCTGACGCTGTGCATGGCCGTTACATACCCTACCACATCTGGTAACAACACTGTACGCGAATAACAATAATGCACTCTGATGGCCATTCTACCTGTGGACCTCTAACCATTTATATACTTGCCGATAGTGTGTACGAGTACGAAACTACACTGAGATCCTACCATGTGTTCTGGGTGCTTCACTTTGTTTTTCGTGTAATGTGTAACATATGCAGGAACTTCATGAATTCGTATCTCTGAAATCGCAATTGTTGGGAATATTAGAGGTGACCGTTTTCCAGGAGTTGCTGTCTAATCCCTGATTGTTATTTCTTTGTATGTGAAACATCAAATCTCTGATTACGAGAGACGCCTTACATATGGTTATAATTTTATTGCTATCTATCTGCAACGATATTTGAAAACTGAACGCAGGGTAGGACTCGCAACAGCATGGAATCAACATTCGTGTCCTGGTCTTGGCAGCAGCTTTCGATTTTCTACAGATGTATGCAACCAGTGATTAAGTCACTGGTTAAATGTTGTGCATAAAAAGTAAGAAAAATAATAATAACAATAATAATAATAGCAATAACAAAAATATTATGCCTGTGTAATGAACGAACTTCAAATTCGTAATACTGGGCAGAGAATGGGCACCAGTCATGGATCTGCCTTATCACACTGTAAGCTAACTGTTATTTTTTAATTAAAATGTAAATATATTTCGTTTACACTGTGACACGCATGATACATTTAAATTATTGTCCTGCATTTTAGTGAATGAATACGAATTTTTTGTACTTTGTTTGTATTTCTTCAAATTTCTTCTTCGTTTTGCAACTAGATTCTTCAGACTACATTACCGCCATGGAGCTGGAACTTAATGGCCTTACGTATATAAATGGTTGCGTATTGACGTTATGTGCTCCCGTTAGTTTTGTTCACAAATTAATGATCTTTAATTTTGCAAGATAAGCATAAATTTAACAAGCAAAAAATGAAAACGTAAATTTCAAACAAGAAAAATATGAATAGACACAATATCAGGGCGTATAAAAGTGAAATATACTAACATTTAGGATACATAAAACCAACAAAATGTTGCCGTGACACTGCATATGAAACATGAAGCGTAAATGTAAGACACAAAAAGGAAAAAGTATTGTCGCACTGCATTGGAGATATGGAAAGTACTGACATTGCGTGCCATATGTCGGTTGAAATTTATTAGTGGCAGCAGTCAGTCAGTCCATAGGAAAAGGCAGCATTTACAGTTTCTCAGGCTGAGATTGTGTGCTATGATTTGTTGCTGTAAATAGCAATTTGGCACTGTGCTTGCATTGTGTACCACCCCACACACTGAATCACTGCATATGGAGGGGGGACAATTTCGCTAACACGCCTTTTTTATCTACCAATGGTATTTTCTGCTTCACCATACAAACACCTTTATGACCAATAGGATATCAGCCTCCACACCAAGGAAGGCAAATCGTGTTCCTTGACTAGGACGAGATTGTCGATCTGGCGCTGCCATATTCCTCCTGAAGTCCAACACTGCATCACTGCTAGTCATGCAGCTGCTCATTGAGCCACCTCTCCAAAAGACTGAGTCAGCTATTGTATATGTTGCCACCTGTGCAAGTTATTGAATGGAATCTCAAGGATAGAGGCAGAAAGAGGATTTTCCCTTGAATCTCAGGTGTTATAGTCTCAGAGAGATTTGTTGTGGTTTACCAAAGCGGCCTACTAATCACCGATTTGCATCATTAGCTATATCTTGCTGGATGTGTGCCTCACACTATTTTGCTTGCACACAGCCTTGGATGCGGTTTGAGGAATTCTACATGATAAAATCCAACCAAATTTTGTTTCGATCAACGTGGGGTGCTTTGGTTTGCTAATTTTTCCTTGCCTAAGAAATCGAAGAAAGCATCTACCCCAAAACCATATCTAACCTACGATGCTTACAGGCAGACCAAATGGAATGTTCCAGCCTGTTGTGTCTATGTAACTAGATGGCAACTCACTGTTGACACTGTTCATGACAGCTCAAGTGGTTATAATGAGGATCATTAAGCTTGGCAGACACATCGAACTTACAAGTTTGTGACAAAGAAGTGGTATGGCTATCTTTTATCTATCAACTATCAAAATAGGTTTTACATCACTTCGATTCCTAGAGTTTCGGAACCTTTACTGAAAGTTGGAATAGACATCAACATAAACATCATTTCCGCCCTTTTTACTGGTCATGTAAACCACACATTGCATTTTGTTCCACCATACAGCCAGACCTTCAGATGGTGGTCCAGATTGCTGTACACACAGGTACCACTTATACCCAGTAGCACGTTCTCTTGCATTGATGCACACCTGTATTCATTCTGGCATACTGTCCACACTTCATCAAGGCACTGTCGGTCCACATTCTCCCACTTCTCATCGGCGATTAGATGTAGATCCCTCAGAGTAGTTGATGGATCACGTCGTCCATAAACAGCCCTCTTCCATCCATTCCACACATGTTCGATATTCATGTCTGGAGAACATGCTGGCGATGTCGTTATCCTGAAGGACGTCATTCACAAGATGTGCACGAGAGGGGCGCGAATTGTCGTCCATGAAGACGGATGTCTGGAGAACATGCTGGCGATGTCGTTATCCTGAAGGAAGTCATTCACAAGATGTGCACGAGGGGGGCGCGAATTGTCGTCCATGAAGACGAATGCCTCGCCAATATGCTGCCGACATGGTTGCACTGTCGGTCGGAGGATGGCATTCACGTATCGTATAGCTGTTACGGCTCTCTTGCCAAAATACGTTTTATACTGCTACAATGCTTGCTGATACAGGCGAAGAATCACCTCTCGTTTATGAATGACTAAATCGTCTTGAGATACGTAATGGACATCCTATAGCATTTTATTTAAACATCAAGTTATACCAGAAGTATAAAAAAGCCTTATTTTGTTGGCAACCAAGACCGTTTTCCTTCAAAACAATCTTTATAAGCCTCCTGTGCCGGGCAGAGTGGAAGCGCGGTTTGAGGCGCGATGTCACGGACTGCGCGGTCCCTCCCGCCGGAGGTTCGAGTCCTCCCTCGGGCATGGGTGCGTGTGTTGTTCTTAGTATAAGTTAAAGTAGTGTGTAAGTCTAGGGACCGATGACCTCAGCAGTTTGGTCCCTTAGGAATTCACTGACATTTGAACATTAGAACACACGCCTGCTGTACTAGCCAGCCTGAGGCACTGGGAAAAGTTTTACGGTCAAAAGCCTTTTCGGCATCAAATGATAATCGCCTTGATTCTTTTTTAGTACAGATTTACTCTACAAAGCGCAGAGACAGGTGGAATATGGCATTCTCGGTGCAGGATTCTAAATGCTCTGGGAGGAATTTCTGGAGCGAATGCGTTACTATACGCTACAGAATTTTTCCTAGGAGATCAAGGACGGAGCTTAGTGCATAGCTTTCTAAAGTTTGGGAAAGGGGATGACTTTAGCTACCTTCAAAACCGGTATATTTTTAAGTGCGGTTCTTGGATTCGTTCGTAGATAGCTGTGATACGTGCTGTGACGTCACTGGTGCTCAGTCCATCGCCGTACAAGGCTAAGCCCGCATCTGTCGCATCCGCTTTAACCTGCGTGATTTAAGCATGTCGCCTGTACATGTCGTTAATATGGGGATAGTTAACAGGGCACGGACTGAATTCTGAAATAGTGTGAGGTGCCATGTATCGCATCTCAAAGCCGTTCAACCTGATGGACCTTCGTACAAGGGTTCTTGCCATAGAAAGCAGAAGAGGAATATTTACCAGACATTAAATTGACATCTGTTTTCGTAATGGTGAGAAATCCGAGCACATATGGTGGTAGAACTGGCGTGGTTGGGGTATTTTTTAATTTTTTATTTCATTTTGCTTTATTTTTTTTTAGTGTCTGAATGATCTGGTGGATACCACCGAAAGAATGTCGGTTTGATACTGCTTGATCGCTGCGTACGTTCAACTGATTCGCCTATTCAGAGCGACATCTGGCATTTATTTCTTTATTCTTGTTTTCCTCTCTTTCCATTCACATAGATACAAGGAGGCTGATGTTCTTTCTGGGGACATATCCTATGTAGACTATACTCAAGGTAGTTTTCTCAGTATTCTGTATTTGCCAAAATTGACTGTGGCCAATACCTCTTCACACCTCGAGTCCACATGGTCATTCGTAGCTTCGCAGACGGACTGAAAGCCTGCCAAATTAAACTCAGCACGAACAGTCCCCGTAATTCTCAGCGGTGCCGGCCGACCGACGGGCGCGTCATCCTCAGACGGTAGGCGTCAACGGATGCGGGTATGGAGGGGTATGTGGTCAGTGCACCGCTCTCCCGGCCGTTGTCAGTTTTCGTGGCTGGAGCCGCTACTTCGTGATCAGTTAGCTCCTAAATTGGCTTCACAAGGGGTGAGTGGACCCTGCTTGCCAACTAACAGAACAGTGCAACGTGCCCACAGCTCTCGGTGTGCGTGCGTTCGCAGAGCACCGGGATGAGTTAACCGTACTCCCCTGATCACGCAACTCTCAGTATTTAAATCCATTCGAGGATGTGTGGAACCACCTTGATCGGAGTATTCGTGCCACGGATCGAGAAACGTTGCACAGCTTGCACGACACTGGAGTCTGCGACCTCCCAGCACCTTCCAAAATCTGACTCCTTTCCTGCACGTCTGGCAGCGGTCCACGCTCAGAAAGTTAATTACTCAGGCTTCGATAAGAGGTCACATTAAAGTGACTGGATAGTGTATGCGGCTCACTACGTAGCCTAAACTCATTTACCTTATTCTCACGATGTCTAAGCGAGATTTCCGATAGTGGCAGCAAATAGTCGCACAGTCTTCCTCTGATACAGGTACTCTAAATTTAGCCAGCAGGCTGTCGCGAGAGCTACGCCCCTTTCTTCAAAATATTCAAAACATACCAACCAGCCGCGTAGCGCATCTCTAATTCCCGGGATGTTAGTTGGCTACCTCAGGAGAACTATCAAACAGTATTCTAGAACCAGTCACAATGTCGCCTTGGATGTGACTTCCAGTAAAGGTTCAATGTAACTTTTTTAACTCTTCCAACGAATGTATGTCTTTCGCTTGTATTCGCCACTACTGATTTTAAGTGATCAAAATGTGTATCACTAATCTTGTAAGAAGATAATACACCGTATTTTCTCTTCGTTATAGGCATTATTTTCCATTTACATACATAGAATGAAAGCTGCTCTTTGTTACTCAAAGTGGAAATTTTGTCCGAGTCTACCTGTTTCTCTTCAAAATTGTCCAATGACTATACTTTCTTGAAGACGAAAACAACTGTATGGAACATTCTGAAAAATCGTTACTTCTATTGAGAACATCAGAGGTCGTATCACTCTCCCTTGTCCACGCAGTACTTTACTTTCGTTTCGTGATTCTTTGGCAGCGATTAAGCGACTGTTTTAGTAAGGCCCGAAGAGTATAAGAAATTTTGTCCACATCAGAGGCTGTCTGAAAATGAATCATAGGTCATTTTCTACGAGAAATGGCCGTCATCACACGGAAAATCCAGCAAATTCAAAGAGTAATCTACCAACGCTTGTGGTAGATTTAGGCTTTCCGTGTTTTCTCGTTGTCATTTAGTACAAATACTTGGGTGATTCTCTGAACGATGTAACTAACTTCCTTATTCGTATTTGATCTATTCCACTTAGTGTTCAATCCGTAATGATATCGATGGGACATAAGCCTCGGTGTTCTTTCCTTCATAGCAGGAAATCTGAAACAGCTAAATATAAATGCGAATAAACTTGCTAGGGAATTTTAAGAATATTGCACTGACATTCTAAGGTAAGTATTCTTGTTTCAGGAGAGGTTTGGGGTGAAAACTAGAAAAAAACTATAGAAATTCTTTCAGAAACAAATAACTTGAGAAAAGGGCCAGTCTACTCCATGTCAGTCATATTCCTCTACACGCTATAGCAGTTGCCCAATATAATTATTACTCATTCTTAGATATGCTTCACCACACCCTGTGTGGATCCCACATCGTTCGTAAATAATTACAGGCTCCGGAACGCGTATGTTCAGCGCACCGCCTAAGAAACTATTGACGAAAAAAATGGTTCAAATGGCTCTGAGCACTATGGGACTCAACTGCTGAGGTCATAAGACCCCTAGAACTTAGCACTACTTAAACCTAACTAACCTAAGGACATCACACACATCCATGCCCGAGGCAGTATTCGAACCTGCGACCGTAGCGGTCCCGCGGTTCCAGACTGTAGCGCCTAGAACCGCTCGGCCACTCCGGCCGGCAACAATTGACAGATCTGTAACCTGATATGGTGGTATTATGGCCGAACATATTGTAGACGCTATACGTGATATAGCTAATGTAACAGCCCTTGCACCGAGGGAGGTGGCGCATTGGTAGCACACTGGGCTCGCATTCGAGAGGACGACGGTTCAATCCCGCGCCCTGCCATCCTGATTTAGGTTTTCCGTGATTTCCCTAAATCGCTCCAGGCAAATGCTGGGATGGTTCCTTTGAAAGGGTACGGCCGACTTCCTTCCTAATCCGATGAAACCGATGACCTCGCTGTTTGGTCTCTTCCCACAAACAACCCAACCCAACAGCCCTTGCAGAACTGAGCATTCAAGAGCGATGTCTATGGCTGGACGAAGTCCAGTGAGATGTGGACGACAGTCATATGTGAGCCACAGTGACACTGGGGTGAGGATGTAGCCATGTGTTAGCCACGTATGGCCAACGCAGAGCCAGCAGAGAACCACAGAGTCCCTGCGAGAGGCCCGCGAGGAGGTCTCCTACACATTCGTAGTCTCCTTAAGGGCACGCAGTTCGTTATGCGTACTGAGATTATGCTATTCCGTCTTCCAAAGCTGAAAAATCTTGCGGCGAAATAATGATCGCAGGTCAGTTACAGGGATGCCGATCTCCAGAAGCGGTTTCCGTGTATCCTGTTTGGCCAGCCTGTAGGCAAGTTCATTTCCTGGGATTACGACGTATCCTGGGGTCCACACAATCACCACTGAACGATTGGACAGTTCCAGGGCATAGATGGACTCCTGGATGATCGCTACCAAAGGATGGCGGGGGTAGCACTGGTAGATAGCTTGTAGGCTGCTGAACTAGTCAGTACAGAGAAGAAACGACTCACCACTAGAGCACTAGAAATGGCCCTGCAGCCATCTGGTAAGAAGAGCTGTTCAATATGTCATTCATGAGCATACGTCAACGTAACCATCAGCCACCGAGCCGTCAGTGTAAATCACTTCATGGTTCCGGTACATGTCAAGAATCGAGAGGAAGTGACAGCGGAGAGCCGCGGTGTTAACTGAGTGCTTAAGACCATGTGAAAGGTCCAGGCGAAGCTTTGGCCTAGGTGCACACCATGGAGGTGTACGTGAATGGACCTCGAGTATCGGTGGTAAAGGCAAGGATTCCACTTCAGACAGAAGTCCTGACCTGGGCCTCCGATGCGGGAGATGAACCGCCGTGAATGGGAAAAGGAGACGGTAATTCGGATCCTCAGGAGAACTATGAATGTGTACAACGCAATTGGCGAACAGCTGTGCACGCTTAACCTTCAATGGAGGTACTCCACCTTCCACCAGGACGCTGGTCACCAGACTCGTCCTAAAAGCTCCTGTTGCAAGATGTGGAGAACAAATGGAAAGAATTCAAATGCATCGTTCAATATGCCCTAGACAATTGTATTCCGAGTAAGATTTTAAGGGATGGGAAACATCCACCATGCTTTAATAGCCGTATTACAAAAGCGCTACGTAAACAAAGAGCACTTCATCTCAGAGTCAAGAGAAGTAAAAACCTAGCTGACAAACAAAAGCTGAACGAAGCGAAAATGAGCGTAAGGAGAGCAATGAGAGAAGCGTTCAATCATTTCGAAAGGAAGACGTTGTCAACCGACCTGAGTAAAAACACTATGAGATTTTGGTCGTATGTAAAACCATTAAGTTGGTTAAAATCGTCTATTCGTTCTCTCAGCGACAAGACCGGCACTGAAACGGAAGGTAACAGAGAGAAAGCCGAAATACTGTATTTGGTCTTCCAAAGTTGTTTCACCGCGGAAGATCGTAACACTGTCCCTCCTTTCAATCGTCGTGCGAACATCTAAGTGGGAGATATTGAGATAACCGATAGCGGAATTGAAAAGCAGCTACAATCGCTTAGTAGAGGAAAGACTTCAGGACGAGATGAGATACCTATAAGGTTCTATAAAGATTATGCGAACGAACTTGCTCCCCTTCTAACAGTAATTTGTCGTAGATCGCTTGAGTAACGGAAGGTACGTAACTACTGGAAAAAGAGCAAGTTACTCCCGTTTTTAAGAAAGTCTGTGAGACGGGTTCACACAATTGTAGACCTATATCCCTGACGTCAATCTGTTGTAGAATTATGGAACATGTTTTATGCTCAAGAGTTATGACGTTCTTGGAAACTCAACAGCATCTCTACAAAAATCAACATGCATTCAGCAAACAGAGATCCTGCGACACTCAGCTCACTCTGTTCCTCCGTGAGATCCACAGGGCAGTGGACAACGGCTCTCAGGCTGATGCCGTGTTCCTTGATTTCACTGAGGGATTTGACAACGTCTCGCATTGCCGATTAATGAATAAATACGAGCTTACGGAGTATTGGAGCAGACCTGGGACTGGATTCAAGACTTTGTTGCAGATAGAGCTCAAGAAGTCGCTCTTAACGGAACTAAATCGACAGATGTAAAGGTAATATCCTGAGTACCACAGAGAAGTGTGATACGAACGTTTCTGTTCACAATATATATAAATGATCTAGTAGAAAGCTTCGGATGCTCTTTAAGGCTATTCGCAGATGATGCACTTTTTCATATCAAAGTAACAACGCCAGAAGATAGTAAGAATTTGCAGACGACCTGCAGAGAATTGATGAATGGTGGCAGACTCTGGCAGTTGAGCCTGAACGTAAATAAATGTAACATATTGCGCGTCCATAGGAAAAGAAATCCATTACTGTACAGCTACACTATAGATGACAAACACTTAGCTCCTACCGTAAAATATCGAGGCGTAGCTATCCAGAGCGACCTTAAGTGGAATGACCACAAATAACAGAAAGTGGGAAAAGCAGACACAAGACTCAGATTCATCGGAAGAATCTTATGGAAATGTAACTCATCCACGAAATAAGTAGCTTATAAGGCGCTTGTTCGCTCGATTCTTGAGTATTGTTCACCTGTCTGGGATCCCTGTAAGGTAGGAGTGATAGAGGAGATAGTGAAGATCCAACGAAGAGCGGCGCGTTTCGTCACGGGATCGTTTAGCTGGCGAGAGAGCGTTACGGAGATGCTAAACGAACTCCACTGGCAAACGTTGCAAGAGAGGCGTTGTGCATCAAGGAGAAATTTACTACTGAAATTTTGGGACAGTACTTTTCAGGAGGAGTCAGAGAACATATTACTTCCCCCACATATATGTCGCATGTTGATCACACGGAGAAGATTCGAGAAATTAGAACCAATACTGAGGTTTACCGACAATCATTCTTCCCGCGCACTATTCGAGAGTGGAACAGATAGTGGTACCGAAAGTACCCCCCAGCCACACACCAATAACTGGCTTGTGGAGTATGATGTAGATGTAGACTTAAATATTTCTAGCGGCCATTCGGCTGAATGACGGCGTATTCGGACACGGCCTTCCATCTGGATCAAATGGTTCAAATGGCTCTGAGCACTATGGGACTTAACATCTATGGTCATCAGTCCCCTAGAACTTAGAACTACCTAAACCTAACTAACCTAAGTACAGCACGCAACACTCAGTCATCACGAGGCAGAGAAAATCCCTGACTCCGCCGGGAATCGAACCCGGAAACCCGGGCGTGGGAAGCGAGAACGCTACCGCACGACCACGAGCTGTGGACCTTCCATCTGGAGTAACAACAAATGTGATTAATCCGACCAGGCGACACGTTTCCTTTGATCCACGGTCCAATTTCGATGATCCCAAACCCACTTATCCATAATTGACGATGCCATTCGGTCAACATGGGAACTCGTACATGTCGTCTGCTGCAGAGCCTCATGTTCATATGTGTGAGCTGAAGGATGTGCCCCTAAACGCTTGTGCCTGCATCAGCATTGAGCATTGTCGTCAGATTGCCACAGTTCGTTGCCTGTCCTGCTTTACGGAGAACATAAAACTCCGACGCCCACGTTCTGTGATGATGCGCGAACATCTAACACCTTGCTGTCTCGTCTCATGGTTTCAGCTCCTTCAACCAGATTCCACAGGAGCTCACGACCATAGCACGCGAACAGCAGATCAGCTTCGTCCTTTCTTAGATGCTCGTTACAAGGCTCAGAACAATACGGAACTTCCATTTGCCAAAGTTGCCTAAGTCTGAGGATTTCCCCATTTGCGTCCCATATTGTCGTTAGAATGATTCCCTATTTGTCTCTGCTCTTCTATTACACTACCTTACAGCGTCGTTTGCCCGCAGTGCCAGTATGCGGAATTAGGTTGCGGTGTGCAGTTGTCACAATGTTTTGTCTCACCATCTCAGTTTAAACAATGTTAAATGTGAACGTGTATAGTGCTGCAATGTTCCACAAAAGCAGCGTATGCTATGGCTCAAAACAACAGCTTAATCGAGATGTTACATAAACCTTAATGCGCTACATTACGTTGCAGCACGTAGTTTATCTGTGAGAATCTTAGTAGCAATCATACACTGAGGTGACGTAAGTCATGAATACCACACAATATCGTGTCGTTCAGCAACTCCACGTCGCATGGACTCAAAAAGTCGTCGGAAGTGTGCCTCTATAGCCGTCCATATTAGCGAAAGCGTTGCCGGTGAAGAATTGTGTGCACAAACTGACGTGTCGATTATGCCCAGTAATTATTCGATGGGTTTCATGTCGGGCGGTCTGGGAAATCAAAACATTCACTCCAGTTCAAACCAGTGAAGAACAACTGTCGCTCGGTCGGATGGCGCATTTTTATCCACAAAAATTCCATTATTGCTTGTGATCATGAAATCCATGAATGACTACAAATGGTCTCCAAGTAGACGATGAACCAGAGGACTCAGTCTATTCCTTGTAAACACAGCCCACACCGTTATGGACCAACCACCAGCTTGCACAGTGCCTTGTTGACAACTTGTGTCCCTGGCTTCGTGCAGTCTGCGTCATACTCGAGCAATCGGCTCTTACCAACTGAAATCAGGAGCCGTCTGACCAGAGCACGGTTTTTCAGTCGTCTAGGGTTCAACCGCTACGGTCACTAGCCCAGGAGAGGTATTGCAGGCTATGTCGTTCTGTTACTAAAGGCACTCATGTCGGTCGCATGTTGCCATTGCTCATTAACGGCAAATTCTGCCGCATTTTCCTAACGTATACGTTCATCGTACGTCTCACATTGAGTTATGCGGTAATTTCACGCAGTCTTGCATTCCTATTAGCACTGACAACTCTACACAAACGCTGGTGCTCTCGGTCGTTCATCGAAGGCCGTTGGCCACTGCGTTATCAGTGATGAGAGGTCGTGCTTGAAATATCGCATTCTCGGCACGCTTTTGACACTGTGGATTTCAGAATATTGAAATCACTTAAGATTTCATAAATGGAATGTCCCATGCGTCTAGCTCCAACTAGCATTCCACGTTGAGTCTGTCAATTTCCGTCGTGCGGCAACAATCGCGTCGTATACTTTTTCACATGAATCGCCTGAGTAAAAACTACAGCTCCTCCAATGCACTGCCATTCTATACCTTGTGTCTGCAATGCTGCCGCCATTTGTACATGTATGTATTCCCATCCTACACTATCTCAGTGTATACAGTAATGTTCCTCGCCGAAAAACAAGTCTCAGGTTCGACGTGGTTGCAGTAACAGCCGAGCTGATAACAACGAAGAACTAACAGCTCAATGTGAATCGTGAACTGTGTGGGTAGTGAGGTCATGATTGCTCAGAGATATCACATCATAACAAAGTGAGCAAATATAGCAGATGTCTATGCCGAGCATCTCTACTAAGGTTATCTTTCCATAATATTTTCTCCACTAGAGAAATGTGTTGCCCCAGGCGACCGAACAAGGTGCTTTTTGAAGCTAGGGAACGTCATATGTTATTCATTGAAGTATTACTAGCCGACCAACGCAAAAAACGCAGTACTAATATTCTAATGGTACGATAATCTCACAGCGGAGTGAGTGATCGACGCCCACACCTGAAAGATTGAAACTGGTAGTAGTAATATCTTATGAACAACACAGCTATGCGATATTTATCAAACCAGACATAGATGTAAAGTATTCCCAAAACGCCGATAACAGTGACAATGAGGTATTCACTTTAGAAGTTGACTCGTGCGCAGTCATATGGTATTACAAACCACGCAACACAGTTCTCAACTTTTTAAAATCAACCAATTTTCAAAACTCAGAGATACAACTCGTAGTCTGAGATTTTAACTGTAGTAGTATTGATTGAGGGTATAAGAACACAGGCAAAAATTGCGACGAATTCGAATTACGGGCAGCATAAGAGGGCATAAAAATCCCACTCGACCCGAAGTTATCACCATCGTTTAACAGCCATAGATTTCATCGGTTATACTATCTGGACAATATGTTTATCATGGATATTCTGGACCAGCATGTTGTGAAACTCGCAGAAGAACAGATACCAAGAACTCAATATGGACCAGTCGTATGCGAAATCACAGGGGCTGCGAGACTGGAAAATGTTCAGTTCAAACGGCTCTTCCATTTCAAGAAGGCAATGTAACATACACGAGATAAATTTTAGCTACAGTACGACGAGAGGAAATTATGCCTCTAACAGTTATAAACATTATCTACCCGACATATGAAAAAACAGTGAAATAAAACGATGATAAATATTAATTATTGATATAATATTTTATGATGTAATTGGATATATCGATGTGTATCATACAAAGACAATGATAATTGTATATTCCTTTTATGATCTGTGTTTGTCTTCCTTCGTTTTTACCTTTTGTTGGTTGGCTTTTGTAGGTTGCGGACGCAAGACGCGTATCAAACTGAGGTCTGTTAAGACATTGTAATTATTTGTTAATTATTGCTTGAGAATATAGTTCATTATTATTACAAATATGAGTGAATAATTATTTGTAACTTTAATTCCTCTCTCAATAAGCATTATCTGTGTTAATTATTTCTTTCCGCTGCAAGTAGCGCAGCCATTGATGATAGCGATTTGTATCGCGTTTTTATCTGTGTTTCTTACGAAAGTATCAAAGGTTTGCTTGATGAAAATTAGTCTAAATAGTGCACAATATGAAAGTAAAGTTTAATAAGCATTTTAAATACTTATCCTGTTAAAAAGAAATTTTCTCTAACAATAAAAAGTCTCTATCAATTGTCTACCGACATCTTAACAATTATCTCAGCGGCAAATTCAAATTACGCAACTCTACAGACACAAATACCGAAGGTAATAGAAATGTGTAAAAATAAATGTGCATCGGTGGTCCCGAACTCATTTTAATGAAAATAATTCGAATCAAATTGTTTCCTTAAAAACCGTGCTCACAGCACGATCCATATAACAAACTTTTCTTGCTGATGTATGGAACCGAAATTAATTACGCACGAGTTGCGAAGAATATTGTTTCAGGTAATATATGTCAGTGTTGTGCGCGGCTGATATTCGGTGGTTTTAATGATCATTTTGCTGAAGATAACTATTTCCATCATAATCAATAGTTGTATAGAATCTGTTGTATGAACTGTGATTTAGTGACACTAACACAACTTACAGGCAACACTTTAACAGAACGTTAACTTGGAGTTCTTTAGCAACTTGACCAAATCTTCAGCTGGGAGAAAAAATTATTTCGTTCCCATAATGAGATTTTCACTCTGCAGAGGAGTGTGCGCTGATATGAAACTTCCTGGCAGATTAAAACTGTGTGCCCTTCGCAGGAGAGCTTCTGTAAAGTTTGGAAGGTAGGAGACGAGATACTGGCAGAAGTAAAGCTGTGAGTACCGGGCGTGAGTCGTGCTTCGGTAGCTCAGATGGTTGAGCACTTGCCCGCGAAAGGCAAAGGTCCCGAGTTCGAGTCTCGGTCGGGCACACAGTTTTAATCTGCCAGGAAGTTTCAATTATTTAGTTATTACTCACTGTAATGAAATATGATTATCCATTTCATTTAGAAATTAGTTAAATACCAAACCACTGAATAACACAGCGAACGCCACAGCAAGATGGAATGATTTCGCAGTAGAGTTAGACCAGGAGGTAGACATGGAGGTTTCTATTCTCCGCTTGAATGAAAACCGCAAGTGTGGAATATGGAATTTATTACAATAAAGGATTACATCGTACTTTCAAATACAGCAGCAGAACAGAAGTGATTAATTTCATGTCAATTCCAGTGGTAACAAACAGGTAACATAAAGATGAAATTATACATTCCAACAGTACTCTATGTATGAGGCGAAGCTTATTATGACTGCTCACAGTTAGTTAAGGTAGCATAATATACATAGCATTTCCATAATCGGATAAGATGCATTACAGTATGTCACAGTTAAGCAGAAAAAAATATTTATGAAATGGTATAATTTACAAGAATTTAAACTCGCTTGCACAATAAACTAATACTCCAGAACAAAAGTTTGTATGTCACTCTGTAATAGAAAAAGAGTCGACGGAGAAATAAAAAAAAAAAAAACGGGCTATCTCAAGAAAGCATATTATCCCCTCTGTTATACAACATCTGTACCAATGACAAACCGCGACAACAGGACGCTCAGTTTTTCATCCATGCAGACGACACGATTATCATAACTCAACGGGAAAACATCTGAAGATGTGGAAGTAAAGCTCTCGAGAATCCTAACAATACCCAAATCTGCAGTTTCCTCCTCTGCAATGGAAAGGTCTGAAGAAAGCGTAACATCAAATAGGAATCAGATGGGGTTATACATTTCCTTTCAAACAACATCGCAATGAATTAAAAGGGATGACTGAACCTATGGCAGTAAGGATAAGTAAATCCTACTTACGAATTGAACGAGGAACTTCCTGGGTGGTCACACGCTCACATACCGCAACTGGAGAACACTCAGTCGCCTAAGATCAGAAGTTAAAAAATGTAGAATCCCCCTAAAGAAATGATGGTATGTAGAGGACGACTAGTGTAAAAGTGGGGAAATTCAAACACAGCATCACCCACTCCCCCGCATTCTCTTGGACGAAGTAGTGAATTTGCAACGCTTAGTTTTTACCGAAGGACAACGTTACAAAAGCCCCTGAATACTGAAGAGGGAATATTTAGTGCGCAGATGATATGGGAAATATAGTAGATGACTGTTAAATGGCCCGAGCCGTATTGGCCGGTGAATACATCAGTGCTATGTCAACAGCGTCGTCTTATTAATCCCTACGACTACAGTCTTTTCTCAGCGTACTGTTAAACTTTTGTCGCATGAGGATCACCAGTTCCACTTACTAGATAGCGCCTCGTGATACTCTGAATAACAGGTAGTTATTAATTCCACACTCCATCTGAGTATTTTCTCTCTTAGATGCCTAAACGCCCGTTCCTGGGTTATAGTGAGAGGCATGAGAAATATTTCGGCTAGCAACTTCTCCATAAAAATATCACACACAATACGATAAATTACCAAAACGTAAAAAAACTATAAGGTCTGCAACTTTGCTTCTACCGGTTTTTTTTCTCGATGTTTAAGGCTTTATTGTGAAAAACTTACAAAAAATATACTATTCAAAGAACTGGCTGTCGCTGGCCACTAATTACTCCTATCTTTCGGATCAGCATATGAATGCCACGGTGTAAGAACTGGGCGTCTTTTGAGCAGATCCATGAATCGATCGAATTTTGCAGTATGATGGAAGTGCTCGTCAGCCAGGCCTTGCGCCACTGATCGAGAAAGGTTGTAGTCAGAGGGAGCAATGTCCAGAGAAAACACGGGTGGGGTAGGACTTCACCTTTCATGGTCTCCAAGTATGTTTCGAGGAGAGCATTGTCATCCTGCAAATTAACCTTTTCGTATGAATTGTGGATGTTTGTCTTTCAGTGCTCGGCTCAGACGCATCATTTGTTTTCGATAATGATCTCCTGCGGTTACTTCCGTCGGTTTTATCAGCTTCCAAATCCTCCTCTCTTCCACCGCCATGCAGATCTACGACGTCAAAATCACAACTCTTGAAGTGTTGAAACCATTCTCTGCACCTTCTTTCACAAATACGTGCCTCACCAACGGTCTTATGCAACACTTTATGAGACACAGCCCCAGATTTCTTCGTGTTGCAGCAAATTGAATCTCACTTAAATGGAGACAAGGAGACTTGTAATATGACGTACACAATCGAAAATAATTTTACCATTCAATCACAAATTGACTAATATTTTGATGGCATCATGTGCACAAATGCCTAACCTTATTATGTTACACTTACGATGTACTATCTGAATCACCACTTTTTGTTATGGCCGTGTATTTTCAAAACTGCAGAAGCAAAGTTGTGGTACTAATAATAACATAAATCATGCTGCTATTGTTGCAGTCTTCGGTCCGAAGACTGGTTTATTATAGTTCTCCATGCTAGCTTATCCTGTGCAAGATTCATCATCTCCGCACCTACTGCAACCCACACACATTTGATGTTTACTGTATTCAAGCTTCGGTCTCCTTCTACAGCTTGCAGCTTCCCTTCCCCCATCCTTGGCACACAAACACACTACCATCCATCGCCAAACTGACGTCGTCTTCATATTCCACGATATATCCCATCAACCAATACTTTCTTTTACTCAAATTGAGGCTCGCGTTTGTTTCCTCCCAAGTTCGATTCAGTGCTTCATTAGTTTTCCAATCTACCCGCTAAATGTTGAGATTTAATCCGTAGCCCCAGGTCCCAGATTCCCTACTCTGTTCCGGACTGAATTGTTTTACATCGATGTATCCCTTTTATAAAAGCCCACAGCACAGAAAATTACACTCGGAAAAGTGAATGAAACTAAAGCCTACATTTACAATGAACATTAACAGATTTTTCTATTTAGATACGATTTCTTGCTACTGGTAGTCACTGCTCATATCCTCTCTGCTTCGGCCATTGTGCACGCAAAAAGATAAACAATCAAAAGGTAACACAAGGTAATAACAAATATCGTAAGTTCATTTAATGCTGAACTAGCTCACTTCCGTATCCGTTTTGTATTGTTCTTCCCACGGCCTGAGGCACCCGTGCATAATCCGCCTTAACACTGGACACACTTGCACTTTGCTAGTCTCACATCCCGAGTCTGGTGTTAATTGATGAAGATTTTCTGATAGATTTTACCCACATGTAAAATCTATAATCAAACTAGCCTTAAATTTTCTATTACAACACCCCAAATATGAAACTATTGAACGCAACAGACTCAGAACAATGACTAAACTTCCCCTATCGATTACTTTATGCATATGCAACCCGCACTACGCCCACATCAGGAGCGGTATTGTGGTGTACAGACGGTAGTAGAGCCAGGAAGGGGAAGGTGTAGGCACATTATTTGGTCCAAGCCTTGTCGACACAAATTTATTATTTAACAATAATTGGTTATACGTCCAAGTTAATACAATTAACAGTTTAAAAGGAAATTTTAGCAATAATTTTTTTTAAACATTCTCTAGAAGAACATGCAGCCCCACTCTGAAACATTGCATAAAGGTACTGTTAGTAAAAGGTATATTATATCGTACAATAGTGCAACATGTACAAATATTAACAAATACACCATAAAAAGTATTGAACTTGTGATTTGTACTACATGTAAATCAAACCTTAAAAAATCCAGTTTGGCAAGAGTGCAACAAATTCCCTACCGCCTGCTTAAAAAATATGTGGCAGTGATAATCTGGGTGTTTTTTTTTTCACCTCCTGATTTCACTTAAGCTTACGTAAACCCTACACAAATGTCACTTATTTTTATCTCATGTGACAACAGTTCACCTTTCGTGAAAAATACATAAAATTTCTAAATTATTTTATATCAGTTAAGTAAGCTACAAGACAGAAATAACATTAACGACTGGTGACATGAGTAAATACTGTCAAGTTTTCAATTTCACGATGGTTGTGTTATCTAGCAAATTTTCATTTAAATACTCGCCCCACGTGTTCCAAAATCAATTCAGTCAGTCTCGAGAAGAAACACAACTTAATACACAAATATAGCAATATCAAGAATTAGGCAAGTAATATTAGTAGATTTAAGAAATTTGCAATTTAAACGCATCAATTTTAACAAAGTCTTATGTAATACTAATTTGGACAGAACTTTCATAAAATGATCGATGATAGTGGATACCGTGCCGTACACTATGAAACAAATTAAGAGTTATTCACAGTAGACACCTGGCACATGATGATAGTCTCTGAAGTATTTCAAATCACAAAATGTTGACTACAAGTACCAACCACATAATAAAGTAACGATCATTAAATATAATAAAAGTATATGAAAATTTCGGCCTCAGCCAGGTGACAAGAACCACACCAATGCAGTTACACTCGAGTGCTAGGCCCAACAAACAACAGCTGATCATGGAGAAACAAGCTAAGTAAGCGAGCATTCCGTCCTCCCCATAAGCTCGCAAACAGCCAAACTCATCGCCGTCCTTAATCGGCAGGCACTAGTTGACTTCCCGCCGCTTCCGACCTATCGACATATCCCGACCAATCCGTCCTCCAAAACTGTTGCTTCGCGCACCAACGCCAACAGCGCTCAGCGATCACGCCCCCTACCGCTGCGGTGAAAACAAGTGAAATAATCTCGCGGGTAAATCAAATGAGTTGAGCCTTGACACGGCTCAGGTATCCAGACAGACGACAGCTGCAGAATACTCTTAAGTTTGGATGACTGTTAGCAAATGGAATCATACCGTAAAAAATTACAAGTTAGGATCAGCTATGAGTTACGTGGTAGTTTTAGACCAAGATATACCTCACTTCTGCCATAAATACTCTGAGCACTATGGGACTTAACTTCTGTGGTCATCAGTCCCCTAGAACTTAGAACTACTTAAACCTAACTAACCTAAGGACATCACACACATCCATGCCCGAGGCAGGATTCGAACCTGCGACCGTAACAGTCTCGCGGTTCCGGACTGAGCGTCTGAACCGCTAGACCACCGCGGCCGGCACTTCTGCCATACTTATCCAAGTGCTTCCACCCTTTCTTTGTGTAATTAGCAGTGTAGTCATACGGGTTTTGGATGTGTCTGTAAGTTTATTTCGTTTGTAGTAATTAACCTTTCGTAAATGGTCCAGAAACATTGCCCTATAAAGGGTGTTTCACCATCGGATACAACGAAATTAACAGGAGATGTGAAACTACGAAGCATTTAAGTAACAGCTTTCTGGTATAAAACCTCTGAACTATTTACAAAAGATTAAGTAGTGCAAATGCAATAAACTGACAGAAACATTTTTAACCTCTGTAACGATACCGCTAAGTACCAAGGAATATTGGAGACACATGGACAAGTGTGGCAAAAGTAAGGTATACCTTGGTCCAGAAATACCATGTAATTCATGACCAGTGCTTCCTCGTATTTTTTACAGTGTGATTCCATTTACTAATACTCGTCCTAAGCTCTGAGAAGGAACTCACATCGATTACGTGGCTGTCGCCTGTTTGGATACCGTTCCTGATAGAGACATAGCGCAGGTTGCGTATCACGGATCCATAGGGGCAGTTGAGTCATTCTGTACACTCCTATAGGTCACTTTCGAGTTAGGCGGCTGACCGTTCCAGGAAGCCTGTTGTAGCTGTTTCACCATCCCGCTCCCATCTAGATCCCTCAACGCACTCACTGTTGCAACGAGGACACTCTTTATTACTCTAGTCCTGTCTCCACTTCGAGAACTTGTGACGTGGTTCAAAATTCTGTATGAAAAGTACTAATTGATTACCTAAAAATTTCCCTCATCAGCTTAAGCCATACCCACTATCACTCAGGCATTTCAACGGCCAAACCTCGAGACTCTTACAGCTGTTCCAGTAAGCTTAATACTGCAACGCCAGCAATGTGTTATAATATGTGTACCTATATGATAATGCCCTACAGTATGCAGCTTACTGTAACAACTCCAAAATGAAACGGTAGGCAAACGATTGGTAGTGGCATACAAAAATACACACGTAAGCCACTGTATCTACAAAAGAAGGAGGCAGCAAATCCTCCAAACTTATCATGGACTCAAATAACAATTTTAATTTCATCATCTTATCTTCTACATCTAACCGGAAAAGTTTATTTGCCTATTTCATTCGGCACAGTTAATTTAAAGGGAAGATTTGTTTTCTATTTAATGTACTCTCATGATCATAAATTAACGATAATGCTCATACATGGTGAAACAACGCGCTGGTGGGTGATTTGCGGGTTTAAATCACCTCGGGGTATGACCATGCGGTGCATTTGACCCGCAGTCGTCGCACGGTGGCGCTGGCAGCAGTCCACATACGCAAAGGTATGTTGGTGCATTGCAGAGTACGGTGCATCGAGTACGTGTGCAGACGTTTTCAGACGTGTTGATGGTGACTGTGTGTTGAAAATGGCTCAAAGAACACGTATTGAGGACGTTATGAGGGGTAGAATACTAGGGCGACTGGATGCTGATCAAATACAGCAGGTCGTAACACGGGCCCTCCGTGTACCACGAAGTGTGATCTCAAGATCATGGTAACGATTCCAAAAGAGAGGAAACGTGTCCAGGTGCTAGAGTACGGGACGTTCACAGTGTACAACATCACAAGAAGACATATACCTCACCATCAGTGCCCGCAGACAGCCACGGAGTACTGCAGGCAGCCTTGTTAGGGACCTTACCGCAGCCACTGGAACAGTTGTCTCCAGGCACGCAGTCTACAGACGACTGAACAGACATGGTTTATTCGCCCGGAGACCTGCAAGGTGCATTCCACTGACCGCTGGCCACAGGAGAGCCCGTAAGGCCTGGTGCCAAGAGCACAGTACATGGTCATTGGAACAGTGGTCTTAGGTTATGTTCACGGACGAGTCCAGGTGTAGTCTGAACAGTGATGCTCACCGGGTTTTCGTCTGGTGCGAACCAGGAAACAGACGCCAACCCCTTAATGTCCTTAAAATGACCTGTATGGAGGTCGTGATTTGATGGTTTGGGGTGCGATTATGATTGGTGCACGTACATCCCTGCATGTCTTTCACAGAGAAACTGTAACAGGTGAGGTGTATCGGGACTTCATTTTGCACCAGTATGTTTGCCTTTTTAGGGGTGCAGTGGGTCGCACCTTCCTCCTGATCGATGATAACGCACAACCCCATCTTGCAGGAGTTCCTTGAAACAGAAGATATCAGGCGAATGGAGTGGCCTGCCTGTTCTCCATACCTAACCCCACGTCTGGGCCGCTCTCGGTCGACGTGTCGCTGCACGTCTTCAAACCCCTAGGACACTTCGGGAGCTCCGACAGGCACTGGTGCAAGAGTGGGAGGCTATACCCCAGCTGGTGCTCGACACCTGATCCAGATTATGCCAACCCGTTGTGCGGCCTGCGTACGTGTGCATCATATCCCATATTGATGTCGGGGTACACGCGCAGGAAACAGTGGCGTTTTGTAGCACATGTGTTTCGGGATGTTTATCTCAACTTATCACCAGTACCGTGGACTTAAAGAGCTGTGTCGTGTGTGTTCCCTATGTGTCTATGCTATTAGCGCCAGTTTTGTGTAGTGCCACGTTGTGTGGCACTACATTCTGTAACTAACCTTAATTTATGACCATGAGTGTATTTCATACGCATTAAATGGTGTGCATTTGGTATCCACTGATTCCACTTCAGTTTGTCAGGCGAGGAATTTATTAAAACATGTGTTAACGTGTTCGTAGAGGAACTGACAATTTAAATCTCAATCATACAGAACTTAATCTATGCCCTGTGACTGTAGTAGCTATGTTTGTTTCTCGCTGTTTCTGTATGACGTTGGGCCAGGAACTATTCTCACCATACTTGGCCAACTGGAAAGCAAATATGAATGAAATGTACGAGGTTTTTATCAGAAGGTTATGTAGTTGCCAAATAGATGTATTCTGCGATTTGAGCCACAGGAACTGTCAAATACTTTGTAACTATTTACAACCATACGCTTATAACTATTTACAACTTCTCAAAGAAAAAGTTTAGTCGTGTCCATATTCAGTAACATAAAATTTTTGAATTTATGCTGATGCTGAAAAAAAAAACAATTTGTCCTTTCATTTGACCAGCATCACGTTTGCTTTCGCAAAAAAATATTCAATTGCTTTAAGATAATCAGCGTAAGTGAGAAAAACTTAATTTGCGATTTTTAGGAAAACCGCAATATTTCACGAACAGCTGCCGCCAGCTGTGTAAATGAAATGTCAAGAAGTTCATTTATTCAAGGCCGAACTATTTTTCGAGTGAAATGTATTACTGGTGTGTTAGTCAACTGTAAAAAATGCTTCCTTGCAATCGAGTACTAAATTTAGGACATTTCGAGGACATATGAGACTAGGAAGGCAAATGAAGTGTCAAGAAGTTCATCTCTTCAAGGCATAGCTCTTTTGCGAAAAGAAGTTGCGCTGCTGTGGTATTTAATTTTTAAAACGGCTTCCTTCGAATCAAGCAATAAGTGTAGGACTTATCCTTAAAGGCCGACAATAGAAGCACAAATGAGGTATCAAAAACTTTATCTGTTGAAGGCCTATCAGTTTTGCGCATAACAAATAACACTGCTAATATATTTTACGGTCGAAATGGTTTCCTTCCAACCAAGTGCTAAATTCAGGATATTTCTGGAACAGAAGACGCTAGGAATGAAAATAAGGTATCAATAAGATCACGCTTTCTCAAAAAAACTTGAAAATAAAGAGAACTGAAAAAATTTGGTAAAATATTTCTTGAAATTATTTGACTGAAATTAAAATTAGTGAAACATTTTAGGCGATTCTGAACGAAGCTCGAAATTAAGTACAGAAAATCGGCGCGTCAAATGTTTCTCTAATATATTTTGTTTCTTGCTTTTAGACAAATGATTTTGCTAAACATTTGACAGATTTTTTAAAACGATCTTCATGGTCTACAGACGTCATAGTACAGACACTACATATGTGACAGTAACTTTATTATTACTTAACAATATCCATTGACTAACACTAGTGGTAGTGTAAGTAGGCTGTTTAGGTTTTTTTATTGGTAACGCCACCTCTGTATGAAAATCACTGGCTGTGCTGTGTGCAGTCTGTGGCTGCTTTGCATTGTTGTCTGCCATTGTAGTGTTGGGCAGCGGCAGCTGGATGTGAACAGCGCGTAGCGTTGCGCAGTTGGCGGTGAGCCACCAGCAGTGGTGGATGTGGGGAGAGAGATGGCGGAGTTTTGTAATTTGTCATGAACTGCTATATATATTATGACTATTAAGGTAAATATATTTAAGGTAAATATATTGTTTGTTCTCTATTAAAATCTTTCATTTGCTAACTATGCCTATCAGTAGTTAGTGCCTTCAGTAGTTTGAATTTTTTGTTTAGCTGGCAGTAGTGGCGCTCGCTGTATTGCAGTAGCTTGAGTAGCGAAGATTTTTGTGAGGTAAGCGATTTGTGAAATGCATAGGTTAATGTTAGTCAGGGCCATTCTTTTGTAGGGATTATTGAAAGTCATATTGCGTTGCGCTAACAAATATTGTGTGTCAGGTTAAGCACAGTCCTGTATAATTGTTCTAAGGGGACGTTTCATAGTAGTACAAATGGGAAAAGGTTAATAACATGGTGTTTACCCGTTAAACTTGGCAGGAACCACATATCTTTTAACTTAGTGCTCAGCAGAATTAAGCCACCTTTCAAATTATTGTTCATGAAATGTCACACATCACGTACTGTACGGTTCTAATAATAGCTCTCGATCGCGCAGTGGTAGACCATAGTTCTTCACTGTTTCATGCACGAAACATTCTCGTGCGACACACAGCAAAGACAGTCAACAATAACACAATTTATACCAGACTTCTCGGTTTGCTAAAGAATATATTCTGTATTTCTACCATTGATTATTTACGAGACAAAATATAACAGCTTTGTAGGACGCCTGTTTCTAAAGGAAATTGAAAGTGTTAGAGGCAGCGAAGGATCTCCTAACGAACGAATTAATTTTCTAATATTAATGATTCGCAAGCTCCTCTTTTCTTCTTTAGAACTTCGGGCAGTGCCAAATGAAATTTCTTTATGGAGAGAGTTTTCTAATTTTTTCCATTGTTACTAAGAAATTTTTTACGACAACAGACACAAATAAAATTTGTATACGTGGGCTGCATCAGGTGATGCATCGTCATTGGAGCATTTGTTACGTATGTGTGCAGTAAGGAGTTAATCTCCAGTCCATCTGAGATAATTACAGGGAAGTGACTGTAACAGATATCATAAACGTACGGTCATTTCGCACGAAAGAAAAATCCTATTATAATCCACAGCTTTAAAGGATAACATCGTACAGCTCTTGGGGATGGTAGAGAGATTTCATCTTTTGATCTTAAAGTTATCACTGTTAACATTATGGTATTAAATTGCGAGGTTGAAATGTACGAGAGGATGGTGTAACTCACAGAGGAAACAAAACCACGAAGTGAAAGAAGCTGCCACGTAATGAATATTGCCCCACGACTGTCACGTGGAGAAATGATAAAAGTCGCACCTATTGACAGGTTTGGTGCAATCCGTCGCACCCGCGGTGGGTTGTAAGCTCTAAGAGCGGATGGTTTCCGTAACTTTAATCCTCTCCATAATGTGTGTCATAAAGAAGTTTACTGTTTTTCCTCTTGATGAGAGTTTTATTGGACATGGTCGTTCTATAAAGAGCCCTACTGCCTTCAGAGCTGCGATAGATGTTTTTATCGATGTTATTACTCATAAACTTTCACAGAACGAGACATGAGCCTTGTTGTAAGACATGAAGACGATTGTGGGGGAAAACGGTCTGTTCCCTTCTATCAACATACTTATTACGAGATCTGACTTTAGAAGGATCTGACAATGAATGCACCAGTTTCAATAGCGAATGTGCATGCCTGTATTTTAATGAAATTCTGTGTAAAGTTAGTCTAAAGCAAGATATACCGTAAAAAGTGGTTTCTACTTTTTGAACAAAGAAACCTGTAATATTTCTTTGGTTCTCTGGCAATATTACTACATGTGGTGACCTACGAAGCAGATTTTCACTATATATTTGGATTAAGTGTGAACTTTTACAAGGAATAAAATTAATTGGATCTCCTTTGATGTCTAGACCAACAGACCATTGTGTCTCCCTGATAAGCTGAAGCCATTGGTAATTCACATAAATAGAGAGTACAGTGAGACAGAAAGTTTCCTAGAAGTGTGTGGTCGTGGAAGAAAGAGGGGTGGAGGGAAGGGAATTGAATTATGTGAACTACGAAGTATGTTCGGAAAGAAGCACCGTTTTGAAAAAATAAAAAACTCGTAAAACAGTTTTCAAATCAAAATTTATTTTTACAAGAAAGAGTATTTCATAATTTTTCCGCTTAGTTGGCACCACTGTTCAGAGATTTGTCATAGCAGGAAACCAGCTTTTCTGTGCCCTCTTCACAGAAAGATGCTGCCAGTGAAGGCCACTGCAGAACACCTTTTTTCTGCGTAGTGTTCTGCTTGGAGGGTTTCTTCCCAGTGGTGAGACCGTCCACGACACTGCGAAAAATGGAGAAAATTTCTGCACGCAACTCAAAACAAGGTGAGTGGAATTCTCCGTCAAGGAATTGTGTTGTTTCATGACTGGGACGTCCCCATTATATTGATGTTAGTCAAACTTTATTCAACCGTCGGTTGGGAGCAGTCCCGGTCTCCCAGTTTCTGACTATCACTTGTTCTTGTACTTCAAGAGCGATTTTGGAGGAAGGCGCTTTGGTAGCGACGACGACGCAAGAGACGGGTTTCAGCAGTGGCTTCATTACTGGCAGCATCTTTCTGTGAAGAGGGCGTAGAAGAGTTGGTTCAAATGTCTGAAAAATTGTGGCAACTATGTATAAAAGTAGTTTAAGAAATGCCCCTTCTTACAAAAATAATTCTTTTGCTCTATGCGTCGTACAGACGCTGCCGTCAACAGACAAGGGGTAAAGATAAAACAAAAATAAAACTACAGATATTCATAAAGAAATTCTTAAGTACTCCGTTCCGTGGGAAGATCACAGAAATCATTACTGAACTGAACCCCGCGGCGCTCTTTCCAAATTATGTTTAATACTGATACAATGTTTGCCGATACAGGCGAAGAATCACCTCTCGTTTACGAATCAATAAATTGTCTTGTGATACGTAATGGGCATCCTATAGCATTTAATTCAAACATCAAGTTATACCAGAAGTGCTAAAAAGCCTTATTTTGTTGGCAACCAAGACTGTTTCTCTTCAAAATAATCTTGATAAGCCCGCTGTGTCGGGCAGAGTGGCCACGCGGTTTGAGGCGTCATGTCACGGATTGCGCGGCCCCTCCTGCCGGAGGTCCGAGTCCTCCCTCGGGCATGGGAGTGTGTGTTGTTCTTAGTATAAGTTAGTTTAAGTAGTGTGTAAGTCTAGGGACCGATGACCTCAGCAGTTTGGTCCCTTAGGAATTCACACACATTTGAACATTTGAACACACGCCTCCTCGACTAGCCAGCCTGAGGCACTGGGAAAAATTTTACGGTCAAAAGCCTTTTCGGCATCAAGTGATAACCGCCTTGACTCTTTCGTAGTACAGATGTCCTCTACAAAGCGTAGAGACTGGTGGAATATGGCGTGTTCGGTGCAGGATTCTAAATGCTCTGGAAGGAATTTCGGGAGCGAATGCATTACCATACGCTCCAGAATTTTTCCTAGGAAATCAAGGACGGGGCTTAGTACATAGCTTTCTGAACTTTGGGAAAGGTGATAACTTCAGCTATCTTCAAAGACGGTATCTTTTTAAGTGAGGGTGCTGGCATCGTTCGTAGAAAGTTGTGATACGTGCTGTGATGTCACTGGTGCTCAGTCCATCACCGTACGAGGCTACGTTTTCGTCCCGCATCTGTCACACCCGCTTTTAACTGCATGATTTAACAATGTCGCCAATGCATGTTGAGCCGTGCTCACACCGAACTATGCGTTTCCTTGAACTTGGCCATCTATCGGTGTTTAGTTACCCGCCATTGTTGCGGTTATGCTGTGGTTCTTTCTTCTCCTACGTGTGGCAGCAGCGATGTGTATCGATATTTGCACCGTGTACCATCTTTGATCTTGTGCATATAGTTTCTGGCTAGGGGGTGTGCAGGCAGTCGGTCGGTTGATGCGGACCAGGGAGGATGTTTCCGTGTGGCGCAGACAGCTGGGTCTGCTGGATGTCCCTGCGCAGTGTCAGAGCGTGTGTGAAGCTGTCCAATCGCTACGAGCTTCGTGGCCCACCGACCCAGGACGTCAAAGTTGAGTGGTGTCTTAAGTACCCAAGCCACGTCCGTTCATGTTGTGTCGTTCGTTTCGGTGGTTCGCTGTTGGGGAGCTTTTCCTGTGAGCAACACTGTCTGTAGTGGTGAAATCGAGCCACCGTGGAGTTAACTATATTGGCTCACTACAATTCAAATGCACCAACGGAATTTTCTGTCATGTGGCCGTTAATGTTCCGGTTACCTGCCCTGGCCACTAACGCAATTTCAGGCAGTGTTCTTTTCTCACCTATTGTCGCTCTCCAACACGGTGTGTAGTTTTGACAGCTTAATACATATTTCATTGTGGATAATCACGTCCGTAATAGTTAGGTCCTTGAGTTTTCTTGCACCAATTGGTGGACAAGCAAGTCGTTTGGTTGGTCAGTTCGTGACTGTCTCTTGGTCGGGTTACCGACAGATCAAGTGTAGTTAGACCCACCACCTGTCTCACCTAAGGGAATGTTAATGTTTCGAGAGCAGACCCCCCCCCCCCCCCCTTCCCCCCTGGAGGCGTCTGAGTGCCGTGGTCTATACTGTCCTTTTCATGGTGTCTAATGGTCTGTTGGTAATCTATTACAGTCAGTGCTTTAAAGGAAAAAAAATTATTGTGTTTTATGTAAATCAAGGGCTTTCAGCCAATATATTTTTGAATTCTGGAAAGTGGATATTTTGCTGAAAGTTACTGTTGCTGTGCTATCTTTTCATTTAGTGCGCTATATGCCACTTAAAACGTAAAGGTTTAAGGTATTTTGAATTTTTTGAAAATCAGTTGTGGGCCTTCAGCTGCTTAAAACTTTATTCTTAAATTTAGTTATTGTCGTTGCATTGCCTTTTCATTTAGTGTGCTTTCGGCCACTTAAAACTTACAGGTTTAAGCTATTTTTCAATTTCTGGAAAATCAACTGTGGGCCTTCAGCCGCTTAAAGCCTTATTCTTTATTCTTTCTTATTTCCCCTTAAGTAAAAGCATTGCGGCCTTCTGCCTTAAAAGATTACGGTAATATATTTTAAAGTTTTGAAATTTAATTGTGGGCTTCAGCCCTTGGTATTGCACCTTGTTTATGTTTGTTCTATCCACTTTCGCTTTGAGGCTTTCAGCTTAGCTGTGATATATACATATATATTGTAATTATTTATCTTTGCCATCTATTGCACCTCAAAGCCGTTCAAGCTGATGGACCTTCGTACAAGAGTTGTTTCCTTAGAAAGCAGCAGAGAAAAATTTATCACAAATTAAACTGACATCTGTTTTCGTAATGGTGAGAAAGCTGAGCACATATGGTGGTAGAACTGGCGTGGCTGGGAAAATTTTTTTATTTTTAATTTATTTTGCTTTATTTTCTTTCGGTGTCGGAAAGAACTGGTGGATACCACCAAAAGAATGTCGGTTAGATACTGTTTGATCGCTGCGTACGTTCAACTGATTCTCCTGTTCAGAGCGACATCTGGCATTTATTTCTTTATTCTTGTCTTCCTCTCTTTTCATTCACATAGATACAAGGAGGCTGATGTTCTTTCTGGGGACATATCCTATGTAGACTATACTCAAGGTAGTTTTCTCAATACTCTGTATTTGTCAAAATCGACTGTGGCCAATACCTCTTCACACCTCGAGTCCACGTGGTCATTCGTGGCTTCGCAAACGGACCAAAAGCCTGCCAAACGAAGCTCAGTGCGAACAGTCCTTGGAATTCTCAGCGGTGTCTCCTGACCGACCGCCGCGTCATTCCCAGCCGGTAGGTGTCAACAGATGAGGATATGGAGGGGTATGTGGTCAGTGGGCCGCTCTCCCGGTTGTTGTCAGTTTTCGTGGCTGGAGCCGTTATTTCGTGATCAGTTAGCTCCTCAATTGGCTTCACAAGAGATGAGTGCATCCCGGTTGCCGACAGCGCTGGGCAGATCCGGACGGCTCACCCATCCAAATTCAACCCAAGTCCGACAGTGCTTAACTAAGGTGATTTGACAGGAACCGATGTTGCCACTGCGGTAAGGCTGTTGGCCTATCAAAAGCCTACGCTGAAGATAAATAACAATTTATAACCCTTATGACGGATCAGTTTATCATCTGTGATTCGTTAGATGAGCAACGTAAACTATTGCCATTCTGTGGCAAATAAATGAAACATTTGTTTTTCTTTGCATTTCATTGCGTCAGATGACCTGGGACTGTTACTATTACTGCTTTACACTGTTGTTTATTAAAATAAATGTAATGTTTTAATTTGGAATTATGTAAAATTCCGCACACAGAAATTTTAGAAATATCCTTTGCGATATCAAGCTGATGAGTAGACTTTTAGCACTCTGGATAACTACTAGTAAAACTTTACCCCTAGTTTCATCAGTTACTGAAGGCCTACCTGAGCCGTGACAATCCGCTGCAGGTCCACAGGTGGAACAGTATTCAAATCATTATTCCACGTGTTACCTCAAAACTAGATTTTGGAATAGCTTTAAGGGAAAAGCATGGAAGACGGACTCAACTTTTTGTCGTTTGTTGTTTCATGCAACAAATTAACATTACAATTTAAAAACTTATTGAAAGGACCATAATTCTCACCATAACTTGAACAGGCTCATTCCATTAAGAGCAGGAGACCAACATCGGAAGTACAGAGTTCCCAAAATCAAGAAAAGGCACATTAACTTGGCGTGGCTGCAAGCAGGTCCAACAAACAATTTGAAGAACCAAGGAATTACAGTAATAGCTGTTAAATGCAATAACAAATTGCAAGCATAGGTAACCGTTATACAATGGGACAACATTCATCTAAATACGGTAATGGTCACAAGAGCTGCCACTGGTTGTAGCCGTTGGAAATCCGCTTAGCTATGCATAGCCCTCCATAAGAAAATCTCTTAAGCAATAAAATACATTTGTTCTCACACTGACCAAATGGGAAGGTGTAAAATTTAAACGTAATTGCCCACCCATATATTCCAACCAAACAGTAACAACAATCCATAATAAACATACGCCGGCCGCGGTGGTCTAGCGGTTCTAGGCGCTCAGTCCGGAGCCGCGCGACTACTACGGTCGCAGGTTCGAATCCTGCCTCGGGCATGGATGTGTGTGATTTCCTTAGGTTAGTTAGGTTTAAGTAGTTCTAAGTTCTAGGGGACTGATGACCATAGATGTTAAGTCCCATAGTGCTCAGAGCCATTTGAACCATTTTCATAAACATACATTTACCCAATATTCACGATAAATTGGAAGTACATCCAATTGAAATGTACTTCCAGCCGGTACATACCAGCAGAAACGTTGATACAGGCTTTAATAAATATACAGTTGCCCAAAATTCAAGATAAGTTGGAGGTACATGCAACTGAAATGTACTTTCAACTGGTACAACCAGCGGAAACTTCGACACAGCCTTTAATAACTATACAATTGCCCAAAACTCAAAGTAAGCTGAGAGCTAAAGCAGACGGCTATTACGGCCAACAAGGAAATAGCAGCCAAATTTCACAGCAAGTGTGGTAGCTAATGACTGTGATCAAGGTAATACTCGACAGTTTATATTGCTAAGTAATAGGTCTTAAACTTAAGGCCCCGAGAAGTAGTAATAAGTGTGCCGGCTTTAAACGAATAGTTAGAGAGGTACGAGGGTGAGTCAAATAAAAACCTAAATTTGTAATAACAAACCGAAATTTCGCGCCGTTATCCTATAAGTTGGTAAGCGTGCTACAAACAGCGTGCAGAATGGCCTGTAGGTGGCAGCATAGTGCAGATGCACACATACCGTCGCAGTATCAGTATAAAGATGGCCGTCCCACTTGCGACTTGCACCAGGGAAGAACAGCGGACTGTTATTCGGTTTTTGCGTAGTGAAGGTGTGAAACCTATTGAAATTCATCGGCGAATGAAGGTTCAGTATGGTGATGCATGTTTGTCACAGCACCAAGTCTACGAATGCAGCAGGAAGATCGCTAATGGTGTGACTTCAGTGGAAGATGCTCCTCGTCCAGGTCAGGCACAACGAGTTGTGACTCCACAGAACACTGCAGCAGTTGAAGCCATACTGAAGGAAAACCGTAGAGTGACACTGAATGACATTGCAGTATGTTCACAGATTAGTCATGGGTCAGCACACCACATTGTGCATGATGTGCTCCAGTTTCACAAAGTGTCTGCAAGATGGGTGCCACGACAGCTGACTCCTGAAATGAGAGAACGACGTGTTGATTCTTATGAAGAACTTCTTCGGCGCTTTGAACGAGAAGGTGATGACTTCCTTGCAAGTATCGTTACTGGGGACGAAACCTGGGTTCACTTCCACCAACCGGAAACCAAGAGAGCGAGCAAGTAATGGCGCCATTCGTCATCACCAAGTGATTTCCATATCTTTGGACCACTCAAAGACGCAATGGGAGGAGAGAAGTTCCGTTCTGATGAAGAGGTACGCCACGGGGTACATGAGTGGTTGCGCGGAGTACCAAAAGAATTTTTTTCTAAAGGAGTTTATGCACTTTGTAAGCGCTGGAGGCCTTGCATTGAGCTCGGGGGAGATTATGTTGAAAAGTGATACAGCTTTGTACTACTTCTGCACAATAAATAAAATTTTAAAAAATATTTAAGGTTTTCATTTGACTCACCCTCGTATAATGAGGAAGAACCTCAGACTTGGCGAACACGCGCTAACCTCCTGAGCTCTTAAAATTCACCAACCAAATATAGCTACTGGTTCCCACTTAAACACCGACACTCCTTCGCGGCACGCATAAAACGATCAACTTTACTTAACTTGATCCACCACGACGCGACTGGTAGGGGCGGCAGACTGCCGGCCTACCCAAACGCGGTGCGATAACGGGAGTCCCGTCGCGCTAACACACAAACACGCCTCTGCTCCGGGTCCAGCGAACGGTAGCGCGTCCCTGGTCGCCAAAGCTTCCCTGCCAATACACATGAAAAGCGAACAGTAATCTGCGCAAATAAAGCTTCACCCAAGAACGGCCAGGGAGTAAAAGAAATTAATGGCAAAGCGGGTGCCAATACAGGTTAAATTGAACACTCCTTAAAATTACTAGTATTCACATGTGATAATATCAGCGCCTAGTGATGCAATAACACAAACATACGCATATACCACCTTGCCTCTCACACAGACCATGTTACAATTTATTCCCTTCACAGAACCAATCACTTGCGTGACATATGGCCTAGAACACAAATTGCAGTTTGCAACACTGACCGATGGTCACGAGCACAAACGCTTGTGGCCGCGTCAGTATAACAGATCCAATTCCGTATAACGCGGGCATGGCCTTACAATATCAAGTACTCAGAATAAGAAAACAACACTTATCTCCACTCAGGTATGAAGGATCCGTGACTCGCAGGATTCCAGCCAGGACGTTATTGTCTCCAACCCAAACAGGGGATTGTCGAGGTACCACAAACCTTAAGTTTGCAGAGTAAGCCGGAAACTTGCCGACCAGGTTGCACGCGACGTCCACAGGTCTTCGCGTCGCTTACAGCATACCAATACTTAAGCGAGGCGACCAGTCGTACCCCGACCGATTTAACCTTTCGCGGTTTCTCGATACGCGCGCCGATCAGCCGGAGAACCTCAAAAGCAACAACTTGCCAGCGCAGCCACGTGCCCTCCCGCCAACTGCCTCTCCAAGCCACGTCAAAACTAACAACCTACACACCTCGACCAAAGACCTCAGCTCGCGACACACGAACGTATCGATATCGGCAACCTGAGTAGTTAGTGGCGCCAGTGGACTGCTTTACCGCCAAGATTAGAGCCGCGGCCACTCACCACATATTAATTAGTCAATTGTAACCTTATTACATATGTATATTAATGTTAAATATCAATATTATATATTATTAAATAATAACCATCTCAGAACACTATGACGTTCAGAAAGGTGTGAGTCAAAGAGATTTCCTTTGTCCTATTCTGTTCAACGTCGTCCTATAGAAGGTTTTGGAAGAATGGGATAAAGACCTCAAGAAACGCTGATTCTGGAAGCCAATCTTAGTGGGCTTTCCTAAAAACAACCTCAACATACCATACCTCGTGTTTGCGGACCACCTGGTGAAACCTGTAGAGGACGAAGAGACTGCTATCAGACAGCTCAGGATACATAAAGAATATGGAGAAAGCCGGCCGGGGTGGCCGAGCGGTTCTAGGCGCTACAGTCTGGAACCACACGACTGCTACAGTCTCAGGTTCAAACCCTGCCTTGGGCATGGATGTATGTGATGTCCTTAGGATAGCTAGATTTATGTGGTTCTAAGTTCTAGGGGACTGATTGAAACGTCCGCTTTGAAAAATTATACAAGACTTAAACTGACACACAATATTTTTAGCTCAACGCAATCCGACTTTCCAAAATCCCTACAAAAGAATGGCCCTGACTAACATTAACCTATGCATTTCACAAATCACTTACCTCACAAAAATCTTCGTTACTCGAACTACTGCAATACAGCGAGCGCCACTACTGCCAGCTAAATAAAAGATTCAAACTACTGAAGGCACTAACTGCTGATAGGCATAGTTAGCAAATGAAAGATTTTGATAGAGAACAAACAATGTATTTACCTCAATAGTGTTCAAAAGTCATAATGTATATAGCAGTTCATGACATCCAGTCTTACAAATTTCAAAACTCCGCCATCTCTCTCCCCACGTCCACCACTGCTGGCGGCTCACCTCCAACTGCGCAACGCTACGATCTGTTCACATCCAGCTGCCCAACACTACAATGGCAGACAACAATGCAAACTACCCACAGACTGCGCACAGCACAGCCAGTGATTTTTCATACAGAGCGCTACGTGGCGTTACCAATAAGAAAACCTAAAAGCCTACTTACATGATGACCTCAGAAGTTAAGTCCCATAGTGCTCAGAGCCATTTGAACCAATGTGGAGAAACAGTACGGTTACAGATCTTATTCGAGAAAACTGAATTCTTATATTCAAAGAAAGAAATCGGGGGCCTGGAAACAAAATACGATGAAGTCAACACGGTCCCGTATTTTAAATATCGCGGAGAATTAATCGAATTTCATGTCTTGAAACAATCTCACAGAAAAAGCGCCTCAAAAAAGTCGAAAAGAGTTACGGTTAGCCGAAAACTTCTACAACAAAATATCGATGTAAAGACAGACAAGAATTCGGCGGTACAACACAGTTATAAAACCAACATTCCTGTGCGGAAGCGAAACACTGACGATTATCAGAAAACGCAAACTTGAAGAAATTGAAATATGAGAAAAAAAAATCATTATGAAAATTTTAGTAGCAAGACATATCCAAGACGACTACAGGCAAGTTTTCAAACATCGAAAATGAGAGCAAGAAAAGGCTAATGAAATTTTTTGGTTATCTCAACAGACTACCAGAAAGACGACTGACAAAAATGATAATAGATCGTGCAAAATCACTTAATAACTCAACATCCTGGCTGAACTATTTTCGAAAGGACCACAAGAATGCAAAAATAAGATCAACCGACATTTTAAACAGAGAAACTTTCAGACACAAAGTAAACTAGTGGGAAGGTGCATTAGAGCAACCAAAATAAAAACAGTACAGAGCAAAGTGGTCGGGAGAACGTAAACATGCTTTATCGGGAAGAGTGAAAGCTGACGGGAACAGCAAGAAGAATCTAAGGAAAAGTTGATTGAGTTATTTGCTTACTGTATTCCATTTATTTGGAGAATTCGCTAATAATAATTGTAACCACCTTTGAATCACGTTTTTAAAACAAAAACTATTTTCCACCAGAAACCATTTTCACAACCGGCTAGAATCAACAATGAACAATAACAGAGACGTGTGATTTAATAGCAGTGGACTGTGGTGTTGCATCTATAATTATCGCAAACGAACAAGACTACCTTCATATATGAATATGAAGATGGTATCCGTTCTTTCGGATATGTCCGAAAGAACACATACCATCTTCATATCGATAAGGCTCATCGGCCAATGGTCTCCTTCAGTGCGGATGCACTCACATTGCTCAAACTCTTACGTGACCCGATAGACTGACTGCCGCGAGTAATGAGTTTGGTGGGCAGGGACACTACGAATGTAGTGTGTGGACAGTAAGTTGGAAATGTAGGTCTTTCGGGGAGCATGCCAGAGATAAGTCCCTGCAGTCGCACTATCATTTTCGTCCTCGTTGGCTAAGTCGGATAGAGCGTCTGCCATGTAAGCAGGAGATCCCGGGTTCGAGTCCCGGTCGGGCACATACTTTCAACTGCCCCGTTGGCTTTAACGACGTCTGTAAGCAGCTAATGGCCTGGCTTTCATTGTATTTTCAGACTACCTAAATGTCTTCAATGGGCTACGATTGTTAGTGAGGTTCGACCCACCCCATATAACATCTGACTCACTGCGTCCTGTCTGGCGCACTCACTTCTGATCTCCTTCTTTTACTTTGGCGGCTATACGCACACCCAATACAGAGGGACTTCCTCTCTGATTTTCCTCCCCTGACGTTACTCCACTAATTACTGTACCTACTTTTACACGGTCGGTACCAAGAGACCGACCGATGATGATGATGTTTGGTTTGTGGAACGCTCAACTGCGCGGTCATCAGCGGCCGTACGAAGTCCCAATTTCTACACAGTACAATTTTTTCCACAGCCCAATCGAGCCATGGTCACGAATGATGATGATGATGATGAAATGATAAGCACAACACGAACACCCAGTCCCCGGGCAGATAAAATACCCAGCCTGGCCGGGAATCGAACCTGGGACCCCGTGACCCAGAGGCAGCAACGCTAGCCACTAGCCGCTAGCTACGGACGACCGAGCATTGCCACAAGTTCGCTTCTCCATCGTCCTCTCTCCATCGCTGCTACCTGCCATACTATCGCTGAGTGCTGCAGATCTTCGTAGAGACCATTCCTCCATCATCCTTTCCTCAGCGTTCCCAGAGATCTCCCGCCTGTGGGGATCACAGCTAGGAGTTTCCGTGGCCACATGTCATCTTCCAGCGGAGTCATATATGCAGCCCCCTGTAGTCGCTTGCCTCTTACGATTCCTGTTTATGTATTGCTAATATGGCCTAAAAACCTTCCGCATGGAGGACTAAAATTGTGGTGATGTTTACTAGACATTGTTGAATTGAGCATAATTAATTTCCAATAATTAAGACTAAATACACTTTTATAAAATAATTTTACGGATGTTAATAGAACGAACAAAAAATAAATTATCTGTACGTGTGTAAAGAACATGTGACACACGTGGTAGTGTTACAAATCCCCACTTACAATTCACCAACGCCCAAATGCATTGCACAGCCGTCGTGTGCCCATTACCGTAATTAAAAGTGCGTGTCTCTAGGCACTCGTTGAGACAGTGTTAACGTGACAGGAGTGACACTTCGTGCACACGTGGGAGGCACGCAGGGCAGTGGAATAACGGCTGGTGTGAGTTAAGTGCGGCAAAAACAGGCGGAGCTGTTTTGGTGCACCTGCCACTAGCTACGCTGCTGAGTCACTCGCTCCCTTTTTGTGACGTAATCCTGCTGCACACTGGCCGTTAAACTACGCTTTCACGGCAGCATGCTACCTTTTATCGCCCGTACAGAGACCGTGTAGCCCGACAAGAACCCTCTCGGAGATTACTTTGATGCCAGTAATACGCGCCTGTGTTCGCAACGAGGACGCAAAAAGTGTCTTGTGTCACTTCATTGCGTGCTTAACGCGTTGCGAAGGCCGCTTTAGAAGGTTTTCCGGTAACTTTTATGACGCGAGACGTGTCTCCAACGTCCCGTTGTGAGAAAATGTGCTCGAGCTCCGCTGAATATTGTTGGTGTGCTTTGCCGGTTAGGTAGAGTATTTTAAACCACTGGATTTTGTTTAAACGTCGTACATAACGTATTTCCGTTTCCTTCTCTTTATTATCGCCTCGAAAACAAATCTATACCAATAATCAATCCGTAAAACCGTTGTGTCTGTCTGTCTCATCTCCAAAACTACTAGACGGAAATATTTGTTTCGTAAATAATAACCGCCTTTTCTTGCTCAGTGATGAAACAAGTATGTCTGCGCTTGTTGCGGAAGATGGCCATGCAAACAAACACACCACAAGACTGAGTTTTATGGGGTTTTCACTGATAACTTCGCGTATCTAGGGGCAAAGTAAAGGTTGTTTTCATCGAAATCGGATCACGGAAAAAAGATATTCATACTTATTATAAAAGTTATGTATTTATGTTCCACATCTCCTCAGGACCGATTTCGACCAAACTTGGTTCATGTACCACTGTCTATAAAGAATCCGGTTCTAGGCGCTTCAATCTGGAACTGCGCGACCGCTACGGTCGCAGGTTCGAATCCTACCTCGGGCATGGATGTGTGTGATGTCCTTAGGTTAGTTAGGTTTAAGTAGTTCTAAGTTCTAGGGGACTGATGACCTCAGATGTTAAGTCCCATGGTGCTCAGAGCCATTTGAGCCATTTTTATAAAGAATCGATGAGGGAGTAATAACAACCTACGTCTACCGCGCAGAGTATCCGTGCGGTCTAGGGCGCCTTACCACAGATCGCGCGGCTACCCGTCGAGTCCTCCCTCGGGAATGGGTGTCTGTGGTGTTGTTAGCATAAGTTAGTTTGAGTTAGATTAAGTAGTGTGTAAGCCTAGGGACCGATGACCTTAGCAATTTGGTCCCATAGGAACGTACCACAAATTTCTCAATTTCCAACCAACGTGTCTTACGGATAGAGTTGGAGGTAAAAAGAAATGTGGGGCACGATACGCGAATACCCAGATTTTAATCATCCCGTATTTCAGAACAGGAGCACTTAGTGACTTGCAGCAAACTTTGTACGTAATTTCAAAACTTAAGAAACTTTTTCTAGCTGACTCCCCCCCTCCCCAACACACACACACACACACACACACACACACATACTGGTGAAGGAAACAAGGTTTATCATTACTACATTTTCACTGTTCATTTTCGCATGAGGCATGACGTTTCGATTTATTACTACTTTACTACTAACTGTAATCGCGACACAATTTGTAGATAGTGTCCACACACATGCAGAATTATGTCATCGTACAGCAATAGTTCAGACTATATGGCGTCATAAACACTGAGACGCGTGAAAGTCTGTAACATGAAGCATGATATTTAAAATCATTATTACTAGTCCGCTGAACTGATTTCGATGAAATCTGTTAACGAGATAGAGTGAACATAGGGTAGTTTTGAAAGTGTTTGGTACGTGATGATTATTGAGTTGAAGACTAATATGCGAATTAGGGAAAATATTTACTCTTTGAAAAAGCTACCCAGCGCCACAGAACTAAAGTATCACTTTTCGAAAGCCTTCCATTATAGCGCAGATTTGAAATTTGGCTCAAAGGTGCCTACAGCCTTGCTCATTAATGGCCCAAAAGCTTGGCTCCCTGCGACGGCAGCCTCGGGTTCGGAGACGCTTCAAACATCAAAGTGTCGACACATGTGAAAGAAAGACAAGACCTCAAAAGTTCATGTGGCATTAAGGTGCGTTACTGATAACACATTGGCACCAAATTCACCACAGTTCTGCTCAACGTCGCCGTAGACGTATCACAAGATCGTCACACCCCCTGGTATTCACATTTCGCCCCTTCTTTGGCGCGGTTTCCTTGTGAGCGGCTGAGGAAAGTTTTAAGACACACCACAGCTCAGAATTGTCACATAGAGGCTTCAGAGGGTGCCATAAAGGGAGTCAATGAAACCGGCCCTTTCCTTGGGTCGTTGATTATCGCACATTTCACAGTCCCAGAGAGACCTCAGTGTGATGGGCATCGGGGACGACGCTCTTGACACCCTTTGACGCTGCTGACACCCCCAGACACTTCAGCTACTATGTAAGGGTCGTGTGGCGCTGCATCGCCATCCTACGTGATAGCACCCCTTTGGAGTGCACAGTGACCGTAATGTTTGCTCTCGCTTACAGAGGGTGCTTATGCTTCTTCAGCCTCTCTGCTTCATGCCCACCGTTGGCGTGATCACGGAGGGGTGCGACAGCGTCACATGCTGTATAGAACCCCAAAAAGTCCCTCTAAGACCCCCACCAGGTTCAGTTGTACCCTCGCTGACAGCCGCCAACAGTTACTGAGAATTTTAAAGATGTACTTTTACAGAGTAAACCTGCGAAATAGCCCTAGACACTTGCAGACAGGCAACTGGCATTGGAAGGCTGTCAAATGATCCTTTAATTGTGTTGTGCTGTGTATTTACTATTTGACTTTTGAAATTTATAATATTTCTGAAAATACTTTTATTGGTTTATGTGTGCTCTATGATACCATTCAAAGTAATGAACACAACGCTTATACAATCTTCAGGGTGTCTGATCCATAGTTCCACTCTATTTGTTGCATTCATCGCTATCCAGTACTTGAAATGAGACCACTTAGTGACTACAAACAACTGTGCACATAATTTCAGACCATTATGAAACTCTTTCTCACTCATAACCCCACGAAATCATGAATGGAAAAAAGCATATCAAGCAGTACAATTGTCACTGTATTACTTCTTTGCTACTAACTCAGTATTCAGGACGTTCACCTAATAGTATTCATGTATACTGCTGAATTACCTATGAACCGTGAATTTACCTTCAGAGCCTTTTCTAAAGAATTTACTTTATTTACTAGCGATTCATCAAGAACATTAACACACTATGTGAGCGTGGAAGTAGTTGCCAGTGGGTAACTGATGAAAACAAATTAAATTTCTTTCAACAAATAGAAATTTTTTCCTAAAAGCCCTCTTTTTGTTTTTGAAACAGATTTAAAATTATAATCAGAAAGCACTCTCAAAATATCAAGTTATAATTTTATTCAGAGGCAGAAAGAACAAATATTGACAGTATGAGCTTTCGGGCTGAGAACCTTGCCGCTCCCTTTTGACACAGCCGCAGTCACGACCGCTCACAACAACCTCTGTAAGACTACACTGGTGCAAATCTGCAACGCACCCGATTACTTTAAACTAAAACTTTTAACAACTCACATAAGCTCATAAACTATGCACCCCGTAGGAGCGATGGAAATGGTACAAACCACTAACATTAAAAAAAATTAACTTGCCACCGAAGGTGCAACTTGATTTTTTTTTTAAAAAAAAAGATACTCTTACGGTGGAAGGGTGGCAACTTTATATACCAAAATGACCATTTAAATAAAAAACCCATGAAATGAAGTCTTACATAAAATATACAAACATGCTCTACATTACACATATACCGCCTCTCAAGATATTAGGCAAGATAAAAACATATTTCAGGAATTCTGCCGTTACACTTCAAGTAATAAATTCGCTAACACCGAATCCGACAAACATGACAGAGGCAGTTATTAACGTATGACAGATTGAAAGGGAGATTACTGAACAACCCGCACCACAGGTTGCTCTAACCCGCCCTACTCCACAAGGGAAAAACGGGCCACCCAATTCATAAATAACCACTTTCCCGCGGGTGGGCAAACGGAGAAGACTGGTGGGACGACCCCAAAACAAAGCGGCTGGTGACCTCACCAAGAAAACAAGTAGACTTTAACAAGTAAACGAAACAACATACCTCCAATCACTTAACTTCTAATAAACTGCGATTTCTGGCGAAGACCTGGCGCAGCACCCCCAACGCTCTCCCGAACCGTCCGTTGCCAGCCGCTTCAACGAAAAAAATCTTCAAATGTGTGTGAAACCTTATAGGACTTAACTGCTTAGGTCATCAGTCCCTAAGCTTACACACTACTTAACCTCAATTATCCTAAGGACAAACACACGCACCCATGCCCGAGGGAGGACGCGAACCTCCGCCGGGACCTGCCGCACAGTCCATGACTGCAACGCCTTAGACCGCTCGGCTAATCCCGCGCGGCGCGCTTCAACGGACTCAGAAAGGCGCGCCGATCTCCCATCTCACGGCGTCGCAGCTCGCACCGGCCAGCCCAATGTAGTGGGTTGACTCGTGTTGCTCTCGTGTCGACCGCGAAGCCACTACTCCTCGCTATACGGCGCGGCCCACTGGCCTGACGTGGCAACCTGACATGGGCCGACGCTCAAGACGGACAAGTCATCTTATGCCCCAGTGCGCGACCGACCAATCGATCGATCCAACCACCAATGACCATTGCCTGAACAAACTCGAGCAGATTGGCGGCCTAACACATACTAGCACTCTGGACGACGGACAGACACTGACTGCCTTACACTGACCTGGCTGACGAATTGACCAGACTCACCCCCTAGCAAGCTCATCGCGCACCTTAAATGCAAGTGAGCAGGCTACCTTTTCCATTTCCCACCAGAGGGAGACACCAAAGCTGCGATTGCCACAGCGGCGCCACCGCCAGAAAAGGAGGGCGACTGCTTCACACAATGCACTGTGGTGCGCTCTTCAAAACAGCGACTTTTTCCACAGCTCAACCTACAAAACAATATTATATGACAAAGAAGGAGGGGGCGATGCACAAGGAGGAATGAAGAGGAAATAGACATATAAAAAAGGGAGATGGCCAGAGAGAGAGGGAGGAGGAGATGGACAAAGAGGGGGAGTGGAGGAGGTTTACAGAGAGAAGGAGCTGAAGGAGATGGACAGAAGGTAGGAAGTGGATGATGTGGACAGAGATAAGAGAGAGAAAGAAATGGACAGAGAGTAGAAAGTGGAGAAAGTGGACAGGGAGAAGAGGAAGAAGGAGATAGACAGATAGTGGATAATGAAGAAGATGGAAAAGGAGAAAAGGAAGAATGAGATGGACAGAGAGTGGTGAGTACAGAATCTGGAAAGAGAGAAGACAAAGAAGGAGATGGACAGGGAATGCAGAGTGGGGACGGTGGAAAAAGGGAAGGTAGAGAAGGAGATGGAAAGGGTTGGGTGTGGAGGAGGTGGCAGAGAGTTGGGGGAGACTGAGATGGACAGTTGGGAATGTAGAAGTTCTTGAAGTTAGACAGAGGGGTAGCATCTTTGATTCATAATCAAAACGTCTTCGGTAGCGGGTTCGATCCCCGCCACTGCCTAAATTTTGATAAATAATCAGCGTTGGCGGCCGAAGACTTCCGGCATAAGAAGTCCCCTCATTCTGCCAACGGCCTTGTCAAAGAGGGCGGAGGAGCGGATAGAGGTTCAGGGCACTCTCTTGTCCTAGGGGTGGGAAATTGCCCCTAAAGGCGGAAGAATCAGCAATGAACAACGACATGAGGATGCAGAAGGCAATGGAAACCACTGCATTAAAGACACGTAACGTGTATCCACAGGACATGTGGCCTGTGATTGAAGAAGTGTCATGATGATCGCTCCATTGGCAAAAGATTCCGGAATAGTCCGCCATTCGGATCTCTGGGAGGGGACTGCCAAGGGGGAGGTTACCATGAGAAAAAGATTGAATAATCTACGAAAGGATAACGTTCTACGAGTCGGGGCGTGGAATGTCAGAAGCTTGAACGTGGTAGGGAAACTAGAAAATCTGAAAAGGGAAATGCAAAGTCTCAATCTAGATATAGTAGGGGTCAGTGAAGTGAAGTGGAAGGAAGACAAGGATTTCTGGTCAGATGAGTATCGGGTAATATCAACAGCAGCAGAAAATGGTATAACAGGTGTAGGATTCGTTATGAATAGCAAAGTAGGGCAGAGGGTGTGTTACTTTGAACAGTTCAGTGACCGAGTTGTTCTAATCAGAATCGACAGCAGACCAACACCGACAACGATAGTAAAGGTATACATGCCGACGTCTCAAGCTGAAGATGAACAGATAGAGAAAGTGTATGAGGATATTGAAAGGGTAATGCAGTATGTAAAGGGGGACGAAAATGTAATAGTCATAGGCGACTGGAATGCAGTTGTAGGGGAAGGAGTAGAAGAAAAGGTTACAGGAGAATATGAGCTTGGGACAAGGAATGAAAGAGGAGAAAGACTAATTGAGTTCTGTAACAAGTTTCAGCTAGTAATAGCGAATACTCTGTTCAAGAATCACAAGAGGAGGAGGTATACTTGGAAAAGGCCGGGAGATACGGGAAGATTTCAATTAGATTACATTATGGTCAGACAGAGGTTCCGAAATCAGATACTGGATTGTAAGGCATACCCAGGAGCAGATATAGTCTCAGATCACAATATAGTAGTGATGAAGAGTAGGCTGAAGTTCAAGACATTAGTCAGGAAGAATCAATACGCAAAGAAGTGGGATATGGAAGTACTAAGGAATGACGAGATACGTTTGAAGTTCTCTAACGCTATAGATACAGCGATAAGGAATAGCGCAGTAGGCAGTACAGTTGAAGAGGAATGGACATCTCTAAAAAGGGCCATCACAGAAGTTGGGAAGGAAAACATAGGTACAAAGAAGGTAGCTGCGAAGAAACCATGGGTAACAGAAGAAATACTTCAGTTGATTGATGAAAGGAGGAAGTACAAACACGTTCCGGGAAAATCAGGAATACAGAAATACAAGTCGCTGAGGAATGAAATAAATAGGAAGTGCAGGGAAGCTAAGACGAAATGACTGCAGGAAAAAAGGGAAGACATCGAAAAAGATATGATTGTCGGAAGGACAGACTCTGCATACAGGAAAGTCAAAACAACCTTTGGTGACATTAAAAGCAACGGTGGGAACATTAAGAGTGCAACGGGAATTCCACTGTTAAATGCAGAGGAGAGAGCAGATAGGTGGAAAGAATACATTGAAAGCCTCTATGAGGGTGAAGATTTATCTGATGTGATAGAAGAAGAAACAGGATTCGATTTAGAAGAGATAGGTGATCCAGTATTAGAATCGGAATTTAAAAGAGCTTTGGAGGACTTACGGTCAAATAAGGCAGAAGGGATAGATAACATTCCATCAGAATTTCTAAAATCATTGGGGGAAGTGACAACAAAACGACTATTCACATTGGTGTGTAGAATATATGAGTCTGGCGATATACCATCTGACTTTCGGAAAAGCATCATCCACATAATTCCGAAGACGGCAAGAGCTGACAAGTGCGAGGATTATCGCACAATCAGCTTAATAGCTCATGCATCGAAGCTGCTTACAAGAATAATATACAGAAGAATGGAAAAGAAAATTGAGAATGCGCTAGGTGACGATCAGTTTGGCTTTAGGAAAAGTAAAGGGACGAGAGAGGCAATTCTGACGTTACGGCTAATAATGGAAGCAAGGCTAAAGAAAAATCAAGACACTTTCATAGGATTTGTAGACCTGGAAAAAGCGTTCGACAATATAAAATGGTGCAAGCTGTTCGAGATTCTGAAAAAATTAGGGGTAAGCTATAGGGAGAGACGGGTCATATACAATATGTACAACAACCAAGAGGGAATAATAAGAGTGGACGATCAAGAACGAAGTGCTCGTATTAAGAAGGGTGTAAGACAAGTCTGTAGCCTTTCGCCCCTACTCTTCAATCTGTACATCGAGGAAGCAATGATGGAAATAAAAGAAAGGTTCAGGAGTGGACTTAAAATACAAGGTGAAAGGATATCAATGATACGATTCGTTGATGACATTGCTATCCTGAGTGAAAGTGAAGAAGAATTAAATGATCTGCTGAACAGAATGAACAGTCTAATGAATACACAGTATGGTTTGAGACTAAGTCGGAGAAAGACGAAGGTAATGAGAAGTAATAGAAATGAGAACAGCGAGAAACTTAACATCAGGATTGATGGGTCACAAAGTCAATGAAGTTAAGGAATTCTGCTACCTAGGCAGTAAAATAACCAATGACGGACGTAGCAAGGAGGACATCAAAAGCAGACTCGCTATGGCAAAAAAGGCGTTTCTGGCCAAGAGAAGACTACTAATATCAAATACCGGCCTTAATTTGAGGAAGAAATTTCTGAGGATGTACGTCTGGAGTACAGCATTGTATGGTAGTGAAACATGGACTGTGGGAAAACCGGAACGGAAGAGAATCGAAGCATTTGAGATGTGGTGCTATAGACGAATGTTGAAAATTAGGTGGACTGATAAGGTAAGGAATGCGGAGGTTCTACGCAGAATCGGAGAGGAAAGGAATATGTGGAAAACACTGATAAGGAGAAGGGACAGGATGATAGGACATCTGCTAAGACATGAGGAAATGACTTCCATGGTAATGGAGGGAGCTGTAGAGGGCAAAAACTGTAGAGGAAGACAGAGATTGGAATACGTCAAGCAAATAATTGAGGACATAGGTTGCAAGTGCTACTCTGAGATGAAGAGGTTAGCACAGGAAAGGAATTCGTGGCGGGCCGCATCAAACCAGTCAGTAGACTGATGACCAAAAAAAAAGAAAAAGAAGAGTGAGGAGGGGATGTTCAGTAGGGAGTGGAAAAGGTGGACAGAGAGAAGATCAATAAGGAGATGGATAGAGAGTGAGGAGTGGAGAAAGTGGACAGAGAGAATGGGGAGGAAGTGATAGACAGAGACTGGGGAGCAGAGTAGGTGCATGGACAGAAGGGAGAGAAAGAGAGGGGAGAGAGTGGGTAGTGGAGAAGGTTGAAGGAGAGAAGGGAGAGACAGAAATGGACAGAGAGTGAAGAATGGAGAAGGTGCTCAGAGAGGAGGGAGAAATGGTCAGAGAACGGGGTATAGAGAAGGTGGAAAAAGGAAAGAGAACAGAGGAGTAGAGTGTGGGGAGTGGAGAAGGTGGAAAGAGAGAAGAGGAAGAAGGAGATGAACAGTGTGTGGAGAGTCGAGAAGGTCACAGGGGGAAGGGAGAGAAGGATATGGACAGAGAGTGCAGTGTGGAGAACCTCGAGGGATAGAAGGGAGAGAAGGACACAGTGTGGGGAGTGGAGAAGGTGCATGGGGAGAAGAGGGAGAAGAATATGGACAGAGAATGCCATGTGTAGAAGGTGGATAGAGAGGAGAGAACAAGCTGGACAGAGATTGGGCAGTGGCGAAGGTGAACAGGGAGAAGTGGGAAAATGATTTGAACGAAGTGTGGCAAGTGGAGAAGGTGGGAGAGAGGAGGCCAAAGGAGATGACAGAGAGTAGGGAGTGCAGAAGGTGGAAATAGAGAAGGGGATAAAGAAGATGGACAGTGTGGGGAGTGGAAAATGTGAAGAGAGTAGTGGAGAAGTTCAGAGTGTAGGGAGCGGACAAGATGGACTGAGAAGAGGGGTGAAGTAGATAAACAGAGAGTGGGGAGCAGAGAAGGTCGAAGAAGAGAAGGGAGAGCAGGACAGAGACTTGGGTGTGGATAATGGTACAGAGAGAGGGGAAAATGAGAAGGACATTGTGTGCTGTGTGGAGAATGTGGATGGGGACACGGTGGTAGGCAGATTGTGGGGTGGGGAAGATAGATGAAGAGAAGGGGGAGAATGAGATGGACAAAGAGTGATGAGTGGAGAAGGATGACATAAAGAAGGTGGAGAAGGACATGGACAGAAGGTGGGGAGTGGAGATTGTAGACAGAGAGACTATGGTGAAAGAGATGGACAGAGAGTAGGGACTGCAGAAGGTGGGAGGAGAGAATGGAGAGAAGGAGCTGGAGAGAGTGTGGGGTGTGGAGAATCTGGAAGGAGGGAAGGGACAGAAAGAGATGGATGGAGAGTGGAGTGTGGAGAAGGTAGAGAGAGAGAAGTGGAAAAACGAAATGGACAGTAAGTAGGCTGAGGGGATGGTGGAGACAGAGAAGGGAGAGAAGGAGAGGACACAAAGTGACGTGTGAGGAAGGTGGACAGAGGAAAGTGGGAAAAGGAGATTTGCAGATAGTGGGAAGCCGAGAAAGTGGAAAGAGTGGAGGGGAGAAGGGATGGACAGAATGGTGAAGTTGGATGCTGCGAAGGTGGAGAAGATAGATAGGGAGAAGACTGTGGAGGAGATGGACAGAAGGTGGAGAGTGCAGAAGGTGGAAAGAGAGAACAGAATGAAGGATATGGACAGCGAGTGGGGAGTGGAGAATGTGGCCAGATAAAAGGGTGAAGAGGAGATGACAGAGAGTAGGGTGTGGAGAAGTTCGACATAGAGAATGGGGAGAAGGAGATGCACAGAATGTGAGGAGTGGAGAAGGTGGACAGAGACAAGGGTCAGAAGCAGATGGATAGAGAATGGCTAGTGGAGAAGGTGGACAGAGAGAAGAGGGAGAAAGACATGGATAGAGAGGGGGGCATAGAGAAAGGGGAATGGAGGAAACTGTCTACTGGAGGTGAAACAAATGTATATTTCGTCAATGCCAGGTACTCAGCTAGTAAATAAATAAAGGTACAGAATTTAATTTTTGTTTGTTTGCAGGTACGTATCAGCAGTCCTTGTATACCCTGGAATCTTTACATCACAGTACCGTAGCACAACAGTAGTGGAGCTGAAACAAAACAGTGCAGCCCATTGATAAGGTGATCTTGCTTTAATTCATAGTCTGAAAATGAAGAGAAACAATGTTTCCAGAAACAGAACATCCCCCAGGCTGTGGCTAAGCCATGTCTCCGCAATATCCTTTCTTTCAGGAGTGATAGTTCTGCAAGGTTCGCAAGAGAGCTTCTGTTAAGTTTGGAAGGTAGGAGACGAGGTACTGGCAGAAGTATAGCTGTGAAGACGGGGCGTGAGTCGTGCTTCGGTAGCTCAGTTGGTCGCCAGCACGGTGGCTCAGCGTGTTCGGTCAGAGGGTTAGCAGCCCTCTGTAATAAAAAAACTGAGCTAATCGATCAACAACGAACTTACACGAATGTCTTACGACGTCCGCCCCGAGCAGATGCAACGATCAAAAGCGAACAAAATGAGATTAAAAAAAATGAATAAATAAAAGTTGGTAGAGCACTTGCCCGCGAAAGTCAAAGGCCCCGAGTTCGAGTCTCGGTCCGGCACACAGTTTTAATCTGCCAGGAAGTTTCATGCTGTTTCTTGATTTCCACATGTTGCAGAAAACGGTGGTCAGCACAGTGAACATGTTTTGCGCCAGTCACACGGAAATTAATAACCCGATTTGATTTTTGTGCGGTTTTTGGTCTCAGGCAATTAAATACAATTGTGATTGATGCTTTTTATGCGGTTTTTGGCCTCAGGACAATTAAAACCCAAAGTGAGTGATGCTTTTTATACGGTTTTTGGCCTCAGGACCATTAAAACCCGAAGTGAGCTATGCTTTGTATGCGGTTTTTAGCATCAGGACGATTAAAAACCGATTTTTCCCATCCGATGTGATATGACCTTCGCCATGGTGGATGAGCTTACGTAACTAACAGCATCACACCTGGAAACCCATGCACACTGAGTAGCACAGTTTGTTTAACGACAGACATACACCTGAGGCATTGTTGTACTCGTATGATTGATTTGTCACTTGCAGTCGGCCATTATTAAATTATGATGCTTACAGCACCATTTATTGCTATAGTTTGTAACTATTTATTGGTATGTGGTTGTTTCGTGACTCATTATTATCTGGACCACTCTTTCCTAATTAACTTAGTTCGTTGTGTTCGTTGTGCATAGTCTTAATTAAATTACATGAGTCTATGAAAGTTTACAAATTATGAATATAGCAGTAATCACAGAAAATTCTTACATGACGAGATTTCTTACGTCACAAATAAGGATATTTGCAGGAAACAGAACTTGAAGTTCCTACAACAATTTGGTGAAATCCCGTACCTTCAGAAGATTTTTCTGAGACACTCCATCTATGCTTCTCTTTGCAGATTTAGTCTTTTGTGCGGCTTGCCTCTCCAACCTTTTTGTTATCACTCAGAATTCCTTTTCTTCCCGTTATCTGCGAATGGCACAGCACTAATCATGCGTTTCCCAGAACACATTACACTAAATCGTATTTTCTGTGCTGTATACGGCAGCAGCATTGTATACTCCAAAGTGTAGAGTATAATACTTGTGTCATTCCCCATAGCTTACATCGATTTTTCCGGGAACATTGAAGATCTTGCTCATTCTATTTTGAGAACGCTCTTTCTATGTCAACAAATCCTATGCACTTTTCTTGATTTTTTCGAAGGTTCTCAATTTCATTTACCATTCTTCTGTACATTATTCTTGTCAAAAACTTGAATGCATGAAATGTTAAGCTAAGTGTGCTTTTGTTTTAGTTATTATTTGGCATTGTTATCTCCGGCATTGCGTGGATAATACGTTTCCGACAGCCTGATGGTTTATCTCCATTGTTAGATATTCTACATTTCAACCTCAATAGTAATTTCGTAGTCATCCCCCTCAGTGATTTCAGAAATCTTGAAAGAATTTGAATCATGTCTTCTATCTTATTTGACCGCAGGTCTACCAAATACCAATTAAATTAAGGTTCTAACATTGGATCATCTATGTCTTCTGTATCGACTCTCATTTCCTTTTCTATAATGTCCCGCCTCTCGTAGAGGCCTTCTGTGTACTCTTTCCACTTATCCACTTTTAATTTTTATAAATGCTGAAACTGTTCTTTCCACGATAATTTCATTTTCAATTTTTTCATATTTTTTCTGCAGCCTTTTCGCTTAGCTTCCCTGGACCCTACTGATTTCATTTACATCTTCCTTTTATGTATATATACCTGTCTAACGTCTGTGATAGCACTGACTGGAGTTGTACATTTCTTGTCAACTGCACTACCTGCTTTGTTATCCATTATCGCTGTATTTACAGCCTTAGAGAACCAAAACTGCAAGTCTTGATTTATTAGTTATTCACTATGTCACTTCCTTCCACATTTATTCTGCTGGAGGATGCTCTTAAACTTCTCTCTGCCCTTCATCATTAGCAAATTTTAATCTGAAGCTATTTCTGCTCCTGGGTACTCATTATAATCCACTATGTGATTTCGGAATCTCCGTAATTCAGCTCTAACCATGCGGCGCTTCGGTCGTTTCCATGTATACCTCTACATGTTGTAATTTTTGAACAGTGTGTCCCGTATTACCACGAAGGCTCAATTTTTTAACCTCCAGTCGTTCGCTAAATTAAAAGAACAGTGAAAATCCGATGAAGCTTTGTTCAGACGTGTTATCCAGTATCTCTAGTGAGCCTGCCCATCGTGCCACGACACAATTCTCAATTCTGACTGTACCTTGAGATTCTTAGAACAATAGAGTCTCTCGCCAAGTGTGAAGGCCCTGCTGAAAGGTTTTGCGTGATTTCACGCAGCACACATCGCGTAACTGTCATTTGTTTCCTTCTTCATGACAATACTTGGCGACAAACTGAAGATGCAATATCGATGTTGCAGCGTTTTGCATGGGAAGTGTTTGATCACCCATCGTGCAACCCAGATTTGGCTCCCCCTTGATTTTCATCTCTTCGGTTACGTGAACCGCTGACTATAAGGACTGCATTTTGGCACAGACAGCGAGCTGCAGACAAGCATTGGGAATTGCCAGAAAGCCTTCCATATCGAGGGTTTTGGGAAGCTACTACCACAGTATACCAAATGTCTGTGTCCCGAGCGGCGACTGTGTAGAGAAGTAGCTGGCAGGTGTAGCTAAATGTTGTAAACGGAACGTTTTTGATTTTCACGACGGATTGGACATTTAAAAAAAAGTCCTCGTAAATGAAGTGTGTTGCTGAACACAGTTCCCACTACCAATTCTTTGTAAGTCATTTAGTCTGTCGTTTATTATAGCGTTCCAATGCCTAACGGTTACTAGATTTTTATCTCTCATTCAGTACTGAATTATCCGTTCAGTGTCCTCATATACTAGTACTTTACCTCACCTGCCGCTTGTGACGACGTCACGTGTACCTGAACTGTCTCTATAGGCAAAGCTTTGCTCTGGGTTGTGATAAGAAAAATCATATCACTGAATAGTTCTCAGTAAACAGTTTTTGATGCTGCTGAGCAACAGTCACATGGCATTTCTGTAAAGGAACACACCGCCATTTGTCTGTTTTATGCTTATTTAAGAACAACCCATATTTCGACCTTTTATGCCATTTTCAAGTATTTGACTTCATGTCTTTAACATATATTGCAGGACACTTAACATGTTGTCAAGCTTAAAGTTGGTCACAAATTAAGAAAATATTTGTTCCCCAGGAAATGAAGATGTAAAATCTCTATATTGTAATGGATCAGTAAATAATCGTGGGAGCACGTCATATTTAGTAAAAGCAGACTTACGTTGGTAAATAAAAGATCAGCACAACTCCTTCAAAGGTAACGATAGTGAAATCAAAGAGTATGAGTAATAGGACAATTGACTGTTAAAATTTTAATAAACAATAATACAGTCAAATAGCGGTGACACGAGGGTAATATCGTGGCGTGTGTAATGAGGTGTGGTTCCGACCAGAGCATGGAAGTTCACAGCCCGTCGCTAGAGGGCACGCGTGCATGTCACTTGACTATTCACAGCTAACAGCAGCATGCATCAATCGTCCAACGCTGCCAGTCGCATTGCTAACAGTGACATGGAGGCGTGAAAGGAAGGGCAAAGAGGTGTTGCTAGTTTTCTGACAGTGGAAGGAGTAGGAGGAACGGACATTCATCGACGAATATCACAAGTGTACGGCGAACACTGCATGTCCCTTGCAAGGGTCGAGGCGTGGCGCAAGCGCTTCAGAGAAGGACGGGTGTCTTTAGGCGATAATGTACGGTCTAGAGCACCACATTGCATTACCGATGACACCGTCCAACTGGTGGATGCACTCATTCTACATCTACATCTACATCTACATCCATACTCCGCAAGCCGCCTGACGATGTGTGGCGGAGGCCGAGTGACAGTGAAAGCCAGAACCGCCGTGGTCGGATTGAGCGTCGGAAGTGTTCACACCATCATCCAGGAACGACTGCACACGCGCAAAGTGTGTGCCCCACAGTCTTCAACCATACCAGGAAGCATGTCTAATGGCCAACTGTCTTGCTCATCTGCAGTGCTATACTCGGGAAGGTAAAGCCTTCCTGGCACGAGTGGTGGCTGGAGATGAGTCATGGTGTCATCACTTTGAATCAGAATGAAAACGACAAAGTCTCCAGTGGAAGCATCCAGATCGTCACCACCAAAAAATGCCAAGATCATCCACATGAATGCAGGAAAGGTTATGTTGAAGTTCTTCTTTGACCAAGATGGGCCCCTCCTGATTCACTTCCTGCAGCACAGGACTACAGGGAACGCCAAGCGACCAAATCAAAACGACCAGGTAATCTTACCTGTGAGGTCATTCTGCTCCACGACAATGCAAAGCCTCATACGGCCAACACAGTCACGGCAGTCCTACAGAAACTCAAATGGGAGGTTCTCGGCCACCCTCCATACGGCCCGGACCTCGCTCCCTGTGATAACGCCATTTTTGGTCACCTTGAAAAGGCTCTGAGGGGCAAACGATTCACCTCGGACGACGACATCCAGCTGTACTTGCGGAACTGGTTAATACCGCAGCCCCGAAAATTTTATGAGATAGCATTCACCGCCTTGTGTCACAGTGGGACAAGTGTCTCAACAGCTAGGGTCAATATTTATAACATACAGGTACTGGTTTCCGTAATTATGCCTCCGCATCCTTTCGTTTTGAACGCCTCTTATATTTAATGGTCACCTCCGACCTGGCAGTCCCCTCCCAGAGCTCTGAATGGGAGCTAAATCGGAACATTTTGCGAATGGAGACGTCATCATGAAACCTATTCAATTATAGGCCATTATGAGTCTATAAATCTGTGGGTTTCCTTACCTCCTAGATCCTGGTGTTACATTGCGTATTCTTATGCCATTTAGTAGCACTCTCACACACTAAGGCCAAGAGGATACTTCAAAATTCCTTCCTCTGTCCATGACCTTTGACAAGGCTGTCGCAGAAGAGGGACTACTTCCCAGAGTGGGACTTGGCCTACTCAATAATTTTCTGCCATTCCTCTCTGGACTTGGCCGTGGACCTCCAGTTACGGCGACCGACTCTAGCAGTGTCCTCTCCAACCTCGTCGCTCCATCTCAACCTACGTCGTCCTCTTCCTCTTCTTCCTCCAGGTTCACTTCAGCAGGCTTTCCTCGCAGGATCTGTCTCATTGAGTCGCATTACATGTCGAGCCCATCTCAGTCTACATAGCTTTATGAACTTTACCACATCATCCTCCTTATAGCAGTCATAAAGTTCGTCATTTCTTCGCCTTTCCCAGGTTCCATTTTCATATACAGATCCAAAAATCCTTCTCAATATACTTCTTTCATGTGATCTCAGTTTGTTTTCACCCTGCTTCGTAATTGTCCATGTTTCTGATCCATAAGTAAGTACTGGGTGTATTAGCGTTTTTTAAAGTCGGCACTTAGTCCCTCATGATATGAGCTTGGATTTAAAATGTCTCAACATTCCAAAGTAGCATCGGTTAGAAGCACTTATGAGAGCCATAATTTCAGTGAAGGTGATGCCATTTGCTTCTGTCTTTGAGCCCAGATAGGTGAGAGATACCACTCGCTCAAATGTCATTCCACCATTCCATTCATTAGGCCCATCTTCTCTGCACTCAGAGCTGAAAATGCACTCTGTAGATCTCCAAGTGTTCTGCTCATTAACTCCAAGTCATCTGCATATCTCAATAATTGTACAGACTTATAGTAGGTAGTTCCTCTTGTCTGAATACCCGATTCGCGTACCACTTTTTCAAGCGCCAGGTTGAAAAGTAATCAGGAAAGCCCATCTCCTTGCCTTATCCCAGTTCGAGTGGGAAACTGAGGTGATAGCCCTGACTGGACTCGCCCTGTACACTGGTAATACTTTAGGGTTACCTCTATTAAATGCAGAAGAGGGTGACTTACTGGAAAGCTTCGTCCGTCATTGTTAATAACTTTTACTGAAGATTTAAGCAGTGGTCGGATTTGAACTTTGGACCCAGGACGTTTTGATCATTTGTCAAAGACGCTACCACTGAATCATGAAGTTTGTGATAAAGGGTGTCGACATGAAACCTCTCTGATTTCCAAATGCAATTAAAAGGAAAACAAACATGAGACATAGATACCTGCAGTTTACGACATCATGTAAAGTGATCCATAAAGTGTTGAGTAGATTTTTTTTTCAAAGCAATTCCTTTTATTTGTTTCACGTGATAAATAATAACCAGAAGTGACTAAATCTCGTTTCCTCTGACATGTGCTCGAAAACTGTGGGACCTTTGCGAAATCCAGATGTTAACTGTATCCTCCCAAGAGAAAAGTTCCGAAACCTCCCAACAGGAAAAATATAATTATTTATATCATTCTCATTGAGCGTAACCTCCCACCCGTTTATTATTCAGTAACCTACCAATAATACAATGTGACTAATCTCTCAATAAAATTGTGGCTCACATATAACCTTTCAGTAATTGACTGTAAATTTAAACTGGTAAATTTTGGACGTCAGCAGCGCTGCGTCATGGCCCTGAAAAATCATTCTGAATAAAAATGAAAATTCTTACCTCAATTAAGTCGCCGGATAGCGCATGTATATCTGCTCCTATAAGAAATTTTTCTGGCACAGCCCAGTGCAATGCTGGAAGATAGATTTGTCATGTATAAAAAGAACAACTGATTTTTCTTTGCAATAATCGGGATGACCATGGATTGGAAAAATTAGTAAATTCTTTAAACTGAGATGAATAATTGTCAAAAGTTAATTTTTATTAGAAAGATTATTATTAAGAGATTTTTTTTAAAACATTTACATGGGACGTAATATAAAAGTAGTACATATGCGCGAGGCTGCTTTTACCTTATACTACAACGCTCAGGCACCGCCATCGCTCCACACGACCGGCCCAGCCAACTCCATACACCAGATTGCTAGCTACCACTTACTCCTACTGCTACACAGTTCCTACTGCTGACAAAACTGCTCTCTGGTCTGAGATGCTCTTATAGCTTACATATCGCAGGCAGCGCGTGAGCAATCCATCGAAATTACATCTGCTCGAATGCGCTAGCAACAAATTCTTTAATCATGGACCTCTTACATAACCATCCACTGGGGGGCAAAAATTTGGCAGCGATGATTAGTCAATTGGACTTGCCATGAGCAACAAATTTTTCTATAATCTATTTAGTTAACTAAGTCTACAGTCACAAAGTATATACATACATAAAACATTATTGATAAATAATATAAGTACAGAACATATTAAGAAATGAAATAGAGTGCGCACTCACTGAGTTCAGAACATATTAAGAAATGACAAAATGTATACGCAATGAGTGCAAAATATATTAACAAATGACATAAAGTGCACACGCACTGTAAAACTCTTTAGCATTTTTACATGAATTGTACATATGAAAGAGGGATGATGCCGACTGTCTGGTTCATTCATGATAATCTGTTGTTGCGAATGATTCTGCTGCTCGTATGGCCAACTGTTATTTAATGTACGCTGAAATCTGTGCTCATTACTTTTACGTCTGTCATGATAGTCATTGCTGTACAGCGCATTGCGATAGGAATTTAAATGATGCGTCTTCTGTACATACTGGTTTCCTTGTTGCGGTGCATTACTATTTGGTGGAGCCGACGCTATACGTGTAGGCGGCGAAACATTAAAGCTTGGTTGACCTTGCAGACTACATTATTGGTTAGGTATGCTAACTGGCTGGTTTTGTTGCTGTTGTGGTCAAAACCCTCTATTGTTGCCAAAACGTGTCTGCGATTGCTGAAAATTTTGTACATACTGATGATTAAATACTCCCGAAATACCAGCATAATTTTTTGTTGGTATTTCGGCAGTGTCTAATGAAAAATTGTAATTTTCAGGTAAAACTTCTCGTATCAGGTTTTCTTTACTCATTCTTAACCCTAGATAGACCGATAGTTGAAGAACTGTTTTGATAGATATAACGGATAGTAAAAGAGAAGGCAGCAGTGCAGAAAACTAAAGATGAAATAGCACTACTACGGCTCGGGGCCCTGTGCACGCTACGGCACATATTCATCGAAGTGTAATGAATCCCCTGAGGTCTCTTACACGCTGCAAATAAATTTTAGTTTCTGCATAACAAGCAATGCCGGTGAAAATTCAAAAGCAAATTGTTGCATCCAGTCCAAAGCGCGAATCTGTTTTCTGTCATTCTTAAATTTCCTAACGGATAGAAAGTGCTTGTAATCAAAATTATCGTGTCTGAATGTCTGAACAGGTTCAGGATTGCATGAGAATCTATTTGTCTGTGTCTGTTCGGATTCTAATTCACGTACTCTCTGTAAATTACCTAAGTTACACTGGCTGTGTGAGGGTGACAAATGTTCGAGATGTGGTGTATGCTGTGACGTGTTAGAGGCTGAAACATTTTTCAATTCTATCACTTCTTGCTGTAAAGATGACAGTTTTCTACGTAATGTATTATTGGACGAACTGATTGTCTGCTGTACATTTTGGAATTTGGGTGTTTGATTAAACGAAACTGGTGACGTATCGTCTCATTTGGTGTTGTTATTTTCGATAACGTCAATACGACTGGCCAGTTCATCAAATTTTTCAGTCAGTGCTTTTACCTGATCGTCATTTTTAGTACCACAAGCACTAATTTGTGTTTGCATTTTACGCGTGGTTTTGTTCAATTTCTTAATGTCTGCTTTGCTGGCATCAGGATCCTGCATTAATTCTAATTGTTCGAGTCTGTTGGTCACTGCCTGAAAGTCTACTATGTGTGTGTCTGTTTTTGTTTTAAGATCGGAGATTTCATCATGCAATTCGGTGTTGAACTGTTTGATTTCGTCTGATGCTGTAGCAATGTTGTTTTCTACGTATGTTTTTGCTTTCGTAAATAACTCACGCTTATCTTCCTGTCTCTGTGCAGTAATTGTTTCCATGACTTGTTTCTTTAGCGGTGGCCGTGCGGTTCTAGGCGCTCCAGTCCGGAGCCGCGCTGTTGCTACGGTCGCTGGTTCGAATCCTGCCTCGGGCATGGGTGTGTGTGATGTCCTTAGGTTAGTTAGGTTTAAGTAGTTCTAAGTTCTAGGTGACTGATGACCACAGCAGCTGAATCCCATAGTGCTCAGAGCCATTTGTTTCTTTACTTTATTCTGTTCCTGTATAAATTTACAGTTAAGCGTTTCACTGTTTTGTAGGTGATGATTAAAACGTTCGTCAATTTATCTGTTTTGTTGTTCAAATTTATTGTCGACTTTCGCATCCAGTGTGCGTGAAGGTTCTGCTGACATTAATTTAAACTTGTCGCGTAACTATGTTGCGTTTTCAGAACATTGTTTAGCGACTGCACTAATTTCATCTCTAAGTAATTTCGTTGTGGCTGCATGTGTATTACTTAATTCTTGTGCAACAGATCTAATTTCTTCACTACTGTTTCTATCACAAGCCTTAATTTTCTCACGTAATTGTTCTTTAGTATCATGACATTGCACGGCAACGGGTGTAATCTGTTCACTAAGTTGTTTGAAATTGTTGTCTTGTTTATCATTCGACTGTTTGAGATTTTCATAAAGTTTTTTCTTCGATTCATTAAGTCGTTCAATTTGTCGTCTTGTTATTTCTTCGCCTGTTTGAGATTTTCATTAAGTTGTAGCAATACTGCCATAACTTGATCCATGCCAAAATTAGCGACTCTATTTTCTATGCTGTGTGATGGTGTATCTGCATTTGTCGCGTTTTGTGTAACCATTAGGTCATTGTCTGATTCACGGAAAGGTTTGCTAATCGGATTTGCACTGTTGGTCACTACATCGGAATAAAATAAATCTGACGTATTTTGACTACATTGATCATTTTCATTAGAAACATTTATCTGTTCACTGTGTAAATTTTGTAAATCAGGTGTTTCAAACTGGGCAGCGTTCATTCTAACGGAACGTGTTGCGTCATCAATTGTCGTTAAATTAAGTGTGGACATAATTGAATTTGTTTGCTCATCATTAGGATTAAGATCTTTACTAGTGATCGGTACGCACTGATTATCTGTAATTGGAGGAATATCATTATGAAACTGAAAGTCGTTACTATTATCTGTTAAATTATTGAAGTCCTCTTTTTCACTCACTGCGCATCGCGATGTACTGTTAGCAGTTTTCCGCGGCATTTTCACAAGTAAAAGTACCCACAAAATCAAACAAAGACACAGCAAAATTGGACAAATACAATAACAACAAAGAGCAATAAATTGCCGATGATCTGTGAAAGAAAGAATGACAAATTAGTAAATGCGCTGCGCCAGATGCAAACTACATTTAACATTAAGTAAATAAGAGCAGATATATATCTGACTACTACTCAGAAATTCACAAAAAAATACGATCCTGGCCGGTTGTCGCCAAGTGTATCCTGCCAACAGAAAAGTTCCGAAACCTCCCAACAGTAAAAATATGATTATTTATACCATTCTCATTGAGCGTAACCTTCCACCCGTTTATTACTCAGTAACCCACCAATAATACAATGTGACTAATCTCTCAATAAAATTGTGGCTCACTTATAACCTTTCAATAATTGACTGTGAATTTAAACTGGTAAATTTTGGACGTCAGCAGCGCTGCGTCATGGCCCTGAAAGATCATTCTGAATAAAAATGAAAATTCTTACCTGAGTTAAGTCGCCGAATAACGCATATATATCTGCTCGTATAAGAAATTTTTCTGGCACAGCCCAGCGCAATGCTGGGCGATAGACTTGTCATGTATAAAAAGAACAACTGACTTTTCTTGGCAATAATCGGGATGACCATGGACTGTAGAAACTAGTAAATTCTTTAAATTGAGATGAATAATTGTCAAAAATTAATTTTTATAAGGAAGATTATTATTAAGAGATTTTTTTAAAAACATTTACATGGGACGTAATATAAAAATAGTACACATGCGCGAGGCTGCTTTTACCTTATACTACAACGCTCAGGCACCGCCATCGCTCCACACGACCGGCCCAGCCAACTCCATACACCAGATTGCTAGCTACCACTTACTCCTACTGCTACACAGTTCCTATTGCTGACAAAACTGCTCTCTGGTCTGAGATGCTCTTATAGCTTACATATCGCAGGCAGCGCGTCAGCAATCCATCGAAATTACATCTGCTCGAGTGCGCTAGCAACAAATTATTTAATCATGGACCTCTTACATAGAGTTCTGCTAATTAACCATGCCAGATGCGTGGAAGGGGGCTTTGTTAGAGAAAACGACATTTTCTAAATATATGAGATAGTGCCTGATCCAGTAAAACATCTCAACAACAAATTCTTGACGATACTGCAAGTCGTTCACTTCAATGTTTACACAGCTTGAAATTTGTAAGTGTGCAAGCGAAGTCATTTCTACATCTACATCTACATGATTACTCTGTAATTCACATTTAAGTGCTTGGCAGAGGGTTCATCGAACCACAATCATACTATCTCCCTACCATTCCACTCCCGAACAGCGCGCGGGAAAAACGAACACCTAAACCTGTCTGTTCGAGCCCTGATTTCTCTTATTTTATTTTGATGATCATTCCTACCTATGTAGGTTGGGCTCAACAAAATATTTTCGCATTCGGATGAGAAAGATGGTGACTGAAATTTCGTAAATAGATCTCGCCTTACGAAATACGTCTTTGCTTTAATGACTTCCATCCCAACTCGCGTATCATATCTGCCACACTCTCTCCCCAATTACGTGATAATACAAAACGAGCTGCCCTTTTTTGCACCCTTTCGATGTCCTCCGTCAATCCTACCTGGTAAGGATCCCACACCGCGCAGCAATATTCTAACAGAGGACGAACGAGTGTAGTGTAAGCTGTCTCTTTAGTGGACTTGTTGCATCTTCTAAGTGTCCTGCCAATGAAACGCAATCTTTGGCTCGCCTTCCCCACAATATTATCTATGTGGTCTTTCCAACTGAAGTTGTTCGTAATTTTAGCACCCAGGTACTTAGTTGAATTGACAGCCTTGAGAATTGTACTATTTACCGAGTAATCGAATTCCAAGGGATTTCTTTTGGAACTCATGTGGATCACCTCACACTTTTCGTTATTTAGCGTCAACTGCCACCTGCCACACCATACAGCAATCTTTTCTAAATCGCTTTGCAACTGATACTGGTCTTCGGATGACCTTACTAGACGGTAAATTACAGCATCATCTGCGAACAACCTAAGAGAACTGCTCAGGTCATTTATATAGATCAGCAACAGCAACAGCAGAGGTCCCAGGACGCTTCCCTGGGGAACACCTGATATCACTTCAGTTTTACTCGATGATTTGCCGTCTATTACTACGAACTGCGACCTTCCTGACAGGAAATCACGAATCCAGTCGCACAACTGAGACGATACCCCATAGGCCCGCATCTTGATTAGAAATCGCTTGTGAGGAACGGTGTCAAAATCTTTCCGGACATCTAGAAATACCGAATCAACTTGAGATCCCCTGTCGATAGCGGCCATTACTTCGTGCGAATAAAGAGCTAGCTGCGTTGCACAAGAACGATGTTTTCTGAAACCATGCTGATTACGTATCAATAGATCGTTCCCTTCGAGGTGATTCATAATGTTTGAATACAGTATATGCCGCAAAACCCTACTGCAAACCGACGTCAATGATATGGGTCTGTAGTTCGATGGATTACTCCTACTGCCCTTCTTAAACACTGGTGCGACCTGCGCAATTTTCCAATCTGTAGGTACAGATCTACAGAGCGAGCGGTTGTATATGATTGCTAAGTAGGGAGCTATTGCATCAGCGTAATCTGAAAGGAACCTATTCGGTATACAATCTGGACCTGAAGACTTGCCCGTACCAAGCGATTTGAGCTGCTTCGCAACCCCTAAGGTATCTACTTCTAAGAAACTCATGCTAGCAGTTGTTCGTGTTTCAATTTCTGGAATATTCCATTCGTATTCCCTGGTGAAGGAACTTCGGAAAACTGCGTTCAACAATTCCTCTTTAGCGGCACAGTCGTCGGTAACAGTACCATCGGCACTGCGCAGAGAAGGTATTGACTGCGTCTAGCCGCTTATGTACTTTAATACGACCAGAATTTCTTCGGATTTTGTACCAAATTTCGAGACAATGTTTCATTGTGGAACCCATGAAAGGCATCTCGCATTGAAGTCCGTGACAAATTTCGTGCGTCTGTAAATTTTAGCCAATCTTCGGGATTTCGCGTTCTTCTGAACTTCGCATGCCTTTCCCGTTGCCTCTGCAACAGCGTTCGGACCTGTTTTGTGTACCATGGGGGATCAGTTCCATCTCTTACCAATTTATGAGGTATGAATCTCTCAATTGCTGTTGCTACCACATCTCGTCTACATTTGCGTAGTCAGTTCGGAACGAATGGAGATTGTCTCTTAGGAATGCTTTTAGTGACACTTTATCCGCTTTTTTAAATAAAATTATTTTGCGTTTGTTTCTGGTGTATTTGGAAGAAACGGTATCGAGCCTAGCCACAACGACATTGTGGCCACTAATCCCTGTATCAGTCATGATGCTCTCTATTTGCTCTGGATTGTTTGTTGCTAAGAGGTCAAGTGTGTTTTCGCAACCATTTACAATTCGCGTGGACTAACTGCTCGAAATAATTTTCGGGAGTGAGACAGGGTTGTAGCCTCTCCCTGATGTTATTCAATCTGTATATTGAGCAAGCAGTGAAGGAAACAAAAGAAAAGTTCGGAGTAGTTATTAAAATCCGTGGAGAAGAAATAAAAACTTTGAAGTTCGCCGATGACATTGTAATTCTGTCAGAAACAGCAAAGGACTTGGAAGAGCAGTTGAACGGAATGGACAGTGTCTTGAAAGGAGGATATAAGATGAACATCAACAAAAGCAAAACGAGGATAATGGAATGTAGTCGAATTAAGTCGGGTGATGCTGAGGGAATTAGGATAGGATATGAGACACTTATAGTAGTAAAGGAGTTTTGCTGTTTGCGGAGCAAAATAACTGATGATGGTCGAAGCAGAGAGGATATAAAATGTAGACTGGCAATGGCAAGGAAAGAGTTTCTGAAGAAGAGAAATCTGTTAACATCGAGTATAGATTTAAGTGTCAGGAAGTCGTTTCTGAAAATATTTGTATGGAGTGTAGCCATGTATGGAAGTGAAACATGGAGAATAAATACACTCCTGGAAATGGAAAAAAGAACACATTGACACCGGTGTGTCAGACCCACCATACTTGCTCCGGACACTGCGAGAGGGCTGTACAAGCAATGATCACACGCACGGCACAGCGGACACAACAGGAACCGCGGTGTTGGCCGTCGAATGGCGCTAGCTGCGCAGCATTTGTGCACCGCCGCCGTCAGTGTCAGCCAGTTTGCCGTGGCATACGGAGCTCCATCGCAGTCTTTAACACTGGTAGCATGCCGCGACAGCGTGGACGTGAACCGTATGTGCAGTTGACGGACTTTGAGCGAGGGCGTACGGTGGGCATGCGGGAGGCCGGGTGGACGTACCGCCGAATTGCTCAACACGTGGGGCGTGAGGTCTCCACAGTACATCAATGTTGTCGCCAGTGGTCGGCGGAAGGTGCACGTGCCCGTCGACCTGGGACCGGACCGCAGCGACGCACGGATGCACGCCAAGACCGTAGGATCCTACGCAGTGCCGTAGGGGACCGCACCGCCACTTCCCAGCAAATTAGGGACACTGTTGCTCCTGGGGTATCGGCGAGGACCATTCGCAACCGTCTCCATGAAGCTGGGCTACGGTCCCGCACACCGTTAGGCCGTCTTCCGCTCACGCCCCAACATCGTGCAGCCCGCCTCCAGTGGTGTCGCGACAGGCGTGAATGGAGGGACGAATGGAGACGTGTCGTCTTCAGCGATGAGAGTCGCTTCTGCCTTGGTGCCAATGATGGTCGTATGCGTGTTTGGCGCCGTGCAGGTGAGCGCCACAATCAGGACTGCATACGACCGAGGCACACAGGGCCAACACCCGGCATCATGGTGTGGGGAGCGATCTCCTACACTGGCCGTACACCACTGGTGATCGTCGAGGGGACACTGAATAGTGCACGGTACATCCAAACCGTCATCGAACCCATCGTTCTACCATTCCTAGACCGGCAAGGGAACTTGCTGTTCCAACAGGACAATGCACGTCCGCATGTATCCCGTGCCACCCAACGTGCTCTAGAAAGTGTAAGTCAACTACCCTGGCCAGCAAGATCTCCGGATCTGTCCCCCATTGAGCATGTTTGGGACTGGATGAAGCGTCGTCTCACGCGGTCTGCACGTCCAGCACGAACGCTGGTCCAACTGAGGCGCCAGGTGGAAATGGCATGGCAAGCCGTTCCACAGGACTACCTCCAGCATCTCTACGATCGTCTCCATGGGAGAATAGCAGCCTGCATTGCTGCGAAAGGTGGATATACACTGTACTAGTGCCGACATTGTGCATGCTCTGTTGCCTGTGTCTATGTGCCTGTGGTTCTGTCAGTGTGATCATGTGATGTATCTGACCCCAGGAATGTGTCAATAAAGTTTCCCCTTCCTGGGACAATGAATCCACGGTGTTCTTATTTCAATTTCCAGGAGTGTAGTTTGGACAAGAAGAGAATAAAAGCTTTCGAAATGTGGTGCTACAGAAGGATGTTGAAGATTAGGTGGGTAGATCACGTAACTAATGAGGAGGTATTGAATAGGATTGGGGAGAAGAGAAGTTTCTGGCACAACTTGAGTAGAAGAAGGAATCGGTTGGTAGGACATGTCCTGAGGCATCAAGGGGTCACAAATTTAGTATTGGAGGGCAGTGTGGAGGGTTAAAATCATAGAGGGAGACCAAGAGATGAATACACTAAGCAGGTTCAGAAGGATGTAGGTTGCAGTAGGTACTGGGAGATGAAGGAGCTTACACAGGATAGATTAGGATGGAGAGCTGCATCAAACCAGTCTCAGGACTGAAGACCACAACAACAACAACAATCCCAAACAGAAATGTAATTTTTATGGATGGCAGTGCGCCATGTCACTGAGCAGCAGTTGTTCGCGATTGGTTTTAAGAACATTCTGGAAAATTCGAGCGGATGGTTTGGTTTCCCACGTCGCTGACATGTATCCCACCAAATCTTTACGTGACATAATTGGGAGGTCTTCTCGTGCACAAAATCCGGCAACGGCAACACTCTCGAAATTATGGACGGCTGTAGAGACAGCATGGCTCAATATCTCCGCAAGGGACTTGTGATATTCCTGGCTGTGGCCACCAGTATTTCATTTTGCTAGAAGCTCACTGTGATGCAGCGTCATACACGCGAAGTAGCATATGGTACAAAAGTGGAGAGAGGTAGAATCGACAGATTGCACAGTGTGTACCATTCCTGTGGGAGAGTCCGCCAATTGTATTGAACTTGTTTCTGATTGGTCGGCACACTGGGGTGTCTGGCGCAAAAACGCCAAACTTTACATATTACTTATTTGCAGCCCAGTTTCAGTATGACAATCTCCCATGGTTACTCTACCCTTTTTGTTTATTAAAGTTCAGTAGTTTCGATAAATATAAGAATAACAATGTTACAACCGAAATGCTTCAGACACCTCGGGTCGCTTTGGGGCCTGGGAGACCAAGTACTTTGGCTGCGCTGGTCAGACTGTTTCGGCCGTTGTGAATGTCCTGTCAGGCAACTCTGTTTCAGTCGTTCAGAGAGCCAGACGTATAACACTGTTTCGGGCGTTCTTCAGAGACGGATGGACATGTACTCTATATATGAAGTGGGACAGAAAATGCAGTTAAAAAAGCTACGTCGAGTGTTGTAAAGGACAGTGTAACATGTAGGAATATTAAAATAATAAGGAAACAGGATACATTAATGAGAAGTGTCGCTTACCATCATAGTCAGTGGTAAGCGTCTTACCCTCTGCAGACACAGAGACTAACCTGAGCAAGTGGCATCCCATAGAAAATCCAATCACAGATTCGAGATAACAGCATAGCAGCCACAGCCGAAGAAGAGCGCACGACCGTCGAGCTGACTTCTGCGCTGGGGACACAACTTTAGAAGACGACAGATTGGTGGTAAGAACGGTTAGGGGCTCTTATTGAGTCTCTAAAGATCTCTCCAGCTTCCAGATATGACTTCCAAAGGACGTGTATAATTTGTATACTTCCAACGACTTGTTGTGTCCATATCACTCACGTCCAGCTGCCGCACTACTCCGGCGGCAAAATGAGGTCCGACACGATATTAGGAGGTATCCCATGAGTTGTGACACCTCATTGTTAGTTGGCACATTTCTAGCAGGGCAGAAATTGGATTACCTCCAGCTGGAAAGGAGTGTTTCCACCCGTTACCAAACTTACCTAACAAACGGTAGATGACAATGCGAATGCAAACCGTTTCCAGTGTGCTGCCTGGTCTGTGAGAAATGCGCGGAGCGTCTTTCCTCACACCTCTCCTCTCCCTACAGCAGTCCACGTGCTAGCATGTGCACGCGAGCTGATGCTCACAGCATCCTCTTAAACAAGGCCGAGTTATATTTTGCTTATAGTAGCATGCTAACTAGCTGTAGGGACTCACTCCACATGTATACACTGATGTGCAAAATTAAAGCAACAAACGGAAATTTTGCAAGGTTGCGTTTATCCTGCCACGAAACAGTATAAACAGGTGATGGTTAAATAGAAACAATACAGAACGTAAACAACTACGACATGCATAAACGTAGACAAAAAGGTTCTCCGTTTTTTTCCAACTTAACGGATTTGCACACACATTCCGACAACTGGTTAATGTGGTCAGTATGAGGTGTAGCCACCTCTGGCAGCAATACAGGGCTGACAATGACGGGGCATGCTGTGAGAGATGTCATTGGTCTCATGTTGAGACAATAACGCCTATGCTTCCTGCAGAGCTGCTCGCAGTCTTGGAGAGTGGTTGGTAGGTGCCGACGTGATGCAAGCCGTCTCCCTAGTGCATCCGAAACATGCTCTACCAGATTCAAATCGGAAGAGCAAAGGGGGGCACGCCATGCGTGCAATATCTTACTTTTCGAAGGAAACATCAACCACTCGTGCTCTAAGAGGTCGAGCATTATCGCCCATCAATACGAAGTCTGGGCCCATAGTACCTATCAATAACCGCAAATGAAGTCCCAAGATCTCGTCACGATACATGACACCAGTTAAACCTTGCCGATTCACCCGTACAATTTCATAAATAGGGTCCACGTGGTAAACATAACCCTACCCACACCATTAGGGATCCTCCTCGACTTCGGTCTCCTTCCAAAATGTTTGTGTTCCAAAATCATGCGCCACGTTTTCTGCAGATGCGAATCCATCGAGAATCACTCTTCAAACTAAATCGGGACTCATCTGTGGAAACAACATTGGCTCACTGTTCAACCGTCCAGGTGGTATGCTGATGACTCCACTCTAGACGTTCCCTTCTGTGAAGACGCATCAGTGGTAGACATACAGCAGGTCTCTGATAATGAAGGCCACTCTGCTGAAGCCGTCTACACACCGTTTGCCTCGATACAACACGTCAAAGGGATACTGCGAGTTCAAATGCCGATTGCTGTGCAGTACTAAGACGGTACTGTCCTGCCCTTGCAGACAAATAACGGTCCTCTCTTTTGAAGTCACACGTGGTCTGCTCTGTCATGGTCTTCAAAAAAAAATAGTTCAAATGGCTCTGAGCACTATGGGTCTTAACATCTGAGGTCATCAGTCCCCTAGAACTTAGAACTACTTAAACCTAACTAACCTAAGGACATCACACACATCCATGCCCGAGGCAGGATTCGAACCTACGCCCGTCGCAGTCGCGCGGTTCCAAACTGAAGCGCCTAGAACCGCTCGGCCACCGCGGTCGCCTTCATGGCCTTCGGGACGCGGTTTCGGTCCCCATGAAATGTCGCCACATTCGAGAACAACAGAAGGATTCACATTAAGCCGTCAGGCCACATGAGTTTGCAACTGTCCTGCTTCCTTTCTCTCTATGGGCCTCCAACGCAGAGAGTCTGGTAGGCATCTTCTCTGTGCCATAGTGCACCCTCTGCGACTGTGTACACAGCGACTGTGGATGTCGGGCTACCTGGCAAAAACTACCTCCTTTCATAGGTGCCCTGACATCACCGCTGGCATCGTTGTCCGTTGAGCGAACTGTCATCTTCCATGCAGAAAACGACGTACGGACATCTGACTGATGGATTATATTGTGAATTAGACACAGGAAGGGGAAACAGCGGTTTGTCACTCTAATTTTGTGCACCAGCGCATTATGTGCGGAGTCAACCATAAGCATGAATGACAGATTTTCTGAAAATGTCTCTCGACGATTCTCTACCAGCATATATTTAGAAAATAAATACGAGACGCACACGTCGTTTTAAAGAGCAACGTCAGAACTTTTTCGGTATGCAAAAATCCCAGAAGCGTAATTTTCGTCAGTATCTGATTGTAAAGCCCCTTCCGTTGTACTGGGAAGTGGTCTCAATAAGTCGAACGAAGTTTCTATAATTTGGAAAGAACTGTATTGAATTATTGCAGCTTGGCGTCTTGGAGATAATGTGCAGAAACAGCCCTTGCTTCAGGGAATTATCGCGCTTATCAGCCCGGGCGCAGTCAAAGACGTTCGCCGAAACAGCCATTAGCAGTCGACACGCCACTGGAAACGCGAAACGGCGTTCAAAGGGCACGCAACTGCTGCTGGCGTAGGGGCGCGGGCGGCCCTGCCTTGCCCTGCCGCTTCGCAGGGGGTGGAACATCGACTTCTCGGTCGCCATGGTAACCGCGTGACGTTCCCTGAGCGCGCAGACCTTGAGTCCGGAGCAGCCGGCTCGCCGCGCACAAGGGCTTCACGCAAACACTTCCCTTCGTCTTTCTATCTTCCCCTTATTTCTATCTTTATTTTATTTCCTTCCTTCTTTGTTTCATCTTGCTCTTTTGCAAGGACAGTGCGTGGGCTAGTAATTGTAACGTATGTATTTCGACAGTGTCGAATAGGCTGTAAGGTTGAAAAATCTTCTTAGGTGCAATATCGCTACATCTTGATGATAGTTCCTCAATGTTGTTTTAACGAGAAAATCGAGGCGAAAAGAAGAAAGTATCTGAGAATAGGCTACGGTCGTCAGTTTTCCATTTGCGCCGCGCTCGACTGGTTGCAGACCTCTTGCAAGTCTTCGACACCACTGTGCTCCTGTCTTACACTCCTTGACTTACCAGGCACTAGAGGAAGGTAGCAGTCTCCTCTTGTTATATTTGCTGCTTTTGCAAGCTCTGCTGATTTTGATGGTGTAGCAAATCCGGTTGTATCTGAAATATGTAATGCATAACTAACTCAAGGCGTATTTCCGGAGAGAGCGAAATATTCCAACGTTAAACCCCTCTTTAAGAAAGACGGTAGAGATATGTCAATAACTACCGACCTATTACACTGCTGAAATCATTTTCCAGTATTTTTGAGTAAGGTGGTGTCTTCTGGTGTTGTGTCTCACTCTAGCAACAATAATATCCTAAACAAATCACAGATTGGGTTTCAAAAGGGTTGCTCCACAGGAAATGCCATTTCCATGTCCATTCAGCAGATTTTACGAGCACTAAATAATAACATAGTGCCGACTGGAATATTATACCATGTATCTAAGGCGTTTTACAGTGTGAATCACAGTAGTACCCTAGATAAATTGTAGTTTTATAGCGATAATGGTACAGCCAACCACGGGATAATGCCATATCTAACAAAAAGAATGCAGAAAATTGCACTTAGTAATTCAATCAATACAGTCTGGGGACGTTTTTTTTGACTGCGAAGAAATCACCTAGTGGTTCCACAAGGCTGTCTTAGGTCCACTGTTGTTCCTGATTGACGAGAGGTGTTCAATAAGTAATGCAACACTTTTTTTTCTTTAACCAATTTCCGTCAAAAAATGTGGACATAGTGGTATATTCACGCCTCAGACCCTACAGTTTCATGAAGTTCCGATAGGTGGCGCCATTGTACGTAGCTTTCAAAATAGCGTCTGTAGCGGAGATATGTTCTAAGCAGTGAGTTGTCTGTGAGTTTCTTTTGGCACAAAACCAGGACATCGCAGATATTCATAGGCACTTGCAAAATGTCTGCGGAGACCCTGCGGTGAACAAAAGCACGGTGAGTAGATGGGCGAGGCGTCTGTTATCATTGCAACAAGGTCGCACGAACCAATCCGATCTCTCGCGTGCCAACCTGCCGCACACAGCTGTGACTCCTGCAGTGCTGGAACGTGCGGACACTCTCATTCGAGTTGATCGGACACATTCGTCCACCACTACTAAAACTATATGCCCGCTGCGAAACAAAACGGGCTTCTGGGACTCTGAAGAGGTTATTCTGTTTGATGTTCTCCCTCAAGGTGCAACGATAACCTCTGAAGTATATTGTACTACTCTCAGGAAATTGAAGAAGTGACTTCAGCGTGTTTTGTGCCAAAAAATCCAAAGGAACTTCTCCTCCTTCATGACAACGCAAAGCCTCACATAAGTCTGCACACCCGAGACAAGCTTACAGAACTCCATTGACCTGTTCCTCGTCATCCACCCTGCAGCCTGGATCTCGGACCTTCCATCTGTTTGGTCCAATGAAGGATCCACTTCATGGGATGATGGAGACATTGGCTCCGACGTCTGCCAGTAGTGTGCATTGAGCGGAGATTGTGTTGAGGAATGGGGTTTTGTAACCAAAAGAGTGGATAACGGTATGACATATTGGAATCCTAAATAAATACAACCTGTTTTCGGAAGATGTAACAATTCAAGCATGCATAAGGAACATCCCAGAGATATCCAGTGGTGATCCGAAATACAGACAGGGTTTGTTCCCCGGAGAGTGTGTACCGGGCTAAATAGGGTAAGAACGAACCAAGGAAGATGTGCGGTCTCCGTGTATAAATGGCAGATTGTTATATCCCTGTTGCATTGGTTACTGAAAGCCCCTCGTACGCAAATGATCTTCCGTCTAGTATCCAGCAAGCAGAACTAGTTCGTTTTGCAGATGACATTAGTATTGTAATCAGTACAAGCATGCATAAAGACCATCCCAGAGAAATCCAGTGCATATCCTAAAACCCGCCAGGGTTTCTTCCCAGGAGAGTGTGTACCAGGCTAAATTGATTAAGAACGAACCACGGAAGATGTGCGGTCTCCGTGCATAAATGACAGAATGCTACATCTCCTGAGTGTGATTGCGGTGTTGAAAGACAAACAATTCGAAATGCGTTCAAGAAATGCCCTATTAGAAGGCAGTTCGCCCAGACTGCTGATTTGCTGAATGGACGTAAGTTTGCAATGTGCGTCTTATTGTTATACACTGACCTGTTTTTGTGTCTTTATATGTATATTTATATCTCGATTTGCACTTATTTTTATATTGGTCTTTACATATATGAGATATGTCCGTAGCTTTTATTTGTATCCTTCTTCCGCATTTGCGAATTTGTGTTCTTTAGTGTTGTACTTTATAAATCGTGAATTGTGCCATACGCTAAGTAAATAAAGTACAGAAACAGTAGAAACGGTAATTCTGCACATCTAGGGATACTACATTAATGATAAGTGCAATACACGGTGAAGAAATGGTTAATAGGGTGGAAATTTTGAATTCTTAGCTGTCCATAATGGTGGGAATTAAAACTGGAAAAGGACATTTTGGAAATTCTAAACAACATAGTTCATCCAAATTTGCACTTAGAATCACTGCAAATTTTGGGGAGAGACAACAAATCAGTAAGATCACACATTTGGCATATTTCATTCAATAATATTATTTGAAATAATGTTATGGGGCAACTCATCTTTACCAAAGAAAGTTTTCTTAGCTCAAAACGGTGCTGTGAAAATAATATGTAGTGCTCACCCGCGATAATCTTGTAGACATCTGTTTTAAGGAGTTGGTCATTCTGACTACTGCTTCGTGGAGTATTTATTCTCACGTGAAATTTGTTGTAAATAATCCACTACAGTTTAAAATAACAATACCAGATGGTGAAACGATATTCATTACTCTACATTAAGGTTGTCTTTAGCACAAAAAGGGGTCCACGTGCTGCAACAAAATTTTTTAATCCCTTACCTAGTGATACAACATGTCTGACTGACAGAAAAGTAAAATTCTAAAACAAACAGGGGAAATTTCTTCTTGATAACTCCCTCTATTCCGGAAAAAACATTTCTATTATTGTCAAATGTAAAAGGTGGTGGGTAGGAATTAGTAACTCACATTTGTATTTTAAAAAAAAAGACTTAGAAATGTTCAGCACGTAACCAAATTTACAAATTAATTTGCGATGTGAATGCAAACGGACTTGATGCACATCACTACAATTTATCGTGCAAAATGACCCATGGATCACAAAACTAACTAACTAACTAGCTAAGTAAAAGAGATAGAACAAAGAGGGTGAAACGAATTGGTTATTCATTTATTTGGTACCACTAAATAGTAAAAAATGTACAGTGCCCTTTGGCCTTTTAGCTGTGATACCTAGCGGGAACCCTGACAAGGGGTAATCGGCTTTCTACTACTAGTGTTTAAAATGAAATTCGAAGCAGAGCTGAAGCCACCGTGGTTAGAAAAGAAACAATTTCTTCGCCTTCACCGCAGTTTTCTCTCCTTGGATCGGTACCAAGCGGATTCCGTTCGTTCTATTAGATAAAAAAAAAACATAGAAACTGCCAGCCTTAGTGAGAAGTACATCCACTCAAGCACGAAATAACAGCCTTCTGGTCCAAGCCACTCGGCTACCAAACAATACATACGGGGAACATAGTCGCCATGGAAACGACTGCAAAGGCAGTTCATTATCTGTTAGCAGGGTAGTCGGCAGGCGTGACAGACATCCATCTGTTTGCTGCTCTCGCACCATCGGTAGGCGGAAGGTGTGGGACAACGACAAGCGGAAACGTGACGCGGTCTCCTTCTTGAGAAACTCGCAACTGAGTTCTGTATGACCCTTTGTCACGTTCACATTATTTCCTATTCCATCATTTATATATTTAAATAACGAATCCAACATCTGTTCCAAATAGATGTTCCCTTTTATAGCAAGAGCAATATTTCAAATGTGTGTGTGTGTGTGTGTGTGTGTGTGTGTGTGTGTGTGAATTCCTAAGGGACCAAACTGCTGAGTCATCGGACCCTAGACTTACACACTACTTAAACTAACTTAGCCAAAGAACAAGACACGCATGCCCGAGGGAGGACTCGAATCTCTGGCGGGAGCGGTGGCGCAATCCGTGACATAGCGCCTCAAACCACGCGGCCACTCCACGCGGTAGCAATATTTCGTTTTATATGACGATCATGTCGTAAGGACAGTAAAGAAATCACTGTTTCGGAACACGGATGCCTCGCGTTTCCGATGGAAAAGTGTGCTGTATTCCTCTCTCCAGTTCGTTTCTTTCCGCTTGGGAGCTTCGGGAAAAGACTCCATGACGCAAAACTCTCCATTTTTCCTCTTTTTCCTTTATCCTGTCCTCCCATAATGGACAAAGAAAACTGGTCAAATAAACGTACGAATTCCTCCAATTTGACCAATATTTTTTCTTTGGTTAACGTTATATCTTAGCACATTTCACACTTTATGTGAACCAATTATCTGTCAAGCTCATTTTAGAGTGAGAATATGTTGTTCCAGAACTTATTTGCCATTCCAAGCGCCATCTACAAACTGGACAGGTCAGTCTGTCCAGTATAATCCACTCCCTTTCGGGGTATATTGCAACTTTGTGTGCGCAGAACTGGATTTTCCAAGCCCTTTGTTCAGGTAGATACAGCCAGGCATCCGTGGAAAACCAATGCCACAGGTAGCCTGGAGGCACTGGAGCGAGCAGATGCATGTCTCGAACAGGCAAGGGCCTGCAGCTAGCGGGCGACTTATAATGTATTACTACATATCACGTTGTGCATTTGTAAGGTAGTGCGGAATAAAGTCTTTTCACAAAAAGGTGGCTTCCATCTCAGCATAGGGGAGTAGAGATAACGGAGATCAGTGAGTCCCTTCGTACTACAGACTTCAAACTTGAATGTATCAGTGCAGAAGCATAGCACTTCCAAGTGAACTGGAACCATTGAGCCTTGATTCGTTGTCGTCCTCGTTATCCGTCTGGTGATGGGTGAAAAGCGACGAGGTCTCTGAGCACCACGTTGGAAAAATTCAGGTTCCGTTAGTGCCACACAGCCATATCTTGTCAAACTGCGTAGGTGTTTTGGAGATCGCCAGTTTGGCGCAGAGAAGCCACCATGCCAAATTCTAGGAGTATTGGTAATGAATACCGGGAATGACGTTTACATTTGGCCCACGTTGTGGGACTTGCCAATGGCAGTCTGGGTCCTGGAGATGAGTTATGTTCGTCTTCCAAACGCCATTGCTTCGTGAGACTAGGTGGGAGTCGAGATGCTTCATGTAGATATAGGCGCTGTAACCAGAGAAGGCAAGAGGCAATCATTTGGCGGCCACCACACTCTGTGTGAGTTCTTGTGAGTAATATATACGATCCACTTGGCTCACCAAATGACTGGTAAGATTCATAGGTGCCGACTTTTCGCTGTGTACCTTTTCTACATTTCGCACAAATGAAGCTCGAAAATCACCATATTCAGTTCCAGACAAGGTGTATTGTGTGGGATTTGGTCCTTGGGATGAATGACGCAGTTAAAATCGCCAGTGAAGATGCTGTTTTTATATCAAGGTAGAAAAAAGGAGGTGACGTCTGTGGAGTAGAACCTGGCCCGATCTTGGTATTCGGTGGTGCATAATAGTACATAAACATTAATGAATCAGGTGCTGAGTAAGGTGACCACTAATCCTTAAGCAAACGGGAGATACATAATGTCGATGACTTCGAAGCATTCTCGCTCTAAAATCACCTCACCGATGTCTTTGGGACCACCAGAGATCAAGTATGTTGCGAAACCACAAAATTGCAGGAGTGCGTTCGTTTGCACTTCTTGCATGAATGCGAAGTCAGCTCCTGTGGCTTGTCTTGTCTTTCTCAGTAGATAGATCTTGGCAGGGGAGCTAAACGTGTTGATATTAATTGTGACCAAGCGTTAAACCTGGCGGCACAGTGGCTGGGCAGGGTTATCCATGGTGATGGTGGAGAGAAGCGGACATGGCGAGTGGCATCAGATCCCGCTGACTGTGACTCTACCAATGCTGTTCAGACCTCAGCAGGCCCCAGATTAGGGCCCTGCCAGTCTTGACATCCTCGCCCCACAAAAAGGGCTAGAAACTCATTTTATCTTCTGTAAGGTCATAGTTGTTGAAATTAAGGGAGCACGTGGCTTAGCAGCCTGCACTGGAGTTTGCCTACTAATCACTGTTCGCCGCTGGGGACTGGAATATGGACACTGCCCGTCCTGCGTTCCGTTCCACAGGATTGGAGTCAGCATCAGTGGCGCCAGCCTCGTGGTTGGCGTCTTGGAGATCAGTTCTTCTTTCTCTGGTGAGTGGAAGCTGGCAAGATCCGACACGGTCCACCAGCATCACTTTCGACGTTTTGGTGAACGCTGTTTTCGTGGACGGCCTTCTGTGTCGGACGTTGGCATTGACTCACGCCTCGCCAGTTGAAAAGCTTCGGTTGGTACGATGAGTTAATCGGTTGCCGTCCTGCAGTCGGCGGTGCATGCAGTGTTCGGTGGCATAAGTGGAATTGTACGGGGTTTTGGCAATGGCCAGGCTGACTAATCGGCCAGGCGTCGGATCTTGGCAGGTTGTCCCCTTACAGCAATGTCGGTCTGTTGTGTCTGGACAGGTAGAGACAACATGAGTGCCACCACATAAGTCACTGGGAGGATCGTTAGTTTCGCTGTAGATGCCACGTAGAAGTTGTGTGATCCGACTCTGGAGGAACTCAGAACGTAGGTGACCTTCTTTGCTGTATCCAGAACACGTTTTACGTTGGCCATCATAAATAATTATGGCTCGGCAGTCTCCTATCTAGAGGTATGATGGCACGTGTCATCGGAGTTCAACACCCACTTGGCGAACTCCGTTGTGTGCTTGATGTGTCTTAAATTGAGTCCTGTTCTTTGCACACATGTTCTTGTATTGTGCCGTAGGGATGGAGCGGCGCCGTAACGTCTGACGCCGAGAGTTCGAAGGGGAGTACGATTATACGTATACTCTGCTATCCCAGAACGGCATGGTCAACCTCGATGTTGGCAACAGTTCTGTCTGCGTGCCAGAAGCGGAGGCCTTGTTTTATCTTTCGAAGAATCTTGTCACATGTAGCGTAATTAGTAAGTTTGATATACACCGTACTATTTACTATCGAAAAGTGGATGCCGCCAGTGTTGGCAGCTGGGTCCTTGGTTTCCTCCTTTAAAAAGCGCTCGACATCGAGTGCTTTTGGCCTAGCGAAGTCATTTCGAAACGTGAATTTCAGTGTTGATTTCCTGTATTCATTCGCGATAAATAAGGTGAGCGTGCTACGCTGCAGGCGGAAAATACATAGCACATCCGCTCTGCTCGGCTGCTAAAACCAGACTTTTTATATACCATCAGGACTGTATGTGTAGAGAGACTTCATTTATGAGTTTGCGAGTATCAGAATATGTGACATAAATGACCGTATCTTTTGACTGCCTTTACTTAGAAGTTTAAATTATTTACACCGGCAAGATACCATAGACCTTAATATTTCACATAAATTTCTACTTAATACCTCTATCCGTTCACGAGAAAAGAGGGGTATTAGGAGACGGACAGACAGACAAGAAATGGCAAAAAATTAGGCCATATAACTACAAATTAGCGCTTTCCAGATTTTTTCCTTTACTTGCGCTATGGGGCATTGTTTCTTGCCAAATTTTATGATACTGTGTCAAAGTATCCTATTAGTTTTGTTGAGCGACATAAATTGATGTATCTTTTGACTGTGTTAGCTTAGAAGGTTAAATTGTTTACATCGCCAAGCGACAGTAGACATCAGTATATGTTATCAGTTTCAACCCGATCTCGTTCCTCAGATAAAGCGATCTTAATAGTCGGACGGACAGGCAGGCGGATTGATAAGGAAGTTATCTTACAAGGTTTCCGCTTTTACCGACTGAGATAAGGAACCCTAAACAGACGCGGAAGGCCACGCAGCGCTCGAACTCCAGAAAACATTAATGCTGTAAGGCATTAATTTCAGCAGCTTCCAAAGAGACCTGCTCCAAAACACGCAGCTATATGAGCGGATTGTGTGTTGAATTTTGCAATGGAAGTTGAAATTTCGTCAGTACAACATTGTCTCCGTGCAACAATTGTTTTAATGTGATTATAAGAATCATGTAAGGTCATACGCAACCATCCTTATGTACTTGAAGGTGTTGTAGTCCTTTCAGTGATGAAGCATTTTCACTCATCAGGACGCGGTAATCGTAAAAATGTCCAACACTGGAGTAAACATAAACCTCTCATGCGAAACCACAATGTAATAACAATGTTACAGTATCGAGCACTGTTAGAAGCGTTGGGATAAATTCTGATCGCTTCTTTGAAGAGGACGATGATCCTGTGACTGTAAACTCTCAACGATACAGTCACCTCATCAGCACTTTCTTTCAGTGCGCTGCAGATTGACGAAGCATGATTTCAGCAGTAAGGACCACCGCTCACACAGATCAGATTTATCTACAACGAGGATAACACGGCAAGTGTCACCACAGCCCCACTTTCCCAGCAACTCCGACGGGGGGCCCCTAGCAATCGATGAGGATGATAGGATGATGATGAGGACAACACAACACCCAGACCCTGGACGGAGAAAATTCCCCGACCCACCCGGCAATCGAACGCGGGCCCAGAGGACTGACAATCCGTCACGCTGACCAGCTGTCTTGAATGAGATTCATACGAAGAAATGTCACTGTGGCGAACCTGCCTACAAGCGATGCTCGTATTGTTCAGAATTTCTGTATTTCGAATGTTTCTGCGATCGATATCATCCAACGGAATGCATTAAATATTCCTGAAGAATAAACGTAAGAATAAAATGTAAGAATTAAGGACTGATATAAAAATTAAATTTAAGAATATAAGAATTTAAACAAGATTGCAATCCTTGAAAATAAACACATATAATATATAATAAGTGTACGACACTGACTGTGGAACCCAGCATATGACGCCCTTATATCTTCTGACGTGACAAGAAATATTCTTGTAGGAAACTTCTATGGACATGGGTTATACAAATGAGAAAAACGACGTAAGATAAATTAACTAAAAATAAGTATCCAGTTTCGAACACGGGATACAGAAGTGAATGATTGTGCCCCATGCCACCAGATGGGCTGGGCTTATCACCCTTCAAAAGGCACCTAAAGTGCGTCGAAAATTTTGACGGTCAACTATCTATCGATAAGCCGAGATACGTGTTCGTGTATTTTGAATACTCTTCCATTCAGCGAAGTTTCTGTAGCATCAGCTTATGGCACTTCCCTTGTTCTCTTCGTAAATGCTGAGACAGATGTTTCCTGGACGCTTCATTGTCTTACTTTTCACTTTGTCCTGGCCTTTACGAGCTCCGATCCTTACACACACACATTATGCCTTTTTTCTATGGGGATTTGTTAAGGTTGAATTGTTCAAACACTGACCGAGGAGTTTTCCAGCCCTAATGAATGCGATACAGGAAGAAACAGGAATTATTCCTCAAGAAATGCTCGTCAAAGTGGTAAAGAACATCCGAGCTCACTTTCAACAATGAAGTGACAGTGAAGCACACTTCTTGAATGACATATTATTCAAGAAATGAAAGATTTCGCTGTACACATGCCATTCGCGTTAATAAAGTTTCTTTGTTTTGATCCATCAATTTTGAACTTGAATTCTGCATTAGGGAAAATGTTTTGCTGTCACCTACACAATGCGTTTGCGAATTAATTAAAGATCTTGAGTACACACTCCGCTGATCAGATGAAAACTAAAAGTTATATTTAGGATTCACACTTGGGTTCAGTAAAGAGTATGGTAATCAATGACCAATAGTGAGATATTTCAGACGCAAAGGAATTTTCCGTTGTGTTTAAGTATGTGTGCAATATTGCCGTGCCTGTGTTGTTAAGAAGAATGATGCACTGTTTCTTCTGATATGCATATATACTCGCGCAATGGAGGCAATCTGGGTTCGATTTCGGTCTGGCAAAAGTTTTCACTGTTGTCATTCCCTTATTCAGCTGAGGGTTGTTTGTTTTCGCAACTGCGAGTGCATTGCATGTATTAAGTATGTTTTTAGACCGGAGAATAGTAAGATTGCACAATATTATTTTCTGTAGGATTTATTCAGTGTGGCATAAAGGCAAATTCTATGTGGAGTGTTTGGTACCCCTTATTTGCAGGTGAGAGCACACTGTACTTTGTTTCCAGTTTTGTTATTTCACATACATGAAGTGAGTGTACCTGCGCTGTAGTATGCACGGAGTAAGGAGGGAGCGGTAGGTTGCCACTCTGGCTAGCAGAGGTAGTTGGCCAACTGGCACTTTCAGAGCGAGTGGAATTAGTTGCCAATGCAGAAATTGCTCGTGATGGCAGCAAAGAGATACGTAGGGAAAGTACATTTATTCTAGCGCGAATCATGTAGTTGTTATTAATAAATATTTGCTAACAAAAGTTGCCGTTTGCCACTCAGACATTAGGAGGAATCTACGGGTCATAAATATTATCTTTCAGTTACTTTATAATGCTAGAAAACGTTGATATTCTAAGTAGGCTGCTTAGGTTTTCCTGTTGGCAACGTTACGTAGCGCTCTGTATGAAAATCACTGGCTGTGCTGTGTGCAGTCTGTGGCTAGTTTGCATTGTTGTCTGCCATTGTAGTGTTGGGTAGCTGGATGTTAACAGCGCGTAGCGTTGCGCAGTTGGAGGTGAGCCGCCAGCAGTGGTGTGTGGGGAGAGAAATGGCGGAGTTTTGAAATGTGTAAGACTGGATGTCATGAACTGCTATCTATATTGTGATTTTTCAACACTATTAAGGTAAATACATTGTTTGTTCTCTATTAAAATCTTTCATTTGCTAACTATGCCTATCAGTAGTTAGTGCCTTCCATAGTTTGAATCTTTTATTTAGCTGGCAGTAGTGGCGCTCGCTGTATTGCAGTAGTTCGAGTAACGAAGATTTTTATGAGGTAAGTGATTTGTGAAAGGTATAGGTGAATGTTAGTCAGGGCCATTCTTTTGTAGGGATTATTGAAAGTCAGATTGCGTTGCGCTAAAAATATTGTGTGTCAGTTTAAGGACAGTCATGTATAATTGTTCTAAGGGGATGTTTCATATGGAGACCCTACCAGGATACCTCACTGAAATCTTCTGATTTTTTCTTGCAGTTTGTGTAATTAGTGTAGATTTTGTTTACTGCTAGCACGTTAAGAGGCACTCACATGCCTTGCTCATACTGTGGCATCAAGCAGTCAGGCCTGCAAGATGAGTGGTCTGCCAAGTGAGTGGATTCATTCTTATTTATCGAGTAACATGAACTCTCGTACTCACAATTAAGTCACTAATCAACCTCCTGTATGAATAATACGCAACGGAAACGCCCATCTGACTATCAGTAATTTGCAGAACTCTGACTGTTCACGACGCACTGGCAATACCACATTTTCTTTTTTCTTTTATTTAACGGCTTTTATCAACATGTGGCCACCGCACTGAATATGAATGGCGCACACATTATAAATTCAGGACATCATGACAACATACAATTCGAAGGAAAAGTCCACCAATCTTTTTCTTTTCACTAACTTATTTATTCCGATAAATTCTATAACCTAAACGCACAAATTCTATAACCTACAACAATAACACATGAGAAATTCCGCCCAGTGGGCATGGCTTAACATTGGTGATTCTCTACCTCGTAATTATTTAACGCTACAGTGCACTTTCTGGATAGGATGGTGGATCTTTTATTATATCTCACACTTCGACTCTCACAATCATCATCACGAAACTTTCCTCCAGACCGAGCGGTACAGAAGGAACAAGCATAACCCACTAATCTTTTGAAACTACCTTGCTACTCTCCCATGCAAACCACACATACTTAAATTACATGACATACACCACACTACAACATGAAATACTACACAGGGAATAGTCACAACATTATCACTTTCAGCTTTCCCACTTCAATTAATATTTATCCCAGTTTCACACGACACTGCCCCACTTTGTAATTCTACTTTCCTACTATGAACTCTGGAGATATATGCACGTCTTCCTGTGCAATGCAAGCCAAGTGGCGTTGCTGGATAGACGGCCGACTCACCTTGCTTCTCTCTCAGAGTTTGAATCTAGCGTCACACGGAATCATATCACGCAAAGTAATATTAAGAACATATTCATCACACATGCGAGTCCTCAACTGATACCATGGACGAGTACTTCTCTTTATCCTTTGTCTCATACACAGATTGAGACTCACACAGTACTCACCACATGGAAGTACTCGTCTCTAATTTCAAGTCCTGCACACGCCATTTCTTAAATATTTCAACTTATGGTACACACGCTATTTCTTAAATATTTCAACTTATTGTTCACGCTAGTAATTCAGCTTAACTTAAGCACACGGAAGTATTTCAACTTATTGCTACACGTGGTTTCATTGTGACCGTTGGTCACTTCCGAAGATTACTACGATCCCATTAATATTACCTGCCTGACATTTAATTCTCCCCACAAAAGTTCCTGAGATAGAGAAATTATTATTTCAAACTACTCTTAAATATTCCACATGCATACCATGCCTCCACTCTTTTGTCTTTACGGAGCACACCCAAGACAGGTCTTAACAGCACAAGATCCAGCGGCAGAGTGCTGAAACATGGCCGTCCTTCAGGTCATCTCGCACCTCTGTCGAGGTGGGGGAAGACCATGTTACAATATTGGTTCAGCCACATTTCAGGCGCTCAAAGCTCCAGTAAGTTTCATCTCTTTGGTTCCACCAAAGGTGGCCAAAGGATCGTCTCAAAGATGATCACATATTCACATTCACTATCTGCGGTTAGCAGACGACCATACATTCATTCATTTCACAGATCTCACCAAACTGGATGTAGGGATTTATTTTGTGGGAGTGCACATGTGATCAATTAAATAAATAAATTGTCATTCTTTCCTACACTGGTATCCGGCTTCGCTGTATTAATTGAAACTGAGTTATTTTACAAAAAAAATTTGTTGTTCTGACAAAAATAATGAAGTATGTTGTACCTATTTTTAATGTCGGGCGGTACTGTACCCTTTCAACGTAATCATAGAGAGAATTTCTTTTGTAGTTGTAGATTTTCATTGTTGTACAGTAAAACAGTTGTGGCATGCATGTAGATTTGCACCAAGTATTTCGCAGCTGCGCTTGCAATTAACTAGATATTATTTTCCGTGCTATGTTAATGTGTTTTCTTATTTTGCTCTTCAGATTGTGCTTTTCTGTGTTATCATGTGAAATATTGTGACAATAATGGCGTGTGAAAAACGTAACACTAGGCTCCAAAGTAAGCTGAGAAATAATAGTGACGACTAGCGTAGCTTATCAGCACCACTGTGTACTGAATTAACAGACATTCAAAGTGGTAATTAGGTAATAGTGCATAGGGAAATGGAGCGGGCGGCAAATAATGGCGTAGACAGTGAAACAATTAGTGAACAGGGAAGCATTATCGATCGATCGGTCGGCAACAGCTCGCCTCAGGAATCGGGAATGACAGAACACAATATTGCAAATACTGTTGACTCAGGTTTTGGGTTCTCACCGTTTTCTCAAATGAGTCAAGACACATTTTCCGCTTGTCAAAATGTGAACGTTGCCGGTGCAAATTCACTGCCGAAAAGCACTGAGGAACATGTTTCAGACACCAGTGCTTTGTTATTACAATTAATGCAACAAATGGGACAAAAGCTTCAAAAGTTAGACACAATGGAACAAAATCTTCAAACTTTGGACACAATGGAACAATACCAGAGACAAACACAGCAACAGTTAGACACAATGGAACAAAATCAGAGACAAACACAGCAAAAGCTTCAAAAGTTAGACACCACACTTGAACAAACACGTGAAGATTTAACTACTGAGTTACATAACATTGAATCGAAATGTCAAAAAGTCTGTAATGACGTAAAAACACAGATTTGTGAGCATTTTCAACCTATTTTTTCGCGGCGTGAAAATGCATTACAGAATCACGCAGCAGCCATAAAAGAACTGCAAACTATTGTTCATGAAAATCATGAGACCTTTCAAGCTAAAATTGACTCAGTTGCATCTACCGATTCGGTTACACAACTTGCAAAACTCAGGAAACTTAAAGGACACAGTAGATACGATTTCAACACAAATGGACACTCTGAAACTTGGTTCAGAAATGCACACAGAGGAAATAATTTCACTATCGGATAAAGTAGCCGAACTTTCAGATCAGTTCACTAACTTATCTACAAAGGTAGATGATGATCTGAATGACACAAGACCTGTAGCCTTCACGGACACTGAAGAGCATGAACAAATTAGAAAATTCAAACAAAATCAAAATCACGGTGTATTGATAATTTTTACTTATGGACCGTCTGACAGCGACTGAATAAAACACAATTTTAGTGCCATACGCGTTTCGCCGTTATTTTCTGCAAGGCATCATCAGTGGCCTGGAATATGTACATATGTTAGCTATTTTATTTACATTTTTGTCACTGTGCCTATAGGTTATAAACAGTTCTGGTGGTTGCTATTTCCTATTAAGTAGTAATGTTTTGAACTGTACTTACAGGTTGTGTGGACAATTCACACTTGAAAAAGAAAAAGAAAATCAAATAAATTTTCTTGACATTACAATTAAAAAAGAAAATGGCAAATATACATTTAACATCTTTAGAAAACCAACAGCCACAGACACAATAATGCATTCCACATCCAACCATCCCCACAGCCAGAAACTTGCAGCACTAAGACACATGTTACATAGATTAAACAGAATCCCACTCAGCACGAGAAACTATGAACAAGAAATGAGTACAATCATACAAATAGCTAGGAACAACGGGTATGACACACATGTGGTACATGAGCTCAATCAAAAAATAAAAACACAAATAAAAAACAAACACAACATTTCCAGATTACAAAAGAACTCACAAGCTGAAAACTTACAAACACACTCAACAAACACACACAATGACAACACCACACAGAAAAGAACCAGATGGTACACCACGACTTACACACATAAACTAACACACAGAGTTGCAAACATACTAAAGAGACAGGGCTTCAAAATAGCATATAAGCCTGGGCAAACCCTTCAATCACACCTAAGCCAGCCATCTACCAAGAGGGACAAATTCCAACAATCAGGAATATACACTCCTGGAAATGGAAAAAAGAACACATTGACACCGGTGTGTCAGACCCACCATACTTGCTCCGGACACTGCGAGAGGGCTGTACAAGCAATGATCACACGCACGGCACAGCGGACACACCAGGAACCGCGGTGTTGCCGTCGAATGGCGCTAGCTGCGCAGCATTTGTGCACCGCCGCCGTCAGTGTCAGCCAGTTTGCCGTGGCATACGGAGCTCCATCGCAGTCTTTAACACTGGTAGAATGCCGCGACAGCGTGGACGTGAACCGTATGTGCAGTTGACGGACTTTGAGCGAGGGCGTATAGTGGGCATGCGGGAGGCCGGGTGGACGTACCGCCGAATTGCTCAACACGTGGGGCGTGAGGTCTCCACAGTACATCGATGTTGTCGCCAGTGGTCGGCGGAAGGTGCACGTGCCCGTCGACCTGGGACCGGACCGCAGCGACGCACGGATGCACGCCAAGACCGTAGGATCCTACGCAGTGCCGTAGGGGACCGCACCGCCACTTCCCAGCAAATTAGGGACACTGTTGCTCCAGGGGTATCGGCGAGGACCATTCGCAACCGTCTCCATGAAGCTGGGCTACGGTCCCGCACACCGTTAGGCCGTCTTCCGCTCACGCCCCAACATCGTGCAGCCCGCCTCCAGTGGTGTCGCGACAGGCGTGAATGGAGGGACGAATGGAGACGTGTCGTCTTCAGCGATGAGAGTCGCTTCTGCCTTGGTGCCAATGATGGTCGTATGCGTGTTTGGCGCCGTGCAGGTGAGCGCCACAATCAGGACTGCATACGACCGAGGCACACAGGGCCAACACCCGGCATCATGGTGTGGAGAGCGATCTCCTACACTGGCCGTACACCACTGGTGATCGTCGAGGGGACACTGAATAGTGCACGGTACATCCAAACCGTCATCGAACCCATCGTTCTACCATTCCTAGACCGGCAAGGGAACTTGCTGTTCCAACAGGACAATGCACGTCCGCATGTATCCCGTGCCACCCAACGTGCTCTAGAAGGTGTAAGTCAACTACCCTGGCCAGCAAGATCTCCGGATCTGTCCCCCATTGAGCATGTTTGGGACTGGATGAAGCGTCGTCTCACGCGGTCTGCACGTCCAGCACGAACGCTGGTCCAACTGAGGCGCCAGGTGGAAATGGCATGGCAAGCCGTTCCACAGGACTACATCCAGCATCTCTACGATTGTCTCCATGGGAGAATAGCAGCCTGCATTGCTGCGAAAGGTGGATATACACTGTACTAGTGCCGACATTGTGCATGCTCTGTTGCCTGTGTCTATGTGCCTGTGGTTCTGTCAGTGTGATCATGTGATGTATCTGACCCCAGGAATGTGTCAATAAAGTTTCCCCTTCCTGGGACAATGAATTCACGGTGTTCTTATTTCAATTTCCAGGAGTGTATAAACTTGAATGTAAAAGTTGTGATGCAGTATACATAGGCATGACATGCAGGAATTTTGAAACAAGATACAAAGAACATATCAGATGTTGGAAGTATGAAACAAACCATTCCACATTTGCAGAGCATTTAAAACACTACAACCATCATCCTACAAACATGGAACAAGAAATGAAAATAATGAGAATAAGCAACCATGACAAACATCTTATACAAACTAAAGAAAACTTCCACGTCCAGAAAGCCATAGCAGAAAACAAACATGTGATAAATGAACAAACACACATCAGCACAAGCTCCCTACTACACTTAATAAAGGAAATGATAACATAAAACAAGAAAACTCTTCCCCACACCATCTGGACACACACACACACACACACACACACACAAACACACACACACACACACACACACACACATACATACAAAAAAAAATTATACCACACCAAAATACAGACACACACACACACACACACACACACACACACACACAGCATAAAAAAATATATCTCACACCAAAACACATATACACACACACACACGCACACACAGAGCACAAAAAAAATGTTAAATTAATATCACACCAAAACACACACACACACACACACACACACACACACACACATACACAAACGCACACACAAATGCATACACGAACAGACCAGAGATACTTTAACAATTACACTCATAAGTTTCGATCTTTGGCAAAAACATTTGACAGTCGGCAACAGAAACCAAGACATTGCATTAAAACAAGCGTTCAGTGCATAGTGCTGTGGAATAAGGACAGTCATGTATAATTGTTCTAAGGGGATGTTTCAATATTAACAAATAAATGAATAACTTTGGCTTAACCGAAGATGAACGATCTTATACGAACTATACAGACTGCATGATCAAGTTGCAGACCCTGCACCATACCGGCAGTCGTCGATAGGATATCTTTCGTTCTAGACATGTGGTAGACCAAGCTCTCGTACCGTTAATAGTTGTGAACAAGTTCATTTTGTGATGTTCCTGAAATAAACACACTATAATGGCATCCCGTGTAAAAATTATTTCCAGAAAAATACTTCTTCCCACAGCATTACATAAGGCATAGAAGCGTTGCACTTTCAGGCTCCGAAGAGCTTCTACAGCTCTGAAGGAGGATATGAATCTACGAGAGCATCTCCACATAACAGGTAGGCACAATTCCTAGGTGACATCTCTTACGTTAGTTCAAAGAAGGAGTAGCTTAACTATCGCAAAGCTCGGGAGGAAAAGCGTGGCCAGTTACACTGCACGTCGGTTATATTACCATCTGCAGACTCACGGGCTAAACTGAGACATTTCTGGAGGTTTAGTACGAGTGGGGGGTTCTTGTAGGAGTTCACACTCCTACAGTAAGGATTACAGTAAGAATTACGTGCTCTGGAATCTGCTGGTTACATCTACGGCTTAGCTAAAGAGATGTGGAAATGCCTCTGGAATGTGTCAGTCCAGCGTTATTCGCATTTTTCTCTAAAATTTCGTACGTATCATAGGTCACTGCGACAGTACATTGACCAGAGAAATTGCGAGAAACGCGTGGAATTCTATTTTTCGATTATGCTGCGTTATCCGGACAGCAGACGTCTTTTTTCAAAATTATAGTTTTTATCGATGGAGTTACATTCACTGATTGTGAGTACGCCACTACTTGACGTATGTATTACCGGGCTAAGAACAGTCAGCAAAGGTCGACGTATGTTGCACGTCAGAAGCAGAAGAGTGTGAACGTTTGGTGTCCGATCACTGGAGGCAATGATTTAGTCTCATTAAATATTGCAGAAGTGCTAAAGGTTTACGCCTGAAGAAAAAAATGAAAACAAATCGTTTGTCGCTTGATAACCGGGCAATTTGTTAATTCTTGGTCGTCGTGAGGTCGTAAAACTGTTATAATATAAAGAACTTTCTGATAAACTGACATTCCAAGGAATATTCCTTGGTAATATATTCAAAGATTAAGCAGAATTCTGATTGTGCAGTTGGTTCTTTATACTAGTTCCGTGAACAGTCGCAACACAATTCTGTACGTTGCAAGACGATGTTGCCCACCCCTCGTCTTTCCTAGAGAAGAAGGAAATTATATTTAGCGGCCCGAAAGCGACGAGACCACTAGAGACGGAAAATCAGCACGGATTTGAGCTCAGAACGGACAGGAAGGAAACAGATTGGTATTCCCTTAAAAAGATTTAAGTAAATCACATAAAACCTCGGCTGGTAGGGATTTGAATCTTTCTCCTACCGAATATGAGTCCAATAACTCCAATACAATATCTGAAAAACTATCAGTCGAATCGATAATAGATGGGTTCTAGCTATAGTATTGTCCTTTTAGATGACATTTCCCCTGTGCTTATAGTAGTTTCCCTAGACGTTAGTTAAATTTTTAGGAGTTTTATCCCCGTTCACAGTAGTGTTCCATTCATTATTAGTTCCCCTCCCCCATTCTGCATTTTTCTAGTCCTTGTTCATTCAACAGTCGCTCTTTGTATATTTTGGCAATCGTCTTTTGGGTGTACTCCATTTTGTTATGAAAATCCACCAGTATGGGTTGACTCTTAACGTGAATAACTTCCAGGAAGCTGGACTCCTTAATCGTCCATCTACATTATGGACATATAGCCATTGTGAGTTCTTGTCATCGTTTTTTGTTGAATGCCTGTACTGTGTTCTGCATTTCTACCATTTCAAAAATTACTCACAGTGATTTGTATTCTTGACAGATAAATCTGAGGATGTGTTTACACCTACGTGAAACTGGTAGTTGCGAATAAAGTACCTTCATACACGGCCATCGGTAACATTTCATGATTATTGACTTCTTAATTGTTATTACTTTTATGATAATTTGAATGGTTATTGTGTGTTGACATGTAGTTTTGTTATCCACAATGTCTCTGAGCTGTGGTTGCCCTCATCAGAAAGTTGTTTCTTGTAATAAAGGTAAACAACTATTGATGTTGCTGAGCAACGGTCATACAATAATTTTTAAATGAACATGTTCATTAAGAAAAGTAATAAAAGTAGTTCGTCTCGAAGGGAGATACCCATGGCACCAAACTTGATCACCCTACTCCAACCCCAGGGGGGAGGGGGGGGGGAGGGAGGGGGGACGAAAAGTTTGAAATCTTAAATATGAATCCCCATCTTTAATTAAAGATTCGGCTTGTCTGGGAAAAAATACGTATCTTTTGTAAGTAACGTTGTTGGCAGATGGAGCTGTAATTGATAAAAATCAGTTCAAAAACCTTTGAACAATGATAATATCTCAATACACATCAGATTAGCACTCCAGGAGCTTAGAAAGGCAGTTGTTCTAAGCGCTTTAGTGAGGAACCGGTTTCTTACAGCAAAAGAACTTGATTCTTCAAAACAAAATACATTACTTTTCTACAACATTGGTGTAATTTCTTTTACAGACGTCACCGGAATGGAAATAGTTGGAACAATTCATTGGTTTGTTTGGCAATTAATTAAAAACTTTTTTTAGCGTTTACGGCCACAGGCAGCTCCAAACAACGGAAGTATTTCCTTGGAACTGGACGGGTTAGAACTACAGCTCGACTCTGACTACGAACTGCGACGCATGATCACAGTCCGTGTTTCAAAGACGATAATTTGAACTTGTAAAAAAGTATCACAGAAAATGGGCACCATTTCGAACATTTGCTTTACATTTTTCAACGGTTTTTAACCTATTTTGCCAGCTGGTGTGGCCGAGCGGTTCTAGGCGCTTCAGTCTGGAACCGCGCGACCGCTACGGTCGCAGGTTCGAATCCTGCCTCGGGCATGGATGTGTGTGATGTCCTTAGGTTAGTTAGGTTTAAGTGGTTCTAAGTTCTAGGGGACTTATGACCTCAGATGTTAAGTCCTATAGTGCTCAGAGCCATTTGAACCATTTGATTTAACGTATTTTAATTTTCGTCGATTGCAGCGCCATCTGTTATGATACGAAAAAAATGTAAAATGCAAAACTTACGCACTTTCCCCTGAGATTCTGAACCTACAGTAAAAATTGGGGATCCTTATTTAAGATTTTACAGTTGATTCCCCTCCCGGTCCCCGGGGGGATGGGTAAAGGAATCGAGTTTGATGCCATTGGATGTCCCCCTTCGAGACGAACAAATTTCATTACCACCTTAAGTTAATCCGATTTGTAGTTTTCCAATTATTTCCAAAAATGTTTTAAATGTGTCCACTGCGGACAAGGAGAAGGTCATTTTATTTAAAAGTATGGTGACAGATAGTGTGTTCATCATTGTAGGGGTACATGATAAAGAATTTTTGTCAACTGGAACATACATATCACAGTAAAGGACCCCTGAACAGTCATTTGAATACACCGTGTACCTCTCTCTGGCGGCTACACAGGCGTGTATCCTCGCGTGAAACCAATCATAAAGATGCCAATTGGATCTGACGCAAAGAACAGACTGTTCTGAGCACCTTTCGTCTCTTCTTACATTTCGGCAATGCCTCTTTCAGGCACTGGACAACGAGTAAGTTGCGGTTTCATCATATCCCAAACGTGTTCAACTGGCGAGTCATCTGGTGACCTTGCTGGTCACGGCAGTTGTTGTAACCACAAGGAGAGCGTTGTGTCGCAGTTTGGAAGGTAGGAGACGAGGTACTGGCAGAAGTAAATCTGTGAGGACGGGTCGTGAGTAGTGCCTGCGTAGCTCAGTTGGTAGAGCACTTGCCCGCGAAAGGCAAAGGTCCCGAGTTCGAGTCTCGGCCCGGCACACAGTTTTAATCTGCCAGGAAGTTTCAACGTGTGGTTACTTTATCGTGCAGAAACACCAAATGTGATTGTTGTTGTTGTTGTTGTTGTGGTCTTCAGTCCTGAGATTGGTTTGATGCAGCTCTCCATGCTACTCTATCCTGTGCAAGCTTCTTCATCTCCCAGTACCTACTGCAGCCTACATCCTTCTGAATCTGCTTAGTGTATTCATTTTTATCCTCCGCGCTGCCCTCCAATACCAAATTGGTGATCCCTTGATGCCTAAGAACATGTCCTACCAACCGGTTCCTTCTTCTAGTCAAGTTGTGCCACAAACTCCTCTTCTCACCAATTTCATTCAATACCTCCTCATTAGTTATGTGAGCTACCCATCTAATCTTCAGCATTCTTCTGTAGCACCATATTTCGAAAGCATCTATTCTCTTATTGTTTCAACTATTTATCGTCCATGTTTCACTTCCATACATGGCTCCACTCCATACAAATACTTTCAGAAGCGACTTCCTGACACTTAAATCAATACTTGATGTCAACAAATTTCTCTTTCCTTGCCATTGCCAGTCTACATTTTATATCCTCTCTACTTCGACCATCATCAGTTATTTTGCTCCCCAAATAGCAAAATTCCTTTACTACTTGAAGTGCCTCATTTCCTAATCTAATTGCCGGCCGAAGTGGCAGTTGGCCTTTGGCTGTGCTGCGGTGAGGACGCGCTGTTTGTGTTCCTGCTGCGGAGCGAGCGCTCGTGTTGTTTACATCGTACTCGGCCGTTTCGCGCGTGCCGTACTCAGCATATAGATCACTATGGCGCACCAATACAGAAAATCGACGCTCAAATTTACGTTCCGCAACGAATTTGCACGGACCAAAGCACTCGAAGTCGAACGATTTCTACGAGAAGAAGTTAAAATCCCGACGACCGACATTCTCGGAATTCACTTGTCCATTGTGAGTAGTATCGTATATGTCAAGATCATCAACGACGCAACATGTGAACGGATCCTTCGGGACACGAAACAGGGCCTCCGTTTCTGCCATGCTGATGGCAATGTGGGGACTGTGCACGTCGATTATTCTGGCATGGGACTTCGCACGATCAGAATTTTCGAACTTCCTTTCGAACTACCGGCGGAGGACGTCGTGACAGCGCTGCGCCCCTACGGCACGGTCCATGATCATATTGCGGAAAAATGACTTATGCAGCAGCCCTCACGACAACTACTACTTCACCACGACAGCCGACATCCATTGTTGGGTCGCGGCTCCATGCTCCCATACAGGGCGATGATGACACACCCGTTCCACAAGATACGGATTCAACTCCGATGCCGCCGCCCCCGTCGACTGATAACAACATACATGACGATAGCATGGCCGTAGACTCGCTTATTGTGCCTACGGCTGCCTTTGTGCCGGAACGTCGTGAATCTTTGCCATCGTCTGACACAGAAGGACACACCAGGAAGCAACGCTCTCCGAAGCGACGGAAGCGGAGGCGTAGAGCAACTTCCGAACGGGATGCGACACAGCCTCCAGAGGATGACGATTCCACCCTCAATGACGACGCTACCACAGAGGCAGCCGCCATTTGCTGCAGTGTGGCACCATCGAACGAAACTGAGGACAAACCACATATATCTACAGTGGCAAAATCAGATGCCGAGCTGCAGGACAGATGCTGCCCACCACCTTCTGGAATGCAAGCACCCATGCCGTGTCCTGAGGAAGCTAGGGTGGCCGATCTTACTTTCAGTTCCCCGACGTGGGCGGATGACCACGACGACAACGGAACCATGCAAGTTACGCCAACAGAGCCCACGCCATTGGCGCCGGCTCTCTAGCAAGGACTGCCGGTGAGGTTTGGGGGGATGCGGAGGTGTCAATACAGTCAGAAGCGTCATAGGTAATTCCAGTCTTAATGGATAACTTAACACCTGCGGTTCGGCAACAAGCTTATCGTATCGCCACGCTTAACCTCAACACGATACGAACGGCAGTGAAGATCCAGTTGCTGCGTGAGATGCTTCGTTCTTCGGATGTTGACATTGCCCTGTTGCAAGAAGTATATATAGCGGCCCTCCCCGTTTTCTACGGTTATGTGACATATGTGTCACCGGCGGACCGGAATGGCAGCGGTACGGCAATACTAGTGCGCGACGGAATTGCCATCGACGAAGTGACTTACCTTCCGTCAGGAAGGGGGCTGGCGATCACAGCACTGGGAACGCGCATCATTAACATTTACGCTCCATCAGGAACTGACCAACGCCGCGAACGATCGCTGTTCTACTCGGAGGATATCGCCCCCCTCTTTATCAGCCGCTTCGAGCAATATATCTTCGGGGGCGATTTTAACTGTGTGCTCCACCCCAAAGACCAAGTCCCACATTTCTCGACTTGTCAAGAACTTCGGCTCCTGGTTCGAGATCTGCTTCTCACCGACACGTGGGAGACAGTGCACGGTGAACGTCCCGGGCCGACATACCTTACTAGTCACTCCGCCAGTCGCCTAGACCGCATTTATGTATCACGAGCTCTAGCGCCGGAAGTATTGGACGCCGAACGTTGGCCGCTTGCCTTCTCCGATCATAGCGCTTTCATATGCACACTCACTCTACAACAGCAGCGGATATGGCGCAGCCGAGGACCCTGGAAGCTGAATGTGTCACATCTTCAAGCCCCGGAATGCCGTCAGATTATCGCCAACACATGGCTGGATTGCGAGCGTCGTCTTCCCCGATACCCATCGACTCTAGCATGGTGGGTGGACTGTGCAAAACCAGCTTTTCAGCGTGTGCTAACGCAATTCGGAAAAGATATCGCAGCTTGGCATCGTCACACATTGGACTTTTATTACACGATGCTTCGCGAACTCGACAGCCAACCACCATCTCCAAACCGACAAATGGAAAGCCGCCGAATTAAAGGTAAAATATTGTCTCTTACGAGGAAACGTTTGGAGGGGGTCGTAGTGCGATCGCGACGTCAAGACCGAGTGGAAGGAGAAAACCCGTCTATGCATCACATCGTGCTCGACAGCCGCCGACGCCGACAGCAGCTGATCACGGACCTCGTATTACCAGGTGGTAGGGTCGTAATGACTCAGGCGGCAGTTACAGAAGCCTTCGCAGATCACTATCGGCGGTTTTACGACGAGGTGAATACAGAGGACGAGGGAGCGGACGATCACGACATACTGCAGCACGTGTCGCACACCCTCGACAATGCAGCAGCGGCGACGCTGTTAGGTGGGATTACACGAGACGACATCGAGGACGCGCTTAACAAGGGAGCACTCAACAAATCTCCCGGGCCAGACGGACTGCCGCTCGAGTTTTATCGCACTTTCCGCGATCTCATGATGCCCCGATGGATCATCATGTACCAAGAACTGATGACCCCCGGTTCTCACGTGCCACCTGCATTCGTGGAAGGTCTCCTAATACCGATACACAAGCCTTCCAGAGATCGGACGGTCGAGGACTACAGGCCCATTACAATGCTCAACTCGGGCTATAAAATCTTCGCCCGACTACACGCCAGCCACATGAAGACGGTTCTGCCCCTCCTCCTCTCAATGGAGCAAACGCCACAGGGCGGAGTGACCAACATGCAAACGGCAACCAGTGAATGCAGGGATTTAATAGCCATCGCCACATCCTGTCGCCTTCGAGCTGCTCTGATCTCCATTGATTAAGACCACGCCTTCGATAGAGTTCACCACAAGTTCCTTCTGTCCGTTATGGCCCGCATGGGCTTCCCGCCTGACTTTCTCGACACCTTTCAGCGCCTTTTCCGTGGAGCTGCATCCCGTGTATTGGTGAATGGACGGATTGCGGGTCCCTTTCCGATCCGACGGTCAGTTCGCCAAGGATGCCCTCTCTCCATGATCCTTTACGCGATCGCACTCGAACCACTTGTCGGAGGGTTGAAAAACAGGCTCTCGGGCATGTCATTGAGGGATCACACCTTTCACTGCAGGATATACACTCCTGGAAATTGAAATAAGAACACCGTGAATTCATTGTCCCAGGAAGGGGAAACTTTATTGACACATTCCTGGGGTCAGATACATCACATGATCACACTGACAGAACCACAGGCACATAGACACAGGCAACAGAGCATGCACAATGTCGGCACTAGTACAGTGTATATCCACCTTTCGCAGCAATGCAGGCTGCTATTCTCCCATGGAGACAATCGTAGAGATGCTGGATGTAGTCCTGTGGAACGGCTTGCCATGCCATTTCCACCTGGCGCCTCAGTTGGACCAGCGTTCGTGCTGGACGTGCAGACCGCGTGAGACGACGCTTCATCCAGTCCCAAACATGCTCAATGGGGGACAGATCCGGAGATCTTGCTGGCCAGGGTAGTTGACTTACACCTTCTAGAGCACGTTGGGTGGCACGGGATACATGCGGACGTGCATTGTCCTGTTGGAACAGCAAGTTCCCTTGCCGGTCTAGGAATGGTAGAACGATGGGTTCGATGACGGTTTGGATGTACCGTGCACTATTCAGTGTCCCCTCGACGATCACCAGTGATGTACGGCCAGTGTAGGAGATCGCTCCCCACACCATGATGCCGGGTGTTGGCCCTGTGTGCCTCGGTCGTATGCAGTCCTGATTGTGGCGCTCACCTGCACGGCGCCAAACACGCATACGACCATCATTGGCACCAAGGCAGAAGCGACTCTCATCGCTGAAGACGACACGTCTCCATTCGTCCCTCCATTCACGCCTGTCGCGACACCACTGGAGGCGGGCTGCACGATGTTGGGGCATGAGCGGAAGACGGCCTAACGGTGTGCGGCACCGTAGCCCAGCTTCATGGAGACGGTTGCGAATGGTCCTCGCCGATACCCCAGGAGCAACAGTGTCCCTAATTTGCTGGGAAGTGGCGGTGCGGTCCCCTACGGCACTGCGTAGGATCCTACGGTCTTGGCGTGCATCCGTGCGTCGCTGCGGTCCGGTCTGGTGACGAGGTACGCTCGGTGATACAATGGATCAATCGCTATGGTTTGGCAGTGGGCAGCCTCATGAATGTGGCCAAATCGGCAGCGATGCCCATTGGGAGAGGTCTACAGGAGGACTCCCACTAGTTAACAAGATCCGGTTCTTGGGCATAACATTTACACAGGATGTGCGCCGCACGGCTGCCATGAACTATGCACGACTACTACAGGCAATACGCACAGAAGTTCGCCGGAACTTACTTCGACGGATGGACCTCCTACAGCGTGTTTAATACCTCAACCTTCACGTGGCAACTAAGATGATCCACATGGCCCAGGTCCTACCGATACCGACAGCGATGGCACACAGACTGCAAGCAGCGTTTGGATATTACCTTACCGCCGGACACCTATTCAAAGTCCGCTACGAAACACTCAACCTCCCTCCGCTTGATGGCGGACTGGGACTTATAAATGTACGAGCGAGGGCTACAGCATTATACTTGTGCACAATGATGAAATTGTGGACCCACAAAGATGCTTCCCTTACGGGTCGTCTGTTAGAGGAATTGCTGCCGGCGTCTCTTCTGCCACCTGTCACGGTTGCGCACATTACACCCTCACTCTCGCACCTCTCGGCATTTATTCTTGAGTATAGTTACGTGCACCCAGACCTTCCCAACACTCGCCCTCCCAAGGCGAGAGACTTTTACAGACTGTTGCTAAGGTCCATCCCTCGCAATGTAATTGAGAGGAAGAGCCCTACGACCCTATGGCCTGCAGTGTGGAGAGCGGTCCAGAAGTCGTTCCTCCCCACGCGGGTACGAGCCGCGTGGTACCAGGTGGTGAACGGGAAGGTTGTAACACGACAAAGGCTGCACGCTATTGGGATGGCTGATTCCCCCCTTTGTCCACATTGCCACCTCGTGGATACTGACGACCACCGTTTAACATGTGGATCGGCGTTAGAGGTATGGCTGCTAGTGCAGAAGATCCTCGCCTGCTACCTATGTATCGCGCCTCGCACAATTGAGCCACGTCTCCTCCTTTGTCCAGAGGATACTTATTTCCCACCTGCGAAGACTCATGCTCTCACATGGTTTAAAGGCATGTCCATATACTACCTCTTTCGAGGTGATGAGAAGATGGTGCTTCATTACTGGCAATTTCTCCAGGACAGTCATATCACACTTGAGTGTACACCCCGATACCGACAACTATTTGCCAACTATTTACGCAGTGTCTTCGATAACCCCCCTCACAGTTGGGGAGTACCGGGCAGAGGATGACCGCCGTCATGCAGCTCCAAACGCTGCGAAATGTTGTACCAATTTGGAACATGGAATCTGTACGCAGGTGGGCCATGCACATGGAATGGCGTGCGGGATTTGGTTACGTTTTTTCTTTCTTTATTATCTATCACCACACTATTGGTTTCAAATTCTCTTTCATAGTTTAGAAGAAACTCTTGTTCTGTTGTTGCTACGGATGTACATTCTAATTTTGTTTGTCGTAACTGAAAGACGCCTTTTTCCATCCATATATAAAAAAAAGGTTGGCAGAGGAAAAGAATAAAAAATAAAACAAAAAAATACAAAAAATAAAAATAAAATATAAAAAAGTAAAAAGAAAAAAAGAAAAAAATAAGATGAACAAAAAAAAGTGGCCGAGCGGTTATAGGCGCTACAGTCTGGAACCGCGCGACCGCTACGGTCGCAGGTTCGAATCCTGCCTCGGGCGTGGATGTGTGTGATGTCCTTAGGTTAGTTAGGTTTAAGTAGTTCTAAGTTCTAGGGGACTTATGACCTCAGCAGTTGAGTCACATAGTGCTCAGAGCCATTTGAACCATTTTTTAACCTAATCTAATTCCCTCAGCATCACCCGACTTAATTCGACTACATTCCATTATCCTCGTTCTGCTTTTGTTGATGTTCATCTTATACCCTCCTCTCAAGACACTGTCCATTCCGTTCAACTGCTCTTCCAAGTCCTTTGCTGTCTCTGACAGAATTACAATGTCATCGGCAAACGTCAAAGTTTTTATTTCTTCTCCATGGATTTTAAGACTTACTCCGAACTTTTCTTTTGTTTCCTTTACTGCTTGCTCAATATACAGATTGCATAACATCGGGGAGAGGCTACAACCCTGTCTCACTCTCTTCCCAACCACTGCTTCCCTTTCATGCCCCTCGACTATTATAACTGCCATCTGGTTTCTGTACAAATTGTAAACAGCCTTTCGCTCCCTGTATTTTACCTCTGCCATCTTCAGAATTTGAAAGAAGAGTGATTGTGAGTTTTAACTAATAGCCATCCTCACCTTGCAGCCTGGGATGGGACCAGTGTGTCGTGAGTGAATGCGCTCTGGAATAGGCAGCTCTCCAGGTGTACGAGAAACACGTGTACGTCCATCATTCACATACAGATGAAACCTACTCTCATCACTGAAGACAACGGAGCGCCATTCCACTCTCCAGTCAACCCTTTGACGACACCAGAGTAGCCGTGCTCGGCAGTTTCGTGGTGTCAGCGGTAGCCTAGCCAGCGATACACGTGATCTCAGTCCTGCTACAAGCAGGAGAAGCCAAAGTAGTACTTCTTCCTATTCTTCTAACAAGGGAACCTCCCCATCGCACCCCCCTCAGATTTAGTTATAAGTTGGCACAGTGGATAGGCCTTGAAAAACTGAACACAGATCAATTGAGAAAACAGGAAGAAGTTGTGTGGAACTGTGAAAAAATAAGCAAAACATACAAACTGAGTAGTTCAAGGGAAGATAGGCAACATTAAGGACTATGAAAACGCACGAGCGCCGTGGTCTCGTGGTAACGTGAGCAGCTGCGGAGCGAAAGGTCCTGGGTTCAAATCTTCCATCGAGTGAAAAGTTTATTTTTTTTATTTTCAGTTTATGTGACAAACTCTTATGTTTTCATCACTTTTTTGGGAGTGATTATCACATCCACAAGAAAACCTAAATCGGGCAAGGTAGAAGAATCTTTTTACCCATTCGCCAAGTGTACAAGTTAGGTGGGTCGACAATATATTCCTGTCATGTGACGCACATGCCGTCACCAGTGTCGTGTAGAATATATCAGATGTGTTTTCCTGTGGAGGAATCGGTTTACCTATGACCTTGCGATCAAATGTTTTCGGTTCCCATTGGAGAGGCACGTCCTTTCGTCTACTAATCCCACGGTTTTGCGATGCGGTCGCAAAACACAGACACTAAACTTATTACAGTGAACAGAGATGTCAATGAACGAACGGACAGATAATAACTATGCAAAAATAAAGAAAGTAAGATTTTCAGTCGAGGGAAGACTTGAACCAAGGACCCCTCGTTCTCCAGCTGCTCACGCTACCACGGGACCACGGCGCTCCTAATCTCTATTATGGTGCTTATGTGGCCCATTGACTACTCATTTTGTATATTTTGCTTATTTTTTCACAGTTCCACACAACTTCTTCCTGTTTTCTCAATTGATCTGTGTTCAGTTTATCAAGGCCTATCCACTGTGCCAACTTATAACTAAATCTGAGGGGGGTGCGATGGGGAGGTTCCCTTGTAAGTAGTAGTACCAACCTGTAAAGAGGTCTCCCTGATGACTCCCTGACTAAATTGTATCCAATGACGAGTCATTCCGCCAAGTCAGGAATGTCTGCTTGAACGGCAGCTAGTTCGGTGACAGATCCGTGCTCCTGAATGGACGGCGAAAAATGCGCCAATTCCCACTCCTACAAGGCCAGGTTCCGTTGGAGCAACGGCCGGTAGGCGGTTAGAAGTCGAGAGGAGTCGGTGGCGAGATCCGGAAGAAGACGGTTGCAAGCTGGTAAGCATGCGTGCTCTTGCTGGATTCAGAAGTGGATTGAGTCGCGAATACATGTTAAAGTGTTAGGTGATCTTTAATTTCGGAAGGATTCGAGCCTTATTGCTTTTATTTCGTCCTCATTTTGCCATTTCATTTTTGAACTTGGTTTCAGAGCCTGGTCGGTTGCAGTATGCAAAACATACGTGGGACTCTCAATCACCAAGTTCGGTATAAGTCAACCACCCTCGTAACTACTTCGCCTTCAGCGAATGTCTTCCCTTCTCCAATACTCCATGATATTAGTGAACATTTCATAATGGCCTTTGAGTGATAGGTTTTCCCTTCTTTGTCGTCTACGTGTGAATACGTGGAGAGTAGTGCTGCACACGATATCTAAATTGAAACGGAAGTAGCATCGCCCGCGTTTCTTGTTATTCATATTCGTAAATCAAAGTGTTGCAGAACTAGTTTTATGAATTTTATTAGTTTACGAACGGGAGGCCGCTTTAATAACGTGCATCCACAGGCAGTTCATAGTTTGCCTTTTCGATATAGTTACGTATTAGCTATTGGATCCCGTCTCTTGCCTTTCGCTAATTATTACAGTAAATTCTTTTCTGGTTGCTCATCTCCCAAATATTCTTGTCCATTTCGAACGCTAGTATTGTGGGTGACTGCCGAATTTAGGCCGTATACCCCTACGCCCCCCAGCTAACAAAACCTCTGTGCATCGCCTCTCCGGAGAATTTTGCAACGTTATCTTGGAAGGACTACCAGCTGCCGTCTCGCCCACGATCACGTATGGTCTAAAGATACGCACAACCATACTGTGGTAAAGTTTAAAGATTCGCTACTTCGCGTACAGTTTAGTAATGACACTCGGATTCGAATGCCGTTTCGATCCCTTGGCGATTGCAAGTATTTAGCGATACTTCGGCACAGCAGCAGCGCTAGCCACCCAGCAAGGTTCATCGAAGTTTGGGTCCCGCGGTTCAGTATTCTCACCCCGAAGTGTTAGCAGTTATAGGTCAATGCTCTTTCTACATGTCGTTCTGTGAAAATTATTTGTCAATGGATGCTACCGTTGGCTAATAGTGCCGGAACTGATTTCAGAACACGTCTCTTCGTGTTATTTCCTAAATCCTTCATTTTTGTAGCGATTTCTACTATCTTTCCCCGGTATCCTTTCAGATCAGTGGCTCCCCGCAGGTAGGGTCGTAGTCCATGCTTTCCCACGGTGTGATACTGGGTTGAATATTAATATGAGATCCCAATGGCCTATCAATATTAATCTCGCCCGCTGGCTGGGGAAAGATCTTTTCATTCAGGCTGACTGGGATACGAGAACTGTGGCAGCCATTTTAGGTGTGGTAACGCAACTGAATTCGTGATTTCATGTCAGGTCAGTCACAGTTCGTAGTAACTGACCGAAAGTCGTCGAGCAAAACACAAGCAATAGCCGGTGTTCCCCGAGGATGTATTATAGACCCTCTGCTTTTCCCCATCTACATAAACGATATAGAGCTGAACAACAATAGTCCAGTTATTTCTGTTGTTCCTATTATAGTGTGTACTATAATAGTAACAACAGTAGTCCAGCAAAGATGGGTCTGAAAATGAACCTAAGACTTCATTCATGTCAGTTTTGACGCTCTAGCATCGCTCAATGACATTTCTGAACATGATTTCTTATATCCATAAAATGAGTTGAACATTCACTTCACTATCACACCCCACACTCTTGCATACTAGCGTACTTCCTTGTGCCTGACTAGCGGATTTGAAAGATATATACAGGATGATTTTTTTTCCACCGTGTACAAACTCTTGGGACTGATCGATGAAAGGATGCAGAACAAAAGAAGTCCAATGAACTTTTGCCCGGGAATGCTAGAGACCGTTAATTCAATGATACATTATTTCAGAAACTGCAGTCTAATACGCGCTGTACCATGCGGCCACAGTTACAGTACGTGTTGAAAATGGTTTCCATGTACCGAAACACATGTGTGTACGCGCCGTGACGTGTTCTGTCTCTCGCGTCCACATCGACCAGGCTGAATCCGAGCAGTTTCAAAGGGAGCGTGAATACGCTGCTCCAGTGTCTCCACATCTGGAATGGGCTCTGCATACTCGATACTTTTCAGATGACCCCATAACCAGAAATCGCAGGGGCTGAGATGCGGTGAACGAGCAGACCCCCTCGTCCGATCCAGCAACCAGGGAAGACACGATTAAGATGCTTACAGACGTTAACGGCAAAGTTGACTGGAGCACCATCACGTAACAGCCACATAACTCTTCCTGTCATCAATTGCACTTCTTCCATCAGTGGAGGTAAAGTCACCCGCAAGAAACGCCGATAGTTCCGGTCTGTTAGGCGACGTGGGAGGAAGACTGGTCCCAAAAATACCGTCGCCAATTATCCCGGGCCACACATTTCGGTTGCACCTATGCTGATGATTCGCTGTCATCACATCATGGGGGTTCTGCGTACTGTCCCACAAATGTCTGTTATGAAAGTTGAAGATAACAGTCAGCGTGGAGGCGGCCTCATCTGTTTAGTAGGTTGGATGACAGAAGTCCCGGAATCGTGGTTGCCTGGTGAAGAAACCAGTGACAAAACTCCGCCCGACGTGGAACGTCTGCACATAAGCCCTGCACACGCTGTAAGCGACAAGGGTAGTATCAGTTGTAAGTAGGCTGTTTAGAAGTGTCGTAGTTATCGTCCTCCGAAAGCTAAGTTCTGCAGAAGTCAATGTACTTACCTCATGATAAACAAAAGTGAAATGCTTTGCGTATAGATATCTTAGTTATTACGCTTATTGCCATGATGAAGAAAGTGCTGTGCTGTAACCTATTGTTGTGCTACTGAAAAGGCAGAGTACAGAAAGCAGGTATAGATAGGACTTTTGGGAATAATGATGAACCAAGGGAGATCTCCATGCAAAATACTGCAGTAAAACAAACCCTGTCCTTTCCTTTTGTGTCATCCCTCGATATGTTTGTGTACCCTTGTGTATTTGTGTTTTTCCTGTCTTTATGTGTTTAGCTGATGAGAGCTATGTTGTAGAATTTTTCTAATACTATGTTATTTACTTTGTAAAGATGTTGAGACATTATTTATTCTGTTTTGTTGCTCACATCGTAAAAATAACATCATAACACCTCAGTCAAATCTCAAAATCGTCGTAGCTTTCTGCAATAATTACAAAAACTAAAAAAAATTCTCTGCTCATTTCAATAGTGTCATCTACCTCAAACGTAATTTAAAAATCATGATCCCATAAGAAATACGACATTCAAAGCTCTCATAGCATCACAATGGTTCCGAAAAGATATGAACAGTTTACAAAGTACAGACAAAATACAGTTTCATAAGTGTGAAGTTATCCAACTGTGTAATTGCGTAAACATCTGTCACTGATGTAATAAAAAAATGTTTATCCCTCAGTTAAATGATCAAGCCAAACATCATCAACATCATCATCAACTCTGCTTCCTGAATAGCGACCCTGTCTCAGACAAACGGTGAAACACTGTTGCAGACATTGAATGCTGTGGTTGCTACCGGCGGACGTAGGTCTCCTGATACAACCCTGCTGCCCGCGGCCCTTTGCCATTTGTTTTTCCGTAAGTAAACACCATGTCGGCAAGCTCTTGATTTGAATACGTAACCACTGTGTAAAACGCTGTATCACACCCACTACAAGATGAGTCAGCAAGATAAGTTAATCGGACACAACATTACCAGTTACTATGGCAGGACAGGGCGCTAGGGCATGACTTATGAGGAACAGTACCATCCTGTAGGAGGAATTCTGCATACTGTAACTGTGGCTGCATAGTACAGCGCATATCAGACCGCAATCTTTGTAACAACGTATGGCTGAATAAATGGTTTCTAGCATGGAAACCATGCATTTCCAGACATAAGTTCATTAGGTCTTTCTTGTTCCGCATCCTTTCATCGGCCAATCCCTAAAGATTGTACACGCTGGAAAAAGCGGTCTCTGTAACAATGTATGTTTGAATAAATGGTCTCCATACTAGAAACCATTTATTCAACCGCACTTTGTGGAGTATGCATGGATTTTTTCCTAGAGGTGGTACTGTTCCTCATACGTCATGCCTTAGCGCCCTCTCCTGCCATAGTGATTGGTAATGTGTCCGATTCACTTCTCTTGCTGACTCACCTTCACTGACCCCTCTAGTAGATTATTGATTCCAGTTTTGCAAAAGAATACGAATTCGCTAAGTACAGCGCACCATCACTCGTGAAGGTTAACCTTTACTGTAAGGAATGTGAACCATGGTTGCAATAACAAAGCATAGTCATACTTCGAAAATTGCATTTTATGTGATGCAATTTGAAAACAGTCATATATAGAAAACTCAAGGTGCTCCAATAATGAAATACACTCATATGTCGAAAGTTGCAATTTGTGAGCTTAAGTCTTAAAACATTTAGTCATTATTGCACCATGGCATTTACAGTTGCACAACACGTTTTTCTTTTTACGAAAGGATCTCAGAGTCTTGACATTTGTACTGGCAGTTACATTTGAAGAATCCGTGGCCGCTTCCGTCGACTGAAAAGTCGCAGCTGTCTTCATGGTGCAGTTTTGTCTGCTGAATCTTTTTCCTGTGAGATTATACTGAGGACAGGTACTGAAGTGGGACCTGAAACAAAACGTTGTGGCAGTCGTAGTCGCCGTCGCAGATCGTATTGTTCCTTCACGAAATATTTTGAAAAGATCAATTTTTTACCTTCCTTAAAACCGGTTCGGCACACTATCTCCCGTTTCGGTTCGGTAGAAGCCATGAACCGTTGCCACGAGAGCGACACCTAAGATCGACCTTCCATCTCCTCTTCCTTTCCTCGATCGGTCGCGAACTAGTGCTCTCACTGCACGTCCTTTTTTCATTGGTGGCCAACGATGATCTGAGCACTGATGCATAATTTGTGCTTGTTCTTCTAATAACTTATATGCCTCAGGTCTGTCTTTTTAACAGTACGATTTGACTAGTCTAATTCAGTCAGGCAGTATTCATTATTGTCTAGAAGAATTTGTTTCTCTCCGTTCTCAACTTCTGTTCCTGTTGGTATGTTATCCTCTTATACTGGAGATTTACGACGATCGTTATCGTGCAACGTTTCAGTCCTTTTCTCACTCCTAACACTCACTTGATCAAGTATATTTTCAAGGTCGTCCTGAGGGTGAACATTCGCTAATGATTCAGGAAGTTAACTTGATGAAGACAATTCATCTTTAGTAGGCATCCGAACAGCCATCGTTCTAAAATGTGCAACGCTGTTCTTCGTTAACTGCACAATCTTTAGCGCACTGCTCCTCTCCGCCATATTGCACCCCTGCATCCACGTAGTTGGCATATTTTCTATATGTTGATTTTCTCGCTCTACGCTGTCTAGGCTCTGGCTGTGTCTAGGTTTCTATAGTGGGCTATAGTTTTGTTAAAATTCTCTTTATTTCGTCAACGAACTCTCGACCGTTGTCTGATTACAACACTGAAGGAGCGCCTAACATCGTAAAAATGCGAATAATGTTATCGCATACCTCCTCAGCTGTTGAGAACTTCAGTTGCCTGAGAACAACGACTTTAGTGAAGCGATTCTCATAAACCATTACAAATCTGTAGTTTGCTTCTCGTGGCGATTGGAAGTTGACATATGGAATTAAACTACTTGAACAGCATGGGCTTCACTACTATTTCTTGCTTCTGACCTTTTTGTTTTTGCAGACAAAGCTCACATGAGCTAAGATAAAGCTGGACATCCCTGTATGTTATATTATGGCAGTTTGACTTTAAGCGTTATATCATTCACCGTGGCCGTTCGTTACATGAGCACTGTACGGAATGTCATTCAGTTTTTCATCGTAAGCATAGTACTTAATCTTACCTTCGTCAGTAAAAGGTTGTATTAATTTCGTTATTCCATTCTCCTCTGGCACTTCACATCTTTTCAGAAACTTGTAGACTTCGCCGTCCATCTTTCGTCCCGGTTTTAGTGATTTAACCTACCTAATAAGTGACTTGTACTTTTCTCTGTCCATGAAGACACAATTATAACTGTGGTTTCCCCAATGCACTCTAAGACGTTCCTAAAATTTCACTGATTCAACCCCAGTTTCATTGCTGTTAACCATAGCTGCAGAGCTGTATAACATAACAATAAGCAACTGACGGCAATTACGATCGTGCCGACGTCTGGTACCACTGTTGGACGAACCGTTAATAATTTGCTACTGTACACAGCCACTAACAGGGGCCAATGATGGTACACCTTCACTAATGGGCGTCCTTTTTCCATTTGTGGCAAGGTGGCAACGTGGTGGCCACCAATGGGCTGATTTAGATATCTAATTGCGAGGTTCGACTAGGAACTCATAATTGATTTCACAGCTTTTCACTACGTTCAACGTGAGTTCCACTCACGTATTAGACCTTAAAGCTGCTCTGACTGACCTACTGTTGCTTGGATGGCAGTGTGAGGAGCAATCTATGATCGTGCTGCATATTATCAGCAAATTATTAATCTCTCCAGCCGTTATTACCAGTAGATGAACCGTGATGGCGTCACTGCTTCTTTATTGAAGTAGCTCCTTATTTGGCCGCACGAGCCTGAATGAACCCCGTTCGAGACCTCCCTGCCACAGAAATCTGAGGAAGTACCGGCAATCGAACCCGAACCCTTCCGTACCCAAAACAGTGATGATAAACATTCAGGTACACAGGCAACTTACCTGTATGCCATATTTACATTCGAAATCGCAAATTTACGCGTCTCTTGAATTTAATCCTTTTTTGAACATTTTGTCGATCATGAGAACGTTCATACAGATTATTACGTCGTGGTGCCACATTCAGCCTGTTTCACGAACATGTTCTCTCTTGCGTCTCATTTCAAAAATGCCTCTAGTTTTGTCCAGCTACAGACGACCGTGCAGGTACAACATTCTCACAAACCATTAAATGGGATGACCGTAACTTTCCCATCAAAAGCAACTACTTTCGCTTTTTCGGGGAGTCGGTGATGAGGGAGATTTCCACACTGAACTTTGCTGTTTGCTCTCAGGATGAAATAGTGTACCCTAATTTCATCAACACTGATTATTGCACATATCTTATAATGTGAAATCTGTCATACTGCAAGAAGGAAGGAAAACTTTCTTCTTAATATGACAATTACTTCTCCGGTTTACACATTTCTCTCATAAAACGCTATTTGCTTAACAGAAAAAAATAGCATTGTTTGAAACATTGCTCACAAGTGACAAAGTAAACGAGCGAAATGATTCATCTTTACCACCACGGAATATCTTAATCGATTTTACTGAGCAAACTGAACTTTTGTAGGCTGTAGCTGTAGGCTAAGAGAACTTGAGTTATTTAAACGAAGGCAATTTCCTGTTGCACTGAGAGAACAAAGCTCGTGGAATTTGCTTCTGCGAGAGAACGCGGCTCTGCCGGAAACGTTGCGGGCGCCGCTCTCGTTTCGGCTGCGAATTTTGTTTCGAGTTTCCGACCGGCATTCTGCCGACCGTTTTATTTGTGCTCCGCAAGAAGCCATGCTGATATTTCGCCCAGTTTGTGAGCCGTTGGTTCGCGTCGCACTGCCGGCGCATCTCTTTGATCTCGGTGACTGCCTCTATACGCGTTTCGAGTTAACGTCGAATTTCTCGTAACTTATTCTTGTTGTCATCGCACATATATGTCTATACAGATTCATCTTTGGAAACAGATTCTGTCGGAACAAGACATTCATTTTATTGTCTCAAGGATCGTGTAGCTGCCATATCACTGGAGGCAACTGCGTACTTTTGTTTCTTACCTTGCGTTATGTAAACAAGTGGAATTGGATGTTACTGTGATACCTGCAGTATTAACTTCTTGTTGATATTGCCTTTGTCCCAATGTTTTTATTGATGAGATTGGTGCACAGCTTAATGTTCAGTTCGTCGCTCTGTCTTTCTAAAACATTCCTGAAAAACTATCTGCAGTACGCCTTCCAATGTGCTTCGTATGTAACGTAGTTTATGAGGCTTTCTAATAATTCTAAAACTTACGAGGACCATAATAAGCAACAGTTATTAAAATTCTTAATCTTTATTTTTTAGACTGACCAAGAACATCATATGGCTCAAATGGCTCTGAGCACTATGGGTCATCAGTCCCCTAGAACTTAGAACTACTTAAACCTAACTAACCTAAGGACATCATACACATCCATGCCCGAGGCAGGATTCGAACCTGCGACCGTAGCGGTCACGCGGTTCCAGACTGTAGCGCCTAGAACCGCTAGCCAAGCACATTATCTTAATCTACATACATTGTGCTACTTTACAACGTAGTCTCCATTTCTTTGTACACATTTTCCCCTTAGTTCTACAAATTTGGAAATAATCTCACTGCAGAACACCGTTCCAGCTTCTCGAAGGCACTGACTGGGTCTGCTTGCCGAACATCTTCCACCGCCGCATAGGTTTGACCTAGTACATGTTCCTTAACACAACGGAAAAGATGGAAGGTGCCGAGTCGGGACTGTAGGCAAGAGAGCAAGAGTTTCCCACTCAACTGTCTTGGCGTTTTCCTCAGTGACACAAGCAGTGTGACTACTCGCCTTATCCTGTTGCAGGATGATCTTCTGCCCAGGGTGTTTACTGAGCAATGCTCGGCGGAGCATAAAAAGTGTGTGGACAAAGCGGGCTGCTTTTGTTGTTTGTCCATGTTGAGGCAAATCAATCATAATAATGCAATACTGACCATTCTAGAAAATAGGTCTCCATAACTTTCATCAAACGTCACAGTAATTCATCAAAAAATCGGTACCTTCATTCTGAAATCTTTGAAGAAGGTTTTGGGTGATGGCTCTTCTCTAAAGTTTGTGGTCTTCGGAAAACACCCGCGGGACACATAAACTTCAAACTTTTCGACAGCTTAAGTTTTGAATCATTTCTTGCACTGCACTGCGTCCTAATGCAAGTTTGAAGCGGTTTCATTCACTGTAACACGCCTGTCTTCTTTAACCAACTCATCAACTCTTTCCCTTCTTGCGTTCCATGGAGGCAGCTCCAGACTGAATGCTAGGTGACAGATTTCACAATCGATCGTTTATCAACGACATGTTTAATCAGTTCTCGGCATTGTTACACCCGTTAAACAGACTAAGGGCCTCGTAGCCTTGATATCATGCGCAAGACAAAATAAAAATAATATCCGCTCCTGCATCAAAGAAATGAACTGTTTAATAATATAATCTACATCTCCGCAAGCCTTAATCGATCTGATGGTGAGTAGTGGGGGGTACTTTGTGTACAACTATCAATTCCCCCCTTTCCCCTTCCAGTCGCGAAAGGTTCGCAGGAAAAACGGTACTCGTGAAACCTCCATGTGAGTTAGAATCTCTCCACTTTCATCTTTATTTTCTTTCCGCGAATTAAACGTAGGAAGAAGCACTGTATTGATTGGTTTTTCTAGGAACCTATGCTGTCTGAATTGTATCAGTAAAACACAATATGTTGCGATTTTTTTATGTGACCGTTCCATTTTAAATAGCTCTGCAGCATATTCCTAGCTGTGCTGTTTTCAGTGACTGTTGTGGAATCTTGTATTCATACTATAATGAGTATTTCTGTATATTTATGTGCAATACTTCAAATTAGTTTATGTTGTGGTTCAGCTACCAATCACTGCACCCAGTATCGACCGTTTACAAGTCTTCCAGCGTTTCACTACAGTCTTCTAGCTTTGCTACTTCTTTGTATATAATAGCAGCATTTCACAAGAGCCTCAAGGAATTTCCGATGTTGTCTGCTGTATCATTTACATATTCAGGGTAAGGCAGAACTGCACCGACAAACTTTTTCAAACAGAAGTCTAGTAAATGTGAGCTCTAAAATGCATACCTTAAGAGCTATGAGCACATGTTCATCTTCGCTTCTATGAAACACATATCGTCTGCTTTCGATATTCTGAGGAAGGGTAAATTGACCAAGACAAGAAAGAAATGTTCAGGACATGAGGGCTCTGAAGTGCACATCTAAAATGCGTACCTTAAGAGATATGAGCGCTTGCTCTCTTCACTACCGTGAACAACATCTTTTCTAACGAACAAGTGCTCATGGCTCTTAAGGCCACCTAGAAGCTCATGTTTACTGAACACTTTCTTCTTGTTTTGGTCCATACAACGTTTTCTTGCTTTAGCCCATCTTTCCACATCGATGGCGTTTCTGGTTCATCATATACACTGTGAAAAGTAACGGTGCTATAACGTTTGGTTGATTCGAACCCAAGAATTTTGTGGCCTCCAGAAGGATGAGAAACTATATCGTAAATAATCTGAAGGTCAAGAACCACAGTCTCGACCTCGTATTTTGTCTACAGCTTTCGGGACTTTATGAATGACGAAAGCAAACAGCGATTCGATGGATCGAGGTTGATGAAACCAAACTGTACTGTCTCCATAAAGGTCATCCTTGGGAGCACAATATACAATTATGAGCCAACTGAACATGCGACATGAAATCGCGCAGGAGACCAACGTAAACTTGAGGAGACTTATGCCACTTTTGGTAAACATTTTTGGAATACAGTGATCAATTAATTGTTATATTTAGATTAAAGTTCAGTCTTGATCGCGTTATGTCTGTTTTAATGAGTAACCGGTTTCGATTTTTTCTATAAAACCATCATCAGACCCATTGGCTCCCTTGGGTTGGTAGGTGGAGCTCTCCTTGCTGCTGTGCAGTCAACTGATCAGTTGACTGCACAGCAGCAAGGAGAGCTCCACCTACCAACCCAAGGGAGCCAATGGGTCTGATGATGGTTTTATAGAAAAAACCGAAACCGGTTACTCATTAAAACAGACATAACGTGATCAAGACTGAACTTTAATCTAAATATAACTTATGCCACTGGTGAATAGCTCGCTAGAATAATTAGTTACTTGCTGTTCGAAAATAATTATTTATAGGCGCGTTTCGAGCACAGCTCATCATCAGAATGTCAAAATGAAAAACTTTCGTACAGAGTATGGAGTCACATATGTAACCGTCAACATCAGCACACAACTAAGTACCGTACTCAGATGAGTACTGATGCTGACGATTGACACATGTAACTCCATACTTCGTAAGAAGATTTTTATTTTTGATGTTCTGACGATGGGCTGTACTCGAAACGTGTCAATAAATACGAGTTTTTGAAAAGTGAGTGAACATTACCCGTGATCTATCAAGCAGTAGTCCAAAACTTTATAACTGTTGCCCACTGCAAGACTGAATGTCACCTGTGGCGTTGTGGACACGCTACACGATAAGGAAAGTACATAAGCGGAGCAAAGACGAATGAGGAACCATTCTAGCGACGATAGGGGTAGCAATGTGATTGCATTTCCATTGACAAAAGCGACTCTGACACATTTTTTTGGCTCAGCACCTCACAACGATGATCTCGTTGACAGGGAAGCTGGTCGTTTATTCACGCGCTACCTTGGTGAGAGGTTGAAGGACAGTGAAATCACAAGTAGTCGACAAGGTGTTGGACGCCCACGACGCTTCACAGAACGTGGTACTCGGAGGCTTGCCTACTCTCTAAAGTAGAATAGGGGCAACCCGTGGCACATACGACGACAGAGTGCAATGCTGACACAGGTACAAATATTTCGGAGCGAACCATTCACCGCGCGTAGTGGAACATGGGACTTCACAACAGGCCTCCCTAAAGTGCAACAACGACATCGTCATTTACTACTCCATTGGGAGCGACACATTGAACCGTAGATCATCAGAAACGTCTCACCTTGTCAGGTGTATAGCGTTTCCTGCTACACCAGGTCGAACATAGTCTCCGGATACGTCCTCCAGGTGTCGGCTGCCCGAAACATGCACCGCGCCAGGACGGTGTATGGTGCGCGCCGGCAATTGGCTGTCGGCCGGAAGGTCGTGACGTCTCCACCCAGGGATTCTCACACCAGAAGCTCTCTCAGAATCCAAATCAAGCACGACACAATACACAGGGGCGGTGTCATCAGTACAGGAGACTGCTAGAATACTTGCAGGGGATAACAGCCTCTGGTGATGGATCTCACCCCTACGAGTGACGACATTTGTGTTAGGACGACTGTATAACCACAGGAGGATGAGCGGCTGCACCACCATGATCTCCATCTGATGCTCTCCAGGGTAGGAGTGTGGCTGCTGCTGTCCAGGAGGTGCTGGAAGATAGTGCAGCGTTGGAGGGCCAAACTAGGGACAGTTGCTTGCTGTCCCATGTCGCTTAGTAGCCTGGCAGAGACCTCTCGTCGTAGTAGACACTGCCGGGCTGCAGATACTGCTAAAATGGACAGTTATTTGTATGGATTAGGTACCCACTTGTGCCAACACGCTGCTTCCAGCGTTCGGGACAACAAATCCGTGACCTGGCAGTGTAGAAACTTAAAAACAAATCTATGTCCAGGGCATCTCCATCTGTTGTAATACATGTTGCTAAAGAACACCACGTACAGCTGAATAATAATCTTTAATGGGACGCGACTCATTTCGTAGCCTACAGCCATCTCCTCGGATGTACATTTAAACAGGAGAAGTCTGAATGACCAGTCCTTGTTTTGTGACGGTACGCACCGGAACACTGTATAAGTAGCTCTGGGAAAAAGATCAGAAGATTATGAGTTTTGCTACGATAGAAGTTTTGCTGCAGTTGAAGCGATTTAAAGCTATGCCTACTTAGTGCGAGAAAGGCGTACGCAGTGAGCAGCGGCGGGCAGTGGGAGATGGCTGTGGCCAGCTGTCTCTTGTTCCCCTCACCCCCACCCCCCCACTACTTGGTGCACCACTTTGCACGGGCTCCACTATACTGCTGCCACATGGCACTTCACTCAGATTATTCGATTCGATAAGATTTCGTGTGTCAAGTGCCCGCTCTACCTGTCACTGTTTAGTCACTGTTTAGTCGTGTTTTCTCAGTTCTCTCGAGTAACGTGCTAATATAATAAGTGTTTAAAGTCTTCGATCGTCATGTGCAATGGATAAAATAACCAGTTATTTCAATATAAAACTAAAACAAAAAGCAAACTAGACAAAGAAGCTGAAAAAACGCCCAAGCTGATAGTGGAAACTATCAAACTGAGTCAGCATTGCCTGTTTCATCCAACGGCATTTCACCTTCTTCTGTTGAGGACGTGAAAGAAGGTGATCAAAAGCGGCTAGACTCTTGGATTTTGAAGAGAAGAACGAGTTTTGTAAAAAAAAAAAATACAGTTGCCTTATTGTACACAACCAAAAACTGGGCTGTGAGGTTTGTCGAAATGTTAGATCGCTGGACACTGAAAAAAACTGGTATGGATACATCTAAGCAATGAACTAGATATGATATCACTAGTTTTGGGGAAACTCGAGCCCAGCAACAAAAAGCGTTGAGAAAAAAATATGTGTGATAGTAAAGTCAGTGCTGCACACGGAGCAGCTGAAAAAATTTTAGGAGAGTCCCAACAAGGAACACTGGAAAATACTTGTGTCTGACCATATCAAAAGAGAAAGAAGTTACAGCAAGATCTCATACTGCCTATAGCAAAAGAGAACCAGTCTTTGAACAACTTTGTTCATGAGCTCAATGCATTAAATAGAGGTAGAATTCTACATTACAATAATCTGTGTGTGAATGTCATTAAAGAATCGGTGCAGAAACGAGAAAACATATTGTACGGGAAACAGTACAAGCGGACTATAAGTCTGCAGTCATCATAGATGAATCAACTACTTTAAGCAAAAAATTAGCTCTAATTTTGTATACTAGAGTTTGCATTACAAAATAGAGTATGGAATGCCCGACAAATTTAGTTTTGGATTTTGTTGAACTCGAAAGTGTGACGTCTCTTATCTTTTTTCATGTTGTGATTCAATGTCTTGAAGGCTAGAAATCAGATGAAAAAAATTTTAAGAGTAGATTAATTTCTGTGGTATGTGAGGGAGCTGCAGTGATTATTGGATGAAAAGCTGGAACTGCGGCTCTTTCTGACTACAAGTTTCTGTCTATTATTGTTTGGCTTTGTTGTAATCATAGGCGTGAGGTAGTAAAGAAAATGAGTAATTATCAGTCGATTTAAATTATTTACTAAAAAACTTTGTTCTGAACCAAGCCTCACCAAAGTACGCCGAGAGTTGCTTTTATTTGCAGACGAACTTGGACTTCGACTTTTGAAAATAGGATGGGTGTTAGACACAAGATGGGTTGCATCCAGTATTCGTATAGATTCAGCAGTTAGAAAGAACTGTGAGGTTCTTGCAAATGATATTGTAGCAGTTAAAGAAGATCCAGCGTGTGACACTTCGAACGGATGGAAGTACGAAGAGCTACTCAGGAAGCTGACATCGACGATGTGGTGTTAACGTGTGATGCACTTCAAAAACTTTCAGAAGTTAGTAAGAGTCCGCAGCTCGTGGTCGTGCGGTAGCGTTCTCGCTTCCCACACCCGGGTTCCCGGGTTCGATTCCCGGCGGGGTCAGGGATTTTCTCTGCCTCGTGATGACTGGCTGTTGTGTGATGCCCGTAGGTTAGTTAGGTTTAAGTAGTTCTAAGTTCTAGGTGACTGATAACAATAGATGTTAAGTCCCATAGTGCTCAGAGCCATTTGAACCAAGTTAGTAAGAAACTGCCACAGCGAAACTTATTTGTTGTTTGGAAAGGACAGCCCCAAGGGCAGATTCATCCGGCTGTTTGGATGTTGGTTCTCGGAGCATAGCGCTTAGGTGGTAGTTCTTGCAGTAACACCCAAGAAATATTGCTGCCGCTACAATACGTTCAAAGATGTGTAAGTAGGCTGTTTAGGTTTTTATGTTGGTAACGCCATGTAGCGCTCTATATGAAAATCACTGACTGTGCTGTGTGCAGTCTGTGGCTGGTTTGCATTGTTGGAATTTGCCATTGTAGTGTTGGGCAGTTGGCCGTTAACAGCGCGTAGCGTTGCGCAGTTGGCGATGAGCCGCCAGCAGTGGTGGATGTGGGGAGAGAGATGACGGAGTTTTGAGAGCGGATGATCTGGACTTGTGTCCATCAGAGACAGTAAATTTGTAAGACTGGATGTCATGAACTTCTGAACACTATTAAGGTATATACATCGTTTGTTCTTTATCAAAATCTTTCATTTGCTAACCATGCCTATCAGTAGTTAGTGCCTTAAGTAGTTGGAATCTTTTATTTAGCTGGCAGTATTGACGCTCGCTGTATTGCAGTAGTTCGAGTAACGAAGATTTTTGTGAGGTAAGGGATTCATGAAAGGTTTAGGTTTAAAGGATTATTAAAAGTCAGATTGCGTTGCGCTAAAAACGAGCGAAATGTCTGAGTAGGTTGAGTTCTGCTCAGCTGTTTGAAAATAAAATATCGTAAGTGTTTTACTAGCACAGTAATTCAATAACTTTTCTAAGGGGACGTTTCAAATAGTTTAAATGGCTCTGAGCACTATGGGACTTAACTTGTGAAGTCATCAGTCCCCTAGAACTTAAAACTACTTAAACCTAACTAACCTAAGGACATCACAAACACCCATGCCCGAGGCAGGATTCGAACCTGCGACCTGCCACCCCGGCTGGCCTACAATACGTCACTGGTGACTTACAGATATCTAGAAGGGACACTCCAGCAGATCTTGTTGCCTTTACTCGTCAAGCGATTTATGCTCTAGTGCAGAATTTCTCGATGAGAGGGCCAGCTTAGCGACAGTACGTACATGTGTGGACTGGGTCCTCAGCTCACACACACACGCAGCGGCAGTAGCGTGAGAACTGAGGCGGTGTCGGGGACAGGCGGCCGGCACGTGGAAGGCGAGATGGGAATGCCGGCTAATTAAGGGCCGGAGTGGGCCCGGCCCGCGCCGGAAACCCGCGATTACGCAGTCGCGCCTGGGCCGCACGCCCTGCGCCCTTCGCCTGCCTCCTCTGCGAATGGCCCTGCAAATGGGCGGCCCTAATGCCTGCGCCGCGCACCTTGCAAACACGGATTACCGGCCTCGGCTCGCGGCGATCCTTAATGGAGTGCCGCTTCTCCCCTCGCGCTCTCGTTTTCGGCCGGCCCGCCTTATTAAGCCGGCAGATGGGGTATCAGCACCGCGACACCGCGCCGGCGGGCTCCCCACCGTCCGCTGAGAAGGCCACGCCGAGTGCCAGAATCCCGTGTGCGCCGCCAGTCGAGCATTCCGATCGCTGCGTAATGGACCGTTTCAGATGAACTCTTTCGTATCAAATGGTTCAAATGGCTCTGAGCACTATGGGACTCAACTGCTGTGGTTATCAGTCCCCTAGAACTTAGAACTACTTAAACCTAACTAACCTAAGGACATCACACACATCCATGCCCGAGGCAGGATTCGAACCTGCGACCGTAGCAGTCGCACGGTTCCGGACTGCGCGCCTAGAACCGCGAGACCACCGCGGCCGGCGAACTCTTTCGTATCCCTGGACGCTACCGCAACTGGCCTAAAACAGCTTTCGAGAGGTGCACGATTACAGTATGCACTGGATGCTTACTGTACAATTGGAAGTCCAATATAGCCACCTTCGACATAATTCACTCTGTGCCAAAAGAAAAAAAAAATGGGACGAAAATCGGTCGATTTGATGTGCATGTACAGACAAACAAATTGTTACAATTTCAGACAAATTGGATGATTTATTCAAGAGAAAGAAAGTCACAAATGGCTCTAAACACTAGGGGACTTAACTGCTGAGGTCATCAGTCGCCTAGAACTTAGAACTACTTAAACATAACTAACCTAAGGACAACACACACATCCATGAGCGAGGCAGGATTCGAACCTGCGAGCGTACAGGTCGCTCGGCTCCAAATAGCTTCACACATTCAGCAAATAATTCAAATGTTTGTTCACCCATCCCTCTTATGCAACCAGTTATTCGGCTTGGCATTGACTGACACAGTTGTTGGAAGCCCTCCTGAGGGACAGCGTGGAAAATTCTATCCAACTGGAGCGTCTGATCGCCAAAATCCCGAGATGGTTGGAGGGCACTGCCCATAACACTCTAAACGTTCTGAACTGGAGAGAGATCCAGCGACCTTTCTGGTCAACGTCTGGTTTGGCAAGAATGAAGACATCCAGTGGAAACTCCCAGAGTGTTCAGGCAGGCATGCAAGCCGAGCATGGTTTACCATAAAGGGCAACAAAACTGGACGTAGAACGTCGTCGACGTTCGGCTGTTCTGAAAGTGTGCCGCGGATGACAACCAAAACTGTCCTGGTATGAAAAGGAAGAGCACTCCACACCATCATTCCAGGTTGTCGGGCCGCGTGGTGGGCGACAGTCAGTTTGGTATCCAACCATTGTCCGGGACGTCGTCGATGGTCACCGGGACTCATTTCGAAACAGGGCTCATCACTGAGGACAATTCTTCTCCAGTCAATGAGATTCCAGGTCGAAGACGTGCCTGAGGCGCGCCAAACTGCGATGGGATACTAACTTGACTGTCACCGATGATGTGGCCCATCCAGGTAATTGCCTCATGATGAGTATGTTTCTTTTTTTTCTTGGAATGTGTTGTCACACCCTTGAAAGAAGACACTGGTCGCTTTGGATCGCTGTAGATGGAGTAGAACTGATGTGACAATCGAGTTGAGTGACATAGTTGTGGTGAGACGGAATGTACTGATATTTTTGCGGTGTCCACGACACTGCAGGAAGTTTTTGGCTTTCTCATTCGTTGTTTTCGCCAATTCCCTAGCAAATTGCCACATTCCAACTTGGACTTAAGCCCAAACTACAGATCAGTCTGTCGCCATTTACTGGTTTTTCACCATCATATTCGTTGTCTTCGCCAACTCACAATCAAATTGTCGCATTTCAACCTAACCTAATCTTGATGCAATAATTTACCAACAGCCGTATGTATTGTAGAAATTTATTTTATTTTATGAACTTCTATGTGCACATAGAAGTTCACAAAATAAAATAAATTTCTACAACACATGCGGCTGTTGTTAAATTATTGCATCAAGAAGTTCATGCCAGCCGTCGTCCCACGATCCATAATGGATCAACGAAGATTGACCTAGACATCGTCTGATGACATGAAAACCAGCTTGTGCCTGGTGATAAAGTAAATTATCATAAACAATTATTGGTCGCAGTTTTTTCAAAGTTTCAACATACAAGGACAGTTCCAGAAATACCTTATCTGACTTTCAGGTAGCAGTTGTTATTTCAAACAAATGACTATGGTAGAAAGTACCAACATTATAAAGCTTAAGTTTTAGATATGACGATACTTAGTATTTGTTTGATTGATAATGAACGATCTCAGCGATTTTGTAAACACGGATGAAACAGTAGTCGTTATGTGGTATAACGCTTTCATTTGATAAATCTTAGTCTAATTAATTTTTAATCTGAGCTGCACTCTACTCTGCTCCTTCGTTTACAACAGTAAAATATTGGGTGGCAGAGTACAAGCGAGGCCGTACGGGTTGCCAGACAAACATCGCAGTGATCGACCAAATAAGTTGATACGCAAGTAAATGTAAAGAAAAGCCACAAAAGTCTACTGAATACTATCGACCGAAAATGCGCGAGCTAGCAGACATTGCAGGCCTTTCAAAAAGTTCTACGCATGGCATAATGACTGAAAATTTGGACTTGAGAAAGCGATGCGCAAGATGGGTCCACGTTAGCTCACAATGGAATAAAAACAACTTCTTGAGGATCATGTATACAATTTGTCTAGTGATGTCTCACCGCAACAGAGCCGAGTTTTTGCGTCGATTCATAACCATGGGTGAAAGATGCGTCCACCTCTTCACACAGAGACAAGGAACAGTCAAAACAATGAACGGAAAGGATAGAATTGGCTCCAAAAAGGAGAAGACGGTTCCATCTCCAGGCATGACCATGGAGTCGGTTTTTAGGGGTGATTATATTTATGAAGGAAAAACAATCATTGGCGAGTATTATACGAACTTATAGCGGAAAAGAAAATTTCGTTTCATCACGTCAGTGCGCAATATAGCCAAAAATGAACAGGTGGAATCTGCAGCTGACGGCTACTTTGTAGAGTTCGACGGTTCTCTCTATAAACAGAGCTTCGTGGCTACTGAACATCGCTGGTGGAAGTGTACCGAGCTGACAAGAGACTGTGTGGAGAAATAAAGTTTTTTTCCCAAACTTTTTGTGTTTTCTTTGCTAGTAACATGTGTCGTAGAGTGCAGCACATAGTACCACACCGCTAGAAAAGAAACAAATTCCTAACGTGGCTGTATCCTACCTGTGAAAGGCCACTTATGCTAGCAAAGGTGCCACGTTCCACAGAAATGTCTCTCTGCAGAAGTGTCACTCTGCGCAAGTGTTCCAGCCCCGTACCAATCGGACGTGTTACCCTTGAGCGCTAAAGTAATCCACTGCGGTGAAGTATTCTATACGCTCCGGTCGGTTGTTTGAAAGTAGCGCATTAACATGCAGGCCCATATTCACGTGATGGCTACCTAGCCTAGGGGCCAGTAGCACAAAGGAGCTCACACTACGATAATGTAAAATAGAAGAAACTATGGTGCGGGATGAAACTATTTTATCTGGGTTTGTTCGGCTAAACTGAGTGACCTGCTTAAACTTCGGGTCCGTCGCATCAATTTCCCAGGGGCAGCCAACCATACGCGTAGCACTGCAACTGACGAAACCGGAATTTCGGCAGTTTGAAATGAGCTCTATTTCGCAGAAAGACGAATTCTTTCATCCCAATTGGGACTGTTTCCTTAATACTGAGGGAGCTCTAAGATGTGCCCGTCATTTATGATCACGAATACTTTCGAAAATTGAAATTAGTGAATTATGAGGGATCGAATTTATTTCTCAGAAGAACTGCCCAACAGTTTGACTGCAGACAATACTGAGAGTGATGTTGTAAGACAACTATATTATAATGATATTACAAGAGGTTTCAGTAGGTTGAAGTATAGACAAGAAGTAATTAGCCAATAGCGGGCCGTTGTGGCCGAACAATTCTAAGCGCTTCAGTCTGGAACTACGCGACCGCTACGGTCGCAGGTTCGAATCGTGCCTCGGGCATGGATATGTGTGATGTCCTTAGGTTAGTTAGGGTTAAGTAGTTCTCAGTCTAGGGAATTGATGACCGCAGATGTTAAGTCTCATAGTTCTCAGAGCCAATTAGCCAATAAGAGTATTTAAAACTTACACTTCAAGGCAGATTATTTGGTAAAGCATTGTATTCGAATTACGAGGTGCGTTAAATAAGTAATGCAACACATTTTGTTTTTCTTAAAGCAGGTTGGTGTTATTCAGAATTCCAATACACAATATTATTCTCTTTTGGCTGAAAACCATATTTTTCAACGTAATATCCGTTTGATGCGACGGTCTTACGCTGCCTAACTGGGAGGGCCTTGCGGCCGCATGGTATCATCTTGCTGGTCGATGTTGGAGCCAATGTCCTGCCGTATCAACAAGTTCCCGTTCGTGGAGTGCGTGCTTCGTCGGGCCAAACGAAAGCTGGAAGATGCGAGATCCGGGCTGCAGCGTGATTGAGGAAGAACAATCCAATAAAGTTTTGTGAACCGCTCCCTGGTGCGCGGACTTGCTGAGGCCTTGCATTGTCGTGGAGAGGGAGAAGTTCATTTGGATTTTTGTGGCGAGGAACACGCTGAAATCGTTTCTTCAATTTCGTAAGGCACGCTGTAGGTCGGACAGGTTTGCACGACCTTGTTGCCTTGGTGACATCCGCTTCGCCCACCGACTCACCGTGCTTTCGTTTACTGCCAGATCTTCGAAGACATTCTGCAAACGGCTATGAATATCTACGAAGCTCTTGTTTCCCACCAAAAGAACCTCAATGACAGCTCTCTGCTTGCAACACACCTCCGTTACAGACGCTATCAGTCAGTTGATGGCCTGTTGTTTCCGTATCCATATTACAGTGCCCCATTTATTGAGTTTCTGAATAACTAGCTTCGAGTATAATTGGGAAAAGTTGGGTGGGTACGTTCTTTGAGCATGACGCGGCTCCTGCACATTGTAGCCGTCAGGTGATGCATATTAACCCAACATTCCGCGGAAGATGGATCGGCAAAAATGCTCATATTCCTTGGTCGCCATGATACCAGGATCTTATTTGAAAGCCCGCATCTCGTGGTCGTGCGGTAGCGTTCTCGCTTCCCACGCCCGGGTTTCCGGGTTCGATTCCCGGCGGGGTCAGGGATTTTCTCTGCTTCGTGATGGCTGGGTGTTGTATGCTGTCCTTAGGTTAGTTAGGTTTAAGTAGTTCTAAGTTCTAGGGGACTGATGACCATAGATGTTAAGTCCCATAGTGCTCAGAGCCATTTCTTATTTGAAAGTGTGTGTGAAATCTTATGGGACTTAACTGCTAAGGTCATCAGTCCCTAAGCTTACACACTACTTAACCTAAATCATCCTAAGGACAAACACACACGCCCATGCCCGAGGGAGGACTCGAACCTCCGCCGGGACCAGCCGGGATCTTATTTACCCCTTTTAGATTTATGCCTGTAGGGATAAGTTACAGGCAAAGTACACAAAGAAAAAATAAAGATAAGAGATTGATGGCATCACGCATAACTCTGTCGTAAATCGGGAAGAGAATTCGAAAGTGGTTGAAGGTAGAATTTATGAAAAGTAACTTCGAACATAATCATTTTGCTTTACGAGAGACCTTCTGTGAATATTTGTTTGGATTACACTGTAACAGCTGTATGTCCGTAAGCAACATAAATTGCACACACGTTGTATGGAATGCTTTATTCGAATTAATCTGCACTTCGTTAGGAATTAGAGTTAAAACGGGAAAGAAATGCGTGTGTGTAAACCTAGAACAGGATAAGCAACGTACGTCCGAATGACTCGAAAATCAAAGGTGAAACTAATCCCAGTTCCAGAGTGATTCTGACGACTGCGAAGCTTCCCAGTAACATCGGGAGAAGAGAATTCGGCGCACAGCCACGAATTGACGTCTGTCGATCGGCCGGACCGTGGTAATGACAAGTGAGCAGATGCTGCCAATCACCTGGCCGGCGAGTTTTTAACTCGAACTGCGGTGGCTGGTATTCAGCCCCCTGGAAGTAGGTCGCTTGCTTTTTACCGATGAGGTGGTAGGAGAGGGGACAATCGTATCGAGCAGTCGGCGCTGGCCTCGATTTCACGAGTACGCGCAGCCCAGCCCAATACTGACACAGTCCTCGCTTACCCACCCCCATTCCCACCCTCAGCTCACCCCCTGCCACCCCTTTCCCAGTGAACGGGCCGGCGTCGCGTCAGCGTGACGAGCGAGCGACTGCTGTCCATCAGCTGTGTTCGGCGGCGCCGATGCCGCGCGCGGAGGGAGGGTCCGGCGTGTTTTGCCCCGTCCGTTGTTGTCGCTGTGACGAACTGTCACGAGTGTCCGACAACTGCTACGACGAATTCGAAGCGCCGCAGCACAAAAAATCATTGAATTTGGAGAGTTGTTAAAGCGTAAGAGAGCTGACAGAACGCAGTATATAAAGTACGTAAGGTACAAAAAGAATAACAGCCGAGTGAAAAGATTTTCCAGTTCTCTCGTGATTGTTTTTTTCCATTTTTTTCCTCCGTATACATCTTGCATCTAATGAAAGGAAAGGAAGCACAGACATCTAAAAAATTAGACTGACACAAAATACAAAATAATAAAACAAAAATTGCTAGAAGAGAAAATCAAAGTAGTACAGGCATGCATGGATATAGCAAAGATAGAGGTTTCCTATAGTAAAATTAAAGAGAGCTTAGGAGGAATGAGATGAGCCTGCGTGAATAGTAAGAGATCAGATAGTAAGCCGGTATTAAACAAAGAAGGTAAGGCTAGAAGGTGGCAGACATATGTGAAAGGGCTATACTAGGGAAACGAAGAGAGTAATACAGAAGGGGAAGAGGAAGGTAAATGGAAGATAGATACTTCGAGAAGAATTCGACAGAACACTGCAAAACCTAAGTCGAATCAAGGCCTCTGGAATAGACGGCATTTCCACAGATTTACTGAGATTCTTGGGAGAGCCAGATATGACAAAAATATTCCATCCGCTATGGTAACGTATTAGACAGGCGAAATATCGTCCGATTTCAAGAATAATGATAATTAACCCTGCATATTATCTCAGACTGAAGAAAGGCAAACCTATGTTTGTATCATTTGTCGTTTAAGAGAAATCTTTTGAAATGCTGACTGGAATACGTGGTCTGAAATTCTGAAGGTATGAAGTATAGATCATAGGACTACAACTCGTACAAAAACTAGACTGCAGTTTAAAAGTTGAAGGCCCTGAAAGGAAAGCAGCAGTTGAGGAGAGAGTGAGACAGGTATGTAGCCTCCCTATGATGTTGTTCAGCCGGTGCATTGAGCAAGCTGCGAAGGAAACCAAGCAAAAATTTCGAAAGAGCATTAAACTTCGAGGAGAAGAATTACAAACTTCGTGGGTTAGCGAATCTGTCGGAAAAAGATATGGAAGAGCAGCTGGATGGAATGGATATAGTCTCGGAAAGAGCTTGTAAAACAGTCACCAGAAAAGTAAAATCAGGCTAACGGAATGCAATCGCGTTAAGACAGAATTAGATCAGGAAAATGAGACACCAAAATAAGTCGATGATTTTGCTATTTAGGCAGTGAGAAACTGCCAATACCCAAATCTGAGATGATTTAGACGGCAGACTAGAAAGGGAAGATCGGCCTTTCGGAAAATGCGAAGTATTAATTTAAAAATTAGGGTTTTTGTTTCTCACAGTGTTTGTCACGAGTGAAGCATCGTACAGAAATAACGTGTAGAAGATGAACTGTTGATACATGAAAAAAATAAGCATTTGAATTGTGATGCTACTCAAAGTTAGAAGGGTAGATCGGATAACTGATAACTGAAAAAAAGAAGTCTGTTACATACAAGATGTGTGAGGAAAGCAATGAGATTGATGTTTTATTTACCAAAGCTTTTATTTTTTTTCGACAACAGTACTATCGCCTTCAAAGCATTTCCCTTCGCCAGCTACGCACCGGTGGAATCGTTGATTCCAGTCCTGTTAACAGCGCTGAAAGCCTTCAAGTGGTAGGGCCTTCAACATGTCGGTCACATTCTTTACAATGTTTTCCAGAGTCCCAAAATGAATCCTCCTTTTCAACATCGGGAAAAGAGAAAAGTCAGAGACTCAGATCAGGTGAACAGTGGGGCTACAGAACTAAAGGGTTGCCTTTTGAGGTCAAAAATTCCCTGATGGAAGTGCCCATGCCACATGGGCCTCCGTCGTGAATCAGCATCCACTTATTTTTAATGTCCGGTTTCACTTGTTTCACCCTTTTCCTGAGCGTTTCAGCGACGTCTTTGTAAAGCACTTGGTTGACAATCTGTCCTGTGAGCCGTGGTAAAAATTGCTGTTTTGAAGGGCGCGCCCCAGCGCGTAGTGTGAAGCAGTCTCCCTCCGTTTCTGGCGGTGGCGCCGCTGTGGCAATCGCAGCTTTGGTGTCTCCCTCGGGTGGGAAAGGTGAAAGGTTGTCTGTTTATGTGCATTTAAGGGGCGCTATGAGCTCGCCAGTCGGTCAGTTGGTCAGTCGGAGTGAGTCTGGGTCAGTCACTCGTCACCTGTTGCTGGTCTATCGCTCGCATTTGTGCGGCAGTTAGTGTCTGTCTGTCGTTTGGAGTGCTAGTATGTCGTTTGGATCAAACTTTAAAGCCATCAAAATGAGAATCTTTACACTACGCCAGTAACAGAACTCAGCTAGTGGTCGCCCGGTCGGGGCTGAGTTCCTGCATCTGAGTCTGCGCGTTAGGCCGCCAGTCTGCTCGAGTTGCTCGGGCAACGGTCATTGGCGGTTGGATCGAACGGTTGGTCGGTCACGCACTGAGACACAAGATGACTTGTCCGCCTTGAGCGTCGGCGCATGTGAGGTCGCCACGTGAGTCCAGTGGGCGACCCCGTATAGAGGGGGTAGTGGCTTCGCGGCCGACACGAGAACAGGAGTCAACCCACGACATCGGTCTAGCTGGTGGGAGCTGCGACTCCGTGAGACGGGAGATTGGCGCGCCTTCCTGGGTCCGTTGAAGCGGCTGACAGCGGACGGGTCGAGAGAGCGATTTGGGGGTGCTGCGCCAGGTCTTCGCCAGAAATCGCAGTTTATTAGAAGTTAAGTGACTGCTGATATGTTGTTTCATTTACTTGTTAAATTCTACTTGTTTTCTTGGTCAGTCTCTCGTCCCCAGCTTGCTCCTCTGTCTGTCGTCCGCATTTGTTAGGCAGTTAGTGTCTGTCTGTCTGTCTGTCGGTCTGCCGTACGTTAACAGCGAATTTATTGTTTGAAGTGTAACGGCCGATTTCCTGAAATATGTTTTTATCTTGCCTATCATCTTGAGAGGCGGTATATGTCTAATGTAGAGCATGTTTGGCCAACTTCTTATATTTTATATCAGACTGCATTTCATGGGTTTTTATTTAAATGGTCATGGTATATAAAGTTGCCACCCTTCCCCCGTAAGAGTTTTTTGTTTTAATCAAGTTGCACCTTCGGTGGCAAGTTAACCTTTTAATGTTAGTGTTTTGTACCATTTACATCCCTCCTACGGGGTACATAGTTTATGTGCTTGTGCGAGTGGTTAAAATTTTTAGTTTAAAGTAATCTGGAGTGTTGCAGATTTGCACCAGTGTAGTCTTTCAGAGGTTGTTGTGAGCGGTCGTGACTACGGCCGTGTCAAAAGGGAGCGGCAATGATCTCAGCCCGAAAGCTCACACTGTCAAAAATTGTTCTTTCTGCCTCTGAATAAATTGTAACTTGATATTTAGAGGGTGCTTTCTGATTATAATTTTAAATCTGTTTTAAAAAAAGGCTTTTATGAGTAAAATTTCCATTTGTTGAAAGAAATTTGATTTGTTTTCATCAGTTACTCACTGGCAACTACATCCACGCTCAAATAGTGTGATTAAGTGTGTTAATGTTCTTGATGAATCGTTAGTAAATAAAGTAAATTCTTAAGAAAAAGTTTTGAAAGTAAATTCACGGTTCATGCTGGACGAACAAATTCTTTATGCACGACATCCCTATTCGCAGAAAAACAAATCAGAACAGTTATGAGCTTAGATTTGTTCATTCACGTTTTTTCACTCGACGAGATGTCTCAGTCTGCCACTACTCACTTTGCAGCTTTGTCTCAGGATCGTACTCAAAAATCCAAGATTCATCAGGATAGAAACATTCGTCAATCGTCTGAAGAAAATCAACGCACACGTTTCTTCGTTTGTTCTCCTGCTCAACTGTGACGTTTCTCGGTACCATTTTGGCAAAAAGCTACCGCATGAGCAAAACATCGGCCAAAATTTGACGTACGGTGAAATAGTTTAACAGGTCACCTACCATCCTTGCTTTTAATCGTCGTTCTGATCTCACTAGAGTACGCACTCGTTCGATGTTTCCGTCGGGTTTTGAACTTGAAGGTCCTCCTGAGTCAGATTCATCTTCAACCTGTTACTGGCGACCCCAACATAATTTGTGCCAGTGGAACGGTTGTGCTCTTGAAAAAGAATGTTAAACAAAGGCCTGTCTCAGCTTTTCAAAGGTCGCTCTCGCTAATTTACCAAGTTCAACACAAAACTTGATGGCATAATTTTGCTCTAACTTCCACTGATACATTTTCGTAACATACAACGAAAACACAACTTCACTGATGGCGCTCTCAAAAATCATGTGACAGATGTACGGAGCTGAAACTCGGACTAAACATCTGGAAGGGATAAGCAAACTGGATTACACAAATACAACAAAACAGCGATCCAGATCATCCGTAATATTGTCAGTCTCATTACTTTTCTCACACACCTCATAAATTTATTAAAAGAAGGAGTTGTTTGGCAAGACACATACTGGGGCATCAGGGAATCGTCAGTCTGGTAATGGAGGGAAGTCTGGAGGATATCAACTGTTGAGGGAAATTAGGGCTTAACTGTTATAACCAGTGTGGCGTAGAAAATGGTGCGAATGTAAAGTGGCTGGAGGTTGTGTGGATGTAAATCCACACATTTTTCACCGAATTTTAACAACTCTTAGCTTGTACTCTAGGTGACACAAGTAAGATATTCAGCGCTCAATTGACCAAAATTCTGAACTTAATTTGCACAACAATATAACACTCAATTAAAAAATCAGCACCTTTAAATTTCAACAACCTGACAGTAAGAAGGGCAAGAAATATTTCACCAAAATAATTGCAAAACAATAGAAGGACAACATGAAAACACACCTCAGTCAACCTTAGCCCAAAATACCAAAGCCTAACATCAACCAGTCAAAGCCGGTATCTTAACACTAAACAAGCAGTTAACAAGGGAGCGAAAATCGATAATAGAGTACACCAGCCCAAGTTACCTCCTCGCTGGCATAAGAAAAGAAAACAACAGAACAGTGAATGCCAGCAAACGAGGAGACATTAAAATGTGGCTGAACACAACAACAGTGACCTCAGCGTAGTTGAAAATTCTTATGTCTTTGTAATTTAATTTGGCCAACCCAGTCACACTCGTCTACACTACGTGACTGCACTGCTGACAACCAGTATAATTTTCTTTATCCGTCATTGCCAGCCGCATGGAGTGGCCGCGCGGTTTGAGGTGTCTTGTCACGGACTGCGCGGTCTCTCCCGCCGGATGTTCGAGTCCTCCCTCGGGCATGGGTGTGTGTGTTCTTCTTAGCATAAATTAGTTTAAGTAGTGTGTAAGTCTAGGGACCGATGACCTAAGCAGTTTGGTCCTTTAGGAATTCGCACACATTTGAACATTTTCGTCATTGCCAATAACACACTGCTGCTATCAAAACTAGACTTCTGGCCACACTACATTTCCCGAATCCACGAAGTCCAACAATATGCGCTGCTCCAGATCTGAACGACGCTCCAACTGCAAGTCCACCAGGCTGCCTCGCTGTCTTGCTCCCCGACTTCCTGCTTCGCTACGTCCAGACGGCTGGTGTCCTTGGAAGTTGCTAGCTGCGCTGCCATCCATCTGGTCGTGTTCTAACTGCTCCACCCAGGTGAGGCTCCATCCTGTTAAAATCAACACCTGCATTTAAATCTAAATAGGTACTCCGCTAGCTACCGTACGGTGCGAGGCAGAAGGTACCCTATACGATTACTACCCATTCTCCTTCTTCCACTCACAAATAGAGCGAGGGAAAAGCGACTATCTATAAACCTCCGTATGAGCCCTAATTTCTCTTATCTTATCTTCATGGTCCTTGCGCAAAATGTATGTTGGTGCGAGTAGAATCGTTCTGCAGTCCGCTTCTCTAAATTTTCTCGATAGTGTTCCTCGAAAAGAACGTCGTCTTCGTTTCAGGGATTCCCATTTGAGTTCCCGAATCATCTTCGTAACACTTGCGTGTTGTTCGAACCTACAGGTAACAAACATAGCAGCCCGTTTTTCTGAACTACTTCGATGTCTTCGTTTGATCCGATCTACAACAGATCCCAAACACTCGAGCAGTTCTCAAGAACAGGAAACACCAGGATGTTCTTTACAAATGAACCACAGCTTTCCAAAATTTTCTCAACAAACCAAAGTCTACTATTTTCCTTTCCTACTGCAATCCTTACATGCTCGTTCCATTTCTTATCGGTTTGCAATGCTATGCCCAGATATCTAAACGAGCCGACTGTGTCAATCAGGACAGTGCTAATGCTGTATTCGAACATTATGGATTTGTTTTTCCTACTCATCCGCATTAACTTACAGTTTTCAACATTTAGACTAGCTGCCATCCATCACACCAACTATAAACCTTGGCTAGGTTTCCTCCTACAGTCCCAGCTTGGACATCTTCAAAAAATGGTTCAAATGACTCTGAGCACTATGGGACTTAACTTCTGTGGTCATCAGTGCCCTAGAACTTAGAACTACTTAAACCTAACTAACCTAAGGACATCACACACATCCATGCCTGAGGCAGGATTCGAACCTGCGACCGTAGCAGTCCCGCGGTTCCGGAATGCGCGCCTAGAACCACTAGACCACCGCGGCCGGCTTGGACATCTTCCCAGACACGACAGCACCATCAGCAAACAACTTCAGTTGCCTGTCCACCCTGTTCGCCAGATCACTTATGTATGTAGAAGATGATAACGTTCCTATCACTCTTCCATGGGGCACTACTGACGATACCCTTGTCTCTGATGATCACTATCCGTCGACGGCAATCTTCAAGCAACTCACTTATCTAGGAACCTATTCCACATTCTCGTACCTTCGTCAACAAACTGTAGAGGGGCACCGTCTCAAATTCATTCCGGAAATCTGTATGGGAACTTCCCGTTGAAAAAAAAAAAGGCTCCAAGCACTATAAGACTTATCATCTGAGGTCATCAGTCCCCTAGACTTAGAACTACTTAAACCTAACTAACCTAAAGCCATCACTCACATTAATGACCGAGGCAGGATTCGAACCTGCGACCGTAGCAACAGCGCGGTTCCGGACTGAAGCGCCTAGAACCGCTCGGTCACAACGGCCGACTGCCCGTTGCAGTTCATCCATAGTTCGGACTGTACCAAGTGAGAAAAGGCAAGCTGAGTTTCGCACTGATGATGCTTTCTAAAATTGTACTGATTCGTGGACATAAGCTTCTCGGTCACAAGGAAATTTGCTATAGTACTAAGAATGTGTCCAAAGATACTGCAGCAAACCGACGTTACGGATGTTGGTTCGTAATTTTGCTCATCCGTTCTTTTACCCTTGTTCCATACAGGAGTCACCTGCTATTTTTTCCATTCACTTGCAAATTTGTACTGTTCGAGAGGTTCACAATAAATCCAAGCCAAGTAAGGGGCCAGTGCCGTGGAGTACTCTTTGCGAAACCGTATTGGGATTCCGTCTGGACCTGGCGTTTTATTTATTTTCGATTATTTCGTTTGTTTCTCTACGTCAGAGAAGTTAGTACTATGTCGTACATACGGTATATTTATACGATTCTGCTGCCTAAACGATTTCTTAAACCCGATATTAAAAAATTAGGTTTTCGTTTTGCTGTCTTCAGCTGCCACACCAGACTGGTCGACTGACTGGATAGAAGCCATAGACCCACTTAGCGATTTTACATAGGATCAGAATTTTCTTGGGTTCTTGGTCAGATCTTTTGGGTATGACGGTGGTAGCTGTTGTGTGCTTCGAGCATAGATCTTTTCACAGGCTCACGAATCTCTACTAACACTGGCGTAACGTCATTTACTCCATCTCTTTTGATCCGATAGTGCAACAGCCTTTGCTCCCTCAGCAGTCGTTAATCTGTTTAAAATTTCCTCTATCATACTGAAACTAAATGACAGCAATTCCTCGTCTAACTTAGATGCTAACAACAGGTTATTTGCCCTCTGTAGCAGAAACACTCTCCTAGCCTTCTTGAATAATTTATTAACATTGGTAACTGTAGTTGCTAAAACTACGTTGTGATCACTAGTGACCGTCTATATAGTGACGCCGTCGGTAAGGTCCGGCCTATTTGTAGCTACAAGGTCTGATATACAAGCGTTTTGACTGCCGAACTAGCTGAACAAGAGAATGTACAGGAAACGTGTTCAAAAGTATTCACAAGGCTGTCTGTCTATACTTCCCCCAATGAAACCATGAGGACAGCTGCTGCATCACACTGTAGTCACTCTCATGGAGGACTCCTTGGACCACCCACACCAGGAAATAAAGACAAATGGACACAATTATAGAGCTATGTCGTTGACGTCAATCTATTGTTTTATTATGGAACATGTTTTATTCCAAAGAATTATGACGTTCTAAGAGAAGGAAAATCTCGTCTATAAAAATCAACATGGATTCCGCAATCATAGATGCTGCGAAACTCAGCCCGCTCTGTTCCTCTATGAGATCCACAGTGCCGTAGACAACGGCGCTCAGGTTGATGCCGTGTTCGTTGACTTCAGGAAGGCATTTGATATCGTTCTGCACTGCCGTTTAGTGAAAAAAAAATACGAACATATCGAGTATCGGAGTAGATTTGCGACTGGATTCAAGACTTTCTTCAGGACGGAACACGTCGCTCCTATCGAAACAAAATCGACTGATGCAAAAGTAATTTGCGGTGTGCCCCGAGGATGTGTGATAGTACCGTTACTGTTTATAACATATGTAAATGATATAATAAAAAGCGTCGGATGCTCTTTAAAGCTATTCACAGGTGATGCAGTTGGCTATAATAAAGTAGCAACGACAGAAGATAGTAACGATTTCCAGGATGACCTCTAGAGAATTGATGAATGGGGCGGGCTTTGGCATTTGACCCTGAACGTAAATAAATCTAAAATATTGCGCACAAAGAGAAAACGAAATCCACTACTGTACAGCTACACTATTGACGACAAACCGCTGGAAACAGTACCTGCCGTAAAATATCTAGGAGCGATCTTAAGTGGAATGACCACATGAAACAAATAGTAGGAAAAGAGGATGCCAGACTCAGATTCATAGGAAGATTCTTGAGGAAATGTAACTCATCCATGAAGGAAGTTACTTATAATGCGCTTGCTCGACCGATTATTGAATATTTTTAATCTACCTGGGATCCCTGTGCGGTAGGACTTATAGAAAAGATAGAGAAGATCCAGCCAAGAGCGGCGCGTTTTGGCACGGGATCGTTTACCCGGCATGACAGCTTTAAGATGACGCTCAACAAATTCGACTGTCTGACGTTACAAGAAAGGCGTTGTGCATCACGGAAAAATTTACTCTTGAGATTTCGAGAGAGCACTTTCGGGGAACTGTTGCACAACATATTACTTCCCTCCACAAACGTCTCGCGTAATGACCACGAGGACAAAATTCGAGAAATTAGAGGCATTTCAGAGGCTTACCGACAATCATTTTTCCCATGCGCTATTCGCGAGTGAAACAGGGTTGGAGGGCTCAGTTAGTGATACAAAAAGTACCCTCCGCCACACACCAACAGGGGCTTGCGGGGTGTGATGTAGATGTAGGTGAAGCTCGGCCGGCGTAGGCCTACCATCCACAGCGCGACACCAAACATGAAGACTCGTCTGCCGATGCCCACAATGCCCGGATCATGACAGTATGCTCGATGTGACAATTCAATGCTCCTCATCTTGCCGTTGTGCTATGAGTGGCAATTTCGTAGTAGGAGTGTGATTTGCCGTAGTGGGGGACCTCACCAGCGCTAGCACCAACGGCTGACCACCTATCCGAAAGCCAAACACTATCGTATAACAGATCCTCCATTTTAATTCCCATTCTTCTGTGTATTATTCTTGTCAGAAACTTCGATACATGACATAAACTGGCTGTTCGATTGTTCTTACATTTATTTGCCCTTGTTATCTTCACTATTGTGTGTATGATACTTAAGCGAAAGTCTGCTATGTCTCCAGCCTCATAGATTTTGCATGTCAATCTCAATAGTCGTTTGGTTGTCGTTTTCCTTAGTGAAATTAGAAACTCCGAATGAACATTATCTATCACTTCGTCCTTTTTGATCGCAAGCCTTCCAAAGCTCTACTGAACACTAACACTGGATTCCCTATATGTTCTATATCTACTGCTATTTTTTCTTCTATTACTTCATCCGTCAGTTCGTCCTCCTCGTAGAGCCTTCAATGAAATCTTTCCACCTATCTGCCCTCTCCTCTTTGTTTAGCAGGGGGTTTCTCTTGTACTCTTACTGTTGGCCCTTTTTTAATGAGATAAAGTGTACAGCATTAGTATTAATTGTTTCATAACCATTGGCGTAGTTGTGAAAATAAGATCATATATAAGAAAAAGGAGGCTCGGCACTCAAGAAGTCCAAAAAAGAAGTTTATATGCAAATAAAATTTGCACACAAGGCTAATTAGGTGAATGAGTCCAACGATGTTTACTCAGAAATGACGACAAAGATGAAGAATTGTTGCAGAAAGTGGAAGACATGTGCTGTATGCAACAATTTAAAGTTAGGCTTCAGTCAAATCTCTCATGATACAATGTCTCATATGCGTTTTCTTCTCTCGCACAGTAGTCTCAGTAGCGTATTACTTTTCGAATGTAGACTGTTTTATTGTCTTATGTACGAGGAAGGTAACTGCTCAACACAACATAATCACAACCAAGAGGATGAGTAAAATGTTTCTCCATCGCAAAAATGCGCTGCGAAAAACACAGCAACTTTTCGCTCATATGTAATGAAAGTTTCCAAAGACTGGAAGTTCCTATACTTGCTCTTAATTGGAGGATGATTGCGCAGAAGAGTGTAAACAGTATCTAGAGAAATCGGAAACATGGACTACCTATGCCAAACAAGAACGTCGCCTTAATGCTTTACACGTGCGGTGCCTGAGATCCATCCTCGGAGTAACGTGGAAGGACCGAGTGACCAACGAAGCAGTGCTATCTAAAACTAACTGCAACAGTATTTCAGCTATCTTGAAGGAGAGACGACTGCGCTGGCTGGGACACGTCCACCGTATGGATCCTGACAGATTACCACGTGAGGTGATGCTTGGAGAGATCTCTATAGCCAAAAGACCTGTAGGACGTCCTGTGTTGAGGTTCAGGGACTCCTGTAAACGAGACATGGAGAACTTTGGAATCGACACAAACAGATGGGAGGTACGGGCTAGCATGAGACCAGAGTGGCGTGATGATATATCATCTGGAATGTCGAAGCATGATGAAGGTTTGTTAGACACATTAAGGCAGAAAAAGCTTCGCAATGCTACCACTGCTCCTGCCTCAGCAGCCAGATACACTTGTGACAATTGTGGCAAGAGATGCCGTGCTGCCATTGGCTTGACAAGTCATATGAAAAAATGCAACCATAAACACACAGACACTGCAACAATCATCTACCAAGATGTCGTGGCCAATATATATATATATATATATATATATATATATATATATATATATATATATATATATCCACATCATGCTTATTTGTTGCCAACTAACATATGATACTCCAAAGACTGAAACTTCTAATGGTGGTAAATAGATGGAATTAAATAGTAAGGTAAAACAGAGGCTGAATCACGATCTCACTAAAATTATTTTCGTCAATAAAGCAGTCACCAGAAAACTTCTGTCTGATTACTAAAAGCACTCTTCAAACTTGCTGACTCATTTCCTCTCGTTGCTTAATCCATTTACGCATCAATACAGCATCACAAGTTTTATACCACATACAACAGCTTCTTCGTATTACAGTCACAGCTTCTGCACACATAACGAAGCTCTCTGTGTTCAGTTTATGTCAAAATTAGTACGCCGACAAACACGCAGTTGAGCACCCCACAGACCAAACAAACAGCAAAATTAGTAAACGCGATGACGAAACTAAAAAGTATCTAGGAATTTTGTGATATTTAGTAAACTTCAATTGAAGTTAATAGAAACGATGATTTTCTACTAATCTTCTTGCGAAATGGAAGAAAATGACAAAGCAAATAAGTATTCAACAAGATCAAAGCGTTTCTAAAGTACACGTGCTTGGAGAGGACAGCGTCAAACATCTTTACCAAAAAAGGTTAAATAAAGAGCTAGCAAACTTTCAAACAAAAGTTAATAAAGAAGAAGAACGGCAAAATCTAAGAAAGAAATGTGATATACAGAGTATCAAGAGAATCTCTCGGTGGCAAAAAAAAAGGATGCAGTCCTATAAGGAGAGAAGAAATATTGCTAAATAAGTAATAAGACAGGCTCACCAAGAAGAAATTTTACGATAGATTTATTTCCAGACGTTCACGGGAGACAGCAAATGCCGTATAAGGTATTAAAAACTTTAAGCACAACAGAAAAAGAGTGGATACAAATAAACAATATTGAAGAAGAAGAAGAAGGATGGATAAATCATTGCAAAAGATTATGGTATGATGATACAGCACAAGGAACTGAAACTGAAACAATAGATGAAAGTGATTAGATGAAATGCAGTCTGAGAGAATAAAATAAGCCTTAAGAAAATCCACAGGAAGAGATGGTATTGATGCTGTACTGCTGATATATGGAGGAATGATGCTACATATGCGACTGCTATATCTCTTAAACGAATGCTGGCAGAGCAAGTGTGCCGAAGATGGAAAGATTTAAGCAAGGAGACATAAGCCTATGCAGTAACTATAGAGGATTAATTTTACTAGAACAGGATACAAGATATACGCTAATATTTTAAACACGAGACTTAAAAAACATAACGGAAGTAGTACTGCACGAGGAAAAAATGGTTTTTAGGAAATTACCCTCTACGACAGATGAAGTTATACAGTTTTTTTCATAATACAAAACGCAGAGAGTATAATAAAGAAATACATATTGCTTTTATCGATTTTAAAAAGCTTATGACAATGTCAATAGGCAGAAGCTCAGGATAATGACGAGTCGCGGATATTCGAAAAATCTAATAAATGCGGTAAGACTTTTGTGTCGGAACACGACTACCACTCTAGATCTCAACGGAAAAAGACTGATACGATACCAAGTAACAAAGGAGTACGACAAGGCTGCTCTCCCTAACCTCGTTATCATGTACAGACATGAAATAATGGATGTATGGAAAACAGAATTTCAAAAAGGTATATACCCAGATAGGAGGAATCTTTTAATAACTTACCATATGCTGACGATGCAGCGGATAAAGAAGAGGACCTTCTGAAAGGAATTCACGTACTAAAATAAGTAAGTGCGAAATTTGAAACGGAGATTTCAACAGAAAGAACTAAGACAAAGAACGTATGGAGAAGAACACATCAGAACCAAAAGTGGTATATCAAAAAATTTTAGAGCAGGTAAACTACTTTAATTACCTAGGATGTGAGGTGACATATGGCTACAGCAAATATATAGAAAATAAGCTTACTAAATTTAGCCAGGCGTGTGGAACAATTAACGGGAACCTTAAAAAAATGGGAAAGATAATCAAATCAGATTCTACAAAACATTTGCAGTCCCCAAATTGCTCTAGGGAAGCGAAACACTGGTGATTAACAAACAACAACAAACCAGTATTGAGGCACAAGAAATGAAATTCCAAGGCGTGTTAAAGATTACACAATAGTAGACAAGTGAATCAAGATATTAAAGAAGAACTAAAAACTTTTTGTCTGAATTACAAAATTTTAGAGTATAGGAGAAAGTGGAACGGAAACCTAGAAAGAATGGAGGGTGACAGACTCCCCTTAAAGGCTAGAAATTATGTGCCAATGAAGAATAGATAGATGAAAACTCCGCAACGATGGATACCGTAACAGGCAATTTCGCCTGATGCCTGAAAAGAAGGAGAAGAAGAAGATGTCACTGAAGTTAATCGTTATCCTTCCCTCTGTAGCCGAGCATTAGATATCCTAGCACTAACGTAGTTCCTGTCAGAAGATCGTCGATCTTGGGAAGAAGCTATGTCGCCTTCAGTACTTATCTGTATGTATGTACATCTCTCCGCATTTCTTCCTGTGTTTAGGTCATGTTCCCATAAAGACTGTGAAGTGGAAATTGAGAGAAGTTAATCTTACACTTAATGAACTTTGTCTCAGAAAACAGCTCCAGCTTACAGGGCCACAAGAACATCAACAGGATCCACTTCGATAAATTTACTTGTGTTGATGATCAATGTGACAGGTTTATACTTGCCTGAGAGGTACATGACAGCGACATTTGACACATTTATTATCTGATGCGTCATGCAATCGCACAGTAGGCATACACTGATGCACCAAACCTTCACAATCATCTGCTTACTAGGGTATTGGTCCAGCTTTACATTTCCTTAAATTACAGCTGCCACCCGATAGCGCTCCATCCGATTAGGATCAGGGGAATCTCATGACCAAGACACAACATGAGTTCACCACTATGCTCTCCAAATCACTGTTGCACGATTCGAGCCTTGTGAGAGAGAAAGTTATTCTCCTGGAAAATGAAGTTGGTGTCAGGTAACACATGAAACCTGAAGGGATGTAGGTGGTCCGCAATGATGTCCACTTACTCTGACAGTTGTCATGATACCTTCGATTATTGCCACAGGTCCCAAGGAAGCGCAGGTGAACGCTCCATAGCATAATACAGCTCCTGCCAGCCAACGTCAGTGACTCGGTGCTTGTTTTGACCATCAGTTCGCCTGGATGACGGCGCATGTGGACACGTATATCGACTTGGCTCAGTAAGAAACTTGATTCATCCCAGCAGGCGACTTGTTTCCAGTGATCCACGAACCAGTCTCGAAGATCCCGTGTCCTATGCACTCGTAATTGACGATATAGTTTGCTGAATGTGGGAACACGTTGAGGTCGTCTGGTGCGGATCCCCATGTCCAACAATGCGCTCCGAAAATGTTGTGCCTGTACCAGGATCATTTTCTGTCATCAGATCTGCCGCAGATCTCCTGCTGTCTTGCTTCACAGAACGGGCAGTACTCTGACTTCCACGTTCTGTGATAGCACTCGTGATTTCATCGTCCGACTACTTTCTGCTTTCCGTAGATGTACACAACGGTAGCGCGCGAACAGATGGTTATTTCGCCATTTCCGATACTCTCGTTCCTAGGTGCCGGGACATAACATTCTGACCCTTATCAAATTCGTTTCTTTTAGTGGGTTTTCATGTTTGTGGTTCGTATCGTCACTTGAATGATTCCCATTCGTCTCTGCTCCACTTATATTCTTTCCTTATCTCGTCATGTTTCCACAACGCTACCAGGTGGCATTCAGTCCCACAGTGAGCAATGGTCATAATGTTTTGGCCCATCGGTGAGTAGAATAAGACTGTGTGCAAAAACTGTTAGTTAACTATATTTTGCCGGCCGCAGTGGCCGTGCTGTTAAGGGCGCTGCAGTCTGGAACCGCAAGTCCGCTACGGTCGCAGGTTCGAATCCTGCCTCGGGCATGGATGTTTGTGATGTCCTTAGGTTAGTTAGGTTTAACTAGTTCTAAGTTCTAGGGGACTAATGACTTCAGCAGTTGAGTCCCATAGTGCTCAGAGCCATTTGAACCATTTTTAACTTTATTTTAAATAACTATTTGAAAGTTAAAGCTCCACGCAGATTAAAACTGAGAGAAAAATCGGGATTCTACGGTGGAACGTAGTCTGTGGCTGAGACATTTCTCGTCAGTATCCTTATTCCCAGCAGTGGTAGTCCAGGGAAGTGTGCAGGATAACTCATGTGGAAACTGAGAAGTAGGAGAGTAGTGTGGACAGAATTGACGTTGTTGGGAAATGTATTCGCAATTGCGATATGAACCACCATCGGCTGTATATTTGAACAACTACAATGGAAATATGTACAGCACTGGGACTCGAACCTGGATATTCCACTTTATTCGAGTGGTCGCCTTAAGCGCTTCGGCTATCCGTGCACAAATCATGGTCATATGACGTAGAACACGTGTCACAACCTGCACTCACACGTTATATACATTCTCGTCAAGGAACGACATACTTATTGAAAGTCAAGGGTCTGCTATTAGTCAATAAATATGAAATAGAAGTGCTTGTGTTATTAAGAACTGTGATGCAATATTCCTTCGGTCATGAATGTACTGCAGCAACTAAAGTCGTCAAATAATGTAGGAAATGTATCCGCAATTGAGCATATGAACAACCATCGGCATTATATTGGAAAGACTACAATGAAAATTTGTGCCAAACGGAGGCTCGAACCCGGATTTCCTGCTTTATGCGAGCGATCGCTGCTTCGTTTATCCGTGCAGGAATCACGGAGCGACCCAAACATCCAGTTGTCATCGTCGATGTGTTACAGTCTGCACTCGTACATTACGTATATTCCTGTCAAGGAAGGATATATTTGCCGCGCAGGATTAGCCGAGAGGTCTGAGGCGCTGCAATCATGGACTGTGTGGCTGGTCCCGGCGGAGGTTCGAGTCCTCCCTCGGGCATGGGTGTGTGTGTGTGTCTGTCCTTAAGATAACTTAGGTTATGTAGTGTGTAAGCTCAAGGACTGATGACCTTAGCAGTTAAGTCCCATAAGATTTCACACACATTTGAACATTTGAAGGATATAGAGTCCGAAGGAATACTGCACTGTATTTCTTAATAACACAGGCACTACTATTTCATATGAAGTTGTTAGGTCGGGTCATGTGTCATATCTGTCTGGATAGTTCAGTCACTAACAGTGACCACGATACGCAGGGTACCGGGTTCTAGTTACGGTCAGCTTTTAATCTACTCGAGAGTTCGAAAAGAACAATCGCTTCTCTGAAGAGTGAAATATTCATTTTGGAAACTTTTGTATTATTAAGTAGAGAAGTCTGATATATAAGCCAAAACATGAGCATCTCCCTAACTGGTTTTTGTTTTCCTCAACAATACATTAGAGCTCAGATGGAAGAAAGGCTTCACGGATGTAGGAGAAACTGTTTTCACCTCCGTAATTGGACCTGTGCAACATAACTGTACATGCTAATCCATACCTAAGCACAATCTTATACTGCACAATGAACACACACAGCGATTAAAGACTGGGATCGCTATGTGGAGGACTCCGGTTCAAATTCATGTCCGACCCACACTCGAATTTATGTTCTCTGCGATTTCTCCAAATTGTTTAAGGAAAATGACAAGACAGCTTCTTGAAAGTATACTGCATATTTCCTGCCCCATATTTCTTCAATCTGAGCTTGCTGCCCGTCATTAACGATCTCGTCAGGTATTATGAGAGAGTTTGTCATCTGAGCGACGTAAGGTAAATATTTATTTTTAAAACATAATAACGAAGTTTTTATCCATTATGACTTGTGTTATATGTTTCATGTTGAACGAATGCGGATTGGAATAGCCCGGCTTTGTATAATTCGTTAGGGTCGGACCATCACTGCGCCACACAGAGTGTCCATTTTCGCGTTTTAGGCGATGCCCAGTTAGTATAAGAAAATACCGTCGTGTTGTTCTCATTCCCTGTAATCGTTATTTAAAACACTAAAACTGTACAACAAAACAAAAATATTACACGTAAAAGGCGTAGGAAGTCCTGTCTTGTAATGTTCAGATTTAATCTTGTATCCGGTACCGAATAATTGTTTGTGTCTGTGTCTTCTGAAGAACGGGTAACTTTGATCACTACAGCAATATAACTGTTATCAGTGTAGTTAAATTACTTTAAAGTTAAAAACATTACTGATAAAGTGTGAATAAATCTCCTGCCTTAAGGGTTTATTTTGATAGATTTTCCGTGTATCATTGGTATCCTTAAATGACTAATCAATGAAAAGTTTCAACAGTTAGGAGATATGAACCAGTCAAAGATAGATCGCTGAGCTACACTACGAGATCAAAAGTATCCGGACACGTGGCTAACAATGACTTACAAGTTCGTTGCAACCTCCATCGGTGATGCTGGAATTCAATATGGTGTTGGCCCACCCTTAGCCTTGATGATAGCTTCCACTCTAGTAGGCATACGTACAATCAGGTGCTTGAAGATTTCTTGGGGAATGGCAGCCCATTCTTCACAGAGTGCTGCACTGAGGAGAGGTATCGATGTCGGACGGTGAGGCCTGGCACGAAGTCGGCGTTCCAAAACATCGCAAAGGTCTTCTATGGGATTCAGGTCAGGTTCCTGTGCAGGCCAGTCCATTACATGGATGTTATTGTCATGTAAGCACTCCGCCACAGGCCGTGCATTATGAAAAGGTGCTCGATCGTGTTGAAAGATGCAATCGCCATCCCCGAAATGCTCTTCAACAGCGGGAAGCAAGAAGGTGCTTCAAACATCAGTAGTGTAGGCCCGTGCTGTGATAGTGACACGCATAACAACCGGGGGGGGGGGGGGGGGGCAAGCCGACTCCATGAAGAACACGACCACATCATAACACCACCGCCTCGGAATTTTACTGTGAGATGACGTTCATCGGGCAATCGCCATACCTACACCCTGCCATCTGATAGCCACATTACTTACCGTGATTCGTCACTCCACACAACGTTTTTCAACCGTTCAATGTTTATGCTCCATACACCAAGAAGGCATTTACCGGTGTGATGTGTGGCTTATGAGCCTCCCGCTAACGGTCATAGTACTTGCAGTGGATCCTGATGCAGTTTGGAATTCCTTTGTGATGGTCTGGATAGATGTCTACCTATTAGACATTACGACTCTTTTGAACTGTCGGCGGTTTCTGTCAGTCTACAGACGAGGTCAGCCTGTACACTTTTGTGCTGTAATGTCCCTTCACATTTCCACTTCGCTGTCACATCGGAAACAGTGGACCTATGGATGTTTAGGAGTGTGGAAATCTCGGGTACAGACGTATGACACAAGTGACATCCCAGTCACCTGACCACGTTCGAAGTCCGTGAGTTCCGCGGAGCGCCCCATTCCGCTCTCTCAATAAGTCTAATGACTACTGAGGTCGCTGATATGAAGTGCCAGGCAGTAGGTGGCAGCACAATAAATCTAATATGAAAAACTTATGTTTTTGTAGGTGTCCGGATACTTTTGATCACATAGTGTATCAAAATGAAAAAAGCTACCGTCTACAAAATTTACAAGGTTGCTAAATATCAAAAGTACAGGTAAAGTAAAGCAAGGAACGCTATGCAAGAGCTGAATATATTGAAAACTACGAAAACAAATTTAATGGAAATATATGTTGAACATACTTCAAGCGTGGAGCACAAAGTTCATTTCTGACTGATGCTGTAGCAACGCAATAACAGCTGATCAAGAACCGTTAACCTACATCGCCGAGCAAATTGGTGTAATATCTGAATACTGATAATGAATATTCCCAGCAAAGAATCTGCTACTGCAGCTCTATATTTACATGCACAAGGCCACGTAACAACGAGGCTGTCACCAGTGGCAAAGTAAACTACAATCGTCATTCCATCTTATAATGTACAATATCAAGTAATTCATCTTCAGTAAACAATAGTAACTCTAATGTTTCTCGAAGATTTCCTATCAGATCGAATATTCCATCATTTTTTGGATGTTTATCCGGGATATTTTTAATTCATGTTCCAATATTTCGACTGAAAGCCTTTCAGGCAACCTTCCTCCGTGACGGATGTCGCTAACGCACGAGTACGCGGTAACGCTCGTCCCGGAGGTAAGCCCTTTCGGGTCCTGGTAAAGGAAAATATTTACGCTGTCAATACTTGGCCAGCAAGGGAAGGAGAGGTGGTCACCGAACATTACTCCAATTTCCTGGTTTAAATACCAAAACTCTCAACAGTGTCACAAGAAGTGAGGGCATGTGACTCTGTTGTAGTGATCCGTCACTCGGATGAGGACGTTAAGCTCGGCAGCCCTTTTGGCGCTACTTGCAAGGAGTAGGCTATGTTGTAAAACATCACTTTCACCCTGCAATATCCTCGCCGCCACTGTAGAGTCTTGTACCGCAAGGAAGCAAAGGAGAGGATGTTGTTATCGGTGAGCTGTATCCTCTTTCTACGACGCAAATGCACGCTTGGATTAACACAATTCCTTATTTACTTATTCTAGATACTTGACTTGAATAGAGTAAATGTGTTGTGGTAATCCCGCTATAGTCACTAATTTGGTCGCTATGTGCTGTCGTAGACTGTGATGTGCACTGAGACAGCTCTGCGACTGAACGGCAGGCTTCAAACTGGAACAGCGTGTCAGAGAGGCCCTCTTGTCAGCGACGGCGGCCTAAATTCACGCTGTTAAGAGCGCGTTGGCGGTATGTTGCTTGTTGGTGTGTCTGTAAACTCTCTCGTGATCGGTGCGCTTGGTCCAGCAGCTGCTATCGATCTTTGCGCTTCATCTTTGCCGACCGGTTCTGATGCTTAATAAGTCGGCTCACCGGCTACGTTCTCCATTTGTATTCAAATAAAACTTCAATATAAATCGGCATCCATGGCCATCAGTCACGTAGGACTTCATCATCTTAGTAACTAACTTGAAGTCCGCAGCTCGTGGTCGTGTGGTAACGTTCTCGCTTCCCGCGCCCTGGTTCCCGGGTTCGATTCCCAGCGGGGTCAGGGATTTTCTCTGACTCGTGATGACTGGGTGTTGTGTGATGTCCTTGGGTTAGTTAGGTTTAAGTAGTTCTAAGTTCTAGGGGACTGATGACCATAGATGTTAAGTCCCATAGTGCTCAGAGCCATTTGAACCATTTTTGAACTAACTTAAAACTAATCCGATAATTTCTCCTGTTAATCTGGTCGGCGACTTTCTTTAGTAATTTTCTTTTCTTCTTCCCTCTTTTCTGTGCGGCAGTATATTGACTCGTGGATTCATTCTTCTTCTTGTCTTCAGTGGTCCTTTTGTAGATGTGATCGGCAAAATCTTCCTCAATGCTCGTTATTATTTCCTCGGATGGAAGCATAATTCTTGATGTTCCAGTTGTAGTATAGACCCTTTACTCTTCCAGACACGGAATCGGCTATCAGATAGCAACCAATGAGTGGTTTGCGCAAAATTATGTACCAACCCTCGTACAAGTATCTCCACTTTTTATTTAGACGGTACAGTAATTAAGGTTTGTAATGCGTACTCACTAATACTTTTTCATTAAGTTTGTAGTCTACCACTTTCCCGATCTTCTTATCGTGTGCTCTCTCTCTGATATTCGCATGAGTAGTAAATGAAATCATGGCCTGTCTAAGTTTGTCATCGAGTTCTTCTTCATCACTCTGAATTTTAGGTATCGGATCGATCCACTCGTTGCGTTCCCTTTGATTCGACATTACTTCTGCTGGCGTGTAACCGGTTGACATGTGGGATAAGTTGTTGACAATCTGCTCGAACGGGGTTACAAATTCCACCCATTTTGTTTGGCGTGTCGGAATATATGTGCGAATGAATCGGCTGAATTCCTTAAATACGCGTTCTTTCAAGTTTAACTGTGGTCTGAATTTCGAAATCAAAAATTGCTTGATGTTGTTCCTTGCGAGATAACCTCTCCATTGTTTGCCGATAAAGTTCGAGGCATTGTCCGAAAGTATGGTCTCCGATTTGCCGAAACGTGGGAAGGAATCCTGCTCTATTCTTCTTATAATCGGCGGCGCGTTTGACGACTTCGTTGCGAACAGACGCATATGTTTTGTAAACAGATCTAGAGATGCCCAAGGTATTTCACGCCTGCTTTTCCTGTCGGGAGCGGTTCAGCGAGGTCTATACTTACTATCTGCCCTGATTTCTAGGTTAATTTGGGGTTTAATGGCAAAGTATTTGACACATAAATGGCTTGGCTTTCTGGCATACTAGACAACTTCGTATGAGTTTGTGTATCTTTCCATGCAAATTAGGAACGTAGCAATACATAGAAATTTTCTTTTTGCATTTTTCGGGACCCAATTGTGCACAAGACAGGTGGGTATACCACAGCAAATGTTCCACTTAGGCATGGGGTATGCACACGCACCATCTTCCTGTTTCTGTCGTCCGATGGAATAATACTCCTTCGTGTAACTTGTAAAATTTCGCTAACCGGTGTTAACGTAATTATCCTCTTTACTTTATTCCATTTTCTATCGTCGTCTGGCAAGATCTTCATTCGTCTGCATAGCTGTAGGTAGCAGTTTCGATGAATCGGGTCTTTCATTACCAATATCTGTCCGTTATTTTTTTCCCTCAATTTCACAATTTTCGGGCATTCCCTCCGGCATGTGTGATAGGGCGTCGGCTATTCCGTTGTCCTTCAAATTCCGGTACTGAGTAGTTTCGCTCACACTCCGTCAATACGCGACTCGCGAAAATAATAATTCTGATTTTCTTCTCTCCATTTACTTGTTCTTCCTGGAAGAGACAAGCACCTAGACCCTGAAAGGAAGCGTCGCAAGATATACAGAAGTCTTCATCTAAATTTTGATGGCTCAAGATATCACTAGAGAGTGATACTTCTATTATCTCCTTGAAAGCTCGTTGACACTCCTCCGTCCAATTCCACGGAACGTTCTTTTCTATCTATTTGCGCACGTAAGTCGGTTTTAACCACATCTGCTTCATGTCTGAGACCTTCTTTTAGTTCATCCTTTACCGAATCTATCTTGCTTTCCACCGCACCAAATTTTGTTTTCATATTACCTTTTACTGAGTCGATTTCTGCCGTTACTGTAACCATTTGTGATCCGAGTTTAAAATATCCGCTTTTAATTCGGCCTTCAAATTATTATTCATTGAGTCACGTTTAGTTTGTACATGTGCCTTTACCGATCTTATTTCTGCTTGTAAGTCTGCCTTCGTGTCAGTTCTTAAATCTGTCTTCAAGTTACTTGCCATAGAACCAAATTTAGTTTCCATGTCCGATTTTAAATTGGAGAATAACATGGCTTGTTTGTCGTACCGCTCCTTCTCCTCATTACGTCCACGTTTATCTCTCTGCAACATTTCGATACACATGTCAAGTTTTTCCAGTTGACTCATCTGAGATGTTTGTCCGAATCACGCTCCTCGTCCTCAATATTTAACACGCCTTGCCGGGACTCCGGGCGGTTAGAAATGACTCGCGAGCGGAGCTGGTATGCACCCGCGTTTGTTTTCGGAAAGTTCATCTGCGGAATTATCCACTCGCTTGTCTTCTACCATGTTTGCAACCAAAGATTTCGCGATAGAACCACTGGTAATATTTTTAGATACCCTACTGTACTGCTCACACGGAGTGTCTATCTCTGAGTTACTAAAACTGTCAATTGTCACTGGCGGCAATGAAAATTGAATAACACAACACGAAAGAGGGAATGTGGAATCCACTAAATGTAAACAATTGAAGACAACGCAGCTGTCCGTCACCACCTCTGTATTTGCGCCATCTTGGATTTGAATGACAAGAATGACGGCAAGAGAACATACACAGACATTTACAGTAAAACAATAAAAATTTTGCAATTTAACAAAATTGACTTTAAAATTGCCGTGAAACTTTTTTTGAGATAGCTAATCTGAATAAATTTACGAAATGAAGCGGGGTGTGGCGGGAAGCTGGATTTTAAATGAACACATCGCCTGAATGTCAGAAAATGCATTACGGAGGCGGGGTTTTCGCAAACACAAAGGATTCTATTCACTTTGCGTTGTCTTAAAACAGCGATTCGCAACTGCAGTTACAGCCTCCAATTGTATTTTACAGTTCTGTTGGTAGTCACCAGAATATTTTCCACGTCCTCTTTTCCACAAAATTTCCGTCTCCGGTCCCAGATGAAACTAAAAACAAGAGGATTAGATGATTTTGATTCAAGTCCCTGTTCGGGTGCCACATCTGATGTAAGGAAATATTATTCTTAAGCATCAGATTGAGAAGGTTAGCTCTGAGAAAACAACTTATAACATATTAACACGTACGTCAATAACAATGACAGAGCCTGAGTGGTTTGAAAATTTAGAAACCACGTAGAAATGTTCATTCATTAACCACTCTGCGTTTTCCACACATGCTAGTCTCACATGCAACAAAATGACAGTATTTATCTGTAGGGTTTAACAAATTACAAGTCTAATAAAGACGCCTATGTAATGGTGCGTCCGTATTATACGGGAGACAGAAAGAGAGTGATATCGTCCGGCAGTGGACGATGGGTTGCGCGCTTGTTTTTTGTAATATTCGAATGTCTTCAGAGTCTGTCTTTAATATCGATGTTTTTACATGCGCGCTGAATTAGGCTCGTCAGTGGCGCTGGATTCATTTCTCCTTGTAAATCGTCAAAATACATCATTACAATGCGTAGTTAAATATTATACATTGACAAATAAATGACTCTTGGCCTCTTTCGTTACTCAAATCAGTGTTTTATGTAACGAGATGTGGCGGTGTGAAAATGCAACATCTCACGGTGTGCTGGCGACAGCCTACGCCAGCACACACCCTCTCCCTTCTCTCATCATCATCATCATCATCATACAACACAAAAATTACACTACACACATACACACAAATACGACACGTATTATTACAAATATTGTAATGGATCATGTTGTAAATAAATAAACAAAAAAATAAACTTTCAGCCATTCTCAAGATGAGAGGCTTGCAAATTTTTAAATCACTTTAAACACTGTGGAGGAAATGTGCATTTTTCAGAGATAAAACACTATTGGTAACAAGGATGCAGATTAAATTCGATGCGTCTAAAAGTAAAGCAAAGCAAACGAATAATCAGCGATCCACAGTGCTTTCGAAGAGTGTTGCGGGTAATTACGGATGGCATGAATGCCTATAAATATTTACTTTCAGAGCACAGATAGGAAATGAGAGGTTTCCTTGATTTGTTGAACTGGAAACCCTCGTCTCGGTTGGGCAGGTAACCTGCTAATTATATTTCCGCAGATTCCTCGAGTACTGGATCCCAGCAGGTTGAGGCTGTGGCCAATATTTGAGCTTTCCCTTAAAGCTTGGGAAGGCCAGTGGAAATACAATGCTGAGGCACTGCTGATGTTTGGCAGCTGAATGCTAGTGTGTCGGTGGTGTTCAATGTATTATTCTTTTACAATGCATGTAGTTTGCAGTTTCTTTTTCCGGGTCATCAGTCTTTTGACTGGTTTGATGCGGTCCGCCAAGTATTCCTGTCCTGTGCCAACTTCTTCAACTCAGAGTAGCACATGGAACCTACGTTCTCAATTATTTGCTGGATGTATTGCAATATCTGTTTTCCTCTACAGTTTTTGTCCTCCAAGCTCCCTCTAGTATCATGGAAATCATTCCCTAGAGTCTTAACAGACGTCCTATCATGCTATCCCTTCTTCTTGTCAATGTTTTCCGTATATTACTTTCCTCTCCGATTCTGTGCAAATCTTCCTCGTTCCTTACCTTATCGTCCACCTAAATTTCAACATTCGTCTGAAACACCACATCTCAAATGCTTCGATTCTCTTCTATTCCGGTTTTCTCACAGTTCAGTTCATGTGCTCCAGACGCACATTCTCAGAAATTTCTTCCTCAAATTAAGGACTATGTTTGATATTAGTGGACGTCTCTTTGTCAGGCATGCCCTTTTTTCCAATGCTACTCTGCTTTCGATGTCCTGTTTGCTTCGTCCGTCTTGTATTATTTTGCTGCCTAGGTAGTAAAATTCCTTAACTTCCTGTAGTTCGTGATACCAATCCTGATGCTAAGTTTCTCACTGTTCTCATTTCTGCTACTTCTCGTTACTTTCGTCTTTCTTCGATTTACACTCAATCCATATTCTGCACTCATTGGAATGTTCATTCCCTTCAACACATCCTGCAATTCTTGTTCACTTTCACTGAGATCTGTACTGCCTACTGAGTTATTCCTTATTGCTGTGTCTATAGCCTTAGAGAGCTCCAAGCGTATCTGGTCATTCCTTAGTACTTCCGTATCCCACTTCTTTGCGTATTCATTATTCCTGACTAACTTCTTAAACTTTAGCCTACTCTTCATCACCAATACACTGAGGTCTGAGTCTGTATCTGCTCCAGGGTATGCCTTACAATCCAGTATCTGACATCGGAGTCTCTTTTTGACCATGATGTAATGTATCTGAAATCTTCCCGTATCACCAGACCTTTTCCAAGTATACCTCCTCCTCTTGTGATTTTTGAACAGTGTATTCACAATTACTAACTCAAATTTATTACAGAATTCAGCTAGTCTTTCTCCTCTTTCATTCTTTGTCCCAAGCCCACATTCTCCTGCAACCTTTTTTATGCTCATTCCAATACAACTGCGTTCCAGTGCCCCATGACTATTAGATTTTCGTCTCCCTTTACGTACTGTATTAACCTTTCAATATCCTCATATTCTTTCTCCATCTCTTCATCATCAGCTTGTGACGTCAGCATATATACCTGAATTATCGTTGTCGATGTTGGTTTGCTGTCGATTGTGATAAGAGCAACCCCATCACTTAACTGTTCACAGTAACACCCTCTCTAAGGATTCCTACTCCAATTATACCAATTTCTGATGCTGTTGATATTACGCTATACTCATCTGACTATAAGTTCTTGTCTTCTTTCCGTTTCACTTCAATGACCCTTACTGTAGCTTCTGCATTTCCAAATTTAGATTTTCTAGCTTACCTATCATGTTCAAGCTTCTGACATTCCACCCCGATACTCATAGAACGTTATCCTTTCGTTGGTTATTCAGCCTCTTTTCCATGGTCACCTCCCCGTTGGGAGACCCTCCCCGGAGATCTGAATGAGGCACTATTCTGGAATCTTTCACCAACAGAGAGATCATCATGACACTTTTTCATTTTCAGTCTACCGCTTTCCCGATCTTCTTATCGTGTGCTCTCTCTCTGATATTCGCATGAGTAGTAAATGAAATCATGGCCTGTCTAAGTTTGTCATCGAGTTCTTCTTCATCACTCTGAATTTTAGGTATCGGATCGATCCACTCGTTGCGTTCCCTTTGATTCGACATTACTTCTGCTGACGTGTAACCGGTTGACATGTGGGATAAGTTGTTGACAATCTGCTCGAACAGGGTTACAAATTCCACCCATTTTGTTTGGCGTGTCGGAATATATGTGCGGATGAATCGGCTGAATTCCTTAAATACGCGTTCTGTCAAGTTTGACTGTGGTCTGAATTTCGAAATCAAAAATTGCTTGATGTTGTTCCTTGCGAGATAACCTCTCCATTGTTTGCCGATAAAGTTCGAGGCATTGTCCGAAAGTATGGTCTCCGATTTGCCGAAACGTGGGAAGGAATCCTGCTCTATTCTTCTTATAATCGGCGGCGCGTTTGACGACTTCGTTGCGAACAGACGCATATGTTTTGTAAACAGATCTAGAGATGCCCAAGGTATTTCACGCCTGCTTTTCCTGTCGGGAGCGGTTCAGCGAGGTCTATACTTACTATCTGCCCTGATTTCTAGGTTAATTTGGGGTTTAATGGCAAAGTATTTGACACATAAATGGCTTGGCTTTCTGGCATACTAGACAACTTCGTATGAGTTTGTGTATCTTTCCATGCAAATTAGGAACGTAGCAATACATAGAAATTTTCTTTTTGCATTTTTCGGGACCCAATTGTGCACAAGACAGGTGGGTATACCACAGCAAATGTTCCACTTAGGCATGGGGTATGCACACGCACCATCTTCCTGTTTCTGTCGTCCGATGGAATAATACTCCTTCGTGTAACTTGTAAAATTTCGCTAACCGGTGTTAACGTAATTATCCTCTTTACTTTATTCCATTTTCTATCGTCGTCTGGCAAGATCTTCATTCGTCTGCATAGCTGTAGGTAGCAGTTTCGATGAATCGGGTCTTTCATTACCAATATCTGTCCGTTATTTTTTTCCCTCAATTTCACAATTTTCGGGCATTCCCTCCGGCATGCGTGATAGGGCGTCGGCTATTCCGTTGTCCTTCAAATTCCGGTACTGAGTAGTTTCGCTCACACTCCGTCAATACGCGACTCGCGAAAATAATAATTCTGATTTTCTTCTCTCCATTTACTTGTTCTTCCTGGAAGAGACAAGCACCTAGACCCTGAAAGGAAGCGTCGCAAGATATACAGAAGTCTTCATCTAAATTTTGATGGCTCAAGATATCACTAGAGAGTGATACTTCTATTATCTCCTTGAAAGCTCGTTGACACTCCTCCGTCCAATTCCACGGAACGTTCTTTTCTATCTATTTGCGCACGTAAGTCGGTTTTAACCACATCTGCTTCATGTCTGAGACCTTCTTTTAGTTCATCCTTTACCGAATCTATCTTGCTTTCCACCGCACCAAATTTTGTTTTCATATTACCTTTTACTGAGTCGATTTCTGCCGTTACTGTAACCATTTGTGATCCGAGTTTAAAATATCCGCTTTTAATTCGGCCTTCAAATTATTATTCATTGAGTCACGTTTAGTTTGTACATGTGCCTTTACCGATCTTATTTCTGCTTGTAAGTCTGCCTTCGTGTCAGTTCTTAAATCTGTCTTCAAGTTACTTGCCATAGAACCAAATTTAGTTTCCATGTCCGATTTTAAATTGGAGAATAACATGGCTTGTTTGTCGTACCGCTCCTTCTCCTCATTACGTCCACGTTTATCTCTCTGCAACATTTCGATACACATGTCAAGTTTATCCAGTTGACTCATCTGAGATGTTTGTCCGAATCACGCTCCTCGTCCTCAATATTTAACACGCCTTGCCGGGACTCCGGGCGGTTAGAAATGACTCGCGGGCGGAGCTGGTATGCACCCGCGTTTGTTTTCGGAAAGTTCATCTGCGGAATTATCCACTCGCTTGTCTTCTACCATGTTTGCAACCAAAGATTTCGCGATAGAACCACTGGTAATATTTTTAGATACCCTACTGTACTGCTCACACGGAGTGTCTATCTCTGAGTTACTAAAACTGTCAATTGTCACTGGCGGCAATGAAAATTGAATAACACAACACGAAAGAGGGAATGTGGAATCCACTAAATGTAAACAATTGAAGACAACGCAGCTGTCCGTCACCACCTCTGTATTTGCGCCATCTTGGATTTGAATGACAAGAATGACGGCAAGAGAACATACACAGACATTTACAGTAAAACAATAAAAATTTTGCAATTTAACAAAATTGACTTTAAAATTGCCGTGAAACTTTTTTTGAGATAGCTAATCTGAATAAATTTACGAAATGAAGCGGGGTGTGGCGGGAAGCTGGATTTTAAATGAACACATCACCTGAATGTCAGAAAATGCATTACGGAGGCGGGGTTTTAGCAAACACAAAGGATTCTATTCACTTTGCGTTGTCTTAAAACAGCGATTCGCAACTGCAGTTACAGCCTCCAATTGTATTTTACAGTTCTGTTGGTAGTCACCAGAATATTTTCCACGTCCTCCAAAATGGCTCTGAGCACTATGGGACTCAACTGCTGAGGTCATTAGTTCCCTAGAACTTAGAACTACACTCCTGGAAATTGAAATAAGAACACCGTGAATTCATTGTCCCAGGAAGGGGAAACTTTATTGACACATACCTGGGGTCAGATGCATCACATGATCACACTGACAGAACCACAGGCACATAGACACAGGCAACAGAGCATGCACAATGTCGGCACTAGTACAGTGTATATCCACCTTTCGCAGCAATGCAGGCTGCTATTCTCCCATGGAGACGATCGTAGAGATGCTGGATGTAGTCCTGTGGAACGGCTTGCCATGCCATTTCCACCTGGCGCCTCAGTTGGACCAGCGTTCGTGCTGGACGTGCAAACCGCGTGAGACGACGCTTCATCCCGTCCCAAACATGCTCAATGGGGGACAGATCCGGAGATCTTGCTGGCCAGGGTAGTTGACTTACACCTTCTAGAGCACGTTGGGTGGCACGGGATACATGCGGACGTGCATTGTCCTGTTGGAACAGCAAGTTCCCTTGCCGGTCTAGGAATGGTGGAACGAAGGGTTCGATGACGGTTTGGATGTACCGTGCACTATTCAGTGTCCCCTCGACGGTCACCAGTGGTGTACGGCCAGTGTAGGAGATCGCTCCCCACACCATGATGCCGGGTGTTGGCCCTGTGTGCCTCGGTCGTATGCAGTCCTGATTGTGGCGCTCACCTGCACGGCGCCAAACACTCATACGACCATCTTTGGCCCCAAGGCAGAAGCGACTCTCATCGCTGAAGACGACACGTCTCCATTCGTCCCTCCATTCACGCCTGTCGCGACACCACTGGAGGCGGGCTGCACGATGTTGGGGCGTGAGCGGAAGACGGCCTAACGGTGTGCGGGACCGTAGCCCAGCTTCATGGAGACGGTTTCGAATGGTCCTCGCCGATACCCCAGGAGCAACAGTGTCCCTAATTTGCTGGGAAGTGGCGGTGCGGTCCCCTACGGCACTGCGTAGGATCCTACGGTCTTGGCGTGCATCCGTGCGTCGCTGCGGTCCGGTCCCAGGTCGACGGGCACGTGCACCTTCCGCCGACCACTGGCGACAACATCGATGTACTGTGGAGACCTCACGCCCCACGTGTTGAGCAATTCGGCGGTACGTCCACCCGGCCTCCCGCATGCCCACTATACGCCCTCGCTCAAAGTCCGTCAACTGCACATACGGTTCACGTCCACGCTGTCGCGGCATGCTACCAGTGTTAAAGACTGCGATGGTGTCCGTATGCCACGGCAAACTGGCTGACACTGACGGCGGCGGTGCACAAATGCTGCGCAGCTAGCGCCATTCGACGGCCAACACCGCGGTTCCTGGTGTGTCCGCTGTGCCGTGCGTGTGATCATTGCTTGTACAGCCCTCTCGCAGTGTCCGGAGCAAGTATGGTGGGTCTGACACACCGGTGTCAATGTGTTCTTTTTTCCATTTCCAGGAGTGTAGTTAAACCTAACTAACCTAAGGACATCACAAACATCCATGCCCGAGGCAGGATTCGAACCTGCGACCGTAGCGGTCCTGCGGTTCCAGACTGCAGCGCCTTTAACCGCACGGCCACTTCGGCCGGCCCCACGTCCTCTTTTCCACAAAATTTCCGTCTCCGGTCCCAGATGAAACTAAAAACAAGAGGATTAGATGATTTTGATTCAAGTCCCTGTTCGGGTGCCACATCTGATGTAAGGAAATATTATTCTTAAGCATCAGATTGAGAAGTTTAGCTCTGAGAAAACAACTTATAACATATTAACACATACGTCAATAACAATGACAGAGCCTGAGTGGTTTGAAAATTTAGAAACCACGTAGAAATGTTCATTCATTAACCACTCTGCGTTTTCCACACATGCTAGTCTCACATGCAACAAAATGACAGTATTTATCTGTAGGGTTTAACAAATTACAAGTCTAATAAAGACGCCTATGTAATGGTGCGTCCGTATTATACGGGAGACAGAAAGAGAGTGATATCGTCTGGCAGTGGACGATGGGTTGCGCGCTTGTTTTTTGTAATATTCGAATGTCTTCAGAGTCTGTCTTTAATATCGATGTTTTTACATGCGCGCTGAATTAGGCTCGTCAGTGGCGCTGGATTCATTTCTCCTTGTAAATCGTCAAAATACATCATTACAATGCGTAGTTAAATATTATACATTGACAAATAAATGACTCTTGGCCTCTTTCGTTACTCAAATCAGTGTTTTATGTAACGAGATGTGGCGGTGTGAAAATGCAACATCTCACGGTGTGCTGGCGACAGCCTACGCCAGCACACACCCTCTCCCTTCTCTCATCATCATCATACAACACAAACATTACACTACACACATACACACAAATACGACACGTATTATTACAAATATTGTAATGGATCATGTTGTAAATAAATATACAAAAAAATAAACTTTCAGCCATTCTCAAGATGAGAGGCTTGCAAATTTTTAAATCACTTTAAACACTGTGGAGGAAATGTGCATTTTTCAGAGATAAAACACTATTGGTAACAAGGATGCAGATTAAACTCGATGCGTCTAAAAGTAAAGCAAAGCAAACGAATAATAAGCGATCCACAGTGCTTTCGAAGAGTGTTGTTGGTAATTACGGATAGCATGAATGCCTATAAGTATTTACTTTCAGAGTACAGATAGGAAATGAGAGGTTTCCTTGATTTGTTGAACTGGAAACCCTCGTCTCGGTTGGGCAGGTCACCTGCTAATTATATTTCCGCAGATTCCTCGAGTACTGGATCCCAGCGGGTTGAGGCTGTGGCCAATATTTGAACTTTCCCTTAAAGCTTGGGAAGGCCAGTGGAAATACAATGCTGAGGCACTGCTGATGTTTGGCAGCTGAATGCTAGTGTGTCGGTGGTGTTCAATGTATTATTCTTTTACAATGCATGTAGTTTGCAGTTTCTTTTTCCGGGTCATCAGTCTTTTGACTGGTTTGATGCGGTCCGCCAAGTATTCCTGTCCTGTGTCAACTTCTTCAACTCAGAGTAGCACATGGAACCTACGTTCTCAATTATTTGCTGGATGTATTGCAATATCTGTTTTCCTCTACAGTTTTTGTCCTCCAAGCTCCCTCTAGTATCATGGAAATCATTCCCTAGAGTCTTAACAGACGTCCTATCATGCTATCCCTTCTCCTTGTCAATGTTTTCCGTATATTACTTTCCTCTCCGATTCTGTGCAGATCTTCCTCGTTCCTTACCTTATCATCCACCTAAATTTCAACATTCGTCTGAAACACCACATCTCAAATGCTTCGATTCTCCTCTATTCCGGTTTTCTCACAGTTCAGTTCATGTGCTCCAGACGCACATTCTCAGAAATTTCTTCCTCAAATTAAGGACTATGTTTGATATTAGTGGACGTCTCTTTGCCAGGCATGCCCTTTTTTCCAGTGCTACTCTGCTTTCAATGTCCTGTTTGCTTCGTCCGTCTTGTATTATTTTGCTGCCTAGGTAGTAAAATTCATTAACTTCCTGTAGTTCGTGATACCAATCCTGATGCTAAGTTTCTCACTGTTCTCATTTCTGCTACTTCTCGTTACTTTCGTCTTTCTTCGATTTACACTCAATCCATATCCTGCACTCATTGGAATGTTCATTCCCTTCAACACATCCTGCAATTCTTGTTCACTTTCACTGAGATCTGTACTGCCTACTGAGTTATTCCTTATTGCTGTGTCTATAGCCTTAGAGAACTCCAAGCGTATCTGGTCATTCCTTAGTACTTCCGTATCCAACTTCTTTGCGTATTCATTATTCCTGACTAATTTCTTAAACTTTAGCCTACTCTTCATCACCAATACACTGCGGTCTGAGTCTGTATCTGCTCCAGGGTATGCCTTACAATCCAGTATCTGACATCGGACTCTCTTTTTGACCATGATGTAATGTATCTGAAATCTTCCCGTATCACCAGATCTTTTCCAAGTATACCTCCTCCTCTTGTGATTTTTGAACAGTGTATTCACAATTACTAACTCAAATTTATTACAGAACTCAGCTAGTCTTTCTCCTCTTTCATTCTTTGTCCCAAGCCCACATTCTCCTGCAACCTTTTTTATGCTCATTCCAATACAACTGCATTCCAGTGCCCCATGACTATTAGATTTTCATCTCCCTTTACGTACTGTATTAACCTTTCAATATCCTCATATTCTTTCTCCATCTCTTCATCATCAGCTTGTGACGTCAGCATATATACCTGAATTATCGTTGTCGATGTTGGTTTGCTGTCGATTGTGATAAGAGCAACCCCATCACTTAACTGTTCACAGTAACACCCTCTCTAAGGATTCCTACTCCAATTATACCAATTTCTGATGCTGTTGATATTACGCTATACTCGTCTGACTATAAGTTCTTGTCTTCTTTCCGTTTCACTTCAGTGACCCTTACTGTAGCTTCTGCATTTCCAAATTTAGATTTTCTAGCTTACCTATCATGTTCAAGCATCTGACATTCCACCCCGATACTCATAGAACGTTATCCTTTCGTTGGTTATTCAGCCTCTTTTCCATGGTCACCTATCCCGTTGGGAGACCCTCCCCGGAGATCTGAATGAGGCACTATTCCGGAATCTTTCACCAACAGAGAGATCATCATGATACTTTTTCATTTTCAGGCCACATGTCCTGTGGATACACTTCATGTGTATTAAATGCAGTGGTTTGCAATGCCTTCTGTAGTGTCATGCCGTTGATCATAGCCGATCCTTCCGCCTTTAGGAGGAGTTTCCCACCCCAATGACAAGAGCCCTGAAACTCTGTCCGTTACTCAGCCTTCTCTGATAAGGTGTAACGCCGGAAATGGATATCCTCCTGTTTCCATCTATTGTACTATCAACTTCTTCCTTATTTTGTTACCAGTTTCGAAATCGAGACTGAGAACGTTTTGATTGCTAACTGAAGACGCTGCCCTCTCTTTATTTTGCATTTTGTTCGTCATTGTTAGTTGTATTTGGCAATGGCAGACGTCACATGACATCTGTTAAACTTTGTTGGTGATCCCTTCACTCAGTTTTTCTTTCCTCCGTTGGTAGAGTAAGTGTGACTTGTTATGGCAAAAGTTTTCTGCCGTCAATGCTGATTATTAATCAAAATTTAAAAGGTGGTGGGTTTCGAAACCGAGACTGAGAACGTTTTGGTTGCTAACTGGAGACGCTGCCCTCTCTTTTCTGCATTTTGTTCGTTGTTGTTAGTTGTATTTGGCCATAGCAGACGTCACATGACATCCGTTGAAGATCGTTGGTGATCCCTTCACTCAGATTTTTTTCCCTTCTTTTTTAAAAAGAGAGACCAGCCATCTCTCTGACAGAATACGCTGAGCTACCGTGCCGGCATCCTTACAACACGGATCCTATGTGCTTTTTTTTCACATTCACATGAAATTTCTTATACTACATATTTCTTAAAAACAGGTCATCTTTCCCAGGTCCCAGCAGAGCTGCCGGGCGCTGTGGCCGAGCGGTTCTAGGCACTTCAGTCTGGAACCGCGCGACCGCTACGGTCGCAGGTTCGAATCCTGCCTCGGGCATGTATGTATGTGATGTCCTTAGGTTAGTTAGGTTTAAGTAGTTCTAAGTTATAGGGGCTGATGACCTCAGATGTTGAGTCCCGTAGTGCTCAGAGCCATATGAACCACATGAACCAGAAGAGCTGCCGTCTTGCCCGATGGAAGAGCAAGAAGAAAGAGATGGAAAGTCTACGGCGTTTCTGCCTTATGTGGAAACATCTCTTAAAAACTGCAAGAATATTGAAGAAGAATCATGTGAATTTGAACTTCCCCACATCGTTGAAGACGGCAGTTCTTCGGTGATCTTTGAAGGATGACCTGCTTTTAAGGAAGGCAGTGTGTATGAAATTCCATGTGAATGTGGTAAAAGCTATGTAGAACACACAAAGAACGCTGTATTTAACACGACCGAGACACCTGACTTCCGCAGTTTAATAAACCAGCAGTGGCTAAACACATGTCAGTTGACCGTTCCGTGTTTTACAGTCAAGATACTGGCCGTAGCCTAATCACTCATGGGTCAAGGTAGCTTCGGGATACAATCAGCAGACATCCTGCTCAATACACACTGGGGCTTCCATCTCGGCAAATCAAGGAAATCCCTCACTTCGCGTCTGTGCTCTCAAAGGTAATATTTTAAAACTCCATGCCACCCGTAATTATTAACAACATATTTCGTAAGCACTGTAGATTCGCTGATTCTGCGCTTGCTTTGTTTCACTCTTAGACACATCAGATTCAATCTGTGGCTGACCATCTTATTACTAATAGTGTTTTATTTATTTTTTATTTCACGTCAAGTTCCGCAGGAACAAACTGAGGAGCAAATCTTGAAAGTCATGGAACGTGTCAGTACACGAAATTATAAATTAAAAGTAATAACAGATAAAAATAAAATGTTTATGAACCCGAAAAAAGTCAAGCTATAAGATTAAGTAAACGCGATTAACAATACAATAAGAATCAGCTTAATTTTTCAAGGAACTCGCCGACAGAATAGGATTGACCCATGAGGAAACTCTTCAGTTTCGATTTTAAGTGCGTGAATTACTGCTAAGATTTTTGAATTCTTGTGGTAGCTTATTGAAAATGGATGTAGCAGTATACTGCACACTTTTCTGCACAAGAGTTAAGGAAGTCCGATCCACTATCAGGTTTGATTTCTGCAGACTATTAACTGAGTGGAAGCTGCTTATTCTTGCGAATAAGCTAATATTGTTAACAAGAAATGACAGTAAGGAGAGGACAAAGTCAAAATAACCAGACTCGTGAACAGGGGTCGACAAGAGGTTCGTGAACTTATACTACCTACTGCCATTACCGCCCGTTTCTGAGGCAAAAATATTCTTTTAGAATGGGAAGAGCCACCCCAGAATATAGTACCATACGACGTAAGCGAATGAAAATAAGCAAAGTAGACTAATTTTCGTGTCGAACGATCACTCACTTGAGACACAGTTCGAATAGTAAAAATGGCAGCATTAAATCTTTGAACAAGAACCTGAACGTGCGCTTTCCACGACAGTTCACTATCTACCTGAACACCTAGAAATTTTTACTGTTCAGTTTCACTAATCATATTCCCATTCTCTGAAACTAAAACATCAGGTTTTCTTGAATTATTGGTTAGAAACTGTAAAAACTGAATCGTACTGTGATTTAGCGTTAGTTTATTTTCTACAAGCCATAAATTTAAGTCATGAACTGCACTATTTGAAACCTGACCAATGTTGCACACAACACCTTTACTACCAAGCTAGTGTAATCAGAAATATTTTAGAGTTACCTGTAATACTAGAAAGCATATCATTTATATAGATAAGTAACAGGTGTGGTCCCTACACTGATCCCTGGGGCAACCCCCCCCCCCCCCCCCCCATTTGACTGTACCTCACTCAGACCCCACATCATAGCCATTCTCTACATTCTGAATAATGACCTTTTGATTTCTGTTGCTAAAGTAAGAGGTGAATCAAATGTGAGCTACTCCCCACATTCGGTAATGGTCCAACTTCTGGAGCAATATTTTGTGATCAACACAATCAAACGCCACAGCTAAATCAAAAAAAATGCCTAACGTTCGAAACCTTTTTCTTGACCCATTCACTACCTCACAGAGAAAAAAGAATATAGCATTTTCAGATGCTAAATGACTTCTAAAGCCGAATTGCATATCTGATAGCAAATCGTGTCATATAAAATGATCAATTATCCTTACACACACAGCCTTTTCAATTACTTTAGCAAACACTGATGGCATATATAAATAGGTCCAAAATTGTCTATATTATCCATTTCTCCCTTTTTATAAAGCGGCCTTACTACTGAGTACTTTAATCGTTCAGGAAACTTACCATTCTTAAAGGAAAAATTACAAATATGGTTTAAATACAGGGCTAACATGTGCAGCACATCACTTTAATATTCTGCTAGACACTCGATTACTTCCATGAGAGTTCTTAATCTTCAGTGGCTTGGTTGTTGACTCAGTCCACACCTTGTCTGTATCACAGAGGAGTATTTCAGACATCAATCTCGGAAAGGCATTTGACAAGAGAGTGATATGATTCCCTGTAGAAACTAAATTTTTATTTAATTCACCACCAATACTCAGAAAATGATTGTTAAATTTTACTGTGAACTGACTTTATATAATCGACCTTGTGCTGCTGACCAGGCGCTTCCTTCACAATTGACAATATGGTTTTAATTTTATCCTGTGAATTAGCTATTCTATTTGTGCACCACATACTCTTAGCCTTCCTAATAACATTATTAAGCACCTTACAGTACTGTTTGCAATGATCTACTGTAACTTGATTTTGACTACTCCTAACATTTTGACATAATTCCCGCTTTGCTCTACATGATATCCTTATCCCACTAGTTAGCCACCCAGGCTGCCTTTTACTGCTAGCATCCTGTTTAGAACGTTCCAATGGAAAGCAACTTCCATAGAGCATGAGAAATCTTTTAAGTAAAACATTATATTTGTCATCTATGTTATCCCCACTATAAACATCCTGTGACTTTTGTTCCTTTACGAGGTTTAAAAAACTCTCTATTGCTGTTGGATTAAGTTTCCTACATAGTTAACAGTTATATGTGATATTTGTTTGAGTACTCCACAGTGTGTAAAATAATTTAAAAACTTAGAAGCAATGGTCAATAAGAATGACAGAAAGGTTGTCAGCCGAAATAATGGAACATGAATTAAAAATGTCCTGTATGCTCGCCCAAATCATGGAATAATAACTTTTATTTGTAACCCACATATCGGATAAAGAGAGCGGCGACCATGAACATCCGCAAAGGAATTCAAAGAGTGCAGTTAATCCTCATTTGGAGCATCCTGTAGACTTCAATGAATTTGTAAGAAATCTCAGCCCAAATTTTGTGATATTGTGCTGAAGGAATAATAAAATCATGTGGAATAGTATATTACCCGTCAATTTACGCCTTAAATTAAGATTTTCACTCTATATACTGAAGCACCAAAGAAACTGGTATGGGCATGCGTATTAAAATACAGAGATACTCAAACAAGCAGAACATGGCGCTGCGGTCGGCAACGCCTGTATAAGACAACAAGTGTCTGGCACTGTTGTTTGAGCGGTTATTGCTGCGACAATGACAGGTTATCAAGATTTAAGTGAGTATGAACATGGTGTTATAATCGGCGCACGAGCGATGGGACACAGAACCTCCGAGGTAGCGATGAAGTAGTGATTTCGCCGTACAACCATTTCACGAGTGTACCGTGAATATCAGGAATCCGGTAAAACATAAGATCTCCGTCATCGCTGGGGACGGAAAAAGATTCTGCAAAAACGGGACCAACAATCACTGAAGAGAATCGTTCAACGTGACAGAAGTGCAACCGTTCCGCAAATGGCTGCAGATTTCAACGCTGGGCGATCAACAAGTGTCAGCGTGCGAACCATTCAACAAAACATCATCGATATGGGCTTTCGGAGCCGAAGGCTGACTTTACTAACCTTCGTAACTGCACGACACAAAGCTTTACTCCTCGCTTGGGCCCTTCAACAGCGACATTGAACTGTTGATGACTAGAAACATGTGGCCTCGTCGGACGCGTCTCGTTTCAAATTGTATCGAGCAGACAGACGTGTAAGGGTATGGAGACAACCTCATGAATGCATGGAACTACCATATCAACAGGCGACTGTTCACTGGTGGAGGCTCTATAATGGTAAGGGGCGAGTGCAGTTGCAGTGATGAGGGACCCCTGATACGTGTAGATACAACTCTGACAGGTGACACGTACGTAAGCATTCTCTCTGATCGCCTGCATCCATTCATGTCCATTTGGCATTCCGACGGGCTTGGTTAATTCCAGCAGGACGATGCAACAGCCCATACGTCCAGAATTGCTACAGAGTGGTTCCAGGAACACTCTTCTGAGCTTAAACACTTACGCTGGCCACCAGAGTCCCCAGACATGAACATATTGAGCATATCTGGGATGCCTTGCAACGTACTGTTTAGAAGAGATAACCCTCTCCTACTCTCACGGAATTACTGGCAGCCCTGAAGGATTCATGGTTTCATTTCCCTCCAGCACTACCTCAGACATTAGTAGAGTCGATGCCACGTCGTGTTGCGGCACTTCTGCGTGCTCGCGGTGGCCCTACACAGTATTAGGTAGGTGTACCAGTTTCTTTGGCTCTTCAGGTTATATTCGTGGCATCTGTTCTGTCGAACATGTGAGACAGAACCGACACCACACACACACACACACATATATATATATATATATATATATATGAATGTCGTACACTCCGCAGTACATCTGGTGTAATGTCGCCGCAGGCTGCCACAATGCGCTGTTTCATATCCTCTGGGATTGTAGGCACATAACGGTACACACGGTACGTGATGGCCACCACATTGGACATCTATTGGCCTGACATGTCGGCACACGCTCTATTCCACTCCGTAATTGAAAACGGAAACCACGTGTGTACGTGTACCTCACCCCTCATGGTAATGTACATGTGCGTCAGTGAAAAAGACCAATAAAAAGGTAATGTGCTGTTCCAGTCTCTTCTGTACCTAAGGTCCATCACCGTTCCCTTTGGATCCCTACGTAATTCGGTGCTCTCCGATACATACGATCGAACAGCGGAGGAGTGGGACTCAAGCGTCAACTTTAGGTTACAATACCTCCGGATGTAATTAACATTTTACAATGCAACAAACGGTACTGATTACGTATGTTCAGATGTGCTAACAAAACTAACGTGGTTCCATTTAAAAAAACGTAGGTCTGTGTTAAAAAACATATTTCCGTGCATTTTTTTATGGTTTGCATTAACCAATTACACTAGCCCCTCTCCTCACGTTCGGTCTGTGGAATCGGTTCGTCAGTATTTGATGTGGTTTACGAAATATATCCAGCGGTAACGTTAGGTGACTTACCCTGTATATAAGCAAGGATAGCTCAAGTTACTTTCAGTGCGACGAACCGTATCTTCCGAACCGCTGCGGATAATTTGAGTCGGACGGGAAGCGTATCGGGATTGCCGAGACGGTTAAGGCAAGAAGCAGATAATTCGGATTTGAGTCACGGTCCTTCACAAATTTTCAATCTTTACCATTCATTTATTTCATGACCTACTAGTGGCTGAAGATTGATTTCTCTTAATAGTGTCTTCACTATGTTTTGTTACTCCCCCTCTGTATCTCAGCTGTTGACTGATTTGCGGAGCACCCGTGTATACTTACCAGTACTGCCTGGAATTTTACATTGGTGGAAACCGTGGGACATGGTCCACTCGTGATGCCAGTTGAGGTGCTACATGAGTGATAAGTGGTAGCTCCAAGGTATGTGATGCTGACTGTGGCTCGGAGAGTGGTGTTCTGACTCCATACCACTAGTAAAGGATAACATGGCTATGAGTCGGTACTGAAGACCCCGAGAGGATTTAAGTTTTAACTATGTGGACAGTATCTTAAATGAAGAATATGAGATGAACATCATCAGAAGCAAAACGAGGATAATAGTATGTAGTCTAATTAAATCACGTGACGCTGAGGGAATTAGATTAGGAAATGAGACACTTAAAGCAGTAGATGAGTTTTGCAATGTGGGCAGCAAAAGAACAGATGATGATAGAAATAGAGAAGATATGAAATGTAGACTGGCGATGGCAAGGAAATCGTTTCTGAAGCAGAGAAATTTATTAATATTGAGTGTAGATTTAAGTATCTGGAAGCCTTTTCTGAAAGTATTTGTGTGGAGTGTAGCCATGTAAGTGTGGTGTCGCCGCCAGACACCACACTTGCTAGGTGGTAGCCTTTAAATCGGCCGCGATCCGTTAGTATACGTCGGACCCGCGTGTCGCCACTGTCAGTGATTGCAGACCGAGCGCCACCACACGGCAGGTCTAGAGAGACTTACTAGCACTCACCCCAGTTGTACAACCGACTTAGCCTGAGATGGATCACTGACAACTACGCTCTCATTTGCCGAGACGATAGTTAGCATAGCCTTCAGCTACGTCATTTGCTACGACCTAGCAAGGCGCCATAGCATTTGATATTGAGATTATAACATGTTCCGTCAAGAGCGATGTACACCAATTGTTGATTAAAGTTAAGTATTCCAACAGCTACGTACTTTATTTGCTAGACTCAAATCCTTTAACTGTTCCAGACCTCACGGCAATCTGCGTGAGCTTAAAAGCGTGCATTTCGGCCTCCTCTAGCAACACGGTGTTGGCTCTTCTGCCAACACTTCAGTAAGGATGTGAAACGTGGACGATAAACAGTTTAGACAAGAAGAATATAGAAGTTTTTGGAATGTGGTGCTACAAGAGAATGCTTAAGCTTAGATGGGTACATCACGTAACTAAGAAGAAAGTACTGAACACAAATGGTGAGAAGAGGAATCTGTGGCACAGCTTGACTAGAAGAAGGGATCGGTTGGTAGGACACGTTCTGATGCATCAAGGGATCACCAATTTAGTATTGGAGGGCAGCGTGGAGGGTAAAAATCGTTTGGCAGACCAAGAGATGAATACACTAAGCAGATTCAGAAGGATGTAGGCTGCAGTGTTTACTCGGAGATGAAGAGGATTGCACACAATAGTTAAGCATGGAGAGCTGCAACAAACCAGTCTTTGGACTGAAGACCGCAACCACATTGTAAAAGTTAGTAGCGCAGAAACTTTAATATATTTTAACTACATCGTGTTTTCTATAAACAGTAGAAAAATAATTTGCCGAAAGAGGGCTATTTTGTGTTTTTGTGTGCGTATGGGAGAGTTGAAGGGTGCATGTTCGGACGATTGGATCATTTTCCGCTTACAGTAACAAATAGTATGTTATTTACAAGGGTCGATAAGTCAATCGCTGTGGAACAGTAGTCACATATCATATACAGAAGATAAGTACATTTTGATGAAACAACAACAGAAAAGGGGGAAATTTCTTGAACCGTAAAATGTACCTTTATCCACGAGATTTTAAGTTTACCTCCGTTCCGGATTGCTCCAGTGTGGCGGATTAACGAACTGTGCACTTTACGCCGGACAGCCCAAATGCGGTTTTTAAATGGCTTTCCAAGAGCCCTTAGATAAATGCTATTTTGATCCCTTATCTTCGTCTCCGAAAAAAAGATTCAGAACCAAATAAAATACAATACACACAAGGTTTACGTTTTCACAAACATATGGTGCATGCTACTTTCTTCCTTTGGTTAACTAACGACCGTAGTGGCATGGAGGTCATCCAGCCACCAAGTTAACGAATTTGACAAATTGTGAAATCAGTACGACACAATACGAGATAAATGGTTAGAATAAGAGAGACTGACCTCGGTTCTATCCGATGGATCAAGTTCCCCGACCATACTCAGGTGAATGATGGATGTTTTGGATGCAAGACGAAAACATCACGCGTCCCAAGTGGCCATCTCGCTTCCCAGACTTAAATCCTATTTACTATGCGTTAGGGGGACGTAAACTGAAGAACTCTAGTCCCACCATCACAAAACTTCACTCACCTCCAGAGTATACTTGGTCCATAGCATGGGCGATGCTTATGCACCTTGTATTTGTAAGCACAGACATCCTATTCCTTTGCCACTGGTTGGAAGTTAAGAAGCACCCATGGCCCAGTATAGCCTTATCCGTGTCAGCGTGTCACATTTCATTCTCTTCGAACCTTCTAATATTCACGCGATCGCAGTAACTCAAACTGTTTCGTGGATTTCCAGAATCACTTGTTTTATGATCGTGGATAATTTATAGTGGGAACGGAAGGTTTTGATATCACGCTGCTGTATTTAAGAATAGCGTCTGTTCACTAAGGATGTCTGTTTAGATATAAGACACTGCCTGAAGGCCCTAATCTTGCCTAGCAAAATAAATAGTTAAATTAATCAAATAATTTCTTACAAGAACAGAGCTCGAGATCAATTAAGCAGAAGTCAGGAAGAAGGCTGTACGGATTCTTGGAGTGAAAGAGATGAAACTACTAGCGATATGTCCCCCCCAAAGGCAGTGCATGAAAATTATCCCGGTATGAAATGAATGTCAAGTTTTATTTTAACACCATAAACAATTTCCTCTGACGGGAGAGCATGGAATACAATAACTGAAGGAAGTCACTTCTTGAATATTGAAAGAACAATAATAACGCCTGAAGGCTGAGTGCCTGCAAATGTTACAATAAATTAAAAGTCCCACAATCCAATGTCCATACCGTATGTGTGCCACAATCAAGGTCTGGAAGATTCGTGTGATATCTGAAGTCCCAAAGTGACGCAAAAAAGTCTAAGTCCAGTGCATTGCCGAGAAAAATAAATACAAATATTTCGAAGTGTAGCTGCTGGCTGCGTTGTCGGATGCCAGGCCTCTTTGGTGTAGAGGCCACGAATGGTGTAGGCCCTTAGCTGAGAGCTCCTGCAAGTGACGGCCGATGTGGACGACGTCGTTGTCGTAGCGGCGGCTCCAGATGAGATACTGATTGTGGGAATGCTTTAGCAATCGACGCCTGGTCCGGGAAACTCACTCGGAGCGAACTGGTAAAGCAGAATCTGGGTACCGTCTTAATACTGTCTGGGCACCAGGGTACTCCAGGTAAAACTATCGGCCACGTAGCTCACACAGGGGAGAAACGATCCGCAGGAGCAGAGTGATCTGTATCGGCGAATGGGTTACCGCCTGGAAGCCTGGCTGTGCGTGGCCAGCCTCGTCTGTCGCCTGAAGAGCTGTCCCCTGTGAGATCCATACTGGCGTAAACCGTCTGTGATTGCTAGCTGTGTGGGCGCAACAACACATTATTCCTTCCTCCTTCACCCAGCCCCTACCAACCTCCCGCACTCCACACGAGGTAACTTGCGAGGCACTGGGTCCTCGGCGGTGTGGCACACAACAACTTGACGTCCGACGATACGTTGGCCACAGCAACCTCAGCAGCGATTTTGCGATCCATATCAAAGGCAGGGTCCTGGCCCAGCGGTAGACACAAGAGGATGTCAGCATTTGCAAGTTGAGCTGCTAAATGGTACTGAATGTCATAATTATAATCTGAAAGATTCAGAGCACACCACTGAAGATGGCATGACAATTTGGTTGCAATATCGGTCGACGTCTTGAAAAGAAGGAGTAAGGAAAAATGTGAAATGGCGATCATAGACCTCATCATGAAACTCTTTTGGATCAAATATGATTGCTACCTATCTGATGGGAGTTGTACTGTGCAATAGACAGTCTTAAACACAATTGCAATTGGTTGCTCCACCTCGTCAGTCACATGTGAAAGGACCGCCCCCAACCCATAGATCGATGGATCAGGTGCCAAGATTACAAGATAAGGGGTTTGGCGAGGTCATACGTCATGAGGCATGCGGGCTGGATGAGGGCCTGTTTCAAGTTCCAGAAAGCTTTATGACATACCGGGTCCATTTCCAACGAAATTTTTGCGTAAGAGGTAGTGTAATGGTCCTGCAGTGATTGGTGGATGTGAAATAAATTTATGGTAATAACTGACCTGCCTCTAAAGAGCTGTCCACTGTAGGATCCATGCCCGCATATCTGTCTGTGTTGTTGGTTGCTGACTCTAGTAGGTGTAAGGCGTCGACACAGCAATGAGATTCTCAGTTCTGCGACCCTGTCAGCATCAAGTCAATGGGGTTCCTTTGGCAGAAAAAGAGATGGTTAATCAAGTGGATGCCTTAGTTCTCTCATCTTGGACAAATCAAATAAAAGATGTTTGAAGGCAGAACAGCCTAAAAACAAGCATAATATATAGTGTTGAGTGTGAGATGTGTGAGATGGAAGCGGCGTGAGGCTCCATGGAGTTTGTCATTCTTCAAAAGGTTGCCTTCGACCACGAACTGCTCACCCCTTTGCCTCCTCCTCCCCCCCCCTTACACTCCGTGTCCATCACTTGTGCAGCGAATAGCCTATCTGACTGAAAAAGAGTGCAGGTAATTCCTGTTTCCAAACGAGTAATAGCCTGGATACACAAAATTACAGATCACTTTGATGTCTGCCTGTTGCAGGACCCTAGAGTTTATTCTAAGCCCAGACGTTATGTGATTCCTGGAGGAGAGGAAGCTTCTTTAATCGAATGAACACAGTGTCATAAAAATTCCACTCATGTGAAATAGAACTTTAATTATTCACACACATCACCTTCCAAACAACTTATACATGTGAACAACTAGATTCGGTGCTATATTTCTGAAAAGTGTTCGACTCTGTGCCACACCTTCGACTAGCACGTACAATCATATCGAGTACATTGGCAAATACGTAGCTAATAGAACTCATTGAGTTACATTGGGTGACGAATGTACCAAAAAACTGAAAGTAACATCGGATGTGCGACAAGTAAGCATAAAAGGACCTTTAATGTCTCCCATTAAACTGTTCGCTGATTCCGCTTTTGTGTATAGGAAAGTATCGCCATTGGACGACGATAAGGAACTACAGAAAGACTCGGACAAAATTCCCACGTCGTGTAATAAAAGACAACTCTCTTTAAACGTAGAAAAGTTTAGGATTGTGTCTATAGCTAAGAGCAAGAAACAAATAGTTTCTGATTACAAGACCAATTTTGAACATCATGAGAATGTTCCGACGTTCAAGTACTTAGGGTAACTACAAAGAAGCGATACGAAATGGAAGGACGATGTAAAATCAGTTTTTGGGAAGCCAAATGGAAGATTAGTTAGGAGTTTGGTAAAGTGCGGCGCATCTGCAATGAAAGTCGCATATGACAGTGTTTTGAGTCCTTACCAAATATGCCCGACGACAGACGCCCAACGACTTCAGAGACCTGCTTCTCAGTTCGTGAAAGGCGGTATGGAACACGTGGAAGTGTGACTGAAATTCTTCTGAAATTAAAATGGGAATCTTGCTAAGGAACACAACAGACAACCTCTAAGAATTTGCTACTGCCGAAACATATGTTGTATAACGGCAATGAGAATATGTGTTATATTCACCGTATACAGTTGGTGTCCAAAATTGTGGCAGAAAAAGAACACCGTAGTACCGAAAGCATCTGCTGTATCGAGATGAATTGCTCGCAGACATCAATTACACATTCTCGTCACAGGACCAAATAGGGATAGGCAACAGATATGGCAAAATAATGCATACAGATTATCATCATCTTACAATAATTTATTTAAAAATAATCTTATCTCACTTTACTGTGATATGAATAGATCAGTACTCACTTGCATTATCTGTCTTTAACTCTGGTCTACTCCTGGATCCATCGAATGATAACTAAGATCACTTTTAGAATGTCCGATCTGGTTCATATTGACAGCACCGAGCGGAGTGGCGTAATGGCCAGCACACTGGGACTCGCGTTTGGGAGGACGACGATTCAAATCCACCGGCCATTCAGACCTAGGTTTTCATGACTTTCCTAAATCACTCCACGCAAGTGCCGGAATGGTTCCTTTGAAAGGACACGGCCAATGTCCTTCACCATACTTCAAAAACGATCTGAGCTTGTGCTCCGCTTCCAGTGACTTCCATATCAGTGATACGTTAAACCTTAATATTGCTTCCATTGTCCGCAGCTCGTGGTCGTGCGGTAGCGCTCTCACTTCCCGCGCCCGGGTTCCCGGGTTCGATTCCCGGCGGGGTCAGGGATTTTCTCTGCCTCGTGGTGACTGGGTGTTGTGTGCTGTCCTTAGGTTAGTTAGATTTAAGTAGTTCTAAGTTCTAGGGGACTGATGGCCATAGATGTTAAGTCCCATAGTGCTCAGAGCCATTTGAACCACTTTTTTTTTTTTTTTTTTCTTTTTTTTTTTTTTTTTTTTTTTTGCTTCCATCTAACTGGCAGCAACTGTAGATAAGTTCCTGATGGTGTCTTGAGGTACTGTTGGTAATACAGTGCGATACTAACATAGTGCAGCCATGTGTCTGCTTGTATCCTCATTTGGTGGTTGATATCCCCTTTGTGATGTTAGGTAGATGCGTAAAATACCAATAATATACGTTTTTTTCTATGACAAATTCGGGATTTGTTGCGCGGCGTCATAGAATATTCCGCCTTTAGTCCCTACAGTTTATGAAGTTCTGATATGTGGCAGTTAGATACATAGCCATCAAAAAGACGCTGTGAATAAGAGGCGTTCCAATCAGTGATCTGTAGATGAGTTTCTTTCGGCAAACCAGAAAATCGCAAATATCCATAGACGCTTGTACAATGTCTACGGAGACCTGGCAGTGACCAAACGTACGGTGAGTCGTTGGGTGATGAGTATGTCATCACCGCAACAAAAGTCGCGCAAGCTGTCCGACCTCCGGTGTACCGGCCCGCACACAGCACTGACTCCTGCAATATTGGAACGCGCGGACACTTTCACTCGAGGCGATCGACGGATAACAAACAAACGCCTCACAGCTCAACTCAGTTGGTAGTGCTGACGACACACTTTTCCACCTCGATCAGTTGGCGTACTCAAAGCTGTGTGCCCGGCGGGATCCTCGCCGCCTAACGTAAGACCATAAAGGGCAATAGAGGACCATCTCTGAGGAATTGCTTACGCGTTACGAGGCTGATGGTGACAATTTTTTGTCCAACATCGTCACAGGAGATGAGACATGGATTCCTCACTTCGCACCAGAAACAAAGCATCAATCCGTGGTGAGCCCCCCCCCCCCCCCCCCCCTTGAAGAAAAAGTTCAAACCTGCACCCTGGGCCGGTAAACTCTTGAAGACAGCCTTCTGCGACCCAGACGGGGCTACGCTGTTTCGTGTCCTCCCTCATGGTACAAAGATAAAGTGCTGAAAAAATGACTTCAGTGTGTTTTATTTGACACAAAAATGCAAAAGAATTTCACCTTCTCCACGAAAAGCAACGCTTCAGACAAACCTACTCACAAAACTTCGTCCGCAGCTCGTGGTCGTGCGGTAGCGTTCTCGCTTCCCACGCCCGGGTTCCCGGGTTCGATTCCCGGCGGGGTCGGGGATTTTCTCTGCCTCGTGATGACTGGGTGTTGTGTGCTGTCCTTAGGTTAGTTAGGTTTAAGTAGTTCTAAGTTCTAGGGGACTGATGACCATGGATGTTAAGTTCCGTAGTGCTCAGAACCATTTGAACCATCACAAAACTTCATTGAACCGATCATCCCCGTGCGTCTGGCAGCCTGGATCTCGCACTTTCCGACTTCCATCTGTCTGGTCTAACGAAGGATTCACTGTGCAGGAAGCACTACGTGGATGATGGGGAGGATATTGACGCAGCAGGACGCTGGCTCCAAAGTCGATCAGTAGATTGGTGCCATGCAGACATACACGCCCTTCCAGTAAGGTGGCGTACGGGCGTCGCGTTAAACGGAGAATGTGCTACAAAACGGAGTTCTGTAGCCAAACGAATGGGAAATAGTATGGTGTATTTGAATCCTGCACAAAATCAACCCGCTTTCAGAAAATAAAAGAATGTGTTGCACTACTTACTGAACGGCAATCTTAAGTCTTGCCTAGTGCGCTGCTCTCTGTTGGAGACTAGCCGCAATTCACAAAGGAGACCGTACCTACTCGTCATCACCGATGTCGTCAAAATTTATCGTGTATGGATGGCTTGCCCAAAAACGACAGTGACATCTATGCGTACTACAGATGGCTAAACATGTAGGAAAAAATAGCATTTTTGGCATTGGTCGGGCACGGCATGAGCCATTTGTTTTAACGTAGTTTGACGGGAGGTGGTGGCTCAGCGGAAGGAGTAAAACACGGTAATCGGAGGGTCGTTCAGGCTAATCCACATTCGCCAATTCTTTTTAATTTCCCTTTTGGCGTTATAGTACAAATAAACTGGGATAAAATCCAATATATTGTATTTATTTTCACCAAAGGCATGAAAAAGAAGAAAATTTGGAATCGCAAATAAATTTCCAGGAGTGTGTTTGTAAGCCGTACGTGAGAACTTCGTACACAAAAGTAGATACTTTTGTTGTTTTACAACTGATGATTTAAACGTGCTTGAGTGATATTCATCGTATAAACAGGAAGCAAGACTTTTCTCGACCACTCGTACACATTATAAACGTTTCATATTTACAATTACGTAGCTGTTTTATAGTTTCCGTAGAAAAACTTGGTTTATATTCATAAAAGATTCTGTCTCACCACACAGTCTGGCAGCAATCAATGCGTGACGCATCATGTCTCCAAATATTGTGGGAATATCTTTTGATGCAGCTGTCTCGGGATGTGAAATAAGAACAGTTTTGAAGCTTTTTGAACAAATTCTTTACATGACGATAAAAAAAAGATGTCGCAGTGTTGCACTAGTCGAGTGCATTTCTGGGAAATCTTTTTAACACTGAACGATTGCAATCCTTTTGAAACTTGAAAAATCTCGTTGTAAAATTCTGGATTTGTTTGTTAGTTAATTTGTTATCCTGCACGTAGGGTTTCACCACATGGGTCAAAATTTTTTTTGATTAGTCTAACACCATATGAGTCCAAAAATGTTTGTGAAAGGCTGTTGTAAGTTCCCCAGATTTTTATGCATTATTGACGACATTCCTGTATTTTGCCGCCTACTCATTAGCCCCTTTTGAATCCTCGGTCTAAAATTTTCTTTTGCCTTTCCTTTCATACCTTTTACGAAAATATTAATAAATACATTATATTGAGCATTATGTAGGTTTACTTGCGGATAAAGTAACGTAAAACGTAAAAATAAAAGTTTCTTGATAAGGACACGACACCACGACAACCAGATTACCATTTTGTACTCCTCCCATTTCACCAACGGTTCCCTGAAAACAGTACTGTTAATAAATGGCCACACCTCGCCAAAATCACGCCAAAAATGCTATTTTTTCTAAATGTTTGGCCATCTGTAGTCCACAATTGTTTCACTTTCATTTCTGGCCGAGTCCTGCGTGGACCACAAATTTCGAGGAAATTATTGATGATGACGTGCAGGTGCGATCACCACGTCAGTTGCAGCTGAGTTCTAGACAGCTCGCTGGTTTTTGTGTATGGCAGTGTTCTGTATCTACTGTAGGACTCATAAACAAGATGGTAGATGTTATGGCGCAAATAGTGGCGTATACATAGCCATTGTTCTCTCAGCCAGTCCGCGAATGGTTCAAATGGCTCTCAGCACTATGGGACTTAACTTCTGAGGTTATCAGTCCCCTAGAACTTAGAACTACTTAAGCCTAACCAAGCTAATGACATCATACACATCCATGCCCGAGGCAGGATTCGAACCTGCGACCGTAGGGGTCGCGCGGTTCCAGACTGTAGCGCCTAGAACCGCTCGGCCACTCCGGCCGGCTCCGCGAATGGAACAGGAACAAAAAATAACAATATTTATACATGTATTCTCGGCCACGCCCTGTAGAGTGGTTTGTGGCTTATTTATGTAGATGAGGTAGAGTCAAGAAGAGATTCGGCTGTTGTGATGTTCAAGAAAGTCGTCCGTAACTGATTAGTTCATACAGGCATTCTCATCGTGCTATATCAAGCGAATTAGAAACTTACGCAATTTTGATACCTCATTAGCAACTAGAAATTACCTCTGTCGTTCAGTATGATTTAAAAATATCGTTCACTGTAATTAAACTATAACAACCTATCTCTCGCATAATGAGCATTTATTACACGGGATAGCGCTCGTGAATAGCTTGCATACAAAGGATAATGCACGATACCAGGACCTATGCTGTATGGACCACGTCATACACTGTACTTCATTAACAATATAAAACGTCATATCCGTGCTTTTATGCCTGAGGCACCATAATTTATTCAACAAAAACGGTACTGGATTGCAATATCCACAATAATTTTCGTATTTATATGATAATTTCAAAAGTGTTATGATGCGTGGCAACAACTGCGGTGTAAGTACTAGAATATTCATTACATTAAAGTAAAATTGTAAATCTTTTGCAAAAATTGTTTGATGGAGCGTATAAATTTCGCACTTTCCGCGACATAGTTTACACAGACAGATGAATATTTATCCCTTCATTGACATTTCACGAGCTGCAAACACGAAAACAGTAATAAATGTGAACACCACTCCTGCATTAGTCTTTAGGTCTGTTCCCACTCCTGTCTGCACCAAAAAAACTATTCGTAAATTAGCTAAGTTAAATCAAGAAAACGAAGCCGTCACTGTAAGAAGAAAAACTCTGATTAAAAAGGATTCGACACGTGTTATTCGTAAAAGAGGCAAACGAGCAGCTTCAAGGAAACCGTCCCGTACAACATGTAGAGACGGATGGAAGAAATCCTTTAGTTCGTTCCTGAATAACTTTCTTCCTGCGTCCTTCTAGTAACATAATGATAAAATAAGGAAATGTGTTATTAATTAACTAGTCCATAACCAAATACTTTGAAATTCACCATTTATTTAACAAAAATTGTTACAAAAGCTTAGCGCGCATCACTTTGCGTCCGCTAAGTCCAACATCCGCCAGATGAAGACAAAATTTATCTGTCTCTGGGTGTTTCATTTATTTTAAGACAACTGGAAATGAGACGGCAGCAGCGGTAAAATTTCTCAAGTGAGCGCCCCATCCATGGTGAAGGATACCGCACGAGGAAAAGGAAGACGAAAGCGCCACTTAACACCACGAAACTAATCAGAGAGAGTTATGTAGCTGCTAGGGATGGTGCGAGATATAATAATCGCGGACTCTGGAATTTAAATAACTGTAACTAGTGTCACTTTGGATATTTATAATTGATTTTTAATTATTACACTAAAATATTATTTTGCTCCTTTAGTGTATTATAGTTCAATTCTTCTATCTTGGCGGCTCGCGCATGCCCGCCCAGACGCGGGAGATTGCTGCGTTGCCAGTTGCACACGACGCACGCGCCAAGAGAAGCAGCGCCATGGTATAGCATAGTTCGCAAGCTTACGTTTAGGGGGAGCGCGCAGTTCATGAAGTAAAGCCATCACGGCCGCATTAACCCTTTCGCTGCTACAAAGACGTGCTCCCTGCATTCCGCGCTGTGGGCGATTTTGTCACTGCACTGCTCCCCTGTGCAGACACATCGTGTTCCGACTGCTTTGACACACTTTATCATTCGATTCCACAAAAACCATTTGGCTCAAAAATTAGATTTTTGCCTATCTTCTTGACTGATACCTTCCCCACATAAATGACTTAATTTTGTTTCGATGTTCAACGCAGTTATTATGCAGCATTAAATGTAGTAAACCATTGCACGAAATTTTGAAGAGTTTGCAGAGGTAAAGTCCATAGAGTATACTTTCCGGATGGTCGATTTTAGTTGCCACAATGTTGAGAATGAAATGTGGACAATATACCTATATATTTCATTTAATTTAAGTACCACATAAGTGTCGTATGTAATATTGAGAAATATTCCACCTTTCGCGACTGTAACAAAAGTTTTACTTACACTGGGCACGTTTGGCTTTATTTTAAAGCACTTCAATCAATCAAAAGGAAGTAGACAAAATACATTAAACAAAACTGTGGACTTACAAAAACATTAGGACTTGAATATACCGTCTGTTAGTGAAGTGCTCAGAGCTATGTCAAATATAATTTTGGTGTAGCACACACAAACAGCATTTATTTGCTAAAACACTGATGAGCCAACACAAACGTTGAATATTGTGCTACCGCAGCACAAAACTACGAAAGGTGACTTGGCAATGGATGACACAAAATACAGTCCTCTTATGATGCTTCAAAAGAGAAAAACGCGTCTGGTCTAAATAAGGCGCTTATTAGAGTTGCAGAAGAAGGATATATTTCAATACCATTGGCAAAACTGCGACTGTGGAACAAAAACAAGAAATAGAACATGAATACCATTGTGTATGTGCCATACCTTTCACCGATGGAAGTGCTTTAAAATAAAGCCAAACGCGCCCTGTGTAAATAAAACTTTTATTACAGTCGCGAAAGACGGAATATTTCTCAATATTACATACGACACGTATGTGGTACTTAAATTAAATGAGATATTGTTATACAGTAAATATTATATGAAATTTAGGTATCTTGTCCACATTTGATTCTCGACATTGTGGCAACTAAAATCGACCATACGGAAAGTATACGCTATGGACTTTTACCTCTGCAAACTTTTCAAAATTTCGTGCAATGGTTTACTACATTTAATGCTGCGCATCAAAACAAAATTAAGTCATTTATGGGGAGAAGGTATCAGTCAAGAAGACGTGTAAAAATCAAATTTTTGGGCCAAATAGTTATTGTGAAATCGAATGATAAGTGTGTCAAAGCAGTGGGAACACCATGTGTCAGCACAGGCGAGAAGTGCAGTGATGACAAAATCGCGCACAGCGCGGAATGCGGGGAGCACGTGTCTGCAGCAGCGAAAAAGTTAATGAAGAGGCAAAGCACTAGAAATTTCATTCAAACGAATAAAATTTGTGAAGTAAGGCCTCCAATATTGTTTTTAAATAAAGAAAACATTAAGCAATGCACAGGGTTTGAACGCATAACCTTTCACTTAGCAGCCCAACAACTTATCCGTTACGCTACCTCAGCTCATCGAACAGTATACCTCCATAAGGACTCTTAACACCTCACGCAACAACTTATAAACACTGTTGGTATGACTATGAATTACTCACGCTTCGTCGAAGTACAATAGGAAATAAACAATTACCGCTGTTCTTTATTGCGAAAAAGCAGTTCGTGAGATTGAAACAAACACCTTTCCTTGCTATCGCCTGAATTAGGAGTCGTATTGCTTGTTTGGTTTAATTAATTAATAGAATATGAAGCAATTGGTATGAAGAATGCTTTTTCCAAACTTTCTATAAAAGAAAGTCTGCTATCAAGACATTGCTTTTGTTCTATTACTTTATTTATGACTGAACGTTTCTAAAACTGAAGACACTCGTCCGTGCTCTGCAATGCAGTCGAGATCTGGCAACGTCGTTCTCTGTTCATTGGCTGACTGTGTTTTGTGACGTCAGATGCGCAGAACAAACCTAAACTCGGCCGCCAAGATATATGACGCGCACTTTAGTCTTCACCGACTACAGTTGTCTATCACTCTTGGTTTCTCATAACAATATTCGCTCAACAGAAGACGAAACAAAAAAAGAAAGAAAAGAAAAGCAATTACCGTTTGCAACTTGAACACACTATCTACAGGCGTAGTTTACGAACGCTGTACGCTTTGCGATGCCACACTTTATATGAACAAACAGTGAAAAACAAACCAGCAAACTTTGTAATTAAAAAAAAATCATTTTCGCTGGATAGCAGAGAAACATGTAATCGGTGTGGAACGCTCTGTTTTAGACCACTTTATTCCATTTAGAAAGCTATAGATTCCAGAAATTTTTATTCTAAATCCTATTTCAACTGAAGATTTATGTGGGTTTACTGGCTTCAGTTCAATAATTGCAAAGTCTACTAGTGACAACGGCGACAGGGTTTGGGGGCGATGAGAAATTTCAGCTACAAAGAAAAATACGTATCCACAAAATACATGTTCGATGCATAACGTATTGGAGAGCGGGGAACAATGCCACTATTTTTCTGCCAAACATTGATGTACAATAAGCAGAATACGCTAGCGCTGTAGAGAGAAGCTTACGTAGGCAAGATTTCTTTGCCAATCTTGTAACAGAGATATTTGAAGCCTGAAAAGACGGGGCTGCATTTATGGAGCAAAAACCACCTAGATGTAAACTAAAGCTGTACTTACAATGAATGTGACACTTAACGCGTGTGTTTTTAAGTAAGTGACCTGTTACCTCCGTGACAACAGCACTGGCCATTCAAAAGCCTTGAAACCGTTTTGCATTTATATCTATCCTCTGCAATTCTCCTCCCCAGGACATCCCTGGTACTCGCCCCAATCTCAATATCCTGTGATGGAAATTATTTTTCTTTGCTGTCTCCTGAAAGTTTCTCCATTCGTATCTTTCGAGGGCGTGCGGGGTAGCCGTGCGGTTAGGGGCGCCTTGCCACGATTCGCGCGGCTCCCCCCGTCGGAGGTTCGAGTCCTCCCTCGGACATGGGTGTGTGTGTTCTCCTTAGTGTAAGTTAGTTTAGATTAATTAGTGTGTAAGCCTAGGGACCGTTGACCTCAGCATTTTGGTCCCAAAGAACTTTACCAACAATTTCCAATTACTTTTTTTTCGATTGACGGAGTAAACAGTTCTGAACACCTTAGGAATCCTCCCAAACAATCAGTATTTTTTCCTGCTAATTTTATTTTCAAAACAATTTGTCTGCCACGTTCTCTTGGGAATACACTTTCATACCTTTTACCTGCTGTGGATTTTCATCTGCCTGTAGCACCTAAGATGTTTCTAGTTTCTCCTTTCCCGTTCTCCACTCATTATGTGCAGAGATGTTCATTTTCAGGAGCCATCATCCATGCGATTCCAGCTGACTTGCTTTACTGTGTAATGCCCTTCGCCATTGTCACTCTGCCTCTTATGCCATTCTTATTTCATTCGTTTCTGGTAAACTTGAATTTACCTGTTTGATTTGTTTACTCGACTGGATCCCGGCTACGTAGCCAATGATACCAACGTTTGTTCGCGAGGTGACGTTCGACTCAGAGGCACAGGGTAAGAAATCTTAGGGTGGAACAATTTTCACGCACATTATCAGACCGATAAGGCGATGAGAGGTCAAGGCACGCAGGTACTGGTAACGAGACTTTGAGCCAAATGTCTCTACAGTGTGTCATGGCGTGAGGCCATGTGACACTTGACTATGATGTGGAGGTTAAGCTCTGATCCAGCATTCACACTTGGGGAAGGAAGATACTAACGATCTCGAACAACAAAAGCCTTTCGACCCAGCGTGTGAATAGTTCCTCAGCGTTCTCTCAGTAAATAATGCCACACGACTTTACATTTTCATTCAGTTGGATCTCTGTATAAGACATGGAAATATAACATCTAGCTACACAACCGTAACATATTTAAAACAAAAAAAGCGGGAATATACAAACTTCCGTAACGAACTGTTTCTTACGAGATTAAAATTCTAGCCTTATTACTCGGGAGACTTATGCAACGAAACTGTACATTAAGCAAATTACCGAATCTTGACCGCGAATGAGGGTAAATATTTAACTCAGAACCGTCATAAAGTAACATTCAGTCACTTGCGAACAGGAAAAAAGCAGTTTCAGTACCGAAGTTACTGCAAACTTCGCGTTTGCAATTGATATAGAATGCTCCAAAGAAAAATAAATTACGAAAATTGGCTTAGTACCTTTCACAGATAAGTCAAACAACTCAGAATATCCCATAAAGATACATAACACAATAAGTTAGTAAGCTCAATCAGGAATACGACGATTCAGATTTGAAATTCCCACTTCACAAATGAGAAATAACCTACTTTGTTCCTGTTAGTAAAGATAATGGCGAACGCCACAGCTCGCGTACGTTTTATAGAATACAAGAAAGAAGCACGTAAAAGTTTCTAAGAGCTTTACTAACACATATGCCGAAACACATCTCCCAAAAGGTACGGGAAGATACACATAACTGCAAACAAAACATGTAAAGCCGGCAAACAGTAGCGGAAGAAATGAAAAGGTTAACAATTTGAGCAAAGATACCTGAATTTGGTTACAATGAGCGACATTTATTGAAAAGCATGCAGTTGATTAACTCACTGAAACTAAAATTTCATTTAAAATTATTTGAACTGCTTTCAGAATCTTTTCTCAGGGTGACCTCTATGCTGATGCTAAATTATAAAGTTGCTTATCTGTGCGTCATGGATGACGTGGCATCGTTCGATGTCGTAATCCATTTCGACGACTCGTCGACTCGCCCTAGATGTGGGCTGGTCGGAAGCAACTAGTACTACAATTCAATGGCGTTCATATATCCACTATATTAACATTTCCCATGGTAAAGTTATTACAGTCGGGTTCAAAGTTTTTACAGTGTGTGGAACCGCGTAAACTCGTGGAATATGAAAATGCAGTTCGTCCGCCCACAAACACACAAAATTTAACATTCACATACAGAAAACTGTTTTTATAACAAGTTTTACTGTATAAAAGCGTGCGAAGCAGCGTTACTTTGCAAATGAAAAAATATGAAACACGTCGGTTGTTGCAACTCACGTCACAGCAGCGAAAGCAGTACAGTCAAGCAACGACCACAGAATGCCCACGCATACATTGTCAACTGATTATTAAGTGACCTTAAATTCCCTCCCGGTGACTCACTTCGGGGAGTTACAACTAGCACAACACGACTACGTGAACCTAAAGTATTCGATCAAAAACAGCACATTCTCCTTGCCTTGTAGGTAATAAAATACTTCCTTTTCTCTGTCAACTAAGGTTACTTTTCGGTTTCTCTCCCAGATAGGGAAACGTATTAATCGTATTTTGAAAGTCATTTTACTTTGTTGGTAAGCAAACTTGTTTCGTCTCACTTTTTAGCCATCGTCGGTGGTTTCCAAAGGAAATAATAATTATATGAATTAGTAAATGGGTAGCTGCTCCAGTTCTTAAAATATTCTTTATTTTACTCCATTAACGGGTTTAGATTTTATATTTAAGCCATTTTCTAGTGGAATCTGAAACTAACATTGTGAAAAACACGGTATAATGAATACTGAAATGGTTCAAATGGCTCTGAGCACTATGGGACTTAACATCTGAGGTCATCAGTCCCCTAGAACTTAGAACTACTTAAACCTAACTAACCTAAAGACATCACACACATCCATGCCCGAGGCAGGATTCGAACCTGCGACTGTAGCGGTCGCGCGGTTCCAGACTAAAGCGCCTAGAACCGCTAGGCCACAGCGGCCGGCGAAAACTAATTTGAATGTGTAATCTCTTACATTCTTGTGATGTACCGCATTTAAATAGTCGTTATATTACGTATTTAATACTTCTGTTTGAAGGTCCACTGCCGGCCGGAGTGGCCGTGCGGTTCTAGGCGCTACAGTCTGGAGCCGAGCGACCGCTACGTTCGCAGGTTCGAATCCTACTTCGGGCATGGATGTGTGTGATGTCCGTAGGTTAGTTAGGTTTAATTAGTTCTAAGTTCTAGGCGACTGATGACCTCTGAAGTTAAGTCGCATAGTGCTCAGAGCCATTTGAAGGTCCACTTGGAAATAGCTTCGAAATCGATCGTAGCGGTCCTTAGTAACTGGGGCGAGTGTTCACAGTTTAGTACACAGTTGCGCAGCAACAGCGCTCTACAAACTAGTAACTCTAATATTTATTTCTTTACCTATAGATATATTACTTAGGTTCGTTTTGATTTAGATAGGTAGTGTATCATAAAAAAAACTAAACTTCTCCAAACAGGCGATGAAGGCCCTACGGTACCGACCCGACGCCACGTCATCCTCAGGCGGTGCCACTAATTCTCAATGAGACATCTCCTCAGTCTACCTCGCAAGGGCGTTAGTTTTCTATAGCACCACTATTATACAAGGCTCGATTACATTAAGGGGACATTGTACGTGAAATTCATTGAAATTTAACATTTTCTGTTTTCTATTCCATAATGTACTTTGGACTTTCCTGAACATTTTGGTATGCAATACATAAAAATCAAACATTTGTGAGACCTTCCAATAATATTTTAAATGTTGACGTGTGACTGTCAATTTTCGCAGTTACGCATGTACTGCTACAGTTGACAGTCATATCTTGGGAACTACACAGTGTAGAAGGCTGTGAATTGCTTTGTTTTGTGCCTACTGCTGCGACCATGTCAAGAAAATGGTGGCAACACGTCTGTGTAACCTAAAAACCAACCTGAGTAACACAAAACTGTCTGATGGCAGGACAATAAAATGTGCTGGAAGACTAATGGACAAAGTAATTGATGAATTACAGGGATATTATGGGAAGGCCATTAGAGATAACTGTGACAATTTAGAGAAGATAAAAAGAGCTGTATGGAGCACTTTCGAATATCAACCGCTGAAAAGCCATGTCATGCTTTGTGTCCACCTCCACCAAACACTTGGTGTAAATATATGCAAGCTGAATTTTCTGGCACACTGCATGAATTTACACATGAACATTTTCTTCCTTTGGCAGTAATGGAGGCAATCAAACCTGTTTACAGAGACTTGGGAAATCCTGAGTTACTAAAGAAGTGTTTACATGGGAAGACCCAGAATGTGAATGAGTCCTTCAACAATGTTGCATGGTGCCGTGTGCCTAAAAATGTATTTGTTGGCCTTATGACTCTAAAGTTAGCAATGTGTGATGCTGTAATAACTTTTAATGGTGGCAACTATGAAAGACTTAAGGTTCTGGAGAAGTTAGGGGTAAGATTTGGATAGAACACAGCTAAAGGACTGGAGGAACTGGATGAGCTTCATGTATGTGAAGCGGAGTTAGCTGCTCAGTAAAAGACAAAAGAAGCAAGAAAGAAAAGGAGAAGCCAAGCAATGGGCTGTTGTGACATTGAAGAAGACACAGACTGTGGGCCAGGGTAATTGCAGTGTATAAAAGACGCACAATTGTAAGCGAGTATAAGAATTTGTAATAAAAAAGTTTTAAACCTCAATATCTCTGAACTACTTTTTTTGCAATAAATGACCCGTTTTCTAAGAAAAGTACTGATGTTAGAGACATGAAATTTTTACAGCATGCCAAGTGCGAGATTCAGCACATGTGGAGCTAGAATAATTAAAATTTCCTGAGTTTATTTGTTTTTATGTTCATTTATTTGCAAAATTCTGTCAAAAATTGAGTGTTTGAAAAATATATAACGTGTCCCACAATACAATTTTAGCAATAATTCTAGTTCAGTGTGTCTAGAAAGGTGCATTCAATAATTATGGTGTCTTAAAAAGTTTCCAAGATAATGGGTCACAAAATTCAAATAAACACTGGCGACATAGGACATACAATGTCCCCTTAAGGTGACTGCCACCCATTTTTGACGTCAGCATGCCATAACATGTCAGAGATAGCAGGGAGCTGTATAGCAGTGGTGAGTATACAACATAAATCGTCGCAAAAGTGGGGGACGGGACGGGAGTGACAGTGAAAACCGCAGTAATCATTGTTGTAATGCAGAAACCTAGGGATTTATCCCACCTCCAAAAGGGCATAATCATTGCCTTTTTGGAGAAGGGTGGAAGCATTCCCAAAACGGCTAGGTTCGTAAACTGTTCGCGTGCTGCTGTGCTTAAAGTATACCGTGGATGAAAAAATGGCGTCACTCAAAACCCATCCACAGGCAACTGTGTTGCTCCACAGGGCACAGATGACAAGTTGAACGGAGGGGCAAATAGTCGAGCAGCTGTTGAGCAACTGACCACCCAGATGAACCAAGAGGCTACCAACAGTGTCTCCCCAACGACTGTTTAACGAACATTGCTGTGTATGGGTTTCCACAGCAGGCACCTGGTTCGTGCACCCGTGGTGACTGATGTTCATTGGCGATGAAGGCTGGAATTTACACGCCTGTACCACAGCTGGACGTCCACCGAATGGCGACAGGTGTCCTTTCTGGATGAATCACATACTCTATCAGACAGATGGCCGTTGTCGTACGGCGTGAAACCTCTGAAAGCACAGTGTCAAAGCCGGAGGAGGGAGTGCTATGGTCTGAGGAATGTTTCCCTTCTTCTTCTCGTCATTTGAAAGGCACAATGGATCGGCACAACTATGCACTGTCCTTGGGGACCATGTCCACTCCCACATGCAGTTTGTTTTTCCTGGGCACGATGGCATCTACCAGCAGGACAATGCAACGTGTCACACAGCTCACAGTGCACGTGCGCGGTTCGAAGAGCGCCAGGATGAGTTTACCGTACTCCTCTGGCCATCAGACTCTTTGTATTTAAGCCCAGTCGAGAATCTGTGGGACCTCCTCGATCGGACGGTTCGCGTCATGGATCTTCAACCTAAATACGTAGCGCAGCTGCAAAGGCGCCGGAGTCGGCATGGCGCCATATCCCAGTCGGTGCCTCGCAGAAATTCATCGACTCCCTTTCTGTACGTCTCGCAGAATTCCGCCCTACAAATTGTGGTAATTCAGGCTTTTGACAAGTGGTCACATCAATGTGGTTGCAGACTGTACTATTATTTTCATTTGTTATGACATAGATGTAAATTGTAGATTTTCGTACTTGATAAATATTATCATGACGTCAATAAATTATTATATTTGTTTCTTAAAATTGTAACTGTGCGTGGTTGCGCGCCACTTGACAGTTACTGCTGGCAAACTGTATTTGGTGCGGACAAGAGAACATAATCGTTAACTTTCTGACGATTTTAAACGGTGACAACCGCATTTTCCGTTTAGTTACATAGTTGCAAGATACACTTACTGACGATGGTATTATAACCTATGTGTACATATATACTAGTATGATTGGTACGTTTTCACTTGTAACAACAACGACTCTGTAATATTGTACATATAAGTAATTCTTCCCATCTGATTTTTCGATAAACTTGTGTAATTGATGTTCTGATTTAAATTTTTTGTTTCATGCCAATGTGTTAAGAGAAGTGTAAATAAGTTTCAATGTGATTATTAATGTTTATCTCAAATGTCAAGTAATATTGTAATAGAATTGAAATGTAACAAATGTTGAAACTGTTGTAAGATGTTTAAAATTGTAACTGTGCGTCTGGTCCTTACGTAGGCAATGTGTTAGGATTTATAGAATGCAAAACATCGGATGAATACCCGGTCTGTCATGGAGCGCTAAAAGGTGGATGGCAGGCGAGCGCAGGAGAATGCGCGCGGGCACTGCACGGCACAACGGGCACAGTTGTTGTTGGAGTTTGGCATTGGTTTGAGCAACACCTTCTGGAGCGAGGAGGCTCTCCTGGAAGACATAGCCTCACTGAGCCTCGGGTATGCTGTTCCAACGCCCACACAGCACGGAAAAATTCCATAGGCACTAAATGGAAAAGTATTGCGACGCTAAGAAGAATTAAAGAGCCGATACATCAAGTGCCTCGCCATCTCGTCGCCCGCCAACCGCCGCATCGATACTAGCAGTTTTAAACTTTTAGTACTGTATTCGTGTGGATCAGAGAGTGAACTGTGTTTGTTTGGTGCAATAATAACCTAAATTTCACCAGAACTTTCCCATCATTTAATTATCCTCACAACTAACCTAGACAGGGTCCTTTCCAAATGTTGTGCAATCCGAGTGTCCCGAAATGAAAATTAAAATTTGTGTTAATAATAATTATTTGCAGAACTAGCTATATTAGGATGGTGTTTAAAGAAATGTTTTGTCAATGAACCAGTAAATGAATAACGAAGGTCTAACGAAGTTGAAAGATAACTTTAGTATTGATATAGTAATGAAGTTTATTATTTCGAAACAGATTTAAAGGCATTTAAATGAGCAGTAAATAAGATGGAAAGGGTAGTAACTTATATACTGGAAATCTTGACGCATAATAAATTCAGTAATCATTTTTTTAAATACAGCGAACGTAACAGTTTCAGGGTCCCCCCCTAATTCACTTGAATTCTGAAGTGTTCTAAATTGGTTTGACCAGCGAAAGTTAAAGTCAACATAAAAGTCAAAATTTATCAGTGTTTTATCTTTATCAAAATTGACATTTTGTGTGTGGCATGAAAGTACAATTTCTAGGGTAACCTATGCCCGATTTTAATCAGATTAATACACAGTATAAAGTTTTGTAGTATACATTATAGTGTAGTGTTACGTATTCACGGGTTTCCATATCAGTATAGAACGTGAAACTATCAGTTCAATAGATTTTCTGGTTCTCAAATTCTACTATATTATGCAGTGTTACAACTTGTTGTTTTGCATGAATGTATACCAACTTGTACAGGGAAGAAACTCAGTTAATGCCTAATTAGGCTGGCGGCCGTATTATTATCAAATTGGTAGCATCTTCTGGGTTGCTTTTGATCCACCCTGACGTGTAATTGCATTTCGAACTTACTTGACATACCATTGTTATTACAGAGTGGATGTAAGTCTGATTTGCCACCATTCAGGTACACGCGGTCGATATCTATACGAAAATCCGTTCTCATAAGGTGAATCCCGGTCACTTACCACAGCACAGGCTTTAACGAGTGCTGTGTCGCGCAGGGATTACACACTATTACGTTTCATGATTTTGAAGTAATTTCCGTTTTTAAAGTGGGCGATAACTAGTTTTAACTTAAAGGCTTTGCTTATTGTTATTTTTACATATCTCAAGATGACTGCCCAACAACCGGAACTAGTAATCAACGAATTGTAAATGAATTTACTACTGCGACCAAAACAATTAAAAAGAATTAATGAAATGTAGATTCGTAGACAGCGTAACAGTTGTAATGGACGCTATAAAACAGTACAAGGAATTCACTGGTTGTGTGGTGACTATTTTCTTTAATTACACGTTTCGATCCATAAGACAATACAAAACTTACGGATAAGATAGATGACTATATACATATGTATGACGTGATTACCCAAACCTATATTAAGCTGATCACATGCATAAATACAAACTCGTAATTGAAGAAAGCAGTCACCACACAACCTGTGACTTCCAAGTACTTTTTCTAGCGTTCATTATGTCACTGACGTAACCTTCAAATTACGTAAAAATCGGCGCATACGTCTTACGTAACTTCACGTCTCATCCGTTACGAATGTAGATCCATCGCTTACTTTTGTCTCTTCTGTCTCTCACCTATTTCCACTACTACTTCTCTTAGCAATATGACACAGAAAAGGCAGTATAATGAAATGCAGTTTAGTGGAAACTTTTATACAAGGACTTTTATTTCAGAAATGTTATCAATAAAGGTACCGGACGCATGTGAAACCTGGCGGTACTCAGTTTATACTCGCAATTAACGTAAACAACGAGATAATATAACAGCAATGGAATTAAGCATCATTTAACTAAATCCAAAGGAGCCAAAACAAAACGTTTAGATTCAAGAAAATAATTGTCATTATATTCATTTCCTTTGTAGACCACTGAAGATGACTTAATCAGTTTTGAAAATAAGTGTGGTTAAAACTTAAAAATCAAAATTCAATTACAAAACAAAAGTAGTTGGTGTTTTTTTCTACAAGACATACTGCGCCCATCTAGCAGTAGGTGGAGGAGGACCGCCATTCTCATTAACAACATTAGAATACACTTCTTTTCCTAAATGTCAGATTAGAGTTTTCCCATGCACAAGATAGTTTTTCAACATAAAGGGAAGTCCATCCATTACTTGATGGGCTTTCTGTAAAACTTGATCCCCGCTCCCCATGTTGATGAGATTTGTGAGGCATGGTCGGATCCCGCAGCCCCTCCTCCATCCGAGGTTTTTCAGCTCCCTCTAGTACCATGGAAGTCATTCCCTCATGTCTTAGCAGATGTCCTATCATCCTGTCCCGTCTCCTTATCAGTGTTTTCCACATATTCCTTTCCTCTCCGATTCTGCGTAGAACCTCCTCATTCCTTACCTTATCAGTCCACCTAATTTTCAACATTCGTCTATAGCACCACATCTCAAATGCTTCGATTCTCTTCTGTTCCGGTTTTCCCACAGTCCATGTTTCACTACCATACAATGCTGTACTCCAGACGTACGTCCTCAGAAATTTCTTCCTCAAATTAAGGCCGGTATTTGATATTAGTAGACTTCTCTTGGCCAGAAATGCCTTTTTTGCCATAGCGAGTCTGCTTTTGATGTCCTCCTTGCTCCGTCCGTCATTGGTTATTTTACTGCCTAGGTAGCAGAATTCCTTAACTTCACTGACTTCGTGACCCATCAATCCTGATGTTAAGTTTCTAGCTGTTTTCATTTCTACTACTTCTCATTACCTTCGTCTTTCTCCGATTTACTCTCAAACCATACTGTGTACTCATTAGACTGTTCATTCCGTTCAGCAGATCATTTAATTCTTCTTCACTTTCACTCAGGATAACAACGTCATCAGCGAATCCTATCATTGATATCCTTTCACCTTGTATTTTAATTCCACTCCTGAACCTTTTTTTTATTTTCATCATTGCTTCCTCGATGTACAGATTGAAGAGTAGGGGCGAAAGGCTACAGCCTTGTCTTACACCCTTCTTAATACGAGCACTTCGTTCTTGATCGTCCACTCTTATTATTCCCTCTTGTTTGTTGTACATATTGTATATGACCCGTCTCTCCCTATAGCTTACTCCTACTTTTTTCAGAATCTCGAACAGCTTGCACCATTTTATATTATCGAACGCTTTTTCCAGGTCGACAAATCCTATGAAAGTGTCTTGATTTTTCTTTAGCCTTGCTTCCATTATTAGCCGTAACGTCAGAATTGCCTCTCTCGTCCCTTTACTTTTCCTAAAGCCAAACTGATCGTCACCTAGCGCATTCTCAATTTTCTTTTCCATTCTTCTGTATATTATTCTTGTAAGCAGCTTCGATGCATGAGCTGTTAAGCTGATTGTGCGATAATCCTCGCACTTGTCAGCTCTTGCCGTCTTCGGAATTGTGTGGATGATGCTTTTCCGAAAGTCAGATGGTATGTCGCCAGACTGATATATTCTACACACCAACGTGAATAGTCGTTTTGTTGCCACTTCCCCCAATGATTTTAGAAATTCTGATGCAATTTTATCTATTCCTTCTGCCTTATTTGACCGTAAGTCCTCCAAAGCTCTTTTAAATTCCGATTCTAATACTGGATCCCCTATCTCTTCTAAATCGACTCCTGTTTCTTCTTCTATCACATCAGATAAATCTTCACCCTCATAGAGGCTTTCAATGTATTCTTTCCACCTATCTGCTCTCTCCTCTGCATTTAACAGTGGAATTCCCGTTGCACTCTTAATGTTACCAGCGTTGCTTTTAATGTCACCAAAGATTGTTTTGACTTTCCTGTGTGCTGAGTCTGTCCTTCCGACAATCATATCTTTTTTGACGTCTTCATATTTTTCCTGCAGCCATTTCGTCTTAGCTTCCCTGCACTTCCTATTTATTTCATTCCTCAGAGACTTGTATTTCTGTATTCCTGATTTTCCCGGAACATGTTTGTACTTCCTCCTTTCATCAATCAACATGAAGTATTTCTTCTGTTACCCATGGTTTCTTCGCAGCTACCTTCTTTGTACCTATGTTTTCCTTCCCAACTTCTGTGATGGCCCTTTTTAGAGATGTCCATTCCTCTTCAACTGTACTGCCTACTGCGCTATTCCTTATTGCTGTATCTATAGCGTTAGAGAATTTCAAACGTATCTCGTCATTCCTTAGTACTTCCGTATCCCACTTATTTGCGTATTCTATTCTTCCTGACTAATGTCATGAACTTCAGCCTACTCTTCATCACTACTATATTGTGATCTGAGTCTATATCTGCTCCTGGGTACGCCTTACAATCCAGTATCTGATTTCGGAATCTCTGTCTGACCATGATGTAATCTAATTGAAATCTTCCTGTATCTCCCGGCCTTTTCCATGTATACCTCCTCCTCTTGTGATTCTTGAACAGGGTATTCGCTATTTACTAGCTGAAACTTGTTACAGAACTCAATTAGTCTTTCTCCTCTTTCATTCCTTGTCCCAAGCCCATATTCTCCTGTAACCTTTTCTTCTACGCTTTCCCCTACAACTGCATTCCAGTCGCCCATGACTATTAGATTTTCGTCCCCCTTTACATACTGCATTACCCTTTCAATATCCTCATACACTTTCTCTATCTGTTCATCTTTAGCTTGCGACGTCGGCATGTATACCTGAACTATCGTTGTCGGTGTTGGTCTGCTGTCGATTCTGATTAGAACAACCTGGTCATTGAACTGTTCACAGTAACACACCCTCTGCCCTACCTTCCTATTCATAACGAATCCTACACCTGTTATACCATTTTCTGCTGCTGTTGATATTACCCGATACTCATCTGACCAGAAATCCTTGTCTTCCTTCCACTTCACTTCACTGACCCCTACTATATCTAGATTGAGCCTTTGCATTTCCCTTTTCAGATTTTCTAGTTTCCCTACCACGTTCAAGCTTCTGACATCCCACGCCCCGACTAGTAGAACGTTATCCTTTCGTTGATTATTCAATCTTTTTCTCATGGCAACCTCCCCCTTGGCAGCCCCCTCCCGGAGATCCGAATGGGGGACTATTCCGGAATCTTTTGCAAATGGAGAGATCATCATGACACTTCTTCAATTACAGGCCACATGTCCTGTGGGTACACGTTACGTGTCTTTAATGCAGTGGCTTCCATTGCCTTCTGCATCCTCATGTCATTGATCATTGCTGATTCTTCCGCCTTTAGGGGTAATTTCCCACCCCTAGGACAAGAGAGTGCCCTGAACCTCTATCCGCTCTTCCGCCCTCTTTGACAAGGCCGTTGGCAGAATGAGGCAGACTTCTTATGCCGGAAGTCTTCCGCCGCCAATGCTGATTATTTATTTATCAAAGTTTAGGCAGTGGCGGGGATCGAACCCGGGGCCGAAGACGTTTTGATTATGAATCAAAGACGCTACCCCTAGACCCCGTTGTCGCTTGAAATATGTAAAAATGAAAGTTTTGTCTTAAACATACATTACAATATTTTAATAAAACGACATTTATGTGTAAAGTGTGTTAAACAGAGTTTTTAACGTATAATTACAAAGAAATAAGGTTAACCGTTTTGACGGATCCTTAAAAAATTGACATTTAATCCCAGTTAACCTTACTAGACAAATGAAATATCTTTGAATCTTTTCTGCTTTGCATCTGAAAGACAAAATGGTTTGTTCCTTCCTTTGAAACATCCAATTACATAGCTTTTCGATCTCTTAAGTAACATGATCACTAATCGAATTCTTGTCTGTGAACATCAGTTTAGCTTCACCCCACAAAACTTCTTGCTTGTACGCGTGCTTTGACTTGTCGGTATGCCACTTAATATATGCTTTCTAAAAGTTTTTGATACAAATTCGTGTTGGACACAATAACGTCAGGTTTATATGCGTCGAAGAGTAACACGAATGACTCAATGAAACGCAGTGATTTCGACCGGCGCGGCAAAGAACTCCCCAAATGAAATTTAACACTTGGATGGCACTTGTTTCAAATCCGGAAGTCGTGAGCAAGCACACGTGTAAAACATTTCATTTCAGAGATTCCACAAAACGAAATATTGTTGTCGTTGTTCAGACCTTCAGTCCCTGCGACCTACATCTATCTGAACCTTCTTACTACATTCATCTCTTGGTCTCCCAATACGATTTTTACCTCCCACGCGTCCCTCCTCTACTAAATTCGTGACCCGTTGAAGCCTCAGAGTGTGTCCTACCAACCGATCCCTTCTTCTGGTCAGACTGTGCCACAAATTTCTCCCCAATTCTGTTCAGTACCTCCTCATTAGTTACGTGATCTACCCACCTAATCTTCAGCATTCTTCTGCAGCACCACTCTTAAAAACGTAGTCTCTTCTTAGCTAAACTGTTTACCGTCTATGTTTCACTTCCACACATGGCTACACTCCATACAAATACTTTCAGAAAAAACTTCTTAACACTTAAATCTGTACTCGACGTTAAATTTCTCTTCTTCAGAAACGCTTTTCTTGCCATAGCCAGTCTGCATTCGATACGTCTCTATTTCGACCGTCATCAGTTACATTCCTGCCCAAATAGAAAAACTCATCTATTACTTTAATTGTCTCATTTCCTAATCTAATTCTCTCAGTGTCACCTTATTTAGTCTCTGTATGTCCATCTTTTTAGAGACAGTTGCGGGACCCCGGTTTTCGATACTGAATGTCAAATTAAACACCTCTCAGCCGTCTAAATCCAAACTTATTTTATTTGGCTACGAGTTTCAGCTTTCTACTACACCATCTTCACGCCACTTACCGACGTGTAGGAAGATTCTACTTCGGCTCTGATCAAATCAAGGGCCAGCAATACTTCAACTGTTTTTACCAGAACCGAGGTAGAATCTCCCTACACATCGGTCAGGGGCGTGAAGATGGTGTAGTAGAAAGCTGAAACTGGTAGCCAAATAAAGTTAGTTTGGAATCTAGACGGCTGAAAGATGTTTAATTTGACATCTTCACCTGATTTAAGTCGGCTACAGTCCATTATCCTCGTTATGCTTTTGTTGATGTTCATCTTTCATCCTCCTTTCAAGACACCGCCCATTCCGCTCAACTGCCCTTCCACGTCCTTTGCTGTCTCTGACAGAATTACGATGTCATCGGCAAACCTCAGAATTCTTATTTCTATTCGCTAGACTTAAATCCCTACTCCAAATTTTTTTTGTTCACTTTGCTGCTTGCTCAATGCACATCATCGGAGATAGACTAGAATCCTGTGTCAGTCCCTACTCAACCATTGCTTCCCTTTCGCGGCCCCGACATTTTTAACTGCCACATGGTTTCTGTACAAACTGTACGTAGCCCTTCGATCCCTGTATTTCACCGCTGCTACTTTAGGGTTTGAAAGAGAGTATTCAAGTCAACAATGTCACAATTTTTCTCTAAGTCTACAAATGCTACACTACTGGCCATTAAAATTGCTACACCACGAACAGGACGTGCTACAGAAGCGAAATTTAACCGACAGGAAGAAGATGCTGTCATTTGCAAATGATTAGCTTTTCAGAGCATTCACACAAGGTTGGCACGGGTGGCGACACCTACAACGTGCTGACATGAGGAAAGTTTCCGACCGATTTCTCATACACAAACAGCAGTTGACCGGCGTTGCCTGGTGAAACGTTGTTGTGATGCCTCGTGTAAGGAGAAGAAATGCATACCATCACGTTTCCGACTTTGATAAAGTTCGGATTGTAGCCTATCGCGAATGCGGTTTATCGTATCCTGACATTGCTGCTCGTGTTGGTCGAGATCCAATGACTGTTAGCAGAATATTGAATCGGTGGGTTCAGGAGGGTAATACGGAACGCCGTGCTGGATCCCAAAGGCCTCGTATCGCTAGCAGTCGAGATGACAGGCGTCTTATCCGCGTGGCTGTAACGGATCGTGCAGCCACGTCGCGATCCCTGAGTTGACAGATGGGGACGTTTGCAAGACAACAACCATCTGCACGAACAGTTCGACGACGCTTGCAGCAGCATGGACTAGCAGCTCGGAGACCATGACTGCGGTTACCCTTGACGCTGCAACACAGACAGGAGCGCCTGCGATGGTATACTCAACGACGAATCTGGGCGCACGAATCACTAAACGTTATTTTTTCGGATGAATCCTGGTTCTGTTTACAGCATCATGATGGTCGCATCCGTGTTTGGCAACATCACGGTGAACACACATTGGAAGCGTGTATTTGTCATCGCCATACTGGCGTATCACCCGGCGTGATGGTACGGGATGCCATTGGTTACACGTATCGGTCACCTCCTGTTCGCACTGACGGCACTTTGAACAGTGGACGTTACATTTCAGATGTGTTACGACCCGTGGCTCTACCCTTCATTCGATCCCTGCGAAGCCCTACATTTCTGCAGGAGAATGTACGACCGCATGTTCCAGGTCCTGTAGGGGCCTTTCATGGACACAGAAAATGTTCGACTGCTGCCATGGCCAGCACATTTTCCAGATCTCTCAACAATTGAAAATGTCTGGTCAATGGTGGCCGAGCAACTGGCTCGTCACAATACGCCAGTCACTATTCTCGATGAACTGTCATATCGTATTGAAGCTGCATGGGCGGCTGTACTTGTACATGCCATCCAAGCTCTGGTTGACTTAATGCCCAGGCGTATCAAGACCATCATTACGGCCAGAGGTGGTTGTTCTGAGTACTGATTTCTCAGGATCTATGCACCCAAATTGCGTAAAAATGTAATCACATGTCAGTTCTAGTATAATATATTTGTCCAATGAATACCCGTTTATGATCTGCGTTTCTTCTTGGTGTAGCAATTTTAATGGCCAGTAGTGTATAAACGTGGGTTTGCCTTGCCTTAATCGACCTTCTGTGAGAAGTCGTAGGCTCAGTGTTCCCTCGCGTGTTCTTACATTTCTCCGTAATCCAAACTAGTCTTCCCTGACATCAGCTTCTACCAGTTTTTCCATTCTTCTGTAAAGAATTCGTTTTAGTATTTTGCAGCTGTGACTTCTTCAACTGATAGTTCGATAATTTTCACACGCTTCAGCAACCGCTGTCTTTGGAATTGGAATATAATTCCAATTCCAACAGAATGTTATCCTTTATAATAATGTATATTCTCTGAATAAAAAAACTGACATGTGATTTTCCTTGCCCTCTCTCCTTTAAACAAGATCTGGTGAGGTTTTTCCGGGCCCCACACCCACTCCATCCCACCCTCTACTTTGAGCTCACATAATTAATGGGCGTCCCCTAAGCTCTCGCAGAACCGTGAAATCCTGAGGGGACGTGCACAGTGGTGTCGTGACGGCCCTGAGAGCAGTTTGCTCCGGGCAGCAGACAGTACCTATCCTACTAGCGCCCTCCCCTCTTGACCCGTGGTGACCCCCGGCGCGTAACACGGTCGACCGGCAGCAGCCGAAATCCAAACAGACGCGGCGCGCTCCCACGCAGCTGACTTATTTAGAGACGTGCAGAGCATTAGGGGCGTCCGGCGTCGCCCGCACAACCACCACTTACCCTTTGAGGCCGCTCTAGCGCCCTGTGCAGTTCTGCTCCCTCCCACGGCACCAGCCCCTGGAATGTAGGCGCCGCACATCTTTACCTCTGCCCTTAAATACTCCTATACGTAACAGAGTAACACTTGGTGCTGTGTAACTTAGCACACTATAAAAATACTAAAATGTTAGGAATTCGTAAGATGTAAGTCTGCTGGTTTCCGTGACCTTTTCCATTGAAGGTAAAAATCTTCCACGTTGTTATGCAGCACCATGTTCCTCTTCAGTTTCTTCTCGTATAATCTGGGATCTTATTCAGGAACTTGTGGTGTTCTGGCTAGTTTGAACTTTGCCAAGAGCCTGACTCATCTTCACTTATTATCGATAGCTTCTCTGCGCTTGTTCTACAAGTGGAGTTGTTCGGTGAAAATTTTTCGGCCAGTATTGGCGGACCATCGTTACTCGATAGATGGCAAGGCATTCGAAGCAGAAGAGGGAAAATATTTCCAAAATAAAATTTTCGTGCTGAAGAGAAGCCTTCCAGATAGATTTTTCTCGTACCATTGGCGAATATTTACTTCCTTGACTGCGGGAGACCATGAACTTGGGATTCTATAAAGCCAACATCTCTATTGAAATTACTTCTCGGACATATATTCCACAAGGGCCTCCTATTTTTTGTGGTGACTTGGATGTCCGCGTCAGAGCGTTATGATCAACACATCCGTGCTGGTCGCCGGACAACGACCAGAGAACTGTGTGAAAAGCTGAATGTCGGTTTGTAATGCGTTGGAAACAATGTCGGAACATCCTCGTTGTCGTAAATTCTGTGCGAGATACGTCCCGCAGACGCTTACACAAGAATAAAACCTCATTGAATGGAAATTTACCAGGACCTGCTGGACGAATGTGATGCTGAAGGTGACAGTTTTCTGAATAGCATCGACACCGGAGATGAGACGTAGTGTCACCATTACGAGCCAGAATCCAAAAGGCAGTCCATGGAATGGTGACATCCGAATTCTCTGTCTAAGAAGAAATTCAAGACACTGCCGTCTGCAGGAAAAGTGAGGTGCACAGTCTTCTGGAATAGCAAGGGTTTGGTTCTTTTGAATGTCCTGGAGCCTGGAGAAACTGTCAGTTTAGCACGCGACTAAGCTGAAAGCCCGAATTTCCAGGGTAAGACCAACTTTCACATGATAACGCCAGGCCCCACACCAGTTTTGCGACCACGCAACTCATAGCAAAATTCGGCTGGATTGTCTACATATATAAATGGACATTAACATGGGGGTGGGGGGGTCCGGTGGGGGGGTGCACCCTTCGCCTTCATTATGGCGAATGAGGTGCCCGAATGTCTGTCGAGGAATGGCAACCCATTGAACAACAGCTTAAACCAGAGAAGGTATTGATGTTGGAAGCTGGGTAATGGAGCGAAGCTGACGTTCCAACTCATACTAAGTGTGTTCCATTGGGTTCAGGTTGGAACTGTGGGCAGACCAGTCCATTTCAGGAAAGTTACTGTCCATGACCCATTCTATCATAGACGTTGCTTTATGACAGGGTGCATTGTCATGCTGACACAAACAATAATCGTTAACTGAAAGCAGTGCACAGAGTGTAAACTGTGCTCGTGTCCTTTGGCATTTAGCGTTTCCTTAAGCGCAATAGGGGGACCATACCCGAACCACGAGAAACAACTCCATACCGTTAACACCAAGTCCTCCGTACTCCGCTGTTGGCTCTAGACATTAAGGCTGTAACGATTTTCCAGGCATTCGCCAAACCCAAACCTTTCTTTTGGATTGCAACACTCTAAACCACTCGTCCCCAGCCATCCAATGTCCAGTTGCCTCGCTCTGTACACCACTTCAAGCGTGGATTAGCATTGACTACAAAAATCCTGCATGGTCTTATTTTATTTGTGGTTGTTCTTTCCTGTTTCCCCTTCGCGATCACCAAAAAATGGTTCAAATGGCTCTGATCACTATGGAACTTGACAGTTGAGGTCACCTGGCTCCTAGAACTTAGAACTACTTAAACCTAACTAAGCTAAGGACATCACACACATCCATGCCCGATACAAGATTCGAACCTTCGAGCGTAGCTGTCACGCGGTTCCGGGCTGAAGCACCTACAACCGCTCGGCCACCGCGGCCAGCACTGGTGGGTCCGTCTCTCGTGACTAGTGGCCATTCCTCATTACATAAGAGGTGTCCGGATACTTCTGATCAGATAGTGTATCACTAAGAGATATGACCCAAAAAAGTTGTGGTTCCATATTATTTTAACAACGAAACGTACAAATCCAGGCACCTGAACGAAGCAGTGGTGTTCTACCAGCGTCTGCAGTCTTAATAAAGGTGCGACGGCAAAACAGTTGCTTTCCATTCATTTTTTCTGATCCCCTCGTTACGAGGGTCCCCTTCCTACGCGTGAAGGGAGCTGGGCAACATAATTATAACTTGCCGGTAAACAGAACACCAGCCGCCTGGTTCGCGCCGTGCGAGTGAGTGCGCGCGTCGTTCCTTTGATAACTACCACCAGTGGGGAGGGAAGGCGGGCCGGCAGCAGATATAATGGCGGCAGGCGAGAATCCAGTTACAGCTGGGGTGCGGCGGGCCCGCGCTGAGAAATTAAGTTTGCTCCCCGCCGATCATCTGACAGCCGAAATTAAAACTCTGCAGCCGGTGGGTCGCGGCGCCACCGAGGAAACAGGCGCCCTCGGACCGAGAGGCTCAGTGCACTGCCGTCCGTCACTCGTATGGTGGAAGTGAGCGATACCGCTCTCATGTCCCACATTTGCACGGCGCAACTTAGCACATGAGTTAATCTGCAGCGCCAAACAAAACGTACGGGAGCCAACAGCGGTATTGTTCGTAGCGACAGCGGTATGGCGGTTCCATTTACTCGAGCCAGGAGCATACACATAAGATGCTATACATAGACAATAACAGGAAATAAAAGGAATTCACATTGGAATGGAACTGATGAGTGCACATATCTCTGTCACGTACTGGAGAATATGATACTTGCGTTAAATCGATTACACGATTCAACACAATCAAAATCGTAACTTCGTTTTAAATTGTAATTCCGATAACATAAATTATATTTAGAATACATGCACATATAAATGGAATCGACGTGGGATCTATTTTTCAGAGAAAGTAATTATTTTTCATGTTTCCAAATTGATTTAAAATTTATTATATTTGAAGGTTTTTTCGATATTCCCATTTTTATACTTTTTTCTGAAAACTTTTTCAAAAGAAGTAAATGAATTGTGTATTAATATCTTTGGATGTAAGTCGATACTGTGTAGCATCGTTGTGCTGCAACTTCACGTATCTTTGTATCTCTTCTAGTCAGTAATGGAATTGGCGTGAGAAGTAGTTATTGAAATGTTATTATGAATTTATGTTCAAATGAATGGTTTGAAAAATTACGCTAAAATATGTATTGATAAAGAAAATAAAACTAATGATAAAGAAATTTAAGCAAACAACGTCCATACTTTCAAACTTAAAAACGTACCTCCTTCACATTATTGTTTACAGCAAGCCGTGTTTCAAACGACTAAAAAATACCAGGTGACTACGTTTTTTCGAACTTCCTTCTCGTTTAAAATAGTTGAACTGAGTTAAGGTACATACGAATAAGAATCGGTGATTTTTAGAAGTATCGGAGAGGCGTTCATAATAATGTACACAAGTACAAAATTGAAACCAACAAATCTTTACCCAGAAAAGAGCAACTGCCATGAGTTTTTTTTCCTTTTTTTGCCTTGAACAACTCCTCTTCGTTGCGGGAGTCAGCGTGACAAGGACACTGACACACTCCTTTCGTTGTCTGTACTTCTCCACATTCACACAGAGTTGGCTGTTGTATCTCCGTTCTAGGTTATCCTTAGATTTGCTGACGCCCTGTTCTCTGATCTCGCTATGGTCCAGACCAAGTAGCGTCCGGGTGGAAAGCACACTGCTCGCTTTACCTTTGCTCTGAGATGTCTTATTTTGGCTGCCCTCAGGTTTCATCTGGCTATCTTGGCTATTCTATTTACTGTAGATGTTGACTGTAAAAATCTCTTCCTAAACTTCAACCAAGTTATTGATTCAGTATGTCCATGCACTGAGTGTATATCATTTCAATCGACTTTTTTTCTTTTCGGCGTTTGCGACTGGGGGCAACATCTGCCATCTAGTAAATTTATCAAGCAGGACTTGGTTTCAGACATCCAGCAATTAACCTTGCAGTTTCATTGACAGCTACGTTTACTTCATTTGTGTGAGCGGATTTATACTACACTGGGCTGGCATTTTATGTTTAGTATTAAGGCAGGGATGCCGGTAAGATAGTAATCTGTCTGAATAAAGCCAAGGTATTTTGATGTATAACAATAGTGCACCTATAACTCATTTTTCCTATTTGTCTGTTTCGCAGGTGGAAAGCGCAGGCCTGAGTTTTGTGTGAGTTTAACTTCAGTGGTTCTTGTTATGGTAAGTAGGAAACGTTTCCATAGCTCTTGTCAACAACTGTCTGCTGTTCAAAATCAGCTGTTGGCGGTGACAAAGCGATTTCGTCAGCATATATGAAATATTTACAAATTAAATCTCAAAGAATAGTTATGATAATAATAATACTTTTTATTAATAACATAGTTACAAAGAAAGTGTTATGAGGTGTGTTCATTAAGTTTTAATTATCATCTCGAAAGAAGCAAGTGGCGACCAAGGATCTTGGTTATAGTGGTGATCTTCCTCAACATGTTCACCTTTCAATGCGATACGTTTTTCCCTACGATAGATGACTTAGAAGAGACTTCTCACTTTGGACTTTGACGGCTCAGAAGACGTCCCATTGCGAAAACCGTTTGTTGTCATTCTCCTGCCAAATAATAGTTCCTCATCCGAGAAAAGAGGAAGAAGTTACTGGGAGCCATGTCAGAAGAATACGTACTGTTGGAGACGGGGGGGGGGGGGGAGGGAGGACAAAATAGATATCCAAACGAATCAGCATGTGCGCATGGATCTGTAACTGAATCTACAATCTACATACATATCGAGCAAACCAGGATGAAGAACATCCCACTGTACCAGTTACCATGGATTCTTCCCGTGCCATTCGCGTAAGGAGTTCGGGACGAATGACTCTTTAAGCGCCTCTGCACCGTAATTAATATAATCTTGTCTTCGCGATCTCTACTGAAGCGCTACGTAGGATGTGTAGTACACTCTCAGATCAATCATTTAGAGCTTGTTCTCGAAACTTTGTAAGTAGACTTCCTCGGCGAAGTTTGCGTCTATCTCCAAGTGTATCCCAGTTCAGTATCTTCGGCACCCCACGACACTCTTCCAAGGGTCAAACAAACCTATGACGAATCGCGTTCCCCTTCCACTTACACGTCAAATATCCCGTGTTAGTCCTACTTGGTACGGATCCCACACACTTGAGCAAAATTTTAGAGTCGGTCACAACAGCGTTTTGTAAATCTTTTGTAGACTGCTTACAGTTCCCTAGTGTAATACCAATGAATCGAATTCTGCAACTGCTTTACTTACGATCGATACCTATGTGATCGTTCCATATCATATCCGTACAAAGTGTCACACCCAGGTATTTGTGTGAGCTGACCGATTGTAATTGTGATTCGTTGATATTGTAGTCAAAGGATGCTACGGTTTTCCGTTTTGTGAAGGGCTCAGTTCAACGTTTTTGAAATCTTGCAACAAGTCGCCAATATTTGTATCACTTTGAACTCTTACCGAGATCTAACCGAATATTTGTGTCGATTTTCTCAGCAGGTGTGAGTGTTATGCCTCGGAACACTTTTTAGACTTTCACCTCTAGCCAGCCCTATAATAGAAGTTTATTATATTTTCTTATTCTAACGATGACATTTTTTCATTTCATATGTGCTGCAGTTTTTCCGAAATTACAGAAATTAGTCCGAAAAAGTAAGGTTTCCCAAATTTTAGAAAATGTCCCACATGTTCATGTACCTCGGAACAAAAATTCCATTCAAATATAAAAGTGTTGCAATCGAGAAAGTCTTGTCGCTACTGTATTTAACAATCTGGGTGTTACATTATTAGTATCCTACACATCAATAATCAGTAAGCGAAATCAAATTAAGAAAAAATATTATGGGATACTAGTTTCAAGTTAGAAAGATTTTGAAAGGAAATCTGTTGGTAATGAACACAAATTTCCGTTTTCAAACCATGGAAAATTGTTAAAAGATTAAAGTAACACAAATCATTTGTAAATATCACGTGTTCCAGAGACCTCCTTCCGGTTTAGTGCATAAGATGGTGCACGACCGATGAAGTTTGGCTTATCCGTCCACATATTACGCAATTAGTTTTTGAAACACACTGAATTTTACTCACCATAAAACTGTGTAACTCAAGAATTAGTAATATCCTCCAAATAGGTAACATATGCAGAGCCGGTAATACAAACGCTGCAAGAAACACAAACGCATGTTTGACTACAACAGAAATAGTATAAAATGCCGGAAGCTGCTTACGGTGGTTTCTAGCAGGCATTCCTTCACATGAATCTAAAATCAGTTACTACGTTGAAACATCGACCAGGAAAAATGGTATTCACAAGTTGCGACAGGGTCGCTGATTGGATCAGCGATCTAGGAAGTGTACAAAGACTACCTTTTATTTTCACCAATGAGCACAGAACTTTTGACTCTTTGTGAATAATTTGTGACGATGCCACTATGGATTTATTGTATGAAGACATGTTATAAAACAGCTCTGAAGATGATCATTGCTGACCGAAACCGGTAGTCTAAGGACCTAAAGTTCCGTGATCTTTGGCAGAAATACAAGACATTCATTCAACGTCACATGTTCCGAGGTACACTCTGAACTACTACATAATAGATAACCGCACCGTCTGCGATAAGACTGAGATTACTGTTTGTATTTCCCGTAAGATCATTAGCATGCAACATGAGAGCAAGGGCCCCACACATTTCTCTGGCTCACACACTCCCCATCAAAGTTGACATGCTGTAACGTCTCTAGTAAGAAATCCTCAATGGAGTCACAAATTTCCTATGATACCCCACACGACCTTACTCTCAGTGGTAAGCGTAGATGTGGTACTGAGTCAAATGCTTCTCGAAAATAAAGAAATACTGCACCTACCTGACTACCTGATCCATAGCTTTCAGGACGACATTTGGGAAAAGTCCGAGCTAGGTCTGACGTGATCGAAGTTGTCCTATCCAGAATAAGCTGGAGCGTAGTCACGGGGCCAAAGTACCCCGCTGAACAGTTGCCTGTAACAGTACATTTTGACAGCCTCCCGCAATCTTTCAGTGGTATGCTCCTGTGACAGTTTGTTTCTTACTGTTGACATTACACTGTGGCAGTCCCAAAGTATGGTTGCAATGACCTTGCTCCGTGATGGTGAGAGCTTCACCTGTTTCGGCGTTTCTCAATCCACATGCTTTCCACCGCTCGCATGGTTGCTTTACCAGCGGGTCGCAGAGACACATACAGATCTCATCCATGGTGATTTAGCGGCTAAAGAAGCCATCTGTTCTGGCCTGACAACTGCAATTCAATATTTCAGTTGCTGCCACAGTTCTCAGGGTTTTCTGAATGAGTGTGTAGTTGCAGAATCCAGTGTGCGGCGACATTTTTTACGTTTTGAAAGAGGTTGGAAATCCTTTCATGCATCTTTCTCATTTTTTCCACTATTGCTTGGGTTGTGATACGCCGGTATTCGAATACTAGGCCTCTGCTTCTCCTGTGACTTCCAGTTCTTCACAGAGCTCGTTTGCCATTTCGTTCTCCTTCATTCAGGCTTCTGCAGAGAACTCTGAAAGCAGGGTAACCAAAGCCATGAGTAATCATCTTCAGTATTAATAAATTGCTTAAGCTTATTTAGTCCTTTACTTCTAGATCAGTACTTTTCTTTATGAGACCTTATGGGACCAAACTGCTTAGGTCATGGGTCCCTAAGCTTACACACTACTTAATCTAACTTAAACTAACCTACGCTATGGACAACACACACATCCATGCCCGAGGGAGGACTCGAACCTCCGACGGGGGGAGCCGCGCGGACAGTTATAAGTCGCCTCAGTACTGCTTTCATGAGATTGAAATCCACGTCTTCAGGTAAACATATAACTATATCATTAGAGCTACCAACCTCGGAACTTTGCACGCAACATTCGTTGTCCATCAGTATAAAACGCCGCTAAAAGGCGGTACGTCATTGAATGAAACAGCCGGATTCCAGTCCAATATGGCGGCGCGTCTTCTGTTCGCGATTACGTAGATATCGGAGAAGCAGACCCATCCATTCTATTGGAATTTGTATCTGTTGTTTTATTCAGTGACATACCATATTTTAGCGGTATTTCGTTCTGACGGACAACGAATGTTTGGCACAAAATTCCGAGCTTTTTAGCTCTAATGTTTTAGTTACATGTTGACTTGAAGATGTGGCTTTACTGCCGTGAATGAGTGGTAGTCTAAAAATAAAGGGCTAAATACAGCTGAAGCGGTTTATTAATACTCAAGATCATTCAGACTTGTTTGACCAATCTGGAAGTGTCTGCACCACCTACACATTGCTTTCTAAAAGGAAAGTACTTTTGAACACGTTTTCCAAAAACTATCTTGAGCAGCTAGTTCGGCAGCCCACACGCAATGGAAATATTGTAAACCTTACAGTTACAAACAGGCCAGACTTCAAACGCGACGCCGGTATGGAGATGCCAGCCATCACAGGGAATTTGGAACTAAAAGTAATAAATCAATCATGGAGTGTAGGAGAGTTTTTCTGCTAGAAAGAGCAGGTAAGAAATTGTTAGCATCCCACATAGACAATGAACTGGCGTCATTTAGATGCCAAGTACGATGGACGTAGAAGAATTATACGCAAAGTTTAAACGGATTCTAAATCATTCTCTGGAGAAGTATGTGGAGAGTTTGTGGATTTAGGACGGAAAAGATCCCCCACGGTTAAACAGCGGGATTTGGAAAATGCTGAGAAAGCAAAGGTTGTTGCACTCTCGGTACAAAAGAAAACGCGCAAATAACGACAGATGAAAGTAAGGAGAGATTCGTGCGTCTGTAAAAAGATAGCTGGATTTAGCTTACAACTACCTTAACCTTTATACGTTAGCAAAAGGTCTTGCGAAAACCCGAGAAAATTCTGGTACTGCATAAAAACGATATACGGGTCACTCGTTGACCAGTCTGGTCATGTAGTAGAATATAGCAAAAGAAATTCCAAAGTTTTAAATTTCGCGTTTAAGAAATCGTTCACACAGCAGTGTCGTACAAACACGCGGTGTCGTCAACTCTTTCAGTTGTTTCTCTTCGCCAGGGATGTGTGTGTGTGTGTGAAATCTTATGGGACTTGACTGCTAATGTCATCAGTCCCTGAGCTTACCCACTACTTAACCTAAATTATCCTAAGGACAAACACACACACCCATGCCCGAGGGAGGACTCGAACATACGCCGGGACCAGCCGCACTGCCCATGACTGCAGCGCCTTTAGACCACTCGACTTCGCCAGGGATGCCAATTGCTATGTCCCCGATGTGGGAGTACGTATAATGATAAAAGGACGCTAAGTCCGTCTGTTCAGATGCTGCGGAGATACGCCCGTAAAACAGAGAGAGCTTCCTGGGCAGTGTTTGAGTTAAGAAATGCCTTCTGTGTTGTTCATAATGGGACTTCAATTAGACAGAACGCCTTCCTGCACAGCATACCACAGCAAAGATCTGTGCGTAGTACGTTGTGAATTCGGCGCTTTTTGGTGCCATTATAAATGCAATGGGTGGAGCAGCCCTGAAAAGTATAACTGTTGCTCTAGTCTGAAGAAGCGTTAGTTGTTTTACAGATATTCAAGAGACGAAAAACTGAATAGTTTTTAGATAACGTTATTGCCGGCCGCTGTGGCAGAGCGGTTCTAAATGCTTCAGTCCGGTACCACGCTGCTGCTACGGCTGAAGGTTCCAATCCTGCCTCGGGCATGGATGTGTGTGATGTCCTTAGGTTAGTTACGTCTAAGTAGTTCTAAGTCTAGGGGACTGATGACCTCAGATGTTAACTCCCATAGTGCTTAAAACCATTTGAACCATTTTTTTGAAATAACACTATTATTGTTGATTTCTATCTATTCCACAGTTAATTAAGCTAATAATCTCGTTATTTTCTTTTTATAAATTATATTGTTCAGCGTTTTGTTAATTAAAGATGCTATTCAACACATATATTTGGTACTGTAAGATGTGTGATACCACCATTCCTTGCGCCAGTTTATCCCACTTACTGCGTCATTTTACTCGGTATGTCGGTTAAAATGACGCAATGCAAGGAAGTCATAATTATCTTTTTTTTTCTAAAGCGTGTAGTTGTATACTTTTGTTTTTTAAGATATGTTACATTAAACACATGCAGCTAAAGCTATTCGAAAATAGGTGGCTCTATTTATTATAGGATAAAGGTTATTGTCAAAATGCCTTAGGTGCTCCAAATTCCCCCACTTTACCATAAGCATCCCTGGCGTAGAGAAACGCCTGAAAGAAATGAAAACAAACAAGTCACTGGTTCTGAAGGAATCCCAGTTCGGCTTTACCAAGATTACTCTACGGCATTGGCCCTTGCTTAGCTCGCATTTATCGCGAATCTCTCGCCAAGTGCAAAGTCCTATACGACTGGAAAAAAATTCCCAGGTGACTCCTGTATATAAGAAGGATAGAAGAACAGATCCGTAAAATTACATACCAATACTCCCAACGTCGATCTTCTGACCGGTATCCTTAACATCGGATTGCTGCAGAATCCTTAAACATTTACTCAGTTGGAATAGAATAAATTTTCTTGAGACCGAGAAGCTTATGTTCGCCAATCATCACGGTTTTAGAAGATATCGCCCGTACTGAACTCAGCTTGCCTTTTTCTCATTTGATATCTTGCGAACGATGGATGAAGGGCAACGGGCAGGTTCGATATTCTCAGATTTTCGAAAAGCATTTCACACGGTGCCCCACTGCAGACTGTTGACGAAAGTTTGAACATACGGAATAGGTTCCCAGATTTGCAAGTGGCTCGAAGACCTCTCAACTAACTTTGTTCTCGACCGGGACTGTTCATCAGAGACAAAGAGTATCGGTAAGAGCTGCTGTATTTTGTTACCGGTAGATTCGAACAACATATAAGTGTTACGGAGACGTCTCAGGAGCACAAATAGGAATCCCTGGAGGGAAGGCGACATTCTTCTCGAGGACCACCATTGAGAAAATTTTGAGAAACTCCATTTGAGGCTGACTGCACAAAGGTTCTGCTATCGACAACACAAATTTCTCGTAAGGACCACGAATATACGAGAAATTGGGCCTCACGCGAAGGCACATAGACAGTCGCCCCCCCCCCCCCCCCTCACCACTATTTGCGAGTGGAAAAGGAAAGCAAACGAGTAGTAGTGGTGTAGGGTACCCCCGCCACGCGCCGTAACCGCTTGTATGTAGGAGGAGAACATTTTTGGCACACTCTTCCACCGGATCAGCATAGCTTGTTGCTTCGTTGCTCTCTTTCAACTAGAGAAAACGAATTACCCCACGATACATCACTTTATAAACCAGCTGTGCAGATTCGTTTTGGTTCGTCTAGAGTCATGTTATAGTACTGCGGGGGCGGATTCCGTTGTGTATCTGGATTGCAGATATATGCCTGCTGTTGCGCCGCGAATGATTTACTGGTAATTTACTGAGTAAAATTGTCGCATCTTACACGGCTAAAACATGAACCGGTGGGAGCTGGTAAGTTCGGGCCGATGAGGTGAAGTTACATCAAGAGCTACCTGCTTGATTCTGCAGGTACTGTCAGGAGGCGCAGGGTTGTGATATCGTCAACGCAGCGCAAAAGCAGAGCCGTCGTGGTGTAGGTGACCTGATTGAACTACGCCCGAGCCAAGCTCCTGTCATGGCTTTTGTGACAGAAACGAATGCTTTCGCAAAACAAGAACGGGCCAAGCCCACATAAATAATCCTCATTTAAAGTCAAAACTATTGCAGTCTATCAGCCACCAGCTCCGAGAGGTGATGTATGACAGTCCGTGAGTCTACGAGTCTACATGAATCATGAAGTCTTCACCTTCAGCCACTGCCACTCGTGCCTGAGTCCGATGCTATGGTCTCGCCTTCCTTAATGTTGTTGGAACCTTTACTCCCACCTGAACCACTACCGGCCTCCCACCCTCGAGGTCTGCTATTAGATCCTAGGGCTGCACAGCCGCTCATCCGCCATCGCCCTTGCAGGGAAACTCCTCGCTGCTTGAAAGTGCTCTTACGGGCAGACCCACCTGCTGTGTCCGCGGCATGTTTCTGAGCTTCTATGCGTGCCGCGTCGTGTGCTACCACGCAGTCCCTAGTCTGCATTGTGAGCCGCCACACTGCTGCAGCCAGCGTCCTTGCAGAATCGCTGGTGTAAGTGCGCCACGCTGCAAGCTGTCAAGCCGACCGCTGATTGCTGCGCCTCTTCGCAGGCCGTGTGCAGTCATGGGGGCATTCACGTGACTGTTGTAGTTGATGAATAACAAATGGATATTTCAGCACAGATGTTTTCATGGCATCCTATCAGACAGCTATCAGGCAAACGCTCATTGCTCCACTGCTAGCCCACCCAGGGTGGTGGACTACTGGCCTCTTGACTTCTGCCAACCCGATTCCATTACCCACCTTAGAGACCTGCCACTCCAGCCCCAATACTACAAACAAACAAAAAATTAATTACCCGACCCTACCTTTCGAGACTACAATCAAAATTTTGTTACTGCCCCTCCGATGTAAATTCTTTCCTGCTGACTTCACAATATTTTACATTCTCTATTTTTACAGTTTTCTCTACAATCAGCAATTTTAAAGTGTTTTGGGTTTTTTTACGCATTATCATCTAGAAATCAGCTGATGACCTAGTGTTCTTCCATCTGGCGATACTTGTATCACAATCTCATGACATATTCAATCCGCTTACTTCTTTTAGTTTCTGTTTTTGCTACAGCGTCATATACTTTAAATTGAACTTATCCTTGTGTATTATTTTAGAAACTGTTCTCTTCACTGAAACGCTCCTCCACTGATAAAAAAATTTTCATTTCGAATATTCTGAGCGTTTCTTTTCTGTCATAGTCAGGTTTCGCGTAAAATGTCGTGTGGCTAGGGCCTCCCGTCGGGTAGACCGTTCGACTGCTGCAAGTCCTTCTAGTTGACGCCACTTCGGGGTCTTGCGTGTCGATGAGGATGAAATCATGATGATAAGGACAACACAACACCCAGTCCCTGAGCGGAGAAAATCTGCGACGTAGCCGGGAGTCGAACCTGGGCCATTATGTATGACATGCCGTCGCGCTGACCATTCAGCTACCACGGGCAGACAGGTTTCACGTGATATATATTAGAACTCGTTGTCTAAATGACTTATCCATACATATTATAAAAGTGGATGTATGTATATACGTATGTTCCGCATCTCATTCTAAACTACCACATCGATTTCAAGCAAACGTTGCGTACATATCACTTCCTGTACGGAAAGAACCTCCGAAAGGAGTGGTTGTGAAAATAGCCATATGATATTCATCCAGTAATAGAGAATGATAACACCTAGTGACTTGCAACAACCGTTGCACGTAATTATAAACATTTAAGAGACATTTTCTTGCTGACATCCCCCAGAAAATGGTGAAAGGAAAAACTTGTGTCAAAATCGTCGCATTATGCATGGGATTTTAATTTATTACTACTTTACTACAAAATCTATTCAGGACACATTTGGGAGACAATATCCACATATACCACAGAATGTACTTGCAAAAATTTATGATTGTACGACACAGATGTCGGGAGATATGACGTCATAAACACTTAGACCAGTGAAAATGAAGCTGTAGGGCGAAATTCACTATAGATATAAATACGTTTACAGATATGAGTGAACTATGTTAAGTAAATGTAAAATATGTGTGAAAAGTGCGTACACAAGTAAGGCTGCAGACAAAATGCTGCTCCTAAACCCCTGGACCGATTTCAACCAAAAGTGGTACACATACTACTTTCTATTTGAAAGAAATACTATGTGTATGTGGGGGGGGGGGGGGGGGGGGGAGGGGGAATGAACAACCTCTCATGGGAAGGTATGATAATGTGGAGAGAGAAGGAGTATGGGGAGATGGACAAGCAAAGAGGGCAAAGGAGGAGATGGACACACGTAGGGGGGAGGAGGTCAGAGACAATGGGAGGTGGTAGTGGGCAGAGAAAGGGAAGAGGAGAAGGACAGAGGGAGGGGATGAAAGAGACATAGAGGAGGAGGAGGAGGAGGAGATAGAGAAAGAGGGAGGAGAAAATGGATAGTTAAAGTGAAGTGGAGGAGATGGACAGATGAAGGAATGAGGAGAAGATGGATGTATAAAGGGTGGAAGATGAGGTGTACCAGGAAATAAGGGAAAAGGACATGGAGAGGGGGAGGAGAAAATGGACAGAGACATGGGGGGATCATGGAGGGGGAGGATGAGATGGAAAGAGGGGAAATGAGCAGACAGACGTACTGAGAGAGTGAAAGGACGAGATGGACAGACAGGGGGAGGGGAAGATGGGCAGAAAGTGTGGGTGAGAGGAGGAGACAGAGAGAGAGAGGGGAGGAAGGGATGAACAGGCGGAGGGAGACAGAGAGGGGTAGAAGGGGGCAGTCAGGGTGAGGGTGAGGAAGATATGGACTTAGAGAGGGCGAGGAGGAGATAGAGAGAATGAGCAAGAGATGGGAGGAGCTCAAGGGGGAGCTAGAGGGGGAAGATAAGATGACAGAGGGAGAAGGAGCAAATGGTCAATGGGGGAAGAACAGGAGGGGAGGAGCAGATGGCAGATTGACAGACAGGTGGGCAGAAGGAGATGTACAGAGAGTGGGGAGGTGGAAGAGATGGGTAGGGAAGAGTGGGAGGATAAAATAAATAGAATGAGGGAGAGGAGGAGGTGGACAGAGAGAGAGGAAAGCAAGAAATGGGCTACTGGAAGATTGGAACGGAAACATACTTGGGAAATCATGGGTACTGAGCCAATAGAAGCATTGGAATCTGGGACGGTAAAATTATTGGACCATGTATCACGTATCTTCCATATTCATTTTTCATTTATCAAAATATCAGCAGAGATTTTCATTTTCATTTACTAAAATATCAGCTGAACTTTGTACTAGCTTACTCAAAGTTGACCCTTAAGCTAAATATGTAATGCACAGGCCACAAATAGGTTAACACGCTTGATGTACAATCACCGGCAACTCTCGCCACCGATAAATGTATGGGAGTATACACAGGGAGTATTTTAAAATGGAATCAATATGTTTAAGAAACGCTGATAACCGACTCATACTCATTGAAAAAATAGTAAGGAAATATTAATCCAGCCACGAAATTGGTAACTTGCAGAGTCTCTATCAATCAGTGTGTCAGTATCTTTTGTCATCTAGGGATCCTTGCAAGGTAAAATAATAGGAGAGACAGTGAAGATCGGCACCCAGCGTACATATTACTTCCTTCTATGAATACACTGTGAACTGATCGCTACAGTGACATCAAGATAGTGGTATTCAGAGTACCCGTCGTTCTTCTAAAATAGTATCGACGTGCACATGTACATTCCTTCACTATCTTTATTTAAATGTAATGTCCATCAAGAGGATTCAGCACCCAAATGAAGCTGACTTTCTTTTAATTCGTTCAGGCATAGTTTATTTCTGAAGTAACACGGTGCAACACCTAATACGTAACGGTAGATTGACGTGGAAAAAGGTCACATAGCCGACGGTAGAGGAGGCAGGTGGCCTTCAAAAATTAGACTTTTAGATTTTAGCATACTTGAAATGCCTGGTCTTTCCTGCGTGAAACAGTTTATGTTTTATATAAATACGACAATTTTTTCGTGAGATACGATGGTTTTCCTAACGCTCTGTGCAGTCTGGCATTTAAATGCCACGCCTTCCTTTTTACGCCATGCAGAGATAATGCACAGCATTCTTTTACTCCTTGTATATTATTTCATGCTTCTATTGTTTTATCGCTTCAATGTTTCCTACCCTGTGTCTACCATCGAAACTCGTTTTCCAGATTGTGTTTGTCATTATTTTCGAGCGTTAATGGCTGTACTTAGTGACGTTTGTTGTGAGTGAAGTACGTGTTGATTTGTATTTTCTTTCATTCCGCGTGTTTTCATAAAAATGTCGTGAATAAAGAAATTCCCGCCTAAATAAAAATTCAGAGGAAATAAATACGTAAAGGTAAATGAGGTTAGTGGGCCAAAGGACCCAAGAATGTTAGACATAAAGAAAATCAGAACATCAAGAAACTGCAGTGTCTTCAAGGCATTTCCTCCCAGACAGATTGTGGAGATGAACATTCGTTTCGAAATATTATGGTGAACCTTAGCATGAACGTGATTTCATTTCCAAAAATACTGTGTGCAGAATACGTGGTGGTGACGTATCTTTGGGTGAGAATCATGGTCTTCATAAAGGGATTGTGTCAAACCTGACACTGAGTTGTACAAAAGGTGGTGCAGTTGCTACAACAATGACATCAAAAACGGTAAATAATAATTTATATGAGAACAACATAAGGCTAGTTTAAGGTCTCAGATCTATTGGTAAAGGGATGGTGGCAGGCAAACTCTTATGTGCATTACTTGGCATTCCGCATCCTCCTGCAAAATTTATGACTTACAATAATGTTATTAGTACTGCTGTTGCTGAAATTTGTAACATCTCAATGAAGGAAGCAACTGAAGAAGCACTCAAGGAAAGTGATGACACTGAAAGTGGTGATATTTGTGCATGTTCTGATGGCTGCTGGCAGAAACGGGGACACACTTCACTAAATGGTGTCGTGACAGCTACATCATTTGATACCGGCGAGGTCAGATACACACAGTATTTATGCGACAGTGACAGCAAGGCTTATGACCGGGTATGCGTCTCAATTTCTAAATTAGAGTGCATCGGGCATGTCCAGAAGAGAATGGGGTCCAGCTTGAGAAGATTATTGAAATATAAGTCAAAAATAGTAATGGAAGATGGTAAGAAGATAGGTGGTAAAGGTCGCCTGATAAATGTTAAAATAGATAGATTACAGAATTGGCCAGAAGAAGAAATGTAGAGAATTTAGAAAACATGAAAAAAGCTGTATGGTCTATCTTTTTCCATAAGCTTTCCACAAACGAATATCCAGTGCACTGTCTTTGCCCGAATGATCCTGACACTTGGTACAAGTACAGGAGAAGTGACAGATATGACCACAAACATTCTTTACCTGTATCAGTAATGAATGAAATTAAACCCATATTTAGAGACCTTTGTAAAGATACCTTGTTGGAGAAAAGTCTTCATGGGAAAACCTAAAGTTTAAATGAATGTGTGAATTCCGTCATTTGAAACCGGTTACCAAAAACTATATTTGTTCAGCTAACAACCCTCAAATTTGGTGTTTGTGAGTCTCTTTTATACTTCAGTCATGGTGTAATTAGAAAACTGGATGTTTCGGAATTATTGGGCATAAAATCTAGCGGAAATACCATAAAATCCTTGGTGCAAATAGATAAAGAGAGAATCTGCAAGGCAGATATTTCTATTTTAAAAAGCACAGAAGAAGCCAGACAGGAAAGAAAAGGCTCAAAGAGAAGAAAAGAAGGTCAGTATGACTCAAATGATGTTCAGTATGGTGCAGGAAAATATTAGTGGTAAGTAATTCTCATCAATAACTATACTAGAATTGCAATATTAAACTTTAAATGGAATTTTCTCAGCTTTCAGGTACCATTATTTGATAAACTAATAAGGTTAGAAACATGAAATTTGGTCAATTTGTACTGAAGATGGTAATAAGTTATTACAAGTAAACGGAGAACCACTAAACAATCAGAAACTGTTTTATAATAATTAATGTACAAAAAGGTTAAATTTTGATAGTGAAAGAATGAAATTCTTTTTTTCCAAAACTGTAAGAAGTATTATGCTAATTTTACTTCTAAATTGAGGCATATATATATAATTTAATTTTTTATCGGTTATAGTTCTTTTGAAAAGTGTACCTATTCAAAGGGTAAACTAGTATTGGCAGAATAGGAATAAAAATTGTCTTCCGTCTCCCCTTAATAACGGCAAATGTATCTGTTAAACCACATAGTTTCAGTGCAAGGGTATGTTATTTTTGTCATTGTACGACTGTCGAGAATGAAGGATCGATAGTGGACAACTAGGGAGATTTTGCGTTGATATCGCATCGCTGGCAGTTGTTTCTCGAGTGTCGCGGCACTACTAAAAGGATGAAATTAAAGCCTGATCTCATTTAATATGGGTGGCAGGAGGACCTTGCTTAACACAGAATAAACAGTGAACTATGACCTCCAGCTAAGAGGATAAAGACAGTCTCGCAATTACTACGAACGAGGGTCGTCTATTTACATCTGAAACAACGTGTGAATGGTGTTAATATGAACAGCACGAAGCCTGCTGTTAACCGTGACTGAGAGTGAACTCTTACATAATACTAAACGGACAAATACTCTTTCGTCAGTGTTACGAAAAGGGACAATGTACGTGAAATAATGTTCCGTAATTATCTATGTGGCGCTGTTCACATTGTGCATATCTTGATAATGAAAGCCTACAATTTTAAAGTTTCGACGATGAAACCAAGAAGACAAGGGGCGGAACATTATCTGAAGCGAAAAGTTAAGCAAATTTAGTATTTATTTTAAAAATAAAGATTGTCAAATGGTAGCATTGCCAGCCATTGTTACCACTGATCGTTTGGATCCATTTACGGATAAAATTCAGTCAACTCAGAGACCTATGTGACTGACTGCTGGGGAAAGTGAGCTGCCATATGTGCAAAATGTACATTAATTGCTTTCTATTTGAAAATTAAAGGGGTGAACATTGTTGTGAACATTGTTGATATCGTAACAATAGATATTGTTATGCCTCTCCGCACCGCCAACCTCTGTTACTTAGTGGTTGCCACTGAAGCCTAGCTGATTCGTCATTCATTCATGTATGGCAACTATTTACTGTATAAGTTTGGCTAGTCATTGATTTTGTACGAGTGAGAGTGTGTAAACATAATTCCACCGACAGCGCAGATAGGCAAATGCTTCTAAGAAATGCTATATTGCAACAGAACACTACTTAGAAACGCTTTTATTCTGCAAACAGGCGACAAACTTCTACTGAAAACTTGTCGTCATTATCCATCACTGCCGGCCGAAGTGGCCGTGCGGTTAAAGGCGCTGCAGTCTGGAACCGCAAGACCACTACGGTCGCAGGTTCGAATCCTGCCTCGGGCATGGATGTTTGTGATGTCCTTAGGTTAGTTAGGTTTAACTAGTTCTAAGTTCTAGGGGACTAATGACCTCAGCAGTTGAGTCCCATAGTGCTCAGAGCCATTTGAACCATTTTTTTTTATCCATCACTAAGTTAATAATTTCTCAGAATTGTTTTCATATCTTTTTATCATAATTTCCGTAATAGAATACATAACCCCTCAAAACCATTCTATGCAAACTGCGACATGGCACTGTGTCAGGTGATAAGTATTCCTATATTTGAAATGATCAAACTCATTGTCTGCCGTTATACAGCGTGCAAGCTAGTCTACCATAATCTGTGACTTGTATTTATTGGCTCCAGCTTCAGCAGCCGCTGTGTTCAAATTTGACAGCCGGCTGAAAGATGCTTGGCTGTTATTGATCACATTTGTTGGTCCATGAGACACTATCGAACTGTACCTTCACTAGATGTAATAATGAAAAGCGCTAGTTCGCTTTTATTCTAAAGTATTAATTTATTGTGTTAACCGGTTCTCAGCTTACAAGACCGTCAGTAGCCATTTACTGACTATTGTCACCAAAGAAGTTACAGTGTTTGTAAACGACATTCGAAAAGAAGTTACACATCTAGACTGAAGCACAAACGCACAGTAAATGACATATTTTGACAGTGTGGTGGTAATGCAATGCAAAAAATAAAAAGTTGAACAATAAATAAGTATAAAGGGAATGAAAATGGAAAAAACCGTTAACACAAAATTAGTAAAGCATGCCTACATAGAAGTTTATATTAATTAACAGAGGCAATAAAATGAAATAAAATTAATACTTGACGAGGCTACTTCAAGAGGTACAAAACCTGGAGAGCGATACACAAACTAATTGAAAGAAAGGTTTACAGAATAAATGAAGAACTTGAGCAATATCACTAAGATAAACATAAATGGATAAATGCTGGAAAATGGAAGAAAGTGAGGGAATAAATACTAAATGCCATCACTGAGAGTGCGGTGGTACTACATAAATTAATACTGTGGAACCAAAGCAAACTATTGCTTTTCATTTATTATAATGTCGTCCTACCAACCGATGGAAGATTCCGTTAACATGTACTAGACGTCTCTAAATGACTAAATTTAATGCCGCTCAATAATAATGACATACTTTTTGTCTCTGTTTTTATGATTAAAGAACATTTTTCGTTGCTACATCAGTTTCAACTAACATATCCAGTTAACACCATTTTAAACAAAAATAGTTTAGGACACCACTTTTATACTCGATCCAGTTTTATTACAATTATGTCGATCATACAGAGCTATTCAGCTTTTACTAACATGCTGTACTGGGAAAAGATTTTTGGAATACTGAATTATTGTGCACTCGTAACTTCCTGGCAGACGTGTGCCAGACCAGGACTCAAAGATCCTTGTTTCGACTCCATCTCCAGGAAACAGTTCTAGACAGCCAGGAAGTTTCAGATCAGCACACACTTCACCGCAGAGTGAAAAGCATTCTGGTAACAATCCTACAGGCTCAGGGTAAGCCATTTCTCAGCTACTCATTTCTTCCAGGAGTGCTAATCCTGCAAGTTATGCTGGAGAACTGTGAAGTTTGAAAAGTAGAAGACAGATACCTGTGGAAGTAAAGTTGTGAGTACGTCGTACCTGGATCACTAAGTACAGCATTCGCTAGAGTCAGCTAAAGGTTCTGGGATCGGGTCCCGGTCCAGGAAGTTTCAGCGCATACATCGTCGCTGTGTGATTATTTATTCTGGAATTAATGTCATATTTATTGGTATTTAAAAGAGTTCATGCTCTCAGATATTATCTACATAACTGCGGTATGCATTCCGCAAGCTGAGAGCTTTCTTTGCGTTACTAGTTATTCGTCACTTCCTCACAACCTGTCCTGTTGCAATAAGAAAAACTTTGTAAGCGACATTACTCAGTCAAGCAGAAAATTACGTTTTTTATTGCTCAGGGCCTGAGAAGTAGAGTCATATTATATTATTGCACCAGGACGCTGCTATTTTTTGACGTTTTACTCAAGAGTTCTACATTTAGGTGATAAGTTTATTTCGGCTGCATTACCATTTACAAGGGATTTCCATATCTCGTCGTTGACGTCGTAGCTGTAAAATACTCCTGCGTATTGTATTTGTAGTGTATATCGAGTTGCTTGATCTTCAATCAGAAGACTGCTTTGATGCAGCTCTCCTGCTACACTTTCTTGTGCAAGCATCTTCATCTCCGAATAGCTACTGTAGATTATATCCTTCCGAATCTGCTTACTGTATTCATCTCTTGGTCGTCCTCTGCGATTTTTACCTTCCATCCCCTTCGCTACACTTCCCTCCTGTATTAATGGTGAGCCGCTGATGTCTCAAAATGTATCCTGTCAACTGATTCCTTATTCTAGTCAGGTAGTGCCGCAAATTTCTTTTCTCCCCAGTTCTATTCAATACATCCTTCTACTTTACATGATCTACCCATATGATCTCCAGCTTTCTTCCGTTGCACCATATTTCAAAAACACCTGTTCTCTTCATGTCTGAACTGTTTATCGTCGATGTTTCACTTCCATAAATAGCGTTCAAAACATATTAAATCTATATTGATGTTAATAATTTTCTCTTCTTCAGAAACTCTTGTCTTGCCACAGCGTCTACGTTTTACATCCTCTCTACTTCGGCCATCAGTTGTTTTACTGCCCAAATAGCAAAAGTTGTCTACCACTTTAAGTGCCTCATTTCCTAATTTAATTCCGTCAACAGCGCCTGATTTAATTCGACTAGATTCTATTACCCTTGTTTTGCTACTGTTTATTTTTGCCTTACATCCTTCTTTCAAGACACTATCCATTTCGTTCGACTGCTCTTCCAAGTCCCTTGCTGTCTCTGACAGAATTACAAGTCATCGGCAGACCTCAAAGTTTTTATTTCTTCTCTCTGAACTTTAATTCCGTTCCTAATTTTTTTTTTCGTTTCCTTTACTGTTTTATCAATTTTTACAATTACTGTCTCATTTCTACACAAGTTGTTAATAGCCTTTCGGTCCCTATATTTTACCCCTGCTACCTTCAGAATTTCAAAGAGTTTCTTACAGTCAACAGCGTGAAAAGCTTTCTCTAATTATACAAATGCTATAAATGCAGGTTTGCTTTTCCTTAGCCTGTCTTCTAAGGTAAGTCGTATGGTCTGTATTGCATCGCGTGTTCCTACATTTCTCCGAAATCTGAACTGACCTTCCCCGAGGTCGGCTTCTACCAGCTTTTCCACTCTTCTGTAAAAAATTCATGTTAGGATTTTGCAACTATAACTTATTAAACTGATAGTTCTTTATTATTCACAACTGTCAGCACCTGCTTTCTTTGGAATTAGAATTACTGCATTCTTCTTGAAGTCCAAGGATATTTCGATGGTCTTATATATTTTGCATTGAAGATGGAAGAGTTTTGTCGTGGCTGGCTCTCCCACGGCTACCAATACGGTCTACCGCTGGGGCCTTGTTTCTACTTAGGTCTTTCAGTGCACTGTCAAATTCTTCTCGCAGTATCATGTCTCCCATCTCCTCTTCATATGCGTCCTTTTCCGTGTATTCCCAGCAAATCTCCTATCTCCTCTTCATCTACATCCTTTTCCGTTTCTATAGCATTCCCAGCAATTTCATCTCCCCTCCATACACCCTCTATATATTCCTTCCACCTTTCAGCTTTCCTTTGTTTGTTTAGGACTGGCTTTCGTCCTGAGCTCTAGATATTGATACAATTGCCTTTCTTGTCCCAAAAGGCCTCTTTCTTTTTCCTGTAGGCGGAATGTAGCTTTCCCATTGTCATATTTGTCCTCTAGCCATTCCTGCTTAGCCATTCTGTATTTCCTATCAATCTAATTTTTTAGATGTTTGTATTCCCGTTCGCATTCTTCATTTGCTGCAGTTTTATATTTTCGCCTTCGTCAAATAAATTCAATGCTCCTGGGGTATCCAAGGATTTCTACTACGACTTTTCTTTTTACCTATTTAATCCTGAGCTGCCTTGACTATTTCATCTCTCAAAACAACCCATTCGTATTCTACTGTATTCCCTCCCCCTCTTCTTGCAAACCGTTGCCTAATGCTCTCTCTGAAACTCTCAACAACCTCTGGATCTTTCAACTTATCCACGTCCCATCTCGCTAATTTCCTATCTTTTTGCAGTTTCTTGAGTTTTAATCTACAGTTCATAACCAATAAATTGTGATCAGAGTCCACATCTGCCCCTGCGAATGTGTTGCAGTTTTAAAATATGGTTCTGAAAATTCCGTCTTATCGTTATGTAATCAATCTGAAACCTTCCGATGTCTCCAGGTCTCATCCAGGTGTACAGCCTTCTTTCATGATTCTTAAACCAAGCATTAGCGATGATTAAATTAAACTCTATGCAAAGTTCTATCAGGCGGATTTCTCTCTCATTCCTTTTCCCCAGTCCATCCATATTCACCTACAGTTTTTCCTTCTCCTCCTTCTCGTACTACTTAATCTGGGCTACAAACACAATACGCAGATATATTTATAGCTACAGCGCGCAACGATGAGATGTGGAAATCGCCTAACCATGGCAATGCATCCGAAATAAACTTATTGCCCAAATGTAAAACTCTTGAACAAAACTTCAAAAAATAGCAGCGTCCTTGTACGATAACGTATGCAAAAGGTCGCACAAAACAGTTACACGCTGTCAGAGTACCATAAAAATCAAGCGTGGTCATTATTACGGTCTTGTGTTGACAATAAGGACGTTTCGTGTTATTACTTAACGCTTCTATGCTTCAAACGCGAACCGTACGAGGTGTTTTAGAGCTTCTCAAAACGTTTTTAAAGTGATGTCACTTGCGGGCGCGAACTGAAAACAATGTTTTAGTTGGTTCTAGTGTAAGTGAGTTGAAACTTTGGTTTTAATTCTTGAAAAATCCTGGCTTGTAGCGACTTAAAAGCCTGCTTTTAATTCGCGAATAATGAGGCGCCGATGTGAAAGGGCGGTGTTCCATGAAGTGCGAGCGCCATTCACGTGTTTCTGCACTCGGCGACGGCGAGAGGCGAAGGCGGCCGTATAATTGAGGCACCGCGCCCGCCATTCAATCAGAAACTTTGGTTTTTTAATCTACGCGAAAAAGGTTCCATTAAATATTCAGCATTTATTCTGCCTCCGGCTGATGGAAGCCCCAGTGAGAATGTTTCCACGAACCGGGAGGGGAAAATGATCGCTCGAAATTGGAACATCCATCAAACTTTGGAAATCATCTTGCTCACAGTCTCCGTTTTCTTCATCGTTATTCATAACTAAAACTCGCCTTCCCCGCCAAAAAAGGAGAGGATCACCTGCAGCCGGGAGAGTCGGCAACATTAAATTTTCCGGGTGCGACTTGTTGAGCGGCAACTTTGCATGATAATCTAGACGTCGTTGCTAATTTCTGCGCAAGCGAACATGCCATAATTTTGCTAGTGTGTCACACCTTAGTAAGCAGGACATGGTTCTCTGTGACGTACTACGTACGAAGAATGACTTTAAAGCTCAGTTCAATTTCAGCGTGGAACGAGGTTTGTTTCTCAATATACGAATCAAAGCGTCTCAGTCTTGAGCTAAAGCGCGTGACTGCATTCGCTTCACACATTTTGTTTCGCCTTTCTGCGTCGTCATAAGTAAACCTAATTACAATATTCAGTTATTTTCGTTGGGTAGTTTTATTGCGATAAACCAGTTAAACCTGTGGGACGTACATTTTCGTTAGGGCGAAGTGATTTTAGCGCGAGACTACGTATAATGGCACTGCAAACGGCGAAAATGTATGTAAAATGACCATTGTGTCTCATGTACCTGAGAGAGATGGAGAGGGACAGAGAGGGAGAGAGAGAATTTTAATTTATCTTTCAGACATGGATGCTGAGAGTCTGTGACTCAAAACAATGAGTTCCTTTTTATAAAATAATCTTCCATGTGTCAGTCGCAATTTTGCTTTGTTTATATATCTTGCATGTCGCCTTTCGAGAAATAGTTTCTATTTTTAAAGGTGCTTCTTCATGTTTTACGATATACGGCGCGGTCAAAAAGTTCCCGTTCGGAAATCACACTCATCCTTTGCCTACATGTCGGTGTTTAATAGCATCATCGTAATTGCGCTGTGTTTCGTACACGCTGCAGCAATGCAGCCAGATGGAAATTTTTTGATCGCCCCTTGTTTTTTTTGTGATGTTTCCGTTGCGTAAGTTGCTACGCGTTGTGAAGAATAACTAGTAAAGAAACGAAAGGTCTCAGCTTGCATAATGTATACTATAGTTATGTAGGTAATATTTGAGAGCACTTACCCCTTCAAATTATAGGAAGTATGATACTGATTCCAAAATAAATTATGACTCTGCAACTTTCTGTCAGATTAAAGCTTTTTGCTGGAACGGGACTCGACACCAGAATCATTACTTGCAGCTGGTGAATGCTCTCCTTAGCGATGCAGGTACGACTCACGACCCGCCCTCACAGGTTTACATCCACCAACACCTCTCAGCTACTTTTCGAAGTTCTCCAGCATAACTCTTAGGGTTAGGACTCCTGAAAGAAAGGAATAGCTGTAATACCTAAAAGCGCAATTTTGTAATTAATGATGGATTTTTTTGAACTGTTTTCTTGTGGTTTTCTTTTAGTCATGTGCAGAAACTCTCATACATTAAACGTCACTCACACGATTTACAGTCCGTAGCACACGTTACGGAGCAGAAACGTACAATAGCGAAAAAGACATTTTACATTTAGTCAACGGAGATGATGCTACAGGTCGTCCACAGACTTCGCATATTAATCTTTAGTGCAAGGTGCATTTTTCGTATGTAACCTGAATCACGTGTTAGCTACTTATTAGGTACAAAGCAATTATTTTTATGTATCACAATCTTATTTGCTTCGTTAAGAAGTAAAAGTGTCTCAAGAAATTCACCGAGTCACTACAGTTCTTTGACATTTTCTTCTACATTGTCAGATTGGTGTCCCTTAATATGTTTGTGTGTGGCTATCGCTGATGCGTATATATATATATATATATATATATATATATATATATATATATATATAGGGTGAGTCACCTAACATTACCGCTGGATATATTTCGTAAACCACATCAAATACTGACGAATCGATTCCACAGACCGAACGTGAGGAGAGGGGCTAGTGTAATTAGTTAATACAAACCATAAAAAAATGCACGGAAGTATGTTTTTAACACAAACCTACGTTTTTTTAAATGGAAACCCGTTAGTTTTGTTAGCACATCTGAACATATAAGCAAATACGTAATCAGTGCCGTTTGTTGCATTGTAAAATGTTAATTACATCCGGAGATATTGTAACCTAAAGTTGACGCTTGAGTACCACTCCTCCGGTGTTCGATCGTGTGTATCGGAGAGCACCGGATTACGTAGGGATCCAAAGGGAACGGTGATGGACCTTAGGTACAGAAGAGACTGGAACAGCACATTACGTCCACATGCTAACACCTTTTAATTGGTCTTTTTCACATGTATATTATCATCCGGAGGTACACGTACACACGTGATTTCCGTTTTCAATTATGGAGTAGAATAGAGTGTGTCCCGACATGTCAGGCCAATAGATGTTCAATGTGGTGGCAATCATTTGCTGCACACAATTGCAATCTCTGGCGTAATGAATGTCGTACACGCCGCAGTACATCTGGTGTAATGTCGCCGCAGGCTGCCACAATATGTTGTTTCATATCCTCTGGGGTTGTAGGCACATCACGGTACACATTCTCCTTTAACGTACCCCACAGAAAGAAGACCAGAGGTGTAAGATCAGGAGAACGGGCTGGCCAATTTATGCGTGATCCACGTCCTATGAAACGCCCGTCGAACAACCTGTCAAGGGTCAGCCTAATGTTAATTGCGGAATGTGCAGGTGCACCATCATGCTGATACCACATACGTCAATGCGTTTCCAGTTGGACATTTTCGAGCAACGTTGGCAGATCATTCTGTAGAAGCGCGATGTATGTTGCAGCTGTTTGGGCCCCTGCAATGCAGTGAGGACCAATGAGGTGGTCGCCAATGATTCCGCACCATACATTTACAGTCCACGGTCGCTGTCGCTCTACCTGTCTGAGCCAGCGAGGATTGTCCACGGACCAGTAATGCATGTTCCGTAGATTCACTGCCCCGTGGTTTGTGAAACCCGCTTCATCGGTAAACAGGTAGAATTGCAATGCATTCTCTGTTAATGCCCATTGACAGAATTGCACTCGATGATTAAAGTCATCACCATGTAATTGCTGATGTAGCGACACATGAAACGGGTGAAAGCGGTGACGATGCAGTATGCGCATGACACTACTTTGACTCAGTCCACCGGCTCTCGCAATGTCCCGTGTACTTATGTGTGGGTGCATGGCAACAGCAGCTAACACACCAACTGCATCCGCTTCTCCTGAGACGGGCCTGTTACGGACCCGTTTGCGAGCTACGGCCACACTTGTTGCATACAATTGGCGGTAGGTGTTTTGCAATGTGCGGCACGTTGGATGCTCTCGGTCCGGGTACCGTTCTGCATACACCCTGCAGGCTTCAGCTGCATTTCGTCGACACTAGCCATAGATGAGTATCATCTCCGCTTTTTCAGAGTTCGAATACTCCATGGTCACAGTTCCTCCAACACTACACTATCACAGACGTCTGTTAACACCGTGTACTACAGTTGGTCTGCGTGCGGAGACGAATGCAGAATTACAATAGCAGCAAACGCTACATGCGGACACTGCGACAGCTAGACCAAACCACAACAGTGCACTACAGCCACACTCGTAAACACGGTCGTCATCGTAAACATGTCCCTGCAGATGCTGCTCGCCGACCGTGGCCCGTGTTTGTTACAACATGCAACTGAACGTCGGAGGTTTCAAGCGCCAACTTTAGGTTACAATATCTCCCGATGTAATTAACATTTTACAATGCATCAAACGGCACTGATTACGTATTAGTTTATATGTTCAGATGTTCTAACAAAACTAACGGGGTTTCATTTAAAAAAACGTAGGTTTGTGTTAAAAAACATACTTCCGTGCATTTTTTTATGGTTTGTATTAACCGATTACACTAACCCCTCTCCTCACGTTCGGTCTGTGGAATCGATTCGTCAGTATTTGATGTGGTTTACGAAATATATCCAGCGGTAATGTTAGGTGTGTGTGTGTATGTGAGAGAGAGAGAGAGAGAGAATGGGGGGGGGGAGGCGACAGGGGGAGAGGGAAGGCGTTCTAATATGTTCTGTATATTTGCCCTGGAAATCTCAACCTTTTTGTCCTGAGCAGAACATGTCGTTTTATATACAGAGTGACTCACGTATGACGCCACACCCCTTTTATTTCGTGAAAGTTTACACATATCGGATCGCGGTTTTCGGCAGATGTTTGAGCGTCGAGGGGCACATAGTTTTATGTTTGGTTAATGTTCATGACGCTCGTATCCACGGAGATATTGAAGCAAGTACGTTTTATTTTTAAATGTAACCGTATACTTTTTATAATTACATTCGATAGCTCTTGAGAAGACAATTACAGTGACAGAGCATTTGTTAATGTTGACATTGAAAACTGTTGTAAACAAATTGAGAAATGTTCAAAAATGTCAGAGTACGGTGGCCATAAACGATATTTGCAGTTCAAACACTGCCAAGCAGGCGTCTCGGAACAGGCTGCGTAGTTGTATACCGTAAGGTAGGCCTGCGTTACTAGGAAAAGCTCTATTTCCGCTGGAACCAACGTGCGACCTAGATGCAGGTTCACCTACGAATGTTGGATATGAAATTACGACATAGGCCAGAATCTAGCGTATCACGAAGGGCTTGGGAAAACTATTTCCCATTTGTGTGTAATTTCAGATTTACGTCATCTGAAACAGAGAAATCAACTGTTCATTCTTCAAAAATAAGGAGATCTCATACGCTGCAAAATGAAACTATTGTATTAAATATGTAAATGGTAGAAGGGGGATTTGACCTATCTTTTCCTGTACATGGCTGTGTGCTCCCTAGATGTAAAATACAGGCTTTAGGGTAACTGTCTCTGCCTACACTTGTCTGATTGATATCATAGGGGAAACATTCGTTGAACTAAACATTTTATTAAATATTCTAAGCAAAATAAATATTGTTCTTAGCGAAACGTCGTTTCATGCTGAAAGTAAGCAAGTAATGAGTGTTACCAGCTACTTGCAATACGCGCTGATGGTTTATTTGACATTTCAGTGCAATTTCGTACAGACATAAATGAAATAAACAATTTACTAATAATGATATGGTAACCTCCCAAATCACATAACATGATTTTAGTCTTTCAAAAGAGAAAAATAACATTATCCTTTATTTAAGCATATCTTCAAACTGTAGACCATGGACCAACAGGAACATTTGCAATCGCTGTTCAAAAGAACGATGAATAGATGCATTTACAGTGGATGATATGGTAGAGCATGCACTGACGATTCGGCGACACATACCGTGTGGCGTATTTGGGGCTTCGTCATAGACTGTATGTTTGAGTGCTCCTCAAAGGAAGAAATAAAGAGGAGTCAAGTCGGGGGAACTCGCAGGCCATTTTTACAACAAAATTTCGTCCTACCCAACGTCCAAGAAAGTTCTCATCCAGTATTTTCGTAGAAACACGGAACGAGTGAACTGGATAACAGTCGTGTTTCAGCCACATACGCTGTCGAATATCCAATGGTACCTCCTCTAGAAGAGCCGTCGGAACGTTCGTCAGAAAGTCTGAGTACGAATATCCATTTAGAGCGCCTGAGAAGAAGTAAGGTCCCACAAGGCAATTTCGTATGACGTCGCGCCGCGCGGGATTAGCCGAGCGGTCTCAGGCGCTGCAGTCATGGCCTGTGCGGCTGGTCCCGACGGAGGTTCGAGTCCTCCCTCGGCCATGGGTATGTGTGTTTGTCATTAGGATAAGTTAGATTAAGTAGTGTGTAAGCTGATGACCTTAGCAGTTAAGTGCCATAAGATTTCACACACGTTTGAACATTTGTATGATGTCGCACCATACGTTTACGCACCACAGCCGTTGATATTGCACCTGATGAAGCAGGTGTGGATTTTCGGCTGCCCAGTAGTGCTTGTTATGCAAATTTACATTAACATGGTTAGTAAATGTCTTCGGTAAAAAGCAGGCAAAAAGGAATACAAACGTCTCAAAAATGAGATCGACAGGAAGTGCAAAATGGCTCAGCAGGGATGGCTAGAGGATAAATGTAAGGATGTAGAGGCTTATCTCACTAGGGGTAAGATAGATACTGCCCACAGGAAAATTAAAGAAACCTTTGGAGAAAAGAGAACCACTTGTATGAATATTAAGAGCTCAGATGGAAACCCAGTTCTAAGCAAAGAAGGGAAGGCAGAAAGGTGGAAGGAGTATATAGAGTGTCTATACAAGGGCGATGTACTTGAGGACAATATTATGGAAATGGAAGAGTATGTAGATGAAGATGAAACGGAAGATACGATACTGAAGAGCTCAGATGGAAACCCAGTTCTAAGCAAAGAAGGGAAGGCAGAAAGGTGGAAGGAGTATATAGAGTGTCTATACGAGGGCGATGTACTTGAGGACAATATTATGGAAATGGAAGAGTATGTAGATGAAGATGAAACGGAAGATACGATACTGCATGAAGAGTTTGACAGAGCACTGAAAGATCTGAGTCGAAACAAGGCCGGGAGTAGACAACATTCCATTAGAACTACTGACGGCCTTGGGAGAGCCAGTCCTGACAAAACTCTACCATCTGGTGAGCAAGATGTATGAGACAGGCGAAATACCCTCAGACTTCGAGAAGAATATAATAATTCCAATCCCAAAGAAAGCAGGTGTTGACAGATGTGAAAATTACCGAACTATCAGTTTAATAAGTCATAGCTGCAAAATACTAACACGAATTCTTTACAGACGAATGGAAAAACTGGTAGAAGCCGACCTCGGGGAAGATCAGTTCGGATTCCGTAGAAATATTGGAACACGTGAGGCAATAATGACCCTACGACTTATCTTAGAAGAAAGCTTAAGGAAAGGTAAACCTACGTTTCTAGCATTTGTAGACTTGAAGAAAGCTTTTGACAATGTTGACTGGAATACTCTCTTTCAAATTCTGAAGGTGGCAGGGTAAAATAAAGGAAGCGAAAAGCTATTTACAATTTGTACAGAAACCAGATGGCAGTTATAAGAGTCGAGGGACATGAAAGAGAAGCAGTGGTTGGGAAGGGAGTGAGACATGGTTGTAGCCTCTCCCCGATGTTACTCAATCTGTATATTGAGCAAGCAGTAAAGGAAACAAAAAGGAAATTCGGAGCAGGTACTAAAATGCATGGAGGAGAAATAAAAACTTGGAGGTTCGCCGATGACATTGTAATTCTATCAGAGACAGCAAAGGACTTGGAAGAGCAGTTCAACGGAATGGACAGTGTCTTGAATGGAGGATATAAGATGAACATCAACAAAAGCAAAACCAGGATAATGAAATGTAGTCGAATCAAGTCGGGTGATGCTGAGGGAATTAGATTAGGAAATGAGACACTTAAAGTAGTAAAGGAGTTTTGCTATTTGGGGAACAAAATAGCTGATGATGGTCGAAGTAGAGAAGATATAAAATTTAGACTGGCAATGGCAAGGAAAGCGTTTCTGAAGAAGAGAAATTTGTTAACATCGAGCGTAGATTTAAGTGGCAGGAAGTAGTTTCTGAAAGTATTTGTATGGAGTCTGGAAGTGAAACATGGACGATAAATAGTTTGGACAAGAAGAGAATAGAAACTTTCGAAATGTGGTGGTACAGAAGACTGCTGAAGATTAGATGGGTAGATCACATAACTAATGATGATGTATTGAATAGAATTGGGGAGAAGAGGAGTTTGTGGCACAACTTGTCAAAAAGTAGGGACCGGTTAGTAGGACATGTTCTGAGGCATCAAGGGATCACAAATTTAGCATTGGAGGGCAGCGTGGAGGGTAAAAATCGTAGAGGGAGGCCAAGGGATGAATACACTAAGCAGATTCAGAAGGATGTAGGTTGCAGTAAGTAGTGGGAGATGAAGAAGCTTGCACAGGATAGGGTAGCATGGAGAGCTGCATCAAACCAGTCTCAGGACTGAAGACCACAACAACAACACATCACTGTAATTGTCTTCTCAAGACCTATCGAACCCAGTTATAAAAAGTAGACGGCTCCATTTAAAAAAATTATTTCTTTTAATAATTCAGTTGACATCAGCGCCAAAAACATTAACAAAACAAATACATACGAGACCCTCGACGCTCTAACATCTGCCGAAAACCGCCTTTCAATATTACTAACCGTTCACGAAATAAAAGAGGTGTTACGTTTTACGTGACTCACCCTGTATATTACTCACATAAAGCTACAACCTGCTATTTCACCGTCTTGTGTTTGAACTCAAGGTATAATCATACAAACTGTCAACAGACGTCGTTACGGTCGTGTTGTGCACGGAAGATGGCATTCCAGTCAACAGACACCGACGCCAGAAATGACGTCAGGCCACCTATCAAGCGGGATAGTGTTTGTACGGTATCCCACATCTACAATCGTTGTGTACACAGTCACAGACCGTGCAGTATGGCGCAGAGAAGACGTATACAGATTCTCTGCTGTGGAGGGCCAGAGGAAGAGCGAAACCAGGAGAGTCGCAGACTGATATGGCCCGGTGGCTTAATGTGAATCGTTCTGTTGTTTCTCGGATGAGGCGACAATTATAGAGACCGAAACTACGTCCCGGAGACCAGGACAGGGCCGAGCACGTGTGACATCAGAAAGAGTGGACCTTTATCTGGCTGTAAGGGCACGACGGTACCACCTTCTACTGCACTGCAACTGGCATCTGACACCGCAGCATCCCCTGGACGTTTTGTATCGAGGCAAACGGTGTACAGAACGCTTCAGCAGAGCTATAGTTCAGACCTGCTGTCTGGTAACTTCTGGCGTGCCATTTCAGAAGGGAGCGTCTAGAGTGGGGCCGTCAACATGCAACCTGGACGGTCGAACGGTGGGCCAATGTTCTTTTCACAGATGACTCTCGATTTGGTCTGGATAGTGATTCTGGACGGATTCGCATCTTGAGGGCACGCGGGACACGATTTCGGAACCAAGACATCGTGGAAAGAGACCGATATCGAGAAGGATCCCCAATGGTGTTGGCAGGGTTATGTTGACCACTCGAACATCTCTTCATGAAAATGTAGAGATGAATCAGCAAGATTTAACTGTTGTCAAGGACCGCGAGGAGATGTTGGAGTCTCATGCGCGGTTGTTGGGAAGTGCTGTGGGTCCAGACTTCGTACAGACTGACGATAATGCTCGACCTCATAGAGCACGGGTGGTTGATGTTGTTCTGGAAACGGAACATATTGCACACACGGCGTGGACTGCAGTAGGGAGACGGGTTGCATCACGTCAGCATCCACCAACCACTCTCCAGGACTTGTGAGCAGCTCTGCAGGAAGAATGGCTGTTTTGCCTCAACATGAGGTAGATGACATCATTCACAGCAGATCCTGTCTTTGTCAGGCCAGTATTGGTGCCAGAGGTGGTCTCACTCCCTACTGAGCACATTAGCCAGTTGTCAGAACGTGTGTGCAATTAAGTTTAAAAAAAAACGGAGAACACTTATGTCTACCGTTATGCATGTTGCAGTTGATTACGTTCTGTATTCTTTACATTGTTCCATCTACTTTGCTATGATTCGTTTATACTGTTTTATGGCAAAATCAACGCAGCCCTGCAGAATTTCCGCTTGTTGCTATAAATTCTGAACACCACTGTGTGTCTGTGTGTGTGTGTGTGTGTGTGTGTGTGTGTGTGTGTGTGTGTGTTCGTGCAAGGAACAGGACGAGGAAAATCGTGAGTGACTGCGGCAAAAGATGACAGACAAACCAAGCGAGATAGTTATTTTAAATAAAATTTGTCACCTAACGGCTTCTCAGACACACTGGATGTTAGGGGTACCAGAGCAGGTATTTTTGTTGATGACTGAGGATAGTGTACTGCACAATACTACATAACATTTATTTTATTTGCAGACTAATAATTATAGCTACTCCGAATTGCCTGCTTTTACGTTGGTTAGTACCCCCAAGTACACGTGGCACAAGTAAGGCTTTATTGTTAATTTTCCTCTTGGGCAGTAAGTCAGATATTGAGTGTAGACACGTGGACGCTAAACTGAAAGTCTGTACTGTCTGCAAGGTGCAGTTAAGACCGTGCAGAAAACATCAGGTTGTAAGTTATGTGACGTCTTTGTGGGAAGATAGTAAGACACGGAGAAATAAGGACTAACATACTGAAGTGCGTATATATCAAGGTACCCATGGTCACAATAATTGCACTTATACCCCTAACATTTGGCTAGCTCGTTTGCTTTATTTTTTCAGTCATTTAATGTATATGAAGAACTTATCGTAAATCTGATATAAACACACTGTCTAACCAGTCACTGAATTTAGGATTTCTTATTTACGACGCGTTTCGGAGGCTTTGTTGAATTGTTAGGTGGAAAGTCAGGTGTTTAGTCCTGGTGTTTGGATCTAGTAAATTAACAACGTCTAAATATTTATAATGTTCTGTCATTCTGGTTTCAGAATCCTTTTCGTGGATTAGTAAGAAGAAACATTTTAGAACTCTTGTTGCGTCCCTCTATACTTGCGCATCTGCAATGTGTTCCTTTCTGAAGAACACGCATTTAAATTTAGCGATTGGTTACTTCTGTGTTTATTAATATTCTACTGAAACCGTTCAAGAGACGCACAACACCCCAGCAAGCATGTATACGGCCAGATTAAAAAATTCACTTGAAACTACATGTGCTTCTCTTCCTCAGTGGTTTCTCCTACGTGTTGGCCGCGAATCCTTCTGCCAGCCGTGTCCCAATTCTTTCAATGACCAGTAAAGAAGTTTGTTAAGTTTGGAAGATAGGGGAAGAGGTGCGGCCGGAAGTAGAGATGTGAGGACGGGTCGTGAGTCGTGCATGATTAACCCAGTTGGTTGAGCACTTACCCACGAAAGGCAGGGGCCTCAGGTTCGAATCCTGTTCATTTGCATAGTTTCAATCTGTCAGTAAGTATCGCATCTGCGCGAGCTCCGCTGAAGAGTAAGGACTGATTCTGGAAAATTTACAGTTAAAGTTAATCTAAAGAAAACACTGTAACACCATTCATTTGTATCGCAACATTCTTCGCTGCTAACAGTACACACACACACACACACACACAGTTACAGCTGGTATCAGGACCTTGGCGATACTACTGCCATTCTATAGTATTTCTTCGTGTTTTCTCCTCGGCGCGCCTGAAAATGCTGGCTCAGTGCCTCACCACCAGTAATTAGATATTCAGCTCAAGAAAATGGGAAGATCAGAACTATGTATCACAAGTGCTGGGCATAGGTTTATAGTTTACAGCAAGATTCACTGAGCTATGACAGTTTTCTGTAGAATGATACAACTGCCATTAATTACACAACTACAACAACTATCATTAATTACTTTCAGATGTTCTTCATTAGTTACAATGCATTATCTAAACAATTCTTGAGTTTGTAGAATGAATTATTTAAGAATTATGATTTAACTTACTTCTTCAAAATATTTTCGTTTTGGTTGTCTCTTTCATCTCCTTTGACAATTTATTGTATCACTTTACTCCCTTATAGGAAATTATATTTTGTGTTTTTTTGTTTGTTTAGTGTCGGTCTTGTTCCATGCTCATAAATTCTGCCGTTAGTGAGAAAATTCCTGGCGTTCTTTTTAATGTGTATATAACCGATTAGTAGATGTACTCATTTAGTCCCTGCCTGTCTCATTTTATGTGCGATTATTAGAATCTTATCCCAGACTTTTTTTGTGAGATATGGCAAGATTTACCTATAGAATATTATCGCTTGTGATATGATTTATGAATTACTTTAAGGCAATAAACAGAATTAATTATGCATCTTGTTTCATTCAGTAGTCATTGAAATCGTAATTCATTATTTTTTAGAATGTCTAATTAATTCATATCAGATAACAGGACCAATTAGCATACTTTCACATTAGACAACCCGATGCACCCTTGGTATTGCTACTTCCGCCAGCTGCGCTGCATGCCCCGTGGCTTAGCGCTTACTTCTTAGCATAGTTGGCTGGCACGCTGTGTGTCGCCAGTTCAAACTACATCACCAGCAAATATTTATTATTGAATACTTATCATTTCTGGAAGGTTCTCGATGTCTCATACATCTGCAACGTTTCGATATCCTGAAATGTTCTATGTTCGTAGAAATAACAGCAGTGTTCATGCAGGAGTTCAGTTCTGCTCTGTCTGTTCGTGGTGTCTGTAATATAGGCCTAATTGCTTTATGTCCCCAAGTGCAGTACTTCATTGATGGCCCTGCTTTCGTATTTGACCTTGATTGTGGTTGCGACGAGACATTGTTTGGTAGAGACCTCAAGTATTGCAAAAATGGTTCAAATGGCTCTGAGCACTATGCGACTTAACTTCTGAGGTCATCAGTCGCCTAGAACTTAGAACAACTTAAACCTAACTAACCTAAGGACATCACACACATCCATGCCCGAGGCAGGGTTCGAACCCGCGACCGTAGCGGTCACTCGGTTCCAGACTGTAGCGCCCAGAACCGCACGGCCACTTCGGCCGGCTCAAGTATTGCAGAACACCTACATTACCGTGGCTCGCACTAGATAACGTAAAGGCCGTCGCCTACACGGAGAAAAACCGAAATATAAACAATACCTGATCCCAATATGTATTCAGGAGACCAATGGATTACAAGCCAGCAGTAAGTCAGCTGCACGTTATGCATCCATCAGTGTTTACTGGAGGAACCGACTAAACGGCTGAAAGGGTTCCACCAGTTCACCAAATACAACCGGTGGTGTGTCATGATGTGTTCGGGAGATGCGCACTTTTACTTGCACAGCACGGGTCATCAGTAGTTCGAGAACAACGAACAGACGCTCGGTAGCTGCGACAAATTCCAGGCCAAACTGAAGAAAACCTTTGGTGACAATCTACAGCAAGTACGATTACCAGAAAAACAACTGAAGAACGGGGACAAGTGTGGAGAAATGACACATACTTACAAAATGTTTTGGTCGTATGCAATATTATGTCCCAGAATGTGGCAGAAACCGATAAAATCTCACATTTGATGAATGGCATCACAGAAGTCATGCACCAAGCTCTTCCGGCAAATGTTGCCACAGCAATAGAAGATTCCGTCGAGTGGTGCCAGTGCATCGAGGAAATTCGAAATAAAAGAATCATGCGAAAGAGGTTATGACCGATCCCGATTGTGGCCTCTATGTGGAAGATCACCAAGACCGTGATCAAAGATTTTGAAGCAAAATCAACACAATAAGAAACACTGACAACGCTACATAATGTGAATATGCGATGATGTATAACGCTCACGAGCTAAGTAACATCAATTCCATGTAAACAAACGATCATAATAAAGTAAAGGGTTGGCTTGTCGCCTTTTCTTTACAAGTTTAGTTGGTGTATGACAGTACAATCAATTAGCATTTATTACGTTGAAAGGGATCTAACGTAATATAAGCTTATAGCTCAGTATACTCAGCGTGTTCGGTCAGAGGGTTAGCTGCCCTCTGTAATAAAAAGAAACTGAGTTAATGGATCAACGACGAACTGAAACGGGTGTCTTGCGACGTCCGCTTCGAGCAGATACAAAGAACGAAGACGAACAAAATGAGATTAAAAGAAAGTGCTAATCATTCACTGACATGGTTGTTAGATAAGTACTTCCCATCGTAGGTACTCTTCGCTCACGAATGTTCGGTGTGAGCTGTTATTACCGTGTGGCAGCGAAACTTGGTAGCTATTCTATTGCGTTAATGAGGAAAAGAACTTCGCTGAAAAAAGTTAGTTCCAGTTGAGACCACAAGGTACAGATCTGGCGCTGTAAGTGGAAAAAACACATGCAGCAATGATCTATATGCAATTGATTAGGAACGTGACGTGAGCAAGAAGGTCAAACAAGTAAGAAAGGCATAACGTGGATTTTATTATTAACCGCTGCTTACACAATTTGTTCAAAGTAAGCACCAGATAACTCAACGAGATGCTGCATCCGTAAAAAGACGTGATCAACAGTTGCTGGCAGTAGTTTCGGTGGAATCTGAGTAAAGTGTTCCTGTATACTGGCCTTCAGATCGGGCACATACCGAATGTTCCCTGATAAACGCTTTGTTTTAGATGTCCTCAGAGCCAAAAGCCAGGAAGGTCCAGGTCAGGTGATCTTGCAGGCCTGGCATCTGGAAAACCTCTGGATGTAACAAGCCCTTGCAAGTTTGCATTAAGCGGATCTTTCACTGGGCGAGCGACATGAGGTGTTGCCCCGTTTAACATGAAAACAGTGGTTTCCACGCAGCTGCGCATTTCCAAAGCAGGACTGACATGCTGTACAAGGAGGTCTCGATAACGTTCAGACGTCACAGTACAGCTGACAGATCTAAGAGTCTGCTTTCTCTTTAAGGAAGAAGGGACTGAGAAAAAAGATGGTTGTAAACCCTCACAACAAATAACATACGGCGAGCGCAATGACTCTTCATGTACAGCCTGACCTTTTAACACTACCAAAAATTCGGCAGTTCTCTGTATTCACTGTACACTGTATTGTTCAAATGGTTCAAATGGCTCTGAGCACTATGGGACTTAAAATCTATGGTCATGGAGTCCCCTAGAACTTAGAACTACTTAAACCTAACTAACCTAAGGACAGCACACAACACCCAGCCATCACGAGGCAGAGAAAATCCCTGACCCCGCCGGGAATCGAACCCGGGAACCACACTGTATTGTAAAATGTGTCTCGTCACCCCATAGAATATTGTCAAGCCACATGTCATCAACTTCGATCAGTACCGGAAACCGAAAAGCAAATTCAGAAAATGTAATGTGGCTATGGTTTCGCACCTCACAAGCACTCATCCATATACTTGCCATCTACAAACACAATTAGGTATCATGTGATAGGTTGTACATCGTATATATGAATATATAAAGGAGACTGACATAGTCGCGTACGCCTTGTAAATAATTGTTAATACTTATCGCATGAAAGTGACGGAGTGTCTTTACTATCAGAACGGCGCACTGAATGATTGCCTATACTAGTAGACGTTGGAACTACAGTGGAAATTAAACGGCAGGCGGAACTCAAGCCCTCGGTGGAAGGCCCACACATTTGTGTTGGTCCAGCTTAAACAACGGAAGTAGCAAGACGGACGTTGGGACACCTTGCACTGGAGTACAATACAGTCGCGACCGAGGTTTATACTTCGGAAAGTACGAAAATATGGGACGCAGCTGAGAGGAACGAGGAAGCGTCACCTTGGAAATCACGTAGGCTGGGTTATTTCCGCCGATTTTTTCTCTGAAGCGTACCATTGTATGAGTATAGGTATTTCGTCGCAAACTTTCCGCGCTGGACGACAAAAGACTAGAGTATGGTTGATCGGCACACGGAAGAATCTGTAGAGGGAGAATATTCCGTGATTTCGGGAATATGATCAATTTTCGGAATTACGATGGTGGGAAGCCGAGCCTTGCTGGGAAGCCAGCGGTGGAGAGATGAGGTCTTCTGTTTTGTGCGCCCGTGTGTGATGGTCACTGTATCAGCTTTGATGGTACATACGGACTTGCTGTCTTTGCTCTCAGTAGAGTTTATACTTAGAACAGTTAGGCACTGTACTGTTGCGAACCTATACGATTCTGGACTTCACCTCCGGTTTGGAAGTCGTCGTTGAGTACGCAGCGTTCAGTAATTGAGAGCACTTCTTCTGCCTATACTTACGTTGAGACGTTATCTGAACCTCGCCATTGTGGCTGGGAATTCGCGTTCCTCGTCTGTAGAACGCAGAGAGGAGAAGACAGTATTAGAGTATATGAGTCAGAGGACCGCCTTCTACCGTCCTAGTGTTAGAAAGAGTTTATTGTTTGGCTGAAGTTCTTCCGTAGTCGCAGACGAGTACGACAACCACCACTTCGACGCGCCGGTCACAGTACATACGGTGAAATCGCAACTTGCTTCGCATTATTAGGGCTATAAAACTAAACAGCTGTGATCACGTTAGTTTATTTCCACTGAGGTTCCACACCACGGTAGATCATCTTTGAAAGTAGTGTCTTCTAGTGTTTGAAACGTAGATAATGTCAGTCATTTCGCATTATTTATGGTAGATCGCGTGCCCATAAAAAAAGGGGCGGAGTTGGGCAATTGACTAATAATTTTACTTAGGTAATATTGACATTTGTAATAAAGGGTGCTTTTTTAATCTACATTAAATGTATGACAAGAAACAACGTTTATCATTTCGTAGCGTTAGTTGCCTTATTCATTCAGTTATGTTTAGATTGTAATTTATATGTTAAAAAGAATTAAGAGATCCTAAGCTCTACTTCAGGGGTTAGTCAGACAGGGCCAAATCATTATTTTAGGGTTTATCATTTTCCGTTGCGCACGTTCATTTTACACCCGCCTGGAGTAGCATCTTGGAAAAGTTGCTGGGGATCATGAGGTTTCAGTTGCTGTACCATCTGGTTCTCATACGGGCATCAATGCAATGTAGACTGTCAATGTAAAATAGACCGGAAAACTTTCCTACCTTGACCATTGGATAGACAATTTCGTGACACTGCAAGAGGACTATCAGCACTAACGTTACCCGGGGAACGTGCTGCACGGCGAGTTACAGCAACAGCAACATCTTCAATATCGTCCAAACGAATACGACGTGTTCCAGTTTCAGGTGATACACCAAGCTCACCCGTGTTTTCTAATTTCATTATCATCTTGTTTAGACCATTTAATGACATCGCATCTCACTTTGGCGACACTCTTTCAATGCAGCCCTCTAATTGCACCCGTTCACATAAAACGGTTTCACTAACAGTACTCCGTCTCTCTTCTCAGTATCCGTACCATTCACTCCTGTTGTGGCTTGTCAAATGACAGCGTGGATATTATACAGTCATATGAACAGAGCAGAGTGCCAGATTATCACAGGGTGGCCAAAATTGGGACTAACTTTTTCCCAGCGTTAGTAGTTTCAGTGTTAACGCAGTAGCATATTTACCAAGTTCCGCTGCAACACGGTACTTACAGCCCACACTTGACCTCCTTGAGTAGCTACACTTTAATTACACTGAAGTGCCAGCGCAACTGGTATAGACATGCATATTCAAATACAGAGAAATGTAAACAGGCAGAATACGGCAGTGAGGTCGGCAACGCCTATATAATACAAGTATCTGAAGCAGTTGTTAGATCTGTTACTGCTGCTACAATAACAGGTTATCAGGCTTGCAGTGACTTCGAACGTGGTGTTACAGTCGGCGCACGAGCTATGTGTCACAGCATCTCCGAGGTAGCGATGAAGTGGAGATTTCCCCGTACGACCATTTCAAGAGTGTACCGTGAATGTCAGGAGTACGGTAAAACATCACATCTCCGACATCACTGCGGCCGTAAAAAGAAGCTACAAGGACGAGACCAACGACGACTGAAGAGAATCGTTCAAAGTGACAGAACTGTAACCCTTCCGCAAATTGCTGCAGATTTCAATGCGGGTCGTCAACAAGTGTCAGCGTGCGAGTCCTTCAACGAATCATCGTCCACATGCGCTTTCGGAGCCGAAGGCCCACTCGTGTACTCTTGATGACTGCACGACACAAAGCTTTACGCCTCGCCTGGGCCCATCAACACCGACATTGGATTGTTGATGACTGGAAACATGTTGCCTGGTCGGACGAGTCTCATTTCAAATTGTACCGAGTGGATTCACGTGTACGGGTATGGAGACAAACTCATGAATACATGGACCCAGCATGTCAGCAGGGGATTGATGGCGGCTCTATAATGGTGTGGGGCGTGTGCAGTTGGAGTGATATGAGACCCCTAATACGTCTACATACGACTCTGACATGTGACACGCACGTAAGCATCCTGCCTGATAAACTACATCCGTTCATGTCCACTGTGCATTCTGAGGGACTTGGGCAATTCCAGCAGGACAATGCGACACCCCACTCGTTCAGAATTGCTACAGAGTGGCTCCAGCAACACTCTTCTGAGTTTAAAATCTTCCGTTGGCCACAAAACTCCCCAGATATGGACACTGTTGAGCATATGTGGGATGCCTTACAACGTGGTTCTGATGAGATCGCCACCCCCTCGTACTCTTACGGATTTTGTGGACAGCACTGCAGGATTAATGGATGTCAGTTCCCTCCAGCACTACTTCAGACACTAGCAGTTACTTCTGTAAAATATCTGGGAGTATGCGTACGGAACGATTTGAAGTGGAATGATCATATAAAATTAATTGTTGGTACGGCGAGTGCCAGGTTGAGATTCATTGGGAGAGTCCTTAGAAATTGTAGTCCATCAACAAAGGTGGCGGCTTACAAAACGCTCGTTCGGCCAATACTTGAGTATTGCTTATCAGTATGGTATCCGTACCATGTCGGGTTGACAGAGGAGTTAGAGAAGATCCAAAGAAGAGCGGTGCGTTTCGCCACAGGGTTATTTGGTAATCGTGATAGCGTTACGGAGATGTTTAGCAAACTCAAGTGGCAGACTTTTCAAGAGAAGCGCTCTGCATCGCGGTGTAGCTTGCTCGCCAGGTTTCGAGAGGGTGCGTTTCTGGATGAGGTATCGAATATATTGCTGCCCCCTACTTATACCTCCCGAGGAGATCACGAATGTGAAATTAGAGAGATTCGAGAGCGCACGGAGGCTTTCCGGCAGTCGTTATTCCAGCGAACCATACGCGAGTGCCCGCATCTCGTGGTCGTGCGGTAGCGTTCTCGCTTCCCACGCCCGGGTTCCCGGGTTCGATTCCCGGCGGGGTCAGGGATTTTCTCTGCCTCGTGATGGCTGGGTGTTGTGTGCTGTCCTTAGGTTAGTTAGGTTTAAGTAGTTCTAAGTTCTAGGGGACTTATGACCACAGCAGTTGAGTCCCATAGTGCTCAGAGCCATTTGAACCGTACGCGAGTGGAACAGGAAAGGGAGGTAATGACAGTGGCACGTAAAGTGCCCTCCGCCACACAACGTTGGGTAGCTTGCGGAGTATGAATGTAGATGTAGATGTAGATGTACTTTAGGCCTTAGTCGAGTCCATGACACGTCGTGTTGCGGCTCTTTTGCGTGCTCGCTGTGACCCTACAGGATACTATTCAGGTGTACCAGTTTCTTTGGCTTTTCAGTGTATAACCACCCGGTACGATACTCAAACAGATAAAATATCGTAACATACAAAAATCTGTTTATATGCTTCACGGATAGAAGGAAAACACGACCTCCATCCCGTAAGTTAACTGATGGCATGAATAGTATCCAGTCACAAAGTCAGAATAAAAGTAATTTACCGTTTCACGTCAACGGTGGACCTCTTTCGAAGAGATAAACGCTAGGAAAGCGAGATTGTTAGTTATGCTATAACAAACATTCTCGCTTTCCAATTTTGCTTTAGATGGTGGGCTTCGTAAGGAATGTGAAAGCGATGTTTTCTGCCTGTTACCGTGTTCCGTACCATCATATTAGAATGATCTCACCTTATAGTATTCTGCTCCCTGGACCGTGGTTACATAGTTCTTATTCTCGTACAATGGGAATTTCGATTGCTGATTAATATTAATTTATGAATGAAGGAAACCGGGCGAGACTACTGACCAGTAACTGTCAGACAGCTCAGGTAAAACCGGATATCTTTTTAAGGAAACATAGAAATGTGAGGCAGACTTGTTACACAGTACACAAATTTGGACCACATAGATGATGCGCAGCCTTAGCGTGGGTGAAGCCAAAGGTATATGTAAAAAAACTACGAGAAAATAATGACGGCTAATCCAGTCTCATGAGAGAGTTTTGATGCAGTGAATGAAAAATACATCTTCAGGACTTCAATTGCAAACGAAGGTAATGAGCCATAATAGACATTTCGAGTGGATACCCAGACAGGGGCGGCGCGCCAAAGAGTACCGCTCTAGCATTGTATGGGGTGATTAAAATTAAACTTCCGCTATTTGAGAGAGCCCTCATGGAAAACGAGTGATCGTGTGACAATGAAACTTTATGGAAAAGTTTGTAGGGACATGTGGAATAGGAATTATGAATAAACCACTGAAATAAATACATTTTAATATCCACATTCGTCAATTGTGTATAATGTTTGAGTTTTAGGCTACAAAAGCTGCCCAATGTGAAAAGCATCCGCGTCCTCGACGGTGTGAAAGTTTGTACGGGTACTGTTTCGTTGTTGTTCGCAGAATTTTTAGAACGGTGAAACAGCGAATGCTCAACTGTCCTGAAACAACTCAGGCACTGCTTGAAGATCTCATATACATTACGTCCAGAGGTCTCAGTCACAACAATAGTAACTTCTTCAACAATTTGTGGCGATGTTGGCCGTCCGCCTCTCCCAGGAGCCATTCCCAAATCGCCAGTTATTTCGACCTTCCTAATTAAGTTCTTCGATCCCAGTGTAGAAAAATTACATCTCCATATTACATTAATCTGTCGACACATGTAAGCGTAGCCACGCTCCTACTGTTCTTTTGATAAAACAGGTTTATTTGAAAGCGTGGCGTCTGTTCCTTTGGACATGTCCGAAAGAACAAACAGCTTGCAGAATCCGCCGCTGTGAAACATATTATGAAAGCAGAAGGAGGAGAGGGGAGCTGCGTCAGGACTTTGTGCAGCGTCAGCAGCGACGAGTGAAAATGTGTGTCGAACCAGGATTCGAACCCGGGATCTCCTGTTTATGAGGCAGTTTCGTTAACCACTGCGGCACCCGCACACAGAGTTTATCGCAACTGCATGGACTATCTCGACACACCTCTCTGCTAATCCACATTCCTACCTAGCACCACCTATCCGTAGTCCCTATCCACGGATCCACCACATTAAGTGCGGATGCACAGTTACGTCTGACCTCCTACCTCTATGTAGCGAGCATACCTCTGACATAGAAATGGACTGCCGATAGATGGTCGAAATGTGGGTCGGCGGAGAGGCGTGCTGAGGTTGGAGGTCCAGTGGCAATAGAAGTTAATGCAGTTGCATAGTAACTACGAGGTCCTGAGTCCTGGTCCAGCACACATTTTCACACGTCGCAGCTGATGCTGCACAAAGTCCTGGGGCATAAGATATCAATAATGCCTTTCCATTCCCCCCCCCCCCCCCTCCTTCTTCAGTTTACAAAAAGTAGCTTCACAAGTAAAGCCCTACTCATATTGTCCAGACTGACGTTGACTGTCTGCAAGTGTTAAAACCATCGAAAAGCCGAGATTGCGCGAAATAGTTTTTTAGTTCAAAACAACCGGTTTCAATAGTCTGTCCTGTCATCTTCAGACCTGAAACCGGTTGTCTAGAATAAAAAAAATATTTTGTGTGATCTTGGCTTTTGACTGGTTTTTAACAGTTACAAGCCCGCATCTCGTGGTCGTGCGGTAGCGTTCTCGCTTCCCACGCCCGGGTTCCCGGGTTCGATTCCCGGCGGGGTCAGGGATTTTCTCTGCCTCGTGATGGCTGGGTGTTGTGTGCTGTCCTTAGGTTAGTTAGGTTTAAGTAGTTCTAAGTTCTAGGGGACTTATGACCACAGCAGTTGAGTCCCATAGTGCTCAGAGCCATTTGAACCATTTGAACAGTTACAACAGATCGCTCTTCAATACTCTCATAAAGAGAAAATTCTGTCAGCAACTGTAATGTAAACTGCCGGCCACTGTGGCGGAGTGGTTCTAGACGCTTCAGTCCGGAACCGCGCTGCTACTACGGTCGCACGTTCGAATCCTGCCTCGGTCATGGATGTGTATGTTGTCCTTAGGTTAGTTAGGATTAAGTAGTTCTAAGTCTAGAGGACTGTTGAGCTCAGACGTTAAGTCCCATGGTGCTTAGGGCCATTTTAACTAATTTGTAATGCAAACCGATGTTTGTAATTTGTTTCAACTCTACGGCGCCATATCAGTACCGGCGCCTAACGGCAAGTCATGACACTGAGCCTACCAACGTCGCATATCATGTAGCGCACAGTCTGAACATCATTCCGATAAAGTTTGGTCCTCATATGGTAAACTGTTCTCCGACTACACTGGCTCAAGCAACGAAAGCTTAGTTACAGCCACTCTGTAGATACTGTGATGTTAATATCTCGCGGTGCGACCTGCGTATTTGCAGCGTAATCACGGACGCATATTCTGCGAACATTTTACTGCAAACGTCTTGCCTCTAGTTGAATTTAGCCGTGCATTGTTGCTTCCAAAGAGATGGAAACAAACACATGTGCATCGCGAATGTGGACTTAACTACTGCACTAGTCGTACTCAGGAACTAAAGTCAACCGAGAACTGCAACAAACTGAGACCAAATGGGCGTCTGTCAGTGATTTTGTAACCTCGCACACCGTATGGTTCCTCCGGGAGATATTGCCCCTGCAGCCAACTTAACTGGGGGTGGACATTTCGATGGTAGCTTAGTCTTTCTGCCGAGACTCAGTTCGCCTTGAACACGAAGAGGTTAGTGGTCCAGGGACGAAGCCAGCTGTCTGACCGTGGGAAGAGTTGATGTCCCTCCGCGCAACCGTTGTCTCGTGTTGAACTGGAACTAACGGCCACTGAAAGTTTCGCATATTTACGCCATCTTGTGTAGTTTAGGAATTTAATGATTAGAGGTCACAAAAATTCCTCTGCCCCCGCCAAACTATAGTCCTCTACTTAGGCAAGGCCGGCCGAAGTGGCCGTGCGGTTAAAGGCGCTGCAGTCTGGAACCGCAAGACCACTACGGTCGCAGGTTCGAATCCTGTCTCGGGCATGGATGTTTGTGATGTCCTTAGGTTAGTTAGGTTTAACTAGTTCTAAGTTCTAGGGGACTAATGACCTCAGCAGTTGAGTCCCATAGTGCTCAGAGCCATTTGAACCATTTTTGAACTTAGGCAAGCTCTCGGTGGTTTCAGTTGACACGGGAACATTTCCTTTAATTTATATAAGCAAATCAAATTCATCGACTCTCTAATTAAAATGCTTACAGACCCGTGCCTATTACCACTGAACTTCTAATTGCGCGAGCAGTCCCAATTGGTGGTAGGAAACGCGGTTTTAATTTTATTTTATTCTCTCTCTTTTTGTAATGGGACTCGAATGGGGAGCTATAGAGACTTTGCTATACACTCTAAACGTCTCCGAAAGTCAGTGCTTTTTCCGTAACCTTTCCTCCACAGCAGATTTTTCCCAATCGTTTACTTGGACACTGTTGAATTAAAAAGTTTGGATCACTTTTTGTGTTAGTCATAAATTGCTCTGCCCACGCCAAAACAATTATTTGTTCCTGTCTTACTCGTAATGAAAGTTAAGAGAGTCCAACACCAGATGAGTTCACTTTTATTGACAGAGTGTCATCAGTAGTGAAGGATGTTTAAAGTTCTTTTTTCATATTTATAGTTACTGTAAACTCAATATTTTGCGATTACAATCTCTGCTACCAACCAGAAAAGAATTTGTTGTCTTCACAATATGTAAACTGAAGCAATGAACAGCAAATACCACTAATAATTGTCAATTAAAGCCGAAATAAAAACTGTTGCGGAATGTGGCCACCTAAAATTACATAAATATACTAATTACAAATCAAATAATAATTTTTCAACTGCCCTTTTACGATGTTGCTGATATTATGTGGTGGATACATCTTGTAAGATGAATTACATTTTTTTTGTCTACAATCACCTTGTATACAATATTTTTGATTTTAAGAATGAAGTAGAAAATTCTAAAACAATACAATACTGCAGAGCGCAGTTTTAAAGGAAGATTTACTCCAATGTTTAAACAATTTTCCTTTATCGACAACGATCTCCGTAAAACATTATTATTCGAATTTTTTAATGCGTGTCGTAAAAGTAGCACAAAATAATCTAAGAACTTACAAATTTAGGTGTTTAAATGTGAGTCGTCTCGAAAGGAGATCGCTGTTTATTCGCGAGAGACGAGTGCAATTCGATTTTTTCTTCTTCCAAACAAAATAGTTTTCTTTTATCACTGACAGTTGGTTGTTGTGTATAGACAACATTACAAGTCGAATGCCGGATCGTAGAGCAAATAAATAATATTAGAACGTTCCTGGTTTGTGTTTTCACGCTCGGGTTTATTTGTTTCATTTCAGTTTTTCTGTTGTCTTCACAGCTGACATTTCCACATGTCTATTGTTGTTTCGTTAACGCAGTTCTTGTGCTTGTATATCTGTCCCTTATTTAACGTTACGGTATGAATTAATTAACGTCAATATTGGAAAAAAAAACATTGAGAATATTGACGACTATGAATTGTAGAGGTAGTTCAACGTTTCACCGCTGTAACCCTCGAAATACCAAGGGGAGGTGACTGTAATCTAGTCAGCTTTTTCATGTTCCAAAATTCTGAAAAAAAAACATTTATTGTTTTTAATGTATTCTTCTACCTGATTCCAGAAATTTTGAACATTTCACTAAAACTTATCCCAAAAATGTTGATGTCAACTTCTCAATGAAAGTTATATTCGATATTTTCAGGTTAAGGATCTTACTTACGCATTCCTTAAAAAGTATGTTGTGAGTAAAAGTCAACAACAATTAATGAAACTTTAACTGTAAGAAAATTTTTGTGATGTTCATAGAATAGCCCGTAGTATAGAGCACAGAGTAGCCCCGTACACCCCCATTGGTAAAATGCATTGTAGAAATGCGTTGGTATCACTTGAGCTGAAGCTAGAGATTTACTGCAACATTCTTGCATACTTTTATTTTTGTTGTTATTGTTATTCCAACGAATTCTTGCTCGTTTTTTCGCTTTCTGCTTCTGAAAATGAAGTTTCACTTGATCCTCTTTCAACCAATGATTTGCGTTTAAAATTTTCGTATGAAATACTTTTCTCTTACATTCTCCTTTTGTTAAGTCCCATAGTGCTCAGAGCCATTTTGAACATTCTCCTTTTCAGACCCATATTTTTAAATGCGCTTGAGCTAATTCCAAGTTTTATGACACGCATATCTGTGATATCTATAGCTTTTGTTTCCCCTTTTAACTTTAATTTCCATTTCTTGAACATATACGCGGTCATCACACAAATTTACGGTGTGTGGTTTGAGGGCTAGCGAAGTAGAGTCGCACACTCGTATTTTATATCATACGGGGTCTCCCGGACATTAAGGCCATACGAACATTTCATTTTACTTGATTTCTCTACCTGTACTCCGCAAAGTACCGAACAGTGTGTGGTGCAGGGTACTTAGCGCTATTATGTCAAAACATCTCAAAATATGTCAATCCCTGCAAGTCGCACCTGGAGGAAACTTTAACTAATAAATAATAATGTCAAAGAGTAATAACAAAAGAGACAAAGACTAGACTAATTTCTCTCCCGTCCTGCCTTCCCCCAGCAAATAATATTTGTTTTTCTCCGGTCACAATTTTTGCGCATTTACGTGATTCTTTGTAGTAGAAAGAGATAGAAAATATATCTTTACAATAAATACTTGAATAGCCATTCGAAGGAAAGTTGTTCTTAGTTTCCCAGACAAGTAAATACACAATTCATAAAAAGGGGTATGTACAGCATGGCGCGTTATTCCTACTTGTATATCTACATGGTGCTCTGAAAATCGCACGTAAGTCTCTGGCAGAGGGTTCATCGAACGACTTTCACAATAATTCTCTATCACTCCAATCTCGAACAGCGCGCGAAAAAAACGAACACCTATATCTTTCCCTGCGAACTACGATTTCCCTTATTTTACTGTGATGGCCGTTTTCCTCATGTAGGTCGGTCTCAACAAAATATTTTCGCATTGGGAAGAGAAAGCTAGTGACTGAAATTTCGTGAGAAGATCCCGCCACAACGAGAATAGACTTTGTTTTAATTATATCCACACCAAATCCTGTATCGTGCCAGCGACAATCTCTCCCCTGTTCCTGAGATAATGCAGGGTGGTCCAAAAGTCCGGAAACACCCTCATAAAATTCAAATGAAGTAGCAAACAAGGAAACAGAGTCCCTACACACGTGGAATGGGAAGGGGGAAACTTTATAGGCTATACCACCAACATGGCGGCCATCTTGAAAGCCGCCATCTTGGATTCAACTCCAAAATTTCAAATGGGAATGTGGTCACGTGACATATCAAACAGCTAGAGAATTTCACCAGAAAAACAATGCCATTGTCATTTTAAACATAGCTTTATTTATTCTCGGGTTATAGCTAGCTACATGTGGCAGTGGTGGGACGTTTGGCAGCATGTGTGTTATGTGCCGAAGAGACATTACGCCGATGTTACACAGTCCCGAGAGACCACCAACAGTCAAAGGAATGGCTCGATATGTTGTCCATTATGTTGGATTGTTAATGCTATCCTCCAAACCCAGTCCTAATGAACTTTGACCAACACATCTGGCTGAATTTGACCACACGCATCAGCAATGTGCTGCTTCAGATGATGCAAATCCCGTATTTTCACAGAATAAACCAGTGCTTTGACATGACCCCAAAGATAAAAATGCAAAGGAGTCAAATCTGATGAACGTGGTGGCCACTCCACAGCACCCCTACGACCAATCCACTTTTGAGGGAACTGCACATCCAGGTATGCTCGCACATTGTGTGCCCATAATATGCTGGGGCTCCATGATAGTGGAAGAATTCCGTAAATGTCCCGTCCTCCGTTAACAACTAGGGAAACACTTCTTCATCCAATAACTTCAGATAACCATTGGCTGTTAACGTACCATTAATAATAAAAGGTCCAACGACTTTGGTACCCCACACACCACACCAGACCATCACTTTTTGTGAGTCGACCGTTTTGGAAGCATCAATCCAGTGCGGATTTGTGTCGGACCAGTATCTGTGATTCTGCTTGTTCACTTTACAATTGATAAAGAAATTGGCTTCATCACTGAACAGCACCTGATAGGGGAAACGTGGGTTTATCTGCTGCTGCTGTGTCACCCATTCTGCGAACTGTACCCAACGGTCTGGGTCATCCTCGTTCAGGTGTTGGAGCAGCTGAATTTTGTATGGGTGCAATTTGTGCTGCGATAAAATTCGCAGTATGGAGGTACAGCTAACCCCACATTCATGTGGGAGGCGACGACTACTCCGTTGCAGAATCTTGCTAAATGATGCCAACACGCTCACTATTGTTGCTTCATCTGTGGCGGATTTTGGTCATCCAGCATTAGGTTCATCTGCAACAGAACCTGTTGCTCGGAATTTGGCCGAAAGCTTGGCAACTGAGCTGTGAGTGATGGGCTGTCTGGTTGGGTGACGACTGTTGCTCAGCAATGACCCGTGTGCTTCTTTCTCCTGATATCAAGAAGATTTCAATGCTTTCTTCATGTGTTAAGGACGTTTTGTAACCTGTAAATTAGGAAGCAATGATTAAAACGTTAGCATTACTAAATTATACCTAACAGTTAAACACATGTAACATATCAGGCATGGAATAGTCACTTTGCACCGTTTCAGACTCCATTTTATCACTTCTCAGTACATAACACTCAAGCTGCCGAGCATCCCACTGCTGCCGCAAGTAATTGACTATAACCCGAGAATAAATAAAGGTATGTTTAAAATAACAACGGCATTGTGTTTCTGGTGAAATTTTCTATCTGTTTGATATGTCACACGACCACATTCCCATTTGAAATTTTGGAGTTGAATCCAAGATGGCGGCTTTCAAGATGGCCGCCATGTTAGTGGCATAGCCTATAAAGTTTCCCCCTCCCCCTTCCCGTTCCTTGTGTGTAGGGGCTCTGTTTCCTTGTTTGCTACTTCATTTGCATTTTATCAGGATGTTTCCGGACATTTGGACCACCCTGTACAACACTTGCTGCTCTTCTTTGAACGTTCTCCATTAACTCCATTAATCCTATCTTGTAAGGATGAAGAAGCGTAGTGTAGAGTCTCTTTAGTAGATCTGTTGCATCTTCGAAGTGTTCTGCCAATAAAACGCCATCTTTAGTTCGTCCTCCTCTCCACATTTTCTATGTGTTTTCTCCAATTTAGATTATTCGTAATTGTAATTCCTAGGTATTTAGTTAAGTTTATAGTCTTTAGATTTGATTAATTTATCGTGTAACCCAAGTTTAACGGATTCCTTTTAGCACTCATGTGGATGACCTACCACATTTTCATTATTTAGGGTCAATTCCTAATTTTTGCACATCACAGATATCTTCTCTATATCGTTTTGTAATTTGTTTTGATCTTCTAACGTCATTATTAGACAATAAACGACAGCATCATCCACAAAGAACCTAAGACGGCCTGCTCAAATTGTCTCCTACGATAAGAAATCACGAATCCAGTCGCATAACTTAGACGATATTCCACAGGCACGCAATTTGATTACAAGCCGCTTGTGAGGTAGAGTGTCATAAGAATTCTGGAAATCTAGAAATACTGAATCAATTTGAAATCCCTTGTCGATAGCATGCAGCACTTCATGTGAGTAAAGTCTAGTTTCGTTTCACAAGAATGATGTTTTCTAAATCCGTCTCGACGGAGTTTCAATAGACCGTAGTGTTCGAGGTAATTCAGATGTTCGTACATAATATATGTTCCAAAATTCTGCTGCAAATCGACGTTAGTGGTATGGGTCTGTAATGTAGTGAACTACTCCTATCACGTTTTTTTGCATATTGGTGTCACCTGTGTAACTTTTCAATCGTTGGGTACAGATCTTTCGTCGAGCGACTGGTTGAATATGTTTGTTAAGTATATGGCTATTGCATCAGCATACTCTGGAAGGAACCTAATTGGTATACAGTCTGGATCGGAGGGCTTGCTTTTATTAAGTGATTTAAGTTGCTTCACTGCTTAGAGGATATCTACTTCTAAGTTACTCATGTTGGCAGCTGTTCTTGATTCGAAATCTGGAGTATTTACTTCATCTTATCTGATGAAGAAATTTCAGTAGGCTGTGTTTAGTAACTTTGCTTTAACAGCAATGTCATCGATAGTTTTTCCATTGCTGTCGCGCAGAGAAGGTACTGATTGTGTCTTGCCGCTATCCAAAATCTCTTTGGATTTTCTGCCAGGTTTCGAGACAAAGTTTGGTTGTGGAAACTATTATAAGCATCTCGCATGGAAGTCCGCACTAAATTTCGAGCTGCTGTAAAATGTCACTAATCTTGGGAATATTTCGTTCCTTTAAATTTGGCACGTTTTTGTCGTTACTTCTGCAACAGTGTTCTGACCCGTTTTGTGTACCAAGGGGGATCAGCTCCCTCGTTTTTTAATTTATTTGGTATAAATCTCGCAACTGCTGTTGATACTATTCCTTTGAATTTAAGGCTCATATAGTCTACACTTGCGCTGTTCATTTGGAAGGAGTGGAAATTGTCTCACAGCAAGGCGTCAAACGAATTTTTATCTGCTTATGTGAATAGGTATATTTTTCGTTTATTTTTGGAGGATCTGGGAGCTACGTTATTCAGTCTCGCTACGGTAACCCTGTGTTAACTAATTCCTGTGTCCGTTTTGATGCTCATTGTTAGGTCAGGATTAGTTGTTGCTAAGAGGTTAAGAGTGTTTTCACTACCGTCTACTATTCGAGTGGACTCATGAACGAAGTTTTATTGACATAGCGGGTCTACTGTACAACAGTATACTGTTAATTTTCAAAATATTCTTTCATCCCCCGTTCCCCTTCAGTCTTAGAATACACACGTTCTCAAACATGTTGGTAGCGCAAAACTGTTTTGAGCGTTTTAATAAACTGCTCAAAACAATCGCATAACTAGGAGCTGTCAGTTGCGTGGCATATTTCTAAATTAATGCTACCATGCGAACTGTTTATCAAATGAACAGCTACCAAAATAATTGAACCCACGCAAAAGAACTCATTTTGTAGTAATAACTGACCATGCCTACAGTATAGCATCAACCTCTCACGAAATTCGTATCAAGAATAGTATTAGTAATCATACATAACAAAAATTACGCATGAAACAGCATAGAAAATCTCCGCGATCGGTGGTTATACTTACTAAGCACGACTAAAGACACAAAAATTACTCTGATGGGCTATTATCATTGAGGTGGTCCCCTATCGATATTCAGAGGTACTGAGCCAGCGTCCCTAGGCAACGCTCCTGTCGGCTTCTAGCTTAGCGGCAGCGTAGTCGAGCTATGAGGCTATAAAGCGCCGTACGCGGACAGGCTCATGGTCTAGTCACCTCCAGTGAATGAATGTGCTTGCGTGTCTTGTGGAACAACGGGGTATATATTCACATGTGGAATTGGATGCTGCATGTTCGGCACAGTTGGACGGCTGTCGGTGAAATAATTATAGTATGTGTTCGTAGTGTCACTGAAAGTAAAGCAGAGTCTCAAGTTATGTCAACTGAGTGTAGACTGAGCACTGATGTGAAAGTTTTGCGCTTGGTGGGCCGGGTAGTTTTCCGTCGAGATTAAGAGCTGTTTATGCGCAGCTGAATGTACTGCCTGGCTTATCTGAAGGTCAACAGACGCAACAATTACAGCATGTCATTTGCTAATGTGTCTGGATTCGGCCGTAGTGCTTGTGGATTTTCATAGTACGGAAACAAGGAATAACGCAGAACAACGAAGGGTTTAACACGAAAACACTTGTTGTCATAGAGTGATGTACTTCGGGCAAGTGAGAGACTGTTTGTTTACTCTTAGGACAATGTATCTTTGACTTGTTGTATTGTATGTTCTGTGACTATGAAATAAAGTGTTGTTAGACTGCAAATCGCTGCTCTACTGTGATTCACGACGTAAGAATTTGGTGCCGAAACCCGGGAGACAATTTTCCACGATTGCCGTTGTGGAACCACGAATTCTGGACGCACGTCACGCGGCAGTACTACGAGGGGGTCTTACTGCAGCGATTTCTTACATCACGCAACAAGCTCTTCGACGACAACCGCCTGCATACACAGCTAAGTTCAATTGAATTATCACGCGACATGTTTTGTAGTGCCATTTGTAAAGGCAACTGATAGCATTATTGCCGCTCTGTACTGCTATAATGGACGAAAATAAAAAATGCTGCAAAATAGTAATGGGAGACTGGAACGCCATTGTGGGAGAAGGGAAAGAGGGAAACATAGTAGGCAGTCATGGTCTTGGAAAGAGAAATGACAGAGGTGAATGGTTAATTGACTTCTGCAGGGAAAGGCAGCTGATAGCGGCAAACACATGGTTCAAGAACCATAAGAGGAAGCTCTACACTTGGAAATCACCAGGGGATAAATATAGAAACCAAATCGATTTTATACTGGTAGAAGAAAGATACAGGAATGGAATCAAGAAGGTGCACACATTACCAGGTGCAGATATTAATAGTGACCACAACTTACTTATGGCAGAAATAGAAATAAGAATGAAAAAACTGAAAAAGGCGACAATGGTGAAGAAGTGGGATCTAGAGAAGATAAGGTCCATCAAAGAACAAATTACAGAAATGCTGTCTCGGGACTTTCTAAACACATTACGAGACAAAGAAGCACCTGATAATGCCAACGAGTACTGGAATATGCTGAAAGAAGGAATCATTAAAGCAGGACAGCAAAATATAGGATATGTAAAAGGGAAAAGGTCAAAAAAACCATGGGTCACACAAGAAATGATTTCCAAGATGGAGGAGAGAAGAAAATTGAAAAATAGGAACACTGAAGATGCAAGAAAGATATACCGAAGGTTAAATAACGAACTGCGAAGAGAAACAGAGCAGGCTAGGAAAAAATTGCTAAAAGAGGAATGTGATGAAATTGAAGAACTGGACAGGAAGGGAAGATACGACTTACTATACAACAGAGTAAAGACTATGATATGGGAACAAAACAGAGCAGGAAGTGCTACAATGGAAATTTTGAGTAAAGACGAAGAGGTAGTGTACAAAGATCGTGACGATGTCCTCCAGAGATGGGAAGAATATATAAAAGAGCTATATGACACAAATAGCAAACCAGAAACTCTGGAACTTGAATCATACAACAGTGTAAGTGATGAAGAGAAAGGACCGACCATCATAATGGAAGAAGTAAAGTCTGCCATTGCTGCAATGAAAAATGGCAAAGCAGTAGGTACAGATACAATACCGGGAGAAATACTAAAATGCTTGAACCACAATGGAATAAGAGAAATATTAAGGTTATGTAATAAAATATATGACAGTGGTGAATGGCCTGAGGACTTTTTGACAACAGTAATGATTCCATTACCGAAAAAACAAGGAACCAAGAAATGCAGCGAGCACAGGACAATCAGCCTCATTTCACATGCAGCCAAAGTGATGTTAAGAATAATTAATAAATGACTTGAAAAAGTAATAGAGGAGAATCTCGGCGAGGAGCAGTTTGGCTTTAGACGGAATACGGGCACCGGAGATGCAATACGGCTCCTACGAATCTTGGGAGAAAGGTTTATTGAAAAAGGAAGAGACCTATATATGTGCTTCATCGATTTAGAAAAGGCATTTGACAATGTGGTTTGGGACAAGCTGGCGACTATTATGAGGGAAAAGAGAGTGGACTGGAAAACCAGAAGACTTATAAACTCATTGTACCTTAATCAAAAAGTTTCAGTTAAAGTGAGAGGAGAAAGTACAAACTGGATCAGACTAGGGAAAGGAGTAAGACAAGGATGCTGTTTATCACCTACTCTTTTCAACATGTACTTGAAAAATATGATTGACCAATGCTCATTAGATGACAAAGGAGTAGAAATTGGAGGAAGAAGAGTAGGATGCTTGAGATCTGCTGATGACATGGTCCTTCTAGCCACGGGGGAAAAAGAATTACAGGATTTGGTGGACACCATTGCAACTAACGGAAAAAAATATGGAATGAAAATTAACACAAATAAAACAAAAGTATTGGCAATAGGAGGAAATAAGGAAATAAAAATTGTGCTAAATAGAGAAACACTAGAACAGGTGCAAAATTTTAAGTATCTTGGAAGCAGGATAGACACCGACTGGAAGTGCACCACAGAAATTAAAACAAGGATAGCAATGGCAAAAGAGGCGTTTTATAAGAAAAGGAGAATCTTCTGCAGCGGTCTGGACAGAGAACTCAGAAAGAGACTCATAAAATGTCTTGTATGGAGTGTTCTTCTATATGGCGCTGAAACATGGACTATGAGGAAAAAAGACAGAGAAAGGCTGGAGGCTTTTGAGATCTGGACATGGCGGAAGATGGAAAGAATAAGTTGGATGGACAGAGTAAAAAATGAAGAAGTACTGAGAAGAGTGGGAGAGAAAAGGCAGTTACTAGATGTAATAAAGAGAAGAAAAAGAAATTGGATTGGGCATATATTAAGAAAGAATGACGGACTGATAAAAACAGTTTTAGAAGGTTATGTAGAAGGGAAAAGGAAGAGAGGAAGGAAGAGATTCCAGATACTGGATGACATGATGGACAGTACAACATACAGCAGCCTTAAGAAGGAAGCAATGGATCGCAGAAAATGGAGAGGCAAAGGACCTGCTAATATATCAGATAACTGATGATGATGACTGCTATTGTAGCTGGTCGATTAGCGCTTTAACGAATTATCAGATCCTACGCTACGCCTGTAGATTGTTTATGACTAGTGCTGCCATCTAGCGACCATCAATTGAACTACTTCGACTAGCGATCCAAAGATAACGCCTTACTAGGACCAGCTGATCGATAGCCGACACTGCTTTAAACCTTGGAGTAAACGGACGGAATGGACATACCAGACCACAAACCAGAAGCACAGTTACACTCTCTAAAGAGAAAACGTGTGAGAGAAAGAGCAAACATTACGCGACTCGTAGCGGAAGTTGCAAGGTTGCAAGGTTGTCAGACACATTGGAAATCGCGGATTATAAATATTACAATGACAGATTGGGAAGCGTTCTGAACCGCCTCGTTAAATTACATGAGGATATTCACGAGTTGTTAGACTATGACGAATACGAAGATGATGTCCTTAAATGCGAAGACTATATAGACACCGCGAAACTCACAATTTCTCGATTGTCTCACGAAATAGCGAAACAGCTTGCGAAATCGGTAGCAGACATAAAGATTCCCGACAATCCACCGGTACAATCTGTAACAATGAGTGTTCCCACAGCTTCAGTAAAATTTCTGCCGATCAAGCTTGAGCCTTTTTCAGGCGATCTCGAGACGTGGGCACGATTCTGGGGGCAGTTTGAGCAGTCGGTTGACAACGATCTGACGGTAACTACAATTAATAAACACATTTTTCTTCGCGACTATCTCTCGGGAGAACCAAAGCATTTAGTGGACGGTATTGCGGTGACGGCCGAGACGTACGCAGAAACGAAGAGGATTCTCCGAGCGCGTTATGGCAACAAGGATCGAATAATTCAAGCCCACTTAAATTATCTCGAAGCCATAAAACCAATTAAGCCGTCCACCCCAGAGTAACTTAATTCAACATTCACTGAATGCCAGCGACGTATTCAAGCTCTCCGGGCACTTGGGGAAGACGTGAACGGATACGGCCGAGTCCTCGCGCCGAAAACTTTACGCGCTTTTCCGGATGACGTATGCCGCCGCTGGATAATTCACGCCAAGCGTACGGGAATATCCGAAGGGGACATTGTGCAACTGATGGAGTTTCTGAACGAGGAAGTCGACGGAACGCTTACCACGCAGATTATACGCGGTGAATTTTCCAGCACTTCTAGTAACCTTCCCACAGCGCCCACACTTCACGTACACGCGAAATCTAAAAGATCGACTCCGAAGGATACCAGCGTAAAGGAACCATTCTGCGCCTTTTGCGAATCTTGCGGTCATTGGGCGCAAGACTGTAAGACGATCATAAGCGTTAATGATCGAATAGATAAATTGAAACTAGCAAACAGATGCTTTCTTTGTCTTCAACGTGGGCACAAAGTGTCAAATTGCAAAAAGAAAGAAAAGGCTCGGTGTGTTAACTGTAAAAGACAGCATCATAAGTCCATATGTGAGGAACGAAAGGATATTAGGAGTCCTGCGGGTCCGACATGTGTTACTTCCGTGGGAAAGGTATCTGTCGCTCCCCACGGATTCACGTACCTTCAGACAGCCCAAGTATGCACCTCAGGACCTACAGGATTGGGCAGGACAACGTGATGTCTACTGGACGCAGGTTGTCAGTCCAGCTTCATAGCAAAATCGCTGATTGATGATCTCAAACTGCAAACGGTAGACCGACAAGAACTAACCGTTTGTTCCTTTGAATCAAACCCTACACGCCCACGCCACCGCAGGCTTGTTCAGTTTAATATGACGGGGCTTTGGCAGAATTCTTCAGTGCCACTTACTGCCTTCGAAAGTACTCACGTTATTTCTCACCAGCCTTCAGTTCCACAACATATAAAGAGTTTACCGGATGCTCGTAAGATTACGCTAGCAGATCCGAAAACCGATTCAACAGAAGATCTTCCTGTGGAAATTCTTGTAGGAGGCGATTTTTATTGGAAGATAGTGAAGCACAATTCGCCCATACGCATATCTGAAACCTTAGTGTTAGTTCCATCTCTGTTTGTCTGGATACTTAGTGGTAACAAGCCTGTGTGCATGCAACCGCGGCAAATTTTGCTCAGACTGACCGATCTCCTCTGCACTCGGACAATGATTTCAGACGCTTTTGGGACTTGCAAACTATAGGGATTACTGCCAATCAGGATCCACCTGTCAACAGCAAGGATACGAGACTTCTTGAAGAGTTTAGAGCATCTGTCTCTATAAAGGATCATCGAGCAGTGGTTACACTTCCCAAAAGGCAACATACAGTGCTTTCGAGTAACAGACCGATCGCGGAAAAACCATTCAAGCACCTTAGGGAAAGATTTCAACGTCAAGAGACCTTTAAGCAAATGTATTTCGATCTTATGCTAGACTACATTACGAAGGGGCAAGTAGAGGTCGCTCCCACCCCACTCTGAGGAAAGGAGCTATTTTATCTCCCTCATCATGCAGTGAGGAAGGAGAAATACGGAACCACTAAGTGGAGAATAGTCTTTGACGCTTCATCTCACGAAAAGAATGCAACTTCTCTCAATGAGGTATTAGAAGTAGGACCGAACCTATTACCAGAGATTCTGGAAATTTTACTGCGTTTCAGACTATATTCTACGGCTATCGTCGCGGACATCACACAAGCTTTCCTTCAATTAACCTTGAACGAAAAGGACAAAGACTTGACCAGACTCTTCTGGTTCAAAATTAGCCAGGATCAAACAGGAAATCTTCAAAAGACGGACGAACTAACAGAATACCGTTTTAACAGACTCCCATTCGGCCTGACCTGCAGCCCATTTTTCCTTTCTGCAACACTAAGAGAACTTGCCGACAAGTGTATGACAGCAATTTCCCACCGTAGCGCCACTTATAAACAAGACTGCATACATGGACGAATTTGTGATCTCAGTAGAAGGTGATAATTTGGTGATAACTATATACTATGAACTTGTAACCCTAATGAAATTGATCAGTCTCCCCTTATCAAAATGGGCTACCAACTGTGAACAACTCGAAACTATCTGGAGAGCAGAAGGGCGAAAACTCCACACCCAGACTCAAGTTTTAGGCGTAGACTGGAACACCGCACGTGAATACTTCTGTATCGATCCTAGCGAAATCATCAGAAGGTTGTCAGAGAGCCAGCCACCAAATGACTCCTTTTACAATGTACGGCTAAATTCGATGACCCACTCGGACTGTTTTCCCCTGTTTCTCTTATTGGGAAATTGCTATTCCAGGACATATGGTGCCGAGGAATTGGCTGGAATGAACTTATGCCCTGGGACTTAGGGGCACGATGACGCACTTGGATATCTAGCTTACCTTCATTGTCACATATACGTGTTCCTAGATGGATAGCTACAGCTCATGGAAGAGACTCTCAGCTGCACGTATTCTGTGACGCCTCGGAAAAGATATATGGAGCAGCTTTGTACATTCGTACTGTCTTAGATGATGACGTCGTAACCCATTTAGTGTGTAGCAAGAACAGACTTGCTCCTATTAAGAAGGTGACATTGCCTCGACTCGAACTTTTAGCGGCAGTAGTTGGGACTATTGTATTACTTTTGCCGCGCAACAGACTTTAAAATTGCCCATGCGATATTGTGGACGGATTCTACAATAACACTAAGTTGGATTCGCTGTGATCCTAACAGATGGAAGACCTTCGTTTGCAATCGTGTAGCTGAGATACAAACACACACGACTCCCACGCAATGGAAACACTGCTCAGGACCAGACAATCCTGCTGACTACCTCTCACATCGACTCCTCGGCTACCAAATGAATTCTCTGGATATTTGGTGGCATGGGCCGCCTTGGCTAACACGCCCTCCTGAATGCTGGCCAAACAACGATACTCCAACGATGGTACGACTTCCACCCGAAGAAAAGAGGAAGAAAACCCAGAGCCAAGTCTTGTCGATATCTACGCCAACCAGCCTTCTGGACTTATTTAAATTCAACTCCTACTGGAAGCTCATTCGTATCACAGCATGGACTCTCCGCTTCCTACACAACATTCGTCAGAAGAATAAATCTTCAGGAGAACTTACAGCCACCGAATTATCAGCTGCCAAAATGTATTGGATTCGAGTGGGCCAGAGAGATTCCTTCGACAGCGAATTAAATGCACTTCAGAATAGCTTACCACTGCCAAGAGAGTCAAAAATCGCACGATACAGTCCTTTCCTAGAAGATGGACTGATACGTCTAGGAGGTCAACTGCAGTACACTAACTACCCTAAATAGGGAACAAAAACATCCTGTACTCCTTTACGGTCCCCACCACTTCACATAATTGGTTATTCGAGAGACACATATCCGCCTCCATCACTTTGGCATTCGTTCTGTACTATCCGAACTGCGAACCGAATTTTGGATCCTTAGAGCTCGTCAGGCCATCAAAAGAATCCTACACTCAGGCCTCGCATGCAAGACCTTGAAGAATGCACGAGGACAACAGATCGAAGCACCGCTGCCACCTGAACGAGTTTCACTTGCCAAACCATTTGCTGTAACCGGAATAGACTTTGCTGGCCCACTATTCATCAAAGTGGGGAAGGAAACGCACAAGTCATATATCACTCTTTTCACATGTGCTACCACACGAGCTGTACGCCTCGAACTCTGTGCAGACTTGTCAACGGACAAGTTTCTTATGGCACTTCAGCGATTCGCCGGAAGACGCGGACTACCCCACACGATATATACAGATAAGGCGAAAACATTCCACGCCACGAATATGGAACTAGCCCAACTTTGGAAGGCATTAACTACCACAAAAACTTATCAGTTCCTCGCCCACCGCGGTATTACTTGGAAATTCATTGTCTCCCGGGCGGCTTGTTGGGGAGGATGGTGGGAAAGAATGGTGGGCACTATAAAGCGTTGCCTACGGAAGGTATTGGGACTCGCAAAGCTCACTGAGGAACAACTGAACACCACCTTGATCAGTATTGAAGCCGCGGTGAACTCCAGGCCCATCACACCAGGAGATGACTGTGATGCACTCACACCATCCCATTTTCTGACGGGAGAAAAACTTACGACTATTCCGACGGGACCAGAGCCCTCAGCGAACACCAATTTAACAAAGGAATTCCGACTGAGACATCAACTCTGTGACAGTTTTTTGAACCGTTGGGTTAAAGAATACCTATTGGAGCTCGGGAACTACCATGAAGTTAAACGCCCATCGGGACGAGTCATCCCCTTTCGCCCTGGCGACATCGTGCTGATCCAAGAGGACCTTCGTCCGCGACATATGTGGGAGAAGGCCAGGATAGAAAAGGTACTACCAGGAAGAGACGGCAGGGTAAGGACGATAATACTCCGGACACCAGAAGGTCACATCATTAGTCGTCCTGTGCAGCTGGCCTTACCTTTGGATGTCGACCAGGGTGGAGAGGATGTCACAGAGTGATGTACGTCGGGCAAGTGAGAGACTGTTTGTTTACTCTTAGGACAATGTATCTTTGACTTGTTGTATTGTATGTTCTGTGACTATGAAATAAAGTGTTGTTAGACTGCAAATCACTGCTATACTGTGATTCACGACGTAAGACTTGTCAGCTTCTGGTATTAACACACGCCACTGATTAACTTTGTTCACTACTTTGATAGTGCTCAAGCTGTACACTACAAGTGGTACACTGTGCAGTTGAACAGTTCACCGATCTCTTTAATATTTAATTTCGTTTGACTGAATGCCGTTAAGCACTATGATTGCTCACATTGGTGGTTTATGGTGCAGTGTTTTTAAAATTATATATAATGATCAGGCATTTTATCTTACGGGATATTTTTAAATATTTAAAACTGTTTTTAAGTGGATGTATCTTTTTATGGCTGAGTTCTTAATTAAGATTGGAAATATTTTTCAGAGGGGTTTGGCAAGCTTGTGATTTATTTCTTTTTAGACACTTTTGAAATCATATTGTGGGAAGGTTTTTAAATTTTTTTGCCTATAGTATTTTCGCTAAGTACAGGTGAAATCTTGTTTACCCATTCCACACTGAAGGGTTACATATTTATCGAATGATGGCCCTCTCATTTAAGATCTGTTCTATCACTGTTACTTGGTTTCCAAATTACATTACCCAATATGTTTCGCTGTCTTTGACAAACTGGGACATCGACGATATTCTGCACCCTGTGTTGTTCCCCTTCATGGCAAGCCGTCCTGGGCTTAAATTTCAGCAAAGTCATTCCCACTTGCAATCGCCCAGACTTTCTACTGGTCATCTTCGTGCTTACCAAACCCTAAGTTGGGCAGCAAGGTGTCCGAATTCCCCCAGTGGAAAACGTTTGTAGCATTACGAGCAAGGCCTTGCAACTAGCTCAAAATTTTGACGATCTAACGCGCCAATCGCACAGAATTTCTCACGGTATACCTAAGGAGGACATCCAACAACTCCAATAGTCAATGCCAAAGCGAATAACTGCTTGCGTAAGAGCCAGAGGTGGACCAACGCGTTATTGGCTTGCTCTGCATGTTAAGCTCTTTCTCTTGCAAAGATCATCCAATTTTTCTGAAACTGTAATCGCTTGTTTGTCTGTACATGTACTTCGCATTCCCGATTTCCGTCCCATTCGGACTTTTTTTCCATAGAGTATAGTTAATCTTCGGAACCGTGATGAAGCTCCTCGGCAGATTGCACCACGTGCGCTTCTAATTGTCTGTGGAGTCACTGCCCCATTTTGTGAAAGTACTGGACTATTGCCGGTAGTTCTATTTGTTCACAACTTCTGAACCACCACTCCCTACAACTTGATCCACAGAAGTCGAAATGTTCAAATGTGTGTGAAATCTTATGGGACTTAACTGCTAAGGTCATCAGTCCCTAAGCTTACACACTACTTAACCTAAATTATCCTAAGGACAAACACACACACACCCATGCCCGAGGGAGGACTCGAACCTCCGCCGGGACCAGCCAGAGAAGTCGGTAGGCTTTAGCCACCTAATGTTTTGTGCCCGTTTGCTGCCAACTTTGGCCATCGAATAGTACCGCAGCCATGTGTGCCTTATGCATCACGAAGTGATTGTTATGCCGTGCGACGTCAAACCAGTCAGCACATGTGTAGTGCCAGCAATGTTTGACAAAAGCGCTGCGTATTCCTCCGCACCACCTCTCTCCCATCTGCTGCCAACACTTACTACACCACCTCTGAGAAAGCGTTCAGGAAGTTTTGAACTAACTATAGAAGCATGTGCCAGAGGTAACGTCTCCACAACCCGTAGAACTTTTGACGAGAGGAGGAGGGGAGAAATATGAGCACCAGGAGTACACTGGTTCGAGCACCATTTGTTCTCTGGCGACTATCTGAAAAGTTAAGATTGGAAAGTTGTGGCCAACTTGGATCCTGGTTCCACAGGGTCAGTACCGATACGGCGCCTCTCCATGTGGTTTTCCGAGGCAGTGGTCAACGGTATTAATATTACCGACCGGTGAGTAAAATTGCACGCCTTCGGACGGGCTGTCCCCTTAACAACGTCATGTTTTGGGTTACTTTCCGAGATGGCAGCTGTTGGTAGTAAGGCTAGATTCGACTATCGACACACCATTGAGCACCGGCGTCCTAAAGAATCAGTTTTTGCAGCAAGTTGTTTAGTTTCTAGGCACAGCTAGCAACACGTCGAACCTCCCAAACAAAAAGAAAATAGCAAGAGAATGACTCTACATACAATTCTCAATGTATCTGAAGTAAAGGGTTTGGACAAAGATATGCAAACACCAAAATCATTATAAATTACCATGTCTTATACCGCGTAGGAAAACCGTTGGCATTCAAAACTGTTTGCACCATTCTCGAAATGAATAAATACAGGTTCTGCGCGGCTTTCGAGGGAGTCTTGTGACATTCTTCCTGAAAATAGGGGCAAGTTTACTTAACGATGATGGAGGTGCATAGAGATCATGCACCATTTTCTCCAAACTAGACCGCAAAGTGTCAGTAATACTGACGTTTGGTGACAAAGGCAGCCTGAGTATATGTAACAAGTCATCCCTCGTGCTCACAAAACCGTTTCTGGATGATGTGAGCTTTGTGAATAGGGGGCGCTGTCGTACTGAACCACAGCTTCACCGTTGGGAAACAAATATTGAACATCTGGAGGTACCTGACCAGACAAAATGGTCACATAATTCTTGGCAGCAATGTGAACTCGTAGAGTAACAATAGAGCCCATGGAATACCACGATATGGCTGCCGAAATGCTCACCAAACCACCGCCATGTTTCACTCCTGGTACGTAACATGGCCAGAAGTTGGAAACAGTTTGAAACAAGACTCATCCGAACCAATTACTTTCTTCCATTGCTTCATAGCCAGGTTTTATGTCTTCGGCTCCACTTCTTCCAGTTACGGGAATTTGCATCACTGAAGCGTGGTTTTGGAATCCCAGCTCGCCCTGTAATTCCCGCCCTATGGAGCTGCCTTTATGTTGCTTTGGTGCCGACAGGGTTCACGAGTGTTGTATTCAGTTATTGTCAACACACACTTCCGTCCGCATTGTAACTTAGTGGATGATATTCTTCCACTTTTCCAGTATGCAGTAAAAATCTTCCAATATGCAGTATAAATCGATACTGTGTTCTTGATACACCCATTATGAGAGCAACAATAATTTTCCAACATTCAAATCAACTTAGACTGAGCCGCGGCCAGCTCCCGCCGATGCCGTTTGTTCTTTAGCATTTTGTCGCTATCGAATGGCGTCTTATTTCTCCCTGAGTTACTACCATAACGAGTTGCTGACCGCTATATTTCCGTGTGGTGCTGTGTGTGGCAGTCCCCCGTTTGGGACAGAGCAGCGAGGAAGTCTCCGCAGTACGCGGTCAGGCCGGGACCACTGGCGGCATGCACGCGCAGTCAGATTGTGTGGCACTAGCTGTGAGATCTACAAAGTTCGTTGCCCACCGAAAGTGGACACTGGATTTGAGTGATCAGTTAACCTGTTATGAAACCTCAACTGCTGTGACATCTCTCTGCTCATTGCCAGTTGTTGCTTCCTGGGCCATTCCGGATAGAGCTGCAACGTATGGTGTGTTGGAGTCAGCGAAAGTTTGCAGCCATCTTCCTGTATGGTGTTTAACTATTGAATTGGTTGTTACTTAGTAGCGAAGTACACCAGCGGTATTTTCTGTCTTGTGACTGTTAACGTTCCAGTTGCCTGCCATGTCACAAGCGTAGTTTTCTGACAGTGTGTTATTCCTCGCCTTGTTGATGCTGTCCGGCACGGCCTGAAGTTTGACAGCCTTGGTGTTGTTCATATTTTGAGTGGTTATTGTGACTTGAATGTACTCAGATGCCAATTTTCAAGATGTAGTGCTGCTGGTATCTTTCTCCTCATATTTTCTACATCTACATCTACATCTATATCTGCATACATACTCCGCAATCCACCATACGGTGCGTGGCGGAGGGAACCTCGTATCACAACTAGCATCTTCTCTCCCTGTTTCACTCCCAAACAGAACGAGGGAAAAAATGACTGCCTATATGCCTCTGACGATCCCTAATCTCTCCTTTCTTATCTTTGTGGTCTTGGCGGCAGTAAAATTGTACTGCAGTCAACCTCAAATGCTAGTTCTCTAAATTTACTCAGTAGCGATTCACGAAAAGAACGCCTCCTTTCCTCTAGAGACTCCCATCCCAGTTCCTGAAGCATTTCCGTAACACTCGCGTGATGATAAAACCTACCAGTAACAAATCTAGCAGCCCGCCTCTAAATTGCTTCTATTTCCTCCCTCAATCCGATCTAATAGGGATCCCATACGCTCGAGCAGTACTCAAAAATAGGTCGTATTAGTGTTTCATAAGCGGTCTCCTTTACAGATGAACCACATCTGTGCCATTACATGCTTGTCCCACTTCATATCGCTCTGCAATGTTACGCTCAAAAATCGACGTGACTGTGTCAAGCGCTACACTACTAATGGTATATTCAAGCATTACGGGATTCTTTTTCCTATTCATCTGCATTAATTTATATTTATCTATATTTAGAGTTAGCTGCCATTCTTTACACCAATCACAAATCCTGTCCAAGTCATCTTGTATCCTCCTACAGTCACTCAACGATGACACCTTCCCGCACACCACAGCATCATCAGCGAACAGCCGCACATTGCTATCCACCCTATCCAAAAGATCATTTATGTAGATAGAAAACAACAGTGGACCTATCACACTTCCCTGGGCCACTCCAGATGATACCTTCACATCCGATGAACACTCACCATCGTGGACAACGTACTGGGTTCTATTACTTAAGAAGTCTTCGAGCCACTCACATATTTGGGAACCAATCCCATATGTTCGTACCTTAGTTAGGAGTCTGCAGTGGGGCACCGAGTCGAACGCTTTCTGGAAGTCTAGGAATATGGCATCCGTCTGATACGCTTCATCCATGGTTCGCAAGATATCATGTGAAAAAAGGGCGAGTTGCGTTTCGCAGGAGCGATGCTTTCTAAAGCCGTGTTGATGCATGGACAGCAACTTCCCTATCTCAAGGAAATTCATTATATTTGAACTGAGAATATGTTCGAGAATCCTGCAACAAACCGATGTTAAGGATATTGGTCTGTAGTTCCGTTGCCATGCTGTTGGTCGGGCGGAAGGGAATTCATTAGGTTGCTGGTCGGTCCTTCAGCCATCCCTGGGTCGGGTTGCCATCCGATTATTTAGTCTTTCTCTTGGCTGCCCATCTCACCTTAACTTCTGTTAGAGTTACCTCCTCAAACCGACCCTTGGAACACTTCTGAGCATCATTGTTCTATTGGTTTTAGCCTGTGATGTTACTTTTAGTCCAATGTACTGTGCGAGGCCTTCAGCCGTCTATTAATTTAGTTTGTTTTAATTTTAAAATAAGGCCTTCAGCCAACTTAAATTAAAATTTGAAGATTGATTTGTTTAATAACTAAAATTTTGAATGTTTGTTCTACTTGAAATTTTTCTTATTCATGGCCCTAAGTCCTGAGTTGTTCAATGTCCGGTGTGTGGCCTTCAGCCAAGCTCTTACGTGAAATGATTTTAAGATAAGGCCTTCAGCCATCTTAAATTAAAATTTTGAAAATTGATTTGTTTAAAACTAATTTTTTTAAAAACTTTGCTCTATCTTAAGTTCTTGTTATCTAGGCCCTAACCTCTGATATGTTCAAAGTCTTGTGTGTGGCCTTCAGCCGAGTATTTACTTGATTTTTTTTAAAAAATAAGGCCTTCATCCGTTTTTTTTCTTTAAAGCAATTTTTATAACTTGCGTTCAGGCCTTCAGCCGTTCTTGTTTTTGGTGTGGTTTTGGGCCATCAGCCAGGAGGTATCACAAGTTTTCTTAATTGGGCCTCCAGCCGTATTGTTTTAATTTGAACCTTTTAAAGCAATGTGTAATTAAGTGGTTTTTAGGAAAATAAAAGTTTGTGCGTTTTGTGCAACTAACAGTAACTCATTACGGCCCCGTCCACAACCATAACCTGATCCGCTCTATCCTGCGAAACCAAGTTTCATAGATCCTTCACAATGCAGTCACAGATACACAGAACGCTATTCTCACCAAGACTGACATTTGCGACGTATTGAGGACATTTCACAACTGCCGTACATGGTTAAATACAAGAGCACAACCTGTAAGCTTAGCTGGTATCTTCATTTATGTTCAAGAATGCATGTCTCACAGTGTTTCCATAAACCAGCCCTTGCATTTATTTGCAGCTTTCATAGTATTCATTGTCAGCGACGAAGTCCGAATATTCGAGGCACAGAATAAATTAAACTTGGAACACTTAGGACTGTTTTGCATTCCGAAAGCCACAACTCGGCATAGTATTGGAAGCAGTTTGTGCAACTCCTTCGTCATGGCCCCGCTCTCCGTTATCGTCTAGAACGCGCCTGCAGCACCAACTTCGACTAACTAAGTCAACCATCTAGTAGGCACCAGGTCTCTGTTCTCTCTTACGCCCTGCCTACAATCGAAACGCTTTGACTTGTCACACTGTCAAGTTGTCTATTGCGAACGCTGCCGTAAGAGATACTCCCCTTAAAAATACAAGTACAGCGCCTTTTTTGTTTCTGAAGAGTTCAAGATAAAGGAATGATTTTTTCCGTAAATTATGGTTCTCAGTAGTAGTAGTAGTAGTAGTAGTGTGGTCTTCTACCTTACCGCAGGTCTTGTCATAGGTTAAGCCTCTTCCACTTTTGTCTGTCCATAGCCAGTCATTTCATTTCTGAATATTTGTCTCCTTTCACATCGTCCAGCATTTGATATCTTCTTTTCCCTCTTCCCCTTTTTCCCTCCACCATTCCTTTTATTTCTTCCTTCAATAAACAGTCCCTCCTCAAACATTGTCCAGTCCTGTTCCGTTTTCTCTTTCTGATAACTTTCAGCATACTTCTTTCTTCTCAAACTGTTCTTAGTATTTCTTCATTCCTTATTCGATCTTCCCATTTCACTTTTTCCATTCATCTCCATATCCACGTCTCTAGTGCCTCCAATCTTATTTCATCTTCCTTCCTCAACGTCCAGGTCTCCGAACCATATAATGCAACGCTCCAGATGAAACATTTGGCAAGTCTTTTCCTCAGATCTTTGTTTAGTGGTCCACAAAGTAATTTCTGTTTCCTCTTGAATCCTTCTTTTGCCATTGCAATTCTTTTCCTAATTTCTGTTGAGCAATACATATAATCCATTACTACACTTCCCAAGTACATGAAGTTATTCACTTGCTCTATTTCCTCTCCCCCTATTTTCATTCGGAATTTCGTCCCCTTTCCTCCAATTACCATGCTTTTCGTTTTCTTCTTGTTTATCTTCATTCCATATTCTCCTAATTTTTTTGTTTAGATCATCTAATATTTGTTCCATTCTCTTTCACTCTCTGCCATCACAACCATGTCATCTACAAATCTTATACACTCCACTCTCCGACCCGCTATACAAGCTCCTCTCACTCCACCAAAACTTCCACTAATACTTTCCTCCACATATATATTGAACAGTGTTGGTGATAAACAACAACTTTGTCTTACACCTCTTTCCAGTTCTATTTCTTCACTCATCACACCTCCTATTCTTACTCTTGCTCTCTAGTTCAAATATAAATTTCTAATTAGCCGTCTATCCCTCAAGTCAATTCCATTGTTCTCAGAGGCTGATAATTTTGTCAGAAGATTGATACTATTAATCCTCACATCAACTGAAATTTTAAATTGAGCAGTGCCGGCTCGAATACAATCTTTGGCTCGTGTATTTGTCTGATTTACTGGCATCTCGAGAGATGTGATTGCAGTGTACCGTCTCTGGACTTATCGTTGCCGTGGAGGCGTGATAAGCAAACCCTGTGTGTCCACCGGGAATTAGTAAGGGCCGAGTCCTGGAGTACGACGCTGACGGCTCTTCGAAGAACAAACTCTGCGCACCGAGCGAGGCAGTATGTGACTTGGTGGAATCGTCGCTGTTGTTGGTGTTGGGAGTCGTCTCCGATTGTATTGGATTGCCCTGACTACGGATTTTGCCCTACGTTCATTGATTGAAATTGTAGTTGTCGGGACTGAATAGCACTTCTTGTGCAGCTCTCGGTATTATTTACCTGTCTACCCACCCGGTTTCTGCCTGACATAGCTCTCTGACATTTGTTGCAGTTTAATTTGATGGAACAGTTACTATACGTTTTATTCAGAGTGCATTGGTGTGCATTTAATTTACGTTATGTGCTTTTCGCAATTAAGAGATTTCGTGCGCCAAGTTGGGGCATATAAATTGGAGGATTAATTAGTACCTAAATATACCTATAAAATTTGTTGCATATAATTTACTATCTTATAGATGTATGTGTTTTTCTTAAAATGAAATTTTGTGATTCTAAGGGCCATTGTTAATATGTGTTTGAATTTTTTTAGGTCCTATTGTGCAAGCTTAAAACCTTGATGTGTTTCTTGATGGCTGAGAGGTTTTGCAAAACACCTTCAATTATAGAGGTAAGGCTTATGTGTCCTTTAAGACACTGATTCCATTAACGACTCCTTGCATTGGTATGGTCTTACATTCAAAGTATGTTTTCCGGACTTTAATTTGTTCACTTCGTTTTGTCTGGTTCGAGTTATATTTCGCCTCTGAAATGCATTGACGAGTGGTGCTATAAATTTTTCCTGTTTTACAGTCCTCTTTATGTTAAAACGTGTAAAGGCATTTCTAGATGTGTAGTTGACAATAAATTTCTGGCTTCTTAGCATTAGCTTCTACACTGAAGAGCCAGAGAAAGTGGTACACCTGCCTAATATCGTGTAAGGCCCTCGCGAGCACGCATAAGTGTCACAACACAACGTGGCATTGACTCCACTAATGTCTGAAGTAGTGCTGGAGGGAACTGACACCATGAATCCTGTAGGACTGTCCATAAATCCATAAGAGTACGATGGGATGAAGATCTCTTCTGAAGATCACAATGCAAAGCATCCCTGATACGCTCAGTAACGTTCATGTCGGGGGTGTTAGGGAGCCAGCTGAAGTAAACTCAGAAGAGTGTTCCTGAAGCCACTATGTAGTAGTTCTGGACGTGTGGAGAGTCGCATTGTGCTGCTGGAATTCCGCAAGTCCGTCGCAATTCACAATGGACATGAATAGAAGCAGGTGATCAGACAGGATGCTTACGTACGTGTCACATGCCAGAGTCTTATCTAGACGTATCAGAGTCCCATATCACTCCAACATGCACAAGCCCCACACCATTACAGAGCCTCCACCAGCTTGAACAGTCCCCCGCTGGCATGCAGTATCCATGGATTCATGAGGTTGTCTCCATCCCCGTACACGTCCATCCGCTCGATACAATTTGAAACGAGACTCGTCCTACGCGGCAACATCTTTCCCGTCATGAACAGTTCAATGTCGGTGTTGACGAGCCCAGGCGAGGCGTAAAGCTTTGTGTCGTGCAGCCATGAAGGATAGTAACGTGGGCCTTTGGCTCCGAAAGCCCATATCGATGATGTTCCGTTGAATGGTTCGCACGCTGACACTTGTTGATAACCCAGCATTGAAATCTGCAGTAATTTGCGGAAGGGTTGCACTTTTGTCACGTTGAACGATTCTCTTCAGTCGTCTTTGGTCCAGTTCTTGCAGGATGTTTCTCTGGCGGAAATTTGATGATTTAGCAGATTCCTCATACTCACAGTACACACGTGAAACGGTCGTATGGGAAAATCCACATTTCATCGCTATCTCGGAGATGCTGCGTCCCATCGCTCGAGCTCACTTAAATATTGATAACCTGCAATTTAGCAACAGTAACCAATTTAACCACTGCGCCAGACACTTTTTGTCTTATGTAGTCTTTGCGATCACAGCGCCGTATTCTGCCTATTTACATATCTCGTGTAGTTGAATACGCATGCCTGCATCAGTGTCAAAAATAGTTCAAATGGCTCTGAGCATTATGGGACTTAACATCTATGGTCATCAGTCCCCTAGAACTTAGAACTACACTGCTGGCCACCGTAAATGCAACACCAAGAAAGACAAGAGGTAGCACAACAAAATTTATTTTGTAGATAACATGTTGACCAAGTATCAAATGATTACGTTTACAGACGTCTGTGGCATGTGGTTTCTGCCAGAAACAGTAGCCAGAGTAGCCGCCATTGTTGGAGATCACCGCTGCCACACGTCTCGGCATTGAGTCAAAGAGACGTTGGATGTGTTCCTGGGGTACAGCAGCCCAAGCAGCTTCCACACGTTGCCAAAGATCATCTGGTGTGGCAGCTGGGGATGTAATCTGGGTCACTCGTTGAGCAACCATGGACCACATGTTTTCTCTCGGCGAAAGATCCGGAGAGCGAGCCGGCCAGGGAAGCACTTCAATCTGGTTATTGACGAAGAACCTTTGGACAATGCGTGCCACGTGTGGTCGCGCATTATCCTGTTGAAATATGGCTGTGGCCGAGCCCTGAAGGTAAGCAAGGACAACTGGCTCCAGCACCTCGGATATGTAGCGCCGGCCATTTAAAGTACCGGCAATGCGTACTAGAGGCGTGCGAGAGTAATATCCAATACCGCCCCATACCATAATACCCGGTGCAAGACCAGTGTGGCGGTGCATAATGCAGCTGTCCAGCATTCTCTCTCCACGGTGTCTCCACACTCGAATCCGACCATCGTGGTGCTGCAGACAGAAGCGTGCCTCGTCAGTTAAGACAACGTCATTCCATTCTGCCGTCCACATCCGTCTGTCATCACACCATTGGCGACGGAGACGTCTGTGGTTCTGCGTCAATGGTAGACGAAGCAATGGACGTCTTGCTGACAGACCACTCTGCTGTAAACGGCGTCGAATGGTACGCGCAGACACTGGATGATGCGTTACAGACGCAATGTGCTGTGCTATGGTTCGGGATGTCACTGAGCGATCCGTCACTGCCATGCGCACAATTTGCCTATCAGCACGTGCAGTGGTGCACCGAGGTGAATGCGATCGACCACGTCGGTCCGTCGTACCCTCCTGCATCCAACGGTCACATATCCGCATTACAGTTGTTTGGTTTCGTCCAACACGACTAGCGATTTCTGTGTATGATAATCCACAATCTCGGTAAGCCACTATCCTTCCTCTGTCGAACTCGGATACGTGATCAAACGATGTTCGCTGTTGTCTACGAGGCATAACTGATCGTCTTGTGAAACAACCACAAGGTAAACACACGTGCCGAACGTACACTCGTCGAAATCGCCAAGCCTTAAATGGCGCTATGAGGTGGCGCCACAGGCGCGCATGATGTGTGACTGCGCTGAAATTCTAATCAGTTGCATATCTCATCGCTGCAAACCCATGGTGTAAATTTCACTTGATTCGGATGCTTCGTTCAGGGTGTTGCATTTACGGTGGCCAGCAGTGTACTTAAACCTAACTAACCTAAGGACATCGCACACCAGTGTCTTTGGATCTTCAGTATAAAAGCGCCTTTGGAGCGTAACGTTAGAAGAGACTTCAGTTATCTTAGCTTAATTTATTAGTGTCTAGGATGTGATATTCTTGTTGACAGCGTTTGCTAATTATGTTCCTAAAGTCCGGGACCTTGCGTGATAGTAGCGCGCTTGTCGTGAGCCGGAGGCCTGTTGTGACACCGCGCTGTTTGCGGTATCGGCTGGTATCTGGGGCGGCGCCACACCGTAGTGCGCAACTTTCGTTATGTTGAGTTTTATCAGCCTTTCACTTTAACTGCTAAAGGTTCCTGTTTTAACTCCTGCCTCATATGTAGACGTCATGTTTCCAGGCTGTGAGCGTAGGTTATACTCATTTCACTCTCATTGTTAGTCAGCCAAGTTCCCTACGCCAGTGGGTTGCATACAAAATTTTCCCTTGATCTGAAGGATATTTTTAAGGTCCTGATTTTGAGTAGTTAATGTTTTAACATAATGTCAGCCTGTGTTGTGTAAATATTGTTTCTTTTTTGAAGAAAATTTGTCTTTTGTTCACTTATCCAGATTTAGATCGTTTGCCAAAGCTATTTGTGTCTACCTATCTCGATCGATAGCTTGGTGAATAAACTGATCAGCCAGAACACTAGGACCACCGACCTGTTATCGATATCGATATAAACCCGTCCAGGTGATAGCAGCATCTCTTGACGAGGAATAATTACTAGTCAGACACACGCTTTGTGCAGGTAGTATCAGTGAGCGTGCTATCCGTATGTAGAGTGGAGAAGGAGCGCGATCTGTCTGAATTTGACCGATCGGAGCCAGCGATGGCCTGGGGGCTCGAAATGAGCGTTTTGGAAACTGCATGAGTTATCTGGTATTGCAGAAGTGCTGTGGTGAGGTTGCTGTCCTTGACACGTGGCGAAACCAAGGTGAAACAACGTCTAGATGTCCTGGGGTTGAGCGGCCACCCGTCACCACAGATGTCGGACCGCGTAGGCTGGACAGACTGGTAAAACCGGACAGTCGGTAAACTATGGCGGAACAAATATCAGACTTTAACGCTGTGCTGGGTACAGGTGTGTCTAAACACACAGTGTACCGAACAATACTAAGGATGTGCCTCCGCAGCCGACGATCCACGCGCGAGCCAGTGGTAACACCATGACATCGGCAAGCACGACTGAAATGAGCACGTGAACATCGGCGCTGGACGTTGGCGCAGTGGCAGAGCTTTGCATGGTGCGATAAATCCCGATACCTTCTTCACCATTCCAATGGGAAGGCGAGAATTTGTTGTCTCTCTGGGGGAACAGACCTTGACACCCGTACTGCGGGACGGAGTCAGGCTGGTGGCCATTATACCACAGGGAACATTCAAATAGGCATCCATGAGTCCAGTGGAACTCGTGCAAGGCACCATGGCGACCAATGAGCATCGTACACTGGTTGCAGACAACGTACACCCCTTGATGACGATCATGTTTCCCGGCGGCAGTGGCACTTTTAACAAGATATTGCACGATGTCACCTGGCCAGGTGTGTGATGGGGTGGTTCGAGGAACACAGTGGCGAGTTCCAATGGATGTGCTTACCACCAAATTTGTCAGATCTGAACCCGATCGAACACATCTGGGATGGAATGAAACTGATCTCAGAGCTCATCGCCCCCCTCACACCTCCCCCACCCTCCCCCTGGAATTTACGGGAATTAGGTGACTTGTGTGTGCAGACGTGGTTCCAACGCCCTCGCCGGCCGGGGTGGTCGAGCGGTTCTAGGCGCTACAGTCTGGAACCGCGCGACCGCTACGGTCGCAGGTTCGAATCATGCCTCGGACATGGATGTGTGTGATGTCCTTAGGTTAGTTAGGTTTAAGTAGTTCTAAGTTCTAGGGGACTGATGACCTCAGATGTTAAGTCCCATAGTGCTCAGAGCCAACTGAACCAACTCTCTCAAGCGACCTATCGAGGCCTCATTGTTTCCACGCCATGACGGCAATTATCGGTGTCAAAGGTGGGCATACAGGGTATTAGGAGGGTGGTCATAATGTTCTGGCTAATCAATGTATTTTTTACAGAAATCTTTCATTTAACTGCCCTTAAGTATTAAGTATGAAGCTACAGCCTTAAGGGCTGATAGTTTGATATTATTTTAAATTATCAAAATAAGGTTTTTAAATTCCATTATGGTGCCATTGATTTTAGTCATTGGTTAATCTTAAGTGGTGAATTCCAAAGCATATTTAAATTGGCACGTATTTTTCATGCAGTTTCTTGAAATATTACGTTTATTTAAACTATATATGAATTTGTAAATGACAAATGATGGAAATTGTGGGCCTGCCCTTCCAAGTCTTGTTTTCCTATCCCGTCCTGCGTTCAGGGATATCATGAAGTAAGCGGACCTTTCGGCTTTTTGAAGCTCTTAAAATTACGAGTACAGTGATGTAACCATTATTAACCTCATGCTAATAACATTAAGGAGCGAGGGGGCTGCTGGAGAGTGTGAAATCCACAACGCGGGATCCTCTTGCCAGTCTGCGTCGTTATGTGTACGATGGACGTGCAATAATTTTCTGAAAGCTGATTGGTTATGCTCAGGATTCCAGTACACCATATTACTCCTCATTCTTTTGGATAAAAAGTCCTATTTTCCAACATAATCTCCGTTCAATGCGATATTCTTACGCCGCCTTACAGGTAGAGCCTATATGCCTGCATGGTACCGCTCCACTGCTCGACGTCGGAGCCAACGTCTTGCTGCACTAATAACTTCCCTACCATCCAGGTATTGCTTCTAGCGGAGTGCATCCTTCATTGGTCCAAACAGATGTTAATCAGAAGGTGCGAGATCCGGGCTATAGGGTGGTTGAGGAAAACAGTAAAATGAATTTTTGTGAGCTCCTCTCTGGTGCGCAGACTTGAGAGAGGCCTTGCGTTGTACTGCAGAAGGAGACGTTCGTCTGTATTTTTATGGCAACGAACATGCTGAGGTCGTTTCTTTAATTTCCTAAGGGTACTAAAATACACTTCAGAGTCGATCGTTGCACCATGAGGGAGGATATCAAACAGATTAACCTCCCTTCCTCGAGAAGACTGTCACCATGGCTGTATCAGCTGTGGATGCGGGTTTGAGCTTTCTCTTTGGTGGAGAGGTAGTGTGGCGCCACTCCAAGAACGGCCGCTTTGTTTTCGGTTCGAAGTGATGAACCCATGTTTCATCGCCTGTGACGATGTGAGCCAAAAAATGGTTACGGTCAGACTCATGACGCGCAAGAAATTTCGCACAGATGGTCCTTCGTTGCTCTTAGGGAGTGTACGCACGTTCCAGTATTGCAGGAATCACAGCTGTGTGCGGCTGGCTGTCTCGCATGAGACCTGACAGATTTCAACCACCTTGCTATGACGATGACAGACACGTCGCCAACGACTCGTCATAATTTTGTTCACTGTCCGGTCTTCGAAGACGTACTGGCTGCGCCCATGAATATTTGCAGTGCTCTGATTTTCCGCCAAAAGAAACTCAGTGACAGCTCTCTTATTGGAAGCACCACCGTTACAGCGACATTTTGAAGGCTACGTATAGCACCGGCACCAGTCAGAAATTTATGAAACTATAGGTGCTGAAGCGGCAGTATTCCACGACATCCCACAAAAAACTCTGCATTTTTTCAGCCGAAATCGGCCGAGAAAAAATTGTATTGCAATACTTATTGAAAGTCCATGGTAACATGTACTCAACGGGGAAATATACATGCCGGCCGCGGTGGTCTCGCGGTCCTAGGCGCTCAGTCCGGAACCGCGTGACTGCTACGGTCGCAGATTCGAATCCTGCCTCGGGCATGGATGTGTGTGATGTCCTTAGGTTAGTTAGGTTTAAGTAGTTCTAAGTTCTAGGGGACTGATGACCACAGATGTTAAGTCCCATAGTGCTCAGAGCCATTTGAACCATTTTGAAATATACATATGTCTAATGCTTTTCTTGGTTCCCTTCTGATAATCCAAGGTTAATATTTTCAGTAATAAAAATTGAATTTGATGCTATAAGGGGTTTCTTTCCTCTACTCAACTCTAACCTGACGGTAAAATCCGCTCACAACCCATGTACAACATTCATGTACACACACAATCGGACACCTGTTAACTTTTCAAAATTTCAGTTTCCGCAGGCTTAAGTCATAATACTGCATGCTGTTAGTGTGTTTATGATTCCAAAACATTTCATGCTTTCACGTACCAACAACTACAAGTTATTGTTGAAGTTATTAATTACAATTCTCTCTTTTCATATACCACCGGCGCGTGAACAACTAGATAAATATGCACTGTCCAGTTAATTTCGTCTGCGAGTCTGCTTCTAAATTAATGAGTTAATTTTGGTGGCATAGGAAAATTAAGTTTTTAAACCATGTGTTGTTTCTTGGTATGCTCACTATACTCGCTTTCGATTGGGTACGAAGCCATGCATTTTATTTTGCTGCCGGTTTCGGTTCTGAACCATCATCAACGGCAGCTGTACAACGTACAATAGAATGCCGTTGATGATGGTTCATAACTGAAACCAGTTACAAAAAAAAATAACATTTTTGCAGACAGCAAAGTTACCACTTTTTTTTAAATTTGTACTTGCTGTTGACCATCGCCTAAGCAAGACGGTCTGATTGTGAAAGCAATGTACTATAATAACTACTACGTTGATTTTGATTTAACAAATGATTTACATGAAGCGAAATATGAAACATTTAAGCAATGGGAAACCAGAGTGAATGGTGTTAATTTAAAGCAGAACATATACAGAGGAAGCATTATTAGGGGAGCCAGGGCTGGCGCTATTATTTCCGAGATCCGGGTTAACGTTCCTAGATCGCCCACACAAAATTTTTATTTTTAACTACGGTGATTTGGATCAATTCCGAAAATTTTAACGGAAAAATCAAACAATGTATTTTTATGAAACTTTTTTAATGATTGCAGTTTACATAAATTCGATGCTTTGCAAAATTATACTATCTTTCTAGTTTTTTTTATGTGTACTCTTTTATAATCTCGGTATAATCTAATGAGTGAGCTTACTCTGACTTCGTTGTGATCAGAAGTAGTCGAACAAGCTGCTCTTGCCCCATTGTATTTCTTAAACAATTTATTCGTAACTCTTGCAAGAAAACTGAGTTACCATCCTGCCTGGGAAACAGTAACAGGCAGAGTGCAGAAAATCCGTAAGACTTTCATTATACTTGGAGACAGTATATGATATTAAAACTATCCTAACGACGAGCGCTGAGAAGGCACAGAGGGGGAAGTGGCTCAGACCCAAAATTAGCTGCATGCCTCTTTCGTAACTTTCAAATTCCACTTATTACATTCTATGCTGTACAGAGATGACATGTTTTCTATGCACTCTGATTGTGTAGAATCGTCTAGGCTTGTATAGTTCCATAAGAACCCAGACGTGTCCGTCATGCTGTATGTACCAGCATGACTAGTGTCCTACAACCGTATCTAGAATATTTACTATCAAAATCAATCTTGATCACAATTTATTTATTACGTTGACTGGTTTCGAGCACTACTGTGTTCATCTTCAGACCAATGAGTAAGAACCTCCTTCTGTAAATCAGTAGGATTTACCACCAGAAGGAGTTTCTTACTCATTGGTCTGAAGATGACCACAGTAGTGGTCGAAACCGGTCACCGTAATAAATAAATTGTGATGAAGACTCAAGACTGTTTTTGATAGTAAATATTTGTAACACATTGATCACTGTGCACTCCCACAATGTATTCAAAAGTAATGTATCTAGAATAACACTGAAAATATTTAGCTTGAAACTGTCCTCTGTCCTCAGGTTTAAATGTTTTCCACTGCATCATCCACAAAGCATTTTCTTGTGTCTTTCCGATTCTCTGTGCAGCGTTATTTACATTGGAGTCAGATGACATTCCAATATTTTCTGCTACATTGCAACTTTAAGTGTAAATAGCTTCTCATCTATCTCTTATTTTGTTTAATTCTTCTACTAGAATCTGAATATCGGCACTTGCTTCAAGCGCAACGTTACGTATGTTTATTGCAACTGACACTTTGTTCCACACTGAAGCCATCAAGACATACTGAGATGATTTCAAATACTTCTGAATGGCCTTTACTTCAGTACGTGTCTCTGCAGTCAGACTTAAGTTAAAAGTAAATTCAGTCGCCCCTTGTAATCCTGGCAATCGCTTAGCAAACAGACGCACAGCATCTATCTGTGCACGTTCTCCTTCCCGATAGCCCACGAAGAGACTTCCTTTCTCTGGGGACTAGACTGGGACTTACACGTTACATTCTGGTACCAACACATGGAAATTAAAATACTTTCATAAATACCGTGAAATGGCAAAAGTCATAGGCTATTGATATGCACATATACATATGGCGGTAGTTTTACGTACACAAGGTATAAGAAGGCAGTGCATTGGCGGAGGTGTCATTGTACTAAAGTGATTCATGGGAATCATTCCGAAGTGAATATGGCCACACGGTGGGAATTAAGATTGAACGTGGAATGGTAGTTGGAACTAGACGAATGGGACATCCCATTACGGAATTCATTGGGGATTTCAACATTCCGAGATCCACAGTGTTAAGAATGTGCCGAGAATAGCAAATTTCAGGCATTACCTCTCAACAGCGGGCAACGCAGTGGCCGAAAGCTTTCACTTAACGACCGAGAGCAGCGGCAATTGATTAGAGTTGTCATTACTAACAGACAAGCAACTCCGCATGAAATAACAGCTTAAATAAACGTGGGGCGTACGACTAACGCCTCCGTTAGGCAGCAGACGAACCTAATCGAGTGCCTTCGCTAACAATGCGGCATTGTCTGCAGTGCCCCTCCTGGGCTCGTCGTGACTATATCGGTTGGACCATAGACGGTTGGAAAACCGCTCTCTGGTAGGATGAGTCCCGATTTCAGTAGGTAAGAGCTGATGGTAGGCTTCAAATGTGACGCAGACCCCACAAAGCCATGGGCCCAAGTTGTCAACATGGCACTGTGCAAGCTGGTGGTGGCTCCATCATGGTGTGGACTGGAGTGAAGTGGGTCATCTGGTCCAACAGAACCGATCATCCCCAGGATGCTCGCCACTCTTTGGCGGCGGCGTGCTTGGCTACCACGAAGCCCCAGCCTTTGCTGCACGTTTTTCTTTCTGTGCTGGATGTCTATCCTCTTCCTATTTTCGCCTCCCGTCAGGAACATGTCTGGGGTATTATTGGGAATGTTCTGCATTCTGTTACTGACGTACGAACAGTCTCACCTTTGTTTTTCGCTCCATTTTCATTTTTCTGTTTCACTTTTCCTCTCCTTCTTCCGCTTCGACGTTTGAGGGCCCTTTTCTTTCTTCTTCCTCCCTGTGCGCTGCTGAAGGCCGGCCAACGCGTCTGCCGCGGTAACAAGTGACTGGCTAATGCGTGTGAGGGGGGCCCCCAGTTGGAAGGAGCGCGTCATCAGAGACGCTGGCACTCAAGGGGGATTTCCTTGGGATGAGTCAATCATCATACCACTCAACGGCTACATAATGCAAACGTAATGAGGCTAATAATTCAAAGACCCTTCCCGCTGCACCACAGTTCCTCATGGTCTCACATACTGAAGATGGGCAATCCTTTGCCACAGTAAATCCGTTTATTATTGAGAAAGGTGTTGATGCAATTGCTGGGCCTGTGAAATCCTGCTCTCGTTTATGGGATGGCACTTTGCTTTTGGAACCACCTCTGATGCTCAAGCTCAAGAACTGCTTGCTGCCTCGCTTTGCTATGGTTACCATGTTCGTGTCGAGTCCCATAGAACTTCTTCCCGTGGTGTAATTTGCACCAGGCTGCTCGATGGTCTAACTGAGGCCGAAATCCAATCTTACCTCCCTGATAAAGGTGTCACTGCCATCCATCGTGTAATGAAACAGGTACATTCCTCCTTAGTGCTTACCCACACTCTTTTTCTCACCTTTGATAGAGTAGTGCTTCCTTCCAGGCTCAAAGCAGGCTATGAAATTATCACAGTCCAGCTGTACATTCTGAACCTGATGCTCTGCTACCAGTGTCATCGTTTCAACCACACTAGAACGTCTTGTCGACACCCAGCCAAATGTGTCACCTGTGGTAGGTATGCGCACGAGGGCGATTTTCCATTCTCCCCACTGTATCAACTGCAATGGTGGCTATGACGCCTCTTCTCGGGGTGTATCTTGACGAACGGGCTGTTCAAGAGATCCTTGTAAAGGAAAAGGTACCTTACCCAGTCGCTCGCAAGTTACTGGCTAGTCGCAAATCATGCGTTCTCCCGTCTGGTACCTATAGGTCTGTTTTTGTTACCCCTCGCTCCATGAAGGACATGGCCACACAGATATGCGACCTAAATTTCAGCTCTGAGGTTGGGAAATCCCCCACTCTTAAGGTAGCATCGTCATCTCCCATTCAGCTGTGCAACAAGCCGTCAAACTCTCGCATCAAGGGGCGCAGCCACCAGCTCCACAATTGGTAGGCCTGAAAGGACACAAGGAGTACTCCCATGAAGATTTCCTCCATCGCTCCAGCCAAACACCACCCGAGTCTTCCTCTAACCGGAAGGACTCAAAGTAGTCTACCTTCGCCAACTCGAAGATCCTCTTCGACAGTGTCACCACGTTGTACCCTAGCCTGGGTGACCTCTGTATCGCCAGTGCGCACCACCAACCGTTTTACAGCGTTGGATTACACAGACCGACAGCACAACCACGCGGATGCTTCTGTGGACCCCATGGAGCAGGACCTTCCTGCTTATGTGATCTGTAGTAGCGACTCTACACCGGCTGTCACTCGGCGGCCTCCGAGTTGACACCCTTACATCCCTTCATCATGACTGTCGTCCAGTGGAACGTTCGCGGTCTTTAGTCCCACAAAGAGGTTCAAAAGTGGTTCAAATGGCTCTGAGCACTATGGGACTTAACTTCTGAGGTCATCAGTCCCCTAGAACTTAGAACTACCTAAACCTAACTAACCTAAGGACATCACACACATCCATACCCGAGGCAGGATTCGAACCTGCGACTGTAGCGGTCACGCGGTTCCAAACTGAAGCGCTTAGAACCGCATGGCCACGCCGGCGAGCCCACAAAGAGGATTTGTGGCTGTTTTAGCACTGCAGTATCCCCTTGTACTCTGCCTTCAGCAAACGAAATTGCGACCTCACGAGCACTTTCAGCTTTCACATTACTTCCCGATTCGTTTTGATCTTCCCCCTGAGGTCGGCATTCCATTTCATGGGGACTTCATGCTACTCATATGGGATGACATCCGTACTCAACCCGTCTCCCTGACTACCCATCTTCAAGCTGTTGCAGTTTGCCTTTTCCTTCCCCACCTGACTTTTTCCCTCTGTACCATTTATGTCCCTCTGCCATTCGTTGTCACCAGGGCAGACTTCTTTCAGCTTATTGGGCAGCTATCTTCCCCATTTTTCCTATTCGGTGACTTTAATGCGCATCATCCCCTTTGGGGTTCTCCCAGGACATGTCAGAGAGATGCCCTCTTGTCTGATCTTCTTAACCAACTTAACGTCTCCTGCCTTAACACCAGAGCACCCACTTTCCTTTCCGACTCCTCGCACACCCATTCCAATTTGGACCTATCCTTTTGCACTGCCCAACTTGCCTATCGTCTTGAGTGGTCTGTTCTTTCTGACACCTTCTCGAGCGACCATTTGCTCTCCGTTTGCTGACTCCTACCCCATCCGCGTGCACGCCCAAATGGCAGCTTACTAAGGCTGACTGGAAGCTTTAATCCGCCCTGGCGACCTTCGAAGAACAAGATTTCCCCAGTTGTAATGACGTAGACTATATCACCAACGTTATCCTTACCGCTGCAGAACGTTCCATTCCTCGCACTCCCTTTTTACCACGTCGTCTCCCCGTCCCTTGGTGGACTGAGGCATGCCGCGATGCCATTCGCGCACGGAGACGTGCTCTCCGCGTTTTTAACCGTCATCCCACAGTGGCAAACTGCATTCATTACAAACAGATGCATGCAAAGTGACGTCGCGTTCTTTAGGATAGCAAACGAGCTAGCTGGATATAATTCACTAGTTCTTTTTACAGTTCCAACCCTTCCTTTACCATGTGGGCCAACCTCCGACGGGTCTCGGTGGCCAGGATCCATTACCCCATTTCCGGCCTCACAGTAGCAGAAGATGTTATCGTGGACCTTATTGCTATCTCCAACACCTGGGCCACCATTTTGCGGAAGTTTCGAGCTCTTCCCACTATCCACCTGCCTTCCTCCATCGGAAACGAGCGGAGGAGGCTCGGGCAATACACTTCTCTCTCCGAATTGTGAGTGCTACAATGCCGCCTTTACTATGAGGGAGCTCGATCATGCTCTCAGTTCATACCGGTACTCTGACCCAGGCCTGGGCGCCATCCACATTCAGATGTTGCAGCACCTTTCTCTTGCACGCAAGCACTTTCTGCTTAACATGTTCAACTGCATCTGGGCAAAGGGCACATTTCCTGGACGCTGGCGTGAAGCCACCATCATACCCATTCCTAAGCCCAGTAAGGACAAAAACCTTCCTTCTAGCTACTGCGCCATCTCTCTTACCAGCTGAGTTTGTAAGGCGATGGAACGCACGATTCATGCCCAGCTGGCATGGTGGCTCGAGTCTCGCAATTTACTGACGAATGCACAGTGTAGATTTAGAGCGTGGCTTTTTGCAGTTGACCATCTCGTTACTTTGTCCACCCATGTTATGAATGGTTTTCTGAGGAAATCCCAGATTGTGGCCGCGTTTTTCGATTTGGAGAAGGCCTACGACACCTGCTAGAGAACTGGTATCGTCCGCACCCTTTAAACGTGGGGCTTCTGTGGCCGCCTGCCCTGTTTCCTTCAGGCATTTTTAAAAGATCGAGTTTACAGGGTGCGTGTGGGTTCTGCCTTGTCGTCTTCTTTGCTGTCGCCATTAACCATATCATGGCCTGTTTCCCACCAGACACCTCCGGCTCCCTTTTTGTTGACGATCTTGCCATCTATTGCAGTTCTCCACGGACCTGTCTCAGTGAGCGGCGTCTTCAGCGGTGTCTTGATCGTCTTTACTCCTGCAGCATCGACAGTGGCTTTCGTTTCTACTGACAAAACCGTCTGTATGTGGTTTCTCCGACCCTCTTTACACCTTGGGGCTGTTGTCCTTCCGTTCGTTGAAACTACAAGATTCCTGGGGCTCATGCTCGGTAGGAAATTCTCTTGGTCCTCAATTGTATCTTACCTGGCAGCCTGCTGTATGCGCTTCTTCAATGCCCTACGTGTCCTCAATGCTACTTCCTGGGGTGCCGATCGAATCACCCTCCACTGTTTGCACCGATCCCTTCTCCGTTCGAAACTCGACTATGGGTGCTTTATTTATGCATCTGCACGCTCATCCCTCTTACGCCGTCTCAACACTATTCACCATCGTGGCATCCGTTTGGCCACGGGCGCCTTTTACACCAGCCTGGTTGAGAGTCTGTACACTGAAGCTGCGGAATTACCACTGTCCTACCCCCGTGACTTTCTCCTCAGCCGGTGTGCATGCCATTTGTCTGCCATGCGTGGCCAACCATACTATGCCTCCTTCTTTGATGATTCCTTTGATCGTCAGTCTGGGGATCGTCCTTCTTCTCTACCTCTGGAGTCCACTTTCGGCACTTCCTACAGTGGCTTAACTTCGCACTACCTGCACCTTTCCCGGTGGGTGTGAACTCTTCGCCACCTTGGCTTCGTTAAACGGCCCATTTTAACCTTAGCCTTCATTCGCTTCCTAAGGATAGTACTCTGGCATCGGTCTATTGCTTGAGTTTCACGACCTTCGCTTGGACCTTTGCGATAGTACCTTCATATACACTGATGGCTCTCGAACGGACCGTGGGGTCGGGTGTACCTTCGTCATTGGCACCCGTGTCTTCAGGTATCGACTTCCGGCACACTCCTCAGTATTTACAGCCGAGCACTTCGTCTTGTATCAGGCCAGAGAGTACATCCGGCGACATAGTCTTTTCAGTTGTGTCCTCTGCTCTTACTCACTCGTGCCCTTCACAGTGTATGTGCGCCGTACACCACCCATCCCTTAGTGCAGCGGGTCCAGGAAAACTGTCACTTGCTCACTCTTGGTGTGATGTTTCTGTCGGTTACTGGCCATGTCGGTCTGCCAGTACACGAGACTGGTGACTCTCCTGCCAAAGCTGCAGTCCTCATACCTCAGCCCACGAGTAACTATATTCCCTCCGATGATCTCTGTGTTGCCGTCTGCCAGGAGGCGGTGTACCCTTGGCATCGCCAATGGTCCTGCCTTTTACAGGAATAAGCTCTGGCTTATTAATCCCCTCCCAGCAACTTGGACGACCTCCTCTCGGCCCACTCGCCGGGAGGAGGTAATTTTAACTCGGCTACGTATTGGGCACTGCCTTTTTAACCATCGTTATTTGCTAAGAGGCACTACCCCACCATTTTGTACACATTGCACCCAAGTTTTAACTGTCCGCCACTTCCTGATGAAATGTCCGTTTTTTGATCTTTTACGTTCCCGTTTGGGTTTGCCGTCTGAGTTATCGGTCGTTTTAGAAAATGACGCGCGGGCTGTCGACCGCGTCTTACTTTTTATCAGCCAAAGCAATATGGCGAAGGCCATTTAATTTTTAGTTTTGGACCTCCATTTCTGTATGGTGGCTTTTTTAGCCCTTTTTCTACGTGCCTGTTTTTAGCTGTCTTCTATTACGTCAGTAGGGATTGATGTATATTCGTTTTTTAACTCCTCTCTGTCTTCGAGTTCTTTAGTTTTGACTTGGGCGCGTGTGACCCCAGTTGTTTTTGCGCCCTAAAACAAAACAAAGAACCGATCATTCACTAGAGACCTTCTGTAGCCATTCACGTACTTCATGTTCCCTAACAGTGATGGAATTTTTATGGTTGACAATGTGCCCTGTCACCGAGCCACAGTTGTTCGCGATTGGTTTGAAGAACGCACTGGTCAATTCGAGCGAATGATTTGGCCACTCATCGAACATTTATGGGGTATAATGGAGAGGCCAGTCAGTTAGTGCACGAAGTCCTGCATCGGCAACACTTTCATAATTGTGGACAGCGACAGAGGCAGCATGGCTCAATATTTCTGCAGGGGAGTTCCAACGACTTCTTGAGTCCATGCCACGTCGAGTTGCTGCATCACACGGGCAAAAGGAGTTCCGAGACGGTATTAAGAGGTATCCCATGACTTTTGTCACCTTAATGTTTTACAACACTTAAACTTATGTAATAATATTTTTTGTTCTACAGTGTCTGATGTGTTCGTTTTGCCTTACATCAAGAGCCGCAGTACTTTGCAATAACATATGTACTTATTACTTACAGGGTGTTTGGTAATTCCCGTTTCAAACATCTAGGGCCTGTAGAAGGGAGTGTGTAACGTAATATTTTGAATAGGAAACCATGTCCACAAACGTACCGTTTCTGTTCTACCACGGTTTCAGTACATATGTTTGACACATGCACTTCTGTTTGAGGCGTTAAGTCAGGCCTGGTGCAGTACTATTATTAGCTAAAGGGAATATAACTTAATCCATCTATAACTTAAGCACAGTATTAACACTTAAACATTAAGTGTTTACATAATTCCAACACAAAAATAACCCACCATGCGTTCATATAGTTCAAGTACTAATACAAACAAATGTGTTTGAGAGACGAGCGAATGTTCCGCTACGTTTCCTTTCGAATTGTTAATTAATAATTGTACTGCGTCACACCTAATTCAATTTCTCAAGCAGAAGTGTATGTGTTAAGCATCTTAACCGAAACTGTCGTAAAATGGGAACGGTACATTTCGAGATGCGGTTTCCGATTCAAAATATTATGTACTCGCTCCCCTATACAAGTATTAGAAGTTTGTAATGAAAATTTCCTAATATCCTCTATGTATAGGTTTTCTTAAAGCTGTCTTGTACGTTCAACTAAGGCCTCCCGTGCTGAGGCTCTTTATTCAAAATCATGTTGGGTCCCCTTCGGGTGCCCGGGCACGGAGTACTTTTACCCAGCTTTCCTCCCTCCCCCGGCTCCCCAAAAGTGGACCTGAGAGAAGCACATTTCTCGTACGCAGCTTGAGCTTCAACCGGAACAAAACGTTTGTTAATCTTATATCTTTTCAGATAAACGACCGATATCCGATTAAACATTTTACCGTAATGAACAAGTCACACCTGTGGCCAAATATAACGACTCTGTGTGTACTCGCTGCGAAGATCTCTCCTGAGCTACGTACAATCTTGTGAGTTATGCTTGAATGACAGTCAAAGTAGAGACAAATACAGGAAATACTGGACACTAAATCAGAAATAAGAAGAGTAATGAAAGTTCCTGGCAGATTAAAACTCTGTGCCGGACCGAGACTCGAACTCGGGACCTTTGCCTTTCGCGGGCAAGTGCTCTACCACTGAGCTACCCAAGCACGACTCACGCCCCGTCCTCACAGCTTCACTTCTGCCAGTACCTCGTCTCCTACCTGGTTCGCAGGAGAGCTTCTGTAAAGTTTGGAAGGTAGGAGACGAGGCACTGGCAGAAGTAAAGCTGTGAGAACGGGGCGTGAGTCGTGCTTGGGTAGCTCAGTGGTAGAGCACTTGCCCGCGAAAGGCAAAGCTCCCGAGTTCGAGTCTCGGTCCGGCACACAGTTTTAATCTGCCTGGAAGTTTCATATCAGCGCACACTCCACTGCAGAGTGAATATCTCATTCTGGAAAAAGAGAAATGTTAAAAAGGAAAAACAAAGCGTTGGATAAAAGATGTGCATATGTAGAGAGGATGAATGAGTGACAACTTACACCATGATAATATTTGTCATAGTCAATGGACAACATATTTTAAGGACTTATCCTAGGAAAATCAACCTCAATTCTCACATGGATGTGAGGTGAAGATGCAACATGTGATGGTGCGTTTCGATATAAAAGTTCTTCAACAGGTTATGATGTGCTGTAAGATGAAGTAGGCTCCAAGATAAGGATCAATATATCCAGGGATGGTGAAGCTTAGTCCACCGAGATTGTTGGAGATGCTATGGAGTCTGTTTGACACAGTATTCAATGGAAATGGTGGTTCATCGAAATGGAAAACATGTCACGTAACACTGGTGCATCAGGAAGGGTGTTGTATTGACCTAAATACGAGGGTTCAAAATGGTTCAAATGGCTCTGAGCACTATGAGACTTAACATCTGTGGTCACCAGACTCCTAGAACTTAGAACTACTTAAACCTAACCAACCTAAGGACATCACACACATCCATGCCCGAGGCAGGATTCGAACCTGCAACCGTAGCGGTCACGCGGTTCGAGACTGAAGCACCTAGAATCGCACAGCCACGCCGGCCGGCAAATACGAGGGTAATCCCAAAAGTAAGGTCTCCTTTTTTTTATAACTACATAAACCTGTTCATTTCTACAATGGTTAACATCAGTTTACAGCTGGAACATTTAACTATTTTTGTGACATAATCACTATTTCTGTCGATGCATTTTTGTAGACGCTGTGGCAGTTTTTGTATGTCCATGTCATACCAGCTCACCGCCATGCTGTTCAGAAAGTTATGAACCTTTTCTTTCACCTCGTCGTCGGAGCTGTATCGCTGGGACCACATTAACGCCGACAGGTAGTATGAGACTCTGAAAAAACTCAAACGGGCAATTCAGAACCTGAGAAGAGGAATGTTGAGCAAGGGCGTACACACTCTCCATGACAACGTTTGCCTGCACATCGCTCGCCAAACCGTGCTCTCCTGCAACAGTTTCAGTGGAACAGAATCACCCACCCACCCTACAGTCCTGACTTGGCGCCCAGTGACTATCACCTGTTCCCTAGGTTAAAAGAACATTTGGCCGGAAAGGGAGCGGCGAGCTGGTATGACATGGGCATACAAAAACCGCCACAACCTCTACAAAAATGCATCGACAGAAATGGTGATTATGTCGAAAAATAGCTGAATGTTCACGCTGTAAACTGATGTAAACCAATGTAGAAACAAACAGGTCTATGTACTTGTAAAAAAGTAGGAGACATTACTTTTGGGATTACCCTCGTAACTGTAGGGTATTGGTTGTGATCGCTCTTGTTGGAAAACAGTACTCGAGGGTACTGAAAGATCTGGTAGAGATAGAAACAAGCAGCAAGAATACTAATGAGGATTCCGAGCAGGAAGGTCGCTAATGGACAACATCTTTACAATGAAACTAGTATGTGAAAAACGCACAATTGCTAGACAGGAGACGCATGAGAACAATGTGGGAAAAACACAAAAATGCTGGAGTGGAGACACACGTTGCGTTGATTGACCTAGAGACAGCGAATGATAAAGGACCCCCAACGAACTATGGGAAAAGTTGAAAAAGATATAGTTGGATCAAAGATTGCTAAGGGGTGTTATGAAATTATATGAAAATAACACAGCAAGAGTCAGCATTGGGAATAGTTGGTCAGAAAAATTAGAGCTGAATAAGGGTCTTCGGCAAAGATGTGTGCTGTCACCGAATCTCTTTAACTATATCCAGGTGCAATCAAATAGACTTGACCTCAGATTATGAGAGTGACAGTAGAGGACAGCAAGAAATTTAGACTGTTTTTGGCAGAAGATGGGGATGACAAGAGCTATAGGAAAGAAATCTTAAAGAGGAATACAATAAGGCTGGCATGTAGATGGGCAGGAAGAAGTGTGAGTACTTGGTCGCAGTTGGAAAGGACAAAGTTAATAATTTAGAGATAAGATGGAGAAGTGACTATAGGTTTGGGAAAGGCGAAACAGCTTGAGGTATCATTTAATAAACAGAGCACAAGCGACGGTGAAATCACTTGTAGGGTTAATGCGGAGCTGTAACAAGGGTAATGAGCTACATTCTGTGCGATAGAATGTTAAGAAGAACAAAGAAACAGATGTATAACACTATAGCTCAGAATATAATTTTGTACGTAGCAGAAGCCTGGGACATTATCAAAAACGTGAATAAATAAAGAATAAATAAAAAATGAAGTGACTGCCTCTGAGACCAAGCTGTACCAGGATGGATAGGATTAGAAATGACGTAATTCGACAAAGGGTGATGATGGATAGGGATATTTGTGACGGCATCCAACAGAAACAGCTGATGTGGTTCACTGATAAATAGGATGATAGGATGAATGAAGACAGAATACCAAACAGGATACTGCGATGGATACCCTCCCAGCGGAAGGGAAGGGGTTGCCGACGACGCAACTGGCATTATGATGAAGAAGCAGTACGAACAATGAAAACGAACGTTGAGGAAAGTCAAGACAGAAGAAGATGGCAACTGGGGCAGAGAAAAGGCGCCAGGCGTAGATAAACCCCAAAAAGAAGAAGTAGACGTTCTATCGGCTCCAGATCTAGGGACCTTGGTAGTAACGAGAGTACTTCAGCATCACGCAGACAATTCCTAGAGACACGTGTCATTTGTGGGGGAACATCTTCCCGTTGAAAACTGCCACCACGATATCTACAGCTACATATATACTCCGTTACCCACCAAGCGGTGTGTGGCGGAGGGCACAATTCGCGCCAAAGTCATTTCCCCCCCCCTCCTCTGTTCCACTCGCGGATCGCTCGAGGGAAAAACGACTGTCTGAACACCCCAGTACGAGCTCTTATTTCCCTTATCTTCGATTGATGATCATTACGCGATTTGAAAGTTAGTAGTAATAATATATGCTCTACATCCTCGGTGAAGATAGGATTTCGGAATTTAGTGAGCAGCCCCTTCTGTTTAGCGCGTCGTCTATCTGCAAGTGTGTCCCACTTCAAACTTTCTATGAGATTTGTAACGCTCTTGCGATGGCTAAATGTACCAGTCATGAATCTTGCCGCTCTTCTTTGGACCCTCTCAATCTCTTGAATCAGACCCAACTGGTAAGGGTCCCATACAGACGAACAATACTCTGAGACTGGACGAACTAACGTATTGTAAGCTATTTCCTTTGTTGAAGGACTGCATCGCTTCAGGTTTCTACCAATAAACCACAATCTAGATTTCGCCTTACCCCTTACTTGTGCAATCTGATCATTCCATTAGAGATCATTTCGAATAGTCACACCCAGATACTTGACTGATGTTACTGCTTCCAAAGACTGATCATTTATTTTGTACTCATACATTAATGGGGGTTTTCGCCTTGTTATACGCAGTAGGTTAGACTTACTAATATTGAGAGATAACTGCCAGTCATTGCACCTGGCATTTATTTTCTGCAAATCCTCACTGATTTGTTCACAACTTTCGTGTGATACTACTTTCCTGTAGACTACAGCATCATCGGCAAACAGTCTAAGGCCGCTGTAAATACCATCAGCCAGATCGTTTATGTAAATCGTAAAAAGCGGAGGACCTATTACGCTGCCCTGGGGCACATCTGAAGTTACTCTCATTTCTGTTGAAGTTACCCCGTTCAGGACGACATACTGCTCCCTGTCTGTTAGAAAACTTTCTATCCAACCGCATATATGATAGGATAGACCGTAAGAGCGCACTTTTTGGAGCAAGCGACAGTGCAGAACTGACTGGAACGCCTTTCGAAAGTCGAGAAATATGGCATCAAACTGGGAGCTGGTATCTAGAGACTGTTATCTTCGTACGTGAGGTAAAACAAGAGGACAAGGTATGTCCGAGACGTAAATTGCGCCTTAAGATTTCCCTCAGTCTCTAGAAGCCCTCTCCTTAAATCATATCCGATGGATCCCCACACTATGACACCAGGAATAACACTACCAAGTCACTGCACGATGTGGCAGAATGGGATCTCCCTCCCAGTCAGCGCCATACTTGCTGACGATGGTCATTCGTGGCAGTTAGTGGTGTGGTGTCAGCGGGCTGCCTATGCATGGAACGGCACGAATAATTGCCTAGTCGGGCTGTAGCTAGTCTCCGACCAGTGGTGCTGCGAGACACAGAGTGTTGCGCGGAATCCAGCCAGAGGACATATTAGCCAGTTTTGATGTGATACCACTGTTGACTATGGTTCCGCTCAGTGACGTGTTGCAACAGCTGAAATGGATTTTTCTTCCCTATATCGCTGAACTATTTGAATACTGGTTCTCTATGACGTATTTCAAATAAAACCATGAGTTCTACGAACAGACGGATGGCGAGACTACGGGAAGCCCATTAAGCCCAGTTATAGCGAATTTCTTTGGGGAAATATTCGAAGAGCAACCACTGGAAACTGCCGACAAAAAGCTGAATATCTGGTTCCGCTACATAGATGATAGTTCGTTTTGTGGAACCGTGTCAGAGAGGAACTAGGTCGTTTTCACAGCATTTGAACGCGAATAATCCGAAGATTCAATTTACTATGAAGGAGGAGGCAGGCGAATATTGCGTTTTCTTTATGTGCTAGTTTTCAAGAAAGAAAATGGTACCTTAGGGCACCCAGTTTACCGAAAACCCACCGATGCAGACCGTTACCTACACCTGGATTCGAACCACCACACGCAACAAAAGCGAGGCATCATAAAAATGTTGGTGGAGAGAGCACGGAGCATCAGAGAACCATAACTGCTTTAAGCGGACTTAAAACATCTCGCCAATGCATTGTACAAGAATAGTTATTCGTCCGCTGAGGTAAAAAAAATAGCGTTAAGACCGGCGCGCAAAAATCATAGCGATGTACAAGCATCTGTGAAATCGAAAGTCTTTCTGCCTTTCGGATGGCCGCTGTGGCCGAGCGGTTCTAGGCGCTTCAGTCCGGAACCACGCGGCTGCTACGGTCACAGGTTCGAATCCTGCCTCGGGCATGGATGTGTGTGTGATGTCCTTAGGTTAGTTAGATTTACGTAGTTCTAAGTCTAGGGGGCTGATGACCTCAGATGTTAAGTGTCATAGTGCTCAAAGACATTTGAGCCTACCTTTCGTTAAGAACGTAGGTGACGGCACAGCTACCCACTCGGAAGACAGAGCATCATCTAAAACTGACAAAGGATGCTAGCAAACCGCTGGGAAAACAGGAATTTATAGGATTCCGTGTAGCTGTGGGAGATGAGTGTAGGTACTGCAAAAAGAACGGTTAATAAAGGACTAGAAGATCACGAGGACAGCTGTATAAGGGGAGAAATGACAGATCAGTTGCTGCGGAACAGGATATGCACCCAGGGGATCACCACATTTATTTTGATAGAAGTACTGGCAACCACAAAAGGATATCATAAAAGGATATACAGAGAGGCCATAGAATTTCAGTACGAAGGATGAGGCCGTGAAACTGAGCGAAATGTGGAGCCCGGCGCTGAAAGTGATATATACCGGTCTTCCGCCATGGGATGAAACCAGCAGAGAACGACGGTAACCGACAACGACGCACAGGCATTCGAAGCATGTGACGTGATACCGCTGAGCGGGAGCACGTGTAAACTGAATTTTGCTGCAGCGTGTAGCGAGACAGTGTATGAAACACTCAAAGAAGCTAAGGGCCCCCTTCATAATGTCCTACACAGGTGCGTAGGAAACGTCGGGTTTTAATGTGAAGTCCAACCGACCGCGGAATAATAGCCCGAAATATTTTATTAACTGTAACATTTCCGGCCCTTAAAGTTTACATTTTACAAAGGCATGGAATTCGTTACTTGTTCTTCGATGGCAGGTGCAGATGTGTAGAAATCACGAAGTGCTTGGTGCACAAGTACGGCGATCCTCCGTACATGACCGACCGGAATCTTAACGAAGAAAAGCCTGCTCACACGTTCCAATGCAGTCCAACATCGGGCCTTTGTGACGTCCCAATGGCCCAAAAACTGTTACCCATGGATTTCAACTAGCCCTTTTCTTTTTACCTACTTGATCCTCTGCCGCCTTCACTACTTCATCCCTTAGAGCTACCCATTCTTCTTCTACTGTATTTCTTTCCCCCATTCCTGTCAATTGTTCGCTTATGCTCTCGCTGAAACTCTGTATAACCTCTGGTTTAGTCAGTTTATCCAGGTCCCATCTCCTTAAATTCCCACCTTTTTGCAGTTTCTTCAGTTTTAATCTACAGTTCATAACCAATAGATTGTGGCCACAGTCCACATATGCCCCTGGAAATGTCTTACAATTTAAAACCTGGTTCCTAAATCTCTGTCTTACCATTATATAATCTATCTGATGCCTTCTAGTATCTCCAGGATTCTTCCATGTACACAACCTTCTTTTATGATTCTTGAACCAAGTGTTAGCTATGACTAAATTATGCTCTGTGCAAAATTCTGCCAGACGGCTTCCTCTTTCATTTCACTCCCCCAATCCATATTCACCCACTATGTTTCCTTCTCTCCCTTTTCCTACTCTCGAATTCCAGTCACCATGACCATTAAGTTTTCGTCTCCCTTCACTACCTGAATAATTTCTTTTATCTCATCATACATTTCATCAATTTCATCATCATCTGCAGAGCCAGTTGGCATATAAACTTGTACTACTGTAGTAGGCATGGGCTTCGTGTCTTTCGTGGCCACAATAATGCGTTCACTATGCTGTTTGTAGTAGCTTACCTGCACTCCTATTTTTTTTATTCATTATTAAACCTACTCCTGCATTACCCCTATTTGATTTTGTATTTATAACTCTGTATTCACCTGACCAAAAGTCTTGTTCCTCCTGCCACCGAACTTCACTAATTCCCACTATATCTAACTTTAACCAATTCATTTCCCTTTCTAAATTTTCTAACCTACCTGCCCGATTAAGGGATCTGACATTCCACGCTCCAATCCATAGAACGCCAGTTTTCTTTCTCCTGATTACGATGTCCTCCAGAGTAGTCCCCGCCCAGAGATCCGAATGGTGGACTAGTTTACCTCTTGAATATTTTACCCAAATATATATATATATATATATATATATATATATATATATATATATATATATATATATATAAAGAATTTAATTGAAAAGAAATAAATCAGTTTATATTTGGACATGTATTTTAACATTGATCATTGTTCCGTTAAAATTTCAGCGTATTAAACTTGATTCATAACTAAATTGGTGCCTTATTTAGGATTGTGAAAATGTGAGTTTGTAATTTTATGGAACACATCAAATATGGAGCCAAGATTGGGAGACTGCATATAACTCTGCATTCATAAAATAACACACAAAGAACTTTGAAACATATGCAAGAGGAAATTAACCACAACCAATCGATTCAATTTTCACCCAAAGAAGTTACGTTCGTAGCGCAATCCTGTCCATCATGAAATTACCACACGCTGGTATACTAAATTCGTACTAACTCTTTGTGAAATCTTCCCGAAAAGAATAGCTGAGGGCTACTTTGATTCTTACACCACATGCTTCACATGGTCAACTTGGTGTACACAAAGAGTGTAACTCCACAATAATTTTGATAATTAAAATAAATTACATCGAAACACAATTTACTAAAGAAAAACCTCGAACTGGTTACTATCGTCTTACTATTAACCTGATGCGTCAAACAAGTGTATAAGCACGTGGTACTGGTCTCACAAAGTACACCCCACGTGGCTTGAAGATAAAGAAAAGTTGCTATGTTGAAAAATATTGTCAAGACGAGACGTTATAATCTCACGCACATTCGTATTTAAGATTGATGATCTTAGTTAGAGTTACTGATCAACACGTGGTTCCACTTTACTCACAAAGTAGTGACAAAGCAACTACTGGAAGATATTCTGAACTTCACACTCGAATTACACTGCGTTGCAATTTAAGATAACATAAGATATTTTAGATCTAAACCTGAATCAAAGGTGATTAAATTTTCAGTTAGGCTGAACTTGAGAAATTCATTGTGCTACAGACTTAGCAGAGACGCGCTTAGCGGGAGATCTTACCACTTCAGACGCTCTCCGCAGACAGACTGACATGGGCCCCTACTGAGGGTGCCTCACAGATACAAACGGAAGTGACCAGAGAGGCAGCTTCCTATTCCAACATGACAAGGAACGGACAGGACCATAGCAAGAATAGAAGCCGAATATTTCTGAAAAACTTCCACACTCTGCTTATCAAACCACTTACTAAGCACAATCAAGAAATAACATAATCTAATATGAACCCAACAAATGCATGTAATAATATACAACATAAAAATCTTAATTCCACCTTTGTTATTTGTAAATGTATGAATTACTGCTTTGTATAAATGTGTTAGGTTTATTATCTTCAATACTGCCTATAACCAAAAAAAATTAGTATACATCGTACTTAGAATACTTCTATCACCCAAATCAATGTTTAGTAAACAGTAGCTTAGCTAGAACCTCAAAATTTTCGTAAAATATAACTCTGTCCATAGATTAACTGCTTGTATGTAAAAAAAAAAAACGAAAAACGAAAACAAAAAAAACTGTCAAACGACAACATGGCGGATAACGCAGTGCGCTTGTGTAAAATACGTGACAAAAAGTGTTTGTGCTGTTACAAAAAGAAGAAAGGCCAATAAAAAAACAAGGAGAGGAAAATGTAAGTAAAATGAACAACTGATAGTGCGTAACTTTAAATTCGCGAAATTGAAGCAAATGATTGGAATCGTTGCTTTTGCACAGGTCAGCTGTAGCATCCAAACTGCTGTCGATATTTTACCACTGTAGAAACTGAAGATACATGTAATTTGCCAGCTGAAGATGGGTGCAAACCCGAAATGCATATTGGCATAAATAAAATGCATTGCAAAAAAGTGGCTGGTCGCTGTATTTTTATAGTAAAATATAATTACATGAATTTTGTCAATGAACAAATCATGAATCCCCAAAGATCCGGTCTGCGCTGAACGTTATCGAAACTAAAGCTGATTGAACCTTTTCTTGGAACATGCTTGGAACTCATGGCGAACTACGCCGCTGCTAACGAACACATACAGCAGCTAACGCTACGGGCAAATAAACGATGCAACGCACACGAAGACACAAAGAAGACTGGGGAAAGGCTGTCCAGACTCGCGCGACGGTGCGGTGAGGAGATAAAGTAACAACCTTCCCGTTCGAGGCAGAACTTACCACTAAGCTACCCGAGCACAACTCACAGCCAGACCCAAATTCACCTATATCGTCAGTCTCCAATCGTACATTCGTTGCGTATACTCCCATACAGGGGTGAACATTTTAACTGAAAGTGTTGTCGGATGAATGACCGAAGGAACGCTGCAGGGTACTTCTGAACAACATAAGCACAGCAACATCGTATTTATTCGCCAGTAGCCTAAGGGTAAGGCGACAGCTAGCAACAAGCGTAAAATCCGCTTTCGAGTCCCGGTCCTGCATGAATATTCATTTTCGTCATCCCATATGCAGCTTATGGTTGTCCACATTGACAATGGCGAATACATTTCGTGTATTACACAACGGCTGCATTTACCACAGTGCCTGTCTCTTCGGACATGCATACAAGTCCGAACGAACATTGCATCGTACTTCTGAACAACAGTCACTGGAATATCAAATTACACGATTCGACCAGTGGACCAGACGGAAACCCCCAGCGAAGCCCCTTTCAAACTTTGAGAGTTTCTAATGACGCTATCTCACACGATTACACGGCGTATCCCAGTATTTTACGTAATTGCCTATTTTTTGCTTTGCTCCTGAGCGCGCGAAAAGCATAGATCTTCACTAATTACGTTGGCAGTGTCAATATTTTTCATTTTATCGTTACGCATTTTTATATATTTCACCATAATAAGGTATTTAAACTGTAGGATGAGTACAGTTACATGTTATTGCTTTTTTCGTCATTATTCACACGTCTATACGGTCTCCGCAGACGGTTCCATTAACAAATTTTCGAAAACGACCTACCCTAAAAACTGAAGAAAGGAAAAATCAGATTCTAGTACAGTAACACGTGGTTGATTACCCTTTTGAGTTGGATTGTTAAGAACGTGCTTCTATTTAATATTTTGAATTTCTGAATTTCATCTCTCAAAACAAAAAGCATATACTACAAAGAAACTCTGAGTAACGTTGTAGTATTCATTTTCGTGAGGAGATAAGGGCTTCGTGTACTGTCGAGAGTGGTAGGACGAACAAAAACTTGGGACCCACTATTTTCCGACTACTAGCGACTTCTACCACTTCAGAACTATGGAGATCGTGTACCAAGAAATGTCTGTCAAATAGTTCTTCGCAAGACCTCACGAGTATAAGTACTCATAATGCTTCCTGTTCGATAAAAATTATCATCTGAATTAAGGCCTTGACATATGATGGACAACCCTTTCACTACTGATGGAAAGATTGCTCTATGTCGGTCGTTCAAAAAGCTGATCGGGTGCTCTATGAAATAACATCTTTAGCATACACACACACACACACGCACACAGAGAGAACAAAGTAGTGCAATCGGTTAAGAACACTCGATCATCATCGTTTTCTTTGGGCCTCTGTCCCACTTCCACGTGGGGTCGGCCTTGTTACTATGGATTAGGCGATGTTAGTGTCAGGGGGTAGCCGGATGCCCTTCCTGTAGCCACCCTGTACCCCCTTCGCCGGATTTATTGTACCCCAGCTGTCTGTGGCTAGTGTAAGCCATGAAATAGTGTGAACGTTTTCAAATGTCTGCGAGTCGTGTAATTGAGTCGGGACGTGGGGACTAGCCTGACGTTCACCTAGTGGGATGTGAAAAACCGCCTAAAACCACATTCAGACCGGCCAGCATACTGGCCCTAGTCGTTAATCCGCCGATCCGGGGACGGCGCGCCTACCCGAGTCCACGAAGCATCCCATAAGCGCTCTCAGCTAACCTAGTGGGTCAGATGCAGAACACTTTAAACGGCGCAAATGAATTTTTCCATGGTATGTGCTCTCCTTTGGCTACTGCGAACATACGATGGTACAAATATCTGAAAACGTACCGCTGGCAATATATTCCTAACAAACCTGAATTAACCAGAAATTATTTAGATTTTTATTACAGGACTCTCTGGAAAGTGTGCGGTGTTATGTTAGTAACCACCATAAATGGATACACGTCGACGAAACAACGGACGCTAGCGTATTCTATCCTTATTTAACCCAATTCACCTGTCGCTCAAAAGCTGCAGTGCGTCGGCGAAGAAGTGCCCGGCAGCTACCCATAAGAAAATCAAACAATTCCATACACCACGAAAGCGTATCTTATAACCCCGCATCGTGTGTCGTCCACTAGAGAACTACTGTCTGAACTAGTGTTGCCACTTACGTATGGCCTAATGTGCTGCAGTACGAAGACTGAAGTTGTTGGGTTTTGTGATGAAAATTTTTAAGCCGTAAAATGTGTGATTGATTCATTTCCGAGAGAATCTTCAGTTTCAGTACGAGACGCGCAAAATACTTCCACTGAACCTTAAATCGAAAAAAGCTCTGGGTACATCCATAGCAAGTTCGGCTTCCTTGCCAGAGGCATTAATGTATTAAAATCTGTCGGGTTGCCTTTGCACAATAGGTTAGAAATTAACGAAAACGTTAAATGCAAGCGGACGACATTTGATTTGACAGACAGAGCTCGGTGAATACGATTGAAGCTGTTTTGGCATTAAGTCTACGATACTCGCCTATTGCTGCCATCTGCAATATCCTCGGTGGACGAGAGAAAGACACTCCAGCGGGCATCTGTCTTTGAATATTTCACCTCGTAAAATTTGCACCATAAACGTCCTGCGACGGTGAGACATCATTTTCCTCCTATAAAAATATTCTTTCTGGTCGACGACGTTTTATGACTGCAGAGAATTTGGACAAGTACCTAGCTATTCAATGATCTTCAGAATGAAAGTTAAGGTGGGTATAGGATACCTTAGTAATTTCGTCGAAAATGAACATTTTAATAAACAAATGTAACACAAAATAATTTTATTTTATTGTTTTACTATTTAAAATAAGTAACGTAGCATGTACCTTCTTCTACATCTATATCTACATGGATTCTCTGCAAATCACGTTTTGAAGTGCCTGGCAGACGGTTCATCGAACCATCTTCACGATTCTATATTATTCCGATCTCTTATAGTGCGCGGAAAGAACGAAGACCTATTTCTTTCCGTACGAACTCTGATTTGCCTTATTTTATCATGGTGATCGTTTGTCCCTATGCAGGTCGGTGTCAACAAAATATTTTCACATTTGTAGGAGAAAGCTGGTGATTGAAATTTCGTGAGAAGATTCCGCTGCAACGGAAAACGCCTTTGTTTGAATGATGTCCACGCCAAATTCTGTATCATTTCAGTGACACTCCCTCCCCTATTTCGCGAAGGAACTTAACAGCTACTGATTGTTTCATTTTCCTATAAAACTTTATAACGGCTCCTAGTTGCTTTGTGGTGTGTAAATAAATTAAACGATTTCCAGAAACGGATGTCAAAAAATACGAGCCCGTTCAAGATTAACAAAATGAATTTCGTTCTCTTTTTCTGTTGCATGTATTATATTTGGCCTGTTACGCCTAATTACAGAAATTAGTATAACTCATCCATCTCGATTTGGGTTTTCCTCTGTTTCTCCGACCTGTTAGTTTGTATTTACTTTTCAGATTTGCTAATATCTCACTCCCATAACACTGACACAATTTTGTATTCTTGTACCTTAGTCGTAATCATGGTATTATTTCTGTATTTTGTCTTCGATTTCACCTTGTGTATTTTTTCATAGCACTGAACCACTTCATTTCGTCACTTTGGATTTTCAGTATGTCCTCTTTTGTTACCAAAGTTTGTCTCCAACACATGACTATTCGAACCGACAATGTTTTGCGGAATTGAAGCAGTGTTGTTTCTCGATCATTTTCGTTTCGAAGGAATATTCATGTAATAGTACCATTTACCAATTGAAATTTCTCTACATTTGATACACTGGATACCGTTATTGTAGTCATCTTTCTAAAGTTTGGTTTGATACAAGCGCCCGCGTTATCTATATTGGAGCTTCTTGCTCACGTGGAATATAAAGGCTGCAGTTTCTCTTGCTGTCAATCGTGTGTCAGTGCTTAAATAACAAGGTCATACTAGTTAATGTTACAAAACGAGATCAGTCAATCATCCTGGCTATCGCACCAGTAACTACTGTAAAGGCTGCTACACCCCTATTGCAGCCATATGTATCGTATCCTAAGTATTTCAGTCTTGCTTTTGTTATTATTTTTCCATTTGCTATAAGCTACTAATCCCAATTGAATTTAATTAATATGCTGTTGTTAAGGCTATTAAGGTACTTTTGCTGCCACTTATTGCTGCATTTATTCATGTAATATCACACTCTTGTACATTATTTGGAAAAAAATTGAAAACAACGATGTTTGTTTGCTACAAATCCACGTTGCGTATCACATGATTCAGTTTCACGCTGAGAATTGAAATGTAGTTTGACGTACATCTCGCTATAGCAGAATCGAGTTTTAAAACGTTTGTACTTGTATCACTTTATTGGTCCACGGATTCATTTTACAAATGAGACACTTGTATTATGATACTCTTGCCTTACTTGTCCGTGTACAGACAATCATAACTTTGACAAAGAAACCCAGCCGCAAGGAGTGGCCGCGTGGTTTGAGGCGCCATGCCACGGATTACGCGGCACATCACGCCGGAGGTTCGAGTCATCCCTCGGGCATGGATGTGTGTGTTGTAAGTAGCATAAGTTACTTTAAGTAGTGTGTAAGTCTAGGAACCGATAACGTCAGCAGTTTGCTGCATTAGGAATATTTGAATTTTTATTTTTTATTTTTTTACAACCGCCATCAAACAGACAGTTGTGTACCAACAATACTCTGCAGACCACAGGCTCGATACTTCACCGATGTTAAAAAACAATGCTTTTTTATTGATTAATCGGAAAGTAAGTGGGCTACGTCATTAATGATCCGGGAACAGACAATACAATAGCATCCTACACGTACATGAAGTACGACTCAGATAAATTACCAACTAATTACACCAAAAAAAGTATTGAAATATGGTTAAAGGTGTATTTGAAAGAATGACGATAAGATAACAATAGCAATAAGGAAAAAACATTTCCTGCAACAAATATTCAATGACAGTTGTTGCCGTTCTGTTCTTTAATTTACATTCAACAACACTTCAAGCGACACACCCACAGCGCACAGTGAAAATGTTTCTGCAAAAAGTTAAAATCAATTTATTCTCTGGATACAAATATTGATTGATATTGTCCTTTTTTAAAATTAATTCCTTGATTAATGCAGTCATTTGAAGATTTGTTACTAGTGATTAAGTTTTGCACAACGTTTTAGTTCACTGTATTTTACTACAATAAAAGAGTTAGTTTACAAAATTAAAAAAAAAAAAAAGATTAGCGTTCCTCGATTTAGTGCGGATGGTCTGGGTTCGATTCCCGGTACCTCTTCAGTCGTTTTCTGGGTTAGAGAGGTCTCTAATGGTGTCTGCTCAGCCTCGAGAGGCCAAATAAGGATCTGCTTGAATAAAGAAGCAGCAACATCACCGGAATGCATGTCCTGAGAATAATGGCTGGAGGCTTTGACGACGTTCTGATCACATGCCCCACGATCATAGATCGCACCTCGTACTGCCTTGTAGGCGCAGTCTGCAGTCGGACCAGGCCTAAGGACGAATCCGTGAGCGGTATTTACGTTGATACAGGGTGGAGCACGAAAAACCAGCACCGAGTAGTAGACTGCTCATTGCCGCCCACCTGTTGTCATCAGTTCAGTTAATATAGGTCTTTCCATTAGCTCATCTGTTATTTCTTTACTATCTAATTATTACATGCTTATCTGTTTGTTGTTGTATCTGCTCGTGGCGGGCAACAGTTCGTGCGTAATTAGCAAGCAGTTTGTTCTCGGGGCCAGTTTTTCGTGTGCCACCCAGTAGTTTTCATATGACACAGCATTTAAAATATCCGTTCAAAATTAATAATACCAATATATTTTGTAAAACTGTACTTCCTCTGCTGAAAATTGGTCTTTTCTACATTAATTTCGTACTTTGATTAAAAATAATGGCTCTGAGCACTATTGGACTTAACTACTGAGGTCATCAGTCCCCTAAAACTTAGAACTACGTAAACCTGTCTAACCTAAGGACATCCATGCCTGAGGCAGGATTCGAACCTGCGACCGTAGCGGTCGCGCGGTTCCAGACTGTAGCACCTAGAACCGATCGGCCATTACGGCCGGCTATTTTGATTTCACATTAATTTTTGTCGACTATTACTGGGCTTCTATATAATCAGCCGTATTGTTTAGGAAAAAACAGTTAAGTACCTCATACTTACGTATTTCTTATTTTAATGTATTAGCTTGTGCTTTTATGAAAAATAATTTGTTAGTAAACAAAAAACCTCTCATTATCATCAGAAAATGTCATCCCACAGCACAGCAGGCAAACGTTTTCTTAAAATGAAATTATCACTTATCGAGTACTTCACTACTCGTCTGGATCAAATACTGCATTAAATCATAACTGAGGCAATTATATTTCCATGCGATTAAGGCGTCGTTTATTTATGTTTGGACCGAACAGTAGAGTTCATTGTTTCACTTCCTGTCTCTTGAAGGCTCAACTGTTCGCTAAAATGTTTACCCTGGTCGTTGCTTCGACATTCCCGACAGCTTCGTAGAGTTTTGCGTGTTTCCAGGGATCCCCCACCTAATTACCATGCCCAATAGACAGTCTGACTGGTGACAAGTGCAGCGTGTGGTGATGTTTTGTTAACACCCTCGACAGATGCCTGCGTGTGCGTGTGTGTGAATGTGTATATATGCGTGTGTGTTGGTGTGTGTGTCAGCCGCCGCGGGCAGAGGCGCGGGAAGCCAATCTGTGCGGTGCGCTGCTGGCGGGCATCATGCATTATTAACGCGAGGACTTAGTAGTCGCCGCCACCGCCGCAGCAGGGGTGCCAGATTGCCGGCACAAACTACCCTCGCGGCGCAGCCGCTGACACCCTCGCTACGGCCTCGCTCACCCTGGCCGCCACCGGCCGCCAAGCCGGTCCCACCCCACGAAGAACCCGCAGTGTACGCACTACTATGCCCGTCCCGGGACAAGTCGCACCAGCTGCTAGGTACGTCAGCTGGCGCCGACGCTACAGCCAGAACTACCAACATTGGCCCACTTTCCACGCTAACACGTGACACGGCCGATGTTTGTCGCTAGGACTTCCCTACTCGAGTTCGCGTGCACACTGTCCACTTGCTCTCACCGTGCACCTCGCTACCCTCACTGTAGACATCCCGGGACATGCTTATAAACTACTGGCCATTAAAATTGCTACACCACGAAGATGACGTGCTACAGACGCGAAATTTAACTGACAGGAAGAAGATGCTGTAATATGCAAATGATTAGCGTTTCAGAGCATTCACACAAGGTTGGCGCCGGTGGCGACACCTACAGCGTGCTGACACGAGGAAAGTTTCCAACCGATTTCTCATACACAAACAGCAGTTGACCGGCGTTGCCTGGTGAAACGTTATTGTGATGCCTCGTGTAAGGAGGAGAAATGCGTACCATCACGTTTCCGACTTTCATAAAAGTCGGATTGTAGCCTATCGCAATTGGGGTTTATCGTATCGCTACATTGCTGCTTGCGTTGGTCTAGATCCAGTGACTTAGCAAGATATGGAATCGGTGGGTTCAGGAGGGTAATACGGAACGCCGTGCTGGATCCCAACGGTCTCGTATCACTAGCAGTCGAGATGGCAGGCATCTTATCCACATTGCTGTAACGGATCGTGCAGCCACGTCTCGATCCCTGAGTCAACACATGGGGACGTATGCAAGACAACAACCATCTGCACGAACTGTTCGACCACGTTTGCAGCAGCATGGACTATCAGCTCGGAGACCATGGCTGCGGTTACCCCTGACGCTGCATCACAGACAGGAGCGCCTGCGGCGGTGTACTCAACGAGGAACCTGGGTGCACGAACGGCAAAACGTCATTTTTTCGGATGAATCCAGTTTCTGTTTACAGCATCATGATGGTCCCATCCGTGTTTGGCGATAACGTGTTGAACGCACATTGGAAGCGTGTATACATCGCCATACTGGCGGATCACATGCCGTGATGGTATGAGGTGCCATTGGTTACACGACTCTGCCACCTCTTGTTCGCATTGACGGCACTTTGAAAAGTGTACGTTACATTTCAGATGTGTTACAACCCGTAGCTCTGCCCTTCATTCGATCCCAGCGAAACCCTACATTTCAGCAGGATAATGCACGCCCGTATGTTGCAGGTCCTTTACGGGCCTTTCTGGATACAGAAAATGTTCGACTGCTGCCCTGGTCAGAACATTCTCCAGATCTCTCACCAATTGAAAACGTCTGGTCAATGGTGGCCGAGCAACTGGCTCGTCACAATACGCCCGCCACTACTCTTGATGAACTGTGGTATCGCGCTGAAGCTGCATGGGCAGCTGTACCTGTACACGCCATCCAAGCTCTGTTTGACTCATTGCCAGGCCTATCAAGGCCGTTATTATGGCCAGAGTTGGTGTTCTGGGTGCTGATTTCTCATGATCTGAAAATGTAATTACATGTCAGTTCTAGTATAATGTATTTGTCCAATGAATACTCGTTTATCATCTGCATTTCTTCTTGGTGTAGCAATTTTAATGGCCAGCAGTGTAGTACTCACCAGACGTCACCAAGGAAACGTGCAGCTACATTGAGAGGTTTTGGAATGACACCTCATGACTATCGGGTTTTTGATGAATAAAATTCTCCTGGGTGTTGTAACGCGTCATAATATAAAAATACTTTGATTATAAACTTAAAACCAACATTTCGACCGTACTACAACGCCGTCGTCACGGCAATACTCGTTTTAGTGGAGGAAATGTGCCCCTAATTATTGCCCACGAGTTAATTACGTCATATCTTGAAGCTTTAGTGGGCATAGAAGGTAACTGTCTAGTCTTGACGGAATCAGGCGGGTAGTATAAATCATGCGTCCTTTCGAAGTCAGATCTGGAAGCTGGAGAGATCTGGAGAGATTGAAAATCAGTCTCTAACCGTTCTTTCCACAAACCTGTCGCCTTGTAAAGTTGTGTCCCCGTAGCAGAAGACAGTTCGTCGGTCGTGGGATCTTCTTCAGCGGATGTTGTTATGCTGTCATCTCGAACCTGTGACTGTGCTATTCATGGGATGACACTTGACCAGGTTGGTTTCTGTATCGACAGAGGGCAAGATCTGTAGGGCTGACAATGATAGTAGGTGACACTTCTCATTAATGTATCCTGTTTGGTGATTATTTGAATAATCACACATTTTACACTGTCTTTTACAACACTCGACGTATCTTTCTCAATTGTACGGTAACTTTTCTGACAACTTCAGATGTGGAGTACAACATGTCCGTCCCTCCAGAATGCCCGAAACAAGGGTGGCTACCGCAGCCGAAGTACTTCGTCTCCCAGGCGCGCCAAAGCACTTCGGTTGCAATATCGTTATTCTTATGTTTCTCAAAACTAGTGGAATTTAACAAAAAAAAATGATGTACTCGTTGGGTAGCCATGAGAGAATGTCATACTAAAAACTGGGTCAAATAAAATTAAAATTATACAAATAATTAATAAGAGAAGTTAGGCGTTTTGGCTCCTAACACCCGAATGTGCCGACCAATCAGAAGCAAGTTCTGTACAACTGGCGGACTCTCCCACGGGACTGGTACATACTGTACCATCTGTCGCCTCTACCTCACACCATTTTTTTTACCATATGCTACTTCACGTGTATCATTCTCCATCGAGGAGAATTCTAGCAAAATAAAATATTGGCGGTCACAGCCAGCAATATCGCAGTAGGAAAGAAGCTGCCCGGCTTGTCAGTGATTGGCGGCAGCCTGCAAATCATCGCATGGCTTCTGGTGATTATGTTTTCCTCCCGGTGTGCGCGAAAATGCAATGGCAGTTCCTCTGGAGCTGTTTGTTTAGGTGGCCGCGTCCTTGCCAGTTGAGGCTCTTGCCCCGCGACCGCCTGCACTGGGATAGCTGGCAGCCAGGACGTCCTCTCTGTTGATATCGTCAGGCTGCTTAATAATTTCAATCACCTCTCGAATTTTTTGTTTCTGTGTCCACGAGTCTTTCGCCAGCACACGGGCTTCCTGGAACACAGTCACGGGGTGTTCCGTTATCGCCGATTTATTATGCTGAGCTAATCGCACATAGCGTTCCTGTCCCCGCAATGTAGGGTCCGTACTCACAAAGAACATGTGAAGGACGTCAGCGTCCTCCACCGCAGAGAATTCAAACCTATATTCCACAGCAGCCACAGGATCCTAAACATTGTAGTTTCCACCGAGGATGCAGTCAACAAACTAAATACTGGTTCAAATGGCTCTAAGTACTATGCGACTTAACTTCTGAGGTCATCAGTCGCCTAGAACTTAGAACTACTTAAACCTAACTAACCTAAGGACATCACACACATCCATGCCCGAGGCAGGATTCGAACCTGCGACCGGAGTGGTCGCTCGGTTCCAGACTGTAGCGCCTAGAACAGCACGGCCACTCCGGCCGGCCAAACTAAATACTGCAGGCGTATGTGAAGTACGTTGTGAGTGCGGAGCTGCCTACATAGGAGAGACCAGTTACCGCATAAGAAGCAGAACATGAATGCTACGTGCGATAAGCAAAGATTAATAAATCGTTGACAGCAGACCACCACGATCACGGTGGGCAGCCTATTTTGTGTGCTGGCGAAAGAGTCACGGACGCGCCAAGGAAAAATTCGACAGGCTATTGTAATTATTAAGCAGCTCCACACCATGATTAGAAGGGAGCCGGCCACAATGCCTGAGCGGTTGTAGGTGCTTCAGTCTGGAACCGCGCGGCCGCTACGGTCGCAGATCCGAATCCTGCATTGGGCATGGATGTGTGTGATGTCCTTAGCTTAGTTAGGGTTAAGTATTTCTAAGTTCTAGGGGACTGATGACCTCAGATGTTAAGTCCCATAATGCTCAGAGCCATTTGAACCATTTTTTTTATTAGAGGGGACGGCTAGAAACTTCCAGTATTCTGGCTGCCACATATCCCAGTCCAGCGGACCGCGAGCGGTCGCGGGGCAGAAGCCTCACTCACTAGGCACGGACGCAACAGCCTTAAAGACCTGTATAGAACTGTCAGTGCATTTCCACACACAACGGGAAGAAAGCAAGACCACCAGAAACCAAGCGCTGATTTGCAGACTGACGCCAATCACTGACGAGCCGGCTAGCCCACCAATAGCTCCTTTCTACCCTCCCCCTTCCGTCATAACTGGCCTGTTATACCGGATAGTTATAATTAAACTTTTCCTATTTAACACGTTATACCACGGAAACTAATTACTGTACAAGGACCGAAGTTTGTAGCATTAATGTCAAGGACGTGCATGCTTGCTACTTTCTTTTGTAATCAAGACTTTAATAAATATGGCAAAGGTAACGTTAATCAAAACACAGGGAGGAGTTATGATCTAAATAACAATAGCTTTATTCATTCTTAACATCACAGGACAAAAAAATGGCTAAAGAAACGTCACACAAACATTTTCACTTGACAAACGCTTTCACAAATATGGGCTCTATGGTGGACAAAGTTATCAGCTGGGGATCAACACCCGACACTAACCATAACACTAATCGCTCTATTTGACTTCATACACGTGAATCATGAGTATGGGACAAAAACTACGCCACTCTCAAGCATCTGTACTCTACTATTTCAAAAAGAAAAATATGGTTGGAAAGAATAGGGTTCCGAGAAACATGTATTGGAGCACTGCACCATAGCAGCGAATACTTTACCCATCCGATGGTCAGGACGGTACATTACACACAGTAGCGAAGTGCATACCTTGACCTATGAGCACTTCGCTGCTATGAATCACATCTCCTCTACTGAACAAGTGCTCGTAGCTCTTAAGGTATGCATTTTAGAGCCCATGTTCATCAGACATTTTTTTCTTGATTTGATCCTCACTATCTCCTCCCAAAACAAGGAAGTAAAAGTTCTTAACGTATGCATTTTAGAACCAGCAGACGCATTTACTTCGAAAAATCGTCCCTGACATATTCCTGAATATTGACCATTCCTCCTGAGACAACTTGTGTAATCGTTTAGCTATGTTGTTGTTGTTGTGGTCTTCAGTCCTGAGACTGGTTTGATGCAGCTCTCCATGCTACTCTATCCTGTGCAAGCTTCTTCATCTACCAGTACCTACTGCAGCCTACATCCTTCTGAATCTGCTTAGTGTATTCATCTCTTGGTCTCCCTCTACGATTTTTACCCTCCACGCTGCCCTCCAGTACTAAATTGGTGATCCCTTGATGCCTCAGAATATATCCTACCAACCGATCCCTTCTTCTAGTCAAGTTGTGCAACAAACTCCTCTTCTCCCCAATTCTATTCAATACCTCCTCATTAGTTATGTCATCTACCCACCTAATCTTCAGCATTCTTCTGTAGCACCAAATTTCGAAAGCTTTTATTCTCTTCTTGTCTAAACTATTTATCGTCCATGTTTCACTTCCATACATGGCTACACTCCATACAAATACTTTCAGAAACGACGTCCTGACACTTAAATCTAGACTCAATGTTAACAAATTTCTCTTCTTCAGAAACGCTTTCCTTGCCATTGCCAGTCTACATTTTATATCCTCTCTACTTCGACCATCATCAGTTATTTTGCTCCCCAAATAACAAAACTCCTTTGCTACTTTAAGCGTCTCATTTCCTAATCTAATTCCTTCAGCAACACCCGACTTGTTTCGACTACATTCCAGTATCCTCGTTTTGCTTTTGTTGATATTCATCTTATACCCTCCTTTCAAGACACTGTCCATTCCGTTCAACTGCTCTTCCAAGTCCTTTGCTGTCTCTGACAGAATTACAATGTCATCGGCGAACCTCACAGTTTTTATTTCTTCTCCATGGATTTTAATACTTACTCCGTACTTTTCTTTTGTTTCCTTTACTGCTTGCTCAATATACAGATTTAATAGCATCGGGGAGAGGCTACAACCCTGTCTCACTTCCTTCCCAACCACTGCTTCCCTTTCATGTCCCTCGACTCTTGTAAATGCCATCTGGTTTCTGTACAAATTGTAAATAGCCTTTCGCTCCTTGTATTTTACCCCTACCACCTTCAGAATTTGAAAGAGAGTATTCCAGTGAACATTGTCAAAAGCTTTCTCTAAGTCTACAAATGCTAGAAACGTAGGTTTGCCTTTCCTTAATCTTTCTTCTAAGATAAGTCATAGGGTCAGTATTGCCTCACGTGTTCCAACATTTCTACGGAATGCAAACTGATCTTCCCCGAGGTCGGCTTCTACCAGTTTTTACATTCGTCTGTAAAAAATTCGCGTTAGTATTTTGCAGCTGTGACTTATTAAACTGATAGTTTGGTAATTTTCACATCTGTCAACACCTGCTTTCTTTGGGATTGGAATTATTATATTCTTCTTGAAGTCTGAGGGAATTTCGTCTGTCTTATACATCTTGCTAACCAGATGGTAGAGTTCTGTCAGGACTGGCTCTCCGAAGGCTGTCAGTAGTTCTAATGGAATATTGTCTACTCCCTCGGCCTTATTTGACTCAGGTCTTTCAGTGCTCTGTCAAACTCGTCACGCAGTATCATATCTCCCATTTCATCTTCGTCTACATCCTCTTCCATTTCCATAATATTGTCCTCAATAACATCGCCCCTGTATAGACCCTCTATATACTCCTTCCACCTTTCTGCTTTCCCTTCTTTGCTTGGAACTGGGTTTCCATCTGAGCTCTTGATATTCATGCAAGTGGTCCTCTTTTCTCCAAAGGCCTCTTTAATTTTCCTGTAGGCAGTATCTATCTTACCCCTAGTGACATAAGCCTCTATATCCTTACATTTGTCCTCTAGCCGTCCCCGCTTAGCCATTTTGCACTTCCTGTCGATCTCATTTTTGAGACGTTTGTATTCCTTTTTGCCTGCTTCACTTACTGCATTTTTGTATTTTCTCCTTTCATCAGTTAAACTCAGTATCTCTTCTGTTACCCAAGGATTTCTACTAGCCCTCGTCTTTTTACCTACTTGATCCTCTGCTCCCTTCACTATTCCATTCCTCAAAGCTACCCATTCTTCTTCTACTGCATTTCTTTCCCCCGTTCTTGTCAATTGTTCCCTTATGTTCTCCCTGAAACTCTGTACAACCTCTGGTTTAGTCAGTTTATCCAGGTCCCATCTCCTTAAATACCCACCTTTTTGCTGTTTCTTCAGTTTTAATCTACAGTTCATAACCAATAGATTGTGGTCAGAGTCCACATCTGCCCCTGGTAATGTCTTACAATTTAAAACCTGGTTCCTAAATCTCTGGCTTACCATTATATAATCTATCTGAAACCTTCTAGTTTAGCTATAGCTTATAATATCAGTTAAGAGCTACGCTCTGTAGACCTCAGACGTTCGAGGTGTTCATACTATATTTCATTGTAAACACAACGCGCCTCGACTCAAATGAAATGACCGTATGGCATAGACGGCCGCGAAACCCCACCTAGTCTAGTTCGGCCGCCGAATTTTAAGTCTTTTCAAGAAACGCCACTTTGGGGACTTGTGTATCAATGATGATGAAATTATAATAAAGATAACACAATGAGGATAACATAATGAGGATAACACAACACCCAGTCGCAAATAGCAGAATATCTCCGACCGTACCGGGAATCTAACAGGGCCCGACGCATGGCAGTCAGACCCCCTGACCCCCTGACACTAAGGATGCGGATTGCGGCACTGAGAATCATGAAACGCAAAGCGGCTGCCGTGGCATGCTCTGATGATGGGTTCTCTCCGATGCGGGACGAAGCTGCTACTTAGCGCTGAAGAGGCACCTCAGCTGGCATTACGAGGCTGAGTGCATCCCGTATCGAGCCTCCTACCAAGGAAATCTTTGGCTGTACCAGCAACTGAACTCCAGTCTACCAGCTTAATGGTAAGACACGTAGACTGTTCAGCTACGCAGGTGGCTTTCATAACAATATGCCAAAGGAAATAAACATACATAGTTACTATTTATTCACTAATGATATATGAACGTGCATTTGCAATGAAACCTTTACGTCAAATTCTCAGGCTATGCTCCGTAATAGGACAAAGTCATGCTGTTGAACCAAAGAATCGAGTTAGTAAACAGAAAAGTAATGTTATTGTTGTTGTTGTTGCGCGTTAACAAGTTTAGACAGAAAATTTTATTTTTAATCTGTGCTGTATATGAGAAACAAAGGAAGGAATTACAGCATTTAGCGCATTTATCAGTCTTCTTCCTTTACTATAAATATATTTTCAGTTAGTACTTTTTATCGAGGTCTCTTACACGGCTGCGGTTTTTTTTACAATAATCTTTCCAACAAATAATTAAAGCCATTGTGTGATAACCGCATTTATTTAGTACTGATACAAACGTAACCACTTGAGCCTAATATTGATTTTGTGTGCATGCGTATATCATCCCTTTACACTATTCCTATCAGTCTAGTTCTATCATTAATATTGATTAATCGATTTATTTTTCCTGCTTCCCTTTCTCTGGGTGAGCGTATTTCCTCAGCCTAGACTGACGTAGGGAGATTTGTTTAAATTATGCAAATAATTTGATTCGTTTATTGATCAACATCCGGTGCAAGGAGAGAGAGAATCAGACGAATGGTGAGATTGAGGAAGTTGGTAGACTCAGTTGAACGGTGGCGGGAGAGGTTGTGGAGGGAAGTGACTCTGATAAACCTAGTGAAGGGGAGTAGCACAAGAAGTGGAGGCAAGTTAGTAGGAGATAAGAACAGTTTGGAAACAGTTTTTTTCTCTTACTTTCGTTCCCCTTCTCTCGCTCCGTTCTCACAGCTTATCAACAGCATATAATTTCAGATTTGCGGTTCAGTTTTTGTGGCATGCTGTCACAACAATTTGTACCTTTCCTGGTACTGCGTTGAGCATACAATTTATTTGCGATAAAGTCATGAAACATTTCGCGTTGCCGTCCTTTTTATTCTCATGTATTTATTCCTTGTCACAAGAAAGAAGTCAAGGTACGGTTAACAAGACATGAGTCTTAAAAATAGGGAATTCCTCTAAGGATTTTTTTCAGGGAACGTAAAAGTTGTAGCAAAACAGATTTTTATAAGGTTTATAACTGTCCTACAGCCATGGTTATCTATATGTCAGCTTTCGACAAGAGGGATTTTTCTTTTTTTTTTTTTTGTATTGAGACTATAATTTGTTACCAGAAAATAGTTACCTAACAATACAGGAGGATATTCATGCGAGTGCCCCTGTTAGTCACATGTAATTTTATTTCTGTTTTATTCCTTAAATAAAAACAACATATCTGCTGCTCAGTACTGGCAGTTTGGTGCACCCAGGAACCAATAAATAATAAAAAGGAAAACTTCATACCCATTTATGAACAGTGAAATTTATTGTAAATAAAGTCGCTTGTGACTGAAGATTCGATTTGCGTGAATGTTTCTTTGGATTAATGCAACCGCTGATGTTTTAGAAACAACAGAAGAAATAGATTTAATTACTTAGTGGTGTGCACAACATAGTTCTATTTGAAAAAAAAGAATACTTTCAAACCTCTTACGGGATGACGGCATCCAGACAGTCCTATAAGAACAACACTTTATCTTTTACAATGATTCGTGATCGATACTTTAAACTATGATATATCACTGTGGTTGTAAGCATTCAGAACATAGGTCAAAGTCAAAGGGAGAATCATTTTTTTACGTTGCATGTACCTGAAAGCAGAGCTATTCAGAAAACTCCTTATTTCTTAAATAGCGTTGCATTATTGGAATCACCGTTGTCTGTTTTGTTGAGAGCACTTTTATACACCGCGTTACTCTTCTTTAAGAAAAGTACCGTAGGTAATTTGTCTTCTCTTGTAGCTATTTCACTGTTGAATTTTCATATGACGCTCAGTGGGTAAAGAGGCAGTTGCGATACCAAAGACTTAGTGAGCGTGCAATGAAGAACGTAAACAAAATGATGACTATAGCGTCATGTCATTGACAGTATTTTGAAACATAAACAACATAGTTACTTTTGAATACGAGTATTTATGACTATGAGGAAAAGTAGGTCGAACTGGAAACACTATGAACAGTAACTTACAAATGAGATAAACCTTTCTTGAAAAGAAAACGAATCGGATATCGCAAAACAGCTCTTGAACTGTAGTATAAACTACAGTGCAAACTAAAAAATATATTCGTCGCCGGTATATAAATCAAGCCTAGCATCCGAATAGGCTTCAGCTACATAGAGCAAGTGGAGGCTATGATAAGCAGTTAAGAGTATATTTATTTGTCGAAATTAAATCGGAGTAGTTACCAAAGAAGAAATTTAACTGTTTCTCGGAGAGAAAACAATTTGGGTTCAAGTGCACTTGGTGCTGGCGGATTTTCGTTGCATGGTACAGTTGGCGGTTCGTTATTATTGGTGATAGCCAATCAGCTGACAGTAAACGGTAGCAAACTTAAAATTTTACAAACAGCTGTTTAATGTTAATTAATGAAACGTATTAACTGAGCGTAATTATTTGGAGTCACAGCAGGACCCCTAAAAAGCGTGACGCGTTGGGGGTGATGTGTTTCATTATACTGCAGCAAGTACAGTCACAACTTCTGTCTCACTGATTGGATTATTGAGGTGAGTACATAGTAATCTCGTCAGTCCTGAGTTCGGATTTTATGAATGAAAAGTCTATATTGGTGGCCAATGCATTCTTATGGGGCAAAACAAGACAAAAATTCGAAATTTGAAAAACCTGGTATAATTATCCAAGTGAATACTATTTATGTTAGAAAATAACTGTAATATGTGCAAATATTCAGAAAACTCAATGTCAAACAGTGCCACTAGAATGTCAAAGTACAGAACGTTGCTGAATGTAAACTCAATTCTACATGGAAAATAATATATCGCTGTATTTCTGTGATAAAATAAACTATCACTTATTCGACGGAGTGGCGTAAAGTCTATCGAATATATATAAAATACTAAAAACAGAGAGAAATTAACTTTATTCCTAGAACACCTGGTGACTCTGTGATAAACAGCTTTCTTCAAGCAGATGCTGCATCCAAGTGGGAAGATACGTATATTAAAGTAAATGGTGCGCTGAAAGCAAATGATGTGAAGTATGTGATACAATAGGGCACAGCTAGTTTAGTTTATTCACTGTGGTAGAAAAATGTTGGTTGTAGCTCACAGTTTTTATTTGTAAAGAGTAATTACATTTTCCCTGCTGAATGAAAGATATATATTGGAATAAAATTATGTTCTCCATCACATCCAAAGCTTCCGGTAAAACTCCCTTTCGTATCTGATGTACACGTCTCCACGCGAATGTTCCCCCCTCACGGAATCGCACCGGCAGAATGTCGTTCGGATCAGCATTGATTAACAGGTATCGAAGCCGGCGGACCGTAACGAATTCACGGTATCTGATGCGTAAAATTAAACAGTCTTTCCATTTCAATGCTGCGAGGAGTAATCTTGAATGTATTCAGCGGCCACGCTCAATACGGCTTGCCTGTTTAGCATTGGAGCTCCAACAGCATTGCTCTAAAAGACTAAACAAAAACTTTCGAGCACTATTAATAACTACGTTTATTTTCCGATGTTGCTCATTATCTCAGTCTACTACTTTGCAGAGAAAAATGGGATTTCCTGTAATGAAATGAATGGTACACTAAGCCGTTTTACGCTTTGCAAGTTTATATTGTTCACACTGTATAGATAGTTACAAAGCTGTAGCGTTCATAGTGCTCTCCGTTCAGGTATGATAGTATACATGACTGGAGTTCAAAGTAGCGGTGCTAGGATTCTAACAATTCGGTAAAGCAGTTCGATACCGTAGCAGATATGCCCAAGGAACTTGTATGTCAACCTTTGTAAGAGAGGCTACGTTATTTTTGTGAAACCCTGTTGTACAAATTTATAGAGAACCATTATGAAAAGTGGACTGCGCAGTCCCTGTCGTGTCTCTCATACAGGCGTGAGGTAAGAGGGATTAGGGACTGCACAGATACATAAAGATAAAATAAGTCATAATTCCCTCGATCCACTCATGAATGGGTTAGGGGCTGTGGTAAACTCACACTTCTGCGAAGTACCCCACACTTTGCTCTTTTCACTAGCTTGTAGGATATAAAATGTGTATGCAAAACAGGTGTATCTTCTTCTTACAGGAAGTAGTACTCATCAAAGCTAGAAAACATATTCCTCTATACATACACCCAGAAAAAAATATTTATTGAAGTATGTCGCATTCAGTACTATGATAGCCACCGAGACTGCCTATACAGTAAGTTCTTAGTGTGACTGCTAATCGTCCATACACATTTTTCAGGCTTACTTTACAATCAATCATGAACTTGTGTGAACAGACATAATTACCTCCAGATTTGTTCATCCCGATTAGACACATGCTCTTGTAACGAATGCACGTGGTCAAAGGGTGGGTAGTTCACCAACGCCTTCAACTGTCTCCGTAGCTGAAAATCCAAGCGATTAAGGTTAGGCTAATGGGGAGGCCATGCTGGATCTCCTCGACCACACCGTTTGTCTTTCTGCAAGGATAGAATTCTTTCCATAGCGCTAGTAATTTATCACGCAGAAATTTGTGGCAGCACCTCCTAATTTGTATGGTAAAGTGTACGACCCTATGAGTGTGTTACCTTTAATACCTGCCACAAATTGATGTCCAATCGGACCTAAAATCTGCCCCCAAATTTTGTATAGTGGTGACCCAATTTCCCACTTTGTGTATCCCACCTCATCCGTAAAACAACGTCAAAACAGACACGAATTCAGTGACTGATGTAATTGCCAGCTGTGTGTGCTATCTCTGACAACAATCTCACAATCAGAGAACTAATTACAATACAGACACAGCCAACAAGACATGAGCAATGAATGTCAACAGAAAGACAGCCTGCACCGCTCAGTACTGACTATTCTCAATATCTCAGCAAGCATTTGTTTCTTAAACAGTGTTATGGGACGTTTTCCTAATTTTGAACAGTAGTAGGTCTTGTAAGACAACGGGACACTTTTGTTAAAAGAAACACGCTACTTCTATGGTGGCTGGCTGACAACAAAGGTGAACTCTAGATTGCGGTTTATTGGTAGAATCCTGAAGCGATGCAGTCCTTCAACAAAGGAAATAGCTTACAATACGTTAGTTCCACCAGTCTTGGAGTATTGTTCGTCTGTATGGGACCCTTATCAGTTGGGTCTGATTAGAGAGACTGAGAAGGTCCAAAGAAGAGCGGCAAGATTCGTGACTGGTATATTTAGCCATCGCGAAAGCGTTACAAATCTCATAGAAAGTTTGAAGTGGGACACACTTGCAGACAGACGACGCGCTAAACGGAAGGGGCTGATCACTAAATTCCGAAATCCGATCTTCGAAGAGGATGCAGAACATATATTATTAGCACCAATTTTCAAATCACGCAATGATCACCATTCAAAGATAAGGGAAATTAGAGCTCGGACTGAGGATTTCAGACAGTCGTTTTTCCCTCGCGCGATACGCAAGTGGAAAAGAGGGGGGGGGGGGGGGGGGGGAATATGACTTTGGCGCGAACTGTGCCCTCCCCACACACCGCTTGGTGGTTAGCGGAGTATACATGTAGATGTAGATGTAGATGTAGAAACGAAATGAAATTTCACAGGTTGAGAGGAAGTGTGATGTTTTGCCAGTGATTACAACATCGATTCAAACTGACAAAGAACTAGAGAATGAGGCGGTCCATCAGTATGACGTTGCACCCCCTCTAGTCTCGATGAATGCATTGATTCGTCTGAGGATATCCTGGATGCTAGTATTGGGATGGCATTGACGTTTAAGTTTGTCCTACATGTCTTCTGTCAGGAGCAAATTTGGGGTTCTTGCTCGTCACAGGAGTACCTCAGCATTAAAATTAGACAAAAAATCGCTCCAACATGGACAGTCTAAAAAACAAACTGAAAATTCATAGAAACGGTCAAATTGATGTCAAGATCCAAGTCACAAAAGTCTTAAAAAAATCCACTCCACCTTCGAGTTTTCGAATTTTAACCATAGCAACTTACCAACCGACCGATTGGCTTTATTTTTGCCCCAAATTCTTGCTAGTTGAAAAGAAAAACGTTGTCTGCTTCACGGGGTAAGCTCAACGGATTCTCAATAAGCGTGGTACAGACAAAAATTGGCAAATTAAATGGAAGAAAGGATGAGAATCGTCAAAAACGACGGCAAGAATTATGCGCGATGACATCAACTCCCAAGTTCCTCATTCATTTCTACATAGCAACCTTTAGTAAGAATAATTCTTCATAGACACCTTCAAGTTCTTGTTTGATACGCTTTCAAGACTTGGTGTAAGCTTGTAGTATTCTGAGACAAGAGATGTTGAGGCCTCCGTTGCAGTGCAAAGTCGACCTAAAGTGAAAGAGGATACGTTATTACAAATCGTTTTTGACACTGTTGATAACATCCTGAAGACATTTGATTGCCAGGGAACCTTTCACGCTGTGGTAGGTATAAGATGCATCACGCTTGCAGGAGCTGTCGAAATAAGCGCTCAGGTCCCAAGAAGCAACAAGCTACCGTTGACAGCAGAGTTATCGTCTTCAGGTTCACTCGACCTGATACTGGTACCCTATGAAAACGGCAGACTCGAGACGGCACACAAACACCAGCGCCACAATTCTAACACCCAAATCAGCTTAACAACCTCGTCTCATTGACATCCTATTGATGTGGGTTTACCACCTGCAACAAACGCCAGGACAGGCTGGAATGGATGGAAGACCCGATTACCACTACCATTCAACGCGTGTTGGAAAAGACTAAAGTTCAACCAATGCCGCTCGTCGATCTAGCGCTTTCCGACCCTACGATATAAACGTGTCTTCTTTCCGCCGTACAGTTTTGCAGAGATAGAGAGCAGTGGTCATTAGCGATGACCTTCAATCAACCTCTCTACGCGACAGCACTGGACAACGTTCTTGCAGCTGGAGAAGAGAGCCCATTGTCGTCTGCTGTTTTACGTCTCGGTTGGTTTCACAAGCTCGTTTCGTTCATGGCAGCGGTTAGAACGATTATGGTAGGGAGCTAATTGGAAGAGCTCTGGAAGACAGTGGAAGCAAGGAATTCGGAGACCCACATGATGACCGGCTGAGATTCGAGCTATCCACGCGCATTTCTGACAGAGCTTTCGATTGCGATCTTGATCATTATAGACGTGGGAGAAGTCGAATCTTGTCACAGCACTCCTCGAACATCCGAAAAGTAGAGCAGTTACCGAAATGCTCGTGCCGAGCCCCAGGGTCATCACAGTCGCGCGCCTTCCCCATCCTACACACGGACAGAACACTCAGCAAGGCTACGCCATGCATGTGTCTGACTAGCAGTCATTCCTCACCAGGTGACGCTCCTATCGCCTGGATGGATTTATATCGATAATAGGTCGGTGATCATAATGCTCTGGCTGATTAGTATATATCTCGTTGCGAAAGTAAGTACTTAAGCGGGACAAGCGGCTTAGCTTGTACAAGAATTTGTGGCTAATGCACAGACCATGTACACACAAACCGGGTGGACTTCGCAGAACGATATCTTAGACGACGTCGAAACTTTGAATGACATGTTTGGCTAAAAACGGTAAAAACCAAAAAATATAAAAAGTCCTATCATTGTATGTTCATTTTTAAAAAAGAAGCTATAATGCTATTTTTTCATATAACATCTTCTTTTCACTAAATTTTGGACAGTGAAAAAGCATCGCGTCAATAAACCATTTGAGCTTACAGCAGCACCGCCTATTTCCATGAAAATGTATTATTGTTTCCCGTCCCGACTAAATTAATTAAACTGCGTTTTGTTTTTATTGCAGGTTACAATATCACTAATAATTAAAAAAATATATACAACTCACGGTCAAAAATTGCAAAATTTTGAATCAGTTTACTCGTAATTAAAAATAAAAAAGTCCCCAACGTGTGATCAAAAGTTACAAAATGTTACATATATTTTTATACCACCAATTACACTACTGGCCATTAAAATTGCTACACCACGAAAATGACGTGCTACAGATGCGAAATTTAACAGACAGGAAGAAGATGCTGTGATATGCAAAGGATTAGCTTTTCAGAGCATTCACACAAGGTTGGCGCCGGTGGCGACACCTACAACGTGCTGACATGAGGAAACTTTCCAACCGATTTCTCATACACAAACAGCAGTTGACCGACGCTGCCTTGTGAAACGTTGTTGTGATGCCTCGTGTAAAGAGGAGAAATGTGTACCATCAAGTTTCCGACTTTGATAAAGGTCGGCTTGTAGCCTATCGAGATTGCGGTTGATCGTATCGCGACATCGCTGCTCGCGTTGGTCGAAATCCAATGACTGTTAGCAGAATATGGAATCGGTGGGTTCAGGAGGGTAATACGGAACACCGTGCTTGGTCCCAACGGCCTCGTATCACTAGCAGTCGAGATGACAGGCATCTTATCGGCATGGCTGTAACGGATCGTGCGGCCAATTCTCAAACCCTGAGTCAACAGATGGGGACGTTTGCAAGACAACAACCGTTTGCAGCAGCATGGACTATAAGCTCGGAGACCATGGCTGCGGTTACCCTTGACGCTGCATCACAGACAGGAGCGCCTGCGACGGTGTACTCAACGACGAACCTGGGTGCACGAACGGCAAAACGTCATTTTTTCGGATGAATCCACGTTCTGTTTACAGCATCATGATGGTCGCATCCGTGTTTGGCGACTTCGCGGTGAACGCATATTGGAAGCGTGTATTCGTCATCGCCATACTGGCGTTATCACCCGTCGTGATGGTATGGGGTGCCATTGGTTACACGTCTCTGTCACCTCTTGTTCGCATTGACGGCACTTTGAACAGTGGACGTTACATTTCAGATGAGTTACGACCCGTGGCTCTACCCTTCATTCGATCCCTGCTAAACCTTACAATTCAGCAGGATAATGCACGACTGCATGTTGCAGGTCCTGTACGGGCCTTTCTGGATACAGAAAATGTTCGACTGCTCCCTGGCTAGCACATTCTCCAGATCTCTCACCAATTGAAAACGTCTGGTCAATGGTGGCCGAGCAACTGGCTCGTCACAATACGCCAGTCACTACTCTTGATGAACTGTGGTATCGTGTGGAAGCTGCATGTGCAGCTGTACTTGTACACGTCATCCAAGCTCTGTTTGACTCAGTGCCCAGGCGTATCAAGGCCGTTATTACGGCCAGAGGTGGTTGTTCTGATTTCACTAATCTATGCACCCAAATTGCGTGAAAATGTAATCACATGTCAGTGCTAGTATAATATATTTGTCCAATGAATACCCGTTTATCATCTGCTTTTCTCCTTGGTGTAGCAATTTCAATGGCCAGTAGTGTAAGTAAAATATTACCGTATCTTGAAAAGCAAAACTGGACGATTACACTAAAGTAAACTGTGTCCGAGCTGGTCTCGGAAGACCCTAACGGTACTGACCGACCCCCGTCTCATCCTCAGCCCATAGGCGTTACTGGATGCGGATACAGATGGCAGTGAGGTCAGCACACTGCTCTCCCGGCCGTTGTCAAAATGGTTCAAATGGCTCTGAGCACTATGCGGCTTAACGTCTGAGGTCATCAGCCACCTAGAACTTATAACTAATTAAACCTAACTAACCTGAGGACATCACACACATCCATACCCGAGGCAGGATTCGAACCTGCGACCGTAGCGGTCGCCCGGTTCCAGACTGTAGCACCTAGAACCGCACGGCCACTCCGGCGGGTGACCGTTGTCAATTGAGGTGACGGGAGCCGCTTACTTCTCAATCAAGTAACTGCTCAATATCCATCACAGGGGCTGAATGGACCCCGCATGCCAACAGCACTCGGTAAAAGAAACGGTCACCCATCCCAGTACGAGCCAAGTCCCACAGCGCGTAACTTCGGTGATCTCATGGGAACCAGCGTTACCATCGAGTCGAGGCCGTTAGAAAAATTGGGCGATAGTAAATAATTTTATCGTTTTATACGATATCAGTACGTAAGCTCGTTCGTTTGGTGCAAAAATGAACTAAGTCGGGCTCATGCTGTAGCTACTATGGTTAAAACTCGAATACTCCAAGATAACGACGCTCTTTTCGAAATGGCGGATATTCCCCAAAGTGAATTTTTTTAAAACTTTTGCTATTTTGTTGTAGACATGGTCCCGAACGTTTTTGCCTAGTGTCGTGTAGTTTTTTATAACGTACGGCTTAATGCCTAATTTCATCGGGCTGTTATACTGAATCGCCAGAGAAAGTAATATAGACATTCGTATTCAAATACAGAGATATGTCGCTGGCCGGAGTGGTCGTGCGGTTCCAGGGGCTACAGTCTGGAACCGAGCGACCGCTACGGTCGCAGGTTCGAATCCTGCCTCGGGCATGGATGTGTGTGATGTCCTTAGGTTAGTTAGGTTTAATTAGTTCTAAGTTCTGGGCGACTGATGACCTCAGAAGTTAAGTCGCATAGTGCTCAGAGCCATTTGAACAGAGATATGTCAACAGCCAGAATACGGCGCTGTGGTCGACATCGCCTGTATAAGACAACAAGTGCGTGGAGTTGTTAGATCTATTACTGCTGCTTCAATGGGAAGATGATAAGATTTAAGCGAGTCTGGACGTGGTGTTATAGTCGGCGCACGAGAGATGGGATACAGCATTTACGAGATAGCGATGAATTGTGCATTTTTCCCGTAAAGCCATTTCACGAGTGTACCGTAAATATCAGAAATCTTGTAAAACATCAGATCTCCGACATCGCTGCGGCCGGAAAAAAATCCTGCAAAAACGGGAGCAACGACGACTGAAGAGAATCGTTCAACGTGACAGAACTCCAATCCTTCCGCAAATTGCTGCAGATTTCAATGCTGCGTCATTATCAAATGTCAGTGTGTGAACCATTCAGCGAGACATCATCGATATGGGCTTTCGGAGCCGAAGGCTGTCTCGTGTATCCTTGATGACTTGATGATAGAAAGATTTACGTCTCGCCTGGGCCCGACAACGCCGACATTGGACTGTTGATGACTGGAAACGTATTGCCTGGTCTGACGAGTCTCGTTTCAGATGTATCGAGCGGATGGTCCTGTACGGGTATGGAGACGACGTCATGAATCCATTGACCCTGCATGTCAGCAGGCAACTGTTCAAGCTGGTGGTGGCCCTGTAACTGTGTTGGGATACGTATAGATACGACTTTGGCAGATAACTCCTACGTAAGCATCCTGCCTGATCACCTGCTACCATTCATGTCCATTGTGCATTCCGACGGACTTGTGCAAATCCAGCAGGACAATGCGACATTCCACGGATCCAGAATTGCTACAGAGCGGCTCCAGGAACACACTTCTGAGTTGAAACACTTCGGCTGGCCACCGAAGGCTCTAGACATGTACATTACTGATCGTATCTGGGATGCCTTCTAACGTGATGTTCAGACTATATCTCCACCCACTCTTACTCTTACGGATTTATGGACAGCTCTACAGGATTCATGGTGTCAATTCCTTCCAGCACTGCTTCAGGCATTAAACGTATCTATGCCACGTCGCGTTGACGCATTTCTGCGTGCTCGCGGGGGCCCTACGCGATATTAGGTTGGTGTACCAATTTCTTTGGCTCTTCAGTGGAGATACTTCAAGAAGACACAGGTTCTTGGTGAAGTTACCGACTAGGAGAACACACAAAAAATACACACTTAAGGGGTTAATGAAAGGGTAGTTTCTGGGTCACACACACATTGCACAAGTCTGTTTCACTACTGCAACAGTATCTGAACTGGTCAGTCGATTCCCTACTTTTAGTTCAAAACTTTTGAGTTTGAGTTTGTGCGAGCTGAGGCTAATGACACAATATTCTAAACTGCTAAATGGGACTACCATTTTCTTGGACTACTTTCCAAGGCCGCTGCTAAGTTATCCAGTCGGATTGACACGTAAACGCCTCGTGCCCAAATCCGACGTATGGTTTTGGAACAGACGAGGCGATCGAAGACAGTATCTCCACGCCTACACATCTCTAGCTTTCAACTGTGTAAGGCATGCGATGAGTACAGAATATGGTCTGAGAGTAAATCAAAGAAAGACGAAAGTAATGTGAAGCAAAAAACTTAACATGGATTGATGGTCACAAAGTAGATGAAGTTAAGGAGTTCTGCTACCTATGCACCAAAGTAACCAATGACGGGCGGAGCAAGGAGGACGTCAAAATCAGAATAGCACTGGCAAGAGGAGAATTCCTGGCCAAGAGAAGTCTACTAGTATCAAATATAGGCCTCAATTTGAGGAAGAAATTTCTGAGAATATACGTTTGGAGCACAGCATTGTATGGTAGTGAAACATGGTCTGTGGGAAAACCGGAACAAAAGAGAATTTAAGCATTCGAAATGTGATGCTACAGACGAATGTTGAAAATTGGATGGACTGATAAGGTCAGGAATGAGGAGGTTCTGCGCAGAATCGGAGAGGGAAGGAATGTGTGGAAAACACTGATAAGGAGAAGGGACAGGATGATACGAAATCTGTTAAGACATCGGGGGCTGAATTCCGTAGTACGGGAGACAGCTGTAGAGGGCGAACACTGTAGAGGGAGACACAGATTGGAATACATCCAGCAGATAATTGGTATTGCAAATGTTCGCCCGAGAGGAAGAGGCTGGCACAGGAGAATGATCCGAGCCGGGCCGCATCAAACCAGTCACAAGACTAATGGCTCAAAAAATAAAAAAAAAATAAAAGTGCAGGACCCGGTGATTTCTTTCATTCCTTCAGAGAGAAAACATATTATGACCAATTAAAAGTCAAGTGATATTTTTCAGTTTGACATCTGAATTTTAAATCGGCGAGTTCACATTCCGACAGAGAGTGCGCATGTAGTATCACATTACGCAAGCGCGTGCGTGCCATGGATGGAGTAATATTCGAAGATAGCTTGTAACTCGACAGAGGTCGCTCATGTAGCGACTGCCTTGGCCCATGCGTCTTCGTGCCTGTCTTTGGTGTAGAGGCAGCGCGTGCGTGCCATCGTGCCATGGATGGAGTAATATTCGAAGATAGCTTGTAACTCGACAGAGGTCGCTCATGTAGCGACTGCCTTGGCCCATGCGTCTTCGTGCCTGTCTTTGGTGTAGAGGCAGCGATATGAACTAGCAATCTCCAACGAAAAACACTCACTTGAAGATAGCTGAATGGTTGTCAGCCGAAACATCGTGGCAGAAAGCCGACGTTATCCACCTGCAATCCCGAAACTCCATGGAATTGTTCGATATTATTGTTCAGGTTCTGAAACTGTGAAACTCGTTCCCAGTTTCAAAGCTTGTAGACGAAGACTCACCACACTGCACGCCGCCCTGACCACGCTTAAAGCATCGAACACATCTACTACATGCGTGATTCGACTTCCTTCACAGTCACAATGGAGTAGACCAGGTGCGATGGCAGATTAAGGGCGGAAAAGGGTAGTACAACACCGTTTAAACAAGAGTCTGTAACAACAACAACAACTGTACATATAATAATTTTTTCTTCTGATTTTCGATAAATTAGTGTAAGCGATGTTCTGATTTCATTTCTTTTTTCTTTTCATGTCATTATGTTAAAGAAACTGTAAACAATTTTCAATGTGAATATTAATGTTTATGTCAAATTGCAAGCAATATTATAACAAAATGGAAATGTAAGAAATGTTGAAACTGTTGTAAGATGTTAAAGTTGTAATTGTGCGCCTGGTCCATACGTAGGCAATGTATTAGGATATGTAGAATGCAAAACCTTTGGAAAACGTGATTTCATTGAGCCTCGGATGTGCCGTTTCCGACAACTATACAGCATGGCTATATTCCATAGGCACTAAATGGAAAAGTATTGCGACGCTAAGAAGAAGCAAAGTGCCGATACATCAAGAGCCAAAGCTGTGATTGTATGTGTGCTCTGCGCCTCGCCATCTCGCCGCCCGCCAACCGCCGCTTCGATACGAACAGGTTGAAACTTTTAGTACTGTATTCGTGTGAGCCAGTGTTACTTTTGCTCCTGACTGTTCAATAACAACTTAACTTTTACCAGAACTGTCCTATCATTCAATTATCCTCATCACTAACCTAGACAGGGTCCATTCCACATGTTGTGCAATCTGAGTGTCCAGAAATGAAGATTTAAAGTTTATGTTAATAATACTTACCTGCAGACCTATCTATGTTAGAATGATGTTTAAAGAACTTTGTTGCTAATGAATACATAGGTCTGACAAAGTTGGAAGATAATGTTGAAATTGGTTTAGTAATAAAGTTTAATTAATTTGAGACAAAATTAATGGTAGTTAAATGAGCAGGAAATATGATAAAAAGAGTAGTAATTCATATATTGGAAATCTTGAGTGCTTAATGCTTTCAATAGTTAATAGTTTCAATACAGTGATCATAATAGTTTCAGGGTCCCCGCCCCCCTTTTTCTTTTCTATTCATTTAAATTCTGAAGTGTATTGAACTGATTTGACCAGCAAAGTTAAAGTCAATATAAAACCAAAATTTATTAGGTTTTACCTTTTTCAAAATTGATATTGTATGTGTGTTTCGAAAGTGCTATTTCTAGGGTAACCTATGCCCGATTTTAGTCAGATCAATAGACAGTACGAAGTTCGTAGTAAACATTATAGTGTATTGTTGTGTATTTGTGGCTTGTCCATATTAGTACAGAAAGTGAAATTATTAGTTCAGTAGATTTTCTGGTTCTAAAATTTACAGTATTATGCAGTGCTATTACGTGTTGTTTTGTATGAACGTACATCAACTTGTACTGGGAAGAAACTCAGTTAATGCCTAATTAGGCTGGCGACCGTATTATTAACAATTTGGTAGCATCTGCTGTGTCGTTCCTTGTCCGTCCTAGCGTGTAGTTGCACTTCAGACTTGCTTGACGTATCATTGTTGTTACTGAGGGAGTGGAAGTCTGATTTTGCCTCCATTCAGGTACACGCGGTCAACATATATACCAAAATCCTTTCTTATAAGGTGAAGCCCGTCAACTTACCATAGTACAGGCTTTAATAAGTATCGTTCGCAGTAGCGGAGTGTTACAAGTCGACCACAGACTAAACGGAATACGTTTATTGTGATAAAGACCCAATAATACATTAATAATGGGGCTCGTAAGATTGAATAAGGCATAACGGCACTGAAATAGGTGATGAAAGTGCCTGGATACCAGATATTTAGGACTATATCGTGAGACAACACTCGGAAAATCAAGAAAATCACGCACTTCTGTATTCTGAGGACACGGACCAAATGAAGGAATAGAATTCTTAAGTGAACAGCCTGCTGAAACTGTGCACGTGAGCACAGGTTGACCACGAAAAGCAGAGCCCTCTACGCAGTCGGGAGTTTCCTTCGAAACCTTAAGTTTTAAATACCCTCACATATAATTCTTCGACGTTAATCGGAACTGCACATTTGTCACCACAGTAATCATTTGAACCGAGTCATAATTGCGCATTTGTCACCAATGTAACCATTTGAACCAAATCGTGAAAACACATTTGTCGCCAAAATGATTACCTAAACCAAATCGTATTTTCACAGTTGTCATCAAACTAATTACCTGAAACGCCGCATTGCTATTTACACACATTAATGTCACTTAAAATGTTACTAACTGTAGATGAGATGTGAACACACAGCACACAACATTTACATTCGAATACTGAAATTATAGTCAAAGAGATTGTAGCTATGAACTATTCTTGATCATTCCCGAGTTAACGTGAGTGTAGCACCTCTTTATTAAATTTAAAGAATTTTGGAAATAATACTGCCCGCATACAAAGCAGTGGTTCTAATGGCCAACTGGAAACAACAGAATAAACAAACCACTTTTCCGTTTGTACTGGTGACTCCATTCCACTCTGCAGCTCTACATGCCGAGTAGTGATGTAAACTCAAGCAGCTCCCGGAATATGAATCACAAAGCTCGAAACTTAGTCATTCATCCGTGACAGGAAACCCACCACCAAAGAGAGTACTAGAGCGACTCATGCGACTCACACTTCAAAGAAGCTAGTATTTATGACCAACGCAGAACGTATTTGTCACACAGCTTAGCGAAGGGGAATCTCACTACGCACCAGTATATGCCTTATGTAGAGATGTTCGAGATGATGAAACTAGTACAAGTTAGACTAGACTTCTTTCAATTCATTCGACAGCGGAAATGGGAAGGTTCTTTTTCCCTCGTCGGTTTGGTACGAATTAGCGTACATTATTAGGGGATCCAGAAACCTGTAAGTGAAAATTAATGTGGAATGTGTCCACCATTGGCCTTTGTAATGGCTTGAACACTGTTGGGGACGCTTTTAGTGAGGCGTCTGATTGTCTGTGAACGAATAGCAGCCCATTCTTCCTCTAGACCCGAAACCAGAGAAAGTACTGATGTTGAACGCTGTGCTTTGGAGTGAAGTCACCGTTATGTTATTCATCCCAATGGTGCCGCACGGGATAGCCGCTGGTCTAGGACACCTGGCCGCGGTTCGCGCGGCTCCCACCACCAGAGTTTCGAGTCGTTCCTCGGGCGTGTGTGTGTATGTGTTGTCCTTAGCGTTAGATTAAGTAGTGTGTAAGCCTAGGGATCGATGACCTCAGCAGTCTGGTCCCATAGGAACTTTCCACCACCACCACCGCCCTAAACGTGTTCCGCTAGCTTCAGGTTGGGACTCTGGGCAAGCCCGTCTACTTCAAGAACGTTGTTGTTTGCAAACCATTGCCTCACAGACGGTGCTATGTGACAGGGTGCATTGCCATAGTGATACAAACAATCATCGTCCCCGCATTGTTCCTCTACTGCATATAGTACACAAAGTCGTAAAATACGTTCATATCCTTAGACATTTAGCGTCTGGGGTAAGTGCATTAAGGAGACCACACGCAAACCATGAAAAACACACCAATACCCTAACACCAGCTCCTCCTTAGTTCACAGTCGGCACTATACATGGTGGCAGGTGAAGTTCTCCAGGTATTTACCAGACCCAAACCGCTCCATCGGATTGCAAGACTGTATAGCGTGCCCGCTCCCGTTAGCTGAGTGGTCAGCGCCAACGGGCCCGGGTTCGATTCCCTGTTGTAGCAGGAGATTTTCTCTGTTCAGGGACTAGGTTTGTGTTGTCCTCATCATCACTTCATCGCAATCTCCGACGCGCCAGCCGCCCAATGTGGCATCGAATGCAATAAGTACTTGCCCTCGGCGGCCGAACTTGCCAGAATGGGGGACTCCCGGCCCACAATGCCGTACGCTCATATCCACTGTACAGCGCGATGCAACACTACAAGTCACTCGTTTTCAGTCATCCACTGTGCAGTGGCGTCGCTCGTTACACCATCTCAAGAGTCATTAAGCAATGACTACAGAAATGTGTGGTTTATGAGGAGCTGCTCCAGCAATGTGCCCCATTCTTTTTAACTGCGTGCACACTTATATTGAGGTAGCTGAACTGCTGATTGTACTTCTGAATTCACGCGTTATTCCTTCCGCCGATTTCATGCAGTTTCTTGCAGTCACCATCCGCAATTCTCGACAGTCCCTGCCTGTCAGCACACGAGGTCCGTCTCTTTCTGTTTTAGCTGTGGCTGTTCCTTCTCATTTCGGCTTGACCTTGAGTCGACTTTTGCAGCTTTAAAATGAAGACACAAAGGAATTAAAGACGTTAGCTACCAGTTAATGTGTGGTAGAACTCTTTCGACACATCGAAATTAAACACATAACCAGTTTGTAGTTACCACACACTTCTTTATTACAAACATATTGCTCTCATCAAATTAACAGTAGCAACGATTGTAGAAAGGGGCTTGCCTTATATAACCACATGTTTTTGAAAATTGTCTCAACCAAATTTCATTAATTAAAACAATGTTTATAGAAGCATCATTAATAAAAAATGACTGAGTGAACTAAATCACACAAACTTCATTACTTACATGGAACTGTTTTTCACATGACTCACATCAAAACTCTGAATACTTCCAACAGCTAAAGAATGCATTAAGTCCAACAAACTCAGATCTTTCAAAATTTGATAACCAACTTTCATTAAAGAAAACAATATTCATAAAACCATTATTAAAAAATATAACTGCCATAGGTAAACCTCACAACCTTCATAACTTACATTGAAATTGTGTTTCATATAATTCACATCAAAACTCTAAAACTACTTCCACAACTAAGCGGGTACATTAAGTCCAACAAATACAAATCTTTCAAAATTTGCTTAACCAACTTTCACTAATTAAAACAATATTCATAAAACCACAATTAATCAAATCTCAAACATGCTTCAATTAACATAGAAACTGGTTTTCATGCAACTCAGGACCCGGCTAAGGACATTAATCCACCTAAGTCCAATAAGCTCAGATCTTTCCGCAATTGGTCTTAAAATTTCTAACAAATTAACAGGATTGTAATACATTCAATATAATACTAACATATGAAATCGTCTTAACATGGGACCGCCTCAACTTTACGATAAATTGGTGATGGACGCGAGCAGACCGAAAGCTTCTAACAGATACAGGATTGTACGGACCAGAAGGTGAAATAAAAATATACTCAACTTTGATCTACAAGAAAGATGGCGGAAAACCACAACACTCCACCAGAAAGATGAAATTACCGCACGTTAACAACGTAACCATAGACACCGATCCAGGTCCTTAATTTTCACTCTTCCACCGTGATACCCCGATCGGAGCTTGCTCGCGTCGACCACCGCCAATTATCTGAAACATAAACACATCAGCGGCAGACAACAGATACACAAGGACATTAACCCAACCAGTTATCAATAAACCTTTAATTCTACGCGGCACAAATTAACCTTAAGCAGACTTAACATACGTGACAGTGGGTCTTAAGATTTGATTAGGCGAAACCACAAATAAAATAATAAAATAGAAAAGGAATTAGGTAAATATTTCGGCCCGCTTCTGAACGCCAGGCACAACCTTACGCACTACTTGGTATGCATTAAACACGGATTCATGTCTATTGGTTATGTGTCACTAGCACTCCCTTAAATGCCGTCAACATATCAGGCAGCAGGGTCAAAGATAACTGAAACAGCCAAGATAGTTTTCAGTGCACAGGGGTATGCAAGTACCGTGAACAGAACCCACCGATGAACACTTCGACGACTCCAATTCATTGACACAGAATCACATGCAAGAGACACGAAGGAGATCTGTCCTTCACGGCCGGCCGGTGTGGCCGTGCGGTTCTAAGCGCGTCAGTTTGGAACCGCGTGACCGCTACGGTCGCAGGTTCGAATCCTGCCTCGGGCATGGATGTGTGTGATGTCCTTAGGTTAGTTAGGTTTAAGTAGTTCTAAGTTCTAGGGGACTGATGACCTCAGTAGTTAAGTCCCATAGTGCTCAGAGCCATTTGAACCGTTTTTGTCCTTCACGTATCCAAGAAACCCCAATCACCGTCGGCAGCGGATCTGCATTACGACGGCTAAACACGCCGCAGCAGCGGCCCACGCTCCTTCGTCGAACCGACTCGGCCACTCGCCACACTGCATACAGGCACAACGCCACCCGTCACTGTCGCTGACGCAGCTGATACCCGAACTGAAGACCCAGAGAGCGCGCGCGCCGCAGTTAAACAGCCATCAGTCAGAGATACGAAGCCGAGTAGGCATCGAAAATCGACACAGACGATCTTGATGAGAATCGATGGAGACTGGAGCCAGCGGCGCACCAGCTCAGCAGTGGGCATTGATTTACACTGAGGCGCCAAAGAATCTGGTGTAGGCATGCTTATTCAAGTACAGAGATATGTAAAGAGGCAGAATACGGCGCTGAGGTCGGCAACGTCTATGTAAAAGAATCAGTGTCCGGCGCAGTTGTTAGATCGGTTATTGCTGCTACAATGGCAGGTTATCAAGATTTACGAGAGTTTGAACGTGGTGTTATAGTCGGCGCAGGAGCGATAGGACACAGCATCTCCGAAGTAGAGATTTTCCCGTACGACCATTTCCCAGTGTACCGTGAATATCAGGAATCCAGTAAAATATCAAATCTCCAACATTGCTGCGGCCCGAAAAAGGTCCTGTAGGAACGGAACCAACGACGACTGAAGAGAATCGTTCAACGTGACAGAAGTGCTGCTTCTGCAGATGTCAGTGCTGGGCCATCAACAAGTGTCTGCGTGCGAACCATTCAACGAAACATCGTCCATATGGGCTTTCAGAGGCGAAGGCCGACTCGTGTACCATTGACGATTGTACGACACGAAGCTTAACGCTTCGTCTGGGCCCGTCAACACAAACGTTGAACTGTTGACGACTGGAAACACGTTGCCTGGTCGAACGATTCTCGTTTCAAATTGTATCAAGCTGATGGGCGTGTACGGATATATAGACATCCTCATAACTCCATGGACGCTGCATGTCACTAGGGGACTGTTCAAGTTGGTGGAGGATCTGTAATGGTGTAGTGTGTGTGCAGTAGGATGATATGGGACCCCTGCGTTCCGACGAACTTGGGTAATTCTAGCAGGACAGTGTGACACCCCACACATCCAGAATTGCTACAGAGTGGCTCCAGGAACGCTCTTCTGAGTTGAAACACTTCCGCTGGCCACCAGACTCCCCAGACATGAACATTATTGAACATATCTGGGATGCCTTGCAACGTGCTGTTCGGAAGAGATTTCCACCCCCTCGTAGTCTTACGGATTTATGGACAGCCCTGCAGGATTCATGGTGTCAATTCATTCCATCACTACTTTAGACTTAGTCGAGTCCATGCTACGTCGTGTTGCGGCACTTCTGCGTGCTCGTGGAGGCCCTATGGAGTATTAGGCAGTTGTTCCCGTTTCTTTGGCTCTTCAGTGTATATTAGTGGTGCAAGTTGAAAATTTGTTAAGGACCGAGACATATGGGATAGGACGGACACCACATACACAATTAAGCAATGCCAGCCAGTGATTACTTCATAACAGGTGCACACCAAGTTCGAATCAGTGAGTTGTGACGAGTAATGAGGCAAATGAGCAGGACCCTTTATCAGTCGTCGTGTTAGAAGTAAAGAATTTGCGTCTGGTGGGAGACGTACTAGGTTAGTCTGTGCATTTTTGGTGACCAGTGTGCCCGGATGACGTAGTGGCCAGTGCATCTGCCTGGTAAGCAGGAGATCTGAATTCGAAACCCGGAGCAGTACAAATTTTCTACTTGCCCCATTGATATAAATCAGTGCCACTGGTAGCTGAAGTCTTTAATTCACCTGTGTTTTGATTCATAATGGCTGCAGGATCAAAATGATGTTTGTTCTTTTGGACGCATATGAAATAACAGACACCAGCACATAGCTCTAGAATGATGAAAAGTCTCTTGTGAATTTCTTCCGTAGCTGACAGCGAATGGCTAGTCCACGTTCGAAGTAACTGAACTCTCCTGACCGACCGGTTCTGCTATTGCTACTCGTATACTGACAACACTATACTTTTCGTATCCTTCTGTACTGGCTGCACCGCCTCTCGTGGCGTCTAGTGTCCATTTCCGCGTTGCATAGATGTGTCTGGGTATTTTCGATCAGACAGTGTATATTTTACTACAACTGCTAGGGAGGAAACTTGAGGCCCTTTCAATGCATGCGGACGTTCGGGGTTCCGCTTCACGTTTTACGACCCGCGGCTGCCGCGTCGTAGGAACCCCAGAGACGCGACCGCTGCGCAGAGCCTTTCCACAGAGCCGGCGGTGCTGGAGGCGACGGCTATAAATTAGAAATCGAAAACGGCGTCCGCCGCTGGTGTCCGATGCGCTATTAAAGTGTGACGCCGCCGTATGCTCGCAGACACCGTGGCGAACAATACCAAGTGCGGAGGTAGTATACCGGGCCGACAGCGTCTGCTGCAAGCGACGCAGCCACCTCTTCCTTTCTTTTATTGGCAACGAAAAGTATTTTGCGACGATTTACGGCCGATAAAAGGTGTCGATCCAAGACTCAAGCAGCAAGAGATGGCCGCTGTTCGTAACACCTGTACCTACCTTAACGACGCCCGTTTTTCAATGACGTGAATTGTATGTTTGCCATTCTGCACTCTGGGTACAGGACGTCACATAATCCACTGCTCTCTATACACGAATCATCATCCAAAGTTTGTAGCCGGTTCGTTGTGTGTGGTAATTCCAGAAAGAGTTAGATTGTTTTTTTCCATTTTCCGATACATTTGAGTCATATGAAAACAATTGTTTCTCTATTAAAAGGAAGGTCAGCGTTGCCCATAATATTGATGTTTCACTGATAGCATAATTGATTTTCGATCACATAGTGATCATCTTCAGTGCTGTACAAATTAAACTCAGACACTGGTATCAAGTTATTAATAACCAAAACTGAGGAGCAGAGCGTGACGGCCTGATAACGCTCACTACCGGACCTGCTGCCCTATTTAGCAAGCGCCATCACGGACGTACGATAGTGTTTATGGTTGATAAAAGAAACGAAGAAAAAAGTGACATGATTTTGAGTTATTGTGATCGCTTCTCAGCTTTGGCTATTGATAACTTGATACCAGTGTCTGAGTTTAATTTGTACAGCACTGAAGATGATCACTATGTGATCGAAAATCGATTATGCTGTCAATAAAAGATCAATATTATGGCCAACGCTGACCTTCTTTTTAATTTAACATATATGGTCGTTGTGCACGCACACTCCATGGAGTCGCCAATCAACAAATGTTTCTCGTTACGGCACTTCTTTTGTAGCTCGTTGTCGTCCTAATGTCGACGTCATTGTCGTTTATTCCTTCATGTTTTCCTGCGTCTGACATCTTCTTCTTGTTCTTTCACCACAAAAACTATTCTCTCTCCTGCTTCTGATTCTTCTGCTTTCTTTACTACTTGTTCTTATCTATTGACATTATAGTCTCTCTTCTGCTCCTTCAGTTTAAGCTTACTCTTTTCTTAATACTACAGCTTTTTCTCTCAATATTGCCCGCTTTCCTCCTTTTTGTAGTTATAACTAAGTGCAAGTTCAACAGCCATTCAGCATGTAAATGTTGATTTTCTTGCCTTATCTGACCAGGTGAAGTACACAGATTTGAACCTTAACCCATCTCAAACGCAAGTAATCTTAGTCGCCCACAAAAGACTTATTACCACGCTGTTTAAAGAATCTGTTCCACCACAGAAGTAACGTTTTCCTCTTCGGCAAAGAACTTGGGGATAATTCCGGACCTCAGAGTGGGCTGAACACGAAACTGGTCTCTGTAAGAAGGTGTGAGCTTCACTTCATTCTCTACAGAAATATAAAAAAAGGATTTCCTTTCTAGCTTGAAAACAAGCTGGTAGAGTCACTAACACGCCCCATTCTTCACTATGACGATCCTATTCTGCAATGAGTTTCGTACGGAAACGCACGCAGGCTGGCGATGAATGCTTATTTGCCATAGATTTGTGACGTATGCTCTTTCAACCACATCACTACTGCCTACTAACAATTATCAGTGCTACGTGCCGATAAGCGTAGAGACTATCTATCATGCTCTACGTATCGCCTTCTCAATCATTGCAATCCCTCTTATTTATCTTCAAATTTTTTTGCCACTATATGAAAGGCAGAGTAGAAATACTCGTTCTCAACATAGCAAAATCCACTCTCTGCTATCGCATAACACTGCGATGTTCTCTAAATCATTTTCTGTATCTCGAACCCGACTTTGTAACATCTTCCTCACGAAATCGAAGAAACTGACTTCCTTGCAAACTTCGAAAGACAGTTAATGGTCCGCCTTCTATCACATACACTAGCCATTACCTCTCTCTCGTCAATCATCTCATCCATATACTACTCTGCAGCTCACTCTCGTCAATACTTCTTCCTCCACGACGTTTCCCTCCTTCATGTCGAATGAGTTCTTTATTTAATTTCTGTTCTTTCCCGATAGCCACTGTCACTGTCATTCCTATATTCTCCTCTTTCTCTATCCCTTCCACTTCCATAATATTCATCTCTTATTCCAATGTGCTACACTAATCTATACCACTCTTACTTCCTTTTATTATTTTTATTATTGGCATTCACTGACTTTTATTATTATTGTCAATTACTATTATCAATATTAGTGTAAATTATTGTTACTATTATTAAAACTGCTGTGAATATTTTGCAATACGTTTGGTACGCACTGTTCCTGGTCAGATGTAAGACAGGGCTTGGAGACTCTAATCTGGAGGCTAAATAAACAATAAATAAATAAATAAATATTTCTTTTTCTCGACGTACTGCTATCGCTTGTCTTCCTACAGTGAGTCCTTGCGGTGTTCCTTTTTTTTATCTCCTTTCAACTTTGTCTCCCCACTACCGAAACTTCCTCTATTCTCTTACTTATACATCTGCTATTCCTTCATCGCCTCCTACAGCTGCTTCTTTTGCTTTTAGTAGTAGTTCTTCCCCTGTTATTGTCTCATTATCTGCTACTATTCTTTTGTCTACTTCATTTAGATTTAGTATCTCTTGTCCTATTATTTCTCTCACACCTGCTTCTTTGTGTCCTCGTACTTCTCCCTGTCACATTATTTCTTCCTATTCCTCCTCTTCGTCCATCTCCTCCTCCTTATTCTCTTTCTGAATTTCATGTTCTGGAAAATTATTTGTATGACACTTTCATTTATCGTACCTACAAGAAAAGAATTGCGTACTTTGGAATAACCGAAGACCTAATCCAGCTCAGACCGTTTTCATTAATTTCTCAAAATCACGTCAAGTCCAATTTGGATCGTCTTCAAAGTGCCACACCCTGTTCCTTCTGCACTTCTGATCCGTCCACCAGAAGTACAGTTCTGCACTTATGATAACTTTGCAGTCGAAGGTGTGCTAAAACAACTAAAACTATCACTGATTTTACAATTCCGCACAAATACCATATTCATGAGTAACAGATTTATGCATTTTTCCATAGAGAGCAATGCACGTGATAATGGCTCCAACTGTCATCTTATTTTCGACTACTGATTCCTTCAGCACTTACCTTCCCCACAAAGGGCGTTGTCTTTGTCAATGTTGATTTACATTTCTGTTCACTGTCTGAGAATCATTTTTACGGTTCCACGCCTCAATCGGTAAAAAGGAAGCCGTTACAGGATCGTTGTGTTGTCGTCTGTTTGTCCCACTGATAAAAACCGTTTTTTTCAGGAACGTGTAGAGGAGTAAAGTTTAAATTTATGCCACATATTGAGATCTATGGTTCGTTGACGATGTGAAAACTGAAGCTCTTAAGTCAGTTCAATCAAAAGATATGGCCATTTATGTCACATATTTTGATATTCGCAAATTCCCTCATCGAAACCTATAGGTTGTTGGGCTAATATCATGAAATTTATCCGTCACCAGATATCCAGGAGTGATTACTGCAAGTAGATTCAAATGGTTTACATGGCCCTGAGCACTATGGGACTTAACTTCTAAGGTCATCAGTCCCCTAGAACTTAGAACTACTTAAACCTAACTAACCTAAGGACATCACACACATCCAAGCCCGAGGCAGGATTCGAGCCTACCACCGTAGAGGTCGCGTGGTTCCAGACTGTAGCGCCTAGAACCGCTCGGCCACTCCGGCCGGCTGAAAGTAGATATGGCGTTTCAAGTTGTGTGTGAAACAAAGACTGACACATTAATCTATTTACAATGTCATCGGCAACCCTCCAAGTTTTTATTTCTATACTTTCTCTCCCTTTCCAAAATGTTCCTTGATTTCTCCCATCTCATTTCCATTTCTTTCTTATTGTTGCCGTTTCCCCCTTCAGTTTCTTTGTCCACATATTTGTTTGTTACTGTGTCTCTCCCGGTGGGATGTGCCAGTTGAACTTTTTAGCATATCCAAAGATAGTCCAGTCCCTGGTGACCTGCACCTAGGGAAAGTTCCCCAGTAGATGATGCAAATTTAAGAAATAAAAACAATGTCGTGCAATGGAAACACCTCATGGAATAATAGCAACACCGAAGGAAAGAAATCAGACAAAGAAGTTAATTATAGGAATGAAATTTCGGGAATAAATTTGTCTAAGTAACATATTTACTTGATTTAAATCGCAAGATCACAGGTTAATGTCCGCGCGAGATAAGCCATTACAATTGCAAAATGCTGGTACATTAATACCCGGTGCAATCTCCAGGATGTGGACTACTAGCATGCAAAATACTGGAGGTCAGTTCTGTTATATCCTAGCCAGTAATGCCACCCGAGCCCGCTGCCAAAAGGTTGGCAGCATCAAAGTCCGGACGCCGTCCGCATAAGCAGCGCCAGTGAGACAGGAAATCGCCGCAAGTCTGCGCGCGCCACCGCTGGCTTCTGGCTTCTTAAGCGCTGGAGTCGCGAGCGCTAGGACAGTTCTGTATTCGCCGCTCAGTTGTATACTCGCCACCGAATTGTGTACTTGCTAGTCAGTTGTGTGTTCATCGCAGCAGAGTTGTTGTTTGTCGTCAGCCGACGCTGACCTAGCCGCTCCGACTCGAACTAGACAGATCTCTGTAGACACGGAGATCACTCCTGTGTTTCTGTATCTTCGTTAATAAAGATAAGTACCGACTTTTATTTAATCAGAGTGTTTGGGTTTTCATCTTTCTGTTCACTGTTCCAGCGGACCGGTCGGCCCGCTATTAAAAGTGTGGCGGTGACTTCGTAGCCGTTTCTACAGGGAATTGCTTGTCGCTACGAACGCCGCCACAAAAAGTTCCTTGTCTGTTGCACTAAATGGTCAATACTGGGACTCCTAATGCTGTTTGTGGATAACGCTGGAGTTGTCGTTCCATATGTGCTCGACTGGAGGCAGATATGGTGATCGAGCAGGCCAAGGCAATATGTCAACACTCTGTAGACTATGTTGGGTTACAACAGCGGTATGTGGTCGGGCGTTATGCTGTTGGAAAACAGCCCCTGAAATGCTGTGCGCCACGCGGGATTAGCCGAGCGGTCCAAGGGGCTCCAGTCATGGACTGTGAGGCTGGTCCCGACGGAGGTTCGAGTCCTCCCTCGGGCATGGGTGTGTATGTTTGTCCTTGGGATAATTTAGGTTAAGTAGTATGTAAGCTTAGGGACTGATGACCTTAACAGTTAAGTCTCATAAGATTTCACACACATTTGAACATTTTTGAAATGTTGTTCACAAATGGCAGCACGACACCTCTAATCACCAGACTGATGTACACATATGCAGTCAGGGTGCGTGGGATAACCACGAGGATGCTTCTGCTGCCAATCGAAATCGCATCCCAGACCACAACATGAGGTGAAGCCAAGTGCGTCCAGCAAGCAGACAGGTTAGTTGCATTCCTTCATTTGTCCCGCCTCCTTGTAAGCTACACATGGCCATCATAGGCAACCAAGACAGAACCATCTTTCATCAGAAAACACAATAGACCTCAACCCTGCGCTGCATTTAAAGTAAACTAGATCTGCATCCTCATAGTGGTGCTACTAGCGTCGCCCATATGCGACTGTCGCGGAATTTGAATAGACATCATCCTTCAGATGTAGGAACACGCCTTAAAAACTTTTGTTTATGTCACGCAATATCTTCTTTGTACAGCGATTTTTTTTTTTCGCCAGTGTATTAGGGGTGACCCAAGTAAGCATGGCGGCATGGTTCCCACACCACACATGGATTTATTATTGAAAGGGCTCAAATATCTACAACAGAAGCTAGCAGTCACTGTAATAATTCGGTTTTAATTTTACAGTAAAGCATCAACATATGAATTACCCACTGAGAGAAGAATGTGGACATTTAGTAAACAGAAAAGGTATTTTAATTATAAAATCTAAGATTGACAGAGGCGGTAGGACACAATAAAAACATACTCATGAGAATAAATCATAGGCACGGCTGATGACTGCGAGAATGGTTAGTGGTTTAAAGCAACAACCCAGAAAAATAAGTACGGACGTCAGTAGAGTAGCGAAAGTGCTTGATGGAAGCAACTAGCCAGCTAGGAAAGCTATAAATGTGCAATTATTCTTTCATAAAGGTAAACTAGTCTCACGTTCCCCTCAATTTGGTGACTGCATCGCCAGCTCATTCTTACCACTCTCATACATCATGAATGTGGAAGGCGGCGGCAGTAGCAGCTGGCAATTCTCAGTCCAGGTCGACCTCTCTGTTCAGTTCTGACATGAAGTCGTCCTTCCGTATGACATCAGATCAAGTCTCATCGGTCACCTGGCAACCAGTCTTTACCATTCCAGCTCCCAGCAGCAAATGTTTACTCACTAATCTCCCAGCAGCAAGTGTTGTCTGTCTTAACTTTCCGAAATCTGCTGGTTCCGCCAGTGTAGGGATCCCGCCATCCAATCGCTGTGGACCTGTAATAATGCCATAAATTTGTTAAAAAGTTAAACACACTCCTACTCTCGTAGATTTTGTCATAGGTAACCAGTGATGGCCTGGCGTAGGGGGGAAGGCAGAAAATCTCTCACAATCCATGACAGATCTTTATCTCTGTGCTACCAAACGCCGTACACATAGCTACACGTGGGAAAGTGTGCATTCTACGGACATAATAACTGTGAACCAATCAGAAAGTCCACTGAGAAAATTTGAAACTAGCATTCTTCCGTGCCGAGACCACAGTGTAACGACATGTCACGCTTCTCCCGTTCTGGCTACACACGTTTTCCTTCCAAAAGGATTTCTTCAGGCGTCACGCAATGGAGTTTACGACAGATAGGCGGGCCCTTGCGCCTCACCGTGTGAAGACATGCACCGAAGTGAATTCTGCACAGTCTATCTGCTCTAAAGAACAGCTATCAGCAATAAACAAGTTTGTAGGCCATCGTGGATCTTTTACGGAAACTTCCCTCGGAAGCTTTCAATGCTGCATAAAGTAACAGGCCTCTCACCAGTAATGAAAGGAAGGGAAGAGAAGAAATAATTAAGTGAGCAGTCACTGGTAGTATTCAATATTATCTGCATTTATGGTGCAATATAAAACGGTTGACTACAATGACTATGGGGATGTGCGGATAACATTGTGAAATATGTTGCATGACAGTTTGGAGATAAACTGCCACTTAACACTAGCAATATGAAATGCGCCAACCCTCTATTTTCAGGGTTTTCGCCTTAAAACTTCCTGTCTCACTGTGTCATATTCATTCTGCGCCTGTCGTTGACAGAAAATTGCTGCGTATTTCTGCGATAATTTAACGCCGCTGAGCTGCGACGTATTTGCCTGCGCCTTAGTAAGTGGCTGAATCTATGCTGCCGCGGTCTACTGAACCGTCCACAGAAAAGAAACAAGTGGACAGATCACAGTATGGACTGTGGAGCTAATCGTGGTACGGTACAGATGGATTGATTTGCTCGCTGACTTTTCTGCCACACTGTTTTTTTTTAATTAAATAGATTTTTGATAATTCAGTAAGTGAAATGAAATAATCAAAATCTTCAAAGTGTTATTACTACTTCATAATATAGAATGAGTAGTAGTGACATGAACGTTTAGTAATGGTGGTGATATCGCGTACACTAGGTATAAAAGGACAGTGCGTTGGCGGAGCTATCATTTGTACTGAGGTGATTCATGTGGAAAGATGCCGCACGTGATTATGGCTGCACGACGGTAATTAACAGACTCTGAAAGCGGAATGTTAGCTGGAGCGAGGCGCATGGTTCGTTCCGTTTCGGAAATCGTTAGGGAATTCAGTATTTCGAGAACCATAGTGTCGAAAGTGTGCCGAGAATACCAAATTTTAGGCATTACCTCTCACCGTGGAGAACACAGTCACCGACCGCCTTCACACGGCTGTGAGCAACGGCATCTACGTAGAGCTGTCACTGCTAACAGACAAGTAATACTACGTGAAATAACCACAGAAATAAATGTGGGACGTACGACGAACGTATCCGCTAGGACAGTTCGGTGAAATTTGGCGTTAATGGGCTATGGCAGCAGACGGCCGAATTGGGTGCCTTCGCTAACAGCACGACATCGCCCGCAGCGCCTCTCCTGGGCTCGTCACCACATCAATTGAATCCTAGACGACTGGAGAACCGTGGCCTAGTCCTATGAGTCTCGATTTCACTTGGTAAGAGCTGATGGCAGGATTTGAGTGTGCTGCAGGCCGCACGAAGGCGTGGACCAAAGTTATCAAGACTCCAGTGTGCAAGTTGTGGTGATTTCATAATGGTGTGCCTTGTGTTTTCTTGAAATGTAACAGGATCCTCTGGTCCTACTGGACCAATCACTGACTGAATATGGTTATATTGGGCTACTTGGAGATCCACTGCAGCCATTCGTGGCCCTCATGTTCCCAAACAAAGATGGAGTTTTTATGGATGACAATGCAGCATGCTTCCGGCCCACATTTGTTTGTGGTTGGTTTGAAGAACATCCTGGACAATTTCAGCGAACGATCTGGCCACACAGATCACCCCACATAAATCCTACCGAACATTTTTGGAACATAATCGCGAGATTAGTGCGTGCACCAAATCCTCCACCGGTAACACTTTCACAATTACAGACGGCCGTTAAGGCAGCTTGACTCAGTATTCGTGTTGGGGACTTCCAACGAGTTGTTGAGTCCATGCCAAGTTGAGCTGCTTCGCTACGTCGGGCAAAAGGAGGACCGACACGATATTAGGAGATCTCCCATGGCTTTTTAAACTCAATATAAGTTAGAGGCCCAACTCCATTTTTTTCTGTATGTATCTAATCGCTAATCTCAGTAACATATGTAGAGATTTTGATACGGTTTCACTAATACAGAGACAGATTCACGGCAGCGGTTACTGTATATAATTTATAAATATGGCACTTATGCAGTTTAGCAGGTACAGAAAAAAATTTTCATTCCAAATGTATCTGGCTTGGAGAGCTTTGTGGGTGAATATGTAAAGTTTGTTGGTGATTGTACTTTGTATTTTCATAAATAAAGTGACCTGTAGCGTAGCCCACTTGAGGTTAGGTTGGGAGTTTTTTTTTCGGAATGCGGCCGCGGCAGCGGCCGCCTATGATTTGAAAATACTGATTAGTTAGTGTATTACGCAATGTTGCGTCATCGGCAACGCCGCGCTTATCGGGCAGAAGATATCGCCGACGGTCAAGGGAAAATGAAAATGGATGTCATATTCGAAATCAGCGCATCAGAATTCACTATATCGACAAAATATTGAAAAATAAAAAAATTTTAAAAAAATTTAAAACAATTTTTTTGATGTAAATAATTGACTGGGGCGCAAATAAATATCGTATTCGTAATCAGCGTATCAAATTTGACTATAATCGATCAAATTTTGAAAAAAATTGATAAATTTTTTCCGTACCTGCTAAACTGCGTAAGTGCCATAAATATTTCATGCAAATTCACGGAACTGTGATTAACATCATTCAAAGCATCTTTATCTCTGTATGCGAAGTCTAATCGCAAGAACTGCTGTAGGGATTATATTATGGTTTCCACTAATACGATGGGTGTTCAATAAGTAATGCAACACATTTTTTTCGGCCATTTTCGGATGGAAAAAATTCGGAAGTTGCTGTGGGACATCGTAGAGATTTCTTGCTTCAGCAGCTATATATAGCTTCAAGGCGTTCCGATAGGGTGACGCTATACGCACCCTTCAAAATGGCGTCTATAACGTTGCTGCTCTCCAAGCAGAAAGCTGTCATTCAGTTTCTTTTGGCGAAAAACCAGAGCATCGCAGATATTCATAGGCGCTAGCAGAATGTATACGGAGACCTGCCAGTGAACAAAAGCACGATGAGTCGTTGGGCGAGGCGTATGTCGTCATCGTAACAAGGTCGATTGGCGGGCCTTTCACAGCTGTGACTTCAGCAATGTTGGAACGTGTGGGCAGTCTCATTTGAGATGATCGACAGATCACAATCGAACACATCGTCGGACGACTGGGTATACTGAGAACTACGGACGAAGGGCAACAGGCAGATTCCCTATTCCTGAATTTCAAAAAAGCATTTGACACAGTGCCCCATTATAGGCTGTTAACGAAGGTACGAGCATATGGAATAAGTTCACAGATATGTGAGTGACTCGAAGACGTCTTAAGTAATGGGACGCAGCGACGAGTGTTCATCAGAGACAAGGGTATCGTCAGGAGCGCCCCAGGGTTGGGTTATTGGTTGACTTGGGGAGGAATCCAAACAACGAGGTCATCAGTCCCATCGGATTAGGGAAGGATGGGGAATGAAGTTGGTCGTGCCCTCTCAAAGGAACCATCCCGGCATTTGCGTGAAGCGATTTAGGGAAATCACGGAAAATCTAAGGACGACCGGTCGCGGGTTTGAACCGTCGTCCTCCAGAATGCGAGTCCAGTGTGCTGCGTCGCCTCGCTCAGGGAATGGTGACAGGACCTCTGTTGCTCTCTGAGTAAGTAAATGATTTGGCGGACAGGGTGAGCAGCAACCTTCGGCTGTTTGGTGATGATGCCGTGATGTACGGTAAGGTAACGAGGTGAGTGACTGTAGGAAGGTACAAGACGACTTAGACAAAATTTCCAGTTGGTGTCATGATTGGCAGTTAGCCCTAAATGTGGAAAAATGTAACTTAATGCGGATGAGTAGGAACATCAAACCTGTAATGTTTGGATACAGTATTACTAGTGTACTGATTGACACAACCATGTTTTAAATATCTGGGTGTTATGCTGCAAAGCGATATGATGTGGAACGAGCATTTGAGAATTGTTGTAGGAAAGCCGAATAGTCGACTTCAGTTTATTGGGAGAATTCTGTCAAAGAGTGGTTCACCTGTAAAGGTGACAGGACGCTGGTGTGACCTATTCTTCAGTACTGATCGAGTGTCTGGGATCCGTACCAGATCAATTTACAGGAAGACATCGAAGCAATTGAGAGGCGGGCTGCTAGATTTGTTACCGGTAGGTTGGAACAACATGTAAATGTTACGGAGATGCTTCGGGATCTCAAATGGGAATCCCTGAAGGGAAGGCGACGTTCTTTTTGAGAAACCCTGTTGAGAAAGGTTAGAGAAGTGGCATTTGAAGGCATAACGATTCTACTGCCGCGAACTTACAGATAAGATACGAGAAATTAGGACTCACGCGGAGGCATATAGGCAATCTTCTTTCCGTCGCTTTGTTTGCGAGTGGAACAGGAAAGGAAATGAGAAGTAGAGGTACAGGGTACCCTGCGCCACGTACCTACGATGGCTTGCGAAGTATCTACGTAGATTTAGATGTAGAAGTCTCTTTTAGCAATACTGACATACTCTTCAACCAATTGGAGTACTCAAACGTGTGTGCCCGCTGAGTTTCTCACCGCCTGACAGAATACCAGCCGCGTGGTATTAGGCGCCTTGCCACGGTTCGCACGATAATATGTTACTTACACTACTGGCCATTAAAATTACTACACCAACAAGAAATGCAGATGATAAACTGGTATTCATAGAGCAGATATAATATACTACAACTGACATGTGATTACATTTTTACGCAATTTGGGTGCATAGATCCTGAGAAATCAGTACCCAGAACAACCACCTCTGTCCGTAAAAACGGTCTTGATACGCCTGGGCATTGAGTCAAACAGAGCTTGGGTGGCGTGTACAGGTACAGCTGCCCATGCAGCTTCAACACCATACCACAGTTCATCAAGAGTAGTGACTGGCGTATTGTGACGAGCCAGTTGCTCGCCCAGCATTGACCAGGCATTTTCAATTTGTGAGAGATTTGGAGAATGTGCTGGCCAGGGCAGCAGTCGAACATTTTCTGTATCCAGAAAGACCCGTACAGGACCTGCAACATGCGGTCGTGCATTATCCTGCTGAAATGTAGGGTTTCGAAGGGATCGAATGAAGGGTAGAGCCACGGGTCGTATCACATCTGAAATGTAACGTCCACTGTACAAAGTGCCGTCAATGCGAAAAAAGGGTGACCGAGACGTGTAACCAATGGCACCCCATACCATCACCTAGGGTGATACGCCAGTAAGGCCATGACGAATACACGCTTCCAATGTGCGCTCACCGCGATGTCGCCAAACACGGATGCGACAATCATGATACTGTAAACAGAATCTGTATTCATCCGAAAAAATGACGTTTGCCATTCGTGCACCTAGGTTCGTCGTTGAGTACACCATCGCAGGCGCTCCTCTCTGTGATGCAGTGTCAACGGTAACCGAAGCCATGGTCTCCGAGCTGATAGTCTATGCTGCTGCAAACGTCGTCGAACTGTTCGTGCAGATGGTTGTTGTCTTGCAAACGTCCCCATCTGTTGACTCAGGGATCGAGACGTAGCTGCACGATCCGTTACAGCCATGCGGATAAGATGCCTGTCATCTGGACTGCTATTGATACGAGGCCGTTGGGATCCAGCACAGTGTTCCGTATTACCCTCCTGAGCCCACAGACCCCATATTCTGTTAAGAGTCACTGGATCTCGACCAACGCGAGCAGCAATGTCGCGATACAATAAACCTTGATAAAGGTCGGAAACGTGATGGTACGCATTCTCCTCTTTACACATCACAACAACGTTTCACCAGGCAACTCCTGTCAACTGCTGTTTGTATATGAGAAATCGGTTGGAAACTTTCCTCATGTCATCACGTTGTAGGTGTCGCCATCGGTGCCAACCTCGTGTGAATGCTCTGAAAAGCTAATCATTTGCATATCACAGCATCTTCTTCCTGTCGGTTAAATTTCGCGTCTGTAGCACGTCATCTTCGTGTTGTAGCAATTTTAATGGCCAGTATGTCTTTATTCACATATTAATTGCTTCAGAGTAGGTGGTGGTCTGAAGATGTCTGTGTGCTAGATATCTGTAAATTCGAGAGGCTCACAAGGTGGTTTCCCCACTCGTGACTATTTTCAGAAGTGATTCGTGACGTTATTTCTTTTGCAGTTCTGAGATGTTGTTCAGAAGGGATGGAAGATACTCCGATTCGATGTGTGGTCGTAGGCGTCATCGCGAAACTGTAAACGTAACTGGTTCAAATGGCTCTGAGCACTATGGGACTTAACATCTGAACTCATCAGTCCCCTAGAACTTAGAACTATTTAAACCTAACTAACCTAAGGACATCACACACATCCATGCCCGAGGCAGGATTCGAACCTGCGACCGTAGCAGTCGCGGGGTTCCGGACTGAAGCGCCTAGAACCGCACGGCCACCGCGGCCAGCAAACATAACTGGCTTGTATATAACATGAGTACTTCCACGCATGTCGTCTTAGCGAAGTAATTCTGCGAGAGAGAAGTTAGTGCTCTGTGGCACATAGCACGTCTCTCCGGATTTGAGGAATCAGCAATTAATGAAATGAAATAACTCGTTCTGGGGTTAATTATACGACGGAGTAGACATGCACTGTATTTTGTGAGACGCTAATAAACGTATTGTTGAAAGTCAGCCATTTTGTTAATTTTCGAATTCTAAAAGTTAGTGACTTAGTAGATTCGAAATAAGTTAAGTACGAAGCAAATGCCTGTTGTATAAAAAGAGTTAAGAAAAATACATCGTCGTTTAGTTTGAAAAGATAAGTATGATTTTATTCCAAGTAATGCAATATATACGTATCAAACTAGAAGTGTTGAGCATCGGAATAGACTTCCGAACTGATGGACATTGGTAGCAAATCCTCGAGCCCTGCATACGGTCAGAACTTTACTGGGAATATTTTTACCCACCTCAAAAATGTTTTCCTCTTTTTTGAGGTTTATCCCGGACGGATAATACTACCTGATTCAAATGTAGAGCTGAGTCATTGCTTAATCTGTTCCAAACGTTCCATTACGAGAAGTCTAATTTATTTTGGAGTTATAGCCTACGGCGAACTTAGCAGCGGGACGTCGGGCGGTAAAAAACTAATTTCGCCGAGCTTCAGAAAGCAAATACTTAAATGAGCTACCACTTAATACGCGAACTGATAAATACGCGAAAAGTAAATACTTTGATATTGGAATAAAATTCCAGATAACAGGTAACATGAAACTGCAAACCCATATATTAAAAAAAAAAAGTAATCAATTTAACCTCATACCTCAATGTTTCTACATATCTCGTATGGAAACATGTACAGGATGCCATTATTGTCATTATCAGTCTGTGTTTGATTCATATTTTACACCATGTAAAAGCTTTAAAAATGTTAGAATGCTTGTAGAAATGATCCCAGAATAAGTTTATTTATTGCCTCCTTTATACTTTCAATGTTTCTATGTCTCTATAATACCATATTTTCTTTGTACTTCTCATATGCTCCGATTTCCGAACAATTTTATTTAACAAAGTTTGTTGTATTAAGTTCCTATTATTGTTTGCTTGGAACCCTATACTTCCGTTTGTATGTGAAGATCTCCATTGTAAGCAAAAGTGAAGGACACATAGTGAGAAACTGAGATACTTCTTGTAAAACATAGGACACGTCTTTAATTCATATTAGTTATGTGTTCCACAATAAAATGGCAACTCTGTCTCTAATTTCACATTTTCATTGCGGCAAATTTTCAGGATGTGTGCATGTAAATAGCTGTCATTTATACTCATTTGATTCATGTGAAAAGGTTCCAGCGTGATTATGGCCGCACGGCGGGAACTGACAAGACTTTTGACGCGGAATGCTAGTTGGAGCTAGACACATGGGACGTTCCATCTCGGAAATTGCAAGGGAATTCAATATTCTGAGACCCACAGCATCAAGAGTATGCCGAGAATACCAAATTTCAGGCATTATCTCTCACCTCGGACAACGCATTGGTCGAAGGCCACCCTTCACGATAGAGAGGAGCGGCGATTGCGTACAGTTCTCAGTGCTAAGAGACAAGCAAAACTGATCCGTTAGGACACTGCGGTGAAATTAGGCGCTAATGGGCGATGACAGCAGACGAACGACGCCAATGCCTTTGATAATAGCACGGCATCGCCTGCAGTGCCTCTCCTGGGATCGTGATCATATCTGATGGACCATAGGCGACTGGAAAACCGAGGTCTGGTCTGAAGAGTCCCGATTTCAATTGGTACTAGCTGATAGGTCTCTTGGTGGCACAGATCCGAAGAAACCATGGACCCAGTTTGTCAACATGGGACTGTGTAAGCTGGTGATGGCTCATTGTGGTGTGGGCTGTGTTTACGTGGAAAGGTCTGGGTCCTCTGGTCAAACTGAACCGACCGTTGACTGGAGACTGTTTTTCGGCTATTTGGAGACCATTTTCAGCCATTCATGGGCTTCATGTTCCCAAACAACGATAGAATTTCTGTGGATGACAATGTGGCATGTCACGGACCACAGTTGTCTGATTGGTCTGCAGATTTTGGACAAGTGGAACAAATGATTCGGACACCCAGATGGCCCGACATGAATCCCAGCCAACATTCATGGAACATAATCGAGAGTTCAGGTCGCGTACAAAATATTGCTCCGGCAACACTTTCGCAGTTGTGGACCTCTATAGAGACTGCATTGCTCAATATTTTTGGCGGAGACCAGGTGTAGCCTCAGTGTGTCTAGCACGCAGATAGGTTGTCTGCAGGCCTTAAACCGACCTCCTAACAACACACATCCGTCATTGACACCTAGGTAGGACCAGCTTTCATCACAAAACACATCTCCACTCTGTTCTCCAATGAGCTCTCGCCACCACTGAAGTTACAAATGGTGGTGATTTGAGGTCAGCGGAATGCACGCTTCAGGGCGACTGACTCGGATGTTTCCTTGAAGTAACTGATTTGTAACATACAGTTGTGTTACAGTGGTACTTAACTGGTGCTCAAATTGCTGCTGTAGATGCAGTGTACTGCGTCAGAGTCATACACCGAACACGACGGTCTTCACTCTCGCTAGTGCCACGTGGCCGTCCGAAGCCCAGTATTCTTGTGACCTTACATTCTCGTGACCATCATCGGTAGCAGTCATGAACAGTGGCTACGTGCCTGCCAAATTTTTCTGCAGTATCACAGAAGGAATATATAGCTTCTCGTAACACGACCTCGTTCAAACTGAGACGCTGCCAAGGGCGTCTTTGTTTACTAACTCTCACGACCTTCACAAAGCGTATTTAAAACAAACTTGATTTGGATCGTCATAGTGGTGCTACTAATGCCACTCTTATGCGATTGGTGCGAAATATGAATAGACATCTTTCAGATGCAGAAACACGTCTACCGACTTTCGTGTATGTTACACAACTCCTTCATGGCGTTGTGATATTTTTCCCGTCAGTGTTTATACTGTATAACGTGATAACGTTATTATCAAAAATCGATGAGTTTTTGAATGACTTCTCTAAGTTTTTTCACGATACTCTAATAAACGCTCTGACGGATGTAGGCTGTATATTTTTCTGATTATATATAATGTAAAGACTCAACTTTGTTAGCAAAAATCTCGAAAAGCTCTTGACCGATTCACCTAAAATTTTTACACGATGCTCTAATGAAGATTCAGACTGATATAGAATACTTATTTTCTTAATATACCGGGTGATCAAAAAGTCAGTATGAATTTGAAAACTTAATAAACCACGGAATAATGTAGATAGAGAGGTAAAAATTGACACACGTGCTTGGAATGACATGGGGTTTTATTAGAACAAAAAAAAAAGTTCACAAAATGTCCGACAGATGGCGCTGGACAGCAAAACTGCAACCGTGACGAGTGAGATGTACGCCGATATGTTACAGAATCGCAACATCCCCAGCCTGGCTGATAAACACCTGCTGGAACGTACGATGTTTATGCAGGAGACGCTTGAAAGATCTCTCGCGCGCGTCGTTTGGTGATGATCTTGTGCTCAGCCGCCACTTTCGTCATGCTTGGCCTCCCAGGTCCCCAGACCTCAGTCCGTGCGATCATTGGCTGTGGGGTCACCTGAAGTCGCAAGTGTATCGTGATCGACCGACATCTCTAGGGATGCTGAAAGACAACATCCGACGCCAATGCCTCACCGTAGCTCCGGAGGTGTGGACATATTGAGCATTTGCTGTAAAGAAAAATCATCTTTGCTTTGTCTTACTTTGTTATGCTAATTATTGCTATTCTGATCAGATGAAGCGCCAGCTACCGGACATTTTTTGAACTTTTGTATTTTTTTGGTTCTAATAAAACCCCATGTCATTCCAAGCATGAGTGTCAATTTGTATCTCTCTATCTACATTATTCCGTGATTTATTCAGTTTTCAAATTTATACTGACTTTTTGATCACCCGATATATGGTGTATAACAATACATACAGCATAAAGGAGCAACCTTGTTGACATAAATCTCGGAAAGTTGTCGAACGATTTACCAAACCTTTACACGATACACGCATGAGAACTGTACTAGAAAACAAATCTCGAAAAGTTCTTGACTGACACGTTTTTAATTTATTCATAATACTCTAAGAAACTATTGGACAGCCATAGGATTTTTCAGTATGTATGGTATACAAATATTTAAATTCCAAATTTAGCGGAATTGCTTTAACAAAAATATCGAAAAGTTCTTGACTGGTTTACTCTAATAAACGTTGCGACGGATACACAGGGTCACTTTCTTCACCGTGTACAAACTCTAGGGAGTGATCGATGAGAGGATACGGAACTAAAAAGGTCTAGTGAACTTACGTCCGGAAATACATGGTTTGTATGCTAGGGACCATTCATTCAATCACATTTTTTACAGAGAGTGCGGTCTAATACGCACCCTACCATACAGCCACAGTTACCCTCCAGGAGGGTGGTATTGTTTCTCATACGTCATTCCCTAACACCCTTTCCTGCCACAGTAATTGGTAATGAATCAGATTCACTTCTTGCTGACACACCTTATAGTGGATGTGATACAGAGTTCTACACAATGGTTCCGTATTCGAATCGCGAGCTTGGCCACATGAAGTTTACTTAATGAACGGCAAATAACAACGGGCGGCAGGCGGCAAGGTTGTATCAGGAGACCTATGCCCGCCGACAACAACCACAGCATTCAATGTTTGCAGCGGTGGTTCACCGTTTGTTTGAGACTGGGTCGTTTCAGGAAGGAGGAAATCATGAAGTAAGTACCCGAAATGTTCGGAAACCAGGCTTGGAGGAAAATGTGTCAAATACTGTGGAAGGCACCGCCGCGTCAGAACCAGGTAGTTGGCCCGCCGGTACAGGGTAAGCCAAACTACCGTGTGCAACATTCACCAAGACAATGGTTACTACCCTTATCACTTAACAGCAGAGTTTCCACATCGGGAGCAGTTTTGCCACTGGCTTCTTTACCAGGCAACCTCGATTTCGGGATTTGTGTAATCAAAATGGCTCTAAGCACTGTGGGACTTAACATCTGAGGTCATCAGTCACCTAGACTTAGAACTATTTAAACCTAACTAACCTTAGAACATCACACACGTCCATGCCCGAGGCAGGATTAGAACCTGCGACCGTAGCAGCAGCGCGGTTTCGGACTGAAGCTCCTAGAACCGCTCTATCACAGAGGCCGGCTTGTGTCATCCCTCTTGTTCACAGATGAGGCTACCTTTACGCGGAGTAGTATCTTTAACTTTCATAACAATCATCTGTGGGATAGCATGCAGTATGGTACGATGACAGCGAATGATAGGTTCGATGCAGCCGGAATGTTTCTACCGGGATAATTGGCGACCGTATTTTGGGACCAGTCTTCCTTCCACGTCGCCTAACAGGCCGGAACTATTGGCGCTTCTTGCGGATGACTGTTCCTCCACTGCTGGAAGAAGTGCCATCGATGATAGGAAGAGTTATGTGGCTGTTACGCTTTGGTGCTCCAGTCCACTTCGCCGTTAACGTCCGGACGCATCCCAATCGTGCCTTCCCTGGTCTATGGATCGGACGAAATGGTCCAGTTGCATGGCCTGCCCTTTCACCGGATTTCAACCCGTGCGATTTCTGGTTATGGGGCCATGTGAAAAGTATCTTGCATGCAGAACCCATTGCAGATGTGGAAACACTGGAACAGCGTTTTCATGCTGCCTTTGATATTGCTGGATGATGATGATGATGTTTGGTTTGTGGGGCGCTCAACAGCGCTTTCACCAGCACCCGAACAAAGTTCCAATTTTTACACAGTCCAGATTTTTTACACAGTCCAATCTAGCCACTGTCACAAATGATGATGATGTTGAAAGGATGAGGACAACACAAACACCCTTTCCCCGGGCAGAGAAAATCCACAACCCGACCGGGAATCGTACCCGGGTCCCCGTGATCCAGAGGCAGCAACGCTAACCTTTAGACCACGAGCTGCGGACTTGACACTGCTCGGATGCAGCCTGGCTGAAGTGAACGTATGAGACAGAACATGCTATGCCACGTACACGTATGGGGTGAGCCACATGGAAACCATTTTCTACACATGTTGTACAACTGTGGTTCTGTGGTATTAGACTGCAGTCTCTGCAACAATGTATGATTGAATAAATGGTTGTGTGTGTGTGTGTGTGTGTGTGTGTGTGTGTGTGTGTGTGTGTTCTTGGCCGATTTACTTCAAATTTTACACAATACTCTAATATATATTCAAATGAACACAGGCTGTATATTTTTTTAATCGATGTACACGTTTTCTGTTAAAGCAGACCGCGAGAGTGAAAATGTTGTGGTATGCCGTGAAAAATTTGCTGTTTCATTTTCTTTCCCTCAGACAGTTTTAACTACAATAGCAGAGCATTTGAACATTAGATATATTGTCTGTTCAGTATATGGAAAATTCAGAAATTTGCGGTAAGGTCTTATGGGACCAAACTACTGAGGTCATCGGTCCCTAAGCTTACACACTCCTTAATCTAACTTAAACTAACTTACGCTAAGGACGACATACACACCCATGCCCGAGGGAGGACTCGAGCCTCCGATCGGGGTAGCCGTGCGGACCGTGACAAGACGCCCTAGACCGTGCAGTTACCCCGCACGGCCCAGTACATGTTCTTGTATAAAATTATAAACAAATATCATATACACGACAGTGTACTGTTTTGTTGTCTTTTTTGCAGTCTGTTTAATAGAATGTAATGTTGTATATTTGGCATATCGGCTTATGAGTAGAATACTGCTACGGAATCTGAATTGTCCGAAACACAATAATGTTGACCGTTCGCGAATTAAGACAATGCAAAATCATGTGCCTAAAGCTGTTATCCTCACAGATGCAACAGGTCTGTCGTATCCCGTATACGGTTCACTTATTCAATGTAAATGACTTCAATCTACAATAAAGAATTCATTGGCAATAACAATAAACAAAGCTCAAGGTCAGAGAGAGGAAGGAATGGGTAGAGACGACGTAGGAAGTGATGGACTGTGAGAAGGGCAAGAGGAGAAGATGGACAAAGAGAGTGAGGAAGAGAACGTGGACAGAGATGGGGAGGGGGAGAAGAAAATGAGGGTGTATATCCGATTCTCATACATATTTAGCAAGTGTAGGGCATTGCCTGGGTTGCAAGTATTAAATACAGTATAATCAAATACATTTCTGGGATGTTTGCTTCATTTCGACTAGTTTAGATTGTGCGCAGTGGTCACACGCTATTTTTAAGGATAGAAAAAATGTAGATGTGGTAACGAGTGTCAAACGCTCAGAGGTTTCCATAACAAGATTAGTTGATGCATAAGCTATTGTGTCTTATTTCGAACTTTCCCAGATGTGTTAACTGTGTCACTGTTCAAGTTAATTGCGTCATTCGTCCTATTTTCATGCTATACATTTAATTGACGCACGAAACCGGATAGTTAATTTCCTGTTTTAAATATATAAAACACGGAGCATAATTTTCATTGTTTTTCAGCGTTTGTCGGAGCTGGCTTGTGGACGCTGTGTACTGAGTTGAGGTGACGCTTCGACGGCCATACCCACGCTGCAAAGCACAAGGATTATTATCAGGTCGTAGCAATGCTAGCACAACTTGGCGTAATATCTCGTTTGCAACCTTCTCAGGACTATAGAGGTATATCCAGTCGTGTTTAAACGTAACTTCCTTTGTCAAAAGAAAGAGACCTTGTTGCATACTCGCGGCTCTGTATCGGTATTTCAATCGTTTATCTGTTGGACCGTACCGAGTGCACGGCGAGGCTGCTCCTGTCAAGGGCACGGGCACAGATGGATTGCAGGGACTTACCGGACGAAGAACAGGGAGCAAAGACGCTTTAAGAACTAACCTGGAATTGTATGTGAGTTCTCCTCCTGCGTGCAAAAAAAAAAGCTTTCCCCAGGCCTGCGATTTTGAGTAAACGTTGTTGTTCAAAGCGCCATGTCGTCCTCGTAGCGTCATAAACTACTACTGCTACTACACTACTACTACTACTACTATCGCTAACATGGTTTATGTGGCAACAGCGTGCTTGGTTGACACAGATGCCACCTACACTCTTCGCTCATATTCTTGCTGCTGCTTCGCTACTGTACTGTGGGAATAAAAGATCGGTGAGCGGTTTCCGTAGAAAATATACTATTTCTTCGGATTTTTTCAGATTTCTGCTGTTTGAGGACTGAAGTGAGACTGATCTAGAGTGCTTCAGTTCGATAGAATAATTAGTGAAATGGAATAAGATATTATATATTTCACTATTTCATCTGATTTAATTTCCTGCCAGAAAACGCTTAAATGTAAGCTCTGTATCTTATCTCGATAAAACTGTACAGCTGATTTTGATGGCAAATATAGTACACACATTGATGCAGCTGATCTTGTGGGAGAACGCTAACAGTAACAATGTCGAGTCCTCTTTCAATCTTTGCAATGTGTTATTAAAACAAAGCAAGTAACAAAATAAATATTACGAAGACACTAATGCACAAAATTCATTACTATAATGTGTGTGAGTTCGGCAAAAATTGGGTCACCATTAATAAACTCGAAACAAGGCTATACCTCGCGTTAGGGGAGGCTGGAAAAGAGCACACTTATTTTTAATATTAGAATCCATATCGTAAAGGGCAGTCAAGTGTAAACAAGGCAGTTGAAAAAAGGTAAGTAAACTCTTTATTATTTCAAAAGGTATTGCCGTAACTGTTAATACATTCGTTCCGCAACGAAACAAGTCGGTAAATGCCTTCATGGAAAAATGTTTTATGTTGCCTACGGGTCAATGATTGTGCTCAGACATGCACCTCTTCGTCTGAAGCAAATCGATAGCCAAGAATGTCTTCCTTCCGAGCTTGAAAAAATATCGAAATCATGTGAGGGGGAAATAGGACTGTATGAGGGAAGTGAAAGGACTTAATAGGAAAAATTCTGTAGCGTAGTCTAAACAAACTTAGAGCATCCTCCATACAGTTGGTGTCTTTACCGGAGATCTTGGAGTTTCATCCAACTAGAAAAAAGAAAAGAAATTTTCATTACAACTACAAAAAAAGATACACATAAGTTCCAAACAGACTGTGAATTCACCGTTAAAATTTCGGAGGTTGTTCCGGGATACTTTGTGAGTATATTGGTAAAAGGGACCCATGGTATCGGGTCGCTTGTTACAGAGAAGTGATGTAATTGTGATTTATTCAGTTTGTCACACCACCTACTTTTCTTTGTGGGACAATATTTTCACAACAGTGAAACAGTCCATAATGCACTGAAGAGTCCAAGAAACTGGTTCACCTGCCTAATATCGTATAGCCCCCCCTCCCCCCCGCGAGCACGCAGAAGTGCCGCAGTAAGACGTTGCATGGACTCGACTAATGTCTCAAGTGGTGCTGGAGGGAATTGACACCATGAATCCTGCAGGACTCTCCATAAAACCGAAAGAGTACGAGGGGATGGAGATCTCTTTTGAACAGCACGTTGAAAGGCATGCCAGATATGCTCAATAATGTTTATGTCTGGGGAGTTTGGTAGCCAGCGGAAGTGTTTAAACTCAGAAGAGTGTTCCTGCAGCCACTCTGTAGCAATTCTGGACATGTGGGGTGTCGCATTGCCCTGCTGGAATTTTTCAATTCTGTCGGAATTCACAGTGGATATTATTGGAAGCAGGTGATCAGAGAGGATGCTTACGTTCGTGTCACCTGTCAGAGTCGTATCTAGACGTGTCAGGGGTGTCATATTACTCCACGTGCAAACGTTCCTTACAGAGCCTCCACCAGCTGGAACAGTCCCCTGCTGACACGCAGGGTCCGTGGATTCATGGGGTTGTCTCCGTGCCCGTAGACGTCTCTCCGCTAGAAACAATTTGAAACGAGAATCGTCCCACCAGGTAACATGTTTCCAGTCATCAAAAGTCCAGTGTCAGTGTTGACGGGCCCAGGCGAGTAATTAAGCTTTGTGTCGTGCAGCCATGAAGAGTACACGAGGGAGCCTTCGGTTCCGAAAGCCCATATCGATGATTGCAGTCGATGATTTTTCGTTGAATGGATCGCACGCTGTCACTTGCTGATGGCCCAGAATTGAAATCTGCAGCAATTTGCGAAAGGGCTGCACTTCAGTCACACTGAACGACTTTCTTCACACGTCGTTGGTCTCCTTCTTGCAGGATCTTTTTTGGGCCGCAGCGATGTCGGAGATTTGATGTTTTAGCCGATTCACGGTACACTCGTGAATTGGTCGTAAGGGAAAATCCTCACTCCATCGCTACCTCGGAGATGCTGTGTCCCATCGCTCGTGTGCCGACTATAACACGCCGTTCAAACTCACTTAAATCTTGATATCCTGCCATTGTAGCAGCAGTAATTGATCTAACAACTGCGCCAGACACTTGTTGTCTTACATAGGCGTTGCCGACCGCAGCCCTGTCTTCTGCCTGTTCATATCTCTATATTTAAATATGCATGCCTATACCAGCTTCTTTGGCGCTTCAGTGTACAACACAATACGCAGTGTAATGCAACAACCCTCAAACAGATGCAAAACTCTTACTGAAACGTGGTTGCCGCCGATGGGAGAAGATCTCAGCATAGGGGCGCTGCGCCATTTTTCACCGAATCCATAAACGAAGTGCATTTCGACAAACTCTCCATAAGTATTGCTGTGTGGCCGGCCGGAGTGGCCGAGCGCTTCTAGGCGCTTCAGTCTGGAACCGCGCGACCGCTACGGTCGTAGGTTCGAATCCTGCCTCGGGCATGGATGTGTGTGATGTCCATAGGTTAGTTGGGTTTAAGTAGTTCTAAGTTCTAGGGGACTGATGACCTCAGATGTTAAGTCCCATAGTGCTCAGATTCATTTGACCCAGTATTGCTGTGTATCACAACTAACTCAGCTGGGAAAAGAAGGAGATAGAACCGATCAGTTCGAAAAGTAAAGTGGGCTTCACTTTTGTTAATAACAATCACCATGAGTGAATAGAACAAGTGTTTTCCAACAAAAACTGTGACATTTGCAGTGTTCTGCAGATATTATCAGTACAATAAATGATGGTAAATGAGGACAAGAAATAAAACGAAACGCATTTTCTCCGTAAATAGACCAAGGGTCTCTTACACCAAAATTCTCTGCAAATATCGCTGAACAGCCTCCGAAATTTTGTCGGTGGAGTCCTGGTCTGTATAATGCACAACCGACCTATCCAGGTTGACTTTACAGGCTTATGTTGGTGACAGTTTCTATATCCCAGCTCGTCAGGTAACAGACAAAGTCTGTGGTTAGACCTTCCACTCCGCTTCTGACCAGAGGATACAGATCAATCTTCAGAACGATGCTGCTGTGCAGAAAAGCACGAGTGAGGCTAGCTTTCCCACCAGTTTTTGCTAGTCTCCGGAAAGGATCGAGAATGCTCGCAGATCCCAGAAGACAGGCGTTCTCTCCGACTTGAGGAGTAGACTGCGACCCGCGTTCGCAATTGCTCCTGGAATGATCTCTTCTATCACTGAGGTCGCTTCGGGATACACACTGAATGCGCATTTGATTTAGTCTGCTGTCGTGACACGATTTCCTTTAGGAGGGTCCATCACGCCCCTAACGTTTGCCTGCCTGCCACTAACAGCCTCACCTTTCCTCCCTTACGCTGACTGGACATGGACACAGGAGAGACTGCTGCTCGAGCAGTAGAGGTAAGGCTCGCTGACTCTTGTCTGACATCAACAGCGGGCAACGCCTCAGACTTTTTGGATAAGAGTTAAAACTAGCCTTTTGGCCATTTTACACGTACAACTTTCCGCTTGAAACAGCTCCGTGCCATCGTCATGCTACATCAGCAAGATTAGCGGCAAGCTTTGTGGTGTGTTCGCAATGTTAGGATACCCTGTAACTGGGGTAATTCACTGCGGCTGCACGAAGCTGGACGACAGTCGTGAGCGCTGGTTCCAGATTTTGAGCAAATAGGTGTGCTTCTGTAATCCGCAGGCCAACTTACGGTGTGTGTCAGAGAGTACTCCTGGTACCAACGTATCTCTTCGTTCGCGAATCGTCGATAAACGCCGTATTAGCTCTATTTTCTCGGATTTTTCTCGTTGTGCTCATTTCTCGAAAGATGTGTGGGAGGAAGTAGTACGTTACGCAGCTCTTTCCGGGACGTGCCTTCTCGGAAATTCTATATTAAATCTCTCCTTGATACGTAATACCTCTGCTGGAGCTCCTACCGCTGGAGAAGGTAGAGCGTCACTGTAATTTTCTCCGCTAAACGATCCCGTGACGAAGCACAAGTACAACTGTATCAAATGCCTTCTTGTAGTCACAGTGTCGACCTTAGCGCCTTTGTCAATGGCGTCCTACATCTCACAGAAAAACAAAGCGAGCCGAGTTTTGCAAGATCTCTCTAAGCGCAAACCATGTTCACCCATACAGGGTTATTCAGCTGCCCGTACCTATGGGTTTTATGCAACCCGCAATGTCTTCAAATACTGCGCACAAGATTTTCACGTTCTCTCACTTGCTGTGCACAAACTTATATTGGTCCTACAGAAAAAATTAACAGAACCTTTTTGCAGAAAATTCAGTGTAGTCAGCCTGAAAGGAAACATTTGACTGAACATCATGCCAACGTTAACCTCGAGGGCAGAAAGGTGTTGCTGGTACAGAACTAACGTGTAAGGCAAACCAGTTACACCGTGTAAATGTAAATTAAGGCGTAATTGGCAAGATATAGTACCATCAGACACTAGGAAGTTGTTTTTGGTGAGCAGGAGTACCGGAAAACTAAGAATTTCCAGCGGAATTCAGTCTATAATGACCGCTAACGTTGGAGGGCATTTGAGATAGTGAGCAGAGGCAGGGATCCTTGAGATATGTGAGATTAACCAGAACCAGTAGAGAGGCCAAGGCTACGATAGCCATAGTAAGTGCATGAGGAATATTGTAGTGTCAATACGAGAGATATGTACGAGGAGGTACCCAAAAAAAGGGAATTAATTTTTAAAAGCTATGACTTTCAAATTGTTTGCAAAAGAGCCTTATCCTCTTCAAAATACTCTCCGATACATCTAATACGTTTGTCCCACCGGTGTTTCCATTGTTAGAAACTTTTTTTTGTAGTCATCTTTAGAAATGGCTGACAGCTCCTCCCACTTTTTTTTCTTGACTTCTTTAATATTGTCAAATTGATGTCTTTTCATGCGTGGAAATAAGAAAAAGCCGCATGGGGCCAGGTCAGGCGGGTAAGGTGCGTGGGGTAGTGTAACCATGCCATTTACAACCAAAAACTGCCTAACAGAGGTGGCTGTGTGTGCAAGTTCGTTGTCGTGGTGGACGAACCAATCTCTGCCTGTCACAAATCGAATCTTTTTCAATGAACAATGAAACTTCAAAATAAAAGGTTTGATCAACGGTCTGAGAGCACAAGCTCTCGAATTTTTTCAATATTTTCTACGATTAGGGCAGTTGACGAACATCCTGGACGAGGTTCGTCATCAATCGACATGTCGCCATTTTTAAATCGAGCAAACCACTCGTACACTTGAGTTTTTCTCGTGGTGCCATCTTGGCAAGCGGATTTTATCATTAAAACAGCTTCAGCAGCATTTTTTACTGAGTAGAAAATAAAATTCACAGCTGCGCGTTGTTCATTTAATTCATAAAAAACAAAACAAGAACAAAACAATGCAAGCAAAAACAATCACTGCAGATGAACAGAACAAGCCAGGTCGACAACACAGGTGGTACTGAACTGGCAATGACTTGCGCTACACACGCCTAGCGGCAGAAATGCGTACTACACAAGCTCCGCCCACAGCAGTGTTATTCCGATTTTCTTTTTGGGAGCCCCTTCGTAATTGTAGAGTGCAGAAGAGTCTGAAGTGGACAGCTTTGTAAAAAGATGGTACTGGTCACCATGGATAACCAATAATAACCAAGACTCGAGGGGACGAGTCTTCCCTTTGGAGAGGGACAGTGTAGTCTCAGTACCTAGTTTTAACTGAACAGGGAGTAATTTGACAGAAGCGACCACGATGCAATGCAGTAGCTACACCTGGCCAGTAAGCGCAGTGTGGTCTCATGAAAGATTTAAATAGTAAAATGTCACCAATAAGAATTTTCTGTGAATTGTCCAAATCATTTGATTGTGTAAACCGTGACATTATGTTACAGAAATTAGAATTCCATGGTATAAATGGAATAGCATATGAGTGGTTTAAGTCATACCTACAGAACAGAAAGCAAAAAGTTTCTTTATATGGGTCAATTGATTTAAATAAATTTGCCACTTCATTTAAGTGGGGTGAAATTACATTAGGTGTTCCACAGGGTTCAATCATGCGTCCCCATCTGTTCTTGATATATCGGAACGACCTCCCTTTCTATCTGAAACAGGAAGCTGAACTGACACTGCTTGCTGATGATACAATCATCATTATTAACCCAGGAAAAGAAAAGTCCACTTGAAAATGATACAAATAAGATATTTGGAAAAGTCATTAATTGGTTTTCTGCAAATGGACTTGCTCTAAGCTTTGAAAAAACACAGTACATCGAATTTTCTGCTGCAAAAAGTACACTTCCTTCAATAAATATAACACATCAACAGAAGCCAGTAGAAGGACAGAGCATAATAAGTTTCTTGGGTGTACATACAGATGAGAATCTTAAATGTAAAATTCACATTTTGGATCTTCTAAAGCGACTAGGATCAGCAACTTTTGCGATCAGAATAATTGCGAATTTTGAGGATATAGAAATTGGTAAGTTAACATATTTCGCTGTCATACGGAATAATATTTTGGTGTAACTCAACATTTAGACAAAAAGTATTCGCTGTTCAAAAGAAAGTGTTTATTAATAATGTGAGGGGTTCAATACGCACATATTGTAGGCATCTTTTTAAAAGATTGGGAATTCTTACAACACCCTCACAATACATCTACTCATTAATGAAATTTGTTCTCAATATCATGGAGCAATTTAAAAACAACAGTGATATTCATGATTATAATACCAGAAAAAAGGAAGACTTACACTATCCTTCGCTCAACATATCTTTGGCACAGAAAGGGGTAAAATATGCTGTTATAAAAATTTTCGACAAATTACCAGATGAAATAAGGTGTCTGACAGACAGCAGTAATAGCTTCAAAAATAAACTGAAATCATATCTCCTTGACTACTCCTTCTATAAATATAGTATATGCATTTTGTGGCATTCAAAAGAATGGGGTAAATAACAGAAATATTAACGTTAACTCTGTATTGTAATGTATGTATATTAAAAAATTTTGTTTCATATGTGCAGTTCTTGTGCACTTGACACGTCCCACATCATAACGGCTACCGTACCGTGCGATTGATCAATGGAACACGCAACCAACTAACTAACTAACTATAGCAACATGTACGCAAAAGGATTGCGAGATGGGCTAGCTGTGCTGAGCAGAGAACTGCACGGTGGTGTGGTAACAGCCAGAGCAGGCAGGGCGGTGTCACTGTACCATCTTAAGACTCTGGTTATGAGCTACATGGCTGGCTGCGATGCTATAGTTTAACAACTGCGCACTGGAGCCATATAATCACATGGGATTTTGGAAGTAGAGGCATTCGGAGTCCAGCAGTATAACCACAATAGCAGTGCCACGCCAGAGGACGAGACGACTGGACATCACAATTGCACCCATGGATTCAGGCCAGCCGCCTCGTGCACTGAGTCACCTTGCCGGTCTTGGCGCCACCTGTCTTGAGTGCCTACCGCCATCCGACTCCTGCCAGCGGGCAGCGGTTCATGTCCCGTGCACGGCAATCTCTCTTCGCCTTCACAGTGGACGTCGCCGGACCTGAGCCGCCCAAGTGCAGCCGTCCGCCACTGAGGGCCGATGCTGCAGCAAGACACGGAGCGGCGTTGACCTCATGACCATGACATCATGGCCATGGCCCACTGTCAAGGTATCGGCCGTTGCTTCGCCTGACGTCAGCGTCACGGGGCACTGTCGTTGTTGTTCCTTCTCGCCAGCGTGGCAGTTGCTTACTGCGAGCCATGGAGGTAAGAATAAGGGGAGATGGCGCTACGTATCCCAGCCGTACTACGTTTTGAAGCCATGGGGGCGTGGCTCGCTGCCATGACACTGTGACCAAAACATTGCCAGCGTGCTATAGCGCTGCGTGTATTACAGTCGCTAATTGCACCATATACGCATGTAACGTCATCAGATTGGTTGTTTCAAAATTTTTGTTTAAAATAAAATCTCGTAAAGGCGAAATTCCGCGTTTCTTCTGAATAAAAATAGTTTTTAATGTAATATTACGAATAGCCAGTCTTCAATGTAAACGATACAATTTTGTTAATTCAGTAATAAACGTGTATCACAAACTAAATAATAGAAACTGAAAACTAAGTTAGCTATACCCTCCCTCCAAAGCCCCATAAATACATCTTGTTTGTAATACGTACTGGGACATTTCAGTTACGTTACACTACCGGGAAACGCTGTTCATTACCACCAATATTTACTGAAATACGGTACATAGAATGGCAAATCTACACAGTGTCCTGTTTAGGCCTATACTTTACGCCAGTTAATGTAGTGTTAGATTTTAATTTGGTACATGATGAAGACAAAGTGAGTTACTCAACACTTCGATTATCGACGATACGTACGTATTATACTGAAACGTGAACTTGAAAACTAAGAATTTAATTCTTTGAATTAACATACCTTTTGAAAATGTTTTGGGTGTGTAGGGAAAACTGATGGTACAGCATTTTCTCGGAGCCTTACTGTTGAAACGGAAGTTCGGTCTATGTCCTATTCTCGGAAATTCTGAGAACATATAGTGCTCCATTTAGACGCACACCAATTCTTCCTCCTCACGGCATTCTCCCACAGAGCTTTCCAACTTTCATTTTTAGGAAATCTAAAATCAAACAGGAGAAAAACACGCTATAGTACAAGTACCGATGTAGCACACGTTCATTCACAATGAAGTTGTAAAATCACACTTAACGAGACAACTTACACATGAAATGTTATTTCCTTCCATTTCGCATCAGAATCAGAACGATTCGTACATCCGAACACCACACAAATCACCATAATAGCGCAAAATCCTTCCAAAAGCGAGCGACAAGCCTATGCACACAAGCTTACAGCAGCAATGTTTTGGTCGGATTGAGATGGCTACCCTCGGCTTCACATAGCTTCGCAGCTGTGACGTCACGGCGTCTCCCTCCATTCTTACCTCCATGCTGCGAGCGTTCGCCGGCTAGGGTCGCTGGACTGGGGCGGGTCTGCCTCCCGTTGCTAACTATATAGTGTGTATCCGAAGCTAATAAAGTATTGTTTCTCGGACATCACTGTATCTACTGACCCGCAAGCACACCATTCATCCTATCGAGTGCCGCCGGCGCTCTTCAGTGACTTAACGATAGTTATGTTATTACAGAAACGTGAAGTGCTTGTACTACTGGGAAATAAGTTTTAAGGCAGAATTTGTTTTCAGAAGCAACATCCAACCGTTAGGTACTCTGCTTGCACAGGTAACGTTGAACGTATGGAGGATGCTTTTGAAAATAAAGTTTACAGTTTTCTTTCTCAAGATAAAGCGGTTCTAGTGGATTTGTGCTTTATGGAAGAAAAGTTCACTTTCAAATTGATACACGTTTTTCGAAAACAATTTTTAACAGTGCTGCTCCGGCCGGAGAGGCCGTGCGGGTCTAGGCTCTGCAGTCTGGAGCCAAGCGACCGCTACGGTCGCAGGTTCGAATCCTGCCTCGGGTATGGATGTGTGTGATGTCCTTGGGTTGGTTAGGTTTAATTAGTTCTAAGTTCTAGGCGACTGATGACCTCAGAAGTTAAGTCGCATAGTGCTCAGAGCCATTTGAACAATGCTGCGTATGCCTTCATTGGTTCTCCACAGTTGTCCAAGTCTAGAGACAGTAACGAGTTGTAGAGATCAGCCAGTCCAAATCAAAGATCGTCGTATTGCGACTTCCAGATATAAAAGCAAACGTGTTGGCAACTTACTTATTTATTTATTTCATTAACAGTACAGAGTAACCCACCGCCTTGAAATATAAGGTGGATCGCATGCTTCTGCATCTAACAGCAAAGACTTCTCGTTGTTACAATCTTATTGGCATACAGTTGTTAATGCTTGTTTTAAATAATATAAAGAACATAATGGATAAAGATTTCTCTGAAGTTACAGCAAATTGAATGCTTAACAGTTGTTAAAATTGTTCCATATAATTTGTTACTACTTAGTTCAAATGATTCAAATGGCTCTGAGCACTATGGGACTAACATCAGAGGTCATCAGTCCCCTAGAACTTAGAACTACTTAAACCTAACTAACCTAAGGACGACACACACATCCATGCCCGAGGCAGGATTCGAACCTGCGACCGTAGCGGTCCCTCAGTTCCAGACTGAAGCGCCTAGAACCGCTCGACCACTACCTAGTTGATGAGATTATAATTTATATAATGGAAATGTCAAAGAAAAATAAAAAAAGAAAATGTAGTACAATGAGTGTGGTGAAAATAATTTGCAGTATGTCGAGGGACGTGATATGCTATATTTGGATATGTAATATAGTCTAAGTAGCATGTTGGTTGATAATGGCCGATTTCTACCTATTTCAGATGATAATGTCTCGCTACAGCCTCGAGCTATTCTCATTTGAAATGGTTTGTGCTAATGTATGTTTACAGAGATTATACAGAGTAAATACTGATTGAGCACTTCAAACATGGAATTTATGGATTTTAGCTTTACATAAGGAATACACTTATGTTTGTAATTTTTTGGTACAAATAGAATATGGTTCATTGCTACTAGCTGGCCGGAGTGGTCAAGCGGTTCTAGGCGCTACAGTCTGGAACCGCGAGACCGCTACGGTCGCAGGTTCGAATCCTGCCTCAGGCTTGGATGTGTGTGATGTCTTAGGTTAGTTAGGTTTAAGTAGTGAAACGTCCCCTTAGAAAAATTATACACGACAGCGCTTAAACTGACACACAATATTTTTAGCGCAACGCAATCTGACTTTCAAAAATCCCTACAAAAGAATGGCCCTTACTAACATTAACCTATACCTTTCACAAATCACTTACCTCACAAAAATCCTCATTACTCGAACTACTGCAATACACCGAGCGCCACTACTGCTAGCTAAATAAAAGATTCAAACTACTGAAGGCACTAACTACTGATAGGCATAGTTAGCAAATGAAAGATTTTAATAGAGAACAAGCAATGTATTTACCTTAATAGTCATAATATATATAGCAGTTCATGATATCCAGTCTTACAAATTTCAAAACTCCGCCATTTCTCTCCCCACATCCATCACTGCTGGCGGCTCACCTCCAACTGCGCAACGCTACGCGCTGTTAACATCCAGCTGCCCAACACTACAATGGCAGACAACAATGCAAACTAGCCACAGACTGCACACAGCACAGCCAGTGATTTTCATACAGAGCGCTACGTGGCGTTACCAATATGCACTCCCGGAAATGGAAAAAAGAACACATTGACACCGGTGTGTCAGACCCACCATACTTGCTCCGGACACTGCGAGAGGGCTGTACAAGCAATGATCACACGCGCGGCACAGCGGACACACCAGGAACCGCGGTGTTGGCCGTCGAATGGCGCTAGCTGCGCAGCATTTGTGCACCGCCGCCGTCAGTGTCAGCCAGTTTGCCGTGGCATACGGAGCTCCATCGCAGTCTTTAACACTGGTAGCATGCCGCGACAGCGTGGACGTGAACCGTATGTGCAGCTGACGGACTTTGAGCGAGGGAGTATACTGGGCATGCGGGAGGCCGGGTGGACGTACCGCCGAATTGCTCAACACGTGGGGCGTGAGGTCTCCACAGTACATCGATGTTGTCGCCAGTGGTCGGCGGAAGGTGCACGTGCCCGTCGACCTGGGACCGGACCGCAGCGACGCACGGATGCACGCCAAGACCGTAGGATCCTACGCAGTGCCGTAGGGGACCGCACCGCCACTTCCCAGCAAATTAGGGACACTGTTGCTCCTGGGGTATCGGCGAGGACCATTCGCAACCGTCTCCATGAAGCTGGGCTACGGTCCCGCACACCGTTAGGCCGTCTTCCGCTCACGCCCCAACATCGTGCAGCCCGCCTCCAGTGGTGTCGCGACAGGCGTGAATGGAGGGACGAATGGGGACGTGTCGTCTTCAGCGATGAGAGTCGCTTCAGCCTTGGTGCCAATGATGGTCGTATGCGTGTTTGGCGCCGTGCAGGTGAGCGCCACAATCAGGACTGCATACGACCGAGGCACACAGGGCCAACACCCGGCATCATGGTGTGGGGAGCGATCTCCTACACTGGCCGTACACCACTGGTGATCGTCGAGGGGACACTGAATAGTGCACGGTACATCCAAACCGTCATCGAACCCATCGTTCTACCATTCCTAGACCGGCAAGGGAACTTGCTGTTCCAACAGGACAATGCACGTCCGCATGTATCCCGTGCCACCCAACGTGCTCTAGAAGGTGTAAGTCAACTACCCTGGCCCGCAAGATCTCCGGATCTGTCCCCCATTGAGCATGTTTGGGACTGGATGAAGTGTCGTCTCACGCGGTCTGCACGTCCAGCACGAACGCTGGTCCAACTGAGGCGCCAGGTGGAAATGGCATGGCAAGCCGTTCCACAGGACTCCATCCAGCATCTCTACGATCGTCTCCATGGGAGAATAGCAGCCTGCATTGCTGCGAAAGGTGGATATACACTGTACTAGTGCCGACATTGTGCATGCTCTGTTGCCTGTGTCTATGTGCCTGTGGTTCTGTCAGTGTGATCATGTGATGTATCTGACCCCAGGAATGTGTCAATAAAGTTTCCCCTTCCTGGGACAATGAATTCACGGTGTTCTTATTTCAATTTCCAGGAGTGTAAAAACCTAAACAGCCTACTTACAGTAGTTCTAAGTTCTAGGGGACTGATGACCACAGCAGTTAATTCCCATAGTGCTCAGAGCCATTTTTTTCATTGCTACTTGAATGCATTTTTCCTTAAATAACTTAATACATTACTGATATATAAAAAACTCATTGATTGTAGCTCTGTATAGAGAAGAGAATATAATTCTGTCTGCACACAATAAGACAAGCAATACATTACTGCTTGTGTGTAGTATACTTTAAACACTATGCAGTGTGTCATTGGGAAGGAGGAGACTCGAAATAAAAGTTCTTCGAGCCTTCTCCTCCTAAGCGACATTACCTTATTACTACAGTTTTAGTATGGTTCCGTTGTTTATTTGTTTTATGACTGTTGTGTTGTTTGTGTCAAAGTGTTGTGGCATGTAGTGTCATGCATTGTTGGTTTTGCTGCCTTACATGTTAATCCCTTCTGAGTCATGTTCACTTAGTGTTCCTTCCTCAGTTTGTGTCCTCCCATGTGGTTTGTTGTGTTTTTTGTGCTTGTCTACGCTTCGTTCCATATGGGTTTTGGTGCTTGTATTCTTCGTGCACAGTGTTCGATACAATATCGGCTACGCTATTTTTTGTGTTCCAGTCATTGGGATTACGTATTGTTCTGCCATGTCATTGTCGTATAGGTCTCACTTGTGCTAGCGTATTGCACAGGAGTGTGATATGTTCTGGTGTCCCAGTTTCTCCGCATACGCATACCTCATCGTTAGTTAGTCCCATACGACTTAAATGTACCGGATACGGCCCGTGGCCTGTCAGAAAATGGATCATCCTCCGGCTTGGGTCTACATGTTTCAGTTGTAGTCTTACGCGTACATCAGGAAAGAGAGAGTGTACTCGGCGACCCTTGTCGGATGCATCCGACTATCTCTGATATGTTTGAATCAGCCATTGTTTCATTTGTCTTTTGTTCACAATGTTGGTTCCCGTAATTTCGGTGACTTTATCGAGTCTGTCCATCTTAAGCCAGTAAAGTGCAGCTCTATAACGTATCGTTATTAGCAACACTGCTGGTGACGAAATCACAGAACGCTGCCAACAACTGGATGTTTATCAGCAGCTTGAATTCACGGTTAGGCATTCGGCCAAACACATCCAGGGCAATGATGGGACTGTGATATGTTTCCTACCAAACCCTGCTTATCCTTAATCTAAGGCAAAAGAGCCGTAGAATCGGCTCCACCTCGATTACACCGGATCTTTTTCTAGGAAGTAATCGGGTAATTCTTGTGGACGCACATCGAGCTATTCTAAAGTCATCAGGATACACAGTAAGGGACCATCGCAAACGGTCTGTGCTCTCAAACGGATTTTCGCTGTAGAGTGTCTCGACGTGGTATGGTCACAAGTCATTGAAAGTCCCCTGCAGAACTACTGAGCCATGCTGCCTCTGTAGCCGTCCATAAGTGCGAAATTCTTGCTGGTGCAGGATTTTGTGTGTGAACTGAACTCTCGATTATGTCCCCTGATGCCCGATGGGATTTATGTCGTCTGATCTGAGTGGTCAGAGCATTGGCTCGAATTGTCCAGAAGGTTCCTTATACTAGACGTGAACAACTGTGGTACGGCATGGCGCATGGCATCCATAAGAATTCCGTCGTTGTTTGGGAACATGAATTCCATGACTGGCTGCAAATGGTGTCAGAATAGCTGAATATATCCATTTCCCGTCAATGATCGGTTCAGTTGGACCGAAGGACGCAGTCAGTTCCATATGAAGACAAACCACACCATTTTGAAGCCATCGCCACCACATTACAATGCCTTATGGATGACTTGAGTCCATGACTTCGATGGGTCTGCGGCACACTTGAACAGTATCATCAGCTCTTACCAGCCACTCGTCTGGGGAGCGGCGCTACAGGCGATGTCGGTTGTCTGCTGCTAGAGCCCATTAACGCCAAATTTCGCCGCATTGCCCAAACTGATACGTTCATCGTGCGTCCTACGTTGATTTTCCCAGGTATATCACGCAGAGCTGCTTATCTGTTAGCACTGCCAACTCTACGAAAACGTCGCTGCTCTCGATGGTTAAATGAAGGGTGTAATGCCTGAAATTTGGTATTCTCGGCACACTCTTGACACTGTGGTCTCAGAATATTGAATATCCTAACGATTTCCGAAACGGAAGGCCACATGCGTCTAGGTGCAACTACCATTCCGAGCTGCAAGTCTTCTAATTCCTGTCATACTGCCGTAATTACGTCGGAAACGTCTTCACATGAATCACCGGAGTACAAATGATAGTTCTGCCAGTGCAGCAGGCTCTTAAACCTTGTGTTCGCGATGTTACCGCTATCTGTATACGCTGTCTGTATACCGCTATTCCATGACTTTTGTCACCTCGGTGTGTTTATTACAGTGAAACTCTATTATCCCACGGGACACAATGGATACAATGTGAAACAAGTGCTGATCCTATATGGTCCCTTGTACACAGAAAACATTAATACACTTCGTCACCTACTCAATAGCAAAGATAGATAATGAGTATTTAGGATATGGCTCTCGGAAATAGCTGAGGAGTGAATAATACCGAATAGCCACAAACGATCAGTCGCACAAGAGAGTAGACAAAGGAAGTCACTGCATGCTCTTTCTGTTCAAGGAGAATCAAATGGTTCAAATGGCTCTGAGCACTATGGGACTTAACTTCTGAGGTCATCAGTCCCCTAGAACTTAGTACTACTTAAACCTAACCAACCTAAAGACATCACACACATCCATGCCCGAGGCAGAATTCGAACCTGCGACCGTACCGGTCGCGCGGTTCCAGACTGTAGCGCCTAGAACCGCTCGGCTACTCCGGCCAGCAGTCCCCTAGAATTTAGAACTACTTAAACCTAACCAACCTAAGGACATCACACACATCCATGCCCGAGGCAGGATTCGAACCTGCGACCGTAGCGGTCGCACGGTTCCAGACTGTAGCACCTAGATCAGCTCGGCCACTCCGGCCGCCCAAGGAGAATCCCTTGACAACAGGGCGTCACAAAGGATTCGAAATCACAGGTATCATGGAGCTGGGAGTGGTAAGGTTTTGAGCTCAACATATCCATCAGGAAGATAAAATTTTGTACAGCATTTAATAGCCTCTGTGCCATTCAAACTATTGTCAATAATGAACTACTGAATTCTTGAGAAGATTGTATTTCCATTAACATAGAATTATGTTGCCTTCATCCAAAACATAAGTTATCAGTGCCTCCACAGAGTTGTTAATGAATCATATAGTTAGAGTGAAACTCCAACTTATTCTTTCAGAAATACAAAGTAAAAAGTAAAACAAAATAAAATTTTGCACATACGACTTTTAAATGCCATAAAGAGTGATAGAATCACTATTAACCGAACTTACACGTTTCACAACATTTATTCAGTGGATGAGTTAATAAAACGATGAATTCATAAGTAAACCGTGCACTGAGGTGTCAAAAGTCGTGGAATAGCGATATGCACTGGCGGAGCTGTGATTTGCACTCACATTACGGCAGCACGATGGGAATTAACAGACGTTGAACACGAAACACTAGCTGGAGCTAGAGGCACAGGACGTTCCATTTCGGAAATCGTTGGGAAATTCAACTGCCCGAGATCCACTGTGTGTGCCGAGGACACCAAATTTCAGGCAGTGTTTCTCACTACGGACAACGCAGTGGTCGACGGCCATCGCTTAACGACCGAGGACAACGGGGTCCGTGTAGAATTGTCAGTGCTAACAGACAAGCAACATTGTGTGAAATAACCGCAGAAATCGTTGCGGGACGTACGGAGAACGTATCCGTTAAGACAGTGCGACGAAATTTGGTGGTGATGAGCTACGGCAGCAGATGACCGACGCGCGTACCTTTTCTGACACCAACGCCTGCAGCGCATCTCCTGGGCTCGCGACCATATCAGTCAGACACTAGGCGACTGGAAAAACGTGGGTTGGTCAGATGAGCCCCGATTTCAATTGGTAAGAGCTGATGGCAGGAATCAAGACTCCATGAAGCCATGGACTCAAGTTGCCAACAAGGTCCTATGCAAGCTAGTGGTGGCTCCTTAATTATAAGGGCTGTGTTTACATGGCAGGGACTGGGTCCTCTGGTCCGACTGATTCGATCATTGACTGGTAATGGTTGTGTTCGGCTGTTTGGAGACCATTTGCAGACACTCATGTACTTCATATTCCCAAACAACAATGTAATTTTTATGGGTGACAATGTGACGTGTCACGGGCCGCCATTGTTCCTGATTGGTTTGAAGAAGGTTCTGCAGAATTTGTGCGAACAGTTTGGCCATCCATATCGTTCGACGCGAATGCAAAAAGTGTTCAAATGTGTGTGAATTCCTATGGGACCAAACGGCTGAAGTCATCGGTCCCTAAGCTTACACACTACTTAATCAAACTTAAACTAACTTACGCTAAGTACAACACACACACCCATGCTCAAGGGAGGACTCGAACCTCCGACGGAGGGAGCTGCGCGAACCGTGACAAGACGCCCTTAGACCTCGCGGTTACCCCGCGCGGCTAACGCGAATCCCTTTAGACGTAATCGAGGGTTCAATTCGTGTACAAAATCATGCAATGGAAAGACTTTTGTATTTACGGATAGCTATAGAGCCAGCACGGCTCATTGCTTCTGCACGGGATTTCCAACGACTAGTTGAGTCCATACCACGTCGAATTGCTGCACGCTGTCGGGAAAACAGACTTCCGACGCGATATTAATAAGTATCCGATGACGTTTGGCACCTCATTAACAGTATTAAATCAAAATTCATGGAAAGGAACACAAATACATTTATTTAACAATGAGGGGTTGACATGATGTGACCAGCTTGAGCGTAGCCCAAACACCGCTCTCTCCCTTCATTCAGCTCAGATTAGGTATTCTATAACACACATAGGGTAAAAATTTAAACCACAGAGCCCGAAGATAACGATAAAAGAAATGTATTACAGACCTTTTCAGGATTTTACTGTGAAAAATATAAGTTCTTACATTTTGGCTCAGGTATCGAGAGTAAAAAAGTTACTATGAAGATTTAACACACGAGTGTTTAAAGGAGAACAAAAAATTCGGAAATATTCTGTACAGTTTTGACAAAAAGCCCTTTAAAAGGGATTAATTTTTCTATACGAGTCTATAATTGTACTGAATTGAAAAAGAGTTTCAGTCTGTAAAGGTATTTCTATACACAGTTGGGTTCAGAATAATTCAGGCTTGCTGACCCAAATTGAGGACTAAGGCAAATATGAAAGTCACTAATCAAAACTAGGCAGCGTGGTAGGTGAGAACTCAAGTTAAATTTCTCTAACAAAGCCTGGTTCAAAGAACAGGGGTTTTCGTGAACAACTAGATCTTTAAAGAACGTAATAAAAGGTGCTCATTGTCTTGTTTTCACGTCGGTCCTTGGCTGCATAATAAATAGTGTCAGTTAATCATCCGCAAAACAAATCAGTAGAAATGAGATACGTGCAGACTCTGAAGCATCAGTAATTCTTAAAGTGTGACAGTCACACTTTTCACAGTTAAGGATCGTCATCTAGAGCTTGATTAACCGGACCTCAGTTCTCTGTGAGCGACCTTAGTTCCCATGCGTAACAGCAAACAAACACGGAGACATAAAGAGAACAGGTGTCCAGTTAAATCCCGCTGACGAGCAGTATGCTGTGTTTGGCGGGACGCCGACGAACCCGTCGCTATGTTACGAAGTACAGAGAAGTTTACTGAGCCACCACACGCCTCAGATAGAAACTCGAGTCCGGTGATTACGGAAGGAAAACGGGATCAGAACCAACACATAAAGAAACACAGTAATTCCCATTAAATTTGCTACATAAAATTATTACCGTAGATCCTCAGTGAATTTAGCTTTCTAATGGGAGGGACTCTTATCCATAAATTACGGATTCAAACGCACATGAAAGTCGTTGCCACACGAAGGACTGGTTCGACTTATGGACATAGTGTTAACACACGGGAAATCGGTCGATGCCATACTTCTATAAATACGGTAGCTTCATTGAAGGCTATTATATGACGTTGGGAATGGTGAAACACTGAATGTAATCAAAGACGACTGCTCTGAAGCCACATGGTACGTCTCGTATAAGAACAAAGCATAACCAGAAGAACTTGTGTTACACTTGAATTTAGTCGTGCACAAAACATAAGCTCCACTGAAAACGTTGTTAACTGGTATCACGATGTAAACACTTTGATTCGTTCAACTCCATCAACTTTCTAGCCAACACAAAGCAAAACTTACCACAGATCATATTCTGAGGAACAGTGATACTCGCGACTCGGCAGCTGCAGCAAAAGTGTCTTAAAAACAGTTGTCGGTCAGCCGTCACAGATGGGATCTCTTTTTCTTATTGAGGGGGAGGGTACAGTTACGTGAATGTAGCCAATGGAGCAAACCGAAAAAGTGAGAAAGTTATTAGTCTACAGTATGTTATATCACTGAACGTCTGTGGATAGAACCCAAGAAGGATGGTACTGCTGTGATCTGAGGGAAGAAAATTTCCCTGGCCGCAACCAGTACGTTCGAAAAACGCTAACCCAAACATCTGTACCCCAATGAAATTATCAAGGCGTGACATTGGTGACAATGGCCAGCTGATCTTAAAACAAATAAAACAGGAGAATTCCGTTGTATTCGTTTCCCCAAGTACCGACACATGCTCGACCGGACAGCAAGACAACGTTCTTCAGCCTTAAGTAATTGCGTGAAATTAAAAATATGAAAGGGGGCAAACGACACATCCCTCTCAGTGGGGGACAGCACCTCGACAGCGCACCATTTCATCCAGAGTCTAATAGGTTCCCAAAACTCTTTGTTTGGATATCCATAGCCCAAATGAGAAACCTCATGGCTGACTACGCAATTCCAGAGGCCTTGCTAATTTTTCTCTCTTTTTACAGAAGCTCTCCCCACATGGAGTCCGCCAGCTTAGCTGGGTGTTAACGTGCTTGCCTCCCATGCATTAGTCCCGGCTTCGATTCCCGGCTGGGTTGGAGATTTTCTCCGCTCGTGGACTCATCTTTTTATCCTCATCATCGGCCACAAGTCGCCCAATGATGGCGCCTGATGAAATAAGACATGGAAGCAGAGATGTTGCATGGTCGGAAGATGAGGACCCCTCCGTTCCTCACGGCAGCTTGACAACGGGAAAACTACATCAACGGAGGATTTGGCGGAGAAAAAAACTGCATTCTGAGGCCAGAGCGACAGTCTCCTATCTGAGGTACAGTTAGCACGAAGGAATGGTATCCGGGAATCCTATGTATGTCGTACTGACGGCAGATGATGATACACGGCACAAACATGAGGACCAGCTCCGACTACAAGTGGAGACATTTATTCCTTCCAGGAACTGTAGCCCTGTTTCAGATCCAGGTGACAGTAACACGTCTACACTGGAAAGGGTGTAGTAGGGATGGTATAGAGGAAGAGATGGAGGAGAACTTCGTCCAACAACCACAGTAGCAACCGAAGAAGCACAGGCTTTGCCTCTCTCCCTTGATAGGAGCGTCATGTGAAATCCGTCGCCATTACCCCTGCCGGTTAGGCTGCCCTTCCGCCACGGTGATATGCGCGGTAGGTATACATCAAGGCAAAGCGCCAGTGCTGTGAACACTATGGAGACATTCCACAGAGGCCGGCAGTGACAGCCACACTACTTTGCCACACCTCATCACATGCTTCAGCTGGGCAGAGGAACGACGCCACTCCGCTGCAAAGCAAGAGCAGGATGCCTGTTATCGCGCAATGACCACAGCCAGCAGTACGGATTCTCAGCTTCAATCGATGCGGCTAATTTATTCAAGCACCAGCGATTTGATAGTCAGCTGGTAGTGAGTTCATATGCAGTTCATATTCATCCAGGAGTGTTCGCAGCAGTCTGAAGAGAGCAGCCGCCAGCCTGAAATCAGCAGTCTACAGTAAACAACCACAAAGATAGCAACCGCCGCAGCCGCTACGCAATATCTGTAACGGATTTAGTTCTGGACTCTGTTTATTTCAGGGAAATAATTATATTGTGTATTGAATTCAGACTCAGCCAAGACCGATCGATATTGGTGCTTAATCTGAACTGGATGTTATGGTTTGTGTTTGTTGTCTATAAACTAGTGTCCATTCAGTTTGTAATATTTAATTTGCTACTGATGTCCCAGCAGCGGATCGCTGTATGTCGCAGTACTTCATCTTCTTTCCGGTTTCACCAGTCTATAATTCACTTCCAAACAGTGCTGCGCTGTAGACCTAAAAGACACTCAGAATTCCTACTCTATATTAAGGCTAATGTTAGATACTAGTAGATTTCGTTTGGTTAGGATTGCCGCCTTTACAGGTGTAAAACCCTTTTTATGTCGTCCTTGCTTCGTTCGTCGTTACTTCCTCTACTTCATAAGGCCCCAACTTTGACTTCGACGCTAATCTCATTTCAGCTACTCCTCATTAGTTTCGTCTTTCTTTGGTTTACTTTTATTCAGTACAGCAGGCTCTGTTTTCCTTCCTCGCTGGCACTGATTATAATAATGTCGTCACCGAATGTTATCACTGATATTACTTCGCCTGGAATTTTAACCCAACTCTTGACCTATCTTTTACTTCCATCACTGACTCCTCGATGTACAAATTGAACAGTAGTGCTGAAAGACTGCGTGCCTGTCTCTCTTCTTTCTTAGTTTTCCATTCGTTTTGTTGCTTCTTATCCATTATTCATATTGTATATTATCTCCCTATAGCTTACACCTGTTTTCCTTAGGATGTAGAACATCTTACAACATTTTACATATAATTGTATGAAGCTGAAATTGCGGAGGAAGAATTGGAGCTGTGACACGTTGCTCGGCTCTTTCCAGGTTTGCATAAGAACCTCATGGCTTCGATAAATTTCTTTTACCAGCCGAGAATATTAAATGGTAGCTAATGAAATGTGTTTTGGTGGTAGACTTAGCTAAACATGGAATATGTGTCAAGTATTTATGCCAGGATTTTTTTAAGCGGGCATCTTCGATTTTTTCTCTGAAAATCTGCGTGTCTTCAGTGACACGCAATACGAGCACGTTCACCAGGTCATTAGACAGATGGGAAGACGTTATCAGCGTCCATGAAATACCAACACCTGGTTACTTCACCGAGACAAACAATAGAAATTCATTGGACAAAAAGGTATGTTAGATTATTTAAGGAGGAGACGAGAGGAAATATTAGTTGATGGACTCCTAATTGAATAAATCAATTTTTTCATTCTAGTTAGAGATATTTTTTAATTTTTATGTTTATAATTGTCACTTTTTGCAAACTATAGATGAACAGAGAAAACAGTGGTCAGACAAAGATTTAATGTAGGAAAACTTTGGCATTAAACAAATTACCCAACAAATAGGAATCAAAGTTTTTCAAGGGCTGTCTGATATACGCATTCCATTAATGAAAATCTTAGGCTACCTGTCCTAGGTGTTATTTACTTGGAGTCATGTCGAACGCAATTAGGCGGACTTTCAGTTCGATTCTTTACTGACTATCATTAGCAAGCAACATTAAATTTATCGGTGGAATAGACGGTCAGGTGAGGCGTCTCAGAGAAGGGGTAATGTGAAGTAGGCACGTGTGAAAACTGCAGTTCGGCCACTGTGAACGAGTCATTTCGCAGCAATTGCTGTGACTGACTATAATCTCTTATGGTCCCTACCAAAGCCTTGAGTGACATTCCAGCAGACATTATATGCACCACATTTCCTCCCACAGTAAATATACCAAAGTCTCTTGATTCCCTCGGCTCACTGCAAAATTCCATTCAGCGTATGTCCTAATCTGTGATTGGTGTATTCTGGCCCTTCAACCACCAGTCGAATTATATGTAACGCCTCCTCTTTGTTAGTTAAATCCACACACTTGACAAAAATATATTTCCTCTAAAAGTATTTCAGTGGCATGGTTAATGAGCAAGCTCGCTGCTGGTTACATCTCGAGTACGATAGTTCAATTTGATTTTACGCATGCTATTAATTCCCTATAGTTGGCAGCGGCCACTCTGGTGTCCCCATCGTGGATTTCGGTGAAGCTTGTATTAGCGGTGAGCTGAGGCGCTCGCGAGGAATCGGGGCGAGAAGAGAAACAGTTGAGATGCGCGCAGAGTTCGTAAGGAGTGTAGGCCCAGCCATGGTAACGATGGTCCAAATCTGATAGGTGCAAGGGCAAACCTCATTCTCACACAGCTCTGGGAAACCTGACCGCCTCTGTAGCGCAGCGGTGGCATTATCGCCTGCCACGCAAGGGGCTCCGGGTTCGTTTCCCGGCAGGGGACTGGGTGTTCTGTGTCCTTCATCATCATTGACACGCAAGTCGCCGAAGTGGCGTCGACTAGAGAGACTTGCAGTATGGCGGCCGAACCCCGAAGGGGATATCCCGGCCAATAAAAGCCATACGATCATTTCAGTATGGGCAGCCTGTCTATCACTTGCAATTTACGTGACGCGATTGTGTCTTGGTATATCCGAATCATTTGTTGGACGTCGAACGTACTTGGTTATTTTGGGAGGAGGTATAACCTGGTACACTCTGCAGTATGGCGGTCGCAAATGAGGTGGTCGTTTGTGGAAACTGTTAACCCAAAGCACTGGAAGAATTGTTTGGCAGGGGGCTACTTGCAAAAGGTGAGCACCAAGTGTGTAAGATGCATGAGCTGTTTCCTTTCTCCGAGTGTAGTTGTCTAAGGATTCACCTTGAATGCCATTTGAATATTTTATTGTGGTTTCAACTATCAGTTGCTGATTGCTATTTGCTTTCTGTTGACTTGTTGAACACTAATCTTACCACGTACTGTAAGTTGTGGAACTCAGATTTCTTGTTTACCTCATTGTGAACTGTTGTGCCATATCACTAGTCGCTGCTGCTACGGTCGCAGGTTCGAATCCTGCCTCGGGCATGGATGTGTGTGATGTCCTTAGGTTAGTTAGGTTTAAGTAGTTCTAAGTTCTTGGCGACTGATGACCTCAGATGTTAAGTCCCATAGTGCTCAGAGCCATTTGAACCATTTTGAACTATCGCTAGTGCGTAAGCTGTTTGTTATAAATCATTTGTCTGTTGCGGTGCAGCAGCAGAGTTATTGAGATTGCTCTAAAGTTTAGCTTAGTTAAATTCAGGAAGTTAAAGTTTTCCATTAGGTTAGTGTTATTTAAATGTTCTTAAAGGGTTCAGTACCCCCTGTTCAGATCAGAAGTCTTAAATTTTACTTGTTGCATAGTTTTTTAAGGTTCCATATTTTAAAAAAATATTATCTAGAGCTAAACGTAAAGATATCATTATATAAGATCTGTTTGCTCAGTTATTAAAAGGAATCCTTAGAATTTCACTGTGTAGATTCTTAGTGACACATTGAGGTTGGCCGTAAGATCTAATATATTGCATCTTTCACAATGTTTGGTTGTATGCCTTAACTGTCCAAGGGATCAATCTGAGAATACAATCCAGAAATTGCACCACTGGACTAATTAGTGTTCCTCCCGTTACGAAACGCTAAATGCCCTCTTGTTCATTGATTCACTTGTGCTGAGTATGTTAAATATTCTCAAGGATCAATGAAGAGTCTGTCTGATTTTATTAAATGTCGCTCAACCTGAATCCTATCTCCTTATCAGTTACTTAGTTTGCTAATACCTTCTCCAGAATCTGCAAACCCTGTGTTCCGTCGGTTTATAAAGAGTGCTTCGATTGGGTCAGTGCGCTACGGTTACTGACCGGCAGCCCAGATAAGTGAAAGATGGCTCCTGTAAATCCAGGGGCGGATTACGAGGGACCTATGGTGTTATTTTCTGAAAAGACACTTTCGGTGAACCCTCTCTCTCTCTCTCTCACTCTCACACACACACACACACACAGGAGATAGCCGTATAACATAATGAGGGGCTACTGCTCTTAGAATCACGTGAAGGAATGAGCACTAGAGACCGCCGGACGCTGTTTCCGGTGTTTTGTGCAGTTTTATTGTTGTGAGACATGAGGTTGTGTTTTCAGCATCATCTGTAAGTATTTTGAGTTGTACACATTTAATAGCTACACTCCTGGAAATGGAAAAAAGAACACATTGACACCGGTGTGTCAGACCCACCTTACTTGCTCCGGACACTGCGAGAGGGCTGTACAAGCAATGATCACACGCACGGCACAGCGGACACACCAAGAACCGCGGTGTTGGCCGTCGAATGGCGCTAGCTGCGCAGCATTTGTGCACCGCCGCCGTCAGTGTCAGCCAGATTGCCGTGGCATACGGAGCTCCATCGCAGTCTTTAACACTGGTAGCATGCCGCGACAGCGTGGACGTGAACCGTATGTGCAGTTGACGGACTTTGAGCGAGGGCGTATAGTGGGCATGCGGGAGGCCGGGTGGACGTACCGCCGAATTGCTCAACACGTGGGGCGTGAGGTCTCCACAGTACATCGATGTTGTCGCCAGTGGTCGGCGGAAGGTGCACGTGCCCGTCGACCTGGGACCGGACCGCAGCAACGCACGGATGCACGCCAAGACCGTAGGATCCTACGCAGTGCCGTAGGGGACCGCACCGCCACTTCCCAGCAAATTAGGGACACTGTTGCTCCTGGGGTATCGGCGAGGACCATTCGCAACCGTCTCCATGAAGCTGGGCTACGGTCCCGCACACCGTTAGGCCGTCTTCCGCTCACGCCCCAACATCGTGCAGCCCGCCTCCAGTGGTGTCGCGACAGGCGTGAATGGAGGGACGAATGGAGACGTGTCGTCTTCAGCGATGAGAGTCGCTTCTGCCTTGGTGCCAATGATGGTCGTATGCGTGTTTGGCGCCGTGCAGGTGAGCGCCACAATCAGGACTGCATACGACCGAGGCACACAGGGCCAACACCCGGCATCATGGTGTGGGGAGCGATCTCCTACACTGGCCGTACACCACTGGTGATCGTCGAGGGGACACTGAATAGTGCACGGTACATCCAAACCGTCATCGAACCCATCGTTCTGCCATTCCTAGACCGGCAAGGGAACTTGCTGTTCCAACAGGACAATGCACGTCCGCATGTATCCCCTGCCACCAAACGTGCTCTAGAAGATGTAAGTCAACTACCCTGGCCAGCAAGATCTCCGGATCTGTCCCCCACTGAGCATGTTTGGGACTGGATGAAGCGTCGTCTCACGCGGTCTGCACGTCCAGCACGAACGCTGGTCCAACTGAGGCGCCAGGTGGAAATGGCATGGCAAGCCGTTCCACAGGACTACATCCAGCATCTCTACGATCGTCTCCATGGGAGAATAGCAGCCTGCATTGCTGCGAAAGTTGGATATACACTGTACTAGTGCCGACATTGTGCATGCTCTGTTGCCTGTGTCTATGTGCCTGTGGTTCTGTCAGTGTGATCATGTGATGTATCTGACCCCAGGAATGCGTCAATAAAGTTTCTCCTTCCTGGGACAATGAATTCACGGTGTTCTTATTTCAATTTCCAGGAGTGTATATAATACATTAGACATATTTGCAAGATACTGTTAATTCTTCAATAACAGAAGGGTGTAGTGATCATTTAAAACTAGTTATGCATCTCCTGGAGGACATCAGCCGTGCACCATCTTGTACCTTGGAAGACAAAGTCACCTACCTAGGAACATGTGCTGCTTCTAAATGAACTGTGCTTCTTGATTTTGTAAAAGTTTTACCTGGCCTGGCAGTGGAAATTTTCGTTGGTATTTTAGGAATATTTCAAATATTTCTCTGGTATTCAACCGTGTGATGTCGTCCAGAGTGAGCAATATTTCAGAAAGCCGACTTCTTGCCATCTTCATGCGTTCCTGAGCCGTAATTAGAGAACGCCTGAAGATGAAAAGTGATCGGTTTGCTGAAATACTGCGCATTCTGGACGACATCACCCGGCTGAATACCTGACAAATATTCCAAATATTCAGAAATTTGTTTTAGTTTGCAAAATATTTTAGCTTGTAACTGGTTTTTGGTAACACTTCTACTCAATTCGATTTCACTTTCTGATTAGTCTATTGGTGTGTAGTAGACCAATAATGTAAGAGACAGATTATTTAGTAAGACGCCGACAAGATTTTTTCAACGACAGCCTTTTAAACCTGAACAGAATATTTGTTTCCAGATAGATACCTATGTTGTACCGGGTTGTTATAATTAAAGTGTATCTACTCACAGAGATCCAGTGTAGGTTGCATTTATCGTAAGGCAGCAACACGAGGTATAAATTCTAATGCGTTAATGCGGAACCGATTTACGCTGAAAAAGAAATAGTTCCCATTTTGGGCACCAGGTGCAAACATGGCGCTGTCAACGCAAGAAAGACATACAGAAATGTTTCCGTATCTAACGAACGGGACGTGCCCAGCAAAGGTCATACAAGTGAGAAAGGCAAAAAGTTAATTTTTGTTATTAATTTCCGCTTACATATTTTGTTCAATATGAACTCTGGAGACGTCGACGAGATGCTGAATCCTTAAAACGACATGATCAACATATGCTCTCAGCAGTTCCGGTGGAATGTGAGAAACTTGTTTCTGTATACTTGTAGAGGCCAAACGAGTTCCTATGGTAAACATGTTCTTTTAGAATCGCCAGAGCCAAACGTCTCATGAATTGAGAACAGTAGTCTTGCAGGCAACGCATCTGAAAAACCTCTGGGGATAAAACGTTCGTCGAAGGTTGCATTAAGCTGGTATTTCACTGGGCGAGCAACGTGCGATGTTACACCATCTTGCATGAGAATAGTGGTTTCCACACCGTTACGCTCTTCCAAAGTAGAAATCACATGCTGTTCGAGGAGATCTCAAGAATGTGCAGGCGGCACGGTACACCTAACAAGCCCTCTGGGTGTGTTCACTTCAAAGAAGAACGGACCGAGGATAAAGGTGCCTTTGAATCCACATCACGTACTCAGACAGGGCGAGTGCAGCAACTATTTATTTTATTTATTTATTTCTCAAGTAAAGACCTGCTGCCTGTTATTATATGGCAGTCGAACATTGCGTGATTTTACACGCTGTATCATACAAATTCAGTTTTATCACTAGTACATTTCTTTTTGGTTGAAATTTTTACAAATTCTCTATATTCACTGCACCCTGTAGTGTAAAATGTGCTTCGCCACTCCACTGAGTATTGTCCGGCCGCATGCCATTAGTTTCGATCCGTGGTAGAAACCAAAGAGCAAATTCAGAACTTTACTGTGGCTCATGAGGTTTCAGGTGCTACATCGTCTGGGCCTTGTACGAGTACCAAAGTAAAACAGACCATAAAATTTTGCGTTGTTCATATGTCAGAAAACTGTCGTGACAGTGCGCGAGCACTGGCACTACCGAGGGACGTGGTGCATGCTCAGTTACAGCAAAAGCAACGTCGCCAATAACTTCCACCGGGATAGGACGCCTTCCTCTTCCGGCTGCCACAACAAGCTCACCCATGTTTTCGAATTTCTTTATGATTTTCGTTAAACCATTTAAGGACAACGGGCCTCTCCTCAGAGCTTCCAGTCCTCGATACTCTAGTAATGTATCAGTGTAATTGCTACAGTTCACATAAAACAATTTCATTAACAGCGCACGGTATGTCTTCTCGATAGCCAAACTGTTCACTCATGTTATAACTTATGAAGTGACAGCTGGATATCATACCATCATACAAACAGCGTTCAGCGCCAGATTTGCCCATGGTGGCCAAAACTGAAACTATTTTTTTTTTTTTTTTTTCTAGCGTAAATCGGTTACACATTATCACGTTAGCATATCTACCAAGTTTCGCTGCCATACTCTGGACCTCCGTAAGTTTGATTATAACCATGAGGGTCCTTGAACAGTTTCTGAAGTAATGTTTGTATTTCAAGGAAAAGGCTACAGCACACAACAAGTGAATGCTATCATTTAAAAATGAAATAAGAAATACATTAAACTTGTATTACAGGGCTGGCCAGAGGCGAATGTCTGAGAAGGTGCAACACTATCCCTTACAGGACAGTTCCCGTCGTCAACTGTTTGGGTCAAATTTCGAAACGATCAGAACTGAGAGGGCCGGTATGAATTCCATACATAAGGCACAGGCGCGTCCGGGGGCGAGCACCGAGCCGGCGGCCGGTGCAGCGTCAGAGGTCGTCCGCGCCGCCGTTACGACGTCCTGGAAGGCGCCGTTGATGGTGCAGTAAAGTGTGAGACGAGCTCGCTTCTGATAGGCGCTGCCCGGAGCATAAAAACCCGCGGCCCGCGCGTACTGTGTGTGCTCTATTCCCGCGAGGAATACTTCGCCACCGCCGCACCGCCTCGAGTTCGATCGAGCATCGCCGCCCGTGACGTTTCGCGTAATATTTGCACTCCTCGTTTCTTTTCCTGCTCCTCCTCTCTTTATTTTTCTTGTCGCACCCGTCCGTCCTTCGTCGGCACCAAACTGAATACATCAGCGAGCGGGAGTGTGGGGGTGGCGGAGGAAGCACTGGGAGCTGCGGGTGGGGGTGGCCCGGGTGGAGTGTGGGCGTGGAAGTGGGTGGGTGGGAGGAGAGCGAAATAAAAACACGCCGCTGTCAGGTTGTTTCCGCGTTGTTGACAACAGAGCCGTCCCGAATTACCAGCCGGGCGACGACTCCCTTTTTAAAGCTGGCGACAGCCGGGGAAATGAGATTGCTCGTTGCTCGCAGCGAATCACGCGAAGCGGCGGCCCGTGATCGCGTCGGGAGTCGCGCGCGCGCCCCGCAGCGGCGGCGCCGCCTCCGCGCGGCTGCTCCCCCGGCTCACGTCTGCGAGCAGCCGACTCCACAGTGGGGCTGTACAGGTCGGTTCTAGAAATGACGAAAATTATATATGTTTGGTGCCATTAGATACAATACAGGGAACACAGCTGGGGCGGCATAGGGTAAATCCAGGAGAGTTGGATTACTGGGTGACATGGAGCAGCGGCTTCACAAATGCGCCACTAGAGAACAGCTACCGCTACTTGGCAGCAAGCTAAAACCGTTGACGTTATTTTCGTGTCAGCTTTGGAAAAAATATCACATTCTCTGTTCTGGTAAGCCAAATACACTCAAGCGCGAAGGAAACTGGTACAAGCATGCATATTCAAATACAGAGATATACAAACGGGCAGAATACGGCGCTGCGCTCAACAATGTCTGTACAAGACAACAAGTGCCTGGCGCAGTTGTTAGATCGGTTACTGCTGCTACAAGGCAGGTTACCAAGATTTAAGTTAGTTTGAACGTGGTGTTACAGTCGGCGCACTAGCGGTGGGACACAGCCTCTCCGAGGTATCGATGAAGTGGGGATTATGCCGTACAACCATTTCACGAGTGTACCGAGAATGTCAGGACTCAAATCTCCGATATCGGTGCGGCAGAAAAAAGATCCTGGGAAACTGGACCGAGGACGACTGAAGAGAAACGTTCAACGTGACAGAAGTGCAACCACTCAGCAAATTGCTGCAGCTTTCAGTGCTGGGCCATCAAGTGTCAGGTTGCGAACCATCCAACGAAACATCATCGGTATGGGCTTTCAGAGCCGAAGGCCCACTCGTGTGCTTTTGACGACTGCACGACACAGAGCTTTACGCCTCGGCTGGGCCCGTCAATACCGACATTGGACTGTTTAAGACTGGAAACATGTTGCCTGGTCGGACGAGTCGCATTTCAAATTGTATCGAACAGCTGGACGTGTAGGAATATGGACACAACCCCGCGAATCTATGGATCTTACATGTCAGCAGGGGACTGTTGAAGCTGGTGGAGGCCCTGTAATGGTGTGCGGTGTATGCAGTTGGAGTGATATGGGACTCCTGATAAGTCTAGATACGACTGTCGCAAGCAGCACGTACCTAAGCATCCTGTCTGATTACCTGCATCCATGCATTTCCGTTTTGCATTCCGACGGACTTGGGCAATTCCAGCAGTACAATGCGACACCCCACACTCCAGAATCGCTACAGAGTGACTCCAGGAACACTCTTCTGAGCTTAAAGACTTCCACTGGCCACCAGGCTCCCCAGACATGAACATCAGTTAGCACATCTAGGATGCCTTGCAATGAGCTGTTCAGAAGAGAGCTCCACTCCCTCGTACTGTTGCGGGTTTGTGGACAGCCCTGCAGGATTTATGGTGTCAATTCCCCTCAATTTCTTTGGCTTTTCAGTGTAGTTTTATTGTATATTAACATAATTTTAATATTAAGGCGTAATTTTGACAATACTGATGCTATATTTTCTGCGAACTTACAAATGTTAGACATTAACATAAAATGGCCACTGAGTTCGCTACGTGCCAATAGAAATCGCAGTGGTCCATCCCTCCCAGACAGTCTGGAGACATGGACCACTTGTTTCCATGTGAAAGAGATGGAGAGCAATGAAATTTAGCTCTGAGGCGTATGGAATATCCCCACGGAAGATAGCCACAGTCCCAGAATATGCTTATTTGTCTGAAGATACGTCCGTGCCAACAAACCGAAGAGCAGAATCTCTCACGCAGGCCAACCAACTATTTCAAAGTTCATCAAAAGACTTTAGTGATCCCAAGCACAACAAAAGAGCAGACTTATCTGGACAGGTCAGATTCCTTCACTGACTCCATTGCTACTAAACCTAATATTTTTCCACTTCAAAACTGACTGCTCCAAAGCCAACACAGACAAAACTTTTGGAAGAAATATCACCTATTGCTTTTATTGACAAAAGCATAAAATTTGAGAGTAGTCAAAGCGCTACATACTGCTGAAAATATTTAAAAGGTAACGAAAAAGAGGGATGAGAAAAGAAAGGAAGCAGAAGAAAGACACAAAAATATCACCAAAGGGGTATACTAGCGAAAAGAACAACAGACTGAAGAAGCTAAAAAAGAATACTCCAAATAGCTCACCACAGTCTTCGGATGCAGACATAGTAGAAAGATTACGAAAATATCTTTGATTAATCAGATGAAAATTAATATGTTGGGTGTTTCGAAATTTCATTAATAAAAATGACGATTGGATTCAGTGTGTTTCCCGTTCACGATGGCAACATGAATATTGTTCAATATTTGGTAGCAAGTGTAAATGCTGTGGTGAGAGAAAGACTGGCTAATGCATGAACAAAAGCTACAACTCATTAGAAGTGCCAATGATCCACCAAGATTCGAAATAAACTGATAAAATTGTTTTAGGCTAAATTATTTAATAGAATCATTTTGTATTGATTACAACATGTTGTAAATAAAAATTTGTCATTTTAATTGAGACTTTTCTTCATGTGTAACCTTTTTTATACGGCTCATCTAGTTCACTGGTCGCTCTCACCTATACACCTATGGGTGAGATGGACTACTTGTGTATATTTTCATTTCATCATATCTCCAGTACTTTAAGTCGCAGTGCCTCAATAATATACTATACTTGTGTTAAATGAACATGCTGCTAGAAGTACAAAAAGTTGAAAAACATCCAAACTCTATGCTGTAGAGAAAAAGTGGTCTAAGTCTCCCGGATTTACCCTACATAATACACTAAGCTAAACGACACTCCGTCTGAACAGGTTTCGCTAAACGCAACGGTTCTGACCGACCGCCGTGTCATCGTCAGTCTACAGGCTGGATCCGGATATGGAGGGGCGTGTTGTAGGCTCACCTCTCCACCGGCCGCTGTTAGTTTTCATAACCGCAGCCGCTATTTCTCAATCAAATAGCTCCTCAGGTTCCCCCACAAGGGCCGAGTGCATCCCTCTTGCCAACAGTGCACCGTAGACCGAATGGTCACCCATCCATCTGCTAGCCAAGCCCGACGCCGCTTAACGTCGGTAATCTGACGGAAACCGGTGTTACCATTGCGACAAGGCCGTTAGCTTACATAATATACAGCTGACCACCCTGTTTACCCCCAAATAACCTACAAATTAAATTATACAGGATGTTTCACAAAGAATGACCTGATCTCAGAACTCCATATTCATTGATAACAAATACTACAAACAAGTGATAAACTGCAAAGTACTCAAAAAATCTTAACGTTCTAGCTGTGCTGTCACAAATACTACATTCGTTCACCAGTGGCAGAACGAACAATATTCGTCATAAACTTTACACAACGTATCTGCTTTTACAAAGTTACGAACGCTATCCTACGTTTTTGGCCTCCAAGATCACCAGAAATGAGCCCCAGCGACTTTTTCTTGTAGGGGTCTGTGAAGGAAAGTGGTGCGTCTTCCCTTTAGCTTGTGACATAAAAGAAGTGACCAATAGAATAAGCCGCCCGCGGTGGCCGTGCGGTTCTAGGCGCTTCAGTCCTGAACCGCGGGACTGCTACGGTCGCAGGTTCGAATCCTGCCTCGGGCATGGATGTGTGTGATGTACTTAGGTTAGTTAGGTTTAAGTAGTTCTAAGTTCTAGGGGACTGATGACCTAAGATGTTTAGTGCTCAGAGCCATTTGAACAGAATAACAGTCGCCATAATTTCTGTAAAAGTCGGTACATTGTGCAAAGTTTGTGACGAATTTAGCTATCGTCTACACTTTGTTCTTGCTACTACTGGTGGACACATAGAGCATATGTAACAACAAAGCTAAAACTTCAAGAATTTGCGAATATTTTGTAATTCGTCCCATGTTTGTAGTATGTTTATATCAATAAATATGTAGTTTTGAAATCACGTCATTCTTTTTGAAACACCCTGGATATTGTTCCTCCTGTATTGTATACGCACATTACGTAAAATTCACTTATTTGCTATGTCCCTTTTATCTGTAGACGGTGCCGTAAAGTCCATTCATTTAAAGATTAGCATCAGGAAACACCTAAAAGCTACTGTGATCTGCGTGTACAGGATGTTTTAAAGTCTTTGGACAAGGGTGGTATATCACGTAATGGGGAACAACTTTTGCTGAGATAAAATGTTCGCTTACTCTTTACACGGGGGTACGATTCGTTGACCATGTACCGTAACTGCGTTAGCCTATTGATAATTCGTAGCTGATCTGTCTTACTTACTTTTCGTGTTGTTTGGAACTGACATTTAAGTGAAGTCGTATTCCTTCTGTATGCGAAATATTTCTGCGTATCATCAGATTCGGATATGTCTGTGAAGATCTGAATGTGCGAAATGAACTCAGTTTCAGTATCAGATAACTCTTGTACGTTAAAATCCGTCGTAATCAAGTATTCTTCGATCTCCGTTGATTCCTGTTGTCCTCTTAAGTGGTATAGTAAAACTCTGAGATTGGTTTGTTTCGTTGATGGCTTTACCAAAATTAAGTGATTCGTGTCCATTGAATTCACGTGGAAATTAACTAGCATACTCACTGGCGTGATTTCACTTCACCAGAGATATTGTAGCCCGATCTTCGTCGACAATTGCTTTCTCTGAGAAACGATGTTAATAACTCGGCAGAGTTTAGGAAAAAATTAAATTGTCCTTTTCCATTGTACACCATCTGTAACTCTTCATCACACGAAATCTTTAAACGTGTTTGCTCGTCACGATTACTGTGCAAACGACAGCAAAATCTTCTTATACATTCTGTGCACCAGACATGATCACCATTTCGTAGCCGTTAAATCCATCAGCTGTGACCTACATAGCCAAAATGTTATTTTATCAAAAAGTCAAGCGTAAGATTAAGTCCACTTCCCAAGAAACTAGTTCACGTTTACTGAATATACGTGTCCCCCTTTTATCTTTAAAGTTGGCTGCCACCAAGTTAGTTACGTTTTCGCAAAACAGCCGTGTAATATTTGGTAACTAGATTGCGGAATATTCTACCGCCATAGATCTTCTTCTGTAGTTTCCAGCACTCAAATTTAAGCTTAAATCGTATCTGCATTTGGCGAGAAATTTCCCCGATATGCTCTTTTCAAAATTCTTTATAAATCATAATGTTGGTATTGGTAGTTTTCGAAAAAAACACTTTTTTTCACAGTTTTGTTGACACAATATGTACACCATATACATTTACACAATACACCTTTCATGTATTTAACTTGTCAAAAGCATGTTCAGAACTGAACTTTTCAAAACTAGAAATTCGTATCTTTATTATTTTTATTGCTAAAATATGAAGTCCATGGAAGGAACTCGGTCCAGGTATCTTCTTTTAATGGGTAGCCACCGACTAGGAGCTGTCTAGTTGATTTTTGTTTTGAGTTCTTGCAGCTCCGAAGACGCCCTTCACTGCCAAGCCGAAGCAGTTCCGCTCATGAAACAAAGAAATAACAAGTTTTTTACTCAACATTTTTAATGTTTATATATTATTTATAATAAGAATTCCAGTCTTATTAACATACTATTCCGTATTAAGTGGAATCAGGCTTTTTGCTTTTTTAACGCCGTGTAATTATTTACACAAGAACGAGGAAACTGGGTGAAGACACCTTGGGGAAAACCATCTTGGGTTCCCTAGAAATGTAGGAACACGCAAAGTAGTACTGACATAATGACTTAACTGTTAAGATAGGCTGAAGAAAGGAGAACCTACGTTTAAGGGGAGGTTCCGGTCGAGAGGCACGAAATATGGTTGATGTGTAGAATTTCTTTTCGTAGAAGGATGTGATTTCACCTGTTTGTTATACATATATTGGTCCATGAAAATATTATTTATCTCACAACGAGTTAAAAATGGCAGCTGCAGCCCTTGTCAACGTATGCAACCCATGGCGCGTCCCGTTTTGCTCGATGCGTTGTACAGAATCGCAGCTATTTCTGAAATGTATAAAAATAGAAATAAAGCTTGAATTAAAATGAATTTGGAGAGGGAATCACCTCGAAAAAAGTGGCAGCTATTTCAAAAATATGTCAATTTCTAGGCATGGTTCCTAAGTTCAAATGTTTTTAAGAAAATTTAAAATTCGAATCAAAATAAACCTCTCACTAAGCCCCCCGAATTTAAAAATCTTTCACTTAAAAAATCAAATAAGCGGTTACTCTGATAAAGCTCTACAGAGTTTCGCGCTCTGAGAAATGTTGCTTCGAGAAAAACGCGTTTAAAGTTTGGAGTGACAAAGAAAACATTGTTTCAAAACTTTGAGCTAATTTGAAACGTCAGGTCCGTGGGAGCAGCCTTCCCCTTCCTCAAACCGCTCTGGCCCTGAATTTGGTCTTGCATTTTTTATTTTAACAAACTGATACATTCCTTACTCTGCGGGAGCCATGCGTTTCCAGCCAGATAACTGCGCGGTGTTTACTGTTCGCCCCTATGACCATTCCTAACACAATCATCGTCTGCAGAATATATGAATAGCCTTCGTTGAATATACCTGCAGCTATATACGCTTTTGCCTCACAATGAAGACGTTTAGGTACCAGTTTCCAAATGCGTTGCAGCTCTTGTTGTCTATTCGCTTATTGGCACCAGTGCACATTATCATTGGACGGAAATTCGTATACTGGTCAAATCTTTTCTGGAACTAATCATCGAGCGCCTACAGTTGCAAACATTTCGGTCACCACACTGATTCATTCAACACACTGTAGCTTCTAAAATACCTTCAAATTAAAAACTCTTTTGTGCAGGCACAATACATCTATATACTTCAGGCACGCAAACTACACTCCTGGAAATGGACAAAAGAACACATTGACACCGGTGTGTCAGACCCACCATACTTGCTCCGGACACTGCGAGAGGGCTGTACAAGCAATGATCACACGCACGGCACAGCGGACACACCAGGAACCGCGATGTTGGCCGTCGAATGGCGCTAGCTGCGCAGCATTTGTGCACCGCCGCCGTCAGTGTCAGCCAGTTAGCCGTGGCATACGGAGCTCCATCGCAGTCTTTAACAATGATAGCATGCCGCGACAGCGTGGACGTGAACCGTATGTGCAGTTGACGGACTTTGAGCGAGGGCGTATAGTGGGCATGCGGGAGGCCGGGTGGACGTACCGCCGAATTGCTCAACACGTGGGGCGTGAGGTCTCCACAGTACATCGATGTTGTCGCCAGTGGTCGGCGGAAGGTGCACGTGCCCGTCGACATGGGACCGGACCGCAGCAACGCACGGATGCACGCCAAGACCGTAGGATCCTACGCAGTGCCGTAGGGGACCGCACCGCCACTTCCCAGCACATTAGGGACACTGTTGCTCCTGGGGTATCGGCGAGGACCATTCGCAACCGTCTCCATGAAGCTGGGCTACGGTCCCGCACACCGTTAGGCCGTCTTCCGCTCACGCCCCAACATCGTGCAGCCCGCCTCCAGTGGTGTCGCGACAGGCGTGAATGGAGGGACGAATGGAGATGTGTCGTCTTCAGCGATGAGAGTCGCTTTTGCCTTGGTGCCAATGATGGTCGTATGCATGTTTGGCGCCGTGCAGGTGAGCGCCACAATCAGGACTGCATACGACCGAGGCACACAGGGCCAACACCCGGTATCATGGTGTGGGGAGCGATCTCCTACACTGGCGGTACACCACTGGCGATCGTCGAGGGGACACTGAATAGTGCACGGTACATCCAAACCGTCATCGAACCCATCGTTCTACCATTCCTAGACCGGCAAGGGAACTTGCTGTTCCAACAGGACAATGCACGTCCGCATGTATCCCGTGCCACCCAACGTGCTCTAGAAGGTGTAAGTCAACTACCCTGGCCAGCAAGATCTCCGGATCTGTCCCCCATTGAGCATGTTTGGGACTGGATGAAGCGTCGTCTCACGCGGTCTGCACGTCCAGCACAAACGCTGGTCCAACTGAGGCGCCAGGTGGAAATGGCATGGCAAGCCGTTCCACAGGACTACATCCAGCATCTCTACGATCGTCTCCATGGGAGAATAGCAGCCTGCATTGCTGCGAAAGGTGGATATACACTGTACTAGTGCCGACATTGTGCATGCTCTGTTGCCTGTGTCTATGTGCCTGTGGTTCTGTCAGTGTGATCATGTGATGTATCTGACCCCAGGAATGTGTCAATAAAGTTTCCCCTTCCTGGGACAATGAATTCACGGTGTTCTTATTTCAATTTCCAGGAGTGTATGCAAAAAAAATTGTTCATCTATCTCGACCATAGCCTCCCCTTAATGCAGTTGTAGATTTAGAGAAAGCTTTTCACCCCGGCCGCCGTGGCCGTGCGGTTCTGGCGCTGCAGTCCGGAACCGCGGGACTGCTACGGTCGCAGGTTCGAATCCTGCCTCGGGCAAGGGTGTGTGTGATGTCCTTAGGTTAGTTAGGTTTAAGTAGTTCTAAGTTCTAGGGGACTTATGACCTAATATGTTGAGTCCCATAGTGCTCAGAGCCATTTTTTTGAAAGCTTTTCACAATTTTGACTGGACTACACTCTTTGAAATTCCAAGGGTAACTAGGACGAAATTCAGGGAGAGAAAGGTTATTTACAACTTGTGCAGAAACCAGACTGTAGTAGTGGGAGTTCGAAGAGATGAAAGGGAAGTGGTGGTTGAGAAGTGATTGAGCAGAATTATAGCCTCAATGCTATTCAGTCCGTTTATTCAGTGAGTAGTAGAAACAAACAAAAAAAAAAAAAAAAAAAAAAATTGGAAACAGAACTAAAGTTTAAAAGAAGAAATGAAAACTTATATGTTTCCCACTGACGTAATTTTAATAGAGAGTTTTCCTGATGGCATGACTCTCATTGTGTGGGTCTGCTCTTTGTCCGCTCTAGCTTCTACAGCTGGAGCTACACTCTACATCCACATCTGCATCATACTCAGCAAGCCACCTGATTGAGTGTGGCGGAGGGTACTTTCGTACCATTAACTGAGTCCTCCAAACCTGTTCCACTCGCGGATAGGCCGTGGAAAGAACGACTCTCCGTACGCCTTTGCACTGGCTCTAACTCGTCAACTTTTCTCCTGTAGTCCTTACGCAAAATGTATGTGCGCGGATGTAATATGTTGTCCGCCTCTTTCCGGAAAGTGCTCTCTCGATATTTCAATAGTAAATCCCTCCGGAACCTCTTTCTTTTAACATATGCCAATGGAGTTTGTTGAACATTCCTGTAATGATCTCACGCCGACTATACGGTCCTGTGACGAAACATGCCGCTCTTCGTTGGATCTTCTCTCTGTCTCTGTCTCTCTCTCTCTCTCTCTATCTCTCACTCTCCCTCTCTCTCTCTCTCTCCGCTATTAGTTCCATCTGGCAGAGTTTGCAGATGGGTAACAATACTCAGTAATAGGTCCAACAAGCGTCTTATAAATCACTTCTTTCGTGGATGAGTTACATTTCCATTCTCTGAAAATAACCTTACGGCTTGTGGTGCAGTGTATGTCTGATAACACTATGTTTTGCTCCTTCCCTGCTCTACTTAAGAATGGTGTGCAGGAAGAATAATTGTCGGTAAGCTTGAGTATGAAATCTAATTTCTCAGATTTTTTTTCTTGTAGTCGTTTCGTGAGACGTACATCAGAGGGAGTAATATGCTAGTCTTTTTTTCCAAAATGATGTGTGCTCTCTGATTTTCAACAGTAAACCTCTTTCTAAAACAGAACGCCTCTCTTGTATTGTGCGCCATTATAGTTTGTTAATCATTTCTGTGACCCTCTCGCTCCGACTAAACAATGCTGTGGCGAGATGCGCCGTCCTTCGTTGAATCTTCTCTACCTCTTCTATTAATCCTGTTTCGTATGGACTCAGGAAGAATACTCGATAATAATGTGTCAAACAAGCGTTCGTAAGCCACTTGTCTCGTGGATGAATTATATTTTCATGAGACTCTTCCAATGAATCTGAGTGTGGCCTCTGCCATTCCTGTTATTTATGTGATTTAGATCGATCCAGACAGCTTCTCCTAGGTATTGTGCAGAAATTACTGTTTCCAGAGATTTTTCTTCATACTGTTATCGAAAAATAACGGATTTTGTCGCCTATCTATGCACCATACGTTGCATTTATTTACGTTCATTGTACCTGCACAAGTCACCTGACCTATGCACGTCTTCCTACGACTCGCTAAAGTTTCCCGACGTTTGCACTTTCCTACAGACAACTGTAACATCTGCGATCAGCCTCATGAACCTTTTGGAGTTTCCCAATGAGTCATTTACACACTAGTAAAAACATTAACAGCCCATCACGCCCCCTTGGTGTACTCATAACACACTTTAAGACAAAAGAAAGGAGGCACCACAGAGTACTTACCCGAATGCGACAAAAATCGTTAGATGTGATTTAGATGTATAGACAAACAAATGATTGCAGTTTCAGAAAAACTGGGTAATTTTTAAGTGAAAGAGCTCCACAAATTGATCAAAGCTATAATGAACTGGTCTACATCAGGGCTTCATGCAATCAATTATTCGGCTTGGTATTGATTGACATGGTTGTTGGATGTCCTCCTGAGTGATATCGGTCAAATTCTGTCCTAGTGGCGCGTGACATCATCAAAATTCCAACATGGTTGGAGGGCCCTGCACATAGTGCTCCAAGTGTTTTCAGTTTCGGAGACATCCGACGACCTTTATGGTCAAATTGTGGTTTGGCAAGAACGAACACGAACAGTCAGGTTGATATACCACCAATGTCCAGGGTACCTCCAGACCGTCTTTACTGTCATTAGGGCTCAGTTCGAAGCAGAGCTCACAACTGTAGATCTATCCCAGTCAATGAGTTTCCAGGGTAAATGTGTCCGACACCGCTGCAAATAGGCTTATTGGGTACACAGCTCAGTGGTAGTAGGTCCGATGGACTCCATGCGCTCAGTATGCTTCTATGAAGCACGTCGAATCGACGGTAACGATGAACCTGGGTCTCTGAGTTTTTGTCTGACAATTGCCCGGTTCTTACATTCTGTCATCTTTCTAATCGGTCGCTTCCGTCTTGTGTTCGGCTCCCAACATCGTCGAATATTGGTATCGATCCTATCGAAATGTCGAGCAATTCGCCAGATACTCCGACTGTCTACTTTGAGCCTCACATGCAAGAGTGATGCGTCATACATAGCCTCTCCTTCCCAAGTAGCTCTTTGCGCCTTCCCGTGGTGCCAGACGTCAGGCTTGGCATTTCCCAGGCCCGTATCAGAAGGGAGAGCTGCGACGCAACTCGATGCGAAAGCGAAGGTTGCGTGACAAAGGGGGGCTGTGTCTATAGACCGAAGATCTGTCCCTTGGGGGAGGATAGAGTGGGCTGCTAGGCCAGGGGGTGTTTCTCACCTCGTGGGCGACTCCATTGTGCTGGTTGGCTGCTGTCCCCGTCTCTCTTCGCGCGGACTACAGAACACCAGGTGCTCTGCGTGACAGCGACCTCGTTTGTCAGCGTGGGATCACGGCGCATGTCGGCACGGATACTTCGCTGTGCCCAAGGGTAACTCAGGCGTGTTCTGAAAAGCCCAGGGGATGGTGACATCGCCTGGGCCAGGTTAGCTGGGTCCAGACCACTGAACGACTGGGTAGGAGTCGGTTCTTGGCTGAGAGGTGGAAGCTCGAGCTAGTAGGGCGGCGAAGAGCGAGAGGTTCATCCGCCTCTCCAGAGTGCGGGGTGTACTTGCCGAGGAGTGCTGAGTGAAATCGTCGCTGACAGGGCCGTCGAGGCGGATCAATGTTCTAGGGACAGTGTGCTGAACTTGGTAGCTCAGGAGTGCCCTTGGCGAGTCTCCATCCTCCCCCTCCCCCCCCCCACCCCCCACCGCCATGCCAAAGGAGTCAGTCCAGGGCAAGAGACTGGCTCCCATTGTTTTTCACTCCTGTAACAATCATGATGACTGACCAAGAGACGAGTGATTCGAGTGAGCCTTCTAGAGCTTCAGTGCTACCCGTTCCTTCCTCGGAAGAGGGCCTGGGACAGACCGTGGAAACCGTTTTGTAAAACATGCCAGGATAACTCAGATCCTGGACTAAAGTGTTAAGAACGGTAAGCCAAACAGCAGTCCTGTCTATTAAGAATGAATCGCTGCTTGGGCTATCGAAAGCGCGAAGCTCTAGGGGCGAGTTAAAGAAATGGAGAGAGAAAATGAGCAGCTGCGCAAGCAGCCAACGGAAACATGGTCAGGAGTGGCTGCGCGAGCAGCCCCCAATCCTCAAACAACTAAAGAAACGATAGCGAAAGTGTCGCAAGGACCGGCACGGCGGTATTACTAAGACCCCTGCCTGGTCAAGATACAAAGAAAGTGCAGGAGAGTTTCACTACAATGGTGAACCCTGCGAAATACAACAAAAAAAAAGCAACGAAGTCGAGGCAACGAAGAACGTGGTTATTGTAGATGTTGCCACAAAAGAAGATAGAAATAAAATTCTCAACTACCAGAATCTGACGAAAGCGGAAAAGTGTGAGCCGCCAAAGAAGAGGAATCCAGTGGTAATATTGTACGATGTGCCTGTTACACTAAAGGATAATGAAATATATGAAACAATATGCAACAAACACTTCGCTGAAATGGATGTGGAAACTCTTAAAAATTGATTCAAACTGCGCTTCAGAACTGGATATCGGGAACGTGGCGTGGTGCATCATGTTGCCGAGATTTCTGATAAAATATGCAGGAAGTTAACCACTATGGGTAAAACCTACATGGGATTTCACGCAATAAATGTACAAATTTGTCAGGTGGTAACTCGTTGCCACAATTTCGGTGATCTGGCCCACGTACATAAGCACTGTGATAGGAGCCTGGCATGGTCCAGGTGTGTGACTGAGGATCACAAATGCAAAAATTGTAGAAAAATTGGAGTTTGCATTCCCTGCAGCAGAAGAGATAAACGACCTATAACACCACTGGGAAGAACTGCCCTACCTACAGGCTGCTAGAGCAGCGACTCATTTTCAGAACTGACTATGGCTGAGGACATGTCTGAACACAGGAAGCCTAAGTCCCCGAGCAAAAGGAGAAGGGATGCTGGGAGGGCCAGTATATTTAAGGAATTTATGCAGAAGATTGCCGTGTCTCGAACTGAGAGAATACTGATGGTAGATGTATACATTCAAACTGAACCTTGTGGTCCAGAAGAAGCTCCCTCTCCTACTCTCCTAGAAGCCAGGGACAGAAGTCGTATGAAGACCGGGAATGACCAGGAGAGCATCCTGTGGTAGGAAGTTGACCGGTGGTAATGAAGAATTATACGATTCAAAAAGAAAAGGTGCATGTAAACACCATAAGCAGTATGAGTGGCTTAACAATAGACTTACCGCATCTAAGAAGCTTGGTGATAGACCCTGTTAGGGTACATCCTAACCTCGAACATGCAATGCAGGTAGCAGGCCAGGAGGAGCCAGCCATCCTAACGACAGCTCTGCAGGACATGGTGCATGTTGGCCATCAGTATGAGAGAAAAGTCACCTTTTCGGTAACGGAGACTGTGGACAGGATACAGCTCAAGACAACGAATCTCCCTGCCGGCCTTGGGGCTCTGGGGGACAGTCAAAAAAGTCTCCAAACGAAGGAAGAACTTTATAATCAATGTGCCCAAACCAATGGACGAATAGACATGATTGGTTCAAATGGTTCAAATGGCTCTGAGCATTATGCGACTTAACTTCTGAGGTCATCAGTCGCCTAGAACTTAGAACTAATTAAACCTAACTAACCTAAGGACATCACACACATCCATGCCCGAGGCAGGATTCGAACCTGCGACCGTAGCGGTCGCTCGGTTCCAGACTGTAGCGCCTAGAACCGCACGGCCACTCCGGCCGACAGACATGATTGAAAGTGTGTCCAGAGTGACATGTCTATACGTATTTCCCATGACCATCAGTTTTAAAATGGGACCAATCAATGTGCACAACAGGAGACTGGTGATACAGGAGCTTCAAGGAGTGGTGGAGGAGAGGAGTTTCAATGTGCTCTGTCTGCAGGGGCTGTATTTCCTCGATGGGCAAATCCCATTTATGGCTGCAAACTGGCAACTGATCTGACCCAAAAGCAGCATTGAGAGTTATGGTCCTTTCACAACTCTCTGACGACGACTGTAATGTCGTGGAACGCCAGTCACCTGTCCAGTTACTATGCCTCGTTAATATGTATTTCCAGTATGGGAGAGGAATTGATGAATTTTTAGATCAGCTAGTCTAGGTGGCCACGTCATTGTGGTGCCGCAGATTTATTGTGATGGCGGATATGGTTCAGTGGCTCTCGGGATGACAGGTGAGAGAAGGCGGATGCGACTGACATGGCACTACTACTGATGGTTGCTAATAGACATGTTGCTAATAGACAAGGGAACCCCTCCCACCTACAGTGGCGGAGGGGGCGAGTGCACAAACATTGACGTTATGCTAGTAACACCAAATCTTGCAAACAGTTTAAAGGATTGAAAAGTACTGGACAAAGTTACCACTAGTGACCATAATCTAATAATGTTCTTACCGTGTGATATGGAGTGCCACTGGGACATGATGTGGGCGATCAGTTCAATTGGGAGCGTCTAGTGAGGGAATGTGATACATCGATACTACCTGAGGGTGACAAAAATGTATATGAGTACGCTGTGGAACTGGTTGAAAAGTTACTAGGGCAATGAAGGCAGATGTTCCAAACAGGAGGAGAGCCATTTCAGCCTCTCCATCACCATGGTCAGCTGAGCTGGGGCAGATGCTTCAGTCTGTAAGGAGAGTGAAGAGGTACTACCAGCAGAGTGTTGTCTGAGACGAAAAGCAACGCTGGTGCACCAATACCAGGAAACTAAGGAACAATTTTAGAAGGAGCTAAGGGCAGTAAGTTTAAGGAGTTGGGAAAGATACGTGTAGAGCCAGTTTGCTACAGATCCATGGGCTTCCCATACAAATTGGTATGGGACAAAATAAGGTCGCCAATGGTGTTGTCATCGTCAGGGACGGGAATTGGATGACGGAATCGTGGCGGGATACCGCCGATGTCCGCCTCCTGTTGCCTGACGATAAAGAAGGAGATAACTCACATAAGCAGCGCTAGATGAGGATGGAGGATCGACAAGACCATGAGAATAACACTAATGTGTATCCCTTCTTGGAGTAAGGAGTCACTGCCCAAATCAAAACCCTAAAGAGGGCAAAGCTCCAGGCTCAGTCGGGATTGTAGCAGAGGTGGTGCAATTCCTCTCCCTCCCACCCACCCCCCTTCCCTCCCGCCCAGTTGATGGCGTCACTCACTATGTTGTACAGTGAGTGTTTGAAGCTCCGGAAATTACCCTGTGTGTGGAAAAAGGCAAGCTGGGGTTAATAAAGGAAGGTCCAGACAAAGACCCAAAAAAAGATAAAGTTGTATAGGCTCATCTGTTAATTGGACCTGCTGGGGAAACTTGTTGAGAAGCTGCTAGCAGACAGACTCACAGCACATCATGTGCTGTGCGGGATGAGTGATAGACAGTTCAGCTTTCGGTCGGGGCGATCGGAGTCTGATGCAATCGCCCTGATTGCTGATGTCTGTGGCGCAGCCCCACACAAGGACATAGTCAGCATCTTGGTGGATATCAGTGATGCCTTTGACAACCAGTGGTGGCCTTCGCTCTTCTCCTGACTGAGCTATATGGTTGTCTTGGGAACTATTGTGAAGAATGGGAGGTCTGGTTATTTTCAACTAACGGTAAAATTAGCAAAAAGATAACAAAGGGGTATCCACTGGGTTCTGCCCTGGGGCCATTCGTTTCTGACGTTAACATGGGCCTCTTGTGGAGAACTTGAAGAATAGTGTGGATGTGCTAGAGGTCATAGAATGTGCAGACCACCTCCTACTGCTGGTTGGCGGTTGTAGCCATGAGGATTGGAAAAAAAAGTGGAAAAGGCTATGCCAGTATTGACAGCATGGTGCTGTAAAGCAAAGATGGCGGTAGCACCTAGCAAGTCCACCTGTTTACTCCTGAAAGGGCAACTTACCAGAAATCCAACACTAAGAATAGGCAGCTCACAAGTTCCTTGACGCTGCGAGGCCCAATACTTGGGAGTGGTCGTTGATGAGAAATGGAGTTACGTGACACATATCAGCACTGTGACCCAAAGGTCTCTGGAAGTCCTTAATGACTTGATCGGAATTGGACAATAGCATTTCTACCTAGTAGCAGACTTGATTAAGCTGTACCACAAGAGCATCCTAACATCCATTGTAGGTTATGGTTTGGGAGTCTGGGAACACAGACTCACGAGGGTCATGCCTGCCATGGCTGTGAGAAGGATGCAGTGGAACATGCTTTTGCGTTCAGTAGGGACATACAGAACGACTCCTGAGGGGCAGGGGCATTATTAGGGATACTGGTGCTTTGTCCTCTTGATATCAAAATCAGAGAGCAAGGAGCACGGTATTGGTTAAAGGCAACATGGTGAAAATAGTTGAAATAATGGGTGTTCAGGTAGGAGACAAAGCTGCAGTTAGAAGAAGGGGTGGGGAACTACGGGGAGAACAGTGGGATGGGTATGAAACTTGGCGCAGAACTCACGAGTTGTTACCAGATATCAAGAAGCATCTGCAGCTCAAGAACTTCAAACCTGCCAGAGGACTGCTGTACTTTCTCACCAGGTATGGACCATATCCGGCATATGTCTGCTGGTTCGGGAAGTGGACTACATCATCGTGTGACTGTGGTGCTATACAGGGCACTCCAGACCATGTGGTGTTCAAATGCCCTCTTTTTGACGATTTAGCATCTCGGCTTGGACAGCAGTTACCCAATCACGACGCTTACCACCTGCTCAGGAAACAAGATACATTCAAGATCCTCAGTGAACTTGCCAATGAGATATTAACCAATGTTCTAAAAGAATTTCTACGATTAGAATAACATACTGACTAAGAAACAGTGCACCTGTGCTCTACCGCTGGAGCGTGGACTTGGATAGCTGCCTTGCGGCTGGAATCTGTCACGTCCTGGTTTTACGGAGAGGGTACATAAATCACCGACTGGACAACGCACCGATTATGACTGCAGTATTAAGAATTTTGGGTTAGATGTAGATTTAAAATAGGATAAACTATTAATAGGTAAACTGCAGCGAGTTCTAGATCTTGGCCAGCCCGGTGCCAGGGGCATGCCCACTGGGATTACTTCGGTGGGTACGGCCATCAATGTAGCTTTATATCACACTGGAACAATGCAGGTGGTATAGTTTAGTTTCTTAAGTACCATGCCGCTTACAACTTAGCATAGAATTAGAAATAGATACTGCGGTACTAACCACGTAGAAAACGTATCAGTAAATGTCACATGTAGAGCAAACAACGATAGTTAAAACAAGAAATGCCTATAGTGGAATAAAATACACATACTGTAGTTACAACAATTAGCTGCAGTAATTGTAAATGCAGATGTAGAATTAGGACCCCCTTATGAGTGAGGTAGTGGGTTGTTATGTATCATATGGTTAATTGAAATGAAGACATTTTTTAAAAAAATTGGTTCCACGTTAGTGAATTAGCATAAATAAAATGTTTCGCTGGCATACGATAATTACAGCCCATTCGGTGCATCCTTGATAATTCTGAAGCACAATGATGTCAGTGACATATGCTATAATTATTGGCATCCATCGTATTACCCTGTAGCACTACGCCAAAATATATTACAGTCGCCGATCCGTCATCATCTTCAAAGGATTCACCTGGGGATCGTGAGCACGTGACCTATCTCAGGTGGTCAGGGGGCTTTTGCGCAGCGCTAGCGTTTGCAGAGCTCCCAGCGCAGCCACAAAGAGGTGACAGCTGGTTGAATTGGTGGCATCTCATGGATATGGGAAATGCAAAGAAATTAGACACCACTGTGAGTAAGAGTCACGAGCGAGATGTCTGTCTTTTGACTCCTGAGCTATTGAGGTAATCGTTCTCAAGCATAACGTTGCAGCACTCTGTCTGGAGAACAGTGTCAGATCAAGAAATTTTTCAACGAGTTTGCGCTTTCCGACGGATTCCATAAGTAAAGCTACCTGTACCAATAGCTTGACCAACAAGCACCTAGTCGTAATCGTGTCATTGTGGAGGGCTTCTTCACCATGTTGATACAACCCATTAATGATCCACTGCCAACAGTACTAACTGCTTTTGCTATGATGTTGCTGTGGTATGTTTCAGAACAAATTTTTTTTTTTTATTTTCAAACTCTCATGAGGATGGACGAAATGACATGTCAATTTTTTGGCATCACATAAAATGAAATGTATCACAGTATTTGCACTGTATACCTAGAAAACCCAAGTTTTACCTTTTCCACACAAATCATATTTTTAATGTGAAAAACTTTTAATGTCATGTGAAGATCTGATCAACTACTTCTCAATTTGGCTCATGTTGTCTATTACTTTATTTAGAAGCAGGTTTGTAATGCTTGATTTTGGAAATGTTTCCTGCGCTTTACAACAAGTACTGGAGCTTAATTACTTAATCAGAGAAAACTTTTGTGTGATGATATTAATTACAACTTGAATTGCTCAGACTAACGGAACTACATTGCTCATGCGAAATATTTTAACATCTGCGTGTAAACAAAGATGTGTATATAGTCTGATTCACAGTTTATTTCCACACTAGGTAAGTATTTTGTGAAGTAGAAATTGTATATTTTGATATAAGAAACAAATGAGAAATGTCATAGGAAGTTACATGTTTCGTAAGCGCTATGAAGGAACCTGCTTAGCACCATCAGAATAGCTTCCATTTTTACAGACAGTGGTAGACGATAACTTATTTACCTCGCTATTCTGTATTGTCTTAAAACCTCTTTGGTTATATTTCAGGTGTAGTGTCACGAAGTATTTACCAATACTCATTGAGTGTAGTCGCCTACCCACTGCATGAACAAGAGGTTGTTATTAAGGTGTGTTATGAGTTACAGTATGTGTTTATTATGTTACTTCAAAAATTGGATTTTCTCCCTTTCCACATGACGGGTGATAGCTGTAGCATGTGCGACGAATTTGGCAATGGTTCGCTTTGCGGGATATCTGGTCATTAACCATCACTCGCCGAAGGCCAACGCATCTCAGAGCAACGATCACGCATTGTCTCCGTAAATTATTAAATGAATTTTATACCTTGCTATTAATTACGATGTATAGATTTGGTTCTGATATTATGGATATATGAGAAAGGTTGCAACCATTTTACTTATACTGGAATAAATGTCTGAATTCAAACGTGAGTAGCTGCCTCTCACTCACGAAAAATTTTAAAGAGTGAGCCTAAAGTCACTATCCACCGTACCATAATCGAATACAAAACAAACAATCGAAACAAGTGAGCACATCATTTAAGCTACACGATTATTTATATTATTGTTTCTCGAATTGTTTTCCATTTTTCTTCATACATTTCGTCAGACGTTATGGGATACTTAAGCACACTTGTTCACACAATCTTTTATTAGAATTTATGTCTTCAGAAGTGTTGTAAATAGTTTATTTCAAGCCTGCAGTTCGTTGTGGCATTCCACTTTTCTGAAAACATTTTCATAGATTGCAGGTGGAACAATGTTGAAATTAATATTCCACTCATTTATTTTTAAATTATAACCACCTTTATACCTCGTTTCTAAAGCAATAACTCTTTCTTTATTAGAAAACATCTGCACAACTGGTTGGAATGAACAATGAGCAACGTATTTGTATCTACAACTCTCGAAAACAAAGAATGCCTTAATGTTTACAAAAGGGTACAATGCTTAGTAGCTTTTGGCCCACCCCATATATGTATGAAGAATGATACTACGATTTCTTAGTAAGACGTAGGCCACCTGTTTCAAGAAATATACACTCCTGGAAATGGAAAAAAGAACACATTGGCACCGGTGTGTCAGACCCACCATACTTGCTCCGGACACTGCGAGAGGGCTGTACAAGCAATGATCACACGCACGGCACAGCGGACACACCAGGAACCGCGGTGTTGGCCGTCGAATGGCGCTAGCTGCGCAGCATTTGTGCACCGCCGCCGTCAGTGTCAGCCAGTTTGCCGTGGCATACGGAGCTCCATCGCAGTCTTTAACACTGGTAGCATGCCGCGACAGCGTGGACGTGACCCGTATGTGCAGTTGACGGACTTTGAGCGAGGGCGTATAGTGGGCATGCGGGAGGCCGGGTGGACGTACCGCCGAATTGCTCAACACGTGGGGCGTGAGGTCTCCACAGTACATCGATGTTGTCGCCAGTGGTCGGCGGAAGGTGCACGTGCCCGTCGACATGGGACCGGACCGCAGCAACGCACGGATGCACGCCAAGACCGTAGGATCCTACGCAGTGCCGTAGGGGACCGCACCGCCACTTCCCAGCACATTAGGGACACTGTTGCTCCTGGGGTATCGGCGAGGACCATTCGCAACCGTCTCCATGAAGCTGGGCTACGGTCCCGCACACCGTTAGGCCGTCTTCCGCTCACGCCCCAACATCGTGCAGCCCGCCTCCAGTGGTGTCGCGACAGGCGTGAATGGAGGGACGAATGGAGATGTGTCGTCTTCAGCGATGAGAGTCGCTTTTGCCTTGGTGCCAATGATGGTCGTATGCATGTTTGGCGCCGTGCAGGTGAGCGCCACAATCAGGACTGCATACGACCGAGGCACACAGGGCCAACACCCGGTATCATGGTGTGGGGAGCGATCTCCTACACTGGCGGTACACCACTGGCGATCGTCGAGGGGACACTGAATAGTGCACGGTACATCCAAACCGTCATCGAACCCATCGTTCTACCATTCCTAGACCGGCAAGGGAACTTGCTGTTCCAACAGGACAATGCACGTCCGCATGTATCCCGTGCCACCCAACGTGCTCTAGAAGGTGTAAGTCAACTACCCTGGCCAGCAAGATCTCCGGATCTGTCCCCCATTGAGCATGTTTGGGACTGGATGAAGCGTCGTCTCACGCGGTCTGCACGTCCAGCACAAACGCTGGTCCAACTGAGGCGCCAGGTGGAAATGGCATGGCAAGCCGTTCCACAGGACTACATCCAGCATCTCTACGATCGTCTCCATGGGAGAATAGCAGCCTGCATTGCTGCGAAAGGTGGATATACACTGTACTAGTGCCGACATTGTGCATGCTCTGTTGCCTGTGTCTATGTGCCTGTGGTTCTGTCAGTGTGATCATGTGATGTATCTGACCCCAGGAATGTGTCAATAAAGTTTCCCCTTCCTGGGACAATGAATTCACGGTGTTCTTATTTCAATTTCCAGGAGTGTATGCAAAAAAAATTGTTCATCTATCTCGACCATAGCCTCCCCTTAATGCAGTTGTAGATTTAGAGAAAGCTTTTCACCCCGGCCGCCGTGGCCGTGCGGTTCTGGCGCTGCAGTCCGGAACCGCGGGACTGCTACGGTCGCAGGTTCGAATCCTGCCTCGGGCAAGGGTGTGTGTGATGTCCTTAGGTTAGTTAGGTTTAAGTAGTTCTAAGTTCTAGGGGACTTATGACCTAATATGTTGAGTCCCATAGTGCTCAGAGCCATTTTTTTGAAAGCTTTTCACAATTTTGACTGGACTACACTCTTTGAAATTCCAAGGGTAACTAGGACGAAATTCAGGGAGAGAAAGGTTATTTACAACTTGTGCAGAAACCAGACTGTAGTAGTGGGAGTTCGAAGAGATGAAAGGGAAGTGGTGGTTGAGAAGTGATTGAGCAGAATTATAGCCTCAATGCTATTCAGTCCGTTTATTCAGTGAGTAGTAGAAACAAACAAAAAAAAAAAAAAAAAAAAAATTGGAAACAGAACTAAAGTTTAAAAGAAGAAATGAAAACTTATATGTTTCCCACTGACGTAATTTTAATAGAGAGTTTTCCTGATGGCATGACTCTCATTGTGTGGGTCTGCTCTTTGTCCGCTCTAGCTTCTACAGCTGGAGCTACACTCTACATCCACATCTGCATCATACTCAGCAAGCCACCTGATTGAGTGTGGCGGAGGGTACTTTCGTACCATTAACTGAGTCCTCCAAACCTGTTCCACTCGCGGATAGGCCGTGGAAAGAACGACTCTCCGTACGCCTTTGCACTGGCTCTAACTCGTCAACTTTTCTCCTGTAGTCCTTACGCAAAATGTATGTGCGCGGATGTAATATGTTGTCCGCCTCTTTCCGGAAAGTGCTCTCTCGATATTTCAATAGTAAATCCCTCCGGAACCTCTTTCTTTTAACATATGCCAATGGAGTTTGTTGAACATTCCTGTAATGATCTCACGCCGACTATACGGTCCTGTGACGAAACATGCCGCTCTTCGTTGGATCTTCTCTCTGTCTCTGTCTCTCTCTCTCTCTCTCTATCTCTCACTCTCCCTCTCTCTCTCTCTCTCCGCTATTAGTTCCATCTGGCAGAGTTTGCAGATGGGTAACAATACTCAGTAATAGGTCCAACAAGCGTCTTATAAATCACTTCTTTCGTGGATGAGTTACATTTCCATTCTCTGAAAATAACCTTACGGCTTGTGGTGCAGTGTATGTCTGATAACACTATGTTTTGCTCCTTCCCTGCTCTACTTAAGAATGGTGTGCAGGAAGAATAATTGTCGGTAAGCTTGAGTATGAAATCTAATTTCTCAGATTTTTTTTCTTGTAGTCGTTTCGTGAGACGTACATCAGAGGGAGTAATATGCTAGTCTTTTTTTCCAAAATGATGTGTGCTCTCTGATTTTCAACAGTAAACCTCTTTCTAAAACAGAACGCCTCTCTTGTATTGTGCGCCATTATAGTTTGTTAATCATTTCTGTGACCCTCTCGCTCCGACTAAACAATGCTGTGGCGAGATGCGCCGTCCTTCGTTGAATCTTCTCTACCTCTTCTATTAATCCTGTTTCGTATGGACTCAGGAAGAATACTCGATAATAATGTGTCAAACAAGCGTTCGTAAGCCACTTGTCTCGTGGATGAATTATATTTTCATGAGACTCTTCCAATGAATCTGAGTGTGGCCTCTGCCATTCCTGTTATTTATGTGATTTAGATCGATCCAGACAGCTTCTCCTAGGTATTGTGCAGAAATTACTGTTTCCAGAGATTTTTCTTCATACTGTTATCGAAAAATAACGGATTTTGTCGCCTATCTATGCACCATACGTTGCATTTATTTACGTTCATTGTACCTGCACAAGTCACCTGACCTATGCACGTCTTCCTACGACTCGCTAAAGTTTCCCGACGTTTGCACTTTCCTACAGACAACTGTAACATCTGCGATCAGCCTCATGAACCTTTTGGAGTTTCCCAATGAGTCATTTACACACTAGTAAAAACATTAACAGCCCATCACGCCCCCTTGGTGTACTCATAACACACTTTAAGACAAAAGAAAGGAGGCACCACAGAGTACTTACCCGAATGCGACAAAAATCGTTAGATGTGATTTAGATGTATAGACAAACAAATGATTGCAGTTTCAGAAAAACTGGGTAATTTTTAAGTGAAAGAGCTCCACAAATTGATCAAAGCTATAATGAACTGGTCTACATCAGGGCTTCATGCAATCAATTATTCGGCTTGGTATTGATTGACATGGTTGTTGGATGTCCTCCTGAGTGATATCGGTCAAATTCTGTCCTAGTGGCGCGTGACATCATCAAAATTCCAACATGGTTGGAGGGCCCTGCACATAGTGCTCCAAGTGTTTTCAGTTTCGGAGACATCCGACGACCTTTATGGTCAAATTGTGGTTTGGCAAGAACGAACACGAACAGTCAGGTTGATATACCACCAATGTCCAGGGTACCTCCAGACCGTCTTTACTGTCATTAGGGCTCAGTTCGAAGCAGAGCTCACAACTGTAGATCTATCCCAGTCAATGAGTTTCCAGGGTAAATGTGTCCGACACCGCTGCAAATAGGCTTATTGGGTACACAGCTCAGTGGTAGTAGGTCCGATGGACTCCATGCGCTCAGTATGCTTCTATGAAGCACGTCGAATCGACGGTAACGATGAACCTGGGTCTCTGAGTTTTTGTCTGACAATTGCCCGGTTCTTACATTCTGTCATCTTTCTAATCGGTCGCTTCCGTCTTGTGTTCGGCTCCCAACATCGTCGAATATTGGTATCGATCCTATCGAAATGTCGAGCAATTCGCCAGATACTCCGACTGTCTACTTTGAGCCTCACATGCAAGAGTGATGCGTCATACATAGCCTCTCCTTCCCAAGTAGCTCTTTGCGCCTTCCCGTGGTGCCAGACGTCAGGCTTGGCATTTCCCAGGCCCGTATCAGAAGGGAGAGCTGCGACGCAACTCGATGCGAAAGCGAAGGTTGCGTGACAAAGGGGGGCTGTGTCTATAGACCGAAGATCTGTCCCTTGGGGGAGGATAGAGTGGGCTGCTAGGCCAGGGGGTGTTTCTCACCTCGTGGGCGACTCCATTGTGCTGGTTGGCTGCTGTCCCCGTCTCTCTTCGCGCGGACTACAGAACACCAGGTGCTCTGCGTGACAGCGACCTCGTTTGTCAGCGTGGGATCACGGCGCATGTCGGCACGGATACTTCGCTGTGCCCAAGGGTAACTCAGGCGTGTTCTGAAAAGCCCAGGGGATGGTGACATCGCCTGGGCCAGGTTAGCTGGGTCCAGACCACTGAACGACTGGGTAGGAGTCGGTTCTTGGCTGAGAGGTGGAAGCTCGAGCTAGTAGGGCGGCGAAGAGCGAGAGGTTCATCCGCCTCTCCAGAGTGCGGGGTGTACTTGCCGAGGAGTGCTGAGTGAAATCGTCGCTGACAGGGCCGTCGAGGCGGATCAATGTTCTAGGGACAGTGTGCTGAACTTGGTAGCTCAGGAGTGCCCTTGGCGAGTCTCCATCCTCCCCCTCCCCCCCCCCCACCCCCCACCGCCATGCCAAAGGAGTCAGTCCAGGGCAAGAGACTGGCTCCCATTGTTTTTCACTCCTGTAACAATCATGATGACTGACCAAGAGACGAGTGATTCGAGTGAGCCTTCTAGAGCTTCAGTGCTACCCGTTCCTTCCTCGGAAGAGGGCCTGGGACAGACTGTGGAAACCGTTTTGTAAAACATGCCAGGATAACTCAGATCCTGGACTAAAGTGTTAAGAACGGTAAGCCAAACAGCAGTCCTGTCTATTAAGAATGAATCGCTGCTTGGGCTATCGAAAGCGCGAAGCTCTAGGGGCGAGTTAAAGAAATGGAGAGAGAAAATGAGCAGCTGCGCAAGCAGCCAACGGAAACATGGTCAGGAGTGGCTGCGCGAGCAGCCCCCAATCCTCAAACAACTAAAGAAACGATAGCGAAAGTGTCGCAAGGACCGGCACGGCGGTATTACTAAGACCCCTGCCTGGTCAAGATACAAAGAAAGTGCAGGAGAGTTTCACTACAATGGTGAACCCTGCGAAATACAACAAAAAAAAAGCAACGAAGTCGAGGCAACGAAGAACGTGGTTATTGTAGATGTTGCCACAAAAGAAGATAGAAATAAAATTCTCAACTACCAGAATCTGACGAAAGCGGAAAAGTGTGAGCCGCCAAAGAAGAGGAATCCAGTGGTAATATTGTACGATGTGCCTGTTACACTAAAGGATAATGAAATATATGAAACAATATGCAACAAACACTTCGCTGAAATGGATGTGGAAACTCTTAAAAATTGATTCAAACTGCGCTTCAGAACTGGATATCGGGAACGTGGCGTGGTGCATCATGTTGCCGAGATTTCTGATAAAATATGCAGGAAGTTAACCACTATGGGTAAAACCTACATGGGATTTCACGCAATAAATGTACAAATTTGTCAGGTGGTAACTCGTTGCCACAATTTCGGTGATCTGGCCCACGTACATAAGCACTGTGATAGGAGCCTGGCATGGTCCAGGTGTGTGACTGAGGATCACAAATGCAAAAATTGTAGAAAAATTGGAGTTTGCATTCCCTGCAGCAGAAGAGATAAACGACCTATAACACCACTGGGAAGAACTGCCCTACCTACAGGCTGCTAGAGCAGCGACTCATTTTCAGAACTGACTATGGCTGAGGACATGTCTGAACACAGGAAGCCTAAGTCCCCGAGCAAAAGGAGAAGGGATGCTGGGAGGGCCAGTATATTTAAGGAATTTATGCAGAAGATTGCCGTGTCTCGAACTGAGAGAATACTGATGGTAGATGTATACATTCAAACTGAACCTTGTGGTCCAGAAGAAGCTCCCTCTCCTACTCTCCTAGAAGCCAGGGACAGAAGTCGTATGAAGACCGGGAATGACCAGGAGAGCATCCTGTGGTAGGAAGTTGACCGGTGGTAATGAAGAATTATACGATTCAAAAAGAAAAGGTGCATGTAAACACCATAAGCAGTATGAGTGGCTTAACAATAGACTTACCGCATCTAAGAAGCTTGGTGATAGACCCTGTTAGGGTACATCCTAACCTCGAACATGCAATGCAGGTAGCAGGCCAGGAGGAGCCAGCCATCCTAACGACAGCTCTGCAGGACATGGTGCATGTTGGCCATCAGTATGAGAGAAAAGTCACCTTTTCGGTAACGGAGACTGTGGACAGGATACAGCTCAAGACAACGAATCTCCCTGCCGGCCTTGGGGCTCTGGGGGACAGTCAAAAAAGTCTCCAAACGAAGGAAGAACTTTATAATCAATGTGCCCAAACCAATGGACGAATAGACATGATTGGTTCAAATGGTTCAAATGGCTCTGAGCATTATGCGACTTAACTTCTGAGGTCATCAGTCGCCTAGAACTTAGAACTAATTAAACCTAACTAACCTAAGGACATCACACACATCCATGCCCGAGGCAGGATTCGAACCTGCGACCGTAGCGGTCGCTCGGTTCCAGACTGTAGCGCCTAGAACCGCACGGCCACTCCGGCCGACAGACATGATTGAAAGTGTGTCCAGAGTGACATGTCTATACGTATTTCCCATGACCATCAGTTTTAAAATGGGACCAATCAATGTGCACAACAGGAGACTGGTGATACAGGAGCTTCAAGGAGTGGTGGAGGAGAGGAGTTTCAATGTGCTCTGTCTGCAGGGGCTGTATTTCCTCGATGGGCAAATCCCATTTATGGCTGCAAACTGGCAACTGATCTGACCCAAAAGCAGCATTGAGAGTTATGGTCCTTTCACAACTCTCTGACGACGACTGTAATGTCGTGGAACGCCAGTCACCTGTCCAGTTACTATGCCTCGTTAATATGTATTTCCAGTATGGGAGAGGAATTGATGAATTTTTAGATCAGCTAGTCTAGGTGGCCACGTCATTGTGGTGCCGCAGATTTATTGTGATGGCGGATATGGTTCAGTGGCTCTCGGGATGACAGGTGAGAGAAGGCGGATGCGACTGACATGGCACTACTACTGATGGTTGCTAATAGACATGTTGCTAATAGACAAGGGAACCCCTCCCACCTACAGTGGCGGAGGGGGCGAGTGCACAAACATTGACGTTATGCTAGTAACACCAAATCTTGCAAACAGTTTAAAGGATTGAAAAGTACTGGACAAAGTTACCACTAGTGACCATAATCTAATAATGTTCTTACCGTGTGATATGGAGTGCCACTGGGACATGATGTGGGCGATCAGTTCAATTGGGAGCGTCTAGTGAGGGAATGTGATACATCGATACTACCTGAGGGTGACAAAAATGTATATGAGTACGCTGTGGAACTGGTTGAAAAGTTACTAGGGCAATGAAGGCAGATGTTCCAAACAGGAGGAGAGCCATTTCAGCCTCTCCATCACCATGGTCAGCTGAGCTGGGGCAGATGCTTCAGTCTGTAAGGAGAGTGAAGAGGTACTACCAGCAGAGTGTTGTCTGAGACGAAAAGCAACGCTGGTGCACCAATACCAGGAAACTAAGGAACAATTTTAGAAGGAGCTAAGGGCAGTAAGTTTAAGGAGTTGGGAAAGATACGTGTAGAGCCAGTTTGCTACAGATCCATGGGCTTCCCATACAAATTGGTATGGGACAAAATAAGGTCGCCAATGGTGTTGTCATCGTCAGGGACGGGAATTGGATGACGGAATCGTGGCGGGATACCGCCGATGTCCGCCTCCTGTTGCCTGACGATAAAGAAGGAGATAACTCACATAAGCAGCGCTAGATGAGGATGGAGGATCGACAAGACCATGAGAATAACACTAATGTGTATCCCTTCTTGGAGTAAGGAGTCACTGCCCAAATCAAAACCCTAAAGAGGGCAAAGCTCCAGGCTCAGTCGGGATTGTAGCAGAGGTGGTGCAATTCCTCTCCCTCCCACCCACCCCCCTTCCCTCCCGCCCAGTTGATGGCGTCACTCACTATGTTGTACAGTGAGTGTTTGAAGCTCCGGAAATTACCCTGTGTGTGGAAAAAGGCAAGCTGGGGTTAATAAAGGAAGGTCCAGACAAAGACCCAAAAAAAGATAAAGTTGTATAGGCTCATCTGTTAATTGGACCTGCTGGGGAAACTTGTTGAGAAGCTGCTAGCAGACAGACTCACAGCACATCATGTGCTGTGCGGGATGAGTGATAGACAGTTCAGCTTTCGGTCGGGGCGATCGGAGTCTGATGCAATCGCCCTGATTGCTGATGTCTGTGGCGCAGCCCCACACAAGGACATAGTCAGCATCTTGGTGGATATCAGTGATGCCTTTGACAACCAGTGGTGGCCTTCGCTCTTCTCCTGACTGAGCTATATGGTTGTCTTGGGAACTATTGTGAAGAATGGGAGGTCTGGTTATTTTCAACTAACGGTAAAATTAGCAAAAAGATAACAAAGGGGTATCCACTGGGTTCTGCCCTGGGGCCATTCGTTTCTGACGTTAACATGGGCCTCTTGTGGAGAACTTGAAGAATAGTGTGGATGTGCTAGAGGTCATAGAATGTGCAGACCACCTCCTACTGCTGGTTGGCGGTTGTAGCCATGAGGATTGGAAAAAAAAGTGGAAAAGGCTATGCCAGTATTGACAGCATGGTGCTGTAAAGCAAAGATGGCGGTAGCACCTAGCAAGTCCACCTGTTTACTCCTGAAAGGGCAACTTACCAGAAATCCAACACTAAGAATAGGCAGCTCACAAGTTCCTTGACGCTGCGAGGCCCAATACTTGGGAGTGGTCGTTGATGAGAAATGGAGTTACGTGACACATATCAGCACTGTGACCCAAAGGTCTCTGGAAGTCCTTAATGACTTGATCGGAATTGGACAATAGCATTTCTACCTAGTAGCAGACTTGATTAAGCTGTACCACAAGAGCATCCTAACATCCATTGTAGGTTATGGTTTGGGAGTCTGGGAACACAGACTCACGAGGGTCATGCCTGCCATGGCTGTGAGAAGGATGCAGTGGAACATGCTTTTGCGTTCAGTAGGGACATACAGAACGACTCCTGAGGGGCAGGGGCATTATTAGGGATACTGGTGCTTTGTCCTCTTGATATCAAAATCAGAGAGCAAGGAGCACGGTATTGGTTAAAGGCAACATGGTGAAAATAGTTGAAATAATGGGTGTTCAGGTAGGAGACAAAGCTGCAGTTAGAAGAAGGGGTGGGGAACTACGGGGAGAACAGTGGGATGGGTATGAAACTTGGCGCAGAACTCACGAGTTGTTACCAGATATCAAGAAGCATCTGCAGCTCAAGAACTTCAAACCTGCCAGAGGACTGCTGTACTTTCTCACCAGGTATGGACCATATCCGGCATATGTCTGCTGGTTCGGGAAGTGGACTACATCATCGTGTGACTGTGGTGCTATACAGGGCACTCCAGACCATGTGGTGTTCAAATGCCCTCTTTTTGACGATTTAGCATCTCGGCTTGGACAGCAGTTACCCAATCACGACGCTTACCACCTGCTCAGGAAACAAGATACATTCAAGATCCTCAGTGAACTTGCCAATGAGATATTAACCAATGTTCTAAAAGAATTTCTACGATTAGAATAACATACTGACTAAGAAACAGTGCACCTGTGCTCTACCGCTGGAGCGTGGACTTGGATAGCTGCCTTGCGGCTGGAATCTGTCACGTCCTGGTTTTACGGAGAGGGTACATAAATCACCGACTGGACAACGCACCGATTATGACTGCAGTATTAAGAATTTTGGGTTAGATGTAGATTTAAAATAGGATAAACTATTAATAGGTAAACTGCAGCGAGTTCTAGATCTTGGCCAGCCCGGTGCCAGGGGCATGCCCACTGGGATTACTTCGGTGGGTACGGCCATCAATGTAGCTTTATATCACACTGGAACAATGCAGGTGGTATAGTTTAGTTTCTTAAGTACCATGCCGCTTACAACTTAGCATAGAATTAGAAATAGATACTGCGGTACTAACCACGTAGAAAACGTATCAGTAAATGTCACATGTAGAGCAAACAACGATAGTTAAAACAAGAAATGCCTATAGTGGAATAAAATACACATACTGTAGTTACAACAATTAGCTGCAGTAATTGTAAATGCAGATGTAGAATTAGGACCCCCTTATGAGTGAGGTAGTGGGTTGTTATGTATCATATGGTTAATTGAAATGAAGACATTTTTTAAAAAAATTGGTTCCACGTTAGTGAATTAGCATAAATAAAATGTTTCGCTGGCATACGATAATTACAGCCCATTCGGTGCATCCTTGATAATTCTGAAGCACAATGATGTCAGTGACATATGCTATAATTATTGGCATCCATCGTATTACCCTGTAGCACTACGCCAAAATATATTACAGTCGCCGATCCGTCATCATCTTCAAAGGATTCACCTGGGGATCGTGAGCACGTGACCTATCTCAGGTGGTCAGGGGGCTTTTGCGCAGCGCTAGCGTTTGCAGAGCTCCCAGCGCAGCCACAAAGAGGTGACAGCTGGTTGAATTGGTGGCATCTCATGGATATGGGAAATGCAAAGAAATTAGACACCACTGTGAGTAAGAGTCACGAGCGAGATGTCTGTCTTTTGACTCCTGAGCTATTGAGGTAATCGTTCTCAAGCATAACGTTGCAGCACTCTGTCTGGAGAACAGTGTCAGATCAAGAAATTTTTCAACGAGTTTGCGCTTTCCGACGGATTCCATAAGTAAAGCTACCTGTACCAATAGCTTGACCAACAAGCACCTAGTCGTAATCGTGTCATTGTGGAGGGCTTCTTCACCATGTTGATACAACCCATTAATGATCCACTGCCAACAGTACTAACTGCTTTTGCTATGATGTTGCTGTGGTATGTTTCAGAACAAATTTTTTTTTTTTATTTTCAAACTCTCATGAGGATGGACGAAATGACATGTCAATTTTTTGGCATCACATAAAATGAAATGTATCACAGTATTTGCACTGTATACCTAGAAAACCCAAGTTTTACCTTTTCCACACAAATCATATTTTTAATGTGAAAAACTTTTAATGTCATGTGAAGATCTGATCAACTACTTCTCAATTTGGCTCATGTTGTCTATTACTTTATTTAGAAGCAGGTTTGTAATGCTTGATTTTGGAAATGTTTCCTGCGCTTTACAACAAGTACTGGAGCTTAATTACTTAATCAGAGAAAACTTTTGTGTGATGATATTAATTACAACTTGAATTGCTCAGACTAACGGAACTACATTGCTCATGCGAAATATTTTAACATCTGCGTGTAAACAAAGATGTGTATATAGTCTGATTCACAGTTTATTTCCACACTAGGTAAGTATTTTGTGAAGTAGAAATTGTATATTTTGATATAAGAAACAAATGAGAAATGTCATAGGAAGTTACATGTTTCGTAAGCGCTATGAAGGAACCTGCTTAGCACCATCAGAATAGCTTCCATTTTTACAGACAGTGGTAGACGATAACTTATTTACCTCGCTATTCTGTATTGTCTTAAAACCTCTTTGGTTATATTTCAGGTGTAGTGTCACGAAGTATTTACCAATACTCATTGAGTGTAGTCGCCTACCCACTGCATGAACAAGAGGTTGTTATTAAGGTGTGTTATGAGTTACAGTATGTGTTTATTATGTTACTTCAAAAATTGGATTTTCTCCCTTTCCACATGACGGGTGATAGCTGTAGCATGTGCGACGAATTTGGCAATGGTTCGCTTTGCGGGATATCTGGTCATTAACCATCACTCGCCGAAGGCCAACGCATCTCAGAGCAACGATCACGCATTGTCTCCGTAAATTATTAAATGAATTTTATACCTTGCTATTAATTACGATGTATAGATTTGGTTCTGATATTATGGATATATGAGAAAGGTTGCAACCATTTTACTTATACTGGAATAAATGTCTGAATTCAAACGTGAGTAGCTGCCTCTCACTCACGAAAAATTTTAAAGAGTGAGCCTAAAGTCACTATCCACCGTACCATAATCGAATACAAAACAAACAATCGAAACAAGTGAGCACATCATTTAAGCTACACGATTATTTATATTATTGTTTCTCGAATTGTTTTCCATTTTTCTTCATACATTTCGTCAGACGTTATGGGATACTTAAGCACACTTGTTCACACAATCTTTTATTAGAATTTATGTCTTCAGAAGTGTTGTAAATAGTTTATTTCAAGCCTGCAGTTCGTTGTGGCATTCCACTTTTCTGAAAACATTTTCATAGATTGCAGGTGGAACAATGTTGAAATTAATATTCCACTCATTTATTTTTAAATTATAACCACCTTTATACCTCGTTTCTAAAGCAATAACTCTTTCTTTATTAGAAAACATCTGCACAACTGGTTGGAATGAACAATGAGCAACGTATTTGTATCTACAACTCTCGAAAACAAAGAATGCCTTAATGTTTACAAAAGGGTACAATGCTTAGTAGCTTTTGGCCCACCCCATATATGTATGAAGAATGATACTACGATTTCTTAGTAAGACGTAGGCCACCTGTTTCAAGAAATATACACTCCTGGAAATGGAAAAAAGAACACATTGGCACCGGTGTGTCAGACCCACCATACTTGCTCCGGACACTGCGAGAGGGCTGTACAAGCAATGATCACACGCACGGCACAGCGGACACACCAGGAACCGCGGTGTTGGCCGTCGAATGGCGCTAGCTGCGCAGCATTTGTGCACCGCCGCCGTCAGTGTCAGCCAGTTTGCCGTGGCATACGGAGCTCCATCGCAGTCTTTAACACTGGTAGCATGCCGCGACAGCGTGGACGTGACCCGTATGTGCAGTTGACGGACTTTGAGCGAGGGCGTATAGTGGGCATGCGGGAGGCCGGGTGGACGTACCGCCGAATTGCTCAACACGTGGGGCGTGAGGTCTCCACAGTACATCGATGTTGTCGCCAGTGGTCGGCGGAAGGTGCACGTGCCCGTCGACATGGGACCGGACCGCAGCAACGCACGGATGCACGCCAAGACCGTAGGATCCTACGCAGTGCCGTAGGGGACCGCACCGCCACTTCCCAGCACATTAGGGACACTGTTGCTCCTGGGGTATCGGCGAGGACCATTCGCAACCGTCTCCATGAAGCTGGGCTACGGTCCCGCACACCGTTAGGCCGTCTTCCGCTCACGCCCCAACATCGTGCAGCCCGCCTCCAGTGGTGTCGCGACAGGCGTGAATGGAGGGACGAATGGAGATGTGTCGTCTTCAGCGATGAGAGTCGCTTTTGCCTTGGTGCCAATGATGGTCGTATGCATGTTTGGCGCCGTGCAGGTGAGCGCCACAATCAGGACTGCATACGACCGAGGCACACAGGGCCAACACCCGGTATCATGGTGTGGGGAGCGATCTCCTACACTGGCGGTACACCACTGGCGATCGTCGAGGGGACACTGAATAGTGCACGGTACATCCAAACCGTCATCGAACCCATCGTTCTACCATTCCTAGACCGGCAAGGGAACTTGCTGTTCCAACAGGACAATGCACGTCCGCATGTATCCCGTGCCACCCAACGTGCTCTAGAAGGTGTAAGTCAACTACCCTGGCCAGCAAGATCTCCGGATCTGTCCCCCATTGAGCATGTTTGGGACTGGATGAAGCGTCGTCTCACGCGGTCTGCACGTCCAGCACAAACGCTGGTCCAACTGAGGCGCCAGGTGGAAATGGCATGGCAAGCCGTTCCACAGGACTACATCCAGCATCTCTACGATCGTCTCCATGGGAGAATAGCAGCCTGCATTGCTGCGAAAGGTGGATATACACTGTACTAGTGCCGACATTGTGCATGCTCTGTTGCCTGTGTCTATGTGCCTGTGGTTCTGTCAGTGTGATCATGTGATGTATCTGACCCCAGGAATGTGTCAATAAAGTTTCCCCTTCCTGGGACAATGAATTCACGGTGTTCTTATTTCAATTTCCAGGAGTGTATGCAAAAAAAATTGTTCATCTATCTCGACCATAGCCTCCCCTTAATGCAGTTGTAGATTTAGAGAAAGCTTTTCACCCCGGCCGCCGTGGCCGTGCGGTTCTGGCGCTGCAGTCCGGAACCGCGGGACTGCTACGGTCGCAGGTTCGAATCCTGCCTCGGGCAAGGGTGTGTGTGATGTCCTTAGGTTAGTTAGGTTTAAGTAGTTCTAAGTTCTAGGGGACTTATGACCTAATATGTTGAGTCCCATAGTGCTCAGAGCCATTTTTTTGAAAGCTTTTCACAATTTTGACTGGACTACACTCTTTGAAATTCCAAGGGTAACTAGGACGAAATTCAGGGAGAGAAAGGTTATTTACAACTTGTGCAGAAACCAGACTGTAGTAGTGGGAGTTCGAAGAGATGAAAGGGAAGTGGTGGTTGAGAAGTGATTGAGCAGAATTATAGCCTCAATGCTATTCAGTCCGTTTATTCAGTGAGTAGTAGAAACAAACAAAAAAAAAAAAAAAAAAAAATTGGAAACAGAACTAAAGTTTAAAAGAAGAAATGAAAACTTATATGTTTCCCACTGACGTAATTTTAATAGAGAGTTTTCCTGATGGCATGACTCTCATTGTGTGGGTCTGCTCTTTGTCCGCTCTAGCTTCTACAGCTGGAGCTACACTCTACATCCACATCTGCATCATACTCAGCAAGCCACCTGATTGAGTGTGGCGGAGGGTACTTTCGTACCATTAACTGAGTCCTCCAAACCTGTTCCACTCGCGGATAGGCCGTGGAAAGAACGACTCTCCGTACGCCTTTGCACTGGCTCTAACTCGTCAACTTTTCTCCTGTAGTCCTTACGCAAAATGTATGTGCGCGGATGTAATATGTTGTCCGCCTCTTTCCGGAAAGTGCTCTCTCGATATTTCAATAGTAAATCCCTCCGGAACCTCTTTCTTTTAACATATGCCAATGGAGTTTGTTGAACATTCCTGTAATGATCTCACGCCGACTATACGGTCCTGTGACGAAACATGCCGCTCTTCGTTGGATCTTCTCTCTGTCTCTGTCTCTCTCTCTCTCTCTCTATCTCTCACTCTCCCTCTCTCTCTCTCTCTCTCCGCTATTAGTTCCATCTGGCAGAGTTTGCAGATGGGTAACAATACTCAGTAATAGGTCCAACAAGCGTCTTATAAATCACTTCTTTCGTGGATGAGTTACATTTCCATTCTCTGAAAATAACCTTACGGCTTGTGGTGCAGTGTATGTCTGATAACACTATGTTTTGCTCCTTCCCTGCTCTACTTAAGAATGGTGTGCAGGAAGAATAATTGTCGGTAAGCTTGAGTATGAAATCTAATTTCTCAGATTTTTTTTCTTGTAGTCGTTTCGTGAGACGTACATCAGAGGGAGTAATATGCTAGTCTTTTTTTCCAAAATGATGTGTGCTCTCTGATTTTCAACAGTAAACCTCTTTCTAAAACAGAACGCCTCTCTTGTATTGTGCGCCATTATAGTTTGTTAATCATTTCTGTGACCCTCTCGCTCCGACTAAACAATGCTGTGGCGAGATGCGCCGTCCTTCGTTGAATCTTCTCTACCTCTTCTATTAATCCTGTTTCGTATGGACTCAGGAAGAATACTCGATAATAATGTGTCAAACAAGCGTTCGTAAGCCACTTGTCTCGTGGATGAATTATATTTTCATGAGACTCTTCCAATGAATCTGAGTGTGGCCTCTGCCATTCCTGTTATTTATGTGATTTAGATCGATCCAGACAGCTTCTCCTAGGTATTGTGCAGAAATTACTGTTTCCAGAGATTTTTCTTCATACTGTTATCGAAAAATAACGGATTTTGTCGCCTATCTATGCACCATACGTTGCATTTATTTACGTTCATTGTACCTGCACAAGTCACCTGACCTATGCACGTCTTCCTACGACTCGCTAAAGTTTCCCGACGTTTGCACTTTCCTACAGACAACTGTAACATCTGCGATCAGCCTCATGAACCTTTTGGAGTTTCCCAATGAGTCATTTACACACTAGTAAAAACATTAACAGCCCATCACGCCCCCTTGGTGTACTCATAACACACTTTAAGACAAAAGAAAGGAGGCACCACAGAGTACTTACCCGAATGCGACAAAAATCGTTAGATGTGATTTAGATGTATAGACAAACAAATGATTGCAGTTTCAGAAAAACTGGGTAATTTTTAAGTGAAAGAGCTCCACAAATTGATCAAAGCTATAATGAACTGGTCTACATCAGGGCTTCATGCAATCAATTATTCGGCTTGGTATTGATTGACATGGTTGTTGGATGTCCTCCTGAGTGATATCGGTCAAATTCTGTCCTAGTGGCGCGTGACATCATCAAAATTCCAACATGGTTGGAGGGCCCTGCACATAGTGCTCCAAGTGTTTTCAGTTTCGGAGACATCCGACGACCTTTATGGTCAAATTGTGGTTTGGCAAGAACGAACACGAACAGTCAGGTTGATATACCACCAATGTCCAGGGTACCTCCAGACCGTCTTTACTGTCATTAGGGCTCAGTTCGAAGCAGAGCTCACAACTGTAGATCTATCCCAGTCAATGAGTTTCCAGGGTAAATGTGTCCGACACCGCTGCAAATAGGCTTATTGGGTACACAGCTCAGTGGTAGTAGGTCCGATGGACTCCATGCGCTCAGTATGCTTCTATGAAGCACGTCGAATCGACGGTAACGATGAACCTGGGTCTCTGAGTTTTTGTCTGACAATTGCCCGGTTCTTACATTCTGTCATCTTTCTAATCGGTCGCTTCCGTCTTGTGTTCGGCTCCCAACATCGTCGAATATTGGTATCGATCCTATCGAAATGTCGAGCAATTCGCCAGATACTCCGACTGTCTACTTTGAGCCTCACATGCAAGAGTGATGCGTCATACATAGCCTCTCCTTCCCAAGTAGCTCTTTGCGCCTTCCCGTGGTGCCAGACGTCAGGCTTGGCATTTCCCAGGCCCGTATCAGAAGGGAGAGCTGCGACGCAACTCGATGCGAAAGCGAAGGTTGCGTGACAAAGGGGGGCTGTGTCTATAGACCGAAGATCTGTCCCTTGGGGGAGGATAGAGTGGGCTGCTAGGCCAGGGGGTGTTTCTCACCTCGTGGGCGACTCCATTGTGCTGGTTGGCTGCTGTCCCCGTCTCTCTTCGCGCGGACTACAGAACACCAGGTGCTCTGCGTGACAGCGACCTCGTTTGTCAGCGTGGGATCACGGCGCATGTCGGCACGGATACTTCGCTGTGCCCAAGGGTAACTCAGGCGTGTTCTGAAAAGCCCAGGGGATGGTGACATCGCCTGGGCCAGGTTAGCTGGGTCCAGACCACTGAACGACTGGGTAGGAGTCGGTTCTTGGCTGAGAGGTGGAAGCTCGAGCTAGTAGGGCGGCGAAGAGCGAGAGGTTCATCCGCCTCTCCAGAGTGCGGGGTGTACTTGCCGAGGAGTGCTGAGTGAAATCGTCGCTGACAGGGCCGTCGAGGCGGATCAATGTTCTAGGGACAGTGTGCTGAACTTGGTAGCTCAGGAGTGCCCTTGGCGAGTCTCCATCCTCCCCCTCCCCCCCCCCACCCCCCACCGCCATGCCAAAGGAGTCAGTCCAGGGCAAGAGACTGGCTCCCATTGTTTTTCACTCCTGTAACAATCATGATGACTGACCAAGAGACGAGTGATTCGAGTGAGCCTTCTAGAGCTTCAGTGCTACCCGTTCCTTCCTCGGAAGAGGGCCTGGGACAGACCGTGGAAACCGTTTTGTAAAACATGCCAGGATAACTCAGATCCTGGACTAAAGTGTTAAGAACGGTAAGCCAAACAGCAGTCCTGTCTATTAAGAATGAATCGCTGCTTGGGCTATCGAAAGCGCGAAGCTCTAGGGGCGAGTTAAAGAAATGGAGAGAGAAAATGAGCAGCTGCGCAAGCAGCCAACGGAAACATGGTCAGGAGTGGCTGCGCGAGCAGCCCCCAATCCTCAAACAACTAAAGAAACGATAGCGAAAGTGTCGCAAGGACCGGCACGGCGGTATTACTAAGACCCCTGCCTGGTCAAGATACAAAGAAAGTGCAGGAGAGTTTCACTACAATGGTGAACCCTGCGAAATACAACAAAAAAAAGCAACGAAGTCGAGGCAACGAAGAACGTGGTTATTGTAGATGTTGCCACAAAAGAAGATAGAAATAAAATTCTCAACTACCAGAATCTGACGAAAGCGGAAAAGTGTGAGCCGCCAAAGAAGAGGAATCCAGTGGTAATATTGTACGATGTGCCTGTTACACTAAAGGATAATGAAATATATGAAACAATATGCAACAAACACTTCGCTGAAATGGATGTGGAAACTCTTAAAAATTGATTCAAACTGCGCTTCAGAACTGGATATCGGGAACGTGGCGTGGTGCATCATGTTGCCGAGATTTCTGATAAAATATGCAGGAAGTTAACCACTATGGGTAAAACCTACATGGGATTTCACGCAATAAATGTACAAATTTGTCAGGTGGTAACTCGTTGCCACAATTTCGGTGATCTGGCCCACGTACATAAGCACTGTGATAGGAGCCTGGCATGGTCCAGGTGTGTGACTGAGGATCACAAATGCAAAAATTGTAGAAAAATTGGAGTTTGCATTCCCTGCAGCAGAAGAGATAAACGACCTATAACACCACTGGGAAGAACTGCCCTACCTACAGGCTGCTAGAGCAGCGACTCATTTTCAGAACTGACTATGGCTGAGGACATGTCTGAACACAGGAAGCCTAAGTCCCCGAGCAAAAGGAGAAGGGATGCTGGGAGGGCCAGTATATTTAAGGAATTTATGCAGAAGATTGCCGTGTCTCGAACTGAGAGAATACTGATGGTAGATGTATACATTCAAACTGAACCTTGTGGTCCAGAAGAAGCTCCCTCTCCTACTCTCCTAGAAGCCAGGGACAGAAGTCGTATGAAGACCGGGAATGACCAGGAGAGCATCCTGTGGTAGGAAGTTGACCGGTGGTAATGAAGAATTATACGATTCAAAAAGAAAAGGTGCATGTAAACACCATAAGCAGTATGAGTGGCTTAACAATAGACTTACCGCATCTAAGAAGCTTGGTGATAGACCCTGTTAGGGTACATCCTAACCTCGAACATGCAATGCAGGTAGCAGGCCAGGAGGAGCCAGCCATCCTAACGACAGCTCTGCAGGACATGGTGCATGTTGGCCATCAGTATGAGAGAAAAGTCACCTTTTCGGTAACGGAGACTGTGGACAGGATACAGCTCAAGACAACGAATCTCCCTGCCGGCCTTGGGGCTCTGGGGGACAGTCAAAAAAGTCTCCAAACGAAGGAAGAACTTTATAATCAATGTGCCCAAACCAATGGACGAATAGACATGATTGGTTCAAATGGTTCAAATGGCTCTGAGCATTATGCGACTTAACTTCTGAGGTCATCAGTCGCCTAGAACTTAGAACTAATTAAACCTAACTAACCTAAGGACATCACACACATCCATGCCCGAGGCAGGATTCGAACCTGCGACCGTAGCGGTCGCTCGGTTCCAGACTGTAGCGCCTAGAACCGCACGGCCACTCCGGCCGACAGACATGATTGAAAGTGTGTCCAGAGTGACATGTCTATACGTATTTCCCATGACCATCAGTTTTAAAATGGGACCAATCAATGTGCACAACAGGAGACTGGTGATACAGGAGCTTCAAGGAGTGGTGGAGGAGAGGAGTTTCAATGTGCTCTGTCTGCAGGGGCTGTATTTCCTCGATGGGCAAATCCCATTTATGGCTGCAAACTGGCAACTGATCTGACCCAAAAGCAGCATTGAGAGTTATGGTCCTTTCACAACTCTCTGACGACGACTGTAATGTCGTGGAACGCCAGTCACCTGTCCAGTTACTATGCCTCGTTAATATGTATTTCCAGTATGGGAGAGGAATTGATGAATTTTTAGATCAGCTAGTCTAGGTGGCCACGTCATTGTGGTGCCGCAGATTTATTGTGATGGCGGATATGGTTCAGTGGCTCTCGGGATGACAGGTGAGAGAAGGCGGATGCGACTGACATGGCACTACTACTGATGGTTGCTAATAGACATGTTGCTAATAGACAAGGGAACCCCTCCCACCTACAGTGGCGGAGGGGGCGAGTGCACAAACATTGACGTTATGCTAGTAACACCAAATCTTGCAAACAGTTTAAAGGATTGAAAAGTACTGGACAAAGTTACCACTAGTGACCATAATCTAATAATGTTCTTACCGTGTGATATGGAGTGCCACTGGGACATGATGTGGGCGATCAGTTCAATTGGGAGCGTCTAGTGAGGGAATGTGATACATCGATACTACCTGAGGGTGACAAAAATGTATATGAGTACGCTGTGGAACTGGTTGAAAAGTTACTAGGGCAATGAAGGCAGATGTTCCAAACAGGAGGAGAGCCATTTCAGCCTCTCCATCACCATGGTCAGCTGAGCTGGGGCAGATGCTTCAGTCTGTAAGGAGAGTGAAGAGGTACTACCAGCAGAGTGTTGTCTGAGACGAAAAGCAACGCTGGTGCACCAATACCAGGAAACTAAGGAACAATTTTAGAAGGAGCTAAGGGCAGTAAGTTTAAGGAGTTGGGAAAGATACGTGTAGAGCCAGTTTGCTACAGATCCATGGGCTTCCCATACAAATTGGTATGGGACAAAATAAGGTCGCCAATGGTGTTGTCATCGTCAGGGACGGGAATTGGATGACGGAATCGTGGCGGGATACCGCCGATGTCCGCCTCCTGTTGCCTGACGATAAAGAAGGAGATAACTCACATAAGCAGCGCTAGATGAGGATGGAGGATCGACAAGACCATGAGAATAACACTAATGTGTATCCCTTCTTGGAGTAAGGAGTCACTGCCCAAATCAAAACCCTAAAGAGGGCAAAGCTCCAGGCTCAGTCGGGATTGTAGCAGAGGTGGTGCAATTCCTCTCCCTCCCACCCACCCCCCTTCCCTCCCGCCCAGTTGATGGCGTCACTCACTATGTTGTACAGTGAGTGTTTGAAGCTCCGGAAATTACCCTGTGTGTGGAAAAAGGCAAGCTGGGGTTAATAAAGGAAGGTCCAGACAAAGACCCAAAAAAAGATAAAGTTGTATAGGCTCATCTGTTAATTGGACCTGCTGGGGAAACTTGTTGAGAAGCTGCTAGCAGACAGACTCACAGCACATCATGTGCTGTGCGGGATGAGTGATAGACAGTTCAGCTTTCGGTCGGGGCGATCGGAGTCTGATGCAATCGCCCTGATTGCTGATGTCTGTGGCGCAGCCCCACACAAGGACATAGTCAGCATCTTGGTGGATATCAGTGATGCCTTTGACAACCAGTGGTGGCCTTCGCTCTTCTCCTGACTGAGCTATATGGTTGTCTTGGGAACTATTGTGAAGAATGGGAGGTCTGGTTATTTTCAACTAACGGTAAAATTAGCAAAAAGATAACAAAGGGGTATCCACTGGGTTCTGCCCTGGGGCCATTCGTTTCTGACGTTAACATGGGCCTCTTGTGGAGAACTTGAAGAATAGTGTGGATGTGCTAGAGGTCATAGAATGTGCAGACCACCTCCTACTGCTGGTTGGCGGTTGTAGCCATGAGGATTGGAAAAAAAAGTGGAAAAGGCTATGCCAGTATTGACAGCATGGTGCTGTAAAGCAAAGATGGCGGTAGCACCTAGCAAGTCCACCTGTTTACTCCTGAAAGGGCAACTTACCAGAAATCCAACACTAAGAATAGGCAGCTCACAAGTTCCTTGACGCTGCGAGGCCCAATACTTGGGAGTGGTCGTTGATGAGAAATGGAGTTACGTGACACATATCAGCACTGTGACCCAAAGGTCTCTGGAAGTCCTTAATGACTTGATCGGAATTGGACAATAGCATTTCTACCTAGTAGCAGACTTGATTAAGCTGTACCACAAGAGCATCCTAACATCCATTGTAGGTTATGGTTTGGGAGTCTGGGAACACAGACTCACGAGGGTCATGCCTGCCATGGCTGTGAGAAGGATGCAGTGGAACATGCTTTTGCGTTCAGTAGGGACATACAGAACGACTCCTGAGGGGCAGGGGCATTATTAGGGATACTGGTGCTTTGTCCTCTTGATATCAAAATCAGAGAGCAAGGAGCACGGTATTGGTTAAAGGCAACATGGTGAAAATAGTTGAAATAATGGGTGTTCAGGTAGGAGACAAAGCTGCAGTTAGAAGAAGGGGTGGGGAACTACGGGGAGAACAGTGGGATGGGTATGAAACTTGGCGCAGAACTCACGAGTTGTTACCAGATATCAAGAAGCATCTGCAGCTCAAGAACTTCAAACCTGCCAGAGGACTGCTGTACTTTCTCACCAGGTATGGACCATATCCGGCATATGTCTGCTGGTTCGGGAAGTGGACTACATCATCGTGTGACTGTGGTGCTATACAGGGCACTCCAGACCATGTGGTGTTCAAATGCCCTCTTTTTGACGATTTAGCATCTCGGCTTGGACAGCAGTTACCCAATCACGACGCTTACCACCTGCTCAGGAAACAAGATACATTCAAGATCCTCAGTGAACTTGCCAATGAGATATTAACCAATGTTCTAAAAGAATTTCTACGATTAGAATAACATACTGACTAAGAAACAGTGCACCTGTGCTCTACCGCTGGAGCGTGGACTTGGATAGCTGCCTTGCGGCTGGAATCTGTCACGTCCTGGTTTTACGGAGAGGGTACATAAATCACCGACTGGACAACGCACCGATTATGACTGCAGTATTAAGAATTTTGGGTTAGATGTAGATTTAAAATAGGATAAACTATTAATAGGTAAACTGCAGCGAGTTCTAGATCTTGGCCAGCCCGGTGCCAGGGGCATGCCCACTGGGATTACTTCGGTGGGTACGGCCATCAATGTAGCTTTATATCACACTGGAACAATGCAGGTGGTATAGTTTAGTTTCTTAAGTACCATGCCGCTTACAACTTAGCATAGAATTAGAAATAGATACTGCGGTACTAACCACGTAGAAAACGTATCAGTAAATGTCACATGTAGAGCAAACAACGATAGTTAAAACAAGAAATGCCTATAGTGGAATAAAATACACATACTGTAGTTACAACAATTAGCTGCAGTAATTGTAAATGCAGATGTAGAATTAGGACCCCCTTATGAGTGAGGTAGTGGGTTGTTATGTATCATATGGTTAATTGAAATGAAGACATTTTTTAAAAAAATTGGTTCCACGTTAGTGAATTAGCATAAATAAAATGTTTCGCTGGCATACGATAATTACAGCCCATTCGGTGCATCCTTGATAATTCTGAAGCACAATGATGTCAGTGACATATGCTATAATTATTGGCATCCATCGTATTACCCTGTAGCACTACGCCAAAATATATTACAGTCGCCGATCCGTCATCATCTTCAAAGGATTCACCTGGGGATCGTGAGCACGTGACCTATCTCAGGTGGTCAGGGGGCTTTTGCGCAGCGCTAGCGTTTGCAGAGCTCCCAGCGCAGCCACAAAGAGGTGACAGCTGGTTGAATTGGTGGCATCTCATGGATATGGGAAATGCAAAGAAATTAGACACCACTGTGAGTAAGAGTCACGAGCGAGATGTCTGTCTTTTGACTCCTGAGCTATTGAGGTAATCGTTCTCAAGCATAACGTTGCAGCACTCTGTCTGGAGAACAGTGTCAGATCAAGAAATTTTTCAACGAGTTTGCGCTTTCCGACGGATTCCATAAGTAAAGCTACCTGTACCAATAGCTTGACCAACAAGCACCTAGTCGTAATCGTGTCATTGTGGAGGGCTTCTTCACCATGTTGATACAACCCATTAATGATCCACTGCCAACAGTACTAACTGCTTTTGCTATGATGTTGCTGTGGTATGTTTCAGAACAAATTTTTTTTTTTTATTTTCAAACTCTCATGAGGATGGACGAAATGACATGTCAATTTTTTGGCATCACATAAAATGAAATGTATCACAGTATTTGCACTGTATACCTAGAAAACCCAAGTTTTACCTTTTCCACACAAATCATATTTTTAATGTGAAAAACTTTTAATGTCATGTGAAGATCTGATCAACTACTTCTCAATTTGGCTCATGTTGTCTATTACTTTATTTAGAAGCAGGTTTGTAATGCTTGATTTTGGAAATGTTTCCTGCGCTTTACAACAAGTACTGGAGCTTAATTACTTAATCAGAGAAAACTTTTGTGTGATGATATTAATTACAACTTGAATTGCTCAGACTAACGGAACTACATTGCTCATGCGAAATATTTTAACATCTGCGTGTAAACAAAGATGTGTATATAGTCTGATTCACAGTTTATTTCCACACTAGGTAAGTATTTTGTGAAGTAGAAATTGTATATTTTGATATAAGAAACAAATGAGAAATGTCATAGGAAGTTACATGTTTCGTAAGCGCTATGAAGGAACCTGCTTAGCACCATCAGAATAGCTTCCATTTTTACAGACAGTGGTAGACGATAACTTATTTACCTCGCTATTCTGTATTGTCTTAAAACCTCTTTGGTTATATTTCAGGTGTAGTGTCACGAAGTATTTACCAATACTCATTGAGTGTAGTCGCCTACCCACTGCATGAACAAGAGGTTGTTATTAAGGTGTGTTATGAGTTACAGTATGTGTTTATTATGTTACTTCAAAAATTGGATTTTCTCCCTTTCCACATGACGGGTGATAGCTGTAGCATGTGCGACGAATTTGGCAATGGTTCGCTTTGCGGGATATCTGGTCATTAACCATCACTCGCCGAAGGCCAACGCATCTCAGAGCAACGATCACGCATTGTCTCCGTAAATTATTAAATGAATTTTATACCTTGCTATTAATTACGATGTATAGATTTGGTTCTGATATTATGGATATATGAGAAAGGTTGCAACCATTTTACTTATACTGGAATAAATGTCTGAATTCAAACGTGAGTAGCTGCCTCTCACTCACGAAAAATTTTAAAGAGTGAGCCTAAAGTCACTATCCACCGTACCATAATCGAATACAAAACAAACAATCGAAACAAGTGAGCACATCATTTAAGCTACACGATTATTTATATTATTGTTTCTCGAATTGTTTTCCATTTTTCTTCATACATTTCGTCAGACGTTATGGGATACTTAAGCACACTTGTTCACACAATCTTTTATTAGAATTTATGTCTTCAGAAGTGTTGTAAATAGTTTATTTCAAGCCTGCAGTTCGTTGTGGCATTCCACTTTTCTGAAAACATTTTCATAGATTGCAGGTGGAACAATGTTGAAATTAATATTCCACTCATTTATTTTTAAATTATAACCACCTTTATACCTCGTTTCTAAAGCAATAACTCTTTCTTTATTAGAAAACATCTGCACAACTGGTTGGAATGAACAATGAGCAACGTATTTGTATCTACAACTCTCGAAAACAAAGAATGCCTTAATGTTTACAAAAGGGTACAATGCTTAGTAGCTTTTGGCCCACCCCATATATGTATGAAGAATGATACTACGATTTCTTAGTAAGACGTAGGCCACCTGTTTCAAGAAATATACACTCCTGGAAATGGAAAAAAGAACACATTGGCACCGGTGTGTCAGACCCACCATACTTGCTCCGGACACTGCGAGAGGGCTGTACAAGCAATGATCACACGCACGGCCCAGCGGACACACCAGGAACCGCGGTGTTGGCCGTCGAATGGCGCTAGCTGCGCAGCATTTGTGCACCGCCGCCGTCAGTGTCAGCCAGTTTGCCGTGGCATACGGAGCTCCATCGCAGTCTTTAACACTGGTAGCATGCCGCGACAGCGTGGACGTGACCCGTATGTGCAGTTGACGGACTTTGAGCGAGGGCGTATAGTGGGCATGCGGGAGGCCGGGTGGACGTACCGCCGAATTGCTCAACACGTGGGGCGTGAAGTCTCCACAGTACATCGATGTTGTCGCCAGTGGTCGGCGGAAGGTGCACGTGCCCGTCGACCTGGGACCGGACCGCAGCGACGCACGGATGCACGCCAAGACCGTAGGATCCTACGCAGTGCCGTAGGGGACCGCACCGCCACTTCCCAGCAAATTAGGGACACTGTTGCTCCTGGGGTATCGGCGAGGACCATTCGCAACCGTCTCCATGAAGCTGGGCTACGGTCCCGCACACCGTTAGGCCGTCTTCCGCTCACGCCCCAACATCGTGCAGCCCGCCTCCAGTGGTGTCGCGACAGGCGTGAATGGAGGGACGAATGGAGACGTGTCGTCTTCAGCGATGAGAGTCGCTTCTGCCTTGGTGCCAATGATGGTCGTATGCGTGTTTGGCGCCGTGCAGGTGAGCGCCACAATCAGGACTGCATACGACCGAGGCACACAGGGCCAACACCCGGCATCATGGTGTGGGGAGCGATCTCCTACACTGGCCGTACACCACTGGTGATCGTCGAGGGGACACTGAATAGTGCACGGTACATCCAAACCGTCATCGAACCCATCGTTCTACCATTCCTAGACCGGCAAGGGAACTTGCTGTTCCAACAGGACAATGCACGTCCGCATGTATCCCGTGCCACCCAAAGTGCTCTAGAAGGTGTAATTCAACTACCCTGGCCAGCAAGATCTCCGGATCTGTCCCCCATTGAGCATGTTTGGGACTGGATGAAGTGTCGTCTCACGCGGTCTGCATGTCCAGCACGAACGCTGGTCCAACTGAGGCGCCAGGTGGAAATGGCATGGCAAGCCGTTCCACAGGACTACATCCAGCATCTCTACGATCGTCTCCATGGGAGAATAGCAGCCTGCATTGCTGCGAAAGGTGGACATACACTGTACTAGTGCCGACATTGTGCATGCTCTGTTGTCTGTGTCTATGTGCCTGTGGTTCTGTCAGTGTGATCATGTGATGTATCTGACCCTAGGAATGTGTCAATAAAGTTTCCCCTTCCTGGGACAATGAATTCACGGTGTTCTTATTTCAATTTCCAGGAGTGTATTTGAATGGGACATTACGAGAAGAAAGTGTAGTAAGGTTATGGTTATTGATGGATACGAACTTCATTTGTGTGCTGAAAGGAGTGGATTAATAATTTTGAATATTGAAGGTCTTCGCTTCCCAACAACTATCCTTGCATCTCAACAGCTATTCTTATATTTTGATTACTCGACGATAGGCTATCTAGAAAATTACTTACAGTCTTCATCCCTGTTCTATTTCTCCTAGCATATTGATCGTTTTCTGAAACGGAAGCCTAAAATAACGTCGACAACACAGAGCTGACGCCTTTATGAAGAAACAGACGCAACAATTCACAGGGCAGCCGTGTCTATTTATAGAGGCAGTTCTTATTAGCTCAGTAGGAAGACATCACAGCAAGTTATTGTGTCACTTCAGAGTCGTTACGTCAGCACTAGTAAAAGAGTTTGCAAACTGTTCATACTAAACAACCAAAATGTTAAAGCGACTTTCTTTAACAGGTTAATCATTCAGTGAGTAAATAAATAAGGAAACAAAACTGTATGAATGGTATACTCCTAAGTGACACGAGAATACTTTTATTGATTAGCGACTCCATGGAGTGCTGTGTGCACAACGGCCATATATATTAAATTAAAAGGAAGATCAGCGTTGGCCGTAATATTGATGGTTTATTGATAGCGAAATCGACTTTCAGTCACATAGCGATTATCCTCAGTGCTGTGATGTGTAAATTAAACTCATAGGCACTGGTATCAAGTTATCAGTAACCAAAACTCTCATTCACTTTTAAATTATAATCACCTTTATACCTCGTTTCTAAAACAATAACTCTTTCTTCATTAGAAACGGAAGCTGATAACTTGATACCAGTGCCTATGAGTTTAATTTATACATCACAGCACTGAAGATGATCGCTATGTGATTGAAAGTCGATTTTGCTAGCAATAAACCATCAATATTACGGCCAACGCTGACCTTCCTTTTAATTTAAAGAGAATAAGTGTATTCTCTTGTACAGAATCCATTTACATGTAATTTTTTCAAGAAATGCAGTAGGATCTATATACGATATCATTATAGTCTAGAATGCTGATATAGTATTTCATACACAATCATTTCCTCACATCAATTATGTCACAAAATGTAACATGACTGAAGTGAAATTGTGGAGAGTAGTTACAAACATGACAAAGGCCCTGACCATTTTATAAAGTGTGTGACTGGTATAAGTGCAGTCAGTTTTATATGTGGTACCTCGATATGTACGCACATCAGCGCATTGGTTGTTTATTCACTGCATCGAATTGTCTTCTCACAGACAAGTCACGTAACTTATTACCTGATGTTTTCTGCATGATTGTAACTGCATCACTAAGTGGTCTACACCTGTATGTATAAGCTAACCGTTTTACGTCCACACTTCAACACCTAACCTACTGCCCTGGAGAATATGACTATTAATGGCTTGCTTTTACCACATGTACTTCAATGTACCAACGAACCTTAAAACCATACTTCCTAATAGCTATAAGCATTAGTCTCCAATTTAAATAAATACTGATGTAATATTCTTCGGTACAGTGTTCTAAGTCACCAGCAAAAATATCTGCACTTACATCACTTACACGATGTATACAGGAAGGCTAGTTGAGTTCTAAATATGTATGAAATACTTTTTAATGCAGTAGTCTTATTTAGAAACATATCTTTAAGCGAAATGGCGCACTAATTAAAGAGATAGAAACGAAAATATACTAGATTATTCAGCTTCAAAGAAAATGATTGTCCAGTTTTGAAAGCAATTGTTGTTGATACTGATTTTAAGTAGCATTCTTGAAGTATATTTTAATCATGAAATTAACAGTTTCAAAGGGGAGATTCTACGTATATTGCAGAAAGTACATAATTTTCAAAATTATAGACTTCACTATCTTCAACACTAACCTTCTCACTTGTAACATCTACGACAGGATTATTACACTGGTCCAACAAACAGGTACATTGTAAGATACTGATCATGTATTCTGTAAAGTTGATAGGCTAATAAGAACTCTATGTCTGAATGTGAGGGACGACATGCTGTTGCTGAAAAAAGTACCAAATCATTTACTGTAAATTTTCTTTCGGGGCTATTGTCGGTAAGTTCTGCTATGCACCTCTTAACGGAGCATGATCCTATGGTTCAGCGAGCCCTTCAATACCGAAATAACCATATTCGTAAGCCACACTTATTATTTTTTTTAAAAAAGAGCACTTTGTTGGTTGCTTAGAGAGTAGACCAGGATTTTTGTGTTACAACACATAATGTGTCAAAAGCCTGCAACATTTTTGTGTAAAGTCCTATATCAAGTTTAAGGTTTTGTCTCTCTCATAAACTGGTTGTGCATTTCTCTCAACATCTTTAGTTTAATATAGATGTTCATACCATTCTTTACTATACTAAGTATTTACAGGATTTCCATTTAATTCTTATAATTGTTACTCTATTTTACTGATTATTTTATTATTTAATTTACTTGTTAAAGTTTTTATATTTTCATCAGGGGCACTACTGATTCTGATGGGTGCACCTCAACCTATGCAACAGTAATCTACAGTGTGTGGATTCGGTCTACAATTATGGTCCGTAGAATCTGGTTGTTCTGTCGACTGGAGATAACAAATAAAATGTTTTCATTTCTTGTCTGAGTGGTTAGGTCAACTGTGAGATCCTAGTCAGCTGGGACTAGGACAAGGGGGTTCCCAATTTAGAATACTATCAGTGTCTTGTTATCCGTTTCCCTTCCCAAAGGATACGGCAGCTGTGAGTTACAATGCCAATCATTTGGCCAAATACGACCCAAACTGTTTTAAAAAAGAGTTGCAAAGAAATTGTTTCACTTTAAATAATTCCTTCCTGTGGTGTAGGCGTTCGCTGTGTACTTCCTCCCACACGGACTGTGCCAGAACGGCAACTGATCCTCCTATCAGTTATCCCATCACGAAAACAGACCTTGCTGTGAATCAGAACTGCATGTCTGGCAACACGTTTCCTGCTTTTCGTTTGTATGAAAATAAATACTTAATACATACTTTCATCACAAGTAATGTATTATCACATTTTATAATTGATTCAAGATATATCGTTTTTCCGACTATATCAGTTTGTGTACGTTCCTTTTTCTCGACAAACTACCCTATTATAACGCACATTGGAAAAGAACCATGAGCACACCAGATAAACAAATAGTCACGCCCAGGTTAAAGCACGCTAATACCGTATAACACCGACTTTAACATAACGGCCTCAATCCCAAGGGGAAGAGATTCTTAAGTGTCTTCAGGTACGCTGTAATCAGCAGAAACCACTTCCTGAAGATCCCGTAGAGCTACCAAACTGCGGCGATGCCTATTGTTGTATTTTACCCGCTGTTCAAAATGGTCCCAGACATTTTCTATGGCATTACTATCGGGCGATATAGCGACCCAATTATAGTGTGACAGGGTGCCTGAAAGATCCTCACACCCGCAGCGTATGAATGCAGCCCTGTGTACACGGCTGTTGTCATCTTGTAAGACGGGAGCATTTACAGCACACTCATCACAAAGATGCAGAACAAAAAGAGCAACAAATGGGTCGTGTTAAGAGTAAATACGAGGTCTAATTCGGAAAGCAAGCAACGATAGGTCGCGAAATGGAAACCACAGGAAAATCAAAACTGTTTTATTTGCAGCGGTTAGCTACACCTTCCAGCTGCTTCTCTACACAGTCGCCTCTCAGACTTAGACATGTGTCGTAGTGTTATACCAACTTTTCAATTCCCTCGTTGTAGAATACAGCCACCAGTGCTTTCTGACAATTTTCTACTCTGGAGTGCCGCTCGTTGCCTATACCAAAAAAATTTTCATAGTCAGCGGTTCATTTGAGCAGAGATGAACCTCAGGGGTAGCCAATTACTGGCTGTATTGTGGGTGATCAAACACTTCCCATCGAAAACGCTGCAGGAGCATCTTCATTGCCCCTGCAGAGTGTGTCCGAGAATTGTAGTGTAGAACGAAGCGCATGACAGTTATGTTACGTGGACTGCATAGCTTCAGGCGAAATCTTTCACCAGGCCCTCATACTTGGCGGGAGACGCTGATTTCTAGCCATCTTTACGGTCTCGCTGTGTGCTATGGTGCGATCAACGGGCGTACCAGACACAGTGCCCAACGCATCTGTGCAAAGCTTCCTCAGATTTTCACTATATTTTCCTTTTCGCGACCGATCGTTCCTTACTTTCCGAATAACCCTCGTAAATGAGTGGACCCAAGTCATCCTTTGAAAAATAGCCCCAAAAACATAACACAACCAATTCGGGTTTTAGCTACACTCTCCACACACTGTCGGCTAAACACTTCATTGGGTGATCGATGCACTTGACACTTTGCAGTAGTTTGAAATGAGGCGAATCGTTACTGTTTGTCCACACTATACACTTCCAGTCATTTACTGGCCAATTTCTGTATTGTTTGGACCAATGTACTGCTGTGAGCAATGGTCTTTAGCGAGTTACCTTGCTACAACTCTCCGTTGTGTGCAGTTCCCTTCACAGATCGAAAACTGGTTGAGATCGACCTTCATTCGCTGGCAGCAACTGTTGCTGTCAAGTTTTGTAACTGTCGTTAACAAGGCGTCATACTCGTCTGCAGTCGCTGTCTATTAGGATCTTTTCACACCCAAAGTCCTGACTCCATCTTAGTGACTATCAGTGCTACGTCATTCCTTACAGAAACCTTGGACAGTCCTCATTGATGCACCAACAAACTGGGCAGCTACATTCATGGTGTGGTGATGGACACATTCAAATATGCACGTCTCCACGTCAAACCATCTTACAGCTCTGATTCCATACAACTGACAGCCACATACTACTTGCATCAGCAGCGGAGGGCCACGTAACTTCCTCGCACCACTTCTGCAACACCTACGTTGATTCAGAGTGAACAGTAGGCTCTTTGAAATGGTCGATTAACATTTTGTTTTATGAGCTTATAGCAGGTATTAGTCTTCAAAGTGTTAACATAATGAACTGATGATGTTTGCTTCAGAAAGTTGTCGAATGCCACTTTATCCAGTTTAATGAAAATGACAGGAAATAATTTCAATGTGGATTTATGTTACTCATTAAACACGTTTGTCACCTTCCCATGTTCCCTGTGTGCTGTTTACTAATTTAATGTAACGAATTTATACGAAATTCTGTTGCAACTGAAGTTGTTTAGAGCAGCCGCAGACATTCTCAAACATGTTTGCAAGTCCATAAAAAAGAAAAAATGACTTTAAAAATAATAGTACTAATACGACACAAATTTCCTACTTGCAGTACGGCTGTTTTAGCTCTTGCCCAATGGCAGCTTCAGGACGGCTCTTGTGTCTACGCCGCTGCTGAGGGTATGCATTTATTCCAGTTCGGTGGACTGAGAGCCATGCCGAATTTAGCTCTGGTGGTGTGGGACTGCAAGAGGCCATTGGAAGACCGAGATATGTCACATCACCTGGGAGCCAGTGCCTGTGGGTCGTGGTCTGTGGCAGACAAGTGTTCGGCTCGGCGCCGGGGACCAAACGTCGCATGCTTTGTTTTGTAAAGGCAAGACTGGCCCATGGAGCGGCGAATATGAAAGCGATTTCATGAAGTCTGAGGACGCTGTAGCCTTCAGGCGAGGCAGCCGCAGTGATGTGGCAGTTCGAATTAGCTAACGAAAGTGACCTTGAACGAAGCTCAACAGTGCTGCCTGGAGTCGGAGTAGACAGCATGGTGGCAGCAAAGCTGTGTGGTTGCGAATGGGCAACACTGTGGCCTGCTGTTGGGGCCAGGCACCGTTTGGCTGAAGTAGCAGATGGTGTCTGCTCCATACAGCCAAAGTATATGGTAGTTAGGAGCCAAGTAGCGTTTGCGGCAGCAGATTTCCATTACGAGGATCGGAAAACAATCCATAAGAGTGGTTTGCACCTCTTTGTTGGCCGCGCGGGGTTAGCCGAGCGGTCTATGGAGCGCAGCAGTCGTGGACTGAGCGGCCGGTCCCGGCGGAGGTTCGAGTCCTCCCTCAGGCACGGGTGTGTGTGTTCGTCCTTAGGATAATTTAGGTTAAGTTGTGTGTAAGCTTAGGGACTGATGACCTTAGCAGTTAAGTCCCAAAGGATTTCACACACATTTGAACATTTTTGTTGTCATGACATTTGAGTCTGTGGTGGCACTATAGTACTGCCAAGGCTTTGAATTGATTAAATACAACGTGGCTGATAAAGGTCCTGTGATTTGGGTGCGTTTTATACAGGGTGTTCGGAAATTCTCATTATACACTCCTAGGACTTGTAGAGGGTTTTAAGTCCATAATATTTTGAATAAGCACCGTTTCCGTTCTACAGCCGTTTCAAAACATGTTTGCCAGGCAGATATTCTACAGGGTAGTCATGGTGTGAGTTGGTTACGTTGATCGGCTGATGTCATTTGACGCCTATCCTACCTCTCTGAACTGGTCCGAGACTTACTGAATTCTATGTGAGTGTCAGAGCAACATGGTTGAGCAGACGTCTGCAGAATACGCCGATACCATCCTTGTGAATGGCGTACCGCACGGTAATGGAAGAAATGCTCGTCGCCTTTATCAAGATCGTTCTCCACCACGTCCGACGCCATAGCATAATCTTTTCGTCTCAATTACGTAACGGCTTCGAGGAAGGATACCTTCACCGTCAGCAGGCGAGACTGTGGTGCTTCAAGGAGACACCGCACATCTGAAGTAGAAGAGGCTGTACCGAATCACGTTGAAGAGAACCCGTCAACGGGTACAAGAGCAATTTTTTTCGGCTATTAATTACAGAAACTGTTAAACGACTGATGTACTGTGTGAAGCCTAATCAGTTTACTTGTAAAAGCGCTCGCGTTACCAACACGATTTCAGATAGTTATACCAGGAACCGGTACGTTTCCGGACATGGTTCCAATTTAAAATATTATCTACTCACTCCGCTTTACAAGTTTTAGAAGTTTTCAACGGGAATTTCTGAACAAACTATAAGTGGATTGTATTTTGATGAAACATGGTAAGACCGTGTGGGGCCTCACCAATGCAGAGTATTGAATTATCTTGAGAAATTGTGTTTTAGTGATAAGCTTTTAATGATTAAAGGTGCCTTTCTATGTGCCTTGATAACTGATAAACGTTTGGTTATTGTGTCATCGCAGATTGTGCACGTTGTCGTTGTTGGGCTAAGGTGTTGTTCATAGAGGGGAGGCCTTGTGCTACCGTGTTGACTATAGCGTCTTGTTCTGAAGTATACTGAGTGCCTCTTCGATTAAGCTAACCTAAGTGGGGCGAAATATTTTTATTTGGTGATGTATGTATACTGGATTAATATTTTCTGATCGTATACTCATTGGTGGCCCCTTAAGGCCTTTTTTTTACTGTTGGTAGAAGGCTTATTTTGCTGATTCTTTTTTTTTTAGGCCTGGTGTTAGGTCACTTTGAAAACTGACACCGATCTCACAATTTTTTTGTCTTACACATGTGCTATGGTAATAGAATAGCTCGTCCCGTTAGTAAAATTAAATTGTAGTTAGTCAAGATTCCACGCCTGCACGACTCCTAGCCAAACTCCATTTTAATCGAAATCCTGCACCACATTAAACAACAAACATAGCAGTCTCAATATCAACCAGCCAACTTCAACTTTGATTCCGAGTACTGTTTTGAAATGTCAGCACCATTATCAGACTCGAGAGACTTCATAAATTTCTTATTTCGTAACCTAACCAAGTCGCTCCATGATGAAACTGCCAATTCCTGAGATACAGGGACTAAACTGGTAATGGAGCAATGCTGAAACCAAATGTTTTAGCATATTCCTACAATCAATATAAATGGCCTACAAGTCTGTGGATAAGACTTATTGTGGTTCTAGCCAAAATTATGCGTCCCTAAATTGGGCAGACTGATCTGCTTCGTGTTAGAATGTCCATCGCGACTGCTGCACATGCGTCTTAATTCCTGATGAATTTCTTGTGGTGCGAGACACCCTTTCAGTGTTCCCCACAAGCAGGACATTGGTGAAAATCCGAAGGACTTGGGGTAAGTTCAACTTCTTCGCTCCTCTTCACCCCTTAGCCGCCTGGAATTTCGCACTGGGATAAGCTGATTTTTCTTGGTGGTATTGTCGGGGTACTTCATTGCATGCGAAGCAAAATCCCTTCTCATTAGTGGAAATAAATGCCAAATGAGACAAACATCAAGTTCATTAACAATTGGCCACGGCATGTTAAAAATAGTGGGACACTTCCCACCAGACATAAACTCTCCGTAAAATTGCAATTAGTCTGTTGCACACCAGAACACACGAGTATGCACATTTATCATTCCGTTCAGGAGAATCTGTCTCTTAAATGGCCCCGGGTTCGATTCCCGGCGGGGTCAGGGATTTTCTCTGCCTCGTGATGACTGGGTGTTGTGTGATGTCCTTAGCTTAGTTAGGTTTAAGTCGTTCTAAGTTCTAGGGGACTGATGACCATAGATGTTAAGTCCCATAGTGCTCAGAGCCATATGAACCATATATCTTAAATGGCCAAACCATTTTAACGCCTCCCATCGTGTCCACTAACCACTCAGAGAACCACACTTGGACCGAATGGTTCTACATTTTGAAAGGTACGGAAATTGAAATTTTCTTTGCATGTTTGTATAATTTTTTCTTGTTCAATTTACTGTAATGTTATTTATGTCTGACTCATACATTTTATGTGTGTGATAATTTGTGCACGTATATTTTATGCAACTTGAGTGTTATGTCATAGAGGAAGTTTTATCTAAAGAGATTAGGAGTGCAGCAGTGATGCTGTGCCTAGATACAGTGTGTGAGTTCCTTTTTTGTGGAAGATAACTTGAATGTATGTAAGAAAAATTATTTTGTGTGGAACAGTTAGTTTTTAGCTAATGCGTAAATACTGCACTACGCCCGCTTGAATGTGCTCTTGTGTTTGGCCACAGCTAGCAGCAGTTATGCAATCGGATTTCGCCTATCTCAAGAAACAGAGGAGGTAGGAGAGAAGCAACACAGGACAATAACTTTCGTCAGTCTCTGATTAACTAAATGTGTGAAGAACTATGGCATTTCTAAGAAAGAAGTCTTGACGATGGTGTTGGGAGTTGAGTTGGGCGGTTAAAGGCGCTACAGTCTGGAACCGCGCGGCCGCTACGGTCGCAGGTTCGAATCCTGCCTCGGGCATGGATGTGTGTGATGTCCTGAGGTTAGTTAGGTTTAAGTAGTTCTAAGTTCTAGGGGACTGATGACCTTAGTGCTCAGAGCCAGTTGAACCAGTTGAGTTGGAACAGAGCAGTAGTGGGGTCCGGACTGCCATAAGTCGCTCGATCGTTGCCTACACACATGACTTGAGTGGGGTCTGCCTTGGTTAGTCGTTCGGTGGGTCGTCTCATCGGAAGACGTGTATTTAGTCAAGTGTGTGTTTCGACTTGTGATTCGTCCTTGTTGTGACTGGTTTTAGTATCGTTCGAGTTGTTTGTGGAAGTGTTTCCGCAGATGGTTTTGACTCACCGGTATCTTTGTCCGTGGCTGATACTTTCCGTTGCCGTACCGCTAGTCGGGCTGAAAAAAAATGGCTCTGAGCACTATGGGACTTAACATCTGAGATCATCAGTCCCCTAGAACTTAGAACTACTTAAACCTAACTAACCTAAGGACATCACACACATCCATACCCGAGGCAGGATTCGAACCTGCTACCGTAGCCGTGACGCGGTTCCAGACTGAAGCGCCTAGAACCGCTCGGCCACGGCGACCGGCGGTCGGGCTGAAGGTAATTGATTAGATTGTTGGTCGGTCCTTCAGCTATCCCTGGGTCAGGTTGCCATCCGATTATTTAACCTTACTTTTGGCTGCCTGTCTCACCCCGCCTTACGTTAGAGCTACCTTCTGAGGCCGACCCTTGGAACACTCATGAGCACCACTGTTCTGTTGGTTTTAGATTGTGATTTTCATTTTAGTCTGAAGTACTGTGCGAGGCCTTCAGCTGTCTATTAATTTACTTTGTTTTAATTTTAAAATAAGGCCTTCAGCCGTCTTAAATTGAAATATGAAAATTGATTTGTTTAAAACTAATTTTTTTTTAATTTCTACCTGAAATTTTTGTTATCCTGGCCCTAAGTCCTGAGTTTTTCAATGTCTTGTGTGTCGCCTTCAGCCAAGAATTTATTTTCTCTTTCAAAGGCCTTCAGCCGCGTGTATTCCTTAAAGCAATTTTTAATAACTGTGGTTCAGGCCTTCAGCCATTCTTGTTTTTGGTGTCGTTTTGGGCCTTCAGCCCAGGAGGTATCGCAAGTTTTCTCAACTTTGGGCCTTCAGCCATATTGTTTTAATTTGATCCTATTAAGGTAATGTGTAATTAAGTCGTTCTTCGGAAAATAAAAGTTTGTGTGTTTGTGCAAGTAACAGTGACTCATCACGGCCCCTTTCCACAACCATAACCTGATTCGCTCTATCCGGCGAAACCAGATTTCACGATCATAAAACTGAGGCGCGTTTTACAGTGAACACTATTGCCAGAAGATTAGTTACATAGTCGCTGTTCATTCGACAGTTTGAACTTGAAATAAAATTGGCGAAATGAACAAATTGTAGTACCGGACTCACTGTCGTGAATGTCAATAGATAGGTGCAAATAAGGGAAATACAAGATCGTGTACATGAAGGGAGATGTACAAGAGGCATGTGTCAAGAAAATGCGCAGAAAACTAAAACTGCTACAGAATGAGAATAAGAACTTGTTCGCATACGATTGGACCATGAAGAAGATAACGTGCAAAGGAATCTTGTTTAAAAGAAGTGAGAAGGGTCTGACTGGAAGACTTGCTGGCCTGGGAAATGTGTGGATGAGCACAAAGATTATATTCATTTAAGTTAAGGCTACTTTTATATACTAATGCGTGAAAAATTTGAAAGAAATCTACGTATTCAATCAAGGTATAGGACAGTTATAGTACATACTACACCCTGATGTTCTAGAAATGTATCACAAGTTGCTTGTGTTAACAGCATGAGTGAACAAGGGCATGTTATCCCTGTGTGTAATTTTCATATACCTTCTTGTGAACGTCAGACATCGTTTCCTGAGTTGCCACTAATGTGTGAAATTGATAATCGTATTGGTTTATCTGCTCCGTACTCAAGCCTCCATCGTCGTCGAAGTTCGATATCATCCTGCTTGCTCCAATACTCCTTTAAATATCCCTTTCAACGTTCAGAATAAAATGTTGGCTCCACTTTATTTGCTGCTCTACCAGTTCCACATTGTAATTTTAATAATGTTGTAAGTATATCGATTGTGTAGGCGCCCAGCTAGTCAAGGGCTTGTAAGTGCAACATCTTTGAAAGAGCTTGTTGTATAGTGTCAGCAGTGACTTGTTGACGAAAAGAGTCTGAAGTCAGATTATGTGGTGTCGGCAGGAAAAAACTTTTCGTGTGTTCTACATTATTTTATAAACTGAGCAATGGAGCCAGAACCATTGAACAACAAAACATTCCATAAAATTGTCATAAAATGTTTGCCGTTTTTGTGTGTAAGATAGCTATATTTAACAACGTCTTACATTGTACGTTGAGAAGTAGAGGTGGAGTTTGTGAGCAACATGGCACGAATAATAAAGATAGGTGCACTGCGGCAACTGGTCGTAAAGCGTAGAGATGTGTGTGTGTGTGTGTGTGTGTGTGTGTGTGTGTGTGTGTGTGTGTGTGGATGGCTGGGTGGGCGGATAGGCGAATGAGTGGGTAGGAGAGCTGGTAGATGGCTGGGTATGGATGTGACTTACCTGTAGGCTGAGACACGTAAAAAGATGGATTCTGAGTTAAGTCTGTGTTGATGTTAAATTTACAAAGACAATGAAAATTACCCCGTTCCAGTCCGCTTTCAACATGAAACATATTTGCTGAGAGAGCATGATTGAACCACACAATTTCAAGGGATTTCATACTGATCTTCTCCATTTTCTTCAGACTATGTCCCACGAATGTAACTTCCCGTACTCGACCTAAGGGAAAAGAGTCATGTGTTCCATTCGTTTGCGAGTCCTGTATAGTACGAGTTTGTATTGTTTCTGCAGCGTGTTTCTGAGCTGGAGATGGGGAACTGGCCATGAATTTGGCTAGACGCGTGAGGCCAAATAGCTAAAAACTGCGTTCAGAGTAGCCAGTATAGCAGATCAACCTCATTAATCCAAACCTCAGGTTTAACCGGATCTGACCAACAACTCTAACTAGCTGCCCAATAAGGAAGTGTGGAGTAGAGGTACCCAAGGTTCTAGCCCTGTGGCCCAGACTGTTGTAAGATGCCTCGATATGACTATAGGAACTCATGTAACACATTTATTGAACTCTTTTTATGGTGTGAATGTAAGAACGGCAAGTTTAAGTTATAGACGTTTCAGTTTATGACGAGAAGAGTAGCATCTTGTCTGCTCTAAAATAGTGATAAACAGTAAAACAGAACACTCGATTACAAAGCGCTTGTTTCATTTCCTTTAGTTTATGGAGCAGTTGGCAGTGATATTAAACATCCTGAAGAGAAATTCAAACAAACGGCGTCTTTGTTGTTCTGGAATGCTGCAGCCAAAGTTGCCGATCGGTATAAGGCTTTTGTACGAACTGAACAAGTACAGTTTCTTATTTCTGCGCGCTGGTTTATCCACATTAGGACGTTTCAGATGAAGTAGTGGAAGAAATGAATTACCTGAAAGTAGTTCAAACTGACAACATCAGTGACTGACTGGGACCAATTAAGCTCTCAAACACAATTCTTGATCAAAAATTGATCAACAATTTCCCAGACGTCTGCGTTGTTCTAAGAACATGTGTTTCTTTGCCATTACCTGTGGCTGAGAGACTGATACATAGTTCAGCACATCAGAAAGATCGAGAAACGTCCTACGAGACATAACGACGCAAAATAGATTACCATATTTAGGTGTATGTTCTACAGAAACGAATGTAGCTTCTCAGTTAAACTGAAATGTTATGACTGAGACACCTGGCAACAATAACGCAAGGAAAGGTCGGAAAGGTCTGTTTTGAACTTAGTAGCCATTTACGTTTCACGCTCGGTTACATATGTTTACAACGCTGTGAAGTAGCATGTAATTTGAGACACAGTGGATCGCTAACTCATACTTTGGACGTAGTATACGAGCTATTTGCTACCTGCTTTTATAATGTGTGATTTATTTGCAGGGCACGTCTATGTTGTCTATTATCAAAGATGTATGGACGTTAAGAAGTACCCACCTCATGACGTAACCAGATGACCATTGGTACTGCTATCTCTGATGCTGTACACAGTATGTCGGACCCGTTTTCTTCAACATCACAAAATTTTTATTAAAATTATCTTTTGTCGGAAGTGTTGTCTTATAACCCACTTAAAGGCTCTAAAATAATTAACAAACATGTAGAGTACATCCTTCGTATTTTTGTTGTTGTTAATATTGTAGTCTCCAGTACGAAGACTGATCTGACACAGCTCTCCACGGTACTCTATCCTTTGCGAGACTCTTCATCTTCGAATAACTGCTGCAGCCTGCATCCACCTGCAGCTGCTTAGTGTATTCATCTCTTTGTCTCCCTCTAAGCTTTTTATCCCCCACGTTTCCTTCCAATACTAAAGTGATGATCCTCTAATGTTTCAGGCTGCGACCTATCTATCGAGCCCTTGTTTTAGGCAAACTGTCCCAGAAATTTCTTTTCTCCCCAATTAGATACAGTGCCTCCTCATTAATTACACGATCTGCCCATCTAATATTCAGCATTCCACTGTAGCATCACATTTCACAAGGTTCTATGCTCTTCTTGTGTGAATGTTTATCGTCCACGATTCACTTTCATACAGGGCTACGCTCCAGACAAATACCTTCAGAAAATACTTCCTAGTACTTAAATCTATATTCGATGTTAATAAATCTCTCTTCTTCAGAAACACTTTTCTTGCCATTGCCAGTCTACATTTTATATCCCCAGTACTTCAGCCATCATTAGCTATTGGACTGTCCAAATAGTAAAACTCAGCTACTAATTTTAGTGTCTAATTTCCTACCCTAATTCGATCACTAACGCCTAATTAATTCGACCACATTCCATTATCATTACTTTGCTTTTGTTGTTGTTCATCTTATATCGTCGTTTCAAGACACTGTACACTCCGTTCCACAGCGCTTCCAAGGCTTTTGCTGCCTCTGACAGAATTACAACATCATCGGCAAACCTCAAAGGTTTTATTTCTTCTCCCTGAACTTTACTTCCTATTCCAAATTTTTCTTCGGTTTCCTTTGCCACTTGCTCAACAACGTACAGATTGAATAACATCGGAGATAGGCTACAACTCTGTCTCACTCCATTCTCTGTCGCTGATTCCGTTTCACGAACTCAAACTCTTCACGGTTACCATCTCGTTTCTGTATAAGATGAATATAATATTTCGCTCTCTGTATTTTGACCCTGCTACCCGTAGTATCTAACGAATGGGTTCCATTCAGTATTGTCAATAGATTTCGCTAAGTGTGGTTCAAATGGCTCTGAGCACTATGGGACTTAACTTCTAAGGTCATCAGTCCCCTAGAACTTAGAACTACTTAAACCTAACTAACCCAAGGACATCACACACATCCATGCCCGAGGCAGGATTCGAACCTGCGACCGTAGCTGTCGCGCGGTTCCAGACTGTAGTGCCTAGAACCGCTCGGCCACGCCGCCCGGCCGTTAAGTGTGTGAACGCTATAAACTATGTTTGCCTTTCTTAACCTATCTTTTAACAGAAGTAATAGGGTTATTGTTGTCTCGTGTATTCCTATATTTCTCGAGATCCCTCAGGTCGGGTTCTACAGTTTTTCCATTCTTCTGTAAATAGTGTTATTGGTTTGCAACCATGACTTAATAAACTGATAGTTCGGTAATAGTCACACCTCTCAGCACTTGCTTTCTTTAGAACTGCAGTTCTACATCTACATCTATACTCCGCGAGCCACCTTACGGTGTGTGGCGGAGGGTACTTATTGTACCACTATCTGATCCCCCCTTCCCTGTTCCATTCACGAATTGTGCGTGGGAAGAACGACTGCTTGTAAGTCTCCGTATTTGCTCTAATTTCTCGGATCTTTTCGTTGTGATCATTACGCGAGATATATGTGGGCGGTAGTAATATGTTGCCCATCTCTTCCCGGAATGTGCTCTCTCGTAATTTCGATAATAAACCTCTCCGTATTGCGTAACGCCTTTCTTGAAGTGTCCGCCACTGGAGCTTGTTCAGCATCTCCGTAACGCTCTCGCGCTGACTAAATGTCCCCATGACGAATCGCGCTGCTTTTCGCTGGATCATGTCTATCTCTTCTATTAATCCAACCTGGTAAGGGTCCCATACTGATGAGCAATACTCAAGAATCGGACGAACAAGCGTTTTGCAAGCTACTTCTTTCGTCGATGAGTCACATTTTCTTAGAATTCTTCCTATGAATCTCAACCTGGCGCCTGCTTTTCCCACTATTTGTTTTATGTGATCATTCCACTTCAGATCGCTCCGGATAGTAACTCCTAAGTATTTTACGGTCGTTACCGCTTCCAATGATTTACCACCTATGGCATAATCGTACTGGAATGGATTTCTGCCCCTATGTATGCGCATTATATTACATTCTTCTTGACATTTTGAGATATTTCTCCTGTCTCATACACCTTGCACAACAGGTGAAGTAGTTTTGTCATGGCTGGCTCTTCCAAGTAGCTAGGAAGTTTGACGGAATGTCGTCTACACCAGGTACCTTGTTTCGGTTTAGGTCTTTCATTGCTCTATCAAATTCTTCTCGCAGCATCGTATCTCCCATCTCCATCTACGTCCTCTTCCCTTTCTATAATGTTACTGCGCCGCGGTGGCGGTATTCCCGATCGATTCTCGATCGTTGGGCATCCGAGTGGTGTTTCTTTCTCCGTTGCGGCGCGCCTCCTGGCGGCGGGTGGCGCCGTCTCTGCCCCGTGGCGTGTTGTGTGCGCGGGCAGTCAAGTTTGGGCGCGAGCACTGCCTTTTGCGTCGGACGGTGGTTCCCTCCGCGCTGTCGCTGGCCAGGGCTGGTGATGCTTGCTGCTCCCCGGGTCGGTGGTTGGAGTCGTAGCCTGATTACCAGCTTTCCTGCCCTGTCTGACTACTCCTAGCTGAGGGCTGGGTGACGATACTCGTGCTGGATCATCTTTCTCCCGGCGATTTCCCTGGACCGCGCCTTGGCAGGAGCTTGTAGCTGTGCTGCTCCCGGATATAGTTTACAGGGGAGTACCTTTCCGTCCTCGGAAGTTCGGTGCTGTTTGTGTGTTTCAGTGTACTATGGCTAAGAAGATCATCTTCGTTGTTACGATTGTGTCGGAATCGTGGACAAACCCCAGTTTTCGTGTTTCTCGGCATTCCGTGGGGTGATGTACCTTACTTAGTGCGTTTTATTGTGCTGTTGCAAAACTTTGTTTAACCTTTTCCCTCCTTACTTTTCTGCAGAGTGCCTTTGAATCCTGTGGCCTGTAATTTCGCTTGTGCCAATTTCCGGGGTTTTGGGGGATAATTGATTAAATTATGTTTTGGAATTTATGGGATTCTGTGTGTTTGTCTGGGGTTTTTGCTGGCCTGTGCCCGTACGATTTCCCGTTTCCTCGCCCGGGCCTCGTACGTAAAGTTTAAGGTGAGTGAATTTTGGTAGTTCCCGTCCAGTGGTTCGGTGGGCCCCGTGCCGAAGTTTTTTTTTTTTTTTTTTTTCTTTTCACCCTTCCTGTCCTATCTCCCTGGCATAAGGTTGGCTCCTCTGTGCCCGTGCGGGAGTGTGTATGGGGGCGACGGTGATCGTTTCCTAACTTGTTTATCTTTTATTGCCGGCTTCTCTGCATAGACTGCCGAATCTGAAATTTGGTCTATGCCATGTTATAGTTGCTTCAAGTTGGTTCGCACACTCCCCTTGATAATGACATCTGCGCACCTATGAGATTGAATAACGTTTTGAACTATTGTAAACTGGCGGTTGTCGCCGAATGTGTTAAATTTTAACTTGTATTTGAGTTTTGGTGTAATTGTATTTTGTTAACTGAGTTAATTTTATCTGCCTACTGCTGTGATGTCAGAAATGTTAAAATCCAGCTTTGGGCTCCTTGTGAACTTTTATGTTGATAACGGATGCAGAATTTTAGTGTAGTGATTTATCTTTTACGTTTTGGGGAAATTTTATCTTGGCAAATCCTTGGGGTTAAATTGTGCAACTTGTGTCTATGATCTATGGAAATGTTGGGATGGATTGCACTTCCTCGTTAGGCCTATCACTTATTCTTTTACTAAAGGCGTTAAGGGATATTTGTTGAAAGTTGTTTAAAAAATTTAACTATCATAAATTTAATCTTACCTGTGAAGCAATATATGTGGAGAGTTGTTATTTAAATTTCATTGTCTACTGTTCACTCCAATAAAACCACCCTGTTAAAGAAAAATTTTGGTGCTACCATTTGTTTCCCCCTTGTTCCCCTACCACGGCTCAGTTACTCATGTTCATTTACATTTCACAGCCCCTCTACACACTCATTTCACCTCTGAGCTTTTCCACCTTTGGCTAATACTGGTTTCCCATTTCAGTTCTTGATATTGATATGTTCTCTTTTCACCAGTTTTTGTTACATGAGCATAATGCCGATGTCTAAGGCGTGTTTCTGTGCCTAGAATTTCGCCTCCTAATGATGGAGACCTCCTCAGAGACTATAAAGACGTCGTAGTTGATAACCACACACAGTTTTAGCCCCTGAGAATACCTCTAGCATTAGGCGACTAAAATTTAGGTGGAGAAACATGTCTTAGACCACAGTCTAATGTCCGTATACAAAAAGTCAGCAAGGATCTAAATTTCGGACGTGAAATGATCCAGTGTGTGATGGAAAGTACTGCTTGCAGTTGCGTCAGAAACGCCGACGAGACGCAGCATGTGGTTGTTGGCACTAGTCCAGACACTGAATGTTATATGATTTCTTACCTGTGTCGTCTTTTGAACAGCTCGCGGTCAGGAGGAGGAGGGCATTATGGAGAAGAATGAGCACGGGCGTCTGAACAGGAACGTACGTTTATTTGCAGTGAGCAGATATACAAGCAAGAGTAATGCTCGGCGAGGACGCTGGCGGTCGGCGGCTTCCGCTCTACAACGCGCAGGCGCAGAACCGCGCGACCGCTAGCGCCGCCGTCGGCATTCACACAAACTAGTGAAATACAATTTAAACAAATTTCTTGGAGAAACATTAATCCTTTTTTTTTTCGGGGAAAGTGGTCGAGGGCTGTCGGGTATATCAAAGAGGAAGACTGGAAGAAATACAGGGATGGGAGTAAAGGGAAGTGGATAAGAAAATGAGAAGAGGTACTCTTTTCTCACTTTTATCGGAGTACGCTAAGTCTCTCGACGAGGGAAAAACAGATAATATTTTATAGAAATTATAACTATTTAAATTATCTCTTAAAAATACGTCAATATCTAGGCAAAAAGCAGTTTTTAAAAAATTCAACATGACAAATTATTCATTTTATCTTGCTTAAACATTAATAGGATGTACTTTTTTCTCTGATATTACGCCCATTTGCAACATCTGAGCGCCCGTATGCGTTTTTCCACCGGAAGAACTGTAGATGAGGTTTTTCACTTTCTTATTTAAATGCTGCAGAGGACGCGTTATTTGTACAATCACTTTGATCACTCAAAAAGATTAACTGACCCGCTAATCATAATAATCATAATAATAATAATAATAATATTTATTAATATATATTAAAAACAAACTTACAATAGCCTCTCGTTTTTTCTCTTTTTTTAATTTGGTTATTTACTCACTCGTTTGTGTGTTGTCTCGTTTTTTTGTAACATTCAAAGCGTCTATTTGTATGACAATTTTACAAATTGTAAAACACAATTGCATGTGCCTTAAATCTGCGCACAAAATATACATTACTTCGTACATAATTTTATCTTTAATGACAGATTTCGCGTGTTCAGCGAAGTCCTTTACTGTACAAAATACTACAAATACTAAAAAATCTAGTTTACTTTCCCTTTCAATAAATTCATTTGTTGTCACAGTCACTCGAGCTCACATGTACTGCTTTTTTTTAATTTCTTTCTTTTTTTACTTTTATAATTTCTTTTCATCGACCGTATTAACAAAGACTCGGAAAGACATAAAAGAATGTAGTCCGATTCAAAAGAGGAATGTGAAAATAGACTGAAGCGAACGGTCTGTAAGGCTATTTCAGAGAGAGGAAGTCGTTGTTACGCATACATCAGTCAAGGACACTTATGCTGTATACTGTGGAGAAAAGAAAAATAGTTTCTTAAACCTATGTCTAACGTACAACGAAAAACAAAGGTGACATAATATCTTTTGACAACTATTTCTACGAACATATTTTGATTTTCTGCTAACATTTGAAAAATATGTCGTGCCCAATAAATGCAAGAAAGAATACAGTTACATTACAAGGCCCACTCTTGTGAGGCACAATTAAAGACTATAAGAGAAATAACATTCGAATTCTTGCAACCACATGTCAGTCAAGAAATTTTTGACGGTCTTTTGCGGGTTCGAAAGCTCCACAAACAAGGAACCACTGCTATCGAGCCCGATATGGAAATACAAAAGTACTGGCACAATAACATCCATAATACAATTGTTTGCTGACAAAAGTCTTTTCTCTCTCAACCGCAGAAGCCAGTCTTATTTCAAAATACTGAAATTGCTTTCTCTTCTCAATCCCTATATAATTCATTTAATCGAAAAAATTTCTTACTCGTAAATATTACGAAAAAATGGGAAGATGATTGGAAAAAAATTCGTAGACATGGAAGAAGCTTTTTTTTGTTTGGAGAGAAAAAAATTCTTTAAACATCTCGTTAAACCACCTAGAAAATGTTGGATTATGAAAAAACTGTCTTAGAAATTATTGGCGACGAAACCCTGATCTTGAACAGAGCATCTAATACGTAAGGATGTCCGCCCCACACTGCATCTCTTCATACCTTGTATCACACCTCATTACTTCACACCACATTACATCACACACCACACCACGTCACAAAGTGGGGCTCACCTCGCCCCCAAACGCACCGCCACGCACCTGCTCCACTACTCTACCGTCACACGACAAAAAATACGCTTCGTCTCGTGTAAAGCTTTTTTGAGCATTATTCCCGTGTAGCGCCTCTCTTGGTAGGAACCCTGATTCTTTTTTTTTTTTAATTTTGTCTCCTGCTTAGAAAATCGTCACCATACTCTCTCTCACCTTATTTTTTTAAAGTTTCTTAAAATTTCGTTTTCCAGCGTTCCTATCACCTTTTCCGCGCTCCTCACAGTGGAGCTCTACAGACGCTACGCATACCGCGGAACTACGCACTAACGGACGTGGGTTGCAACGCACAGTACGCACACACACACTAGAGTGCTGACTGGCCACGACAAACGTCTCACGCAACTCACACGACGACTGGTAACACTTCTCACATTTGGCAACGTTACAATACTTATTTTGGGTATCACTTGTCTTCCGTTTTCTTTTTAAATAATTACTCTCCAGCTAACTTCTTTTTCTTTACTTTACCCTCGAATCACTACGCATTTAATCGTAGTTTTTTTACCCCTTTTTTGGCATAATTCGAGTCGTCCACTTGCTGTCGAGCACTTGGAAAGACTGCTGTTTAATATTTTTAACACTAAATGAACTGGCCCCTGTATACATATACATATATATATATTTATAATTCTTTAACAATTCATCTCTCTCTCTCCTTTTTCTGTGTCCTCTGTGTCCTACAGCTTCCTTCCAAAATACTTCCGGAAAAGAGTGGCGAGGCGCCGAGACCCGCCGGAAGGCGGCGGCGGCGGTCTTCCTCTTCTCCGGGAGGACGCAGGACGCAGAGGCTCGGCCGCGGCCGACGGCAGCGGCGGCTGCGGGGGTGGCAGTGACTGGGAGGCGCTGGGGGCGGTGCGGGGGCGGGCCCTGGCCTAGACGTGGCGCTTCATGTGCAGCGCCAGGTGGTCGGAGCGCGAGAAGCAGCGGTCGCAGTGGCGGCACTTGAACGGCTTGGCGCCCGTGTGCTTGCGGTAGTGGCGCGTCAGCTCGTCCGAGCGCGCGAACCTCCACTCGCAGCCCTCCCACGAGCACTTGTACGGCTTCTCACCTGCGGACACACAACAGCACACAACACGTCACACTCGAGTAGTCGTCCGTCGCTCGGGCGCAGCCGCTGACGCTTTTGGGCTGCTCTGGGCTGCTATGAACCCGTATGATGTCTTGCTGCGTGACACCACACGTGCGACAACAGTGGTTGAACAGAACACAAACAATCTTTGAAACTTCCTGGCAGATTAAAACTGTGTGCCGGACCGAGACTCGAACTCGGGACCAGGAGTTTCGCAGGAGAGCTTCTGTAAAGTTTGGAAGATAGGAGACGAGATAGTGGGAGGAAGTAAAGCTGTGAGGACGGGGCGTGAGTCGTGCTTGGGTAGCTCAGATGGTAGAGCACTTGCCCGCGAAAGGCAAAGGTCCCGAGTTCGAGTCTCGGTCCGGCACACAGTTTTAGTCTGCGAGGAAGTTTCATATCAGCGCACACTCCGCTGCAGAGTGAAAATCTCATTCAAGACAATCTTTATTTAGTATCTCAAGGCTTTCAGATAAGATAGTCTTGCCTGTAACTTACGAAATAACTTAAGGACGAAAGTAACTTTCTTACGAGCTGTCAGTGCCACGTAACATAACTCGATGAAACTTGAACTACACATACAAAGAACTGGTGAGTATATTACACAAGGTAGCTGAAACAAACGCGCAGGAGACGAACAGAAATGACACGAAACTTCCTGGCAGATTAAAACTGTGTGCCGGACCGAGACTCGAACTCGGGACCTTTGCCTTTCGCGGGCAAGTGCTCTACCATCTGAGCTACCCAAGCACGACTCACGCCCTGTCATTACAGCTTCAATTCCGCCAGTACCCCGTCTCCTACCTTGCAAACTTCACAGAAGCTCTCCTGCGAATCTTGCAGAAGTAGCACTCCTGAAAGAAAGGATATTTCGGAGACATGGCTTAGCCACAGCCTGAGGGATGTTTCCAGAATGAGATTTTAACTGTGCAGCGGAGTGTGCGCCGAGATGAAACCTCCTGGCAGAAGCTGTTCCCGATTTCGAGTCTCGGTCCGGCACACAGTTTTAATCTTCCAGGAAGTTTCATATCAACGCACACTCCGCTGCACAGTGAAAATATCATTCTGGAAACATCCCCCAGGCTGTGGCTAAGCCATGTCTACGCAATATCCTTTCTTCCAGGAGTGCTACTTCTGCAAGATTCGCAGGAGAGCTTCTGTGAAGTTTGCAAGGTAGGAGACGGGGTACTGGCGGAATTGAAGCAGTGAGGACGGGGCGTGAGTTGTGCTTGGGTAGGTCAGTCGGTAGAGCACTTGCCCGCGAAAGGGAAAGATCCCGAGTTCCAGTCTCGGTCCGGCACACAGTTTTAATCTGCCAGGAAGTTTCGTATCAGCGCACACTCCGCTGCAGAGTCAAAATCTCATTCTGGAGAAATGACACGTTTATTCAAAAACAATAATTACACTAGAGTCACCGCGATTTATGATGGGCCCTCAACGTTACAAAAGGCGGAACATGGGTCTTCATAAACATGGACGACACTGCATATTCTGCAGCGTGCTCACATTCTGGTTTTAAAGGCTAGTAATTAGTTCTTGTGATACTCCTCCAGTGTGATGATGATGATGATGATGTATGATTTGTGGGGCGCTGAACTGCGCAGTCATCATCGCTCCCACGAAGTCCCAATTACTACACCGTCCAATTTTTAACTCAGTTCAGCGTAGCAACTGCCACGAATGATGATGATGAAACAATTAGGGCAACACAAACACCCAGTCTCCGGGCAGAGAAAATCCCCAAACCGGCCGGGAATCGAACACGGGACCCCATGATCCAGAGGCAGGAATGCTAGCCACTCCTCGAGTGTGGTTCACAACTGATGGAAAGTCGTTGGCGGATGTGGAAGCGCTTCAATACCTCTCCCCAACGCATCACACACGTGTTCCATACGATGTGTGTCAGGGGAACAGGCAAACGACTCCATTCACCGTATATGCTCTCATTCCAAGAGCTTCTCATTTTGCGCAGTTCAATGAGGTTGTGCAATGTTAGGCACGAAAATGAAGTCAGGGCGGAATGCACTCCTGAAACAATACACATGTGGAGGGTGTTGTACGGTGAGTGTACCATGTTTAAAGATATGGATGCCAATACTCCCATGCAACATTATCCTCCAAACATCATAAGAGCTGGACGATCAAAACGTTCATGTTCGATGGTGTTCCTGGCTGTGTTATGTACTGTCATATGGCGAGAGATGGGAGCATTTAATGCGACCAGGCACATTGTCGAACATCGATGACGTGTAGGATGCGTTGGGCAGAAGTGTTCCAGCACGAGCAGGTACACCAAGGACCATCCAGCAGTAGTCAATCGCGCTGGTAGAAGAATGGGCACCCTACTATATGAACTCCATACCAGCCCGGTCCGCAGCTCCTGGTCTCGCGGTCACGTTCTCGCTTCCCGAGCACGGGGTCCAGGTTGCGATTCCCGGCGGGGTCAGGGATTTTCACCTGGTTCGAGATGACTGGGTGTCAGTGTTGACCTCATCATTTCATCATCATTCATGTGCTTGGCGAGATTGGGCTGAGAAAAGGTTGGGAATTTGTACGGGCGCTGATAACCGCGTAGTTGAGGGCCCCACAAGCCAAACATCGTCATCATCATCATCCATACCAACCGTGTGGCCAGCATCAAAGCACGTTGAGACCATGCACCGCCGTCCTGCATGAAACCATGATTTTATTCTTTTGAAATACCAGTCCCTTTAGCATTAAACGACCGATTCTGTTGTAAAACAGAGACATACAGTAGTACACCGAGGTACTTCTACGATGGTAGTGGACTGCAGTAGTCGCTTATAGCGCTCATGGGAACAGTCGGGACGGAGGCTGTGCTACTTGATAGTAGGTATTCCGTGTATCTGAAGTTTTTGTAAGGAATTCGAGTTCCTGATACTACCTGATGAGTGGTTTTGAAATAAGAGTTCAGTTTCCATACAAAATTTATTAAATTTTAGGCCCATATTTGCTTGTTATTTAGGATTATAAGTTGTTGTAGGATCATGAATTAGTGGAAGCTTCGAGATGTCGGGTTGTGTCTAGGAAAAATACGGATTTGCTTTCAAATACAAGGTGAGTCATGAGGAAAGACACATGCTTTGAGACGCGATAGTATTAGTGATTCTGAACAAAAAACTTCATCTGGACATATCCCCTATTACGAATCGTTTCCGAGATAGAACACGTTTAATATCACTTTTGTACGTTTTCGTTTAATAATTGGAAAATCACACACTCTAATGAAAACATGTCTCACTGCACACTTAAACTAAATTAAATTTGCTACAAATAAGGTGGTATTTTTTTTCGTCTAAGACTAACAGTTTGCGCGGAGAGATCGCGAGAATATTGAAAATCTCGCGCGACGCGCGTGCGCTGTACCTTAGGTACTTTTTGTAGGCCAGTTTGATGTAGATTTCTGACTTGATAGACCACAAGCTTCCTGTATCACAATGTTCGTCTCAACTTCCGCTATATTACTGTGGTACGTTGTAAACACTGACAGTGAATAATACAGAAAATAAATAGAAATGTACATTAAAAGCGTTCTATGTCGGAGACCATTGGGAATAGGGCATATGTCCACATGAAGTCTTTTGTTCAGAATGCTATCACCCGTCGAGACACGTACCTTTCCTCCTGACTCACCCTGTGTATCACTCGAAATGATGTTTGGTTGGAAACTGTACATCCTAGTGGCTCGAAAGTGAAATCATCACCTGAAAACAATTAATTCTTGAATTTTTTGCCAGTTTCCTCTTACACTCGTTGCTTACTATAATGATAAAGATTAATTTTGTGAAAAACTTTAAAATTGTATTCCGAAGTGATAGACCTCCTTAAAGCAACTGAATGTTTACTCTTTGCTAATATCTTTTAGTATTCGTTGCTTACTGTGATAATGAATGTTAATTGCGCGAAAAAATAAAAAATTGTATACTTTTTTCATATTTATGGAACATAAAGGGTTAAAACAGAGCTGGGACCAGGTATAGATGTATTAAGGCGTAAAAGTTTTGATTCGTCCGGACAACCACGCTCGTAAGTTCGCCGCTTCCGGGCTCCTGGGAGGTACGCCGGCTCGGATCGAAACAGCCCAGAGGATTAACGTTGAGGGGTGGTGTGCCGGCCAGCCTGGATGTGGTTTTCAGGCAGTTTTCCACATCCAACTAGGTGAATACCGGGCTGATACTTACGCGATTCGCAAACATTTTGAATACGTTCTCAAGCTCGCACATGGGATAAATCTCCGCGTAGACAGTTGGCGTACTCCCATCCCAGTGGGGAAAGGGGTGGTAACAGGGAAGAAATTCCGCCGGCCTCTACGAGTAACATTGTTAATCCAATAATTAACGTGCCAACACTGGACATATGGGGTAAAGAACAGGAAAAAGAAAGGAAGCGTGGAATAGCTCAACAGGATGTACACTGCTCATAACATACTGAGGTGGCACAAGTCATGGGACAGCGATATACACGTATATACACTCCTGGAAATGGAAAAAAGAACACATTGACACCGGTGTGTCAGACCCACCATACTTGCTCCGGACACTGCGAGAGGGCTGTACAAGCAATGATCACACGCACGGCACAGCGGACACACCAGGAACCGCGGTGTTGGCCGTCGAATGGCGCTAGCTGCGCAGCATTTGTGCACCGCCGCCGTCAGTGTCAGCCAGTTTGCCGTGACATACGGAGCTCCATCGCAGTCTTTAACACTGGTAGCATGCCGCGACAGCGTGGACGTGAACCGTATGTGCAGTTGACGGACTTTGAGCGAGGGCGTATAGTGGGCATGCGGGAGGCCGGGTGGACGTACCGCCGAATTGCTCAACACGTGGGGCGTGAGGTCTCCACAGTACATCGATGTTGTCGCCAGTGGTCGGCGGAAGGTGCACGTGCCCGTCGACCTGGGACCGGACCGCAGCGACGCACGGATGCACGCCAAGACCGTAGGATCCTACGCAGTGCCGTAGGGGACCGCACCGCCACTTCCCAGCAAATTAGGGACACTGTTGCTCCTGGGGTATCGGCGAGGACCATTCGCAACCGTCTCCATGAAGCTGGGCTAAGGTCCCGCACACCGTTAGGCCGTCTTCCGCTCACGCCCCAACATCGTGCAGCCCGCCTCCAGTGGTGTCGCGACAGGCGTGAATGGAGGGACGAATGGAGACGTGTCGTCTTCAGCGATGAGAGTCGCTTCTGCCTTGGTGCCAATGATGGTCGTATGCGTGTTTGGCACCGTGCAGGTGAGCGCCACAATCAGGACTGCATACGACCGAGGCACACAGGGCCAACACCCGGCATCATGGTGTGGGGAGCGATCTCCTACACTGGCCGTACACCACTGGTGATCGTCGAGGGGACACTGAATAGTGCACGATACATCCAAACCGTCATCGAACCCATCGTTCTATCATTCCTAGACCGGCAAGGGAACTTGCTGTTCCAACAGGACAATGCACGTCCGCATGTATCCCGTGCCACCCAACGTGCTCTAGAAGGTGTAAGTCAACTACCCTGGCCAGCATGATCTCCGGATCTGTCCCCCATTGAGCATGTTTGGGACTGGATGAAGCGTCGTCTCACGCGGTCTGCACGTCCAGCACGAACGCTGGTCCAACTGAGGCGCCAGGTGGAAATGGCATGGCAAGCCGTTCCACAGGACTACATCCAGCATCTCTACGATCGTCTCCATGGGAGAATAGCAGCCTGCATTGCTGCGAAAGGTGCATATACACTGTACTAGTGCCGACATTGTGCATGCTCTGTTGCCTGTGTCTATGTGCCTGTGGTTCTGTCAGTGTGATCATGTGATGTATCTGACCCCAGGAATGTATCAATAAAGTTTCCCCTTCCTGGGACAATGAATTCACGGTGTTCTTATTTCAATTTCTAGGAGTGTAGATGTCTGTTGTATCGCGGACACAAGGTATATAAGGGCAGAAAATTTGCGGAGCTATCATATGTAGTCAGGTGATTCGTGTGAAAAGGCTTCCGACGTTATTATTAACGCACGACCGGAACTATCAGACTTTGAACGCGGAATTATAGTTGGACCTAGACGTACGGGACGTTCCATATTGGAAATCGTCAGAGAATGCAATATTTTGCGATTCAAAGTGTCAAGAGTGTGCCGAGAATACCAAATTTCAGGCACTACCTCTCACCACAGGCAACGTAGTGGGCGACGGCCTGCACGTAACGACTGAGAGCAGCAGGGTTTGCGTAGAGTTGTCGGTGCTAACAGACAAGTAACATTGCGTGAAATAACCGCAGAAATCAATGTGGGACGTACGGTGTACGAGTCCGTTTGGACAGTGCGGCTAAATCTGGCGCTGATGGGGTACGACAGCAGGCAACCGACGCGAGTGCCTTTGCTAACAGCACGACATCGCCTGCAGCGCCTCTCCTGGGCTCGTGACCATATCGGTTAGGTCCTAGACGAATGGAAACCTGTGACCTAACCCGATGAGTCTTAATTTCAGCAGGTAAGAGCTGATGGCAGGATCAGAGTATGATGCGGACCCTCAAAGACACGGAGCCAACTCGTCAACAAGGCACTGTGAAAGCTGGCGATGGCTCTATAATAGTGTGTGCTGTATTGACAAGAGAATTGTCTGGGTCGTCTGGTGCAGCTGAATCGATCATTGACTGTAAATGGTTATGTTCGGCTACTTGGAGACCACTTGCAGCCACTCAACGACGTCATGTCTCCAAAAAACGATGGAATTCTTATGGATGACAATGCACCACGTCACGGGCTACAATTATTCGTGACTGGTTTGAAGAACATTCTGGACATTTCGAAGGAATGATTTGGCCACCTAGATCGCTCGACGTGAATCCCATCGGAGAATAATGAGACATAATCGAGAAAGTTCGTGTACAAAATCCCGCACCGGCAACACTTTCGCATGTATGGACGCTGTAGTGGCCCCGAACGAATGGTAGAATCCACGCCGAGTTCCTGTACTACGCCGGGAAAAAGCAGGTCCAGCACGATATTACGACGTATCCCGTCACTTTTATCACTTCAGTTTGTGTTGGTATTCGAAGCCCAATGACTTGAATCAAAAGAATATTGGGTCATTCGAATTGCATACTTTATTAGTCACGAGAGAGGCCTCCATTTATCAGACCCTTGCAGGTGTCAGCGGCGCAGGACCTGAACATCGCTGACGGCGCTCCGCGGCGGCGTCGATGTCCAAACCTGCTGCTCCCCTGCGGCCCTGGGCGACGGTAACTGGGAGCCGGGAGGCGGCAGCGAGGCGTGTTTTTATCTCAATTAGCGCGGCTGCGTGCGGCCTCTTGTCTCGGGCCCCGGCGGAGTAATTAGATTCTACACGTGGCGATGGCGCTCGGAAGGGCCCTCCCGCTACGTACGCCGACGCGTCGCCTGCGCCCTTTATCAAAGCCGCCCTTAAGGGACGACGAAAGGCGCAAGCGAAGCGCTAACGTCGTCTTTGAAACGCAACTCGAACTTTTCGTCGTCGTCTTCCTCTTCTTCCTGCTCACGAAAGTTCATCTGAGAATTTTCACCTGACATTTCGTACGTTGCGCATTTTGTATCCAGACAGACTTGTTTTGTAGAGCTGCTTACAGTTTTTCCACTAATTCCTGCAGAATTATTCGCTCAAATGTGATTTTTGTCACTCAAACTGCAACACCTGGAAGAGTAGCGAATAACGAATGCACGTATGCCTTATATTAGGAAGAATATACACTCAAAAACAAAAACAATGAAAATTACAGAAAAATTATATGCTTTATCCCGGAGAAAGGTCTTCACAAATTGAGCTAGTCAATGATGCACTGATCCACGTCCGGCCATTATGCAAGAGTTTTTCGGCTTGACATTGATTGTTAGCGTTCTTGGACGTCCTCCTGAGAGATATCGTGCCAAACTCTGTGCAATTGGCGGGTTAGATCGTCAAAATCCCGAGCTGGTTGGAGGGTCTTGCCCATAATGCACCTAAAGTTCCCAGTTGGGAAGAGATATGGCTCAGATCTTGCTGAAATGTAAATCAATGATGCCATGTCATGAAGAACAACTTTATGGGGCGTAGAATGTCGTCGACTTACCGCTGAGATGTAAGGACGCCGCAGATAACAATCAAAGGGACACTGTTATGAAAAGAAATGGCACGCCAGACCAATACTCGTGGCTGTCGGGCCCTAGGCGGAAGACTGTCTGTATCCCACCGCTGACCATGGCATTTTGAGACACGTCTTCAGCCTGGAATCTCATTGACTGGAGCAGAATGTCTTCACTGATCAGTCTCACTTCGAACTGAGCCCCAATGACCAGCGATGACGTATCTGGAGACGCCCCATATCAGCCCAGACCAGCAACCAGCAGTGATGGTCTGGGGTGCCACTTCTTTTCATAACAGGACTCCTTTGCTTGTCATCTGTGGCACCTTAACAGCACAGCGATGCGGCGAGCATATTCTACACTCCGTTTCGTTGTCCATCGCCTGCCATCCTGAGCTCACATTGCAGCAAGATACTGCCCACCCGCATATGTCGAGAGTTTCTACGACTTGTTTTCGTGCTTCTAAAACCGCACCTTGGCCAGCAAGACGGTCGAATCGCTCCCTAATTTAGGTGTTTCGAGCATTCTGGGCACGGCCCCCCAGTCAGCTCGGAATTTTGACAATCTAACGTGCCAGTTCTACAGAATTTGATACACTATTCCTCGGGACAACATCTAACAACTCTGTAAATCAGTGCCAAGGTGAAGTGTATTCTCTGAACGGTGTCCCTCAAAGATCGTTTTCTTCCGTAGAAGGATTCTCTTTGAAGCTCATGGAGCACCTCTGTAACACTCTCGTGCATATCGAACTGACGGGAAACAATTCTAGCACCACGCCTCTGGATTGCTTCGATGTCTTTCTTTAATCGGACCAGGCAGGGGTGCTCAACACACGAGCAGTGGCGAAGAAGGGACGCAGAAGCTTTCTGTACGCGGTATCCTATGTACGTGGGCTCCACTTCTCCAAAATGGCACACACGGTCATTAGTGCAAGTTCATCGCCAAAATAGTTTCAGCGCAAAGATGCATGTTTGCCGTATCACTTCTTATAGGTTTCAAACACTTATGATTCATGTTTTTACTACAAGGATTTGTTGACAGGTAGCATTAATATGAAAATTACAAAAGGAATCTCACATAATTAGCTAATTAAAAATGTTGCAAGCCTTGGTCATAGAGAAAATTATTTCCTCCAATATATATCACCTACCGAAAGTTTCTTTAGAATGCTTCATCGCTTATGGTAAGATTTAAAGAGAACAGCTTTGGTGCCCAATAACGTCTAAGATTTTCATCGATCGTCAAACGTCAACTGCGTTTTAGTTGGAACACAAGAGGTTCCCCTTACAGAAGGGAAACCCTTTGTCAATAAATCATACTCTCATGCAACTTAAAGTTTCCGAGACTGTCGCGGATCCTGTTTATGTGACTTTAAATGACCCAGAGCGAACGTCTGCCATTCTGGAGAACTTTAACTTTTCTTTTCCTGTTTTAGTCGAATACCACAAGCGGTATGTCAGAGCGTTTCGGACAGGCCCGACCGCACAGCTGCGGCAAAACTCTTACGACCGGAGTGTCTTTTATTTACGATTCCCCGAGGTGAAGTGGGGTGATAGAAAAATTGAGAGATTTACGACGTCGGACCGTGACGTATCTCTTCACTTAAATCCCGTCCGGCTGTGGCGGCGATATATCCGACCGGCGATATTCCCCTCCACCCCCTCCTACCGCTTTCCCTACTTCCCATCCCAGCTGTCCTTATCGGCAGCCACTTCCATAAGGATCATCCGATAAGGTTGTCGGCTTCAGATGCGAAACCAGGTGACCTGGATTTCGTCGCAATGCAAGTACAGGCACACGGATTAACTTTTAAAAGGGATTGTGAGTAGTTTCAACGCAGAAAACCTTTGAAGAGTGAAGAGTCACCTAAACAATTCTCAACTTTTACGAGTGCTATACTTCGGAAAATTTATGTATTTACTGACTGGAACGTGGAATATCGCTGTTCTTAAAGTAAAGCCCGCTTCCTTCTTTGATGTTTTTCTGCCGTGTCTTCTGCCAAAATAAAATAAAATTTGGAGCTGTTATGCATTATAACACACATTTCTGTACTTATGATTATTTTCTTTCTCTTTTCTTTTTGTTCTCGACGGTTCCAGTCAACAAACCATAGTAATAACATGAATCAAACGCATTTGGCCTTTCTCTATGTAACTGTATACAGAAGCAGATTATAGATTCATTTTGGGGATGTTAACTGTTTCAGTCCCATACAATACAGAGCCAAAAAACTACAAGTGACATATAGTGTACTCGAACTACAGTCAGATAACGTACACAAATTTAACCATTTTGAAACACTACAGTCCCAAAGAAACTGGTATAGGCATGCGTATTCAAATACAGAGATATGTAAACAGGCAGAGTACGACGCTGCGGTTGGCAATGCCTTTATGCAAGTGTCTGGCGCAGTAGTTAGATCGGTTACTGGTGCTACAATGGCAAGTTGTCAAGGTTGAAGTGAGTCTGAACGTGGTTTTATAGTCGGTGGATGAGCGATAGGCCACAGCATCTCCGAGGTAGCGATGAAGTTCGCATTTTCCCGTACGACCGCGTCACGAGTGTATCGTGAAACATCAAATCTCCGACATCGCTGCGGCCAGAAAAAGGTATTGCAAGAACGGGACCAACTACTACTGAAGAGAATCGTTCAGCGTAACAGAAATGCAACCCTTCCGCAAATTTGTGCAGATTTCAATGCTGGACCATTAACAAGTGTCAGCGTGCGAACCATTCAACGAAACATCATCAGTATGGGCCATTCGTGTATGACTGCACGACATGAAGCATTACGCTTCCCCTGGACCCGTCAACACCGATAATGGACTGTTGATGACAGGAAACATGGTCGGACGAGTCTCGTTTCAAATTGTATCGAGCTGATGGACGTGTATGGGTATGAAGACGACCTCATTAATCCATGGGCCCTGCATGTAAGCAGGAGACTGTTCAATCTGGTGGAGGCTCTGTAATGGTGTGGGTCATGTGCACTTGGAGTGATATGGGACCCCTTATACGTCTAGATACGACTCTGACAGGTGACACGTACGTAGGCATCCTGTGTGATCACCCGCATCGATTCGTCTCCATTGTGCATTCCGACTGTCTTGGGCAATTCTATCAGGACAATGCGACACCCCACAATCGCTACAGAGTGGTTCCAGAAACACTATTCTGAGATTATACACTTCCGCTGGGTACGAAATTGTCCAGATATGAATATATTGAGTATAACTGGGATGCCTAGCGACGTGCTGTTCAGAAGAGATCTAGAGCCCCTCGTACTTTTATGGGTTTATGGAGAACCCTGCAGAATTCATGGTGCCAATTCCCTCCAGCACTACTTCAGACATTAGTCCATGGCGCGTCGTGTTGCGGCACTTCTGGGTGCTCGCGGGGGTCCTATACACGATATTAGGCAGATGTACCAGTTTCTTTGGCTCTTCAGTGGATATTCAGGTACCGTACTACTGTGACGCCGAGCATTGCATCCAAAGTGATTACAATAAATACCAGCGGATTAGCTACCAGCAGTCGATAATGATAAAGTAGTTGCAAAAAGGCCAGTTTTAATAACATTCTTATCCACACAAGTAACAAAACGCTCTCTTTACGCAGGGAAAGGCAATGAAGTAGGCACACTTGTAAAGCCATCCGTCGAGAGACTGCCTTAAGTTCATCTCGCAGTGCATTTAAACACAAGGCACGCAGAAACTTTGTGTGAAGCCCAAAGTCGCGATATTAACGGCCGGGCGCGCTGTTTCGCTGTCTGCGTTTAATAACAAGGGCAGCCAACCGACGCAGACGAATCGGGTCGTCAGAGTATTGCTCGTCGTACCAGGCAGCCATTGGAGGTAGACGTACAAACAATTATGTCAACTTCTCAGAGTTAATAAGAAGTTTTCGTGCCCTTGGGACAAGCATTTTGTCTCTCTTCTGCTGGCCTTCTAAACATACAGCTGGCAAATGCACTGACACCCAAGTACTTTCGGGTTCTCCTCTTCGTGATGTGTATGAACCATTGCTGATCATGTTAAATGAAATAACTGACCTGATAACAGCGGTTACTGAAAAGACCTGGATACGTCAAAAAATGGTTCAAATGGCTCTGAGGACTATGGGACTCAACTTCTGAGGTCATTAGTCCCCTAGAACTCAGAACTACTTAAACCTAACTAACCTAAGGACATCACACACATCCATGCTCGAGGCAGGATTCGAACCTGCGACCGTAGCGGTCTCGCGGTTCAAGACTGCAGCGCCTAGAACCGCACGGCCACTTCGGCCGGCTGGATACGACAGTAGCAGTTGTGACCATCAATTTGGTTTCTACATTGAAGCGCGAAAGAAACTGAGATGGGCATGTGTAATCAAATACAGTAATATGTAAACAGGCAGAATACGGCGGTGCGGTCGACAACGCATACATAAGACAAAAAGTGTCTGGCGCAGTTATTAGATCTGTAACTGCTGCTACATTGGTAGGTTATTAATAATTTAGTGACGCTGAACGTGGTTCTATAGTCGGCGCACGAGCCATGGAACATAGCTTCTCCGAGGTAGCAATGAAGTGGGGATCTTCCCGTACGACCATTTCACGAGTGTACCGTGAATATCAGGAAACCGGTAAAACATTAAATCTCCGACAGCGCAGCGGCAGGAAAAAGATCCTGTAAGAACGGGACCAACGACGACGGAAGATAATCGTTCAACGCGACAGAAGAGCAACCATTGCGCGTACTGCTGCAGATTTCAGTGCTGGGCTATCAACAAGTGTCAGCGTACGAACCATTCAACGAAACATTATTGATATATGCTTTCAGAGCCAAAGGCCCACTAGTGTACTCTTGATGACTGCACCACCCAAAGGTTTACCCCACGCCTGGGCCCTCCAACACCGACATTGGACTGTTGACGGCTGGAAACATGTTGCCTGATGGAACGACTCTCGTTTCAAATTGTATCAAGCGGATGGATATGCACTAGTATAGGGACAACCTCACGAATCCTTGGGCCCTGCATGTCAGCAGTGATTGTTAAAGTTGTTGGGTGCTCTGTAACGGTGTGGGGCTTGCGCAGTTGAAGTGATATAGGACCCCTGATGCGTCTAGATACGACTCTGACAGGTGACACGTAAAATTTGTAATTTTCCCGGCGAATGAACTGTTCGAAAAGATTTCAGGCTTGCAGTCGGTCATCGTAAACTTCATTGCACGACATTTCGGCTGGACAACTGCCAGCCATCGCCAGGTGAGCCGAACGAGGACTGACGAAGACGTTCTCCGCCCCAGCTTATACAGTGCGCTCATAGTACTGCCGCGCATGCGTTGCAGTCGCGGAGACAGAAGGGCCACACAGCCCAGCGGCAGCGCCTTCGCTGGTGGAAGTGCAATACTCAGCTGCCGTTGGTACTGTCGCAGACTGCACCTATCGAAGTTTTCTGGCGTCTTCGTCTCGAGCAAATTTCGGAGATGACGGGATTCCATGCGTTATTCAATTGGTAACCACTGTCACGGTTCGTTAGATTTCCCGAAATGCGTATTTCAACGAATTCTTTGATAATGGAGCCCCAAAAAGTTGTCTCTGTGGCCAAAATCAAAGTTTTGTCCTACTCCATTGAATGTCCGTTAGAAATACAATGTTCCGCAACTGCAGACTTACTGGGTTGCAGTAGGCGAGTGGAGCGTTGATGTTCTGTACAACGCTCTTCCACTGTACGCGTTGTATGTCCTATATAGGCCATACCACATTGTCACAGTATTTTGTAAATTCCTACCTTCCGCAGTAACAAATCATCCTTCATCGATTCCAGCAAATCCGAAATCTTAGAAGCCGGACGAAAAACCACTTTCACTTGAAAATTATTAAGAATCCTCGCTATCTTGAAGAAGATATTTCCAACGAAGGAAAAAAAGCTAGGGACCTGGCTGGCGCGTTCTCCTCTTTATCCACTTCCCGGTTCCTGGCTCTAGTTGAGAAGGCTCTGTTAATTTGCCGGGTCGAGTACTAATTGTCTCTGAACAACGTCCTCAAATGTGCAAGTTCCTTAGGCAAATTCTCTGCGTCCGACACCGTATGTGCTCTGTGAACAAGGGTTTTAAGTACACTCGTGGTCTGGGATGGGTGATGGCAACTTGAAGAATGCAAATACAAATCAGTGTGAGTGGGCTTACGATAGACAGAATGTCCCACCGTGCCGTCACCAGAACATCCAGGAATGGGAGGCAGCCATCTTTCTCAAGCTCCATAGTAAATCGAATATTCTCATGCATGGAGTTAAGATGATGAAAAAACTCCATTAACTTTTCTTCTCCGTTGGGCCACACTATGAAAGTGTCACCGACGTATCTACAAAAAAACAGTTGCTTTACAAACCGCTTAAAACAAGTGACACGTACGCAGCCACCCAGTCTGATCACCTGCATCCATGCGTGTCCATTTTGCATTCCAGCAGGACTATGCGACACCCTGCACGTCCAGAAGTGCTACGAATTGACTCCAGGAACACTCCTCTGAGTTTAAACGCCTCCGCTGGCTACCAAACTCCCCAGACATGAACATTCGTGCCGAGGACGGGCACGTCTTCCCGCTCGGGAAGCAGCGCGTTAGACTACGCGGCAACTGTATATGTTACTTTGTTGTTCAGAGATGAATCCTAATCCGTGGAGACCTGTCAGTACTACGGCTAGCTTGGCAGGTCGTCTGGTTGCCACTGTGAGCACTCGATGTGTAGCGGACGTGCGGCAGTGACAGCGCAGCGCAGCACATAAACAACGCAACGCCGGCGGCGTCCTCGTAGCCGCTGCCGCCGTGCCTCAGGCCGTACTGCCCCCAGGGGAGCGCTGGACGCCCGCGGGGCATTGAGACGAATGAAGCGCCGCCTCCAGGAGCGAGCCGGCCCGGGCCCACTGTCCGCCTCCAGTTTCGCGGGCGACGGCTGGACGGCTGGCGCGTGACGAGAATGGATGGTCACCGCTGACGGCGCCGGTCGATATCTGGCCCGGCTCTGCTTTACCTTACACCCAGTGCTCCCGTCTCTGCTGCTACCTACACGATTTCTGAACCTCAGCTGCCGGCCGGAGTGGCCGAGCGGTTAAAGGCGCTACAGTCTGGAACCGCACGACCGCTATGGTCGCAGGTTCGAATCCTGCCTCGGGCGTGGATGTGTGTGATGTCCTTAGGTTAGTTAGGTTTAAGTAGTTCTAAGTTCTAGGGGACTTATGACCACAGCAGTTGAGTCTCATAGTGCTCGGAGCCATTTGAACCATTTGAACCTCAACTGTCCACAAACGCGCTCTTCCTACTACAAACTAGTCACCTTCTTGATTTTGATGCGCAACTATTACTTTTGGAGTCTTCAGTCTTTCAACTACTTTACTGCTACTGTGCAGTACCATTTCCGGACCGCGTCCGTCAGTTACTGCTGCCCGCTATTGTGAACGGCAGCTCAAGTTTCGCAGTTTCCTGTGACGCGGGGCTGATCTTCCGCCTGGAGATAATGGAACATATACACTGAATCGCCAGAGGAATGCGTATTCAAATAGAAAGATATGTAAACAGGCAGAAGACGACGCTGCGGTCGGCAACAGCTATATAAGACAACAAGTGTCTGGCGCAGTTGTTAGATCAGTTACTGCTGCTACACTGGCAGGTTGTCAAGATTTAAGTGGGTTTGAACGTGGTGTTATAATCGGCGCATGGCCGATGGGACACAGCATTTCCGAGGTAGCAATGAAATAAGGAATTTCCGTACATACTAGTACGCCCTTCAAGAGTGTACCGTGAATATCAGGAATCCGGTAAAACATCAATCGCCGACATGGCTGCGGCCGGAGAAAGATCCTGCGAGAACGGAACCAACGACGACTGAAGAGAATCGTTCAGCGTGACAGAAGTTCAACCCTTCCTCAAATTGCTGCAGATTTCAACGCTGGGCCAGTCAGCTTGCGAACCATTCAAAGAAACATAATTGATAAGGCCTTTCGGGGCCGAAGGCTCACTCGTGTACTCCTGATGACTGCACGAGCCAAAGCCTTACCCCTCGCCTGGGCCCTCCAACACCGACATTGGACTGTTGGCTGGAAACATGTTGCCTGATCGGACGAGTCTCGGTTCAAATTGTATCGAGCGGATGGATATGTACGGGCATAGGGACAACCTCACGAATCCGTGGACCCTGCATGTCACCACGGTACTGTTCAAGCTGGTGGAGGCTCTGTAATGGTGTGGGGCGTGTGCAGTTGGACTCATATGGGACCCCTGAAACGCATCCTGTCTGATCCCCTGCATCCATTCATATCCATTGTGCATTCCGACGGACATTTTCAATTCCAGCAGCACAGTGCGATGCCCCGTACGTACAGAATTGCTACAGAGTAGCTCCAGGAACATTCTTCTGACCACCAAACTCCCCAGACATGAACATGTCTGGTATGTCTAGCAACGTGCTGTTCACAAGAGAAGATCGCCATCTCCTCGTAATTTTACGGGTTTATGGACACCCCTGCAGGATTCATGGTATCAGTTCCCTACAGCCCTACTTCAGACATCAGTCCAGTCCATACCACGTCGAGTTGTGGTACTTCTGCGTGCTCCCGGGGGCCCTACACGATTTTAGGCAGGTGTACCAGTTTGTTTGGCTCTTCAGTGGTCATACACACTCGGCAAGTCAGCGTACGGTGTTTGCTGGAAGGTATCAAATGGTTCAAATGGCTTTGAGCACTATGGGACTTAACATCTATGGTCATCAGTCCCCTAGAATTTAGAACTACTTAAAACTAACTAACCTAAGGACATCACACAACACCCAGTCATCACGAGGCAGAGAAAATCCCAGACCCCGCTGGGAATCGAACCCGGGACTGGAAGGTATCCTGTAGCACTAGTGGTCAATCCCTGTCTTGTTCCAGTCACCAATGGAGTCAAGGTGAAACGAGTCACTTCACACCTTCTTAGCAGAATGTACCTTGGCGGAAATTAAATCGTACTGCAGCCGGTCGCAAACTCCGATTTTCCAAATTATCTATATAGTGTCACACGAAAAGAACTGACCAGACTGAGCACTTGTAATGTCAATTAAAATTTTGAAGAGATGCTCTATCCACAGATATGTATCTGCCTTCTGTACGTCTTGTAGTTCTGGTGTAGTTGTCTGTTTAGTGCAGCCGGCCGTTGTGGCCGAACGGTTCTAGGCGCTACAGTCTAGAACCGCGCGACCGCTACGGTCGCAGGTTCGAATCCTGCCTCGGGCATGGATGTGTGTGATGTCCTTAGGTTAGTTATGTTTAAGTAGTTTTAAGTTCTAGGGCACTGATGACCTCAGAAGTTAAGTCCCATAGTGCTCAGAGCCATTTGAACCATTTGTTGAACGCACGGAGGTACTTACAAATAACTAGGTATATAAATAATTATTTCGGAGCCTTATTTTGCAGTTAATAAGCATAATTGATTCGTTATCTAATCAAATTACTTTTTCTGTTACAGATACGTAATTCTGTTAAGAGTTTGAATTAGGAATAATCTCAGAATTGTTTTTGTGTACATAAAATCTGTTTCCGAAATTTACATGATTATCTGCAATTTTAAAACCCTGTTTCATATTTCCCAACTATTCCGTATTAGCCTCGAAATCGACTTCTTTTAAAAGTTATGATAGGAGAAAGGGACCAATAAGCCGTTATGGAAAGCAAAAGAGATCAGGTTTGTAGGAACAGTAAATGGATACACTAGAGCGGACAGCTTTCGAAATTCGGAAATACACTAAAATGAATATGTAGAAAGAAAAATTGGAGTAACATTACCTCTCTGGACAAGAAGATGTAAGACAGTTGGGAGAAGACGTCAGCGAAGACCGAGGAAGCGATGGATACAGTAACAGGCAAAACAAGAAAAGGCCTAACGCTTGAAGTGAAAATGATGATGATGACATTGATTATGATGTTTCTTAAACTTTATTAATATAAACACAAATATTTATTTTTAAATAGCGTGTTTCGGAGCTATGAATGAGTTCAGTTTTGAAATACCACTACAAATAGAAATGGTATTCCTGCTTCATCTATAGGGTAAGTCAAAAAGGACTTTACAACTTTAGAATGTTGCAGAAATTTATTGAGATAATTTATAGGATCAATAGCTGCATCATTTTGTAGCAGAGGTTTACGTTTCACTTAAAAGTGTCAAGTGTCATTTTGGTTCGATGTGACTAGCATTTGTGATTCGGCAAACGTCCCATCGGTAATCAGTTTCTTCCCACACTCGTTGCAGCAAATCGGGCGTAACTAAAGCTACGGCAGCGTAAATTCGATTTTCAGGTCGCCTACATTGTTTGACCGGATAGGAACATACACACAATCTTTAATTAAACCCCAGAGATTGAAATCCACTGGTGTCGAGTCCGGGGAGACATTACCGAGGAAACCTCGGACTTCCATGAGGAAATGAGGTGGTGCACCGTCTTGCTGGTAGTAAACCTCCCCATATCGGTCATATTCATCGATCTGTGGAATTAAAAAGTTTTCAAGCACCTCCAGATACACAATACCGGCGACAGTTTTCTCCACGAAGGAGAAAGGGCCGTGCACTTCCAATTTGCTAACGGCACAAAACACGTTAACTTTGGGAGTTTCACGAACGTGTTCCAGAGTTGCATGTGGATTTCCGCAGCATCATATTCTGCGGCTGTGGGAGTCCACCATGCCACTGATGTGAAATGCTAACTTACCACTGAAGATCATTCTGTTCAGGAACGTCTCGTCGTCCTCTATCCGATGCAACATTTCCGCTGAGAATTCCCCACGAGCAACCTTATGTGCATCATTAATGTGCTGTTCCATTGTGAATCTATATGATTTCAAGCGTAAACGGCTAAGCAGTACTCGTCAAACGGGTTAGTTTTTGTGAACTGCGGGCAACACTCTCTCTAACCTGCTCGACATAATCATCAACACGGGGGCGACGTGATGATTCATCATGTCGCAGCAAAAAACCCATCTCAAAACAGTTCTTGTCCAAGAGTAACTTTTTGGCCTGCTTTGAGATCCTTGAGCCTATTCGGTGGGAACTTTATTCGGAAGAGTTGTTGCAGAGTTCGTTTCACGGAACCAAAACACACCGTTAGCGCCTTTCCGCACCACTGAAACTGGCCATTGGAACTGTGCACTACGCTGGCGCTGCTGGTGGCGGAATGGGGTACTGATGCACTATGTGAATTAGACACGAAATTGACTGCTACGAAATGATACATCTACCGATTCAGTAAGTTGCCTCAGTAAGTTTCTTTATCATTCGAAAGTTTAAATTCCTTTGTGACCCACCATGTATATTAAAGTATTAGACGTATTTTACTGTAATTTTTATTGTCATAAAAATCTTATGCATATGTGTCACGTTAAAGCAGGGGTGATAATGAAAAGTTATATCTGAGATGGGAGGAGGGTGGAGTGGGAGAGGTGGAAAGGAATTGTGTAAATCCCCTCCCACAAGTGAATCCTGCATCCGTGCCTGATATCTAATCTCACTACAGCCATAGAGACAAAAATACTGATGTAATCGTCAGAACACATCCTGTTAAGACAGAGAGAGAAAGGAGGGCAGAACACGAAGCGTGCAAAGTAACTTTCATGATTTGGCAACAGGAGAATTAATCCAAAGAAATATCAGGGAGGGAAGTGAGGATGGGCACAGCAGGAAGGTTAAAAGTTGGCGGCACGTCGGTGTCAGTGTCGCCGTGGCTGCGCTGCCGCCTCCTCGTCTCCTGCTCCCTGTCGGCTCGCCGCTGCGCTTCTTGAGGAGGCGGCGGTCCCCTTGAAACCGGCGGGTGTGAATATACATGAGGCATTCCGCAGCCGCGCCGGCGGTTTATACATTCGGCGCATGCACCACATCCAATTGAATTCCTCGTGTCGCCTCGCCTTATCCCCCTCCCCCGCCGCCGCCGCCGTTTGAAATGCATTCCGAACGGCGCCTCGCTCCGCCCGCCTCACGTCGCCGCTACCCCGCCACCGCCGCGAGTTCCTCCAGCGGTGCGGCAAGTGCTGCGGCTGCCTGGCCGATAGCAGCGGCACGGAGAGGGCGAGGAGCGATCCGTCGCTCCGCCCCGGGTGTAACTGGCGTCGCATTCCGGCGGTGCCCGGCTATTGGACGTCTGGCGTCGCGGCGGTCGCAGGCTTCGGCAGCGCACCGCACACACTCTCCCGCAGACACAGTGTCGCCGAGGCGAGAATTCTTCGGTTTCCATTCTTCGACAGCGGCAGGCAGAGTTCCCCCTACAGAGGCGCGACCGAGGATTCCCCGCGGGATCGTGACGGGAATTCGGCGTTCTTGTTTGTCGCCAGATTTCCTCGCCCCCCCCCCCCTTCCCCCTTAGCTCTTCCCTCATGCCTGTCCCAGAGGACTCCGTGTGTACGGGCCGTTCGCCACAGTGTTGGGACTGGCTGCGCTGAGCGGATGGCTGGGGAGGCAGCGACGAGACTGACAGTCCTCATCTTGTGACGTTGCTCAGTGAGGCGATCAGTCGCTGGATCCCTCACGGGAAGCCCGATTCCAAATCAGTTTTCTGCCAAGTATCAGTTTTCTTGAAGTATCTCAGATTATTGCTTGTTCTCAAATCTCATCAGTATGTTCTCTGGCATCAGAAGTATTTTCTTTCTTTTTTGCGTCCAGACGACACGTATTTCACCATAATATGAAAAGTAACCAGACACCTATTAGTAGATATCAATACGGATTGTGTCCAAGCTTCGCGTCTGTGACGACTTAAACTGTGCTGGGGACACTCCCAATGAGGTGTCTGAATGTCTGTGAACGAATGCCAGCCCATTTTTCCTGAAGGCCCGAAACCACAGAAAGTAGACATTGTGGACGCTGGGTTCTGTTGTTACTCATCCCTATGGCTATTATCAATTAAATTCGCCAGCAACCGTGTAATTGAGATGTTATTTCATTTAATTTTGACTACCAGTTTCGGTATTCCAGTGTGCCATCTTCAGGTTTCATATGTTGTTGTTGTTGTTGTGGTCTTCAGTCCACAGACTGATTTGATGCAGTTCTCCATGCTACTGTATACTGTGCAAGTTTCTTCATCTCCCAGTACCTACTGCAACCTCCATCCTTCTGAATCTGTTTAGTGTATTCATCTCTTGGTCTTCCTCTACGATTTTTACCCTCCACGATGCCCTCCAATACTATATTGGTGATCCCCTGATGCCTCAGAATATGCCCCACCAAACGCTCTCTTCTCCTAGTCAAGTTGTGCCACAAATTTCTCTTCTCTCCAATTCTATTCAATACCTCCTCATTAGTTATGTGATCTACCCATCTAATCTTCAGCATTCTTCTGTAGCACCACATTTCGAAAGCTTCTGTTCTCTTCTTGTCTAAACTATTTATCGTGCACGTTTCACTTCCGTACATGGCTACACTCCATACAAATACTTTCAGAAACGACTTCCTGACACTTAAATCTATACTCGACGTTAACAAATTTCTCTTCTTCAGAAACGCTTTCCTTGCAATTGTCAGTCTACATTTTATATCCTCTCTATTTCGACCATCATCAGTTATTTTGCTCCCCAAATAGCAAAACTCATTTACTACTTTAAGCATCTCATTTCCTAATCTAATTCCAGCACCATCACCTGATGTAATTCGACTACAAGGTTCGATATATATCTCTCAAAAATAAACGATATTATCACACTGTCCATATATCCCACGATGTCGTGAATTAAAAACCGTATCTCAAGTGATTCATTCTAAGGCTTTATTGCAATTCTTAATCGAAGTAAGTGAACCACATACTAGCTACAAAAAACTGTACGACAATATTGTTTATTTTTGAGAGATGCATATCGGGCCTGAAGATGGCACAGTGAAATGCCGAAACTGGTAGTCAAAATTAAATAAAATAACATCGCAATTCCGCGGCTGTTGGTAATTACTTGACCAGCTGATGTCACCTGTCCATGACGGATCAACAGAGACATCTCAAGGTTGCTCCATTAAATTGAGGTCGGGACACTGGATAGGTCCGTGCATTTCAGGAATGTTATCGTCCACAGGTCATTGTCTCCTAGACACTACTTTGCGACATGCTGTACTGTAATGCCGATAAACAATCGTCGTCTCCGAACTGTTCTTCTGTCGTATGCAGCACATAGTTCTGTAAACCGTGTTCATATCATTCTCCATTTAGTGTTTTTCTTAATCGAAGTAAGGAAACCACATACTAGCTACGAAAAGCACCCCTAATGTTAATGAGGTGGTCGATTCGGTTTAAATCCCATGTGTTTGGTTGCCAGAGCAGTACGATAAACTAATCTCGGTGCTCTTCCAACCACGCAATTACAATGCGAGCTGTGTGTCACGTTGCATTGTCCTGCTGGTAGATGCCACCGTGCGAAGGAGAAACAAACTGCGTGCAAGATCGGACACGGTTTCTCAGAATAGATGCATACTTGCGTTGATCCATTGTTCCTTCCAGAATTACGAAATCACTTAGGGAATTCCTATGCCTGCATCCTTCCGACGATTGTTGCAGGGTGTTTGCTTTCGGAAGTTTCATGCCGTACACGCCAACGGTCATGGAACGTAATACGTTATTCATATGAAAAGGCGACCAGTCGCCTCTTAGTTGATATCTAGTTTCGGTACTGGTGTGTAAATTCCAGTCTTCATCGCCGATGAACAGTAGTCAGCATCGGTGGATGAACGAGGCGCCTGCTGCATGGGCGCATACGTAGCAACGGTCGCTGAACGCTCGTTGCAGAGACATTGTTGGTAGCCCCGTAGTTCATCTGTGCTGTCAGTTGGTCAACTGTTGCACGTCTATTCGTTCGTACACATCTCCGTACCTCTGCAGCGGTTTCGGAAATAGCTCCACGTTTGGTCGTTTGGACGTCAGATAAATCGCTCCCGTTTCCGCATTACGACGACGACTGCACAATTTTCCGCGTCTTCTCAACAAGCTTCATATACATTCCACTGTTAATGCTACCATCTGCCGTCTGTGAATGGTTAGCACACGTTGACGTCGAACATAGGCAATGGTCACATTAATGTGACTGGACCGTGTAGGACTTTCAACATTCTCAGTATATGCAAACGATTTATTGGTAGGACTCTAAGACTGTTTTCTGGCGATACTGTTGTGTACAGGAAGCTATGGTCATTTGATTAGCCGGCCGCTGTGGCCGAGCGGTTCTTGGCGCTTCAGTCCGCAACCGCGCTGCTGATACGGTCGCAGGTTCGAATCCTGCCTCTGGCATGGTTGTGTGTGATGTCCTTAGGTTAGTTAGATTTAAGTGGTTCGAAGTTCTAGGGCACTGATGACCTCAGTCCCATAGTGCTTAGAGCTATTTGAACCATTTTTTTTTTCGTTTGACTAGCGCAATGAAAAGCGGAAAGACTTGGACAAAACTTACATTTGGTATAATGAATGGCAGCTCTCCTTAAATGTCTTTATAGATAAGACAGTGCCCGTACTTCCTGAGCTCGTCACATCGTGTAATTATTTTGGAGTAATACTAAGAAGCGATATGAAAGAGGGCGATTACGCAAAATCAGTATTACGAAGGCAACTGAAACGGATCTGTGAAGGTGCAACGCATTTGTAAAGGAAATCACATACAAGACACTAGTGTGACCAATTCTAGTGTATTTGCAGTGCTCCGAGTCCTTATCGATGCATGACGTCAAACATCGAATAATTCGCAGACGCGATGCTGAGATCGTAACAGGTCGGTGCAGCCAACAGAAAACTATAACATAAATTCTCTGAGAACTTAGATTCCTTGCAAGAAAGACGGCGTAATTCTCGCGAAAACCTGATGGTAAAATTTAGAGGCCCTGTATTCAAATAAGACTGATGTCAGCACAATATATTGATAAAAATGATATACTGAGCATGGAAATTAACTAACTGGTTGATTCTGTTTTGTTGTTTTCTTATTATTGTTACTGTAAAACGACACTATCATAAGTGCATTTCGCTATGCTCGCGTCCAAAAATATCGTTATTTAATGTATCCATACTATGTACCTATGAACCTTTTCCCGCACTCCACTACCCTTCCTTCCATTCTTTTTACAAATTCTGAAATTTAAATATTGGTTTAATACTTATTAAAATTATTAATTAATTTTCAAATGACATGACATTACTCTGAGACGAGACTCCATCCTAACTCTTCAATTTTTCTAAAATAACAAAATAAATTAGTGGCTACTTCACACCTTTCGGATGTTTACTCTTATATCCCAAAACGATTTGGCTGTATTCGATTGAAAAATATGTCTGAGAAGTATTTGAGGAACGGAACCGTGGCACACTGACGGCTGTCGTTTGGGGTCAAGATAGTACCTGCCTGTCAGAGACTTGCACCTGATGCAACGATGGAATGACACAAAATGCAAATGAAAGTTTGCATAATGCCATTTTGTCCAAGTTCCCGAAGAAAAAAAGAAGAAAACGTACTTCATGGACTTATGAAAGTTGTTTCTCAGTACAGTATGGGATGTTTGAAGGCTGAAGAAAGCAGAAGTCCCAGCACCCATTTGTCACCCTCCCAGGGGAAGATCAGCTTGTCTAGAGATCAGCGATGGATCAAGCAGTCCACAAGGAGCCGACTGGAAATAATTCAGGAAAAAGGCTACTTTACTCACGAAAACAGCACAAGAAAAAGCCTTACAGGAGCAGGGAGGGAAAACGCATGCTACTGATGAATTTTCATGGGCGTTTATCTTGTACCAGCATTTAGTTTTTAATAAAATTTTAAAATCCATTTTCTGTGAGTTTGTTTTTCTAAGTTCAGTGCAACTTTCTTATATTAAACATTAACCAATCTCTACGAAATTTTTGCAGGGAGTAGTCTTGAGGTATTTGCATACTTCTATGCATTAACATTATCGAAAATGTAGTTTGATATTTTATGACCATATTTATGCACCGATAACTAAAGAACGCTTTAGTTTGAAACTTGAAAAATTACTGAGAGTAAATTAGTAAGATGATCATAAAATGAATGGATAGGACTGCTGAACAGCGTCTTTTCAATGTACCTAGAATATCTGGACTGTGAAAATTGTGGGGTAAGAACTAAAAACTGGTTTTCAAAAATAGCTTTAAAATCATATTTAAAATTCAGAACTTATAAACCAGTAAATGTCTTCACGTCTAAGCTAGGGTACTGATACATCTTTACAAGGGAGGCATGATTTTAAAATTCTGTAGAAATAGGTAAAGTAGAAGACATGTTAAAGTTTTGGATGAGTATCCCCTTAATGAACGTACCTATAAAATGAGCCGAAGTAGCTTGTCCTTCGCGAATATACATGAATAGACAAAGATAGGCTTGCCCTACACCTATGGAACCTTGAATTCTACCTACTGTTGCGTTTGGTATCGTAGACAGTGTAACACCACCTTTACATCACAACACGCAGCATGTCACTTAAGATATTTTTCTTCTTTTCTAATCTTATGAAGTAACGTGTCAGATTTTATCGTTTCTATGATGGGTTAGGTCCCCAGTTTTCCTCTACTTACATCTGGAAAATCACCACTGGTTAATGTAAACCGGTTATGGCACTGTAGAATGCTGATGTGTTTCTGACGTATAAAATACAACAAAATAAAAAAGAAGCCACTATCGTATATCAGGCGTATGGATCGACGGTGTTAAGGTAGGAGAGGCTAAGACCAGTCTGTACAGAGGCATACAGGCAGCCGTTTGCCTTTTCTCTTAACCTAATGAAACAAGACACGAAGTCCATAATATTGGTATGAAGTCTCTCCAACATGCACTGAACATTGGCAGTGGAATATATAAACAGATGTGCCCTATCGATCGCAAGTATACGGACATCCATATGTAATGTGGAACTGACCACTAGAATTCACCATAGGCAGACCTATCAGTATGAGAGTAGGCAGAGAGTATTGTCTTGTCAGCACATCAGCAGTAGTGCCAGATCGAGTCTGTGAGGACAGCTACGTGACTTCGAACGTGGATCAGTCTTCGCATGTGATCTGACTAACAAAACCGTCAAGGGCATTTCAACCCTTCTAAACTGTGCCCTGTGACCTGTTGGTGGTGTGATTGTGAAATTGAAACGTGGAGGAACAACCACAGCTAAACCAAGACCAAGTGTCATCTACTGACGGACAGCGAACGTCGACCGCCATTTATGAGGAATTTCCATTGCTCAGTTGTGAACGCAAAATGCAACTACACTACTGGCCATTAAAATTGATACACAAAAAAGAAACGCAGATGATAACCGGGTATTCATTCGACAAATATATTATACTAGAACTGACATGTGATTACATTTTCTCGCAATTTGGGTGCATAGATCCTGAGAAATCAGTACCCCGAACAACCATCTCTGGCCGTAATAACGGCCTTGATACGCCTGGGCATTAAGTCAAACAGAGCTTGGATGGCGTGTACAGGTACAGCTGCCCATGCAGCTTCAACACGATTCCACAGTTCATCAAGAGTAGTGACTGGCGTATTGTGACGAGCCAATTGCTCGGCCACCATTGACCAGACGTTCTCAATTGGTGAGAGATCTGGAGAATGTGCTGGCCAGGACAGCAGTCCAACATTTTCTCTATCCAGAAAGCCCCGTAAGGACCTGCAACATGCGATCGTGCATTATCCTGCTGAAATGTAGGGTTTCATAGGGATCGAATGAAGGGAAGAGCCACGGGTCGTAACACATTTGAAATGTAACGTCCACTGTTCAAAGTGCCGTCAATGCGAACAAGAGGTGATCGAGACGTGTAACCAATGGCTCCACATACCATCACGCCGGGTGATACGCCATTATGGCGATGACGAATACACGCTTCCACTGTCCGTTCACCGCGATGTCGCCAAACACGGATGCGACCATCATGATGCTGTAAACAGAACCTGTATTCATCCGAAAGAATGACGTTTTGCCATTCGTGCATCCAGGTTCATCGTTGAATACACCATCGCAGGCGCTCCTGTCTGCGATGCAGCGTCAAGGGTAGCCGCAGCCATGTTCTCCGAGCTGATAGTCCATGCTGCTGCAAACGTCGTCGAACTGTTCGAGTAGATGGTTGTTGTCTTGCAAACGTCCCAATCTGTTGACTCAGGGATCGAGACGTCGCAGCACGATCCGTTACAGCCATGCGGATAAGATGCCTGTCATCACGACTGCTAGTGATACGAGGCCGTTGGGATCTAGCACGGCCTCCTGAACCCACCGATTCCATATTCTGCTAACAGTCATTGGATCTCGACGAACGCGAGCAGCAATGTCGCGATAAGATAAACCGCAATCGCGATAAGCTACAATCCGACCTTTATCAAAGTCGGTAACGTGATGGTACAAATTTCTCCTCCTTACACGAGGCATTACAATAACGTTTGACCAGGCAACGCCGGTCAACTGCCTTTTGTGAATGAGAAATCGGTTGGAAACTTTCCTCATGTCAGCACGTTGTAAGTGTCGCCACCGGCGCCAACCTTGTGTGAATGCTCTGAAAAGGTAGTCATTTGCATAGCACAGCATCTTCCTCCTGTCTGTTAAATTTCGCGTCTGAAGCACGTCATCTTCGTGGTGTAGCAATTTTAATGGCCAGTAGTGCAAATAGCAGGTAGTGACTCAAAACACCATCGTCGGTGACTTCGTAGCTTTATATTCGCCATTCTTGAAAATCTTGATGCTGACGCAACACCTACTACTCAGCCGCAGCGCTAGGACGGTGTGGGACTCGGCGCCGCCGCCGCCGCCCCCGCCGCCTACACCACCAGCGCAGGCGTATCCGCTGTGCACGGCGCCTGCGCGGTGCGGCGCGCCGCCGCACGTACTAGATTCGATATCGTAAATTCGACAGCTTCCTGCGGCGCGCTGTATCTTTAGCTTTTTATGCCAGCGGCGCAGACTCCCGTGTATAAAAATCCGCAGGATACGCGCCGCTACAAGGCCCGTTGCCAGCTAGGGACCGCGCCGCGAGCTACGCCGGACGCCGACAGTAAACAGCACCGCCGACCAAACCACCCTCCCCGGCCGACGCTGCCGTTTCTCTCCTTCCGCCCGGCTACAGCCGCTGGCGGATCTTACATCTGGGTCTTCAAATACTGTCCAGACGCACCACACTTATAAGTGTTCGTAAAAAGCAGCATTCTTCTTTTGCATCATCACCATCGTTATCATGTCCGTCTCTATTAAGTCGGAACGGAGATAAGTAATGTCAAGCATCCCACAAGGCTCGGTATTAGATCCTTTACTGTTTTTATCGTACATTGGTAAAGTGTCATCAGTTCTGCCTTAGTGTAAAAGCCACATGAATGCTGATGACGTCCAGTTGGCAGTGGAATACGTAAACAGATGTACCCTATCGATCACAAGTATAAGGGGGTTTCAGCGCTGACCAGTGTGCATTATCAAAATGGGCACCTGATACAAGATTTGTCAGGCATCCCACAGGGCTCGGTATTAGATCCTCTACTGTTTTTATCGTACATTGGTAAAGTGTCATCAGTTCTGCCTTAGAGTCCAGTTATAACTAAGTGCAAAACCAGTAATGCAGCTAGGTTTCAGCCCTGACCAGTGTGAATTATCAAAATGGGAACCTGATAGAAAGTTAAGGTGCAATTCATCCAAAACACAAGCGGTCCTAGTTGGTGATTAAAGGTTTATTAGAGTGAAATACCTAGAATCTCTACTGTCTTTAACCCGAAATGGGGCAAACGTCACTTTCTTTGCCCTCAGTAAAGAGTCTAGAAGTTACAATAGATGAAAACCTGAAATGGACTGAGCACTTAGCAGCATTCTACAAGAAGGCATCAGCCCCTCTCCATGCCCCACAAAATATAAAAAAAGAGATCCCCTTTTGATTTGAAAGCGAAAGTTGAAGAAATGCTAGGACTTCCAGTTGCTGTTTACGGCGATTTTATTCTGTGAATTCTATTCAGGAAATAATCTCGCGGCACTCCGAACTGGCTTTTTGATCATATTTCAACATCTCATGTTCAGCTACCTTGGCTACCTGCAGACAAGCGCAGAAATTTCCACACAACCTGCCTCCTCCACCGTCTTACCAAAAATCCCTCGTCCTTAACATTCTTGTCTGAACAACACACCAAAAACAATAGTTGCCAGCAAAACAAAATCGTTTATGACCCATTCAGTCTATCACGCGCTTCCTCGAAGTGCTTTGCAGCAGCCGGAATTCGCTTCTGGACTGATCTCCCTCATTATATCGCAGAACTGAGTGACAGCTGCAGCCTGAAGAGACAGTTAATGACGTACCTACTAAACCAACAAAAATGTCTGTCTCTGTTCCCGTCCGCACTCGTTACTCCGTTACAACTATTTACCTCCTTTCCAGACAGATCTGCCTCATTTCCCAAAGCAAATATGACAGTTACAAAAGGAAAAATTAGAAGTATTCGAAAGTCCTATGTAAACGAACAGAATAAAATTCTAAAGTCTCGCGAGACTGGTGCGCCTGTAGTTGATACTTGCAAGTCAGTTGGTTATTGGGTGGCCGTAGCAGACAGTATGTCGTCGTCTAGAGTAATTTATTTTTTAAGTGTACTTCTCGCCCCAATTCTACTAGCGCGAAGTACATTTTCAAAACATATGCGTTTTCGTTTTCTTGTATTTAACTCTTGCATCATCTCTAATGCCATAACCTGCACCGTATCATTTACACCCTCACGAATCAACTCACCTGACTCTATATTGTAGACTATGCAATTACGCAGCATATGTGGCGTCGTGTGTGATCGGTACCTCACGGTGCCATTGCAGCATGCCATGAGCAGAGGCATTACTTTAATAGCACGGGTAAAGCAGGCATTTAAATGTGATTATATTGAGGGTAGTGGATGGAGAGTCACCTGGGTGGAAGCCGTCCCTCTTTAACCGCCATATTTTATTTTTCGAAGCAATTTATGTTCCTGGTCGTTTGAAACAACTGTTTCTGGGAAACCGCTGAGGAAAGAGCAGATGTCGATATGATGCTTGCCCCTTCACTCTGGCCCATACCTTAATATCCTAACTCCTTCCATACAGAACATTTTTTTTAAGAAAATAGTCACTTAAGTTGAATTCTGTAAATATTTTGGCATATTAGACGAGGGCAAAAATAGAAAAAAATTCTGTCACTAAAATTTTAATGGAAAAACTACTAGCACGATCGTGTGAATCAAGCTTTATTTCACCTTGTCTTCTGACTTATTGCCACACATTTCATATTATGAGGAAATGTACTTGTTTATTCGAAGTAACACTTCGTGGTGACAAAATGTCATCTGCTGTAGGCCAGTTAACGTGCCCATCGCATCACTTGCCCAAACACGATACTGAACGAGGTGTGTATATTTATATCTTTTTTGAGGTACTTAAATCATCTTCTGATAGTGACTCACCCTTTCCTGCACTCCTCTTTTCGTCCGGACAAGACAAAATAGCCAGTGGCCGGGACATCCTAAATTTCAAAAGTTTCATAATGTTCTTTTTCGCTGTCTGGTTTTCCCGGTAGTGCTCCCTGCGCTGAAATAAGCAGTTGACAATTGAAGACTCTGCTAAGAGCAGTAATCAGAGTCTACTTTCTGGTTTTGACCTTAAAGCTGCTCAGTGAAATTTCATCTCCAGAGCAGCAGTGGGCTAGCGTTTTCTGTAACACAATGAGAAGTTCTGGGCGCTTCAAAATCTTCTTCGGCTCTAAAATCATACATGAGTCGTCTACTGGTGACTATATGAAGGGGAAAGCAGAAATTTATCATCTGAGGAAATGCCACTCACCCCAGAAGTGACTAACGGAGCACGAATCTAATTTTCTGCTGATCCTGCATATAAAAAAACTGATATGCATCAAATCTTTCCCAAAAATTGTTCAAATGGCTCTAAGTACTATGCGACTTAACATCTGAGGTCATCAGTCCCCTAGACGTAGAACTACTTAAACCTAACTAACCTGACATCACACACATCCATGCCGGAGGCAGGATTCGAACCTGCGACCGTAGCAGCAGCGCAGTTCCAGCCTGAAGCGCCTAGAACCGCTCGGCCACAGCGGAAACCTTTCCCTACAAACTTGAACAAAAAGTAGTGATAGAGCGAGCAAATAACACATTCCATTCAAGGCTGAAGTTATGCTATAAACATCTAATCCGCACAATCGTTCTAGTACAGATTTAACGAAAAATTAATATACGTAGGTATTACTGACAACAATCGACAGTGTAACATTGTATAATTTTTACGAACGCTCATGCCCAGCAATTCACTGAAACAACTAAATTACGAGCTGTTGACCTGGCTAAGATTTGCATTAACTAAAGCCAATTGCTTGCGGGCCAATGTGCCCTGCGGTTCTAGGAGCTACAGCCCAGAAACGCGCTGCTGCTACGGTCGCAGGTTCGAATCCTGCCTCGGGCATGGATGTATGTGATATCCATGGGTTAGTTATGTTTAAGTAGTTCTAAGTCTAGCGGACTGATGACCTCAGATGTTAAGTTCTACAGTGCTTCGAGCCATTTCAGCCAATTACTTGTTCCGACTTCTATTGGCACCAAGTCAAGACGAACGACAAAAGTACAGTGGCTGACATGAAAAGTGAAGCACCCAGAAGAAATAGTGAATGTCGTTGAAACGTTGTGCACGTTGGCCAGAAAGTAATGCATCGTATTCTTTATCTCAGCCGAAAAGAATGCCTCGAATGCGAAACGTTACATATGTATTATTTGAAGTCTGCTGAATGAGCGCGCCAATTGTCTGTCACTTCTGACAGATGGCACAGCTGCAGGACAATTTCAAAATGGTGTCGAAAGGTAATGACGCTACAAGCAACGTGTTTCATAGAATTTCTCACTGAGGAGAAAGAAACTGTGGGGGATATTCACAAGTGCTAGTCCAAAGTCTGTGGAGAATCTGCTGTCGACAGAAGTACAGTTAATAACTGGGCACGGAGGGTGAGAAGGTGGTTCGGGGGAGCTCCACGATCTGCAGCGGGGAGGCCATCCACGGCTGTCACACCCGACACACCTTACCTAGCCCTCTCTTGGACCATTAAAGGATGAGATTCGTGGAGGATATTTTGACGACGATGAGGAGGAATTTTGGATCACGTATTATGTTCGAATATAATGACTTTTCTCGAGACTAGAAATCTACTCTGTAGGAATCAGCATGGGTTTAAAAAAAAGACGATCGTATGAAACCCAGCTCGCGCTATTCGTCCACGAGACTCAGAGGGCCAGAGACATGGACTCACAGGTAGATGCTGTGTTTCTTCCACAAGGCGTTCATACAGTTCCCCACAGTCGTTTAATGAACAAAGTAAGAGCATATGGACTATCAGACCAATTGTGTGATTGGATTGTGGAGTTCCTAGATAACAGAACGCAGAACTTCCGAAGTAAGAGTGACTTCAGGTGTGCCGCAGGGGAGTGTCGTAGGACCGTTGCTATTCACAATATACATAAATGACCTGGTGGATGACATCGGAAGTTCACTGAGGCTTTTTGCAGATGATGCTGTGGTGTATCGAGAGGTTGTAACACTGGAAAATTGTACTGAAATGCAGGAGGATCTGCAGCGAATTGACGCATGGTGCATGGAATGCCCATTGAATCTCAATGTAGACAAGTGTAATACGTTGCGAATACATAGAAAGAAATATCCCTTATCATTTAGCTACAATATAGCAGGTCAGCAACTGGAAGCAGTTAATTCCATAAATTATCTGGGAGTACGCATTAGGAGTGATTTAAAATGGAATGATCATATAAAGTTGGTCGTCGGTAAAGCAGATGCCAGACTGAGATTCATTGGAAGAGTCCTAAGGAAATGCAATCCGAAAACAAAGGAAGTAGGTTACAGTACGCTTGTTCGCCCACTGGTTGAATACTGCTCAGCAGTGTGGGATCCGTACCAGATAGGGTTGATGGAAGAGATAGAGAAGATCCAACGGAGAGCAGCACGCTTCGTTACAGGATCATTTAGTAATCGCGAAAGCGTTACGGAGATGATTGATAAACTCCAGTGGAAGACTCTGCAGGAGAGACGCTCAGTAGCTCGGTACGGGCTTTTGTTGAAGTTTCGAGAACATACCTTCAATGGTTCAAATGGCTCTGAGCACTACGGTACTTAACTTCTGAGGTCATCAGTCCCCTAGAACTCAGAACTACTTAAACCTAACTAACCTAAGGACATCACACACATCCATGCCCGAGGCAGTATTTGAACCTGCGACCCTAGCGGTCACGCGGTTCCAGACTGAAGAGCGTAGAGCCGCATGGCCACACCGGCCGGCGAATATACCTTCACCGAGGAGTCAAGCAGTATATTGCTCCCTCCTACGTATATCTCGCGAAGACACCATGAGGATAAAATCAGAGAGATTAGAGCCCACACAGAGGCATACCGACAATCCTTCTTTCCACGAACAATACGAGACTGGAATAGAAGGGAGATCCGATAGAGGTACTGAAGGTACCCTCCGCCACACACCGTTAAGTGGCTTGCGGAGTATGGATGTATATGTAGGTGTAGAGGTGATTCACACAGTGAATCACTGGCTCCACCACCAGGACACGAATTGCTACCGATAGGGCATACACGCCCTTTCGCGCCTTAGGATGGAGATTACGTGGCAAAATAGGGTGTGTAGATAATGCACCATTCTTTCGTGTGTGTAATTCTCATTATGTTCAGTAAAGAACTGTTGAAGAAAAAAAATGCGGTGCGTTACTTTCTGGGTAACTTTCGTACATCAGTGTTGTTTGTGTTTGATTGAGGCCTGGGAGGGTATAGAAGCAGTGTACGTAGCGCGGAACCTGCACAATCAATGCTGGATGGTTGGAAGAAGGCAAGAGACTCATTCCGACAGAAAAGGTAAGAACTGAATCCACACGATAGTGTGGATCATTGTGGAAAAGGCTAACGTGTCTCCGATGTCGCCTGAATCGCCGTGTGGACGGACGCCAGCTGTGACAGTCAATGTCGGTGCACAGACTGGACTGGCAAACTGTTCCCTGCGCGAGTACGAAGTGTGTTTACGTAGACAAGAGCGCAAGCTCGCCTCGCAACGTAGAGCGTCCTAGATGAGCGCGCAGTCCAACACACGAACTCTGTGGAGAGTATCCTCGCTCAAGCGGCTGCGCGTCTGCCATCCGTGCAATCCTGCGACTCAGCCAGGAATTTAGGACTGCAAATATTCCTCACCAGAGTGCGCCCCCGTTCATCCTTTTTCTTTCCTTTTTTTCCCCTCCTCCTCCTCCTCCTCCTCCTTCTCCTAGTTTCAACTTTCGCGTCAGATAACGGGAGCGACCGACTGCGGGCGCAGGAAATGAGGACGTTTGGAGTGGTGTGGACGAAGGGGGGGGGGGGGGGAGGTAGCGGCGGGACGCCCAAAGAGCCGGCCTGACATTCCGGGGTATTCTTCACCGCTGCAGGACTCAAACAATGCACACTCGCGGCCAAACTTCTCCCTGCGAACGCGGCCGCTGGCCCGATACATATTTTAATGAAATTCTTGTACCAACAGTTTGTTACGGTAACATTTCCGCGCTTCCGTGTAAAAGGATTCGGAAGAAACCCCTTGCCTTTTTATTTTTCTCTCTTTACTTGGCCGCCGAAATACTTTCGAAGGCGAAGAGCGCGCCTCCGGAATCGGCCGCGGAAACGGTATTCCAGAGAACTTCCGCACAAGTTTTAACAAAGCTCCTGCCTTCTCTGAGCATGCCCTCTCCCTCACCGAAGTGGTTGGAAGTAAACCCTAACGCAGCGCTGTTTCTGAAACGCACGTCTTAAGCGAAGAAGAGCAGAGACAAAAGGGGAGCATTATTAAAAAAATCCTCCGCGGCCCTTTCAGCGATATAATTTTTTCCCAGTTTTAGACTCGCCGCCTCCTCTCGGGCCAACCACTACTTGCTGGAACAGAAGCAACCACTTGGTGGTGATTAAAGAAAGGCAGACAACTCGAAGTAAAAGTCGTGTGGTATAAAAATGATGTCTAAAATCGGAAATATTACTTGTGGGTTGCCCTTCGTTGCAGGGAATCATCTGAATCCGCCAATTAGCGCTAGCTGAGATCACAATGTAGTATTTCACATAATGTGCAATCCGACCAATCTGATCAAAAATGCCTAGACACATTCTTTGCCTTTATGATGGATTGAGCTCTGTTGGAAACACTTTGAATGATGTGATGTTGTCTGTGGAGGAATGACAGCCCATTCTTCCTCAATAGCAGAAATCAGAAGAGGTAGTGATGTTGCGTGCTTGGCCAAGCCGACATTCTAACTCAACCCAAAGGAGTTCCATTGGGTTCAGGTCCAAACTCTGGGCACGCCTGCCCATTTCAAGAATGTTATTGTCCTATTGTCCACATATTTATGTTCAAATGTGTGTGAAATCTTATGGGACTTAACTGCTAAGGTCATCAGTCCCTAAGCTTACACACTACTTAACCTGAATTATCCTAAGGACAAACACACACGCCCATGCCCGAGGGAGGACTCGAACTTCCGCCGGGACCAGCCGCACAGTCCATGACTGCAGCGCCCTAGACCGCTCGGCTAATCCCGCGAAGCTCCACAGATTTATGCCTCACAGAAGCTGCTTTATTCCACTATGGGTTGTCATGCTGATACAATCAGTCAATGTTGTAAAATGTGTTCATATCCTTCCACAGTTTCTTCAGCACTGTAAGGCGACCACATCCTAACCACGAAAGAGACCCCCACTCCGTCAAACCAGCTCCTCCGTACTTCGCTGTCTGCCGGTGATTCGGCTAATCCAAAACCTTCCACAAGTTATAACGTGATTCATCACTCCAATATCACTCCTTTCCAATGACGCCGCTCTTTACAAATCCTCAAACATCACTTAGGAGTGACTAGAGAAATTTGTAGTTTATGAGGAGCTGCTCGAGCATTGTGCCTCAGTTTCTTTTTAACACCCTACATACAGTCAACGTGCTAGCTAGACTGCTGGAACCACTTGGAACTGACGATTGATTATTTCCACTGACTTCATACGATTGTTTAGAACCGCTGTCCACAGTGCTCGGCGGTCACTATCCGTCAGTAATGACGTCTGACTGGGTTCAGCTGTGGTCGCTTCTTCACGTTTCCACTTCATTACCACATCCCCAACAGTCGATTTCGGCAGCTTTAGACGGATGAAATATCCCTGATGGATCTGTTAGCCAGGTGACATGCAGTTCCTAGCCCACTTTCGAAGTCACTGTGTTTTTCTCTCCAACCCATTTTGATACGATACTGTATATTTCGTACCACTGTAACTACACATCTTCATTTAGAATGAGATTTATTTTGAGACTTGTTGCCAAAACTAATTTTTTATGTAATTAATTTAACTTTCCTTTCTTGACGACCAATAATGAAGTAACGGTAGAACGGTAATATTTTAAGCTGCATCCTTCGTGGATGGACTACACTTACTGAGGATTCTTCCAATAAATCTCATCTGAGCATCTGGCGTACTTGCACTTAGCTTTCTGTGGTCGCTCCATTTTAAATCACTACGTATACATACTACTGGGACATTTTCTGTGTGACTGATTCCAATGATTGTTCTGCAATTGTACTGTCATACAATAATGGGTCTTTCAGCCTACTTTTACATATTTGAGGGTAAAGTGCAATCCCCACAGCAAGCGTCGAAACTATACAGGTGTTGCTGCATTTCGCTACAGTTTACTAGTGTTGCGACTTTTCCGTATAAATTGGAAATTTGTGGTAAGTTCCTGTGGGACCAAAAGTGCTGAGGACATCCGTCCCTCGGCTTACACGCTACTTAATCTAACTTACGCCAAGGACAACACACACACCCATACCCGAGGGAGGATTCGAATTTCCGATGGAGGGAGCCCTGCGAACCGTGGCAAGGCGTCCGAGACCGCTCGGCTACCCAGCGCAACTCTTTTTGTATAGGGTTGGGTTGGGTTGTTTGGGGAAGGAGACCAGACAGCGAGGTCATCGGTCTCATCGGATTAGGGAAGGATGGGGAAGGAAGTCGGCCGTGCCTTTTGAAAGGAACCATCCCGGTATTTGCCTGGAGCGATTTAGGGAAATCACGGAAAACCTAAATCAGGATGGTCGGACGTGGGATAGAACCGTCGTCCTCCCGAATGCGAGTCCAGTGTCTAACCACTGCACCACCTCGCTCGGTTTTTTTTTTTTTTTTTTTGTATACAACTGCATCTTCGTGAAGATGCTCCATGGAGCCTACTGGGCCATGTCACAGTGCAGAGGAATATCTCTTTAATACATAAAACATTGTCCTATTTGCCAGGTATATCACCAGTGTCAATTACATATTTATCAGCTTCCATATGACCATGCCACCCAAAGTTTTTTCGCTATGGAACGTGTCAGGACATAGTTTACAGCATGCTGATTAGAACATTTATAAACAAAAGAATTAAAGAATTAATATCATAGGAAATTATCGTGAGAAAGTATGTGAATAAATAGCATATTGTACAGGAAAGGTCTCGGCTACCGTGAAGGTCTCCTGTACACAAGGAATGAGCTACAAGGAAACCTTTCAACTTGGCGTACAATAAGGCAGTGCCTATGTTTTACAGTGTTTGTATAGTTCGATGTAATGTAGCTTCGGACATGCATGCACGCATGTCCGCAGCAGTAGACACTGCTGACAATTGATAGCCGTATTAAATTATGAAATGATTTAGCAAAGTGCAGATACGGTCGTACAATGACTATAAGATTTACTAGCAACATATGAAAATTTGTACCGGACCGGGACACGAGCCTGGATTTCCTACTTGTCGCGAGCGGTCACATAAACGGCTTCGGCTATCCGTGCACGCTCCTCGGACCAATCCAAACCTCCTCCATATGCCGCACTGTCCACAACACTTCTGATCGCACATCATGTGATCCCCGCAACAGGGACAGGCCAATGATATCATCGTCACTTTTAGCCTGTCTAAACTTATTTTATCTTACAAAAGTGTTGCATCCACACAATCAAACTGCGGCGCGGCACGTTACCTTTTTACCGCCCTGCCAGTGTCCAGCAATGTTCAATTGTCTAGCTAAAAGCTGTAGTAGAAAATACTAGACCACAAATGTCTATTGCAGGTCGCAACATACATAGAATTGTCCGGTAAACGGGATGTGGCTAGCTACTGAAATAAAAGTTTTAACTTGGCAATGTATATTTTCAGGTGTATTTTTACGATAAAGATCACAGTCAATACTGCCAAGTCCGTACTAAGTGGCAACACAATGTAAAGTTCACACGCACACCACAATCACACATGTAGCCAGTTTATGGTATTTACACCCGTTACCGAAGTTAATAGAGTTCACCGGATCGTTTCGTTATAAAAATGCTCGCTCAAATGTTGTGCACTCTGCTCTACACGTAATACCTGTTCCACTTTTAGATCGCACAACACGCCACGCGGTTTTAACTAACAGTCAAAAGCAATAATTTTGATATTCCGTCCGAAATTCCACACGACTTCCACTGCACCGTTCACTTTGTGCTACTTCGCGAACACGTAATTAGCATTTTTCCGCGATTTTACAGTACCTTGGTCGGAGCTGCTTTCAATGAGATGTTACTAGTTCGAACCCTTAGCCCTGACCCCCATAGATCACACCGAAGGCTTTGTTCCCAGCATAGATTGGCGCGAGCCTGCATTATTCTGATTGGCTGATATCTCAAACAATCAGGTTGCAGTATTATACCGCGCTAACCCGCGCTTTACTTCAATGACTAAGCATAGTAAAACATTTCTTTCTGTGGCAATTGCTAAATAAATAAATTTAGAAAAGTATCAAATATAAAATTACTCCTTCCGAAATTATCGATTAATTTGTGTTCTACTCACGATTTATTAGTACCATAAACTGACTGCACATTTAATTATAGTAAATGCCCTGTATAGTTTAATTGGTACTTCGTGAATAAACAAAACAATTTTCATTAACGTTTGTTCTTCTTCACTCATACAACACTAACACTGCTAATTACTACACATATAAAAAAATTATAATGATGCAAATACATTAAATATTAATCAAACATAACCTTACAACATTGGTTGACTTCGACTTCTAGCACTGTCCGTCAATTGCTGACCTCCGCCGCCTACTAGTTCAACTACGTGCAGCTCTGTAACTCAGGTCCATGTCAGCTGGTGACATCTGTCGATGACTTATGCCTATAACGATATCGTCCTAACAAGTGACAGGATGGATGCGAAGGCGCTACGCCTCAAAACGTTATTGTTAAATTAAGGAAAATATCTACACTCCTCAACCAATCGTTTACGCCTATTAGTGCCTCACACCCAAAATAATAGATGGCTCGTTTGGTGGACATTCCTTTCCTGAAGCCAAGCTGCGAGTTTGGCAACAAATTTAATGTACTGAGATGTGCCCCTACTGACAAACACTGTATGTAAACCCCGCTTGTTTACCGCGCTATAGAAATGTACCACTACTTTGCGTGCTCGCTGTTGGCGGCGTCCTAACTCCCTCGATGTTTGGCGCTGGCCAGACAGAATTAACAGCGGGTTCCGAAGTCCACGCAGTGGAGTGCAGCACGCCTCGGCGCAGCAGCTAACTAAGGACTGAAAATAAGCGAAAACAGCCCGGCGCGCACCGACTATAGGACAAACTCGGTGACCGCTCTCCGAACGCCGCGCCGCGGCGTGCCCTTGTCCGCTGCAGGATTAAATTACCGAACTTGTGAAAGCGGCGCGGCGCAGCGCAGCGCGATCCAGACAACTATTCCAATTAAACATTTGTCGCTGCAAACAAGTAAGGAGCAGCGACACTCGAGACGGCTGCCGGGGTACGACCGGGCCGTGATTAAAATCGTAAGGGGGGGGGGGGGCGGTGGGAGAGGGGGGGATAGCCCCCCCACTCACCATCATCAGGCACTTGAGGCGGAAACTTTTGTTTGTTGCCTTCTGGGATTTCCTGCTAGCGAGGACGTAGACAACGAAAAGAGTCAGCTAGCAACTATTCGGCCAAGAAATCTAGAATTTCTCGCTTAAAGTATATTTCATTGAAAAGTTGCGGGAGAAAGTACGTGTAGGCTATTCTTGTTACAAAAGAAAATTTTGCCACATCAATTTATATTTTTACGTGCATCAACCCGCGTTGATTGGCTTGATGGCTGATCATCTATAGGAAACATTCCAGCCAGCTAAGGAGCACGTTCACACGCTGACCACACCTGACGCAAACAATAAACCCGACACGTTTCTTGAATTTACACGCAGAACCACTAAATCATAGGAATTAGAAGTTTTTCTGGCAATGCATTCTTATGGAAGTAAGTTTTAACTTTCGTTACTTAATCTGATACTAAAATAGACAAATAACGTGGATGATATTAACTATACAGGGCGATTCAGCTGCCCCTAACGATGTCGTTTTATGCAACCCGCAATGCTATATTAGCGGTCCTTGAAAAACTACTCGGGATATTTTCATATTCCCTCGCTCGCTCGATACGCGCTGACTGTTAGTCCTACAGGGAAAATTAGCAGGACCGTTTCGTAAGAAATGTATTGTGGTAGAGATTTGTGTAGGTATACGTTTCGCTTCAGGTGAAGCTTTTTGAGTTATTCAAGTGATCTTCAAACGCACCTCGACTGCTATATTCATCCCTCACCAGGCAGGATTTCTATAATGGCACACTCTCCTACCACTGTAAAAAAAATTAGCAACTGCCCGAATTGTTTTCCACATTCGACGAATTTTGGTTTTAATTGACTGGCCTTATTACGCCTCTGGCATAGGCAAACACTTACAAATTGTTAAATTGATATTTGTATAACAATTTTCTGAATTTTAACAGCATAAAATCAACAATTCCCTCACTTTAATCTGACTACGAAACTACTGTTCTTCTAAGGGCTTAAGTTAGGATCTAATTCGCGTTATTAATTTCAGCGTAACGTTTACAAAAGCCGTTTTTCTTTAGTTGCCTTCACGGGCATGTTTAAATTAACAATGTTAACGAAACAGCCGATGATTTTGGTGGTGTAACAGACCAATCAATAGAGACCAAAAAGTCGAATATCGGCAATAATTCGAGTAGTCGGAAATTTCTGTACAGTGATATGAGGGAGTGCCACGAACAATGTATTGGAAGTCGTGACTGGTGAGGGATGAGTGTGGGGGCGGAGGTGCGTTTGAAGGTCACGTTAGTATGTTTTTATTGAATAATTGGAAAACCGTGGCCCTCAGCGAAAACGAATCCCAGTACAAAATTTAACTATATTAAATTTCTTACAAAAAGGTAGTGTACATCTTTTTTGCAGGACTAACAGTTTGCGCGTAGCGAGAGAGGGAATATGAAAGACGTCGGTAGGGGCAGTGGGATCTCCCTATACATGGTTACTTCATTGATCATGATGATGTGCAATAAGAGCCATTCACTTCAGGGGAGTAACACTTGGGTTTGGATATGGAGAGGGTTGGTGGTATATATCGGACCACTAGAACACCTTTTGCCCCAATGGTGTCCTTCATGAGTTTTTCAGGAGATATAAGTAGGAGGAACGAATATCCATTTAATGGTTGATACTTCGATTACCATCTCCTAAGGTTATTTATATTTATACTTGCTATTTAAATATAAATAACATTAAATAAGAAGATGATACTATAGCGATGGCGGAAAGTGAAAAAGAGTTAAAAGATCCTCTCACTAAATGCGAAAGCAGAAGGCGCAAAGCTGGTCTATGCTGAATGTCAAAAAAACTAAAACTGTAACTGTACCTATCATTTCAGGGTACATAGGGGGTGAAACAATGTTCAGTTATCTCGACTCCAAGATTCCTGCTGATGGTGACCGCAGCACGAAATCAAGAGATGCTTGTTACTTGGCAGAAAGGCAATGTTCTACTTCGACAATGTTTTAAGGAGCAGAGACATAACTTTAACAACGAAGATCCGTATAGGAAGGGCTATGGTCTTTCCCGTAGTGATGTACGGACGTGAGAACTGGACAATAAGAAAAGCTGTCCGGTGAAGAACAGACATTTTTGAAGTGTGGTGTTGAAGAAAACTTCTTAAGAGTTCCATGGACAGCAAAGAGAACGAACGTGTCAGTACTACAGCAAATAAAACCAGCTTGCTGTTTGGAAAGTCCGATACTGAAGAAACAACTGACCCAATTTGGGCGCATTATGAGGAAACGTGATTCGCTGGAGAAGACATTAACGTATTGCCTCTGAATCCGCTTACAAAAACCGATTTTTTGATTATCAACTTAAGTCGATGTTTAGACCTTTTTGAACAACATGGTGGTTAAAATAACTGGATTGGACATCAGGAAGTCGTTTAAAAAAGAAATTAAAAATCTCTCGGTGTGCTTCCACACCCTTGTTTCCGCTGCTTTTACACGTCGGTGATGTCACTAGATTCCTGTTCGAGAAACATACACTATACAACTGTTTTACAAGCTGTCAGCCCTGTTAGAAGATGTGCTTTGCGATCCTCTTAAGTTTCCCTACCAGATATTTGGTTTCTGAGTATTATTTTCCTTTCTGTCGCTTGAGTTGCTGCTGTTTGGTCATTCTTGAAAGTTATAAAGCCCGTAATTTGTTTTAATGTGGGGCAGTTGGCAGGTGTGAAATTCTAGAGCTGCTAGGAATATATTCTGGGTTTAATATGGTAGAGTCACTGGTGGCAACTGATTGCATGAGGGCGGCCATAGCTGAAACGTGCGTGCTTGAGGCAACTGAAGACGCCGGAATAACCAGGGGAAACAAGAAAAGGAAGACAGTAGATGAAGGACGTGTAAACCAAGAATATTATGCTACTGGAATGTATTGGAAACCACAACGGTGTCGCCAATGATTAACTATACCTTTGAATCGAATTTACCGAGAATTAAATTTTTTGATATGTTTATTTTATGCACATTTAGTCTGAAATGTTTTGGGATGTTGTAAGGCACTGTTTGGACGAAATTAAACAACAGACACTAACATACTATCAACAGGAAGGAAAATACTTACTGGTAATTTATAAAAAAGTAACCTTCATTTTGATTGGGCTGCAACACTCTTAACTGGAATGCGATTTTTCTTGTCTCCTGATGTTGTAGTAAGTTCAATGTTTTCTATATTTTTGTACACTTTTGTGCGACGACGACGTCGATATCTCCTGTACGGCAATTTCAAACATATGGTAGGTACGATAGGCAATTACATCTCTATCATTAAAACTTTCAAGTCCAGGTACACTCGAAACTCCACTACCACCTCTCACTATGGCAACAGTGAACCATCCATTTCCATGTGAGAAAGTGTCGTTTATGTCCAAGCTGAAATTAAGAGAACATCCAAGAAATACACAAGGTCCATCGACGTCGTCGTCGCACAACAATTTACAAAAGTATAGAAAACATTGAACTCACTACAACATCTGGGGACAAGAAGAATCGCATTCCAGTGAAGAGTGTTGCAGCCCATGCTCTCGTCGATGGACCTTGTGTATTTCTGGGATGTTCTCTTAATTTCAGCTTGGATATAAACGACACTTTCTCACATGGAAATGGATGGTTCACTGTTACCATAGTGAGAGGTGGTAGTGGAGTTTCGAGTGTACCTGGACTTGAAAGTTTTAATGATAGAGATGTAATTGCCTATCGTACCTACCATATGTTTGAAATTGCCAATAAAGACTTCGGTAAATCTGCTTATGATTCTACTTCTCCACTTCTATACACGTAACAAAAGAAAACCTTGTTGCTGAAATGACATGAGTGTGCCTATCTTTTAGATAGACATGTTGTTTATGTGTACTTAAAGTTTCATACATGTACGTAATACAGTTAATAATTGGGTAGATTCCAAGTATGCATCGGTATGTCCCATTAACACTTCACGTTTTTCAGTTAGAGCCGTGTAGAGTTTATGAAAATTGTTTGTATTTTTCCAAGCGACCACACGCAAGGCACCTTAATGCTGAGGAAGATCGAAGGCAAAAGGAGGAGACGGCAGTGAAGGATGAGATGGATCGATGGCATCGCAGAAGTAATAGATTCCAACCTGCAAAGGCTCTGTTGGTTGTGCTGTTGTGTTGCCTGATCGAGTCGTCAAGTTACGGCTTCCTGCGGTGTTTACCATCTTTGATGCCGAATTGTTTGCGATCTTGCGGACAATGGAGCAGATGAGATGTGTTCCCAGTCTCAAGTTTCTCATCTGTTCTGACTCCCTGAGTGCCCTTCAGACCATGCAACACTTGTACCCAGCGGATACGGTCGTCCAGAACATCCATGATGTCCTACTCCACCTGCAACGGCAGGGGAAGAAGGTTTCTTTTTGCTGGGTGCCGGGGCACGTGGGTATTAGGGGAAACGAACTGACGGATGTGGCTTGAAAAGATGCATGTTCCCTCCCTCACGTTGTTGAATGTGCCGTCCCCCTCCATGCTGTTACCTCCCTTTTGCGTTTTCGTGTTATGCGTCAATGGGAAGAGGAGTGGCTGGCAGTCGGTGAAAATAAGCTGCGTCTGGTCAAGGCCACCACGCGGCCATGGCGTACGTCCTACCAGTCATGCAGGCGGGATGAGGTTCTCCTCACTCGCCTCCGCATCGGGCACAGTCCCGTAACGCATGGATTTTTACTCCGGCGGGAGGACCCCCCAATCTGCAGTGCTTGTGGCGTCCAGATTACTGTCCGCCACAATTTACTTGACTGTCCCTCATTTTCTGACCAGAGGGCGGTGGTTTCCTTGCCACCGGATTTGCCCTCTATTTTGCAAGACGACGCAACGATTGTGGTTAAGGTCTTACGGTTTTGTGTCCTGTCCAGTTGGTTGCCTCGGATTTTAGGGAGAGGATTTTAATGTGCTGCTAGGTGACTGGCTCACCCAGGTTTTAGGTAAGAGGTCCGCCAGTCACGATTACCTACTTGTTTCACTTCGATTTCTGTTCTCTTTTCCTTGTGTTTCCTTTCCGTTTTTAGTGTGTTTCTTCTCTTCTTGTTTTGCCTCCGTATGTGAGGATTTGGAACTGCGTCAGGTCTGTGTCTTTTAGCCGTTCTCCTTGTTCGCTGTCCGTCTTCGTCCCTTCACCGCATGTGTTCCTGCTTCTATGCGTTTGGGCGCTGATGACCATGCTGTTTAGCGCCCGAAAACCTCAAACCACACACACACAGAGAAAGTGAAGGACAGAAGAAACTGGCACGCTTTAGCTCGTGGGGTCAGGGAGAGTCGGAATCAACTAAACGAATAGAGAGAGAAGAGAAAGAGAGACTATTTCGTGAAGTATTTACTATTCCTGCTGAAACACGCGTATATTATACAATGTATTGCCGACGGAGGTAATGCAGTGGTTAAGGACCAGGACTCGCATTCTGGAGCAACTGGATACAAATTCCCTTTAGACCATACAGATTTACGTTTATTGTGATTTCTCTGAACCATTTTAGGCGAATGTTATGACAGCCCCTTAAACCACATGATGTCCGACGTTCTTGTACAACGCGAGCTCGGCCTTGATTTAATTATTTATACATCGACGTACCACAAAACTCGAATCTTCCTCCCCTTTCATAACCTAGAAGAATATGAGCCCAAAAGCAGTGGCACGCAAGGTACGTTTGCCGAGTCTCATTTTTTCCCTCCTGCTCCTGTTAAACAAAATTCAGCGTTTAATGTAATCTCTGTCCCTCAGAAATATTCTGCATGCCCCAGGTAATGTGGTAAAATGAGTAAAAAGAGTAGTCATGGACTTTGCAACGAAACAAAGCGAATATTTTAATTACGGCGGCGGGGAAGTGCCCAGGGCACGCCGACGAAATCGCACAGCACAAAGCGCACACCTCGTCCATTTGAAGTCGGAATTCTAACCATATTAACAGGCGAAAATGAAATGCACTTCTCCCATTCACAAAAGAAGCACTCTAATTACAATGGACGCCTCCCGCCCTCTGTAAGACGAACCCAGCCCTTTACGTCAATGGACTACAGCTCTCTTCTCTCAGAGCTCTAAAGACTTCTCGGGAACCCTTTAGCCATCATCTGAACCTTTTTGTTCCCGATAGCGGTGAAGAGAGAGCGCACAACTCTCTTACATGGTAGGACGACACACTGGTTATTCTTTCCTTCTCTCGCAAGCAAACTGTTCGGACACATTTTAATTCTCTGTGTAGCGTGTGTAACTGAAGAGCACGTGAAGTTCAGTCGAGTTCCACTTACACAGGCCTTTTCATCTCTGACCGTAGTAAAAGAACCAGCCGCATATCTATTATTTGCAGGCTGAATATCGCTACTCTTTCAGCTGGTAACTCTCGTGGCTGCTCGCTGGTGAATCAAAACATCATGGTCATTTGCTTAATACCTCGCCTCGCATTTATAGGAAAAAGTTCATACCAAGTAGCTAACCTTTTTCGTGACAGTGGTATTTAAATATCCTTCAGCACCAACAATAAGCTACAACAGCACATTGTTCATTGCAACAAGACAAATAGCCAGTGTCACAGCAAGTCAGGTATTCACTAACTTTTATGTGACATTTGGCCACAGCTCTACATAGGCCAGACGGGAAGGAGTTTCCCTATATGATACTTTGAATACATGGGTGCCTTCCGGCTAAATAATTTTGATAAATCACTTTTGCAACAAACGTGAAAGAACATGGCCACTCAGCTACAGCCATTTAAGGCAATCTGCAGATATTATACACTGTCAGCAAAGGAAAGAAAATGAATCTTCTTAAAGAGCTCGGAATTCACACCCTTAGCTCCAAATCCCCACATCTACTTCTCAATGAACACGTATTCCTTGCAAACAAGTCATTTGTTTACATCTTTAAAACACTTTAATTCATAACCCCCACATAGGTAGCATTTTTTTCTAAAGTACAATGTCAATTAAACCTTACATAATTTACCAGCAATCATTCTATAAATTTTCAACGACTTTGTGGTTCGGCCAACATGAAACAATTTCATTTTCGTAATTTACTATATCTGTTACGTAACTGTATGTGTAACATCTTTGTACTTCTTTGACTAAACCTCTTTGACCATAATCTCTCTTTTCCAACGTAAGCTCGTTGGACGTTGTGACTGCATGTGCTTCTGAAATTACCAACACCTAAACTGTCATAATTTATCAAAGACATAATAGGGAGGTACGAATAATTAGCATGCTCACTACTATACAGTTAACGTGTAAATAACGAAATATTTTTGTAAAAAAAGTGTCGTAAATGTAACATGAAAAACTCATGGTTGCACCAGCTATATGTAAGTACGGCAATGCCACGCCTCCGAAGTGGCTGAGCGATCTGAGGCGCCATGACACGGATTGCGCGACCCCTCCCGCCGGAGGTTCGAGTCCTCCCTTAGGAGTGGGTGTGTGTGTTGTTCTTAGCATAAGTTAGTTTAAGCAGTGTGTAAGTCTAGAGACCGATGACCTCAGCCATTTGGTCCCTTAGGAATTCACACACATAAGCACTACAATATTGTACAACACATGCCGCTTAGCCGCTTACATATTTTTCATTTGTGTCTATTTAAACGTCATCATTTGTTTTTGATTCAAACCGTGGTCCATAACACTAACAAGGGAACCTCCCCATCGCACCCCCCTCAGATTTAGTTATAAGTTGGCACAGTGGATAGGCCTTGAAAAACTGAACACAGATCAATTGAGAAAACAGGAAGAAGTTGTGTGGAACTGTGAAAAAATTAGCAAAATATACAAACTGAGTAGTTCATGGCAAGATAGGCAACATCAAGGACACTGGGACCGCAGGAGCGCCGTGGTCTCGTGGTAATGTGAGCAGCTGCGGAACGAAAAGTCCTTGGTTCAATTCTTCCATCGAGTAAAAACTTTAATTTTTTATTTTCAGTTTATGTGACAAACTCTTATGTTTTCAACACTTTTTTGGGAGTGATTATCACATCCACAAGAAAACCTAAATCGGGCAAGGTAGAAGAATCTTTTTACCCATTCGCAAAGTGTACAAGTTAGGTGGGTCGACAACATATTCCTGTCATGTGACGCACATGCCGTCACCAGCGTCGTATAGAAAATATCAGATGTGTTTTCCTGTGGAGGAATCGGTTGACCTATGACCTTGCGATCAAATGTTTTCGGTTCCGATTGGAGAGGCACGTCCTTTCGTCTACTAATCGCACGGTTTTGCGATGCGGTCGCAAAACACAGACACTAAACTTATTACAGTGAACATTGACGTCAATGAACGGACGGACAGATAATAACTACGCAAAAATAAAGGAAGTAAAATTTTCACTCGTTGGAAGACTTGAACCAAGAACCTCTCCTTCTGCAGCTGCTCACGCTACCACGGGACCACGGCGCTCCTGAGCTCACGTTCTCCTTGATATTGCCTATATGGCACATGGACTACTCAGTTTGTATATTTTGCTTATTTTTTCACAGTTCCACACAACTTCTTCCTGTTTTCTCAATTGATCTGTGTTCAGTTTATCAAGGCCTATCCACTGTGCCAACGTATAACTAAATCTGAGGGGAGTGCGATGGGGAGGTTCCCTTGTAAGAATGGGAACTTGTACATGAATGTAAACCACATGAAGATGGGCACAAACCAGAAACCGGCCGTGTGTTATATAAAAGCGTCTTGTATTGTAACTGGTAGTGGTTTTTATTCTACACCCAATAAAGTATCAGTCATGGAGTTTAGCTGCATCGATTATGGATAAAATACGCTTAATAACGTATTGATCCACCTTTGGAACGCAACAAAGCATCGTTTATGCGAAGTACAGATTTGACAAGTCCTCGGTAGATTTCCGGAGGTACACTTATGTGATCAACATACGTTTTTCCTATTAGGTTCATTGTGCTGCCACCTACTACCAGGTACTCCATATAACTGACATCAGTAATCATTAGACGGACTTCGCACGTGGTTAGGTGATTGAGTGTCACTTGAGTCATACGTCTGTACGTGATATTTACACACAGCTAAACATCCCTAGGTCCACAGTTTCCGACGTGATAATGATTGAAAAGGTGAAGGGACACGTACAGCACAAAAGCGTACAGGTCGACCTCGTCTGTTGACTGCCAGAGACCGCCGACAGTTGAAGAGAGTGATAATGTGTAATTGGCAGACGTCTATCCAGATCATCACAAAGGAATTCCAAACTGCATCAGGATCCACTGCAAGCACTATCACAGTTAGGCGAGAGGTGATAAAACTTGTATCTCATGATCGAGCGGCTGCTCATAAGCCACATATCGCAAAGGTAAATGCCAAACGACGCCTCGCTTGGTGTGAGGAGCGTAAACATTGGACGACTGAACAGTGGAAAAACGTTGTGTGGAGTGACGAATCACGGTACACAATGTGGCATCCGATGGCAGGGTCTGGATATGGCGAATGCCCGGTGTACATCTGACAGCGTGCGTACTGCCAACAGTAAAATTCGGAGGTGGTGGTGTTATGATATGGTCGTGTTTTTCATGGAGGCTTGCACCCCTTGTTGTCTTGCGTGGCACTATCACAGCACAGACCTACATTGATGTTTTAAGCACTTTTTTGCTTCCCACCGTTGAAGAGCAATTCGGAGATGCATCTTTCAACACGATCGAGCACCTGCTCATAATGCACGGCCTGTGGCGGAGTGGTTACACGACAGCAACAGCCCTGTAATGGACTGGCCTGCACAGAGTCCTGACCTGAATCCTGTAGAACACCTTTGGGATGTTTTGGAACGCCGACTACGCGCCAGGCCTCACCGGCCAACATCGATATCTCTCCTCAGCGCAGCACTCCGTGAAGAATGGGCTGCCATTCCCCAAGAAACCGTCCAGCACCTGATTGAACGTATGCCTGCGAGAGTGCAAGCTGTCATCAAGGGGCAAGGGTGGGCCAGCACCATACTGAATTCCAGCATTACTAATGGAGGGTGCCAAGAACTTGTAAGTCATTTACAGCGAATTGTCTGGATTCTTTTGATCACATAATGTATATGACAACGTCTACTCACAGGTCACGCATTTCTGATCAATTACTGACCAGCGGTTTCTGGGTGCGGAGATGTCGGCCGATAGCGTACCAGATCTGTAACATCTGATTCAGTTCAGGCGAATATGCTGGACGAAACATCAATTTCTGTTCATTATCATGCTCCTCACACCACTGCAGCACGATTTTGGTCTTGCACCATGAATAGCTATCCTGCTGGAGATGCTTCGCTATCGGAGAAGACGTCATAGCTTGTATGGATGCCGATCATCCTAAATAATGTTCAGGCAGTCCACAGCTGTGACGGGGCCTTCGATTACTAACGCAGGACGTTCGCCTAGATGACGGCGCATATTCACAGTCATCGACCTGGTGCAACAAGAAACTGATTCATCTGACCAGGTGTCAAGCTTACATTCTTCTTTGGTCAAATTTCGACTATTTCGTGCCCTCTGCTTTCGTCAATGACAACGTGTGAACACGTAGGGTCCTTCTGCTACAGAATCCCATGTTCAACTATGTGCGCTGTTCGGTGTGCTTTGGAACGCTTGTGCCCTTACCAGCACAGCAGTCCGTCTCCAAATCTACCACATATCTCCACCTGTCCTGCTTTACAGAGCGCACAAGCCTTCAACATCCAATTTCTGGGATGAGTCATGGCCTGTCAGCACTTTCCCGCGTACTCGTAGTCTGATCGTTTTTCAACCACGTTCCATAGATATTCAAGACAGTATCAAGCCAACTGCCGCCAAGTTTTGCCTTTTACGAGACACCTGTTCCTAGACGCCAGGTCAAAAAGCTACCCTTTGCAGTAGTCCTTCTTGGCAGTGGTCTTTCAATATGCGGCCTGTATAGTCGCCAGAAAAACACATCACTTGCCTTTGCTCCACTTACAGAGACGTTCCCAGGAGAAATGGTCAATATCCAGAGACATGACGCGAACGATCATTCGAAGCAAAAATGTCCAGTAAACATCGGCTCTAAAATGCATACCTTGTCAGCTGGGAGAATTTCTATCTTCGACACGGTGAAATACATTTCTTCTGCTGAAAGCTCTTTACTTTCCATGTTTTGCGAGGTGGTAGTATGTATCAAATCAAGAAAAAACTATCTATCTTGCCTTAAGAGTTATCAGCACTTACTCATCTTCACTATTGTGAAGCACACCTTTCTAATAAACAAGTGTTCATAGGTCTTTAGGTACGGTGTGAATTTTAGAGCTCATGTTTACTAGACTTTCAGTTTCGAATTATCTTTCCTGCCGTATCCCTGAACATTAACTATTCCTCTTGCGACACCTTGTATACCCCTTGCCGCGTCACGTGTCCATAAAAAGGAACGAACGTGTGCTTGTGTGTGTGTGTGTGTGTGTGTGTGTGTGTGTGTGTGTGTGTGTTTGATTTCCTGTATCTGTTTACGGGCCTATATAGAAAGTTGATTCAGAATGGGAACACGAAAAGACCGGCAGGTTCAGCAACACCAAAATTAGGGTATACAGCTTAGACTAAAAGTATGAGGGCAATAGTAACGGGGGTTGTTAGCTGCAGTAGATCTTTCGAAATGAAAAGGTTGCCATCAACTGAGAAATAGTGGAGTGATGACGTTAGAAAATATTTTCGTTATAAGACTGTCTGTTATCACAAAGCATTTAATTAATTTCACTCACGCATTGAGTATGTAAGAATATTAAAATTGCATTCACGTATAAGGTACGAAATGATGAGGTACTAGAGGAAATTCTTGATATAAAGTTTCTGTGGTAAAGTGTTTGCAGAAGAAGTCCGATCTGGATAGGGTATATGCTGTGACGCCTTGACCAGACTAGAATATGCAAACGGATTATCGATGGCATTTGCTGCAGTAAACAAGTGGAAATGATAATATTAGCGCATGGTGGAAAGAGGAGATGACTTAAGACAGGAAAAAGATAAAAAGTGTGTACAGGGTGCGGCCCTTAAATCCGGACAAATTTCGCAATTCGAATTTGTCACCATGTCGTAGTTCTGCCGTAGGTGGCGATCGGCGTTCATGAAAGGATAGGCTTCTAGTAAACGGTCAGAACCTCAAAATGGCAGAGACGTTTCGGACAAGGGCGGAGCACAACCGAAGAGCTGCAATTATTGACAATCTTGGCGCTGGGCGTTCGCTCACTCAAATAGTTCTGTTCATCGAGTACCCGAGCTCAACTTTTCACCATATTGTGATCAAATATAATGCTTCGATGAAGTCTGTAGAAGATTACACTTAACCGGCGAGGAAACGTCATTGGAAGAAACGCTTGTCAAGAACTGCGGCAGTCACTGAAAAAGCTCAGGCGCTGATTTCGGTGGACCCGGGGCAATCGCTGAAGAAATTGGCGCCAGTCTTGAATGTCAGCGAGTGGACAATGCGTCGAATAGCAGAGGAGGACCTCATATGAGCCCTTTAGTGCAAAACTGGCTCTCGGACAACGTTAACAAGTTCTGGTCAAAGGATTTCTGGCCCCCGAATAGCCCGGATATGGACCTCCACGACTTCTACTCGTATGTCTGGAGCGTAGTCCAAAGAGTTACCAACAAGATGAGGCACCCTAATGTCGTATCTCTACGCATAGCATTCGCGAATACGGACAGCGCTGTTTTGAAGAATGCGTGCGGTCGCTTTAGGAACAAGATCGGAAAAAACTGTTCCAGAACTGGCCATTAAGACCCAACGGTACCGACTGGCCGCCGTGTCAGCCTCAGCGTTACTGGATGCGGGTATGGAGGGGTGTGTGTGATCAATCAAGTAGCTCCTCAGTTTGCCTAACAGGGGCTGAATGCACGGCGCTCGCCAACAACGCTCGGCACACGGGATGGTCCTCCAGCCTCAAGTGCTAGGCCTGTCGGACAGCGCTTGACATCGGTGGTCTGACCGGTGTTACCACTGCGGCAAGGCCAATGGCTTTTAGAACAAGACCAGAGGCGGTCATTGCGGTTGAAGGGGTTTACTTTGAGTAACGTTAGCCTTGAAAGATGCCACTACTTACATATAAAAGGGTTTCCATTTTTATTTGTGTTTCGTTTTAATAACTGTGTTTTTAAAGAAACGTTTCATTTGTCCTGATTTAAGCGCCACACCCTGTATGTTTGAACCACACGGTGAGAAAAAATAAGATAAACAGGTTGCATTGCTTTTACGTAGGAGGGTTTGTGACCGATGTTCACCCACCTGTATGCGTCCGCTGGTGCGCCTTGAGGTGCGAGCTCTTGGTGTAGACCTTCTTGCAGCCGGTGAACTGGCACTTGTGTATCCGCCTCTTGGAGTCGGGCGACACGTCGTGCCGATGTCGCGTGGGCACGTGGGTGATGTGCGGTGCGTTTGGCGCCACGCTGGGTGGGAGGTGATGGTGGTGGTGGTGATGGTGATGCGCCGATGACGCTGACGCGCGGAACACCACCTGAAACACGTTTGTGCATCTTTACCTACTGGAGAGAAGCAACACTCTGTGCGTGCTGCAATGAACTACTGGGCAGATAAAGCGCCACGACATCTAACGAATGTTACTCATTATTACTTAAACTTCCAAAAGCACAACTGTGGTCAGTAAATCTGAGATTAAAAGTAAGATAAGCGGTTTCAGTTACTCATATTGTGAGGACAAACTGAAAACTTGTGACTTGGGGCGGAGACGAAATTCATATCATTGAAATTTTGCAATTCGTATGTTAGCCCAGTTAATCACTTTTTTTATCTCGCCCTAATTAATCTCGATATGAGGTTAATGAAGAGTTTTATTCAAGTAGAAGACCTATACAGTATTTCGGAAGTAACAGTGACAACAATGGACGACGACAATCATTAAATTTAAATTAAGCCATCCATAGTACATAGAATTTGTCACAATGTCAGTTAGCAAGGTAACACTGATATTAACAATTCTGGAATGTCCCGTTTGTTGTGTGTGTAAAATTACTTGAGAAATAGGATGGTAGTGTCAACGGACAGAAAGTTGAATGCACTGCATAGAATGGAAAAAAGGAGAACTGTTGAAAAAGCTTGTAGCTGAAATTGATTGGAAGGGACATTTCTAACAACAATAAGTAAGGAGTGGATAGTCGAACGGTCGAACCTGTCCTATGCAATGAAAAGAACTACAAATTTTAAATGCTGACCCCGGAAGAAGACTTATAGCTGTAGAAATGGATTATTTACGTATATATACATATATTTGTAAATAATGACGAATGAGACAATAATGTACAGAATTGAAAGAACCTTATGAAAGTGGTATGGGTGTAGGTTGAGAACGCCAAATCATCGGGAAATAAAGAAAATTTTTGGATGGAAACAACCTGGCAGACATAAGTGCGTCAGACCACAATGTCCTTGGCTGACCACATCATCAAAGTAATGGAGCATCACGGAGTACACAAGGAGGATGTCCGGAAAAGGGAGACTTGGCAGTAGAAAATATGGATTGAGGAAAATAATGATATTAGTGTACCTTTGTATTAATCTTGTAATAATAATAATAATAATAATAATAATAATGGCAGTAGCAGTAGTGGTAACTCGAACGGGGTCAGATTGAAAGAATAAACGGCATCATTCTGATGATTTCTTATGGTAAACTTATCACTGTTTCTTCGTCTGCAGACAATGACGGTATGAGGATATTATGACACGTGCGGGAGCAAGAACGAAGCTGGACAAAATTATGGTTTATTTACAACGCAAGAGGGAGGTGTCTTCGGCTGAACTTGTCTGAAGAAACACCTAAGTGATCGTGCAGAACACGAATCTGACTCAAAGCATCATTTCAGCACATAAAGCACTGTTAGTTTCGAATAGAAACTTAATGTCAAAGTAATGTACAATTTGCGTGAAAATAAATTTAAAATTGCTGTTTATAGAATTTAACCTATCTCATTCTATTGTTTTAATCTCTGGATTAACCGAATTTTGAAGATTCCGGATGACCTACGATACGACCTAGACACGATAAACGAGGTTTAGCTATACATATTGCACAATAAATAAAATCAGATACCAAGTTCATATACACATTTGTTCTGTTGTGCAGCTTTTGAAAGTTACAGTTGTGAGTCTTTTATTCAAGTGGATACACTAGAACACCTTTTCAATAAAAATTTTCTGGGTGTGTGATCAAGTCTTGATGTGGTAAAATCAGCGACATTTCGGCTACTCATGTGGGCAGTCTCTTATCAGTGTATATGCTGAACATTGGTAGTTTCATCACATATGACAGGGTCTTATTACCAGAAGAATTTTATTGAAATCGACTCTAGCCATGAAAGCCTATGTGTTGATTAATATGTTTAAGATATCTATCCCTTCACTTTTAGGAATCCAGAAATAGGTGCCTGAATTCAAATACCTTAAAGATGATCCACTTAAGCGTTATCCCATCGTTGCAACTATATGTGAAACACAGAGGAATCATATAATCCAATATTCCACGATCAGTGATTACAAGAGCATGAAATGACAATGCAGTAGGCATATGTGTTGGATCATTTTACACGAGACTTATTAAGCAGAAAGTTTCGTACCTTTTAGACTGTTGAGAGACAGTGAACGCGGAACGAAATTCTCTGCAGTGTTTGGACCATTTTTAAAAGTAGTCCAACAGATTTTGTGCCACATTTTGATATCACGTATGAGACGTGTAGTCACCTCCTCTTCACACCAGTAAATTCCTCAGAAATACAATTAATCATCTTATTTCCCCTGAATTGTGTCAAAATGACTTCAGGAGCACTACTAAATTGGATGTTTGTGCCTGCTCATTGAAGGTGGATGGCATATGAACAGAAGATAACCACAATACTGGAATACATCTGCTCACTGGAGGTATAGTAGGTTGGTTGGTTTGTGGGGTACATGAGGAAGAGGCAATCAAAATAATGGAATGCACCTGCCCATTGGAGATAGATCGTATGTGAGGAAAATCTAATTCTAATATTGGACTCTATTTGCTATATTATCGGTGGGTCTTGTGTCAGGAAGAGCTAATTACAACAGTGAAGTGCATATGCTCACTGGAGGTACAGTATATTGGGAAGCAGTAATCACAGCACTGAAATGAAGTGTGTAGTAAATGAGGAAGAGCTGATCACAGTGTTGAAATGTACCAGCTTGGTAGAGGTGGCTGGTATGATTGGAAGAACTAATCGCACAAATATACACTCCTGGAAATGGAAAAAAGAACACTTTGACACCGGTGTGTCAGACCCACCATATTTGCTCCGGACACTGCGAGAGGGCTGTACAAGCAATGATCACACGCACGGCACAGCGGACACACCAGGAACCGCGGTGTTGGCCGTCGAATGGCGCTAGCTGCGCAGCATTTGTGCACCGCCGCCGTCAGTGTCAGCCAGTTTGCCGTGGCATACGGAGCTCCATCGCAGTCTTTAACACTGGTAGCATGCCGCGACAGCGTGGACGTGAACCGTATGTGCAGTTGACGGACTTTGAGCGAGGGCGTATAGTGGGCATGCGGGAGGCCGGGTGGACGTACCGCCGAATTGCTCAACACGTGGGGCGTGAGGTCTCCACAGTACATCGATGTTGTCGCCAGTGGTCGGCGGAAGGTGCACGTGCCCGTCGACCTGGGACCGGACCGCAGCGACGCACGGATGCACGCCAAGACCGTAGGATCCTACGCAGTGCCGTAGGGGACCGCACCGCCACTTCCCAGCAAATTAGGGACACTGTTGCTCCTGGGGTATCGGCGAGGACCATTCGCAACCGTCTCCATGAAGCTGGGCTACGGTCCCGCACACCGTTAGGCCGTCTTCCGCTCACGCCCCAACATCGTGCAGCCCGCCTCCAGTGGTGTCGCGACAGGCGTGAATGGAGGGACGAATGGAGACGTGTCGTCTTCAGCGATGAGAGTCGCTTCTGTCTTGGTGCCAATGATGGTCGTATGCGTGTTTGGCGCCGTGCAGGTGAGCGCCACAATCAGGACTGCATACGACCGAGGCACACAGGGCCAACACCCGGCATCATGGTGTGGGGAGCGATCTCCTACACTGGCCGTACACCACTGGTGATCGTCGAGTGGACACTGAATAGTGCACGGTACATCCAAACCGTCATCGAACCCATCGTTCTACCATTCCTAGACCGGCAAGGGAACTTGCTGTTCCAACAGGACAATGCACGTCCGCATGTATCCCGTGCCACCCAACGTGCTCTAGAAGGTGTAAGTCAACTACCCTGGCCAGCAAGATCTCCGGATCTGTCCCCCATTGAGCATGTTTGGGACTGGATGAAGCGTCGTCTCACGCGGTCTGCACGTCCAGCACGAACGCTGGTCCAACTGAGGCGCCAGGTTGAAATGGCATGGCAAGCCGTTCCACAGGACTACATCCAGCATCTCTACGATCGTCTCCATGGGAGAATAGCAGCCTGCATTGCTGCGAAAGGTGGATATACACTGTACTAGTGCCGACATTGTGCATGCTCTGTTGCCTGTGTTTATGTGCCTGTGGTTCTGTCAGTGTGATCATGTGATGTATCTGACCCCAGGAATGTGTCAATAAAGTTTCCCCTTCCTGGGACAATGAATTCACTGTGTTCTTATTTCAATTTCCAGGAGTGTATATCTTGCCCACTGGAGGTAGGTCGTAAGTCTTGGAGACTTAACCACAATATTGGAGCACACCTGCCTTTTGGAGAAGCGTGGAATATTAGGAAGATCCAGTCACAATGTTTGGACATATCACATCTCGTGTTGGGTGTTACTTCAAGAAGAGCCATTAATAATAGTGGACCAGACATGAGCATTGGAGGTGGAAGGTATATCAGAAGAAGCTAATCACATTATTGAACTGACGCTGTCATACTGAAGGTGAGGACTGTAGAGGAAGACCTAAAAACCCATCTATCAGCTCCAGGTACAAGGTATACCTCGAACTGCTAATCACATAATTGGAACGCAACTGCCTGTTGGAGGAGGGTGGTGGCAGAGGAAGAGCTAATGATGCACCTGACCGTTGGGGATGGGTGGTATTAGAGGAAGGATTAGTAGCTCACCTGTCCGTTGGAGGTGCTGCCGGCGCTGGAAGAGGAGCTGGAGTTGCTGGAGGAGTTGCCGCGGCCGGACTCGGGGCTGGACGGCGGCGTGAGCAGCGGCTGCACCACCTCGTACAGCAGGTCCTCGTCGTCGTCGAGCGCGTCCGCGTCCAGGTCGCCGTCCGCGTCGCCGTCGCCGTCGACGTCCGCGTCGGCGGGGTCCCCGCGCTGGCCCTGGCGCACCAGCAGCATGGCGGCGCGGCACGCGAGCCGCCCGCCCGCCGGCAGCTCCTGCCACGACAGCTCCGCCTCATCGTCGTCCACCTCGTCCAGGTCCTCCTCGACGTCCACGTCCACGTCCACGTCCACGTCCACGTCCAGCTCGTCCAGCGCCTCCTCGTCCTCGGACAGCGACCTGCCACGCGCACCACGGCGGTCAGCCCACAGCATCAGAGGAAACTGCCGTCTCGATCTGTGTCCATCATAAAACTTCCCGCTCACCTCAACTGCAGTACAAGAGGCACAACAATAAATTGGGTTGTTAGTCATTAAATTGTTTCCGAGCTCGAACTGAGTGAAATAACCTTAACCGCACCGTACTTCAGGCCAGTGTTCTAGAATCACGTCTGTTATTTTACACTACGCCAGGCATAAGAACAGTTTAAGTTATTCATCTCTCGAGACTCGGTTTGTTAGTGTTGCTACGATAAACGCCATATGGTACCCACCGGTTAACATTATACGTAATTTTTTTTTATCTTGTAACATAATTAATTTTTGCTGCAAGCCACTTTATAATGTTGTTTTATCTCCATACATAGTACGGTGCATTTCGAGAATTTCTTATCATTTTCGTCTAGTTGTGTTTCGTTTGCGACGGAGGTGCTGATTTTTCCTTTTTTTTTTTTTTTTTGTTGCAAAGCGAAAAACAAATCTAATTTATCATGCGAAATTATGTAAGTCTTGAACTAAGCTGTATTTACTTACCGCAGAGAAAAACATGTCTTATATAGAAAGTAAATACTACCACATTTTAAATGCAGACTTACATTTTTACAAACTTTTTCGCTCTTGCAGTCGAAAACGACGAAGAGAAATGCAAAATTCAGCATCACTCATACAAAATTGTCTAAGAATGCGCACCCTACACCACCCATCGTAATGTGGTGTGGAGATAACAGACCCAAATTCTCGCACGATTTCGTCACATTCCGGAAAACTGTTTGTTGTTGCGATTTCCAATTCAGTGATTAGTCTGATGCAGCTCTCCACTCCTGTCTATCTTGTGCAAGCCTCTTCATCTCGGAATAGCTGCTGCAGCCAACATCAACTTGTTTATTTTATTCAAGCCTTGGTCTCCTCCTACAAATTTGACCTTCGACACTTCCCTTCATCAGCAAACTGACGATTCCTCAGGGTATGTACTGTCATCTTATCCCATCTTTTAATCTAGCTGTACAATCAATTTTTTTTTCTTACACAACTGAATAGCTACTCCATCTATGCACCCAGTCTTCAAAATTCTTCTGTAGGACGGATTTCAACAGTTTTTATTCTCTTCTTACCTGAATTGATTATTGTCCACGTGTCACTTTCACGCAGGGCTACACTCCAGATTCTATCACAAAACAACTTTCTGAAACGTACATTTTATATTGGATGTTAACAAATTCAGAAATGTCTCTCCTTGTTAATGCTAGCCTGCAATTTAAATCCATTCTGTCTGCTCCATCACCAGTTATTTTACTCCCCAAACAGCAAAACTCATCTCCTACTTTCAGCGTCACGTATCCTCATGTAATTCCGGTATACAGTGTGTTTCAAAATTACACTGAAGAACTTTGAGAGGATGGAGAAGGTGTCTTGAGAAATAATAGGAACCCGCGTCGGCGCTACAGTGTGTCGAAATTTTATGCGTATATGTACATACAGGGTGATTCAGAGATGGTTACAAACTTTCAGGGATGATGGAGAAGGATAAATGTATCAATCTCAGATAAGGGACCCTGGTCCGGAAACGAACGAGTCGAAAGTTATAAGCGAAAAACTTTCTGGTACCTCGAACGGTGGAATACATGGACGGGAAAAGTATACGTTAAGAGCTATGAGCATTTTTTCAATAGAGGAGATGTGTTTCATGCTAGTGATCAACAAGTAGTGCTCATAGCTCCTCAGCTATGCATTTAGAACCCATGTTTACTGGAAATATTTTTCTTGCTTTGTTCGATACTACCACTTCTGAAAGTTACCTACTCTACAATGTTAGCAATAACAGTACCGACACTTGTATTTCACTGGCCAGAAGTATCAGAACTGTTTTCGTTTATAACTTGCGACTCGTTGGTATCCGGCACAGGGACTCATACCTCTGATTGATACATTTATCCTTCTCCATCATCCTAGAAAATTCGTATCATCATCACGGAATCACCCCCTATATACATACATTTACAGGCGCCGGAGTCTATAATTTTAGTGCTCTTTAGTGTCACTGGATGACATTTCTGGACACAGGTTCCTATGCTCATTTTGTGCCTCAAGACATCCCTCGAAGTTCGTACGTGTAATTTTGAAACACCCTGTATATTTGTAAAACGTACTCTGAAGCTGTAATGTATTTGAAGAAATTCCTGTCACCACCAGAAGCTGCTTGTAGTGAATACTGCTTTACTCACGACTAGTCATTTTTCCACACCACATGACAATAAGGATCTATCAAAGCTGTACGAGCTTCGTCAATAGGTCTCAGGAGATGTCATACAGATGCGATAGACGTGTGTTTATTGGTGATGAGGAGAACATTTGATAGCAGTGGAGAAAGTTGTAATACACTCCTGGAAATGGAAAAAAGAACACATTGACACCGGTGTGTCAGACCCACCATACTTGCTCCGGACACTGCGAGAGGGCTGTACAAGCAATGATCACACGCACGGCACAGCGGACACACCAGGAACCGCGGTGTTGGCCGTCGAATGGCGCTAGCTGCGCAGCATTTGTGCACCGCCGCCGTCAGTGTCAGCCAGTTTGCCGTGGCATACGGAGCTCCATCGCAGTCTTTAACACTGGTAGCATGCCGCGACAGCGTGGACGTGAACCGTGTGTGCAGTTGACGGACTTTGAGCGAGGGCGTATAGTGGGCATGCGGGAGGCTGGGTGGACGTACCGCCGAATTGCTCAACACGTGGGGCGTGAGGTCTCCACAGTACATCGATGTTGTCGCCAGTGGTCGGCGGAAGGTGCACGTGCCCGTCGACCTGGAACCGGACCGCAGCGACGCACGGATGCACGCCAAGACCGTAGGATCCTACGCAGTGCCGTAGGGGACCGCACCGCCACTTCCCAGCAAATTAGGGACACTGTTGCTCCTGGGGTATCGGCGATGACCATTCGCAACCGTCTCCATGAAGCTGGGCTACGGTCTCGCACACCGTTAGGCCGTCTTCCGCTCACGCCCCAACATCGTGCAGCCCGCCTCCAGTGGTGTCGCGACAGGCGTGAATGGAGGGACGAATGGAGACGTGTCGTCTTCAGCGATGAGAGTCGCTTCTGCCTTGGTGCCAATGATGGTCGTATGCGTGTTTGGCGCCGTGCAGGTGAGTGCCACAATCAGGACTGCATACGACCGAGGCACACAGGGCCAACACCCGGCATCATGGTGTGGGGAGCGATCTCCTACACTGGCCGTACACCACTGGTGATCGTCGAGGGGACACTGAACAGTGCACGGTACATCCAAAGCGTCATCGAACCCATCGTTCTACCATTCCTAGACCGGCAAGGGAACTTGCTGTTCCAACAGGACAATGCACGTCCGCATGTTTCCCGTGCCACCCAACGTGCTCTAGAAGGTGTAAGTCAACTACCCTGGCCAGCAAGATATCCGGATCTGTCCCCCATTGAGCATGTTTGGGACTGGATGAAGCGTCGTCTCACGCGGTCTGCACGTCCAGCACGAACGCTGGTCCAACTGAGGCGCCAGGTGGAAATGGCATGGCAAGCCGTTCCACAGGACTACATCCAGCATCTCTACGATCGTCTCCATGGGAGAATAGCAGCCTGCATTGCTGCGAAAGGTGGATATACACTGTACTAGTGCCGACATTGTGCATGCTCTGTTGCCTGTGTCTATGTGCCTGTGGTTCTGTCAGTGTGATCATGTGATGTATCTGACCCCAGGAATGTGTCAATAAAGTTTCCCCTTCCTGGGACAATGAATTCACGGTGTTCTTATTTCAATTTCCAGGAGTGTATAAATTTTCACCACTAACACAACTGTTAATTTGGATATGACTTTTTACGTGTTAACCTGTCTTATCAAGATCATCGCCATCAGCGAAACTAATCCTTCCTTGATGTGGCCCCTTTTAATCGGCGTGCATCATAGGATTCCAGCAGATTCTTCCAGTTGACAACTGAATCTAGCTCTATATGTTCAGTTGCTGCCCCATCTTTATGGTGACGTTCCCACGGTCTTTTTTGGCATAAATTGAGCTCAAGTCTAGCATCTGTTTTGACCATCTGCCATCCCTTCTTCGCGCGACATGACCAGCCCCCTACTTTCTCTAGATGTTTACACTTCCCGTTACGTCACAGAACTTTGTTGTACGTCTGATATCTACTGCTTTCTTTCGGTCTTTCTTTTTGTAGCAACATTTACCTTTGAAATCCTCGTTGAATTACTAAGAGTTTTCCAGCAATTGAACTCATTTAATGTCCATGTCTCACATCCATAACTTATTACTGGTACACATTAGACAGGAACTATTTTCTTCATCTCAGCCGATATGTTATACCTGAAAACTGAAGATTATCTTCCGTAACGTTGTGAGATTTATGTAATCCTGATTCATCAGTTTTAAAGTATCGACTGGGGTATATCATCATCATCTGAGGCAGTTCCTTTTTTTCATCTTGTCTATAGCACGTCCCACATCTGTGGGGAGAATTTCTGGGGTTTGGAAGACAGAAGCCCACCAAGATGTCTCTTATCAAACCATATTCGTAAGTCGACTTGGAAGTGATTGTCAATAAAGCATTATTCACGAAAAGCAGCTTACGGTGGTAACATGAATTTCTGCTTATCTAATTCCGTCAGCATCGACTAACTTAATTCGATTTCATTACATTACCCTCGTTGTACGATAATCGAATTACACATGACGATGGAGTCACACTGAAGCGGCAAAGAAACTCGTATAGGCATGCGTGTTCAAATACAGAGATGTGCAAACTGGCAGAATACGACGCTGCGATCATCAACGCCTATATAAGACATCAAGCGTCTGGCGCAGTTGTTAGATCGGTTACTGCTGCTAAAACGGCAGGTTATCAAGGTTTAAGTGAGTTTGAACGTGGTGTTACAGTCGGCGCACGAGTGATGGGACTCAGCATCTCCGAAGTAGCGATGAAGTGGGGATCTTCCCGTACGACCATGTCACGAGTGTATCGTGAACATCAAGAATCCGGTTAAACATCAAATATCCGATATCGGAGGGCCCGGAAAAAGATTCTGCAAGAACGGGACCAACGACGACTGAATGATATGGGAACCCTCATACGTCTAGATACGACATTGACAAGTGACACGCACGTAAGCATCCATTCATGTCCATTGTGCATTCCGGCCAATTCCAGCAGGACAATGCGACACCTCACACGTCCACAATTGCTGTAGAGTGGCTCCAGGAACACTCTTCCGAATTTAAACACTTCCGCTGGCCACCAAACTCCCCAGGCATGAACATTATTGAGCGTATCTGGGAAGCCTTGCAACGTGCTGTTCAAAAGAGATCTCCGCCCCAAGTACTCTTACGGATTTATGAACAGCCCTACAGGATTCACGGTGTCAATTTCCTCTAGTCGAATCCAGGCCACGTCGTGTTGCGGCAGTTCTGCGTGTTCGCGGGAGCCCTACACGATATGAGGCAAGTGAACCAGTTTCTTTGGCTCTTCAGTGTACATCGTGCAGTGTAGTAAATAGTAAAACAAACACTTTCGACTGAAAAAAATTGTTTATTATACTTCACGTGTTCTTTCATTTGTTTATTTTATTTTACGTGTCAACGTGAGTAGAAAGATACTTCTTCAAATGACACGCTGCTTAGTTGTGCGAGCTGTGAAGAGAAAACTAAGCCAATATCTGAATGATACTGTATCATAACTGTATCAGTTTGCACCGGTTCTCACCTGGCAGAGATATGTCCGACGTCGTCGTCGTGGTGCCGGCGGTGCTGCCGGGAGGTGGGCGTGCTGAGAGCGCTGGAGGCGATCGTAGCTCTGGAGGTGGTGGTGGGGGCGGTGGCGGTGGTGGTGTGGTGGAGGTGGTGCTTGGAGACGCCGGGCACGCTGGCGAAGGACGTGGCCGAGGGAACGGCCGGCAGCGGGCTGGCGGCCGGCGCCCTCCTGCTGACGGCGGCGGTGGCAGCGGCGGGGGCTGGGCTGGCTGCGGGCGCCGCCGGCTGCGGGGGCGGCGGGGGCGGCGCGGGGCTGCCAAGGGCCGCCTCCTGCTGCGCGGAGGGCGACGACCGCGGCCGCTGCGCGCGGGGCTCCTCCTTCAGGTAGCGCTCCATCTCGTAGCACGTCTGCAACGCCCAGAACGAACCCAGTCACAACACACCCCACACATTCTGATGGCACTCCCACCAGCGGTGGGAAACGACTCTGCTGGAAAAAACGCAACACCCTGAATGGCAAGGTCACCTTATTGACAGGTGAGGTGACAGGTAATTTGTCATTGTGGGAGTATTTGCACTCCGTCTTCAGGCCACAAATGGCCCATCGGGACCATCCGACCGCCGTGTCATCCTCAGCCAAGGATACGGATAGGAGGGGCGTGTGGTCAGCACACCGCTCTCCCGGTCGTTACGATAGTAATCTTTGACCAGAGCCACTACTATTCGGTCGAGTAGCTCCACAATTGGCATCACGAGGCTGAGTGCATCACGAAAAATGGCAACAGCGCATGGCGGCCAGGATAGCACCCGTCCAAGTGCCGGCTACGCTTAACTTCGGTGATCTGACGGGAACCGGTGTATCCGCTGCGGCAAGGCCGTTGCCCATTGTAGGAGTATATGAAAACAATTTCAGACCTGCTAAGTGAAAACGAGAGTGCAGGGAGAAATTTCACTAGAGATACAAGTGAAACATGTGTGCAAATACGTTTGGAATCTTTCAAGTACATGTAAAATATATCTCACATGTGCCAACGAGGGCAAATCCACTGGAAAATAGCTCCTCGTAATCCCAGGATCAATTTCAGCCGAATTTGGTGCACACATTATTTACTTTCTGGAAAGAAATAATATGGGAGTAACAACCAGCAACCACCTAATAGGGTGAGGGTGATAACGTGGTGGGAGAAGGGGGTAGGAGGAGATGAACAGGGAGCAGGACGAGATGGACAGTAAGAAGGGTGGGGAAATGGACAGAAAGCGGAGATGGACAGAGAAGCGAAAGAGAAGGAGAGAGAGGGAGGGAGAGGGACGGCCGCAGGAGGAGCTTGACAGAGAAAGGTGGAAGAGCAGATGGACAGAGAAAGGGGCAGGAGGAGGACATGGACGGAGAGAGGGGTACGACGACATGGACAAGATAGTGGCGGTTGGAGGAAGTAGAAGCGAGGTGAAAGAAGGAGCGAGAAGAAGATTCGAATGAATACATACGCAGGCAACGTCAGGTAACTACTAGTAGCTCTGTGCTTGTTGATTAAATATCTGGGCGTAACGTTCAAAGTGATATGAGGTGGAACGAGCATGTGAAAACTGTGGTAGGGAAACTCCGGTTTATTCGACGAATTTTAGGAAAAAGTTCAAAAATGGTTCAAATGGCTCTGAGCACTAATGGACTTAACTTCTGAGGTCATCAGTCGCCTAGAACTTAGAAATACTTAAACCTAACTAACCTAAAGACATCACACACATCCATGCCCGAGGAAGGATTCGAACCTGCGACCGTACCTTCCGCGGGTTTCCAGACTTTAGAGAACCGCTCGGCCACTCCGGCAAGCCTAGGAAAAAGTAGCTCACCTTTAAAGGAGACAGCATACAGGACGCTGATGCGACCTTTTCTTGATTACTGCACGAGTGTTTGGGATCCGTACCAGGTGGGACTGAAGGAAGACATGAAGCAGTTCAGAGTCGGGCTGCTAGATTTGTTACGGTACGTTCGAACAACACGTTGAGTGCTACGGAGATGCTTCGTGAACTCAAATGGCAATCGCTGGAGGGAAGGCAACGTTCTTTTCGAGAAACACTATTGAGAAAATTTAGAGAACCGCCGTTTAAAGCTGATTACCGAACGATTCTACTGCCTCCATCATACATCGCGCGTAAGGACCACGAAGATAATATACGAGAAACTAGGGCTCATACGGAGGCTGGCTCTATTTTCGAGTGGAACAGGAGGGGAAATGACAGGAATTGGTATGTAGGATACCCTCCATCACGTACCGTATTGTGGCTTGCGGAATATCCATGTAGATGTAGTCATGTGCTAAAGCAGCCACTCCCCAGTTAGTCTTTGCCCTGAGGAAGAGCGTTGGAACATGGCCGAAATGTCGCATTTTTTAGTATTTTAGCATTATATTTTATGAGATGGCGTCGTGGTACAGCGAACAGGATTTTAATGAGCTTGTCCTGGTTGCTGCAGTGCAGCTTGCGAACATTAAGTAAAACTGTACCACGACATTTCACAATGTGATTGCTAGACAGAGAGTTTATCCATTCCTCCGATTGATAGCTCTTTTGCAGACAGCAGCGCAGTTATATCACGTAGCACAGTCGCTTTCGTCCTACCGCATCCACGCCGAAAGCACCGCGCCGCGCAAATCCAACGAAATAGTTTCGGCGCAGCGATGTGCGTTGCGTCCGGTGTGGGCGACAAACCGCACCTCTCTGCCCATCGTCGAGCAACAACGAACAAGTTCGGAGAGATGGCGGTACATCAAAGGAAACGGTTCGTTCGTGCGTTCTCTGTCTGGACCGCGTTTCTCGCTACCAAGCCAGAACGAGGCAGTAGTGTTCCGCCAGGAAGCGTGTGGATTAATTTGCGTTATATCTCAAACTAAGTTTCAGCTGGAATCATCAGGAAATAAAAACCTTAACACATCTGTACCGAGCACAAACGGAACTGCGGAATCCGAAATATAATTATTGGCATACAACAAAACACGACGCTGATTGCACTCCTGAGTGCAAACCTATGCTGAACCATCGGCCCCCTAATCACCTCCGACCTCTTCAGTCCTGATTCTCCACGTCAGGTGTCGCAGTCAGCCCACGAAGGAGAACATCATATTCTTCCCTATGTGTATTGTGCCTCTTTTCAAGAACTTGTTAACGATTTTTATCTCACAAAATGCATTGGTAATACAGAAAATTTTAAATAAAGAATGTATACTTTTCACTGCATCTTTGAAAGACCTCAAATTTCAGGATCGTTAAATTACTGGTTCAGTCAAAATGACTACGTGTCTGAAATCTCTCAAAAATATTTGTTAAAAATGTTCAAACCTCCAATCACATTTTTAGGATCATCCAACTTCTGACTGATTTGATGCAGTCAGTCACGAATTTCTCTCCTGTACCAATCTTTTCATCTCAAGTAGCACTCCCATCCAACTTGCTCCATAGCTTCTTGGACATGTTCCAATATCTGTCTTCCCCTACAGTTCTTAATCTCTACAGACCCCCCTAGTGCATGGAAATTACTACCTGCTATCTTGAAACATGTCGTATCATCCTGTCCCTTCTCTTGTCAATGTCTTACACATGTTTACTTCCTCTCAGTCCGTATTCTGTACTCAGTAGACAATTCATTTTATTCAATATGTCCTGTAAGTCAACCTAGTTTTCACAGACGATAGAAATGTCATCAGCGAATCTTACCATTGAAACGTTACCGATCACTACCGAGACGTATGTCACTTAGAATACTATCTCCACTGTGCCACTCCGAGGCCATACTGACTAATTCCAGTGGATCAGAAACTGACAAAACTCAGATTAAAGTTAAATTCATCGCGAAAATTCGTCTTTAATTATAGCTCAAATTTCTGTTCATCACATTATTGCGATGGTAATTTTGTGTGATGTACAAATTTGACGAAAACACAACACAATAATCATTGAATCACAGAACAACGTAGAATTTGTATTTTTCAAGAGTTAGTCACTTTGTCAACTGAAAAAGTTTTCTTTTTATTTCACTTTAACTTCCAATGTGGGTAATCATCACAATAAATGTTACAGAGTTCCCTAACTCTTGGCCGTTGTGTTCCTGACGAGTGCTCACTAACTTGTAGTAGTCATCGTTCACAGGAGGACTTTATTTCGGCAGGAGCATGAGATCGGTCCTCTTTCCGTTGCTGATGTGACGAATATGTGAGTGTAGGGCATCCTGATCAATATTCGCAAATTCATGTTGGCAACATGTTCTAGATTCCTTTAGGTTCACTACAAGGAATGAAAGATCCTCGCAAATGTGGTACTGTGCTGTAGAGAGTAAGGCACCTCTCCAGTCGAATCCTTCGTCCGTCAAACCAATTACAGGTAAGCCATCGACTGTCTTCTTGATGTTTCTTATAGCATCTTCAAGAGTCTTGTAGACAAAAAACTCATTATGATTCATTTCATTTACTACATGAAGGTTCTTTGTCTTGCAGTAACGAATTATGTTGTACCAGTCACTGGTGGGAATATGTTTTGTGTCTTTTTCACTTTATATTCAGTCACCATGAAGCCGACGTCATTTGGCAGATAGCTGTACCCAGACGTTAAAAACCTTTAAATCTATAATATCCGCTTTGATTTTTGTGCTTTATGGAAGCTTCATCACAGTTAACTCAGTTTTTATGTTTCGATTCTGATCACCCACATATCAGAGTACGTCAGAATATGTTTGTGGGCTTTTGCTTTGTTTGTTATGTGCTGTTTCAGGCATGTAGCCACTTCGTGTGAGGCGCGAGAATCTTCTTTTCCTGGCCATACATCAATAAAGCCTTGGTTGTTCAAGACGGTTCAAACAGCTCTAAGCACTATGGGACTTAACATGTGAAGTCATCAGTCCCCTAGACTTAGAACTACTTAAACCTAACTAACCTAAGGACAGCACACACATTCAAGCCCGAGGCAGGATTAGAACCTGCGACCGTAGCAGCCGCGTGGTTCCGGACTGAAGTGCCTAGAACCGCTCGACCACAGCGGCCGGCCATTTGTTGTTACTGAAAGCATGATAGGTTCAAATGGCTCTGAGCACTATGGGACCCAACATCTTAGGTCATAAGTCCCCTAGAACTTAGAACTACTTAAACCTAACTAACCTAAGGACATCACACACACCCACGCCCGAGGCAGGATTCGAACCTGCGACCGTAGCAGTCCCGCGGTTCCGGACTGCGAAAGCATGATAGCCAGAGTTGTGTATGTACAAGTTTCATTTATAATATGCAGCCGATTTTGTTATCATCACATATAAGTATTTTGTGGTAATACTAACAGTGATATTAAATGGCGTGATCACGTAAAATCAGTATTAAGGGGGACGAATGGAATATTTAGATTAAATATGAAAAAGAAAATGCTATAAAAAAAACATATAAGAAAATTGTAGTCACTTTGCCCTCCGGATGTTCAGTTGCCATGGAAATTATTGTCACCGACTGGTGCAATAATTAACGAATAGAGTTAAACATTTTGGCCACTGTAAATACATATGTTTGTAGGCTTTGGTAATAAAAAGCAGCAAAATTGTAATAAACTGAGGTTAGGCGGTTTGATTTCTCTGCATTGGTTTGGCCCACTGACGATGATTTCTACGTTTTTCCACCTTCAAGTGATGATAAACAACTATGAAAGCAAAGCTTGCGATTTTCAGAGATTTGCCTCCTAGTTTTATTGACGCGCGCGCGCACTCTCTGGAACCACGCAGCGCACCTACGAACACTCTGCTACATTCTATGGATTTCTGCGATTTTATATCCGCTCTGCGCCACGCGTTTGAGCAGTGCACTGTGTGCCGCATCTGGTGTGGAGGCTGCTTCACAAATCTGGAGCCCGTTACACGTACGTGACACCGCGACTACCCGTAAGTACCGGCGAAGGTTGTCACCACTGTGCCGTACTCCTTCTGGAAGTTCCATTTCCCATGCACCAGGTTGCCATGTGCTGCGTGTATGTAGCGGTATACGCTAACAATATAGGATAAGTGTACTGGAGGAGGACGAGAAGAGGAGCAATGCCCCTCACAGTGATGCCTTATCTGATCTGTGATGAAATTGTGTGGAGTCTTGTCTTATAGCAGCCATCAGTGGGAAGAACAGCAGGCTAAACACAATCGTCCCGACGACGGAACTGCGGGTGCGGGCCGAAACCTTACGCCGTCTCCCCCTGCAGGAGGAGACTTCCTGGTGGCCACCTCGCTCGCTCTCTCTCTACCGCTACCGCTTCTTTTTTGTGCGTCCGGCCTGCGGAAGCCACAACAAACACGAAGCAGAGATCAAAGGCCGGCTCTTCCGGGCAATCGCTTAGTATTACGCGCCGTCTTAACCCGCCGTAGCTTCAAAGTAAAGCCGCCCTACTAATTAGGCGGGCCAATGGCAACTGCCCACTGGTCACTGTAACATGACTGCAGGACCTCCGGAGGCTGGTTTCCGTCGTCTTAATCTCAGACGACGGACGGCTGCACCCCCAGGAGCCGCCAAGAAACTAACACGAAGTGACTGCAGGGAAAATACAAAGAAATCGACAAGGAAATGGTCATTGGAAGGATTGATTCAGCATATAGAAGAGTCACGACAATCTTCGACGAAATTAGTAGCAAGGGCAGCAATATTAAGAGTGCAATGGAGATTTCACTGTTAAGCTCAAGGGAGAGGTGGACAGGTGGAAACCGTAGCCCTACACTGAAGTCCTCTACAAAAAGTAAGCCTAGTGTGATGATGTGGCAAAGACAGAAGCAGTGGTCCGTATGAAAGATGCAGAAGATCCAGTAATTGAGGTAGAGTTGGAGAGAGCTTTGGAAAATTTCCAATCAAACAAAGCAGAAAGGATTTTTCGGAATTTGTAAAATCAATGGTGGATGTGGCGACCGAACGAATATTCCAGTTGCTACGTTGCTGTGATACTGGAGTCATACAATCAGTTTTCCAGAAAAATATCATCCGTACTATCCCGCAGATAGCAAGTGCTGGTAAGTGCGAGAACTGTCATCACAATCAGCTTGAAAGCTCATGAATACAAGTTGCTGACAAGAGTAATGCACAGAATAATGGAAAAGAAAATTCAAGAACTATTAGATGACGACCAGGTTCTCTTTAGGAAGTGTAAAGGCACCAGAGAGCAATTATGGCACTGTGCTTGATAATGGAAACAATCAAGGCTCGTTTCTAGAATTTGTCGACCTAGAACAGCGTTCTGCTTTATGGAAGGGTGTAAGATGTTCGAAAATCTGAGAAAAATAGGAGCAAACTACAGGAAAATACGGGTAATATGTAGAATGTACAAGAATCAAGAGGGAATAATCAGATTGAAAGACAAGAAGTGCTCGGATTGAAAAGAGTGTAAGATAGGGATGCATCTTTTGCCTCTACTATTCAATCTAGACATTGAAGAAGCAAGATTGAAATAAAAGGAAAGTTCAAGATTCAGGGTAAAAGAATATCACTGACAGGATTCATTAATGACATTTCTCTCCTCAGGGAAAATGAAAAAGAATTACAGGCCCCACTCAACGGAATGAGCAATTTAGTGATTAATTTTGGAAAGAGATGTGTAATGAGAAACAGTAGAATTGAGAAAAGCGAAGAACTAAATGTCAAAATTTGTGATGGCAAAGTAGGTGAAGTTAAGGAATCCTGCTACCTTTGAAGCGAATAACCCATGACGAACGAAGTAAGGAGGACACAGAAAGCAGACTGGTATGGGCAAAGAGGACTTTCCTGGTCAAGAGAATTCTACCAGTACGGAACATAGGCCTTAATTTGAGGAAGAAATTTGTAAAAAATGTACGTTTGGAGCACAGCGTTATATGGATAGTGAATCGAGGACTGTGATAAAACCGCGAAGGAAAGAAATCTGAGATGTGGTGCTCTGTAACTAGGAACTAGGTTGAAAATTAGAGGAAGTAATAAGATAAGGAAAGAAGAGGTTCTCCGCAGATGAAAGCCAGTAAACTACAAAATAAAATCCCAGAAGACAGGTCAAGATGTCGAAAGGGGCAAATAACGCGGCTTAGATGATGGGAGTTAAAGAGAAAAAGTAAGATTTTTTTCTTTCTCTCTCTCTCTCTTTTTTTTTTTTTTTTTTTTTCCTTAGAGTCCCATTCTGACAAAGAAATAGATCAATGTCAGGAGTTCCTGTTTTTAAGTACGATTAAATGCTTGTGCAAGAGTCAAACTAGAGGCCCAAATTTGTAACAAAGTGGAACATGTTGCTCTTTGCACATTTTCCTCCAGTTGTTTTCTTTGACTTTTAGAAAGCGGAGGTAGAGGTTGCAGGCGTGTAGAGTCCACATTCGGGGGAAGTTTTCCTTCGGTGTCGCTCCTGCGCTTTTATAATCTCATTCTTGGTTCGCCAGGAGACGGTGTTGGCTTTTCGCAGTAATCTGTTGACTTTCAATTTGGATTACTGTGATAGAATTTGCCGGCTCGCGGCCCGAGATGGCGAATACCTAATAAGGCAAAACTTCCGGACGTGTTCCTGGCTTTTAGCCCGGGTGCCACTCGTGCGTCACTCCGCCTTTGAGTAGCGCAACGGATGAGACGCGGACCAGAGTGGTTTTTTGGGGACAGCCTATTCACGCAGGAATATGACAGCACCGAGAGAAACCAGCCTTTTCGTCTTCTTTCTTTTCGTGGTATTCACTGCTGAGCTGGAAACATGCATGAATGCCACCGCGTACACTCATTTCAGTGCACTATAACACGACTATTTTTACTCCCTGCCGAAAGTCTGTAAACGCCAATCTTCCAATCTAGAAAACGTAAAAGAACTGCACATAGTCAGTGACATGTCAGCGTTGCCAAAGAAATTAAAAGGGAAAAGAAGTGTTTTACTTGGATGAAATATGATCAACGAGGGCGTAATAACAGTAGTTCGAAATGCTCATAATATTTCAATTGGAAATCTCTTCAAATGCATAAACAAAATTTGTTTACAGCGGCGGATCAATAAAGTTTCCCTGCTTACGAATTATTGGGTAGGTGGCTCTTTCCTGGAATAAACATTTCCTTACAACAGCAAAAAAACTTTTGAAATGTCTTTTGTTGCAGTTTAATTTCAATATTTTTACACCGATTAGCCGTTTCTTTCAGGTACTGAACATCTTCAGATGTGAACTTACGTTGAACATTGCAACAAAGCTGTAAATTTCATTACTTTGACAGTTGAGAACACTCCTTTATCCGTGTGTTTCTGTAGAAACGCAAATGACCCTACTGTTTATCACACTATGAGTCCCGCACGCAGGATTATTTTTCGGGGATGGGCCCAAATCAGAAAACTAATTTTATTTAGTGTGACATTTTGTATTACAGTATTAATACAGATTCGATTAAACATTTTGATAGATCAGACGGGAACACAGGAATTGATTTGCTGTTTTCATTAGCCTCCAATTATCCATAAGCGTGTTAATAGCTAAAATTTTCGCGTAACTAGTATAAAAAAATTCATTTAATTTACAGCGATGTTACTGAAGTCTAGGTCTCACGTGATACTCACTAGAAAAGCAAATACTTCGAAAAATTCAAAGAAACTAACAGAAGGTTACAAAGTACAGTCAAAATCACTCGCAATGCTGCACCAAAATTTCTCTTTCTATGGCTAAGTATGACACTGAGATTGGAGACAAAGGAAGCTAATTAACTCAAACTCTCTTTGAATGGTCTATTTTGAACTACGCCGAAATCTTAATGCAAATACAGATTTTGTAACGTTATGAAACTGTCGACCACCTACTCTGCTTTACAAGAGTTGAAGCTTCAAAAACTGATTCAAATGGCTCTGAGCACTATGTGACTTAACATCTAAGGTCATCAGTCCCCTAGAACTTAGAACTACTTAAACCTAACTAACCTAAGGACATCACACACATCCATGCCCGAGGCAGGATTCGAACCTGCGACCGTAGCAGTCGCGCGGTTCCGGACTGCAGCGCCTAGAACCGTGTGGCCACCGCGATCAGCACAAGAGTTGAAGCCTCATATACTTTCGTGAATACTCCTCTGCTGTTTTTCATCAACTTCTTTACATCTTTAACTCCTTTCAAGTGATTTTCAGTCACAATCAAGAATGAATAATATTAAGAAAGCATTTTGGTCCTAGAAAATTTCCATTGTATCTGGTGTAAGCGCTAACATTTCGGTTGTGGAGAGGGGGGGGGGGCTGCTGCCCCGATCCCCTCCCCTGCGTACAGGACTGCACACTTGACGACGACTGTATTGGCTAAAAGTTTGTTATGTTTCTTTTACTAGTTAAGAAGACAGACGCATTTGACGATGACCTAACAGGTCAAAACCGGTCATAAAGACGGAAACATTTTGCTATCAAAAACTGTTTGGGACTCCATATCTCTGCCCTATCAATCGTATGCACGACTATCTTTTCGGCTACTCTAGTAGCGTGCTACGGTACTGCAGCGCGGCGTTTTTAATGTGTCCAGGGCTGACGTATACCTACAAACAAACAAATAATTAATTACGTTCTTTCGAACGAGAACTAAAACATTATGACTAGCCCTCGCATTGATTTCACCAGTGAAACACCGAATCACAGTTTAGCAGTCCATAAATCTTCAATTCCCCTGGGTTGACACACAGTTGCAACGAGAGGAGCTGTTCTCTGGCGCCAGCATATTTACGAGCAGTGCAACCTTCCCGCTCGTTCGTCTTCTGTATCTGCAGCGTGTCCGCTGCAGTTCTGCGCCTCTGAAACCGCATTCGCCCTTTCGCAAAACAAATGCGCTCGCGCTCGCTCACACACGTGCACAAACAAACTCTCTGCTGCACCGACCGCCCAGACCAAATAAACACGCCACTACTGTGCGGGGAGGGACCGGCATTTTTGCCGGCCGTGGGAAGCGCGGTTGCATATATCACAGGGGCAGCAGGTGTTTAATTAGTAACCCAGTCCGTGGCGTTTACCTCTGCATAGTCCCGCCTGGGAGCGCTGTGCGTTTCCTTTCTCCTCTACGGGCCCCGAACCCCGCGGGTGGGCCAACCTACCCACCTACATTAATTAAGGTAAACAGCGCGCGGCACATTTCCGACGCGGATTCTTTTCCGCCCCCTTCCTAGCGTTCTGCTGCCTTCTTCGAAGCATCCTCCCTGACTCGGGGCTACCGTCTTAAGTCTCCTCCCCCTGCCCCTCCCACCCCCAGTCTCCAACGCTCGACCCTTACGCGTGCTGGGAGGAGAGGAAAATTGAGAAACGCGACGAGAACAAGGCTCTGTCGTTGGCGGAGCCGACGCAACAACGAGAAGCAATTAAAAGAGAGGAAAATTAAATAGCAAGCAGGAGACAATCAGGAGGCAGACAATAGGGATACAATCCGGTTTCATTAAAATGTTCAAATATTTTATAACCCGGAACCTGTCAGGAATGAGAGGCGAGGCAAAGGTCGATCGAACAACTTTGCCGACAGCCGCCTATTGTACTGTCTGTGTCGGAGACGAGCTCTGCATCTTGTCATCAAACTTTGGCATGTCGAGAGCGAGGGAATTCGCAAAAGGAAGTCACACTATGAACCTACGATAAAGTATTCTACAGGGCAAGTTTGTTTGTGTGGCCATCATCCGTAGCAAGCTCAGAAATATTTGTTTTGTAAAACAAAATCGCCTTTTCTTGCTGTAATATTTTAAATTTCTTCAAAAGCGTTTCTCCTTTTACTTACCTCTACCTGTGGTAGAATTATGAAACCAGATTATCCTCACATATTATGAGGTTCTCAGAGAACGAAAATCTCATCTATAAAAATCAACATGGATTCCCCAAAAGGACATCTTCAGTGAGATAGTTCATCGGGCTTTTGGTTAGTACCTGCGTTTCCTCTCATCTGTCACCCGCTGGAGGTCGCACTATAACTTCACTTACGAATCATAAGCACTTTTTCACATTCCGAACTTTTTTCCTCACAATTTTCATATTGTTTCCCTCATTGCTGTGGAGCCGAATTAGTCTTCTGTGATTTGTTGTAGATATCTGTTCGAAAACTGAGATTTAAGACGTAATTCCTGTGAGTTCACTGTATGTCTCAAGCCCGTTAATTTGTTAATAGGGCTCCACAGCAAAAAGGGCAAAAAATATGAAAATTGTGAAGGAAAAAGTTCGGAACACGCAAACGTGTTTATGTTTCGTAAGTGAAGTTACAGTGCGACCTCCAGCATGTGGCCAGATGAGAGGAAAGGCAGATTCCAACCAAAAACACGAAGAACTATCCCACTGAAGAACCCTTAAAGTAAAAACCGGCACGCGTCTGGAAGAAACAGAATACATTACAGCGATAAAATGCGGTTTTTATTTACAAAGATGTATTCTACAGGGATTCTGTTTGGATTATACGAAAGATTTTGCTCCCCTTCCAGTTTATCGTAGGTCCATGGAACGACAACGGTTAACTAGCGACTGGAAAAAAGAGCAGGTCATTTCCGTTTTCAAGAAGGATCGTAGAACGGATGCCCTTGGTTATAAGCCTCTGTCGCCGACGTCAACCTGTTGTAGAATTATGAAACCATTTTCATCCTCACATATTATGAGGTTCTCGGAGAACGAAAATCTCCTCTGCAAAAATCAACATGGATTCCCCAAAAGGACACTTTGCAAAACTCAGCTTTCTGTGTCCCTCCAAGTGACCCATTGCGCTGTAGACATCGGCGCTCGAGATTGACGTCGTATTCCTTATATCTGGGATCAACCATCGGGAGCGACCTTACGCATAATGACCACATAAAACCAATAGGGCTAGTGGGAAAAGAAAATGACGGACTGAGAGTCTTAACATGAATCTTAAGAAAATTTAATACATCCACGAAAGAGGTGGCTTACGAAACACTTGTCCGACCAAAACTTGAGAACTGCTCTTCAGTCGGGGATCATTACCACTTTGGATTAACGTAAGAGAAGGCCGAGACCCAACGGAGTGCGGCGCGTTTCGTCAGGGGTTCGTTTAGTCGTCGCGAAAGCGTTACAGAAATGTTCAGCAAACTCCATTGGTAGACGCCACAGGGGAGGCATCACGGAGTTTACTACTGAAATTCCACCGAGCGAGGTGGCGCAGTGGTTAGCACACTGGACTCGCATTCGGGAGGACGACGGTTCAATCCCGTCTCCAGCCATCCTGATTTAGGTTTTCCGTGATTTCCCTAAATCGTTTCAGGCAAATGCCGGGATGGTTCCTTTGAAAGGGCACGGCCGATTTCCATCCCCATCCTTCCCTAACCCGAGCTTGCGCTCCGTCTCTAATGACCTCGTTGTCGACGGGACGTTAAAAAAACACTAACCTAACCTAACTACTGAAATTCCGAGAGAGTACGTTCCGGGAAGAGTCGAACAACATATACATCCTCCCATATACCTTTTTACAAAATGACTACAACGACAAAATTCGGGACATTAGATTTACCGACTATCGTTCTTCCCAGACGCCGTTCGCGAATAGAAGAGGGCAGTGTGGGGAGGGATGGGTGAGCAGGGCTCAGACAGTGCTACTTGAAGTACCCTCCACTATACACAGTCATGTGGCTTGAGATGTAGATACAGAAGAGAGAGTTTGTGGGACGACCAGAACTAGAAGACGGTTCTCCTTGCTTACGAGGCAGGAATGCTGATCATTACACCACCGCAGCACTATTGTCAACAGTGCTGCACGAACTACCCAATTTACGGGGAAAATGAGCTGAAGATATGAATTGAAGTTTGTGGTGGGGAGGGCACCGGACTTCGGTAATCCGTGCAACCCGGGGTTCAAGTCCTGACCGTGACAAAATTTTAATTCATGTTTTCAGTTTCCATCATTATTATAGATGAAGATGAAACTTAAATGAATCGAGTAAAATCTAATTATAATATCTATAACATTTATAGAAAGTATCGTTTGAGTAGAACACACAGTACATTTTGTCACAGCAATATGACGATGATTAAGAGAATTATTTAGTTTCCAGAATGAGATTTTCATTCTACAGCGGAGTCTGCTCTGATATGAAACTTCCTGGCAGATTAAAACTGTGTGCCGGTCCGAGACTAGAACTCGGGAAGGTAGGAGACGGAAGTAGGAGACGAGATACTGGCAGAAGTGAAGCTGTGAGAACGGGGCGTGAGTCGTGCTTGTGTCGCTCAGATGGTAGAGCACTTGCCCGCGAAAGGCAAAGGTCCCGAGTTCGAGTCTCGGTCCGGCACACAGTTTTAATCTGCCAGGAAGTTTCATTATTTAGTTTGTTTCACAACCAACGAAATACCAAAACGCTACTCGCGCTGTTAACTAAGACGATTCACTTGAACAGCCCGTAAAAAACATAGTCATTTAGGAACGACGTGTAGTACGACCTGCTGATAGTTATAGTGTGAAAAATATCAGTTCTTACCCTACCACGCAGTTTATAGAGAAATAACCCAACTCCAGAGACATCAATTTCTTGATCATTCGTGCTTCATAGCTGATTCACGTCTATTAATCACAACCACCACAGCTGCTACTTCAAAGTCACGATCGGTTTCGTTCAATGACCTTCACCAGATGGCACTGCTAGAAGTCTTCGTAGCTGATCCTCGCATAACTGTGCCCATATCATGATTCAAAAAGTCTAGTCGTCTTACGTAACGTAGAAGTCACAATCGGGATCATGACGAATACACAAACACTCGTCTTACCATCTGGCAGATGCACAGTAGGCGGTGAGTGCAGCGTCTGTGGCTTGTTGTGTACACTAAACTTATGTTCCTTGGACCGGAACCTCGCTGTGCTTCTGCCAGGTGGTCGGTGGAGTGTTTACGTATTCGTTACGTCCCAAAATGTGCCTTCAGCGTTAAGTAAGACGATTAGAGTACCTTAGTCGTGATACTGGCACCGTTCTCTGAAAATTTGTTACTAAGAGGACGTACATTGAACGCAGCCGGTAGTGAAATAATAAATGTATCTTTATCCGGTTATGGTGGTTCTTATAAACATTTTCATTAATTTTCGTGATTGTTGAGAGATAATTTCTATTTTGGTATGAGGGATCAGTGGTTTGAGAACAAAACATTTGCACTTCGTTTGATTCCTTATCCCCATTTATCTATGTGCCTGTATTGCACTGAAAATATGTGTAAGTGCAAATGACGATATGCGTTGTACACCTTGTTTGGAAACAAAGTATTTCTTGTACCTCATTATATTTGCTGAAGATAATAGTAATGCCTCTCCTTGCCGACAAACTCGCATTCCAAACTGCTCGGTTCTGTCTCGGATTTGTTTTTCCAGCGATGATCGTTGTACGTTAAGAGTGATAACATAGCAGTATGACTAGGAGATGAAGAGTTGGCTGATATGCCCCTCATGTCGCAGGAACGTGCGATAGAAAACTACTGAGCAGGTTGCGGAAGGCTGTAAAGACAAAATGTCGCGGATTGGTATGCACGGTGGTCTTTCTACTCCACGACTTTCCTTACGTTTTCCTGAACCCTAGTTTTCATATTTAACGATTTATCTCTACGCAGTTTGTAGAGATGTGTGAAGGATGATGGGTTACACAGGACCTGCATCACGGTCTTTGCATTTCGAGGAAATCATTTTATTAAGCAATTTCTTTTTATGAGTGCAACTAACATCTTCCACGCAGAACAAGCTGCATCTAATTACGACGCAGAACTGAAAAGTGAACGCTTTTGCTAATGAACTATGATTAGTGCATTTCAGCTCTGATGCAGCTCAGCTTCGCTGAGCACATAAAATCGCATTCACACAAAGGAAAGTTTTTCAGGTTGATCTGTAATCAACGGAACGAGCCTTCAGTAGTAACTAGTTGAACTTAAATGATAAAATTCTGTGCACTGATATCCGGAAGAGAGAGAAAGACAGACACCTTTTATTGCACCTTTTATAGCTTAATTACACAGACAGTTTGATAATATCTGCCTCATGTTATATATTATTGTAGAAATGCAATGGTACTAATGAAGAATATGTCATTAGAATACACCAGAACCTGGAATACGAAGGTGCTATGTTGTATTGGAGACTGAATAATTGGAACGTGGCTAAATGAATTATCTCAACCGGCCAGTGCTTTTGTAATTTGGAATCGTTTTGTATTATCGCGAAATAGCGTAGAGAATGCGACAGATACGGTACGCCAATTCGGATGGCAATCTACAAAGGTGTTTATTGTTGCTGCTGGATCTTCTCATGAAATTTCAGCCACATAGTTTCTCCTTAGTGTGTGAAAATATTTTGTTGGCTCCCACCTACATAGGGAGAAATGATAATCATAATAAGGTGAGAGAAATCGGATCTCGCACGGAAGGATTTAAGTGGTCGATTTTCTCGCGTGCTGTTCGTGAGTTGTACGGGAAAGAAATAGCTTAAGGTTGGTTCCATGAACGCATTGCCAGGCACTTAATTGTGAATTCCAGAGCAGACATACAGATGTAGATGCAGATGAAAAGAGAAAGATGTTTCTGTAACGAACAGTCACTCAGTTATGTAAAGAAATCAGTGAAAAAATTACTAACTCACTAAACAGTGGATTCTCCCTCTATTTCTTACTTTAATGCTCATCGGCTGTCTAACCTACATTATTAATAGACTATCCCGGAACCCAATACTAACTGCAGGTTGCCTATGTAATGGCAAAAAAGTGACTTACAATATTTCACACGATTATTGACAGAATTTAATAATTTAAAATGCTCTCATAATCTACTCATTAAGTCTAATATTGTGGCAAAAGTTTGACACTATAAGACAAATATTCCTGTTATGAAATATGTGTTTTCCTTTTAGGCAGCGTAACTGAGGGCGCTCAAATACCTGGATTTGAGAAGATGAGTACTTAGCGACTTAAAACAATCTTTTCGCAACTTTTCAAATCTTTACGCAACTTTTCTCACTGACACCCGCTCCCCACAAAATGATGGAAAGGAAAAAGATTATCACTTACTACATTTTCTCTGTTCATGTAGTAAAATTTTTGCACCAGGCATGACGTTTTAATTAATTACTTCTTTACTACCTAATCTACTCGTAACACAGTTTTCAGAGAATAACCGCATATTCCACTACAAAATTATATTATACGATCTGCAAAATTACATTATACGACACTCAGGTCAGGTGATGCGACGTCATAAATACTGAGCTGCATGAAAAACTTGCCGTTACTTGAAGTGGAGAGCAAATTACGCAGACTATATTCATCCAGTGTTTCGTAAAGAGAGCAGTTAGTGACTTCCACCAACTGTAAGCGTAATTTCAAACCTTTTCTAAACGTTTTCTCGGTTACACGCTTAGCGCCAAATGTTCAACATATTAACTCATTAATGAAGTAATCAGACGTGTGATTCCGTTTATACTTGGGAGTTCGATTTTTTAAAAAATCGGGGGTTTACTGCTGAAAACTTAAACCAAGGCTTCCTATGCAAAGTACGCAGAAGCTGCAGTTGATAACGGAACACGCAGCTAAACGTTGTTTCCTTCATTTACAAAGTTAGCCTGTACAAATATTCGCCGAGGGCTCTTCTAACAAGAACGAGACGGAATTTCTAGAAAACGGAGTTTCGAATTTATATTCATCAGAGTCCTTTATCTTATTGTACGAACGAAGTGGAGCAGGGCAGGGCAGCTTGAATGTCTTTATCCTCCCAGGTCCTCGCGTCCCGTAATTTCCCACAGTCCCGCTATTGTTGCGGGGCAATCCAATAAAGAAGTCGAAATATTAGATTGCTGCGCTCTATTGTGAGGAATCGCGCTCCCGTAGGCTGTATCTTCCGAGTGACAGAGTTACTGGGAGTAAATGGTATTTGGATTGAGTTTTCTAGCTTTATTTCCCGATATCCTGTGAGCGGCGGTAGCATTTCAGGGTTAAAGGAGACGGTACACTAGGGGGAGGACGACGCGTCGCGTTTAAGCCGCGTTGTCTCTTGCCCTCCAATAGGCATCAGTTCCCGTTAGGAACGATGAGGAGTCGAGATTGCTAGCTTCGCTCACGCAGTCTCTGCCGTCTTACTCGGCGTAAGGAAGCGGAGGAATAAAGGCCGTTTCGCTACATGCTAAGTCCACGCACAGAGAATTTGCATTATCAGTGTGTTATCAGTAACAAATAGCAATGAATGTGAATATAGTATAACATACGTGTTCGTGTTTCAACGGCTGGTGCCTAGCAGGTTCGAAGTCAATCCACCCTTTCACATTTTCTCCGAAGGCGTCTTTGTGGTTCCCTGATGTTATCACTGACGGTTTCCGACTCCCAATATCCTTCAACTGCATCGACGCAAGGACGCGTTCCATTTTTCTTGCGTGACTGTATTGTATTTCTTCTGGAAGAGCGCAACGACGAGTAAATCGCAGTGCTTCTTGCGCGTTTATCCGGTTGTTAATATTTTTCCTTCCGTTATTAGGTACGCCAGTCAAGACCTGCTTCATTTCTAATCATGCATCTGTTAGTATCGTTACTTTTGGTAAGATATAACCAATTTATTTTCAATATAATATTGTAATCCTGCCCGTGCCTCCCTCTGTCACTGTTCCAAATGTAACTCACCACTTGCCATCTCATGCTGCTGTATTTATGTTCACTGCTGTATTTATGTTCTTCCATAGCTTCTTGGTATAACAACTTCATAATTATAAAAGCAAATCACAAATTTGTGGATGTTCTACACGATTATTTATTTTGTTAACTCGTTTTTTGCTTTCAAACCCATCAACGTTTTTTGCTTTCAAACCCATCATAGGACTTTAAATATTGTCCTCATGGAGGATACAGTATTGAAGCTTCCTGGCAGATTAAAACTGTGTGCCGGACCGAGACTCGAACCCGAGACCTTTGCCTTTCGCGGGCAAGTGCTCTACCGACTGAGCTACCCAAGCACGACTCACGCCCCGTCCTCACAGCTTTACTTCTGCCAGTACCTCGTCTCCAAACTTTACAGAAGCTCTCCTGCGAACCTTGCAGAACTAGCACTCCCGAAAGAAAGGATATTGCGGTAACATGGCTTAGCCACAGCCTGGGGGATGTTTCTAGAATGAATTTTCACTCTGCAGCGGAGTGTGCGCTGATATGAAACTTCCTCGCAGATTAAAACTGTGCCTTTCGCGGGCAAGTGCTCTACCAGCTTGCTCTTGATAGAGCACTTGCCCACGAAAGGCAAAGGTCCCGAGTTCGAGTCTCGGTCCGGCACACAGTTTTAATCTGCCAGGAAGTTTCATATCAACGTACACTCCGCTGTAGAGTGAAAATTTCATTCTAGGATACAGTATTGTTCAGCATTGTATCTCCTGTGTCATCCGCGCAAGACGCAACCAGGGGAAAAGAACCACAGGCGCAAAAATGCGAGATGCTGCCAGTGCCATAGAGACTCGCCACTTGCGCGAGCTCCACCAACGCCACAGGCGGCGCTGAGGATGAAGATATCGACTTCGCCTCGGCTAATTCCCGGCCGAGTACAATCCGCCAATGACCGGACGACAACGGACAGAAGCCTACTCGAAAGATACAACAGCACCTTTCGCCCACTTGGTTATAGATCATCGCCCAGGGCTGACTTACAAGGAGACGGCACGACCGTGGGGTCGGGGATTTGTCCGCAATTTTGTGTGGTGAAAGAGGACCCCTAACACCTCACGTGGTTAAAATATTAGGACGCACTACTCGGAAAATTTCGAGAAAAATCGATCCAAAATTTCTTAGGTGCCTTATGAGTGTAAAATGTTAGTTCACTGCCGAGCCGCCGTCTGGCCTAAATGGTTAGCGCTCGGACCCTTAGGTCAAAGGTCTCGGGTTCGATTCCTCCTCCGGCACTTTTTTTTCTTATTTTGCTTGCAAAATTGCAGCGCATTGTTACAGGAGAATAGTGAAATTATTCCCAGGAAGATTGTACAAAAATTCATTCTAAAATTCACCATCAATTATCGTCACCAATATTCCGAGACATGATTAAATGTACATGGTTTGCCTCAAAATTGTCAGAAACTCGAAACATTTTCGTAAATGTTAATGGGGCATATTTGTGTACAGATTTATTGCAAACGCCCTGTGATTGTAAAAAATCTGCTTTTATATGTATCGCAAGATGTCGCAAAAATTATTGCTTTGTTTGTTTTTACGATAATTACCACTGCGGTTCTTGTTTATAATTATTATATGTATAAAAATTGAATGTTTTCCAATCGACTTTGTTATTCTGATTAAAAACCCAATGTTTCTCCTTATATACTTTACAATGAAAAATGGAAACCCCACCGCCATGAATTGTGTTGTTGGACAAAAAGAAAATAATTTTTATTCAGTAATGAAACTAATTTGTTAATGATAATGTAGGTTTGGGAAACTTTCTGACTAATTGGTGGAATAACCAAAGAAAATGAAGCGGAAGAAAGAAAAGTGCCAGAGGAGGAATCGAACACGAGACCTCTGGCGTAAGAATCCAAGCCCTAAACACCTACGCCAGACGGGGGCTCGGCACTGTACTAACATTTTATACCCATAAGGCACCTAAAAAACTTTGGATCGATTTTCCCGGGATTTTCCGGATAGTGCGTCCTAATATTTTAGCCACGTGAGGTGTTATGGGTCCTCTTTCAGCACACAAAATTGCGGACAAATCCCGAACCCCACGGTCGTGCCGTCTCCTTGTTAGACAGGGAACGTTGTGTAGTGAACTCTTAGAAGTGAACAGACAGTTGTTGCAAATTGCATTTGCCATGTACTGTGAAGTTTACCTACGACTATTTGCACTTAGTCATTTAGGGCTTTTTTTGTTTTACGTTGCGGACTTCAATATAGAACTGGTCACAAAGATTAGTAAACCTTTTAACTAATTTATGTGACTTGGTTATAAATTCGCTCGAGTCTTGTAGAATCTTCGTTCTCCTATGCTGTTACCTGACACTGGGGCATTGTTGTGTAATAGTGGCAGGGAGAAGTTGTCTTAGCGGTGTTATTCATCAGAAGCCGTTTCACGAACTCACCAACACGGCCTCCACAGCAGTAACAACGAGGCCTTTACAAAACTGGCGGCAAGTGTTTACGAAAGTATCATCTTTGACGACGATTGGTAATGTCTGATTGTGACCCTGTGGCCAAAATCCGGTTGGTGAAGTAAATTAATACTGTAAAATATCCTTGATTTTGAGCTTCTCGTTTATAATTGATGTGTTTCTTTACAGAATGACTATCGCAAGTATGGATCGTACGTATTTAACAATGCTACACACTGTATCTAGAAAAGTCTGGATAAAAAAATATGCGTTGAAGATTTGGCAAATGAGCGGTTGTCTGAATCATTTGAAGATGTGTTCAGTGGTGAGGAATCAGTAGTTTCTGGTTTAGAGTCCGGCATATCGATTCGGAAGCACATCCTGTTGCTAGTCATGTGTTTCATGAAACCTGGGTTTCTAAAAGATCGTCTGCAGACAAAAAGGCATGCTGCATAGAATTTAACGTTTTAGGAAACCATGCTCATAGAAAAGGTCGACTGATAGTAATATCCGATCTTGTAGCACCATCAACGTGAGTTACACACAGGGAAAGAATTACATTTAATAGTAACCTGCAAGACTTCACTGTCGAAGCAGATATTCATAAATTGTGATGTTGGTTTTTTTGTATAACACCAATTAAAAAAACTGTATCAAATTCTACCACGAAAACCCTTATAAAGCAAATATTCGCATGGACAAAAATTTAAAATACGGAGATACAATATATAACGTGGTATATGCCACGTGTTTTGATTATCTAGTGGTTTCACAGCGAAAACACAACCAAAGTACCAGATAGGAACCACATAATTTTTAAATAGTGGTTAAGAACATTTTATTACAACTACCGCAATTCCATTCAGTACCTACTCATTATTTATTCCAGCCCTTACATCTAATCTTCAGCATTCTTCTGTAGCACCACACTTCAGGAATTTCTATTATCTTCTTTACATTACTGTTTATTGTACGCGGTTCCCGTCCGCATAAGGCTAGATTACAAACAAATACATTCATAAAAGTTTTTCTAACAGTTAGATGCCGATATAGGCCTTACTGCCACTTCCAAGGGATGCTTTCCTTGCTGTTACTAATCTAAGTTTTATATTCTCGTTACTTCCCATGGTCAGGTACTTCGTTGCCCAGTTAGTGAAATGGTGAAAGTAGAGTATCGCTTTCAGTTTATGAGTTTCTAATCTAATTCACCGTTAGTAGCTTGCGGGATGTATAATTACAGTTTCTGATCAGACGTATACAGGCACCTATTAATAGACATTAATATGGACTGCGTCTAGTATTCGCCTTTTGGACTACGTCTGCTGGGAACCATTTCAGACGGCCGGAGTGGCCGTGCGGCTCTAGGCGCTACAGTCTGGAGCCGAGCGACCACTACGGTCGCAAGTTCGAATCCTGCCTCGGGCATGGATGTGTGTGATGTCCTTAGGTTAGTTAGGTTTAATTAGTTCTAAATTCTAGGCGACTGATGACCTCAGAAGTTAAGTCGCATAGTGCTGAGAGCCATTTTTGAACCCTTTCAGTGAGGTGTCTCATTGTCTTTGGTGAAATGGCGATCCATTCTTCGTCAAGAGCCGAAACCAGAGGAGGTGTTGATCATGGACTCTGGGTTCTGGAGCGAAGACGTCATTCTAACTGATCCCAGATTTGTTAATTAGGTAGAGGCCGTGTTCTTGGGCAGAGCAGTCCATGTTAAGAATCTTACTGTCCACAAACCATTATCTCTTACACGCTGCTTTATTACAGGATGTGTTGTCATCCTGATACAATCATTATTTCCGAACTGTTCCTCTACTTTACGCAGTACACAATGCTGTAAAATGTGTTCATATTCTTTAGAATTTAGCGTTTTCTTAGGCTCAGTAACGGGACTGCGCCCTAACTACGAAACACAGCTCTATACAGTTCAAATGGCTCGGAGCACTATGGGACTCAACTGCTGTGGTCATCAGTCCCCTAGACCTTAGAACTACTTAAACCTAACTAACCTAAGAACATCACACACATCCATACCCGAGGCAGGATTCGAACCTGCGACCGGAGCAGCAGCGCGGCTCCGGACTGGAGCGCCTAGAACCGCACGGCCACCGCGGCCGGCCCCTATACAGTAATACGCTCTCTATGCGCATTCAAGGTGCTAGCTGGACTGTTGTTACACCTTTGGAACTTACAAGTGATCCATTCTGCTGATTTTATGCCATGTTTTGCAAGCGCGAACCGCAGTGCTCGACGGTCACTGTCCGTCTGTATATGAGGTGTGCCTAGTCTGTATTTAGCTGCGGTTGTTTCTTCACGTTTCCACTTCACAATCGCTTCACCAACAGTCGACTGCAGCAGCTTTCGAGTAGTTGAAATGTCCCTGATGGGTTCATTAGTCCGAAGACATCTGATGACCAGTCCACATTCGAAGTCCCCTCACTGATCCATTCTGCTGTTACCGCTTCTCTGCTGGCAACACAATACTCGCCGTCTCTTTTTATACTGTCGGATACGCCTATGGTGACATCTAGTGGTCAGTTCCGCACTACATACTTACGACCTGTTGATGTATTTTTAATTTAATAAATGGCATAATGGAACCAACCATATGTGTTGTAATAAATACTATTCATAAATAACTCGTTTCGGTCTAATGACTATCTTCAAGTCAAAGATTAATATCATATAAAATTTAAGGACATTCGTTACCGTCAAATACATAATATGTGTGGTAGCTGCAGTACGAGTGTGGTGCAACTGCTAGCGCATCTCCTTAGTACGCCTCTCTCTTTAAAGGCGGAAAAGCCGGGCCGAAAGGGCAAAATTTGGCGAGCGTAAAGGACGGGTTGAAGGGGAGGAAGGAGACCCAATTTTTATTTTTATTTAAGAAAAGGAAAAGAAAAAAAAGGTAATAAAATCCAAAAGAAAAAAACCATTTTAAAAAAAGAAATAAAAAAAATAAAAATAAAAACGGCGAAAAAGAATAAAGAAAAAAGTATGCCAAGGGATCTGGGTTCGAACCTCAGCGCTAGCACAAATTTTAATTAATTGATTCAGCCAATAACATTATCGCAGATGACGATGAGACTCAATATGTCTCAGAAACATCATCTGTGTATGGTTAAAATACATAATTATCTTAGGTGTCTAAAAACGATCATGTGTTTGACACCTAGGAACCCTCACTAAACATTATGTGATATTAATCCATGACACTAAGATGGTCGCTTGACCACAGCTAGTTGTTTGTAAAGAGTAGCCTATTTATTACTATAGCTTTTCCCGGTGTCGTGATACCGTCCTCGAACTACACTGAACCTGCACAGTGGCACTTAAAGTGCCATCCGCTACACACCGTTGGGTGGCTTACGGAGTATAAATGTAGATTTAGATGTAGTTAACAGAAGATCCCATTTTTCGTATTGTTGTTGTTGCTGTTGTTGCTGTTGTGGCCTTCAGTCCAAAGACTGGTTTGATGTAGCTCTCTATGCTACTCTATCCTGCATCTCCGAGTAACTACTGCAGCCAACATCCTTCTGAATCTGCTTACTGTATTCATCTCTTGGTCTCCCTGTACGTTTTTTACCCCCTGCGCTTCCCTCCAGAACTAAATTGGTGATCCCTTGATGCCTCAGAAAGTGTCCTACCAATCGATCCCTTTTGTTAGGTTGTTCCATGAATTTCTCTTCTCCCCAATTCTGTTCCCTAAACCTCCTCATTCATTATGTGACAGAGTCATTCTTCTGTAGAACCACATTTCAAAAGCTTCTATTCTCTTCTTGTCTAAATTGTTTATCCTCCGTCTTTCACTTCCATACACGGCTACACTCCATACAAATACTTTCAGAAAGGACTTCCTGACACTTAATTTTTACTCGCTGTTAACAAATTTCTCTTCTTCAGAAAAGATTTCCTTGCCATTGCCAGTCTATATTTTACACCCTCCCTACTTAGAGCATCATCAGTTGTTTTGCTCCCCAAATAGCAAAACTCATCTACTACTTTAAGTGTCTCATTTCCTGATCTAATTCCCTCAGCATCACCTGATGTAATTCGACCACATTCCATTATCCTCGTTTCGATTTTGATGATATTCATCTAATATTCTCCTTTCAAGATACTGTCCATTCCGTTCAACTGCTCTTCCAAGTCCTTTGTGGTCTCTGACAGAATTATAAAGTCATCGGCAGATCTCGAAGTTTTTATTTCTTCTCCATGGACTTTAATTCTTACTCTAATTTGTTCTTTTGTTTCCTTCACTGCTTGCTCAAATACAGATTGAGTACCTAGCACTGGGCATAGGCTACTACCCTGTCTCACTCCTTTCTCAACCACTGCTTCTCTTTCGTGACCCTCGAATCTTATAACTGCAATCTGTTTCTCTACAAATGGTAAATTGCCCTTCTCTCCCTGCGTTATATGTCCCCATTAGAATTTGAAAGAGTGTTTATTCATATTAACTTTAGAAGAAGAAAGGGAAGACTGTTAAAGCAGAAAATCTTGTTAATCCTGTTTTTAATATTCGTATCAGTTTTCGAGGTAGGAAGGCGAGAGTGCTAAGGCGAATTCCATAAACAGTATCGGCTGTGACACGATACTGGCAAATTTCCCTCCAGGCTAACCCGTTTACTCTGCACTCTATTTTGTCGTCGGGTTAGCGCGTCGCCCGGAGCTTCGCGGAAGGGCTGCAACCACAGGTGGCAGGAGGCTGCCCGGCGTCTTTAAGTATTCTCGTGGCCGCCCCTTTTTCTTTTTGGCGCGGCCGCGCTCGTCGCCCGGCGCTGTATAGACGAGGGCCTCTCAAAGCCCGCCGCACAAGTGCCGCGCCGCGGGCTGCGCCACCTCTCTACTGCTGCTGCTGCTGTTGCTGTTGCTGCCGCTGCTGTCGAGGACTGCCACGCCCCCTCCCAGTCTCAAAGCCGCCACTTGCCGCCTGCGCCGAGCTCCCGGGCGTCGTTTTTACCACGGCGGGCCTGACAAGAGCAGGTCCTTTAATGGCTGCTGCTGCTGTTTATGAAACGACTAACGCCTGAGATAAATCTCCTTACATGAATGAGTTTTGTAATCACTGGAACAAAGCTGGCACAGTAGTCGATAAAAGCAATGTAGTATCTGTTTTTTCTGCAGTAATTTATCATATCCACATCTAAATATTAAATAGATTTTCTTACCTACGATAAAGCAGAGCAAAGGTTCACATTAGTCTCTGCAAGTTCTTTTGCCACCCTCTTTTCGAAGACGGAGGCTGTGCCAGAGAAGTTAGTACTGCAGTCAATATGTATAACTATCGACGTTTCGGTTACTGTTGCAAGACATTTTCTTCAGTTTGTTTTTGTTTACTGCTGAATGAGAAAACTTTGTTTCTTGTATACCTGCAGACGTGGCTGTTATCTAATTCTTATAGGCTATTGAGGACGAAGGGGAGGGATGTTGGAAGTTCTTTATTGCTGTTTGTATTGTTTCTTTTCACTGGTGGAAACCTGACATTTTGATTAGTGTTTGCATTACTGCTTGTGATTGATGGAATTCGGCGAATGGGAACCAGGCGACAGTTGTAACGTGTTTTCCTGCTTTCTAGCGCCGGGTGAGTCGCGCCAGTACTCTTATGTACCTGCGGCCGCTGTAGTCTCCCACGCGCCTGTGTGTATTGCTTCACGTGAGCTGTCGTCCCGTAACGCAGTCATCGTTGGCAGACAAGACGTCGAAAGTCGGTACCCGTCTTCCCTGTTCACGTTGGCGGGTCGCTTGATTATTTCTGTCGCTTCTCTAATCTTCTTCCGGACAACTTGGTTTCTTGCCAAATTTCATGATTCCAGATCAACGTGAAGTACCATATGCGTTCTGGTGAGTGAGTTTGCGAGTATCTAAAATATGCGACACATATGGCCGTATCTTTAGACTGTATTCAACTAGAAGCTTGAATTTTTTATGCCGGCAAGGGACCGTAGACTTCTCGAACTCAATACGTCAACCTATTCCTGAGAAAAGGGTGTTAACAGTCTGTCGGACAAACAGAGAGAGGACAACAAATCAATCCTACAATGGTTCCGTGTTTACCGACTTATGAACGGAACCCTAAAAAGCACATACAAATACGACTTTGGTTTGAAATACATAATTTTCACAAGCCGCTGAATGCCATCAGATGTCCTGTGCTGAAGTCAGGATGCGCAGACAGGTGAAAGAGCTCAAAACCCGAATAGGTAAATTCTCGAAGAGACTCGACGATGAGCACACCTTTAGCAATCGCTAGGCGTCAGTAATGACGCTGTTGAGTCGCGTGACACACATTTCCAGAACGAAGACGAGATTACTGGCGAGATGGATCGTTTTACGAACAGGCCAAAACATAGGCGTCCTCAACCTAGGTCTCCGTCAAGTCATCTATTGTAGGAGAAAAACGGTAGCATTGAGGGGTCAACATGTAAAACAGGCCTAGCAGCATTACTTAAGCTTCACGATCAGCTGAAAATTTCAAATGACGCTATTTGGTTCCAGAGACCTCTTCTAGTCTCAAACATTTATGACGTACAAACGGAGACTGAAGCGACGAATGAAAACTGGTATTCGAACCCAGGTCTCCCGCTCAGTAGCCAGATGGGCCCACTTGGTATTCCACCCGAAGTACCTACGCGTGTGTTTCATGCTGGATCCACCGTTTCGCTCGATGCTGAGGTGCTATTCTAATACGTTTGGATAGCCTCTGCAACGCTGTTCAAGTTTAGGGGGAATATCAAGTGGCTGAGGCGTGAATGGGAGTTTGGATTGAGAAGCGACGCGTGGTCGAATAGTCCGGTTTCAGTTGTGCAAAACCACTGTGGCGTAGTGGTTAGCGCATCTGCCTAATGAGCAGGAGACCCGCTTTCGAATCCCGGCCTTGGAACTAATTTCCGTTCGTCGCTTCAGTCTGCATATACACTGATGAGCCATAACACTGCCCACCTCGAGGCTGTATGCTGCCTGGTGGCGCTGAGAGCACGTGAGCGGAGCAGAGACGAATGCGGAAATCCGCCGACTTAAGCGAGTTTGACTAAAACGAGATTGTTGTGGCGGGGTGCCTGGGAGCGAGCTTCTCGGAAACGGCGAAGCTGGTCGGCTGTTCGCGGGCTTCAGTCGTGAGCATCCATGAAATGTGGCTGAAGAAGGCTGAAACGACGAGTAGGCGCAAGAAGTTGGACGTTCACACACCATCACAGAACATAGGGATCGGAGGCTTGCCCGCTCTCTAAAGCAGATAGGCGGCGGGCGATTTGTGGTAGATCTGACGACAGAATACAGTGGTGTCGCAGGCACAAATGTTTTGGAGCACATCGTTCAGCGCACAGTGTTGTACATGGTGTTCCGCAGCAGAGGACCCTTAAGTGTTCCCATGTTGACCCAACAATATCGTCAATTATGATTACAGTGGGCACGAGAAGATCGAGATTGGTCAGAAGAGCAATGGAATCATGTCGGCTGGTGGGATGAATCCCGTTAATTATTAAACCAGGTCGATCGACGTGTCCAGATACACCGTCATCCAGGTGAACGACCGAGCGAGGTGGCGCAGTGGTCAGACACTGGACTCGCATTCGGGAGGACGACGGTTCAATCCCGCGTCCGGCCATCTAGATTTAGGTTTTCCGTGATTTTCCTAAATCACTCCAGGCAAATGCCGGGATGGTTCCTCTGAAAGGGCACGGCCGACTTCCTTCCCTAAACCGATGAGACCGATGACCACGCTGTCTGGTCTCCTTCCCCAAACAACCAAACAACCAGGTGAACGCCTGCTCGAAACGTGCAGTGCGCCACGGGTGCAGGCCGGTGGGAGCAGTATTATGCTATGGGAAACAGTCACTTGGGCTTCCATGGGACTGGAGTAGTAATCGAAGACAACGTGAACATTATTCGGGACCACCTGTAACGCCTTATGCTCGATGTCCCCCTGAACAGTGATGGCACCTTCCAGCTGGATAACTGTCCGTGCCACAAAGCCAGAACCGTGCTGCAATTAATTGAGGAGCGTGACAGTCATCTCCCTTTAATGTTTTGGCTGTCAAATTCGGCTTGACTCAATCCGATTAAACCCAACTGGGATGCTATCGGGTGCCAGCTTCGCGCTCACAAACCAACAACCCGCAGAATACGAGAAGTGTGTGGCCTGTCGCGTAGGTGCCTGGTGGCACGAACCTCTGGAAACATCAAGTATTCGTCCAATTCACAGCACGCGGAATCAATGCTGAATTGAGTTCCGGAAGTGGACCAATACGCTTTTAAGTAGGTGGTCATAATGTTTTGACTCACCAGTGTATACATCTTAGTTAAATACACTACTGGCGATTAAAATTGCTACACCACGAAGATGACGTGCTATAGACGTGAAATTTAACCGACAGGAATAATATGCTGTGATATGCAAATGATTAGCTTTTCAGAGCATTCACACAAGGTTGGCGCCAGTGGCGACACCTACAACGTGATGACATGAGGAAAGTTTCCAACCGATTTCTCATACACAAACATCAGTTGACCGGCGTTGCCTGGTGAAATGTTATTGTGATGCCTCGTGTAAGGAGCAGACATGCGTACCATCACGCTTCCGACTTTGATAAAGGTCGGATTGTAGCCTATCACGATTGCGGTTTATCGTATCGTGACATTGCTGCTCGCGTTGGTCGAGATCCAATGACTGTTAGCAGAACATGGAATCGGTTGGTTCAGGAGGGTAATACGGTACGCCGTGCTCGATCCCAACGGCCTCGTATCACTAGCAGTAACGCATCGTGCAGCTACGTCTCGATCCCTGAGTCAACAGATGGGGACGTTTGTAAGACAACAACCATCTGCACGAACATTTCGACAACGTTTGCAGCACCATGGACTATCAGCTCGGAGACCATGGCTGCGGCTACCCTTGACGCTGCATCACGGACAGGAGCGCCTGCGATGGTGTACTCAACGACGAATCTGGGTCCACGAATGGCAAAAAGTCATTTTTTCGGATGAATCCAGGTTCTGTTTACAGCATCATGATGGTCGCATCCGTGTTTGGCGACATGGCGGTGAACGCACATTGGAAGCGTGTATTCGTTATCGCCATAGTGGCGTATCACCCGGCGTGATGGTATGGGGTGCCATTGGATACGCGTCTCGGAGACCTCTTGTTCGCATTGACGGCACTTTGAACAGTGGACGTTACATTTCAAATGTGTTACTACCCGTGGCTCTACCATTCGTTCGATCCCTGCGAAACCCTACATTTCAGCAGGATAATGCAAGACCGCATGTTGCAGGTCCCGTATGGGCCTTTCTGGATACAGAAAATGTTCGACTGCTGCCTTGGCCAGCACATTCTCCATATCTCTCACCAATTGAAAACGTCTGGTCAATGGTGGCCGGGCAACTGGCTCGTCACAATACGCCAGCCACTACTCTTGATGAACTGTGGTATCGTGTTGAAGCTTCATGTGCAGCTGTACCTGTACACGCCATCCAAGCTCTGTTTGACTCAATGCCCAGGCGTATCAAGGCCGTTACTACGGCCAGTGGTGGTTTTTCTGGGTACTGATTTCTCAGAATCCATGCACCCAAATTGCTTGAAAATGTAATCACATGTTAGTTCTAGTATAATATATCTGTCCAATGAATACCCGTTTATGATCTGCATTTCTTCTTGATGTAGCAATTTTAATGGCCAGTAGTGTACGTACAACCAAAGAACGTACATAAATGCTGGGTTCTTTCTTCCCTGTCATTTCTGTGGCTGCGTTAGCAGCACAAGAAAGCAAAATAAAAATAAAAGGGCTGTCTTTGCCGTGTTCTCCACGCACAACTGCGACTAAGCGTGGCGTTATCTGACGAGGTCTTCGGCCGGCCGTACAGTACACAGGGCAGGGTGGGCGCCACTCATGTGTAGCGATGCCCGGCCTTGCGCCCTGTTCAGCAGTCCGTGTGCGGCGCCCCCAGTTCATCAAAATGCCGCTGCTGCTCCCGAGCGAGTCCGCTATTTTTTTCCTCCTCCTTTCTCTCCTTTCTTTTGTCCCCCCCTCCCGCTTTTTTATTTTCATCCGACAGAGTATGGGGGTGGTTGGGGGAGGAGGAGAGAAGCGAGACGCCACGACAGGGCCTGCCCGAGCGAGCGCGCGGGGCTGCGGGCCGGGCACGGGGAGGCTTAGTAGGCAAGTTTTCCTTTTCTCTTTCTAATAACAAGGATAAAAGATCCCTGGCGCTCGGTCGAATACCAATAGCGCCGCTGCGGGAGCGGGCCAGAGGCCGACGAACCCCGCTACGTCGTCGGCGGCGATGTCGACGACTCCCCGCGGCGGGCGGTGTGCGCCTACCGGCGCGGCTAAAGTGCGTTCCGCGATACCCTGGGGCCGCGACCCGAGGCCTGCAGGGGAAGCGAATGCGGCTGCGAGTGGACGCCGCGAAAACTGGAAAAGGGGCAGCGAGGAAGGAAAGGTCGGCATACACGTAAATGAAAACGTCTGACGAAATTGTAATGCACAATAAAAGCATTATCATCCTCATCATCGTCAGCTATTTCATATCCATTCCTCAACAAGGGCACCTCTTAAACTCAAGTGCATTCCAGTTGTAAAGGAACTGCTCATCGTACCTCGCTTTTAGCGAAGTATCGTAGATTACCATACACCATACGCTAAAGTATTTACCTTCTTGATGCATCACTGACATAACACTCATTCTATCCTACAGTCGTTGCTTTCATAAAAATTTAGAACTATTTGTATCTTTTTGAAAATAATTTCGATCATATCGATACTGTAAACATATACTTGGATGTAAAGATTGAATGTGCACTTGGGTGATAAAAGTCGGTGGTTAGCGATATGCACATATACAGATTGCGGTTGTATCGCGTTTACAAGGTATAAAAGGGCAGTGCATTGGTGGATCTCATGTCTATTATAATTATCCGGGCTGTTATTGCGTGGTCGGTTGATGAATTCTGTGTCAATTCGCAACGTTTCGTTCCCGTCTGCGGAGGACATCTTCACGGGGGTCTGTAGCTTGATGGAAGGTCCAACACACGCACTGGTTCGCTACTGACTGCCGCTAAATTCCGTTTCCGCGCGTTGGAAATTGACACAGAATTCATCAACCGACCACGGCATAACAGCCCGGATAATTATAATGGACATGATATTTCCGGCCGTGAAAGTCTACATTTTAGTATTGGTGGAGCTGTCACTTCTACTCAAGTGATTCACGTGAAAATGTTTCCGACCTGACTATGACCACACGACGTGAATTAACAGACTTAGAACGCGGAATGGACATTCAACTTCGGAAATTTTTAGGGAATTCAATATCCCGATATCCACAGTGTCAAGAGCGTGGCGAGAATACCAAATTTCACGACTGGTAAGGCAGGCCAACGTTCAATTAACGAGCGCGAACAGCAGCGTTTGCGTAGAGTCGTCACTGCTAACAGACAAGCAACACTGCGTGAAATAACCGCCACGTACGACGAACGTAACCGTTAGCACAGTATTGCGACATATGGCTCAAATGGTTCTCAGCACTATGGGACTTAACATCTGAGGTCATCAGTCCCCTAGACTTACTTAGAACTACTTAAACCGAACTAACCTAAGGATATCACACACATCCATGCCCGAGGCAGGATTTGAACCTGCGACCGTAGCAGAAGCGCGGTTCCGGACTGAAGCGGTTCGACATATGGCGTTAATGGGCTATGGTGGCAGACCGACGCAGACACCGATGCGAGCGCCTTTTCTAACAGCACGAAATCGTTTGCAGCGCCTTTTACTGGGCTCGTGACCGCAACTGGAAAACAGTGGCCCGGTCAGATCTGTCCCGACTGCAGTCGGTAAGAGCTAGCGGTACGGTTCCAGTTTGGCACAGACCCCACGAAGCGATGGAACCAAGTTGTCGATAAAGCATTGTGGAAGCTGGTGGTGTGGACTGTGTTCACATGGACCTGAATGTGTCCCATAGAATCAATTACTGATTGGAAATGGTTATGTTCGGCTACTTGGAGACCATTTGCAACCATTCATGGACTTCATGTTCTCAACAATGGTGGAATTTTTACGAATGACAATACCCTATGTCATTGGGTCATAACTGTTCACGACTGGTTTGAAGAAAATTCTCGGCAATTTGAGGGAATGATTTGGCGACCCAGATCATCCAACAAGGGACATAATCGAGAGGTCAGTTCGTGCACAAAATCCTCCACCGGCAACACTTTCGCCATTATGGAAGGCTATAGAGCCAGCATGGCTCAGTATTTCTGCACGGGACTTCCAACGGCTTGTTGAGCCGATGCCAAGTCAAGATGCTGCATTACTCCGAACAAAGGAGAGCCCGACACGATATTAGGAGATAACACATGACTTTTGTCACCTTAGTGTACACACACATCTCTGTACTACGATTTTATGTATCGCAGCAGTTGTTGACTTGCGTTTGTAACAAATAAGAAACAATCTGAGCGTAGTCGATTCGTGAGTCAGTAGCAGTTGTGTGTAGGCGTAGTTGGTTGGCCTCTGGAAACAAGTATTGCTCAGGTAAGATGGAAAGAGATAGGTGCAAGCATGTTGAGCTGTACTGAATGTTGGTTGATGTAAATGTTTTCTTCGAATTATGCAAAGTGTTATGAGTTCTGAGAACTAAACAAACATTTGAAGAAACTGAAGTGAAATCATGGTCAGGTCCTGGAGAAAGTGTCATCACTTCTGCCTCTAAGCTGGCCCTAGGTTGTGTTCCAAAACTGAACAGCACGGAGACAGAAGTGATGACACTTTCTGCAGGACCTGACCATCATTTTGCAGGACAATGCTCAAGCACGTACAGTGCAAGCTGTTACTGATTTGTTTGACTGATGGAGCTGCTAAGTGCTATACCACCTACTGCACTCTCCTGACTAGTGCCCCCGTGAGTTCAACTCGATTTCTAAACTGAAGGAAACACTTCACGGAATTCGCTTCAGAACTGCTACAAATTCGTCGGGCAATAGACGGAGCCACTCGAACTGTCGACACAACTACCACTGGTAAGAGTATCCTACGACTTCCACATCACTGGCAACGGGTTATACACAATGCTGGTGACTACTCTGAAGTTCAGTAAAACTTTGAAACACGTATCTATTACGTACGAGCTGTAAATAAATAGTTGCCACTATTAAAGTTCCAACCCTCGAAGGTAAATTGACGTCGTATATAGGAAAATAGCCATATGTATCATGTAGAATATTAACGCACATGAATTCCGTTCGACTCAGTCAGTACGAGCTAGTTATCCAGCAAATAAGAAGTGTGTTGTCAGTCAGGGCTATTACACATTGGTATTATTCTGGAAACAATATTTATTTCGTACGATTGTGCATCGTGTTATCCTGCTGCTACGGAAGGTGGGGAGAAACGTGGGAATGAACGCTGAGCAAAATAAAAAGGACAGTGTGGGAGAGAATGAGATGCGGCGACGGAACTCGGAGGAAAACAGCATAGGAGCGGGGTAACTGCTCCGTCACTCTCCAGGGCTGGGGGTTGGGGGCTGGGGACGCCAGACGGGAAGACGACCCGGCGCTACTTTCCTCTGGCAGCGTTCATTCCTGTCAGAGTAAACAGACATCAATCACTGGCGAGATGTGCTCACATCGGCGGAAGCGGAAACTGATTGCCGCGGGCAAGAGACGGGGGCGCCGGGAGTGTTCACGTTGCCTGTCTGAGTACTAGTGGGAGGGGCGGGGGTGGGGGGGGGGAGTGAGCCTGAGGGGGTGGAGAGGTGGAGGTGAAGCCTATGGTTCAGGGAGGCTGGCAAACGTGCTAGCGTGCAAGAGCAGCCATCTGTTAGCTCTTCCAACACACTGACGGATGACTGTAATCGACGGTTTTGTTTTCTCGTGTCTTTTTTTTCTGAAAACAGAGGTTTGAGAGCAATGAGGCAGGACACATACTTTTTCCAGATTTGCAAGGTTGGTAAATCGCCCACAAATCTTCTGATTTGTGTCGTACGATAATGGACCACTTGGACTAAGTCCTATTTACAGGGAGCTACTCATTACTTTCTCCACCTTGATCCGGCTCATCCAGTCAGTGATTGTGGAAGTCCATGACTCATCGCGCATTTCTGATACACTGTGCGTGAGCGTCACGTATCTCGCCGATCAAGATCTTTGGAAACCAAACGAACATTCGTTGGGGGTTGTAGTTTCGACAATGTTAAATGAAATTTTTACACTTAATCTGCATTCATTCTGATTTTTTTGTTTGTTTCAGAACTAGTTACGGCGTTTTTTGTAAATAAAAATGCACCGAAGTACATAATGTTAATATGACGGTATTTTCTAACGAAACACTCGATAATGACTTAGATAACAAACTATTTGTGAAACAGATCAGGATTCTACATAAATACTAGGGGCGTTCAGTAAGTAATGCAACACACTTTTTCTCGGCCAGTTGCTGTTGGAAAAAATGAGGAATTCATTGTGGGACATCGTGGTATACTCTCTTTTCAGTTATTATAGTTTAATAAATTTCCGATAGGTGGCAGCACAATACATAGCCTTCAAAGTGGCGTCTACAACGGAGATGCGTTTCAAGCAGAGCCGTCATTGAGTTTCTTTTGGCGGAAAACCAGAGCATCGCAGATATTCATAGTTGCTTGCTGTTACCTGGCAGTGAACAAAAGCACGGTGAGTCGTTGGGCGAGGTGTCTGTAACAATCGCAACACGGTTAACGCAAATCTGTACGATCTATCGCAGCTGGTCCGCCGCACACAGTTGCGACTCCTACAATGTTGGAACGTGCGAACACTCCCATTCTAGGTGATCGACAGATGACAATCAAAAGCGTCGCTGCACAACTGGACGTCTGTGATGGTAGCGCTGACGCACTCGTCCTAAGTTGGAGTACTCATTCCAATTGTTTGGGCCAATGAAGGATGCAGTCCGCGGCGAGGAGTACGTGGATGATGGGGAAATTTCTGATGCAGCGAGACGTTGGCTCCGACGTCGACCAGTGGGGTGATACCATGAAGGCTTACAGGCCCCACCAGAAAGGGGCGTAAGATCGTCGTATTGAACGGAGATTGTGTTGAAAAGTAGGGCTTTGTAGCAAAAAGAGTGGGAATAAGATTCCGTATTGGAACCCTGAATAAAAATAACCTGATCTCAGAAAACACAATGTGTTATATCACTTGTCGAACGCCCGAGAATTTAGTGGAAAAATGTCACCTTCATTTAATAAATTTATGGATGTGGTGCCCACTATGAAGAAGATTTTTACAATAATAGCTTTTTGTTCGCGCGCGAGCAGAATTTTTCTTTTTTTCTCAGTTTACGGTAGTCGCAGTTAGCGTATTGCAGTTACGTGAAGCATTATTCGACATAAAATGTGATAGAGCACAGGTTGTAGATTGTGGATAAACAAGTAAAACGTTATGAAAAGAGGGAAAATTAACCAATAGTACGTACGAGGACACTGTGATAGCCGGCCGCTGCGGCCGAGCGGTTCTAGGGGGCTTTACTTCCGAACCGCGCTGCTGCTACGGTCGCCGGTTCGAATCCCGCCTCGGGCGTGGATGTGCGTGATGTCCTTAGGTTAGGGTTGTTGGGTTGTTTTGGGGAAGGAGACCAGACAGCGAGGTCATCGGTCTCATCGGATTAGCGAAGGACGGGGAAGGAAGTCGGCCGTGCCCTTTCAAAGGAATCATCCCGGCATTTGCCTAGAGCGATTTAGGGAAATCACGGAAAACCTACAGCAGGATGGCCGGACGCGGGATTGAACCGTTGTCCTCCCGAATGCGAGTGCAGTGTCTAACCATCCCTAGGTTAGTTAGGTTTAAGTAGTTCTAAGTCTAGGGGACTGATGGCCTCAGATGTTAAGTCCCATAGTGCTCAGAGCCATTTGACCCATTTTACTCTGTGATAAGACGTCATTAAGGACCAGCACTGTGATTAACAATGTGAGTCCAGTAATTAAGAGGAACAATACCGCGCCAGTATTGCCAAGAAATAACTGACTTGGCAGTAAAACTGGATACCGTAATGCAGGTGTAGCCCGGATGACTTCACTGTGAGATGCACACGAATGTATGGATACGTAAATGTTCAAATAATCACTTTTCCTTCTTACACCTTGATTATATCTCGTCTCGAATGTACCACTGCGAATATCTTTACTATTATCGTTCGTTACCGAAGAAACACGATTCCTTGAAGCGATGCAAGTACTATGGAATCAGAAAGGAGTTGTTGGTAGTGGGAGCTGAGGAGCGTCATTTCGGTACCAAGCGGCCGCAGGAAGCCACCCAGTGGAAGGACTGCGATGGAGCAGTGGAGTGAGCCATCTACCTGTAGGCGCGCTGCGAGAGCATGTCCGACACGTAGCGGTGGGCTTCTTGCGTGTAACTGTTGCTGTCGTTTCGCTCTTGTCAACCATAAGACTAGTTCGTAGTTCATTTAGTTTCTGATGTATAGGCCGTGCCCTTTCTAAGTAACCATCCCGGCATTTGCCTGTCGCGATTTAGGGAAATCACGGGAAACCTAAACCAGGATGGCCGGACGCGGGATTGACTAGTTCATTTCGAACTGTGTCCACTACGAAGAGCACTTGAAAGCATTTGAAAGGAAACGGAAGAGGAAAAACGTGCTACATAGCTATAAAAAATGCGCCTGGGTTCTCTTAGGCCACCCTGTGTTCAACTGTCGCAATTATTACAAGAGAAGGAAATATGCAACATTATGGAAACTACTCTTGTCGCTTCAGTATAACGATTTCCTTAAGGGCAGAAAATTTTCATTGCCTACAGTGCTCAAAGATGGAGGCTTCAGCTATCAATTATTAATGGACGTACTGTATTAAAAGACAGGAAAGATGTTGCTGCAGAGCAGATCAAATCTATGCGGATGATCACAGGTATGATATTCAAAAGCATTACGTGTATAGATGAAATATGGGCTATTGTCAGTCATTCATTACGTAAAATTTGGATTGATTAAACTCCCAAGGGCACACTAGCAATGTCAGTCGGTAAAGGAGAGCGAAATGTTCTTTTACGCGGAAGTGGATTGGAGAGTTTTGTGTCAAGTCTCCTTTTAGTATTTCGTTCGAAAGGGACAGGCGATTATAATGAGGAGATGAATAGTTTCTCAGAAGTGGTTCAAAACAACTCTTGTGATAAATCTCAAAAGGCTATCGGTCACTGTTACGTATAACGTCCTGTATCATTTAGCCGTTCGTGATATGACGCCGACAGTGGCAAAAAAGAAAGACGAAATTACTTCAGTGTTTGTAAAGACGAAATGTGAATCTCAAAGGAAATCTGAAGAGGGCTGAATCGCTTCACACTGTGTCATAAAAGAAACCACAATTATTGTATTACGCATACAAAAACGACGTGCTTGTTCGCGCAGTTATTGTTTTTGCCGCTTGAGTACGCGAATAGGGCACCGGATACCGTCCGGTGATGCTGCCACCTTGTTGCGCAAACTGTCAATGAAACTCATTCGTCTCACGGACTATAGGTGAAAGTTTAGAAGGAACGAACGCAATGTGGGCAGACTCGTAATCTGTCCCCTTATCCAGTTTCGCTAACGCTTGCTGCTCGGCGGATGACGCTCTCGCCTGGTATTCAATAGCCTGGTAAAACACTGAACCTCGATTTCTCGAAATCGCTTGAGAAGCGCAACTTACCAGAGCATCATTTTCTGTAAAACTTCCTGGCAGATTAAAACTGTGCGCCGGACAGAAACTCGAACTCGGGACCTTTGCCTTTCGCGGGCAAGTGCTCTACCGACTGAGCTACCCAAGCACTGGATCATTTTCTGTATCCCGTTATGTATCGGGTAGCTATAATTGAAGTGCACCTATTCACTGAGGTCCAGTGTGGGCTGCAATTATCGTTTGCCAGCGAAACTTGGTACATTTTCTAATCCTTTAATGCGGAACATTAGTTTCAGTTGTGGCCACCAGTTGCAAATCAGGCGCTCTTGTGCTGGTATGGCATCCACGTTGACATTTGAAAAGCGCTAACGTGAGTGAAGAAAGCGGCTATGAAGAAGAGACACCGTGCGCTGTTAGTGAACGGCAGCAATTACAGTGCTGCAGTGAGAGAGTATCACCGAGTGAAAACTTTGAGGAGAGGCAAAATGTCATTAAATGGTGTAATGAGGATGATAATGAAATTCGAACGCCGGGTGAGTTTAGTGTGGCACCTAGAAGAGGAAGACGTCCTATCCCGGTTGAAGTTTTTGACGAGTTTGCTGTTGCTGTAACTGGCCATGCAGCATGTACAATGTCACGAGAATCGTCTACCCGTAGTCAACAGTACGAAAGTTTTCGGTCTAGCTTCACACTGGTACCGTACAAAATCGAGACGGTGCAGCAACTGAAACTTCATGAACTGCAGCAAGTTTCTGAATTTGCTCTTTGGTTTCTGGCACGAATCGAAGATGATGAATGTGGCCGGGTATATTCTATGGAGTGACGAAGCACATTTTATATAAAGCAGGGTGCAGCGAATACAAAGAACTGCCAAATTTGAGGTACAGTGACCTGTGACTCAATTGGGCTGTCAGGTGTACCGTGACGAGTGCACGTTATCGAATCCTTCTTGTACACCACGTGATTCCTGCTTTTAAAGTGCTCAACTGCGTGGAAACCACTGTTTTCTTGCAAGGTGCAGCAACGCCTCATCTCACTCTCCCAGTGAAATATGTACCTTCCACGAAAGTGTTATCTCCATAGATTTTCCAGACGCCTGGCCTGCAAGATCGTCTTATGTGAATCCTGTTACTTTTCACTCATATCTGGAAGAGCGCATTTACCAGCGACGCGTTTGGTCTCTACCTCGTCTGAAGGCCAGTATACAAGAACACGTTGCCCCGATTCCACCGGAACTGCTGCGAGCTACTATTTTCAACACGTTATTTTACGGAAGCAGCAGCCCGTCGACGTGTCCGGGGCACATACTGAACAACCTGTGTAATCGGCGGTTTATAATAAAATCAACAATATGCCTTTCTCACAGGTTTGACCTTTTCTGCCCACGTCCCGTTCTTAATCCATTACAATGGAGAAATATCTATACGTCTTTCTTGCATTCACAGCGCCTAATTTGCACTTGGTGGCCAAAACCTGAACTGATTTTTTTTCCAGCGCAGAACGCATCGCTTTAACGCAGTAGAATATGCCACACGATAATTACAGACCGCACTGTCCGCCTGTGAGTAGTTGCAAATCAATTACACTGAAGCGCCAAAGAAACTGATATACGCATGGGTATTCAAATACAGAGATACGTGAACAGCCAGAAAGGGCGCTACGGTCGGCAACGCCTATATAAGATAACAGGTATCTGGCGCATTTTTTAGATCGGTTACTGCTGCTACAATGGCAGGTTATCAAGATTTAAGTGAGTTTGAACGTGGTGTTATGGTCGGCGCACGAGTGATGGGACACAGCATTTCCGCGGTAGCGATGAAGCGGGATTTTCCCGTACGACCAATTCATGAGTATGCCGTGAATATCAGGAATCCGGTAAAACGTCAAATCTTCTACATCGCTGCGGCTGTGAAAAGATCCCGCAAGAACGAGAACAACGACAACTGAAGAGAATCGTTCGACGTGGCAGAAGTGCAGCCCTTCCGCAAATTGCACAGATTCCACTGTTGAGCCATCAACAAGAATCATTGTGCGAACCATTCAACGAAACAGCATCGATATGGGCCTTCGTAGCCTAGGGCCCACTCATGTACCCCTGATGACTGCACGACACAAGGCTTTACGCCTCACCTGGGCCCGTCAACACCGACATTGGACTGTTGATGACATGAAACATGTTGCCTGGTCGGACAAGTCTCGTTTCAAATTGTATCGAGCGGATGGACTTGTACCAGTGTGGACACAACGTTATGAATCCATGGACCCTGCACGTCAGCAGAGGTCTGTTCGAGCTAGTGGAGGCTCTGAAATGGTGTAGGGCGTGTGCAGTTGGAGTGATATTGGACACCTGATACGTGTTGATACGACTCTGACAGGTGACACGTATATAAGCATCCTGTCTGATCTCCTGTATCCATTCATGTCCACTGTGCATTCCGACAGACTTGGGCAATTCCAGCAGGACTGTGCGACATCCCACACGTCCAGAATTGCTACGGAGTGGCTACGGGAAGACTCTTCTGAGTTTAGACACTTCCGCTGGCCAACAAACTCCCCTGACATGAACATTTTTCAGCATAATTGGGTTGCCTGGGTTGTTCAGAAGAGATCTCCACCGCCTCGTACCCTTACGGATTTATTGACAGCCCTGCAGGATTCATGGTATCATTTCCCTCCGGCACTACTTGAGACATTACTCGAGTCCATACCACGCCGTGTTGCGGCACTTCTGCGTGCACTTTGGGCCCTACACGATATTAGATAGGTGACTAGTTTCTTTGCCTATTCAATGTATAACCACTTGGTACCATAATCGTGCGAAGGATAAGCAAATTCCGTGACCTATTCGGTGTGTGCTTCCCTTGTCTGCCAAATTTACTGGCAGAGCTCACATGCAACTTTTAGACATATTTCGCAATAGCTGATGCGATCAGAGTATCGTTTAGAGCGATCTGGTTGGAAAGACGTCTCAGGGAACTCCACTAGGGCTTTGCTCATCCGTTGGCTGGATAATTTATTAAACAGACGTTCCTGGAGAGGGAAAGTGAGCTTGGAGGATACGTGAAGACGAGGGCCTGTCGGCGTCCTCCCACGGCGATGGGATTAGTGCCAGAGGCTGCTCCGCCGGGCCGTGAGGGCAGGGTGGAGAAGGGTGCAGCGCGGATGGGACGAGCAAGTTTCTGGTCGGCCGCCTCGGCCGATACGCCTGCGCCCTATGAGGAAACTTGGCGACAACTTTTACAGAGCTTGACCGATGAGAGCGCCTCCGGGCCGGACCAGCGCACCGGCGCCTCTTCCGGGAACAGACGGGCAGCAGACTGGAGCGCTGCCAATAGGGTCAGCACGTCACGCCGGCCCGGGCGTCTCCCGCAACTTACGGAAAATATTGCCGGTACAAGAGGTGTGCCAAATCGGTTGCTCGGCAAACTCTCGAAGGTCATTACAGTGCGCGGGTCGCAGTTAAAGACTCTGAAATGGAGTCGTCCCGTATTACGTATTAAGACACCAGGTGGTTATAATTAAAGTGCAGCTACCCATAGCGGTCCTATGTGGGTTGTATTTACCATGTGATAGTGAAACTTGGTAGGTAACGAACCGATTTACGCTGGAAAAAATTAGTTCCACTTTTGGCCACAAGGTGAAAATCTGGCGCTGTGGACGCAAGAAAAACGTATACAGGGTGAGTCGCGTAAGACGCAACACCCCCATTATTCCGGGGGCGATTGCACGTATCGACAAGTGGTGTTCGGCGAATCATAGACGACTATGGGGCACATACTTTGGTACATGCACAATAATCACAACGTGTATATTGACCGAGATAATGAGGCAAGTACATGTTTTTTAAATGGGACGCTATACTTTTTTACCATCATTCAAACGCTCTGGAAAAGACGCGTATAGTGATGTAACGCATGTTGCTATTGTGATTCAAATTTCGCTTAAAAGACGCTGGGAAATATTGTACGATTGAAGTTCGAGGCGGTCGGAAGCGGCTGCAGACTGTAAACACGCCTCGTGCGACCCGCAGGCCGAGTTGCCGTGCTCTATGCAGCATGGCCTATGCTGCGAAGGTAAATCCTCATTCGCCCTCTTTCAAGCAAAGTTTGAATCACAACAGCAACATGCGTTTCATCACTATACGCGTCTTTTCCAGAGCGTCCTAATCATGGTAAAACAAGTATAGCGTCCCATTTAAAAAACATGTACTTGCCTCATTATCTCGGTCAATATAAACGTTGTGATTATTGTGCATGTACCAAACTATGTGCCCCATAGTCTGCTATGATTCGCCGAAAACCGCATGCCGATACGTGCAATCGCCACCGGAATAAAGGGGGTGTTACGTCTTACGCGACTCACCCTGTAGAAACGTTCTCATACATAATGGATTAGCAACTAGATGCAGGCACAAGAAGTTAAACAAGTGAGAAAGGCATAATGTTGATTTTATTATTAACCGCCACTTGGACAGTTTGTTCAATGTGAGCAGCGAGTCGGCGATGAGATGCTGTAAAGCGCCAGATTTGCACCTGGTGGCCAAAAGTGGAACTATTTCTTTCCAGCGTAAATCTGTTCCGCGCTAAAGGGCTAGCCCAGACTGGACCTGTGCGAGTAGCTGCACTTTAATTTCAACCACCCAGTACATATTTGAATAAAGCGTTACAGAATTTAAATTATAAAGGTGCATCTCGAATGTTTTCCACATAGATTTAAATGACAGTTGCCATTTTTGAAACTGGTGCATCGAGTGATGTTTTCGCAACAGGTAGTAGTAGCTAGTATAAGGCATCATTTTGAAATACTGGTTAGCTTCGTGTGGTAGGCGTTGTGGGGCATGGCTTGTACGCAGTGAAGCTCATAGGCTTCCAGGAACCGCATTGATGCTGTTTCAATTTTAGGCACCAGGTGCAAATCTGGTGCTGCGACACCTAGAAAGACGTGAAGTAATGTTTCTGTATGTAATAGATTAGGAACAGGACGTGGGCAGGTAAGGTGAAACAGTGAGAAAGGCGTAATGTTGATTTTGTTAACAACCGCCACTTACGCACGTTCTTCAATATGAGCACCGGAGACGCCGACGAGATGCTCTACAGCGCCAGACATGCACCTGGTGGCTAAAATTGAAACTAATTTTTTCCAGCGTAAATCGATTCCGCATTAACGCATCAGCCCACAACGGACCTCCGCTGTAGGTGCACTTTAATTATAACCTACTCGTATATATTTAATCAATGCATTAAAAAATAATCGCCACGCATCTCGAATATTTCCCACACGGATTTAAGTAATTATAGCCTTTTTTTGGAAATATTGATACCGAATGATGTTTTCCCAACAGGTAGTACCTAATCTTAAGGCTCCCTCTTAAAATGCTGGTTATTATCAAGCAGTAGAAGTTTGGGGGCATGGTTTCTAAGGAGTAAAACTCTTAACGGGCTTCCAGAAGGCACAGTACGTGGAGCCTGAAGGCATCCTCTCACGGGAAATGAAGAACTGGTGGCGTCATTGCGCGGACTTCCACATCTACTACAATGCGAAACGTGAAAGGAAGAATCTACCAGGTAAGGTTTGTGCCTCGTGGAGAGGAACGAGGCGTATCAAATGCAGCATCGCTTTTATATCGAAAGCAGAACTTACGAGACGCCATATTCTATAGGTCATATGGCACTGAACTCTGTGTTGAGTGGTAATTATACTATAGCGCACGAGGTATGAACATTATCTATTTCAGAGCACCAGAATACTGAGAATTTCTCGAAAATGAGTAATTTTTAGTACGATTTCCTATGATGATGATGTCCCATACTCCGAGGAGCGTAGGGGACGATGCGGGAGACCCGCACCGCCGTACTAGGCAAGGTCCTAGCGGAGGTGGTTTGCCGTTGCCCTCCTCTGACCGTAATAGGGATGAATGATGATGATGAAGACGACACAACACCCAGTCATCTCGAGGCAGGAAAAATCCCTGACCCCTCCGGGAATCGAACCCGGGACCATGCGCGCGGTAAGCGAGAACGCTACTGCAAGGCCACGGACACGATTTCCTATAGCAAAGCGAAAGGTACTACATATTGGTAGTTAAAAACTTGTATTTGACGCTATTTGTATTATAACTTGCGAGCTATGGAAGTATATCGTTTCAATTACTGACTTATCAAATGCGTGTCGTTTTTGGTACAATTTTTTGCAGTTAAATATCAAATAATGACATGTGTAGTTACAGCCGATAGGTATTTGTACAAACGGCATGTGATGTCAGGCTATGCTGTCAAGTTTAAACCTTAGCTTATCAGAAAGGAACGAAAATTATCAAGTTAAAGGTAACATTTCGTGACTAGTTACCTCCAGATTCTTTTTTCACTACCTTGTTTTCTAAAAGGTTCTGGGAATTCGTTATTAGTTTATCAGAAGTAAAATCTGCAATAGTCGATGTTATTTATTATAAATAATGTATCTGCTGAAATTCTTGTTGCATAGATCGACAACTGGAATGTTTTCCCAGTGATTAGAAATGTTAACGTGTCTGCCAGTCTGTGTCAGAAACTTAACATAAGTTTCACTCTAGAACTTTCTGCTATTATGAAATTTTGTGCAAAACGTTTATACCTATGTTTTGGTATTATGGAATGCCTCATGTCTATATCTTGCTGGTAAGTATCTTTTTAAGTAATAGTGAGCAGCTTCGAGAAAATCTCCTCTTCCATTCGAATGAAATTCCGAAACGAATCAGATTACTTTTACGTTTCAATCCCTTGCTAGCGGTAAACTTAACGAGCACAGATAGTCTGTGTTCCGTCAGGTTTGTCATCTGTCACGTAATGTTAATCCCGGCTGTTATAATTTTTTTTGAAAATGTATCTCAACTTCAAGAACAACGTATTTTTAAACTCTCCACAGTGTATCTGCAATATATTTTTGATTCGGCGACCGACGTAATCATAATGTCCTCGTCCGTTGCAAATCACACTACTTTGTTCTGAAATGTCATCGTGTCATTCCAATTGTGGTTAGGTAATTAAACGCATCGCTTTTAGAAGTCGGTCACTGTCTAGAGTTACTAGCCTGCTTTCGTCATTTACACATGATAGAACACAGTGTAGTTTTTGTTTCACTTCAAAGGCTATTCGACTAATTGCTCTGATTCATCAACAGGCAAAAGGAATCGAGGCCTTTGACAGCTTTTGTAATTATGAAATTAAAACAGACTAATGTTGCCTGTTAGCTTAATTGCTAAACAAATGGACAACATCAATCTGTCATCCTCTAGCGTGCTCTATTACGTCAGCTCGAGTGGTTCTTAATTACATTTCGTGTTCTGTACATAATATTTACGCAGTTTATTTCGTTAGTGCAAGCAATTATAACAGTCAGAAACGCTTGTTTAAAGTAGAAATACGATTTGCACAGTGCGAGCAGAATTGCTTCAACATAAATGAAACAGATTTTATTTTGCCTTCGCATTTGTACATTTATTTCTATGACGCAGCTGGCTTCGATCAAAGTTGATACATATTCAAAACTATGAAGACGTGTAGGCAACCCGTTGTATCTATATGGAATTACACATCACATTCAGAGTCATATTTTTACGATATTGCCGAGCGGAATGGCCGCGCGGTTTGAGGCGCCATGTCATGGATTGCGCGGCCCCTTCCGTCGGAGGTTTGAGTTCTCCCTCTGGCATGGGTGTGGGTGTTGTTCTTAGCAGAAGTTAGTTTAAGTAGTGTGTAAGTCTAGGGACAGATGACCTCAGCAGTTTGGTCGCTCAGGAATTCACACACATTTGAAATTTTTTTAACGATATGACTCGCTGCATTTTTACCATAAATGAGCAACTGAGAGGTCAAAATAAACGACAAATTTTAAATGGTTTCACAGGTGCGGAACATCCCTTGATGAATATGTCGGAAATAGTGTACAACAGTTTTAACACATAGCGTCTGTGGATTGCATCCTTTCGGCTTTCTTTACTGCTTACCGCCGGCCAGAGTGGCCGAGCGGTTCTAGGCGCTTCAGTCTGGAACGGCGCGACCGCTACGGTCGCAAGTTCGAATCCTGCCTCGGGCATGGCTGTGTGTGACGTTCTTAGGTTGGTTAGGTTTAAGTAGTTCTAAGTTCTAGGGGACTGATGATGTCAGACGTTAAGTCCCATAGTGCTCAGAGCCAAGCCATTTGAATCGTTTTTTTTTTTTTTTTTTTTTTTTTTTTTTTTTTTTTTTTTTTTTTTTTTTTTTGCTGCTTACCTTGGATGTGAGTGCTATTTCTCGATACTGTTCGCTCTTAAATACAAGGTACAGAAAAATCACGGTAACTAATTCATCACGAAGGTATTTTTATTTTCGTTAGTCTGCACGTCTCAGCTCAGAGTCAAAACTGTCATCTTTAAGTCAACACATATAATCCAACCCTCGTTTCAATAACTCATGATGTCACGTTATCAGTGCATTAAGATATTAATCTCTAAATTCACGTTATTTTATTCAGTTCAAGAGTATGAGAACACGAAAACACAATTTTTAACCAATACTTTGGTATAGAGGAGGGTTTCCCGAACTTTTCCCGCTTAACCGTGTGCTCTGCGGGAAGTGAATACGTGCTCCACGAAATTGCAAAAATTTGCATGAAAGGTCAAAGCTTTGAAGACAGAACCAATATTCAGATCAATTTTAGGTACCAGTTGAGTAACATCCCAAACAAGGACTTTTCTGATAGTTGTATGAACGTTCTGTGCGTTGCACACAAGACTGGGCGTGGAGGATGGGAGGGGGGCAGGGGTTATGCGGAACACCTGAAGCATTAAAACCACTCTATTCTCTATTTTTTATTTAATCGTCTCCTGAAACTTTTTGGACTGACAGAGTATGTACCGAGTACTGAAAATCACATGCTATCCGTTCTTGGTACGATAAATTACATTATCTGTCTCTTTTGTCGATATGCAAAAAGGTGCTTCGACTGACCGCGAATCCATATCCGACCGCTCTCTAGGAGACCCTACCCCTTCCCACTACCCGACCCTTTCACACACACACACACACACACACACACACACACACACACACACTGGAGGACAGATAAGGCGACGGCGTCCGGTGCGCCTGCTCTAGATGTGTGATTTGCAAGTAGATTACATTCAATTTAGTTCTTGCGCCTCTCGGCCTGTGGCGGGTGTCACTGCGGAACCGTCCGAGATGTCTCTACAGGAACTTTAATTAGATTTTTGCCCCCGCTCGCGCTCGCGCGTGCCGCTTTCCCCCTCCACTTCCACCCCCGCCTCACTCCCCCGCCCCCTCCCTTCCGGGCTTCCACCGGAGGCAGAGGGAGATCCCCGGTCGCGAGAGGCGGGCGTCGCTGCCGGAGGGAAGGAAGGAGCAGGGCAGAGGATGCGCCACAGGGCGAGAAGTTTGACAGCGGCTCGAGAACATTCGGGAGCCTCTCCAGCACGGCCCGCTGTGTAATTATGTCTGCCGGTGCTCGACCCACCCGTGTTGGCTTCGCGAGAGTTGCCGCCTGCTCCAAAAGTACAACTAGAGGTGTGTTCACGTGGAGAGAGCGCCCTCGCCCGTACCACGGCGGCCCCCTCTCTGACATAAAGGGGAGACGTGAGCGGGGAATGCGGAGGACCAGCAGCTTACCACCAGCCTCTCTTCTGGCAGCAGCCTTGACCTCCCAACCGCTGCTCCAGCGACGCCACACACTCATATTTCCATGGTCGTAACAGCTGTGCAGTATCAAGTACTTTGGAACTCTTCCGGTGCAGTCCTCTTCAAGTCTTCGCGATATTGCACACTACCAATGGCTGGACTGTCGACTGAGGAGTGTGTGAGTTTCTAACAGTTAATGTTTCAGACATAGTTCTTACGAATAACATAAGGTCCGGTCACATTAACGTGACCACTACCTAGGTCGACGTCAACGTGCAATAACCAATCACAGATGTTGCGTATATTTTCACAATATATACAAAGGACCTAGTAGATAGTATCGGAAGTTCCATGCGGCTTTTCGCGGATGATGCTGTAGTATACAGAGAAGTTGCAACATTACAAAATTGCAGAGAAATGCAGGAAGATCTGCAGCGAATAGGCACTTGGTGCAGGGAGTGGCAACTGAACCTTAACATAGACAAATATAATATACTGCGAATACATAGAAAGAAGGATCCTTTATTGTATGATTATATGATAGCGGAACAAACACTGGTAGCAGTTACTTCTGCAAAATATCTGGGAGTGTGCGTGCGGAACGATTTGAAGTGGAATGATAATTTAAAATTAAAGGTTGAGATTCATTGGGAGAGTCCTTAGAAAATGTAGTCCATCAACAAAGGAGGTGGCTTACAAAACACTCGTTCGACCTATACTTGAGTATTGCTCATCAGTGTGGTATCCGTACCAGGTCGGGTTGACGGAGGAGATAGAGAAGATCCGAAGACGAGCTGCGCGTTTCGTCAGAGGGTTATTTGGTAAGCGTGATAGCGTTACGGAGATGTTTAGCAAACTCAAGTGGCAGACTCTGCAAGAGAGGCGCTCTGCATCGCGGTGTAGCTTGCTGTCCAGGTTTCGAGAGGGTGCGTTTCTGGATGAGGTATCGAATATATTGCTTTCCTCTACTTATACCTCCCGAGGAGATCACGAATGTAAAATTAGAGAGATTCGAGCGCTCACGGAGACTTTCTGGCAGTCGTTCTTCCCGCGAACCATACGCGACTGGAACAGGAAAGGGAGGTAATGACAGTGGAACGTAAAGTGCCCTCCGCCACACACCGTTGGGTGGCTTGCGGAGTATAAATGTAGATGTAGATGTAGAATAATGGAGGGTATATAACGCGTATCGCGGTGGGGGGGGGGGGGGTGCGGGGGGAGGGAGAAAGGAGCAAGGAAACAGTGCAGTCGTTGTCATAATGCGGAAAAGGTGTGATTTATCTGACGTCCAAAAGGGCATGTTTCTTTCAGGCCAAGGGTGGAAGCATTTCCGAAATGGCTAAGTTCGTAAACTGTCCGCGTGGTTAAAGTACGAGGGCTATCCAGAAAGTAAGTTCCGATCGGTCGCCAAATGGAAACCACAGTAAAAATCCGATGAAGCTTCGCACAGATGTGTTGGCCAGTATCTGTAGAACGCCTGTCGATCGCATCACATCGCTCTTTTCAGTTCTGAGCGCACAGTGAGCACATTATGTACATAGAAAACAGTGTCTCCCGCCAAGTACGATGGCATGGTGAGAAATTTCGCCTGAAGCTATGCAGCCCACGTAACACAACTGTCACGCCGTTCCTTCTTCATGACAATTCTCGGCTGCACTCTGCAGGGGCAATGAAGATCCTACTACAGCGTTTTCACTGGGAAGTGTTTGATCACCTACAATACAGACAGCAATTGCCCCCCTGAATCTCATCTCTGCTCGTACGAATCGCTGAGTATGAAGACAACATTTTGGCACAGACAACGAGTTGTAGACCTACGTAGAGAATTAGCGGAAAGCAGTGGCGGCTGCCTTCTGTGACAAGGATATTGAAAATTGGTACAACGCCACGACAAATGTCTTAAGTCGGAGCGGCGATTATTTAGATAATTAGCTGGGTGTTGTGGCTAGCTGTTGCAAATAAAACATTTTTGATTTTTACAGTAGTGCCCATTTCGCGGACGATCGGAATTACTTTCTCGATATCCCCCGTACACCGTACATGGCAAAATGGCACTATCCAAAACCGGCCCCGAGGCAAATGTAGTCCACTAAGAGCCGAAGGTGACGTGGGTGAACGATGGCTGCGGAGACGTGAAAGGGCGAATAGATGTGTAACTGACTGCTCAGATGAACCAAAGGGCTACCAAAAGTGACTCCTCAACGGCCATTCAGCGAACGTTGGTGCGTATGGGTCGCTTTGTTCAAGCACCGCTGCTCATCGGCGATGACGGCTGGAATTTGAAAGACAATATCGTAACTGGACGTCCCACTGAGCTGTAACAGGCGGACTTTTTAGATGAATCACATTTCATGCTCCAACTCGTATGGGAATCCATTGAGAGAAGAATATGTTCATTCCGTGAAACAGTGTTCGGAAACAGCCATTGGCGTGTACGGCGTAAAACGTGTGAATGCAAACACCCAGCGTGCGTTATGATCTGGAGACTGTTTTCGTGGCATTCCCTCAGTGATCTCTTCGTTATGGGAAGCACAGTGGATCAACGCAAGTCTGCTTCTATCCTTGGAGACAATGTCGACCCTACATGCAGTTTTTTGGTGTCAATAAACTTCACCAACAGCCGTATAGATTAAGATATTTTATTTTATTCTGAAAGTAACTAGTTTCGGCAATTCATTTTGCCATCTTCAGAATAAAATAAACAACTATACGGCTGTTGGTGAAGTTGACTGACATTGAAAAGTCCTCTGGCCATGATGGACCAACAAAGATTCTACATGCAGTTTGTTTCCCTCGCCACAGTGGCATCTACCAGCAGGACAATGCGACGTGTCAAAATAGTCCAAATGGCTCTGAGTACTATGGGACTTAACATCTGAGGTCATCAGTCCCCTAGACTTAGAACTACTTAAACCTAACTAACCTAAGGACATCACACACATCCATGCCCGAGGGAGGACTCGAACTTCCGACGGGGTGGGGGGCGAGCCGCGTGGACCGTGACAAGACGCCCCAGACCACGCGGCTACCCCCCGCGGCAGAGAACATGATAAATTCAAGCTAAGTGAGAGGTCAGTACTGAAGACTACACTCTGTTAAACGGAACTGGACTTCCATCTGAACCTGGTGACCCACGCGGATTTTATTATTATTATTATTATTATTATTATTATTAGGGTTACATCTCTGCTTCCGGAGTTTTGCAGTAGATGGCATTAGCGGTAAGTTGTGGTGCAGATGGTAGGTCGTACCGTCATACAATAGACTTAGGCATTTGTAAATATAATGCCATCAAAATATTAAAAGATTTATGATTGCATCATAATGTTATTTTCGACTGAATATGTCAACTCAAGAGCCCATTTCTCGTCAATTGCGGGATGTTTTAAATTTCCTCTTTAACATGAAGAAATCCGCGTCTGAGGCTCATAAAATACAAGGTAAGACCTATAGTAAGCAATCTATGAGTGAAAGAACGTGCATAAAATGGTTTCAACGTTCAAGAAATGTGATTTTGACGTCGAAGACCCGCGTGGTGGTGTAAAGGAGAAGATTTGGAAGCTACTTAAACCGACGGAAAATATCACAGGAAATCTTTATTGAAAGCAATTGATGCATTTGAGCCAAGCACTGAAAGACAAAGGCCACAGTACAGGGATAGACATGAAAAGGTGATTCTGCAGTATGATAGTGCTCGACCCTATGTCGCAAAGACCGTCAAAGCATACTAGGAAATGTTGAAATGGGAAGTAATACCCCACCTACCGTATTCCCCAGACACTGTTGCCTCTGTCTATCACCTTTTTCGACCAAATGCGCACTGCCCGGCTGATCATCATTTCCGGTCTGATGCACAAGTGCAAAATTACTCCGATTCATGAATCTCCTCAAATAACAGCCAGTTCCTCCGGCTTGGGGATCGTATGCTGCGCGGAAGATGAGAGAAAGTAGTCAATACTTTCAGACGTGATTTTTTTAGGTTTTCGCATTAAAGCCTTGAACTTGGAGACAAGCGGCATAAACAAAGTTGTAGACAAATTATTATTATTATTATTATTATTATTGATATTATTACTTATACTAATCACAGCCTCAGTAATTATTTATAAAACGTGAAATCGTGTACCACTACTGGCTGAGTGTCCCCCAAGTGCAGGTTCAGCGGCCTAATGGGAAAGATTTTTCTGTCCTTCCAGCAAACTGACACCGTAGAAAAGTGTGAGAGTTGTGTGTTAGGATGTATCTGATAGGTGTGGGTAACTTTAATGTGCCTGTGTGTAGTGTGGTGTCATGTTTATGTTGGATGATGATGAGAGAAGGGAGACCTCCGAGCTAAACGTCACCATAACACGGACGGATCACCATCAACGGTCTTACATTTCCTTGGCTTCATGAGACGCTGCGGAGATTTTTAGAACTTGCCCAGGACACTGGCGCAGACTCTGGTGATCGGAAACTTCGAGACACCATCCCTCCTCCCCTTTGTCGTATAGGTAAAGGGTAAGCACCCAACAGCCTTCATATCCAGGCGTCTACCGATCCACTCACTGACCTCGCCAAGCATTGCGTAACTTTATTGACCTTATGAGAACCGATATATTCAACGAGGCAAGGCCGTTGGCATAGTTTCCAACCCTAGACTTCTATGAGAGGAGAGATATCGCGGTGCTCAAAGCCCGATATTTATATTCGAGAGAAGCGCCGCTCGAATTAGTAACCAGCGTGCGAGATTTAGTTTCCTATGCTTGCATTCAGTTACCTAAGATGAATGATGGACACCTATGGTCGAAGTTTTTCTCACTTCTTGAATGCCCCTCGTCTGGCGCATTAATTTTCCTTCGCTTGAGCAAAAATTCCCTTCTGTTGTACACGTTGATCTGATCCTCGGAACAACCGTCGTTGGACTTTCTTTTTTACTCTTTATACAGGACAGCATAGAAGAGGACGTACAAACCACCTTTCCGAGTATCGTTTCATGCAAACATTTGCGTCGTTCATCAGTACTTTTAATTACATGTATTCTTAACTTCACAAAATCATCTTCAACTGTTTATTATGTTCCCAATCTCAGTGAAAGGTGAAATATTAAGAATTGGGAAGAAGTACTTTCTGAATTCTGGGATGAATTTAGTCACTGAATCGTCCTTTCCTCTGGTAACGAGCTCTTTTATACGCTCTTCTTTTCACAAACTCTTTGCCTCTCAATTCCGGTCACTGGCTTTAGTGGTGCTTACCCGTCCCCAATATCAGTACATCGTTCGCGCAACCATATTCCGCAGTTGCGAAACTTTTCTCAATAACACTCTTGTGACATTGATTCTGCTTCCCCAACTAGTAAGTAATCTAATTTATCAGACGTAACTTGTTTTAACTGCTGACAATGGCAGTCTAGGTCACCACGTCATATAACACACACACACACACACACACACACACACACACACACATACATATGGGAGTAATGGGTATAAATGCAGATATTTATATTAGTGACTGAGGAACGTGTACTGAGCAACATTTCATCTGTATTTACTTCATTTCCAGACTAACTATTATAGCTGCTAGGAGTAATATGCTTTTAGGTTGATTAGTACCTGCAAGTGCATGTGGCAAGAGCAAGCCATTAACGCTTATTTTCCGTTGGCAGTAGGTCAGGTGTTGAAGGATGGACACGTCGTTAGTCTATACTGCAAGGCGTAGTCCACTTAGTGCCTGAGTTAAAGCCAGGCAGAAAACATCAGGTCGTAAAGTTTGTGACGTGTTTGTGGGAAGACTGTTCAATGCACAACCAATACATTGATGTGTGTACATATTAATGTTCCACGTATACATATTACAAAGCACAATGTTATCGAAATTATCGATTGCTGCTCCATGGCTCAGTTATGGGGGGAACGAATACATCTCTAATTTATATACTCATTGCCACGAGATGTCAGTTGCCATCCGTTTGCTTGGTTACCGTCACTTATTGCAACTCCACAGCAGAAATTATTTTGTGTTCTCCCGTTTGCGGAGTGCAGCAGTTGTGTAAAAAAATCGTATGGAAGTAGCGGATGGATCACTCGTGAGTTCCAAAGTGCTGTTAGCAGTCTAGCTAGCACAACGACTGTGCATGGTCGAGCAGCTCCTCATAAGCCACACACTTCTGATGTTAGTGCGAAGCGATGCTTGAGGTACTGTAAAGAGCGAGGTCACTGGTGAGTGGATGATCGGAAACTAGTGATTTAGAGCGATGAATCATTCTGCACCCTGTGGAAATCCGATGAAAGGATTTGGGTTTGGTGAATGCGTGGAGAACGTTACCTGACAATGTGTGTTGTACCAACAATGAAGTAAGCAGGAGGTGGTGTTACTTTATGGAGCTGTTTTTCGTGTTTAGGAAAAGGTCCCCTTACTGAGCTTAACAAAACGCTAAATGAGGAAGAATATGTACACATTTTAAAGCATTGTGTATTGCGTACAGTAGAGGAACAGTTTGGGGACGATGACTCTATAAGTAGACAAAGCGCCCCACCAGAAAGCGATATCTGCGGAGCAGTGGTTTATGAGCAATAACATTGCTGATATGGACCTACCTGTACAGAGTTCCGACATTAGCCAAACCGGCTCTTGAGGAAGAATAGGTTGCCATTCCTCTTCAGACGTTGAAAATATTCCAAGCAGAGTCCAAACTGTCATAAAGACGAAGAGCGCACACACTTCATACTTACGTCCACTGATACTTGTTCGGATACATTTGATTATACACTCCTGGAAATGGAAAAAAGAACACATTGACACCGGTGTGTCAGACCCACCACACTTGCTCCGGACACTGCGAGAGGGCTGTACAAGCAATGATCACACGCACGGCACAGCGGACACACCAGGAACCGCGGTGTTGGCCGTCGAATGGCGCTAGCTGCGCAGCATTTGTGCACCGCCGCCGTCAGTGTCAGCCAGTTTGCCGTGGCATACGGAGCTCCATCGCAGTCTTTAACACTGGTAGCATGCCGCGACAGCGTGGACGTGAACCGTATGTGCAGTTGACGGACTTTGAGCGAGGGCGTATAGTGGGCATGCGGGAGGCCGGGTGGACGTACCGCCGAATTGCTCAACACGTGGGGCGTGAGGTCTCCACAGTACATCGACGTTGTCGCCAGTGGTCGGCGGAAGGTGCACGTGCCCGTCGACCTGGGACCGAACCGCAGCGACGCACGGATGCACGCCAAGACCGTAGGATCCTACGCAGTGCCGTAGGGGACCGCACCGCCACTTCCCAGCAAATTAGGGACACTGTTGCTCCTGGGGTATCGGCGAGGACCATTCGCAACCGTCTCCATGAAGCTGGGCTACGGTCCCGCACACCGTTAGGCCGTCTTCCGCTCACGCCCCAACATCGTGCAGCCCGCCTCCAGTGGTGTCGCGACAGGCGTGAATGGAGGGACGAATGGAGACGTGTCGTCTTCAGCGATGAGAGTCGCTTCTGCCTTGGTGCCAATGATGGTCGTATGCGTGTTTGGCGCCGTGCAGGTGAGTGCCACAATCAGGACTGCATACGACCGAGACACACAAGGCCAACACCCGGCATCATGGTGTGGGGAGCGATCTCCTACACTGGCCGTACACCACTGGTGATCGTCGAGGGGACACTGAATAGTGCACGGTACATCCAAACCGTCATCGAACCCATCTTTCTACCGTTCCTAGACCGGCAAGGGAACTTGCTGTTCCAACAGCAAGATCTCCGGATCTGTCCCCCATTGAGCATGTTTGGGACTGGATGAAGCGTCGTCTCACGCGGTCTGCACGTCCAGCACGAACGCTGGTCCAACTGAGGCGCCAGGTGGAAATGGCATGGCAAGCCGTTCCACAGGACTACATCCAGCATCTCTACGATCGTCTCCATGGGAGAATAGCAGCCTGCATTGCTGCGAAAGGTGGATATACACTGTACTAGTGCCGACATTGTGCATGCTCTGTTGCCTGTGTCTATGTGCCTGTGGTTCTGTCAGTGTGATCATGTGATGTATCTGACCCCAGGAATGTGTCAATAAAGTTTCCCCTTCCTGGGACAATGAATTCACGGTGTTCTTATTTCAACTTCCAGGAATGTATATACAGGGTGTACATAAAGTCCGGGAACACTTTCAATTATTTATTGCACAAGAACCAAACATTGTACAGACATCATACCTATGTCCTTTTGAATAGAAACCCTAAAAGTTTTTTTTCATGTATACCGCCACGGAGTAGTTTGGTATGTTCGTGGGTACCTGAACACGGAGTTGCCGCATCGATATCGATCGATCGGCCATACTACGGAAGGGGACATCTGTTTCATGAAATGGCCTCCCCGATCACCAGATCCCACTCCGTGTGACTTTTTTCTATGGGGACACATTGAAGATCTGGTGTATGTACCGCCTCTAACACGTGATGCAGCAGAGCTCTGGGAGAGAATACCTGAAGCGACTGCCACAGTCGACGATGCCATGCTGGGACGGTCATGGCAAGAACTAGATCACCGTATTGACGTCTGCCTTGTTACTCATGGTTCGCAAATCGAATGTTTGTATAAAAAAAAAGAAAAAAAAAAGAATAGAAACTTTCAGAGTTTCTCTTCAGAATGCAATATGTATGACATCTGTACAATGCTTAGTTTTTGTGCAATAAATAATTGAAAGTTTTGCCGGACTTTATGTACGCCCTGTATATCACAATGACCAAGATGCAGTTACAAAACGTGCATGCTTTCACTGAACTTGGTATTCAGGCAATTTTGCGCTACATAAATGAGATAATTCTTCGATGTTCACGTAACAGATAATTATTAATGCTGCGGAGAAATTTAAATAACATATAGCTGCCCTCTATGCAGAGGTTGAACTTGGCATGGTGTAATCATCTTGAGGTTGAAGATCCTTTGTCTGTGTTTGCTTTAACAATACATATGTTTCTGGATGGGTTCCGCCTTTAGCAAAGCACGATTTTGTTTTTTACCCCAAACTATTTTCACTGCAGTTGCAGCATCATCAGTGGGCTTTTCTTTTACGGCTTTTTACCACACGGTGTGGTAAACAGTGAAAAGTGACAGTGACAACTCGATACACAGAACTTCACAGTGAAGGGACTGGGGAAAAAAGAAAACATGAAAAACTGTGAAAGAAAACAGGTACTATAAAAACATAATACCTCAGGAAAACCACACCGCCGGCCATAGTGGCCGAGCGGTTATAGGTGCTGCGGTCTGGAACCGCGCGACCGTTACTGTCACAGGTTCGAATCCTGCCTCGGGCATGGATGTGTGTGATGTCCTTAGGTTAGTTAGGTTTAAGTAGTTCTAACTTCTGGGGGACTGATGACATCAGAAGTTAAGGCCTATAGTGCTCAGAGCCATTTGAACCAATTTTGAAAACCACACCATGTGGTGAAAAGCCATAAAATAAAAGCCAACTGATGATACTGCAACTGCAGTGTAACATGTTTGGGATAAAAAACAAAACTGTGCTTTGCTGAAGGAGGACCCCATTCAAAAACGTATGTATTGCATATTCTAAGTATCATTTGTTGCTGGCGTTCCTCAGACTTGTCACGGGATTTAACCACTCGTTTGCAGAAGACGTACAGTTTACGATGAAATCAGAAACAGGATGCAACTACACATTTTTCACATGCATAGAACATTTTTGAGGGGGAGGGATGGGGAGGGCAAGAAGTGAGAGAAAAAAATCTTTGCCCGCGTGTCGAATCCTAGTATTTTAATGTGGCAGGTACCCACTTATTCACTCAATGAAACTGCAACCACCCTCCTTGTATAAAATATATACAACTGAAAATGTCTCCCCGCGATTGCAAATAAAAATTATTGTATCCTTTTATCGCCATTTGTTTTTCAAGGTGTTTATAGGACGAAGTCGGAGTCTTCGCGAGTCGTGGTTTTTCTTGTTGAACGTTTTGTGGGTGTGTGTTTTAGTTGGAAAGTGTGGGAGAGGTAGTGGAAGCACGAGAGAGAGAGAGAGAGAGAGATCAAAGTATGAATCCGCAAATGAGGAGGAGATGTATGAGAAACAGACTGTCTGAATCAGCCATGAGTCAGACTTGGAGGAATTATGCAGTCGCAAGACAAACGCGCGCCCAGCAGAAGACACAATAATTAATTATTAGCAGAAATGGATTAGTGGCGGTAATGATGTCAACGAAAACGGCGACTAATTTTCTGCAAACGCTTGTTTGCGCCAGGGGAACAGGTGCGTAAAACTGATCTAATTAGAGACCTAGGATGCAGCGTGACAAGAGAGTAAACGCGCCAATTACCTGGGAATCGTGACGATCCCGCGAGGGAGAATGGTCCCCCAGAGCGTTTGCCGTTGCTTCTACGGCTATGGTTAGCTCGCCTCCCAAAACAAGAAACAGAGGAACAGCATTTCCTCTACACTTATTCACTGTTATTTGAGTTGTAGGTGCTGTGCGGGTACCTCCAGCCGTAACCCGAAGACAAGATTGCAACCAAGACTGTTTTTAACCAATACTGTTAAGTACTGGTTTGCTGTTATGCCACATATGGACTGGAAGAATTTCAGAAGACAAGAAGTCTTCTTCTAAGCAGTGGGAAATATTGTTTTTGCTTTTGCTAAATGTGCTTCTCATACTGTACCCCTAAAGGTAGCAAACTGTTCACCATACTATCACTTTGTGTGGATAAATCGGCAGTTTTGCTGCACTGGGTATTCTACAAACTGCTATGGCGCTCCCCGCAGAAACTCTGGTTGGTGGGAAGTCGCAGCTGACTGCGGCTGCTACCACGCGAAACTCTCATCAAGAACAATGCGGAAAACGAGAGTATGTCTGTTCTTACTTGCCACCAACGAGGGCTACTTCCTCAACTGTCCTGTGCAGTGGGAATTATCAGTATTTGGTGCTTGAGAAGTTAATCTGCCGTATTCTGAAATTTTCGACGCTAATGAAAAGAAATTCATTATCACTGTCTTGTTGAGGAATCTTTTTCGTGTGGTTTTCCGAACTAGTACCTTTCTTTCCAACATTTCAAAAGAATTCTTAACTTGGGGATCCAGAAAAATTCTAATCCAACTGCTAATAAATAACTTGATCAGGTACATCGACTTGCCTAGGCACTACTTTGTTGAATTCTGTTTTCCACAACCGGATGAGAGAATGATGGCGTGGCACAAGCCTGTACCCGCTCGGCCACAGAAATACAACTACAAATCAGCTGCACATAAAAATATGTAGAACTTGTTTGATACGATTTTCACATACGGATGATACCAGAAATTACGCTTCATAGATTAAGTTGACTTCTACATTTCTCCACTTTGACTAAGCCTACTTTTCACATTTGAGGAAGAGCCTTTAACACTAGCGCCGCTTCCTGTATTCGGGGAGGCGCACCGACCCCTGGCAGATTAACGACATGGATCGTTGTGCTGGCCAGCCTGGGTGCGGTGTTTAGGCGGTTTTCCATATGCGACTAGGTGAATGCCAGGCTAGTACCCACATTCTACCTCAGTTACACGGATCGCAAACATCTCACATTGAGTAAAGAGATGAAGAGAGTACAATATACTTAATGCGACGTATTTCCCTGAATGAACTCTCTAAACATGTCTTCTTGCTCTACCTGTATTCCAGCACTCCTACATTTTCGCGCTATGCCTAAAATGATCTGTTCCATAGACTTTTCTCTTTGCCTTAAAATATGACTCATTTTTTCCTGTGTCACTTTTCGGAATGAAAGTACACGCCAAAGAAGATACGAAAATGAAAGCAACAGAAGGTGGAATCGGACACATTGCACAGCACAAGTATTTGGGAAATATGCTGACTAATAACTGGAAGAGAGAAAGAAATAAGGTCGAGAACTGCACTGGCAAAGCAAGCTTTCCAGGAAAAGAAACACTAATTACACAGTGAATTCGAGTTGTAGTTATGAAAGAGGTTGGTTAAACACTTCGTTTGGAGCGTTTTTTCTGTATGTCTGCGAAAGTTGGACATTTAAGAAGAGAGAAACAGGCAAAAGTGAAGCATTTGAGATGTGGGTTTGAAGGAGAATAGACAAAATAAAATGGATGGAAAAGTGAAAAGCGGCGAAGTCTGGAAAGGACAACGGAACAAACCACTCTCCTAAAACTTGCTAAGGAAAGGAAAGCAGACTGGGTGGGGCACACAGTGCGAGGAAAAGGAATTCCAACAATTGTTATCTGTACTACTATATGAAGACAAGTCAATATTTAATGTTGTTACAAAAAATCTCGCAGAGTACTTGACCAATTTAAGTCAAATTTTTGTATAAGCTACTGTAATGAACATTTGGAAGGACGTGGGCTATATATATTTGTAATATATGTGTATAAATATATGTGCAATATATAAATGGGAAATGTTACCCGAAAATCTCAGAAAGTTCTTGACCGATTTACTTCCAATTTTTACGCATTACCCTAGTAAACGTTCAGATGGACATAGACTATGTATTTTTTAGTATACAGTGAGTGTCAGCTGCCCCTACTGCTGGATTTTATGCAACCTGCAGCGCCTTCAAATACCTCGCGCACGATTTTCGTATTATCTTATTTGTGTATTATTATACACAAACTATTGGTCCCACAGGGAAAATGAACAGGACCTTTTTGTAGGAAATTTAATGTAGCGAAATTTTGTACTGCAATGCGTTGACGCTAGAGACTGTAGTTTTTTAATTATTCGAGAAAAACGTACAAACTTGACCTTCAAACGCGTTTTTCTTCTCAAAAACCGTGGTCTCCAGCGGAAATATATCCCAGTATATAATATTACTAGATTAAATTTCCTACAAAAAGACCCTGTTCATTTTTTCCGTAGGATCAACAGTTTCCGCATGGCACCCAGAGAAAATGAAAATCCTATGCGTCATATCTGAAGGCGTTGTGGGCTCCACAAAGACCACAGGTACGGGCAGCTGAGTCTCCCTTATTAATATATGTACTGAATAGAAGAGAAACTCTGTCACTCTTATAATACGCTGCTAAAAAAAAAGGAAAGATGCATCAATAAGAGAATACCATCGTGTAGCGGGAGTTTCATTTTGAAAATATCCAGTTTATAATAACTTTACATAAACGGAATTTTATGGAATTTTTTCCCCAATCGTGTGACAGCTGCCCACTTGTTGTTAGGTCACTTTGATACTTATTTTGGACTGCATGTAGAGCATGGACCACACATCGGACACTAATGATTTGAACTATTAATTGTTCCTCCAGTACATGTTCTTTCTCATTATATTAATTTTTAAGCTAAAATTTTGTACACAACAATGTGGTATTCTGTTTCCATCCTCGCAGATGGTTTTCACATAAAAGCACTCCGTCTTCAGGACACAAGTGGCCCATCGGGACCATCCGACCGCCGTGTCATCCTCAGTTGAGGATGCGGATAGGAGGGGCGTGTGGTCAGCACACCGCTCTCCCGGCCGTTATGACGGTTTTCTTTGACTGGAGCCGCTACTATTCGGTCGAGTAGCTCCTCAATTCGCATCACGAGGCTGAGTGCAACCCGAAAAATGGCAACAGCGCATGGCGACTGGATGGTCACCGATCCAAATGCCGGCCACGACCGACAGCGCTGAACTTCGGTGATCTCACGGGAACCAGTGTATCCACTGCGGCAAGGCCGTTGCCTTTTCACATAAAACTGGAAATTGTTAGTTATGGTTTACTGACTCATGATTAGCATACTACACGGAATCTGAATTTGCAATAACAATAAACAAAGCTCAAGATCATAGAGAGTGGGGAAGAGAACATCGACAGAAGTGTGGGGGTGGGGGAGAAAATGGATATAGAGAGGAGAAAGGAGGAGATAGACAGAGAGAGGGACGTCGAGAAGATGCAGAGAGAGGATGGAGGAGGAGGTGAATAGATGCAGGGTAGCGGAAGAGGAGATAGACGAAGATGGGGAGAGGAGGAGATGAACAGAGAGAAGCAGGAGAAGGAGATTAGAACGTATATCAAATTCCCATATATTTTTAGCAACTGTGAAGCAATGCAGGGTACGCTAGTCGACAGAGTGAAATAGGAAGGAGAAGAATAAATGTGATGAAGTGAAAGAGGGAGGTATCGTACTATGAACCAGTGCGGTAGGCCTTGAACAGGATTAGATGAAGAGAGAAATGATGTCTGAAACCTGCCAAAAAGGCAGAACACCTTATGGTGATGATGGCCTCTTCGTAACCAGTAGCGCTCTCTTTTCTTTCTGATTACCGGTTCGGAGGCGCATGTTCCTAATTTTATAAGAAGAGTTTCTGCAGAAGTGGTCTTTTGCGCTTTACAAAAACACGAAAGAAATAAATAGAAGTTGGAAGCAAATTGACCATCAAGAAGCTGTGTTTGGCGTGGTAGCGTCGCGGTGGCCCGACTACGTGAGAAAGCGACGACTGGACAGGAACAGGCTGTGTGGGAGGGAATGGAAAGCAGGGCAGGGTGGGGGTGACGGGCTGGAGGAGGGGGAAGAGACAGGGGTGGCGCTGCTGCGGCAGTGCTGCTGGTGTGCTGGTGGTGGTGACGATCCGCTGAATAAAACATCGGCTGCGGATAGGATTCCGACCGGCTGCGGCGCGCTGGCGCCCTCTGCAGACACTGCGGTGGCCGCCCCGACCAGAGGCCAGGTGTTACGACTGCACTCCGCCCGGCTATACTATACGCCGCGCAGCTCGTCGCAGTAGCACCCGGCGGGCCTTCGACGAATGGGCTCCCCGATGCGGATTGCCTCCGAGCCCCCACATTGTACATTCCACAAGTTCAAGATCTCTGGCTTCCTCTCATGGGATAAAGACTCTACAGGACTGTTTTTGGCTTCATCTCCTTTTATCCCCTGTTATCCCTCCCTGAAGCATCTGTGGCCAGGGATATACCAGTGTTAGATATGTAAATCTCGTCTTCCCTTCTCCCCTACGTACCTGTTCCAGTACCTGTTGGTCATTTATAATGGGCCAGAGCTGCATCGTGTGTACGTACGTACATTTTATCGACGTACTACAATGCAGTCAGCCAAACGCTAGTTCCTTTTGGAATTTATCCTGTTTATCGAGATGGGGTATCGTTAAGTTCTAATTAATGAGTCGCAGCTGTGTGCGGCACGCGGGAGATCTGACATGTTTGCCCGATCATCTTGAGATTACGGGAGATGCCTCACCCAATCACTAACTGTACTTTTTTTTTCACTGCCAGCCGGCCGCGGTGGCCGAGCGGTTCTAGGCGCTTTAGTCGGGAACCGCGCGACTGCTACAGTCGCATGCCTCGCGAATGGATGAGTGTGATGTCCTTAGGTTAGTCACGTTTAAGCAGTTCTAAGTTCTAGGGGAATGATGAGCTCACATGTTAAGTCCCATAGTGCTCAGAACCATTTGAACTATTTTTTTCACTGCCAGGTCTCTGTAAACATTCTGCATAAGCCTATGAATATCTTCAATCCTGTGGATTTCACCCAAAGGAAGGGGACTGATGACCTTATATGTTAAGTCCCACAGTGCTTACAGCAAAAGGAACCGCAGTGACAGCTCCCTACTTGGAACACACCTCCTTACAGATGCCTTTCTGAAGGCTAAGTACAGCACCGCCACCTGTCGGAAATTCTTTAAACTACGGGGACTGAAGTGGGAATATTTCACGATGTCCCACCACAAATTCTGCACTTTTTTAACCGAATTTGGCCGAGAAAAAAATTTGTTGCATTACTTTTACGTACCTCGTAGTATCAAAACCGTTATGAAAACGTTCCTAGGTGCGGCTGAGGCTCAATGACCTACATTTCCACAGCAGGACTGTTTCTTAGTAGTAACTATAGCAAGTTGGACAGGCATGCACAACTGCGATCATTTATGAAGTAGAGGTTAGAGCTTACTATATTTCGTCGAGATGGGACCGCCAAAAGCTACTGATGTACACTACTGGCCATTAAAATTGCTACACCAAGAAGAAATGCAGATGATAAATGGGTATTCATTGGACAAATATATTATACTAGAACTGACATGTTATTATATTTTTACAAAATTTGGGTGCATGGATCCTGAGAAATCTGTACCCAGAACAACCACCTCTGGCCGTAATAACGGCCTTGATACGCCTGGGCATTGAGTCAGACAGAGCTTGGATGGCGTGTACAGGTACAGCTGCCCATGCAGCTTCACCACGATACCACAGTTCATCAAGAGTAGTGACTGGCGTACTGTGACGAGCCAGTTGCTCGGCCACCATTGACCAGACGTTTTCTACTGGTGAGAGATCTGGAGAATTTGCTGGCGAGGGCAGCAGTAGAACATTTTCTGTATCCAGAAAGGCCCGTACAGGATCTACAACTTGCGGTCGTGCATTACCCTGCTGAAATGTAAGGTTTCGCAGGCATCGAATGAAGGGTAGAGCCACGGGTCGTAACACATATGAAATGTAACGTCCACTGTTCAATGTGCCGTCAGTGCAAACAAGAGGTGACCGAGACGTGTAACCAATGGCACCCCATACCATCACGCCGGGTGATACGCCAGTATGGCGATGACGAATACACGCTTCCAATGTGCGTATATCGCGATGTCGCCAAGCACGGCTGCGACCATCATGATGCTGTAAACAGAACCTGGATTCATCCGAAAAAATGACGTTTTGCCACTCGTGCACCCAGGTTCGTCGTTGAGTACACCATCGCAGGCGCTCCTGTCTGTGATACAGCGTCAAGGGTAACCGCCGCCTTGGTCTCCGAGATGATAGTCCATGCTGCTGCAAACGTCGTCGAACTGTTCGTGCAGATTGTTGTTGTCTTGCAAACGTCCCCATCTGTTGACTCAGGTACCGAGACGTGGCTGCACGATCCGTTACAGCCATGCGGATAAGATGCCCGTCATCTTGACTGCTAATGATACGACGCCGTTGGGATCCAGCACGGCGTTCCGTATTACCCTCTTGAACCCACCGATTCCATATTCTGCCAACAGTCATTGGATGTCGACCAACGCGAGCAGCAATGTTGCGATACGATAAACCGCAATCGTTATATGCTACAATCCGACCTTTATCAAAGTCGGAAACGTGGCGGTAGGCATTTCTCCTCCTTACACGACGCATCACAACAACGTTTCACGAGGCAACGCCGGTCAACTGCTGTTTGTGTATGAGAAATCGCTTGGAAACTTTCCTCATGTCAGCACGTTGTAGGTGTCGCCACCGGCGCCAACTTTGTGTGAATGCTCTGAAAAGCTAATCATTTTCATATCACACCATCTTCTTCCTGTCTGTTAAATTTCGCGTCTGCAGCACGTCATCTTCGTCGTGTAGCAATTTTAAATGCCAGTAGTGTAATAAATACTTCTTAACTACCAGGTTTCGATCAACTGATCATCTTCAGGTATCACAAAATGATTTACAATATTCGCTCACAGCAACCTTCTTATTTTGACGCCAAACAGCAGAAATAAAACAGTTTACGTCACTACCATCAATATTAAAATGCGTTATACAATCAACATTTGAAGCGGATGAATGAAGACAAAATTCCAGTTCTTGTAAACAAGTGCAAGTCCTCAGGAAAAAGAGATTTAAGACGACCAAGAAAGAAATCTGTTCTTTCAGGCATATCCAAAAGAACAGAACTATTTTGATCCAGCAGCCGCTACCAATTAAGACACAAATGAATTAGGGACACTGACTGAGAGTGGGTCTCCGACTTACCAGGCAGATTCCCTGATCACTGCGCCATCCGGACTTGGTTTCAGATCCCGGTCCGGCACAAATTTTCAACTTTCCTCATTGATTTCAAGCTATGCCCTCTCCCAGCCGACGTCTGTAACTTCTTCGTGTCACACCGCCTAAGCTCTGCAGTCCAGAAAAAGAAGAAGAAGACAATCTACAGTAACATGCACTGACATTGTTAATCGACCTTCGTAAACTACCTCTCGAACCACTTTTTCCTTAGAAAACCCGTACAGAACTCGAAGCTGTAGGGCGTTATTCTACGCCCTGCTGCCCGTTATTAATGAGGAGAATCTTCCGTTCTCGGTTCTTTAGTGGGGAACTAACTGGCAACGAGGGAAGAGGTGCGGAGGTACTTGGGACGCTCGCAGAAAAAGAGACATCTGGCCGGCTCCCTGTTGAAACAGCATCTCCATAGCGGGCATTAAGTTAACTAATTAGCCGGCAGAGGCGCTCAGGCAGGGGTGCCACTTAATTAGCTGTAATTGGGCCCGGCGAGGCGCGGGGCGAGCAGGCCCACTCGTCAGTGCTGCACACGTGACGGTTGGCTGCCGGCTGCAGCGCCAGCGAGACCCACACACCCTCCTTTGTGGCTGCCGGGCTCCTCGTGCGCCGTAAATCGCATTACTGCCGCCTGATAACGCATCGAGTGGCAGGGCGCAACTCACCACCAGAGATCGCTGTTGGATGCACTTACACTACTGGCCATGAAAACTGTTACATCAAGAACAAATGCAGATGATAAAAAAACGAGTATTCATGGTAAAAATATATTATACTAGAACTGACATGTGATTACATTTTCACGCAATTGGGGTGCATAGATACTGAGAAATCAGTAACCAGAACAACTACCTCTGGCCGTAATAATGGCCTTGATACGCCTGGGCACTGAGTCAATCTGAGCTTAGATGGCGTGTACAGGTACAGCTGCCCAAGCAGCTTCAACACGATACCACAGTTCATCAAGAGTAGTAACTCGCTATTGTGACGAGCCACCATTGACCAGACGTTTTCAATTGGTGAGAGATCTGGAGAATATGCTGGCCAGGGCAGCAGTCGAACATTTTCTGTATCCAGAAAGGCCCGTACAGGACCTGCAACATGCGGTCGTGCATTATCCTGCTGAAATGTAGGGTTTCGCAGGGATCGAATGAAGGGTAGAGCCACGGGTCGTAACACATATGAAATGTAACGTCCACTGTTCAAAGTGCCGTCAATACGAACAAGAGGTGACCGAGACGTGTAACCAATGGCGCCCCATACCATTACGCCGGGTGATACGCCAGTATGGCGATGACAAATACACGCTTCCAATATGCGTTCACCACGATGTCGCCAAACACGGATGCGACCATCATGATGCTGTAAACAGAACCTGGATTCATCCGAAAAAAATGACGTTTTGCCATTCGTGCACCCAGGTTCGTCGTTGAGTACACCATGGCAGGCGCTCCTGTCTGTGATGCAGCGTCAAGGGTAGCCGCAGCCATGGTCTCCGCGCTGATAGTCCATGCTGCTGCAAACGTTGTCGAAATGTTCGTGCAGATGGTTGTTGTCTTGCTAACGTCCCCATCTGTTGACTCAGGGATCAAGACGTGAGTGCACGATCCGTTACACCCTTGCGGATAATATGCCTGTCATCTCGACTGCTACTGATACGAAGCCGTTGGGATCCAGCACGGCGATCCGTATTACCCTCCTGATCCCACCCATTCCATATTCTGCTAACAGTCATTGGATCTCGACCAGCGCGAGCAGCAATGTCGCGAAACGATAAACCGCAATCGCGGCAGGCTGCAATCCGACCTTTATAAAAGTCGGAAATGTGATGGTAGGCATTTCTCCTCCTTACACGAGGCATCAGAACAACGTTTCACCAGGCAACGCCGGTCAACTGCTGTTTGTGTATGAGAAATCGGTTGGAAACTTTCCTTACGTCAGCACGTTGTAGGTGTCGCCACCGGCGCCAACCTTGTGTGAATGCTCTGAAAAGCTAATCATTTGCACATCACATCATCTTCTTCCTATCAGTTAAATTTCGCGTCTGTGGCATGTCATCTTCGTGGTGTAGCAATTTTAATGGCCGGTGGTGTATTTTATGTATAGGAATACCACTGCAGATTCGTTACAAATGACTCGACCTATATATTTTCACTCAGTACCTATATACAGATTGTTTCACAATTCATGTTTCACATTTCTAGGGGTTGTGGAGGGAACTTTTTAGATCAAGTTTTACAGAGGAATCCGTGTCTGGAAACTATTTGTTTCCGTGTTACAAGGAAAACAAGAGCTATTCAGCCGCGCGCTAGATGTTTCTTAACCAGTCCGCCTGTTATGGTGGGCTACCCATGTTTATGAATGGTGGTGTCCTCCGGTTTCATGTGCCTTGCCTTCATGCTTCCTGGTGACGCGTCAGTTGACATTATGGTGACCTGTCCAGCAGTAACAGGATGCTTCAGTACACGTGCGCAAATTACCCCGATATGTTGTTAATCCAGTCTGGAACCCCGAGACCGCTACGATCGCAGGTTCGAATCCTGCCTCGGGCATGGATGTGTGTGATGTTCTTCGGTTAGTTAGGTTTAAGTAGTTCTAAGTTCTAGGGGCTGATGACCTCAGAAGTTAAGTCCCACAGTGCTCAGAGTCATTTTTTTGTTGTTAATTTACGGTGAAGTTTGCCGTAATGGAACAGGTGCTCAACGTCTGTACCATGAGCAGTTTATAAATCGTAAGACTTCATCTCTTCCCACCCTTTGCTGGAGTAGAACAACGGCTGAGGGAAATGGGAAATTCACAGGAGATAAAGCAAACTGTGGAGTTCCGAGGGCGGTGGAACAACATATTGGAAGAGGAAGTGCTTCATAAAGTTGAAGAGAAGCCATCGACGAGTACTCGAGCCACTTCACGTGACTTTGATGTGTTTCACTCGTCTGTCTGATGGGAACAGCACCTCCCCCAAATCACCCTCAGGAGGTACACTTCATGCCCCTCGCGGATCTTGTGCCACATGTCGGTTTCTGTGCATGGTTTTTACACCATTGCCCCAGTTCCCAAGGCGAATTTCGTCCACCCATGGATCGTATTTCAACAGGGAAGGTGTTTTGAAAGCTCAAAATAGCCCATTTGGGATCAAGAAAACCTCAAAGCCACGTGTACACGAAGATTTCAGCACACCTTCGGCATCAATGTATGGGCAGGTATCTGTGATGGTTGTGTGATTGAACCGCACATTCTGCCTTCGCACATAACTTGCGCTAGGTACTTGATATTCCTGCAATAAGTGCTGGCGGAGTATTTGGAAGATGTGCCACTGAACATTCGGCACAGATTTTGGCTCCAAGATGATGCCGTGGCAGCACATTTTACAGTTCGGACCCGAAACCATCTGAACTTAGTCTACGAGGACGGGTGGATCGGTCAAGGAGACCACATGTTTGGCCACCAAAATCCTCGGATTTAAACCTTTTGGACTTCTTCCTATGCGCCCACATGAAGTGTCTCGTTTACGAGACACCTGTCGAGTCGAAGAAGGTCTGGTGCAGGGTTCATAGCTGCAGCTGAAGTGATTAACCATACACTACGCATGTTGGGCAGAGTTTATACAAACTTACAGGGCGGATAACCTACGTGCACAGAACTTGGTGGTCGTCGGATCGAACAGATGTTCTAATATCACAGTAAATACGAGAAAAATCTGTAGATGTTATTTCCCTTGTAACATGGAAACGAATCGTTTCCGGTCATGGACTCCTGAGTAAAACTTGATCAAGTAATAAGTATCCTCTACAAACCTGTAGAAGTGTGATCCGGCCGCGGTGGCCGAGCGGTTCTAGGCGCTTCAGTCCCGAACCGCGCAACTGCTACGGTCGCAGGTTCGAATCCTGCTCGGGCATGGATGTGTGTGATGTCCTTAGGTTAGTTAGGTTTAAGTAGTTCTAAGTTCTAGGGGACTGATGACCACAGATGTTAAGTCCCATAGTGCTCAGAGCCATTTTTTTTTTTTTTTTTTTTTTTTTTTTTTTTTTTTTTTTTTTTTTTTTTTTTGTAGAAGTGTGAAACGTCCTGTATAAATAAGCTCACCGGGCAAAGTATCAGTCAGTCCTCTGAAAGCGAACACCGAACGTTTTGGAGGGCTGTAATCGGTGTGTAAAAGGCCGAGTGATATTCCGCCGGTGAGTACGCCATGGCAGTGAAGCGATATGTACATACGGGTCGGTTGCATGGGATCAGAGTAGTGAGATAGTTCGACGTGTCCAGATCTAACAAAATGGCAGAACGGAACTCTCGTGTTTCGAACTTACTACGGCCAAACTGCGAATGAAATTCCTCGATTTCTTAGTTTATCAATGTGGAACGTCCACGGTCACAAGGAGATGCCGCCGGTCATAAACGACCGACAACTGAGAACATTGAAGCTTACGCACTTTTTGGCCATGCGCTGCCTCAACCTAGGCTAATAGAGTAGGTGTTGGTAAAGCCTGTTTTTGTCTGCGTGTCATCTTTTCACATTGGTGTGATGGACGCCATAAGATGCTTTGATGGTAGACCAACAAGCAGAACAACCATGAGCAGACTACTCATCAAAACTGGGGACAATATGAAAACTGGACTACTACGAGTGGACAGGCAACGTGTCTCTGAAGCTGAATAATGTAGTTCACTGTGTAGGCATGCACTATATTAGTACTCATGTAAAATTTTGTGTTTGTAGGTTTAATATTGGGTGAAATAGCGATACCTAACTACGCAGAAACATTCATTATGGGAAACTGAAACTAAGGTTGTCATTTAAATGTTTATTTGGCACTACGATAAGGAGCCAAGTCACGGTACATAAATTGTTTCTTTTTTTTAAAAAAAAAAAGAAATAAACTTAGTTTAAATAAAAAATTATGTACTGTGACCATGGCTCCATTATTATGGTGTCAAATAAGCATGCAATTAACCAGAATGAGATTTTCACTCTGCAGTGGAGTGTGCGCTGATATGAAACTTCCTGGCAGATTGAAACTGTGTGCCGGACGGCGACTCGAACTCGGGACCTTTGCCTTTTGCGGGCAAGTGCTCTACCACCTTTTTTTTTATCTCATTTTGTTCGTTTTCGTTCGTTGCATCTGCTCGGGGCGGACGTCGCAAGAGACCCGTTTCAGGTCGTCGTTGATCCATTAACTCATTTTATTACAGAGGGCATCTAACCCTCTCACCGAACACGCTGACCGTGCCGGCGACCATCTGAGCTATCCAAGCACGACTCACGCCCCGACCTCACAGCTTTACTTTCCCGCGAAAGGCAAAGGTCCCAAGTTCGAGTCTCGGTTCGGCACACAGTTTTAATCCGTCAGGAAGTTTCATGTAACTTATGATATAGTCACACTCCTTTACGGCAATTATGTCGGAATATATTAAGATTTTCATGTTTCCTTCTCAATGGTAACTGGTCAAAACATTCCAGCTCCATAATCGTGTTGATTACGAGAGTCCTTTTGCACCTTTTTTAGTTTTTTTTCTTTTCCCTGTTTTTCTGGCCTCCTTTGTCCAGCTGGGCTACACATTGAACGACATTACTGAAGAGTAAATTAAATATTTTAAGCTGGAACATGTCACACGTTCTTTAATTATTATGAAAAAAATTGACTTCAAAGAAAACAGTTTTTTAATACACAATATTAAAAATTAGTACATATTCCTGGTTTATTGTTTCAACAAGTTCATAGTTAAAAAGAATGAAATTTGTTTTGATCTTTTACTTTGAGTCGTGTAGAAGTAGTCTACATAAAATAAAAATTACACGTAATTCAGCACATAAGACAAAAATCAATATTCCACAGTTTTTAAATGTTTTTATGGCAGGGGTCAAAGTTTCATTCCAATATCTATCAAAGTTTTTGTGTTATTAAGTTCCAGAATGCTGATAAAAGCTAGAGGCCACGACTTCCAGGTACCCTTAAAGCCTGTAGATATAATGACAATACATAATGTTCGAAAGATATATTTTAGACCCAAAACGATAACCACACTTGAAACCAACTCGTCACGCGTAACACATCATACCACACTCCAGACTCATCACAAGCTTGTTAGCTCCAGGTCGATGATGGAACGAGAAATATGTCAGGGAACTTCCTGGCAGAATATAGTTCATGGAGTGGCTAACAGCTGAACTGCGTGCGTGTGTGTCTGGCGTTAACAGCGTTCGTTTTGTGACTGCCTAAACGGGAGAGGACCGCCTGTGAGACCGCAGGAGACAGAGAGAGAGAGAGAGAGAGAGAGAGAGACTGTTCGCAACTAATATTCAGAGTCACGCGGCCCGGTCCAACACAAACAGCGACGGGCGGCCGTGTGTCGTTATTGATACTGGGCTAAATGTTTGCCGTCGCCGCGCTGGTAGTTAGCAGCCGGCCGGCTGCTTAGATGATGTTTGTGCAGCGCGGGCCGTCGCATCGCGCGCAGGTTACCACCGCCGACCGTCGACCACCGACCGACTACCACGGCCGACGGCCTCTTCGCCAGCGCCCAAAAGCGCCTCGCCCGTCGCAGACAGTGCTGCACCCACCGCTGGCGGCCTTGTTTACAAACACCGTCTGTTGTCGGACACGCTGTTTGAGCGCCGCTCCGCCGATTATGAGTGCTTAATTTAGGGCAAACACTGAGAGAATAGCTTAGATTAAAGCAGGTACTCGCTCTAGATTGCAGTCTCGTTTGGCTTACCGGCCGAACTGTGTCGCGCGTAATAGCGCGCAATCCGGTACTAATTCAGAGTCCACATTCCACGGCCCACTCTCCGTGATGACGTGCCACCCGTACCGGTTACTGACGGACCGGCTTAACATTCGGTTTTATTGGCGCAAATGGTGCGGAGTGAATACGTCGTGTTTGTACTGGCGCGGACTCGCGCTTTGCTACTAGATTATTGGCTCCATGCGCGTGTTGTAACTCAGCTACGTCATTCTGAAGCCTGGTATTAGCAGCTGCAGATTTAATTAGCCAGAATTGTGATACTGCGTTGGTTAAGTGAATATACATGAGAGGACACGAGCAAAGTAAATCCATACGAGTGTAGCTCGTAATCGATTCGCGCAGCCTGTCGTCCACATGTCCCTCGTGTAGTTCATTACACCATCTCGTATGCAAGCAGATGGAGTCAGCGCACCGCTCGTAATCACATAATCACTGTCATGCACACTTTCCTTCGATGTGCACTGTCCGTTCAAAAAATTAAAAGACTGATTTTCTTCCAGAATGAGATTTTCACTCTGCAGCGGAGTGTGCGCTGATATGAAACTTCCTGGCAGATTAAAACTGTGTGCCCGACCGAGACTCGAACTCGGGACCTTTGCCTTTCGCGGGCAAGTGCTCTACCAACTGAGCTACCGAAGCACCACTCACGCCCGGTACTCACAGTTTGGAAGGTAGGAGACGAGGTACTGGCAGAAATAAAGCTGTGAGTACCGGGCGTGAGTCGTGGTTCGGTAGCTCAGTTGGTAGAGCACTTGCCCGCGAAAGGCAAAGGTCCCGAGTTCGAGTCTCGGTCGGGCACACAGTTTTAATCTGCCAAGAAGTTTCATTGATTTTCTTCTTGACGCGAAAGCGACGTCAGCGTCGTAATTACGGTGCTAGCTTTAATGAACAACTGTAAACAGCAGATGCGCGTTCGTGCAGCCGGTTGCGAGCGGGCACTGTTACATAGTGTGCCTGTACCGCAGTGTATCAATGCTGCTGGGTCGCAATTAACGATGGAGCAACATTTCTAAACTAAGTCTTGAAGACTTTCTCCACAGTGCTTTAAGGAACAAAAAATGTGTGAAATGTTTGTGCCGCACTACTTGGCTCCCGAGCAGAAACAATGACGCGTGGGCGTCTATCGTTACTGACTGAAACGTAAAAAAATCATCAGTGATGACGAGAGTTGGTGTTGTCAATACGAAAACATCAGCTAGGGTGCATCATTGCCAGTTCTATAAAACCGGCGACGATTTTGGAAAATTTGGTTCTACAATTCATGAAATGGCTCTAAACACTACGGGACTTAACAGCTGACGTCATCAGTCCCCTAAGCTTAGAACTACTTAAACCTAACTAACCCAATGACATCACACACATCCATGCCCGAGGCAGGATTCGAACCTGCAACCGTAGCAGCCGCGTGGTTCCGGATTGAAGCACCTATAACCGCTCAGCCACCGCGGGCCGTTACAATTCATCGGTATGATGTCTAGTATCTCATTACATTACGGTTTCCATGTTGTGATAATTCTCCTACTAATAACAAGCAACGTAGACCCTGCACTTCGATAAAACATTCACCCTAACTCAGTAGCAGTAGTTGCCTCGCATATTTTTCACAGTGGTTCAGTTGCGCTGTTGTCAGTATTTCAATACAATCGTATTATACCACCATATTGCTGCGCGGAGTGGCCGCGTTGTTTGAGGCGCCATGTCACGGATTGCGCGGCCCCTCCTGCCGGAGGTTCGAATCTTCCCTCGGACATTGGTGTGTGTGTTGTTCTTAGCATAAGTTAGTTTAAGTTAGTTTAAGTAATGTGTAAGTCTACGGACCGATGCGATGGCCCTCATCAGTTTGGTCCCTAAGGAATTCACACACATTTGAACATTTTTGAACATCTCACCAGATTCCAATTCGCAGAACAGAACCGCTGTACATAAAACTAATCTTCGTTGAAACTACAGCTTCTGTTAACTATTAAAATGGGCTGTATAATTTTTTATCTTAGGTGAAACAAACTAAAATCTGATATACAAAAATTTCTTGTGGTGAACGGCGCAATAAAAAGAATACTGCAAAGAAAAGTAATCGAAGAAACTATGTCCAAGAATGTATGCAACCTTGTTGACACACTATTTTGTGTATGGAAGTGAGTTGTTGCCGCTGTGGTCTTCATTCCAGCTACTGGTTTGACGCAGCTCTCCATGCTACTCTATCATGTGCATCTCCCAGCACCTACTGCAGCCTACATCCTTCTGAATCTGCTTAGTGTATTCATCTCTAGGTCTCCCTCTACGATTTTTACCCTCGACGCTGCCCTGCAGTACTAAATTCGAGATCCCTTGATGCCTCAGAACATATCCTACCAACCAATCCCTTCTTCTAGTCAAGTTGTGCCCCAAATTTCTCCTCTCGCCAATTCTGTTCAATATCTCCTCATTAGTTACCTGATCTACCCATCTTATCGTCAGCATTCTTCTGTAGCACCACATTTAGAAAGCTTCTATTCTCTTCTTGTCCAAACTATTTATCGTCCATGTTTCACTTCCATACATGGCTACACTCCATATAAATACTTTCAGAAACGACTTCCTGACACTTAAATCTATACTCGATGTTAACAAATTTCCCTTCTTTAGAAACGCTTTTCTTGCCACTGCCAGTCTACATTTTATATCCTCTCTACTTCGACCATCATCATTTTCGCTCCCCAAATAGCAAAACTCATCTACTACTTTAAGTGTCTCATTTCCTAATCTAATTCGCTCAGCATCACCAGACTTGATTCGACTACATTCCATTATCCTGGTATTGCTTTTATTGATGTTCATATTATATCTTCCTTTCAAAACACTGTCCATTCCGTTAAACTGCTCTTCCAGGTCCTTTGCTGTCTCTGACGGAATTACAATGTCATCGGCGAACCTCAAACGTTTTATTTTACCCTGTCTCACCTATACAAAGTACCAAAGGCATTTTGTCGATGAATATACACAGCTAACTAAGAATAGCAACGATGACATATCATAACAAATTGTAATATCTACAACACATGGGAAAAATGGCCAACCTTCGACGTAACTAAAAAGTATATGTATTCATGATAAAGTATGTCATACATTTCACGACTGTAAGCCTCGAAGAAGTCGGGGCATTGGACGGAGGAAGATAAGATAGAAAGATTTATGAAGGGTGTTACGTGTCAGCGAAACAAACAATAGCCTAATCCAGTCTGGAAATGGTTTGACACGACTTGCAGATGCCTTCCACGATGCTCACGTTTTGACTGCAGTTACTATATACTTCATGAGAAGACACGAAGCAATGTACGTTTATTGAACTGCAGAGAAATTCATGAGCTTATTAATGAACAGGTATATTACCAAAACGCTTTACCAACAGTGTTATTATCACAGGCCTCTGACAGTAACAAAACACTCGATGTTTTTTCGTCAACCTCGATGACATAATCGAGTGAAAAAGCCACAGAACATCTCCAGGAAAAAAAAAAAAATCGTGAGATGGGAGACGACAAGACGAGTATCGTAATGCAGGCTCCAAAATACTACAGCAGCGTAAATTGAGGAGTCTCTCGAAATAAAAGTGACCAAAAACGTCATAAACAGGGGCGGAAGCTTCACTTTAAGCTAGGCGTCACATTACACACACTCTGTAGTGGTGCCAAAGTAACAGACGAGCATTCAGTGTGAACTGTTAAGCCAATCCCCTTTTATTTAGGTTGAGACATGCGATGAATTTTATTTACAACACAAACGGCACTTGAGCAACTAACGGGTTTCCATGAACCTTGCTGTATACAGAAATTTAGATCTGTAAAGAGAAAAGAAAGTGAAGGGAAGGTAGAAGAGGTAAACCAAGCGACAACAGAGAGCTAAGTGAGTTTACAGCCCGCCAGAGGAGAAATTTGCCTTCCTGATCTATTGTAGTTAGTTTCCCTAACAAGAACGTGTTTACAACCACCACACAGCGGCTAAGTTGTCAGGGCGTCAAAGAAGCGAGCCGTAATTAGCTCCAAGGTAACAAGTTCAACACTGCAGGCGTCTGCGTCATCACGTCCGTCTACGAACAGGAACTAAAGTACTCGTAAGCTAATCATAATAATACTTAAACAAAGGCAACTACAAAATCTATAATTAGCTATCACTTCTTTCCTATTACGGGTTTTAATTTTTGTCTATAGCGAGATTAATGGAAACTTTCTGGTGTTTAGTAAACTAAAAACGCTATCAGATCCAGAAGAAGATCACAGCCTAGGGGTAGACACGTCGACTGTGTAACAAGAAAATGAACATGACGGGGTCTTATACCTAAAAGATTTTGTCTCTGTTAACAACTTCTAAGAAAACCTGCAAACTAACTGAGTAACTATTCGTATCGATACCTACACACAAAGATACGCAGGTTACTCAGGAGCTCTGGATACGGAAGAATGTATCATTCGAGAGCAATTCTGGACCATTCTAGAGTCTTCCTTCCTTAAATCGAATGCATCATTCGAGAACAGTTCTAGACGGATTCCAGAGTATTTCTCCAACGTTTGAAACCTTATCGTCAAATATATGTGATGACCGGCATAAAACAAATTCAGGGACTTGCTGTTAATATTGCAACAGCTCGGTGTATCCTATACCGAAGTGTTGTTGAGATGCTGCTGCGAATTCCATATCTGAGGTACACCTGGAAATGCTATAATTTATGCTGAATACTGGTGTAAGATACTAAACGAAAATTTCTAGGTGATGAAGTTCCGAGCTCCGTATGAACAAAACATTAGGTCACGACAGTACCATCACCTGCCTCTCACTTTTTTTATTCATAAACTATTGACATCTGCAATTCTTATGTCCGTTCTCCAAATGATATCGTTCTGGTGGTGGTGGCGGTTAGTGTTTAACGTCCCGTCGACAGCTAGGTCATTAGAGACGGAGCGCAAGCTCGGGTTAGGGAAGGATTGGGAAGGAAATCGGCCGTGCCCTTTCAAAGGAACCATCCCGGCATTTGCCTGAAACGATTTAGGGAAATCACGGAAAACCTAAATCAGGATGGCCGGAGACTGGATTGAACCGTCGTCCTCCCGAATGCGAGTCCAGTGTGCTAACCACTGCGCCACCTCGCTCGGTATATCGTTCTGAAAACTAACTGCACACAGCACAGTATTGAAATAACGCTACACCGCCTTATAGGATATGGAAGAATGCGTATAAAAATTATGGTTAAGAGAATTCTAGGTGAATTTTTTACAGACCTAGGCAAATTAGGTTAAATGTTTTGGAAATATCAAATATAAGTAAGCAAAAGGCAAACGATATTCTTTTATGATGCGTTTCGGAGTACTTGATCCTCCATCAGGTGGCATATCTAGTGTTTAAATTAGGTGTGTTCCTTCTGGGAAACAATCTGCAGTCTGTGCTTCTCATTTGTGTACTTTCCTCGAGAGCACTGCTTTGAGATTAAAACATCTACCGCTTACAATCCTTACTGTTGTATACAGAATGAGATTTTTACTCTGCAGCGAAATGTGTACTGATATGAAACTTCCTAGAAGATTAAAACTATGTGCCGGACCGAGACTCTAACTCGAGACTTTTGCCTTTCACAGTCAAGTGCTCTACCATCTGAGCTACCCAAGCACGACTCACGCTCCGTACACAGCTTTACTTCTGCCACTACCTCGTTTCCTACCATCTACACCTCACAGAAGCTGTCCTGCGACCCTCACTGAACTAGCAGTACAAGAAGAAAGGATATTGCGGAGACATGGCTTAGCCACAGCCTGAGGAATGTTGCTGTTGTATGTTGTGCTTAAAATAACAATAAAAGATTTCTATACTACCCGGCAAGCCAGTCTCGAGACCTGCCGAGGTTAGCAACAACGACATGTTGACGCAGGAGAAACATCTGTGCGTCAACGCCCTGCATAGCAAAACAAGTAAATGTAAATTAACACATTTGTTTGACAATAGGAGCGGTTACAGGTATGGCGTTGAAATTTTTGTCACAAACTAAAGTCTGCGATCCCTTGGCCGTGTAAATAATTTAGGCTTCTACGCCTTTGCAATCATTAGATACGGTCATATACGTCGCACGTTTTGACACTCGCAAACTCACTCCTCAAAATCTGTTGATGAACTATCTATATCAATTCGGGCCTCTTGGTATGACGGTAAAACAAATGTCTGGAAACCGAGAGGTCGCGGGAACTAATCTCGGTTGGGCTACGGATTTTGCAGTCTTCGTTTTACGGTAGACTTCAACTCTTAATGATGTGAAGAGTTGTCAGAAACAACAGGTGGCTCCGATTCCACGTTAAACTGTAGGTCCCCTCTGCTCGGATGGACAAGTGGAGTATGTTAGCGACACGCAAGTCGCCGGAGTGGCGTCCAATAGACTTGCAACAGACCACTGAACAACATGAAATTATTATTATTACCTATATACATAATTAAGTTTACACGGAACCCAGAACACGAGTCATAGTTGCACCTGTCAGAATTTTTGAACCATAAATAACAACTCATTTATTCTTGCACATTTTATAACCAAATTTCATATAATGAACAATTTCTCTCACATTTGCAGGGCACGCACGTCGATGATGGGAATCCCATGGCTGTGTGACAAAATTAAGCTTGTAAGTTAATGCAGTCGAAAGACACAACCATATCTGTCACACATTTTGATACTCGCAGAGTCACTCATCAGAACCTACACATGAACTACCTGTATATATTCTGGCCTAATGGTATAGTGGTAAAGTACGTGCCTCAAAACCGAAAAGTCGCAATCTGCATGCACTGTATTGTAAAGCGATGCTGTCGCTTAATGTGCTAGCTATCTTACAGTAAAGCGTTTCACACTGTTGGACTTCTGTATAGGAAATATCAGCTTCGATAACTGGAGGAAATAAGTTTAACCAACACCCAGCAAAAAAGTGATCATATTAAGAATCGTGAGATAGCCTAGCGGCTGTAGTACAGATCGGTACGTCGTACCTCTTATGTTCGTGCCAGTCGTATAATTCTTTTTTTTTTTTTTTTTTTTTTTTTTTTTACATTTGTCGGCGTCGAACTGTCTTCGTTTCTAGTCATTTAATTCATTTTATTTCTTTTGATGGCATCGAAATGCGTTGTTGTGTATGATAGATGAGTGAGAAGACCGCTGTACGTAACTTAGGTCCTGGATCATGGTTGTAAAATTGGTTTTTGAAAAATCAATAATGCAAAATATTTTTGATGCAAGTTCCCCCGCAAATTGTTTTGAACTTAAACGCCGCTCTGGCAAGTTGTCCTAGAACAACTTGTTTCTATGAGGACTATCACCATAAAAATTATTGATTGTAACATAAGAAATCAAACTGAACGAGCCGGCTTCGAACTAAATAAAAAAAATCAATTGCAGTTTTTTTTCTTCGCCTCCCTATTATGTAGCCATCATACTGAAAGCGGTCGTAATATGTTATCAAAAGTCAAAGGAGAGCATAACTAATGAAAACAAGAAAACAAGAAAACGAAAACATGATTTGCTTTCGATTAAGATCGAAATCATGACCCAAAGGGTAATAGCTTGTGAATTTGCCCAGTACGTTATGGTGCCGTTTAGTACACAATGTTCACCTTCACAGATCGTAACTACATTAATCTTGTCACGCATTCTTGACCGAGTGCCTACTAGAATTTACGTTTTAGGATGAGATAGCTGGTGTCTTAAACCACATCACCATTCAGTCCTTTTCCCAATCCAAAATCCCTACCTCAAGCTTTCCCCTTCTCCGAGTTTCTATGGTAGCTTTCAAGTCAATTTCTGTGCGACATGTTTTGTGAAATCCTTGTAAAGCTGGTATTCCCTTGTATTGTTCATAACATCGCAGAGATTTCTGCCTAATAACATATTCACCGATATCGTCAATGGCACAGTTATTGCGTGCACTTTGCTGCTTTTCCTTTTCTTTACCACAAATACCTGAATTAGACTCATCTCAGTATCGTGTCTCTATTCCTGTAATTTGCATAACATCGACATGCTCAGCTGTAACATTTTGTTTGCACGTTTCGTCGTCGTTTCCGCCTGCACTGTCGCTGCTCTCTTCTTCTCATCGGCAATAAATTTAATTTTGTTAACAGGTACCTTCCACTGTCTGCCAGCAACGAGAGGTACTTAAACTGGAGCGTGGTTCTACCTAGTCCACACTGCTGTCCGGTATACAGTTCGCATTGCCGAGCAATATACTGAAGACGACTGTAGTTTTTGCTATGTACAAAATAAACAGCGCAATCACAAATAATTTTTGCGGACGTCTGCATCGACATGACGTTGAAAATTCTGACGCGCCCCTCACAGGTGGGGGCTTTTGACACGACCCGCAGCGCTGTGCTCTATCTTCCGCATGGAGTACAACCGCCTGCAGTATTCGGTGTAGACGACCCGCCGAACACGAGAGTTTGATGTGTTTCATAGCACCCAGGCGCTCATCCGTGATGGCATTATCGCGCTCCGTATACAGACGGCGGCCTGCGAGTTGCGGACAGAAATTGCACATCGGTGGTTCGGCGCCGGCCGGATGCCTGCAGAATTTCGGGCCGCCATTATCCGCAGCATCAAACGAGGCGACAGGAGGTAATCCCTCGCCAGCGCCGCCGCCGCCACAGCAGTCTGCGCGGCCGCTGCAGGAGACGCCGGGCCGCTGATAAAACCGGCATTAGCCAACCCCTACCCTCAAACGAGGCTTTCACGTCGCCAGCACGCCCGCCTACCCGCAGATAACTGACTGCTCTATCCGCACGAGGCGTGGCTCTTCTGCCGAGAGCGTGGCGGACCAGGGGGTGTGAGGCAGGAAAGAGGATCGTAACACGCTGATACTGAACCGCTGCAGGGCCTACGATCCCCTTTTACCTCGTCGAATCACCAAAGTGGACCCTCAGCTCGCGCATTTAGCCTACTCTACGCCTATACGAAGGTTGCCGAGTATCCTGTTCCTACTCGGAGCTAAATAAGGTTACACGTTTGGACCTTGCATTTATAACGAATTCAAACTTTCCGTTTAAAATTGGTGGATGTACGATATCTACAGCTCGAGTTCGTTAATATAGTGGAAGTTTCTGAAAGCTCGACGGAAAGAAAAAGTCATTGCTAAAGAGGTTCAGCTCGTCAAATGTACGAGGGTCGTTCAATAAATAATGCCCCACATCTTTTTTAAAAGACAAACGCCCTTGTTGGTGTTTAACATTTGATATTTGTTCTGTGCACCGGTGAAGTTTCCAATCGTTTTGCTAGGTGGCAAGGCCGTAGTGCAACGTCAAAATGGCGTCTACATACGACTCACGTTACAAGCAGCGTGCTGTTATTGAATTCTTGTGTGCAGAAAAAGAAACAGTGGTGAACATCCATAAACGTTTGTCTGCAGTGTATGGCGATTCTGCAGCTGATAGGAGTACCGTTGGGCGCTGTGTAAAGAAATTACAGCCTCAGGAAATACAGAAACAGAGCTCCATGATCAGCCACGCTCGGGACCTCCTGTTGCAGCCATGGCTCAAGACATGGCGAATCGTGCGGCTGCCATTAATCGTGCCGACCGGCGCATTACAACTCGACAACTGGATCTACAGTCGTCGGTCAGCACTGGAAGTGCATCTCCAATGATCGAGACTCTCGGATATTCAAAGAGGTGCTCACGATGGGTTCCACGAATGCTCACAGCGGACCACAAGATCCAAAGAAAGGCCATTTACAAGACGAAAGCTGGTGCACCGCTTTACGCCGGAAACAAAAAGGCAGTCCATGGGTGGCATCATCCTTATTCAACACAAAAGAAAAACTTAAAGGCAACCCCCTCTGCTGGAAAAGTGACGGTGACAGTCTTCTGGGATTGTGATGGCATCATTCTCGAGGATGTGATGCCAAGAGTGTCAACCACCTATTCAGAGGCATGTTCTGAATAAACTCAAGAACTGCTTCCGATGTGATCGTTCGGACAAGAATCCAGCAGAATCTCGCTCCTACACGGTAATGCACGCCCACACACAAGTCTGAGAACCAAGGAATACATCGCCAAATTGGGTTGGACATCATCACCTCGACCACCCTACAGTTCAGACCTGGCGCCCTCGGTTCTATACATGGAACACACTTTGAAGATTACGAGAGTGTCAGCCATGCAATGAAAACATGTCCACGCCTACAGGACTAGAGCTTTTACCAGCAGGGAATGCATGCTCTTGCACAACGCTGGCGCACGACCATAGAACGTTATGGAAACGACGTAGAAAAATAGGACATGGACAAGACACGTTGATGTATTTTGTCACCAAAGTTTGACTCTTAACAATAAATATGTTCTGAGAAAAAAAAGTGGGACATTACTTATTGAACGACCCTTGTAAAAGTGATTTTAGGGATACACCAGGGAAGTGTTACAGGACCGCAACGCTTTACAAAATGCAGTGTGTTGCACAATTCTTATTACAGTGTTTTAGGGGTTGTAAAGGGAACATAATAGATAAAGTGTTGATAAAAAATCCATGTCTAGGTATGTACCATATTCAACTAAAATAAGTTTGGATGTCGTATCACTTTCAAATCTCGCGTTTCACGGTACTCTCACAAACTGAGAAGAGTGTGCCTTGGTCTATCATGTTGTATTTATGGCACCACACTGCATTTTCGTCCGAGTGCAAGAAGGGCTGCTAGAAATTGGTTTGTTTCCAACTAGGAAATTTGGTGGACCGCGCTCTTGTCTTGGAGGAGGAGGTCTTTCGTCATTAGAAGAGACTCGAGGACGAGCATTCGAAACGCTGCCCTCGCTACTGTCTCCTGTAAAGCACAGAGGTCAGCTCGCATTGTCTCCGCTGAATCTATACGGTGAAGCGGAGGATTTGAAAGTTTTCCGATCTTCAAACTTATTTACATCCAAACCGTACATTTCCGGACATGGGTTCCTTATCAAAATTCCATCCAATAAGTCCCCTCCACAATCTTTACTAATCTGTAACAGGAATTGTGAAACACCCAGTATTGGTAGTTTCAAAAAAGGTTCATGCAATTTCATTAGTAAGTAAACAAGAAATTGGTATCCAACTATGTCTTTGCATGAAATTCTCCTTGTTTAGACTGGATTTCTCACATCAGCAACAGATAAGTAAAGGAACTTTAGAGAAGAAAATTGATTACAAACAGACAAATGGCGTACGGTAAGTCTATGAGAATAATTGTGCTAACCCAGATATTAAGAAGGACATTTTTTTTGCATAACGCTTTACAACAGAAATGGAAAATGTGACTGTTTCAAGGCAAGAAAACGGTAAAATGAAATGGTCGCATCAGTTAGAGAGAATTACGTTTACTGCGGTCGGTACGCAGTTTGTCCGTGATACTGCCGGCTTCCGCGTCGAGCCTGGAAGCCGTCCAAGCGCTTTTATACCTCCCACCTGTAATTTGCGAGTTAAAACACGCGCTCTGCATTAGTCATTCAGATGCAATCAGAGAGCTGCACCGATGTCCTGAATTGAAAACGTACCAGTCTCCTGCCTGCCCCGCCAAAGTAACAACATACGAGAGGCATACTTTGACCTATCGTACTGCGGACTCAGCAGTAACAACAACAGCACAACGATGACACTTAAGAAAGCTTCATAGGATATAGAGCAACTTCCTCACTATCCGAGTGCAAATTACCGGGCTTGCGGATTATCCGTACATACGAGGGCTTGCTGCAAAGTAAAGTCCCCGAATTTTTAATGTGAAAACTCCTGAAACTTTTTTAATAAAACAAACGTTACCAACATTCTACATTTTTATTCTTTATGTCTACATATTTACAGCCCTTTGACGTTAGTGGGCTCCGAACTGTAGCGTGTAACACTGCGGTGTGTAAACTAAGGCTATCTCGGTGCGTGAGAAACAGCGTACTGTAATCGAGTTTACAAATTGAAAAGACTGTCCACACATGCTGCACCCTCTCCTTCAGCATGAAAATGCCAGAGCAAACACAAGCGTTGCGACATCTGCAACAGCCCCACGCCTTAGGTTCACAGTCATTGATTACCCTTCTCATCCCATTTTCGTCTGTTTCCGCAACTTAAAGAACACCGTCCCGTCAAGACTACACTTCGGTAGTGATGGTACGGTGCAAATAGAGGTGAGTTTGCGGCTTCGTCAACACAGCCAAACATACTACAGAGACAATATCAATAAATTGGTCTGTCGCTGGGAGAAAACAGAGCATCGCCAGAGTACTATGTTGAGAAGTAAATATTTACGCATGAAGAATAAAGACTTAGAATGTTAATTACATTTGTTTTATTTTCAAAAAATTTAAAAGTTTTCACGTAAAAAACTGTGAGGCCTTACTTTTCAGCACGCCCTCGTAGCTCGGCGATTTAAAAAGTAACAAAACACGTGTCTGAAGCATTCTGTTATAATTACAACAAATATTTCCATATTAGTTCTTTATTTTTGTCTGTCTTACAACAGTTGAGTTCAGATTTGAGTTAATGGTGATTTAGCGTCAGTTTGAAACCATTGCCTTAGCGTAAATCGGCGTTATTCCGCACAGTAAGCACTTTCAGTTGAATTTAATCCCGACACGAATCTTAATCAGGCAATGACGCCGAAAGACGCCAAGGTAATGGTTTGAAAATATACGAATACGTTCTAAACTAGTCACAATTAACTCAAATTTGAACGCAACTACGACAAAAAAAAAGATCAAAATTCTGAATAAAGTTGCTCACTCCTCAGCCAACGTAATTTTAGAATTACACAAGTAATTTTGTTAAGAATGCGAATTTATGAGTGTGAAGGATGTAATGAACAAAGTGGGTACTGCGGAAGAAGGAAGTGTATACAAGGTGGTAGACTAACCCGTTATTACGCACGCTAAAACACTGCAATGCAGTGCGTTGATTTGTTACTAGAGCATGCAGCACAAATTTTGTTTGAATATACTGGTATTTTGACATTATGGAGAACAAGTAGATGAGAAAAAGAAATAGAATATCAATTGGACGATTACTTCGCGAAAGTTTTCTGAAACCAGGAGATACGAAATATAGTGCACTTTAGGTGTAATTTGTTTCTGGCGGATGACACGTTAGTAATGCAGTGGAATTTCAAATGAAACATATCCTGTCTTGTAAATACAGCATGTATCAGTTTCTGGAAACACGTACATTTTTGTTTATCGCTTTTTTTTCGTGTAGTCTCGGATCCGCATTAAACCATATAACTGGAAGCTTGTTGTCAATGAAGATTCTATACAACGTTACAGGAAAGGAACCGTTCGTACGGAATGCCCCATAGAACTTTTTGGTCGTAGTTATGTCGTAAGCTTCAGAACCCATGAGTTTAAACGTATCATCGTCATATTTCCATTGTTCAAAACGCAGTTTCATTTGTTTTACGTATTTCGTTTGTTGTTACACTGATGTGTCTATGTTATTGCCATATACCGTCGCTCGTATGAACTGGTAGGCTCTTCCCTTTTTGGTATTTCCGTTCTCTGTGTGTAGTTGTAGTTTCGTTACTCCAATGTGCGAATGGTGTCCTCTCGTCTCGCGTGCCGATCAGCAACGCAGCGCACCGCTCTGTGTGTCCGTGTGCATGCTTCCGACATGCAATGGCGCTATTCAGACGCCCTCCGTTACTAGTTATTTTTCTTGTTTTGCAGTTCCTGTTCATACAGACCGCTGAACTGAATTTCGGACTACACTAATATGGGAGCGCTGAGTCGGACGGGCACGTAAATTCCACTTCAGAACGCATTTTGCTTGTAACGAGAATAAAACTCTCCCGACAACGATGAGCGTCGCGTGGAACATGTAATGGGCAGCACTTGTCTGCACAGACACCACGTACACACTGCAAGTATGAAATAGCACGCATCTACACAAATATCAAAGGGAACTCGTCGAAATGCTGTCATGCGAGATACCCTTACTGCATTACTATAATTACTATTAGGTCTATCTGTGTAAATTAGTGACAACAAATCAAAAAACATAGCATTTAAATTTAGCCTTGTTGTATATATTTGGATAAAATTCGGAACTAAGACCCGTGGATGAGTGGTGGGTGATGTCAGCGAGCTAGAAACGTGCTGTGGTTTGGATTAGCTATTTGCGTAATGGTCGGTGGTTGTGAAAGCGCAGTGCATTGTACTGCTGATTTTAGATATAATTTGTTGCAAGGAGCAGTTTGCAGGTGGTGCTAGCAAATATTTCAACATAACTTGCTACTGAGAGTGACACAGTTGAATCAAATAATGCATTGCTAATTACTGACAGGTAAGAATTGTGTGTCGCAGCTACACTCAAACCGGGACGTTCGACTATTGTTATCTTCGTCTTTTCCGACTGACTCCCCTGAGACAGAAAAGTTTCTTTGCACAAATTAGCACGGATTTAGAAAGTATCGTTCCTTTGAAACTCAGCTTGTCGTTTCCTCGCATGATATCATACGAAGCACGCGATGTGTGAAGGACAGTAGTTAGACTCTATACTTCTAGATTGCCACACCGCAGACTGTTAACAAAGGTCCGAGCGTGCGGAATATGTTGTCAGATACGTGAGTGGCTCGAAGACCTTTCAAGTAACAGAACGCAGTACATTCCATGACGGTGACTAACTAACGCTCCTGCTCACTTTTCTGTTGCGTGTTTCGCTTGTAGTAACGAACAAAATACGGTAGGCAGGTAGCGTTTGGGTCCGTGGATAACGAACGTCGACATTCTCAGTTGCTTCAGGCAATATAATTACGAGTGGTGAGTAAATTATAGAGCATGTATGCATTATGAAACACAGTAAGTTCAAAATACGAGTAGCTTTATGAAATTAGATGCCAGTTACATATGTTCACTATACTACCAAACTTAAGTATCGACCTCCTCTTGCGTTTTAAAGTTTCATTAATATTCTTAAGAAAGGTAAAGCACACAATTATTGATTGTGCGTGTCACTGATTACGTTTAACCCTCTAACGTAAACTTTTTTGTTTTCTTTTACATTTTGTATTTTTTGAGGATGAGCTTGTGAATTCTATATGTCAGAAAGACTGAAGAAAACAGCATTCTCATTTTATTTGCAAAATATTGCACACTCTGTTTATACGGCACATGTGCAAACATGTATACAACAATGAATTTCTTTGCTCTGTTACAAATTAGATCGATAAACGTCATCGGTCTTAAGCTCCTATCGTTTCTTCAAATTACCTTTTCCACAAATTTGTAAATGGGCACCAATTGCATTAACTATGCGCTGAGTATCCATGATAGTGTCTGATGAGAAATACTTATTATAGGTAATGGTGCTAAGTATCAAGATTATCGACTACTACAGTGAATACTTAAAAGACAGCACCATTCACTCTGCAAGCAAGCATTATATCACACTAAACAGTCAAGGATGCAGAATACCTATAGGGCCCATGGAAAATTACGATATGGCTGCCAAAATCATTACCGAACCCTCGCCATGTTACACTCTTGGAACGTAAACTCGGCCAGTAGATGGAAACAGTGTGAAACACAACTCATCCGACCAAATGATTTTCTTCCACTGCTCAACAGTCCAGGATTTATGGCCTTGTCAACACGTGTTTCCCTCTTACAGGCATTTGCTCTACTCCCAGCTTATGGAGTTACATTTGTGTTGGTTTGATGCTGAAAGGGTTCGCAAGTGCGAAATTCAGTTCTGCAGTGACCCTTGCAGCTGTCGTCCCCTTATGCAGTACCCATCAATGACTGTCTGTAACGATCGCTGAACACACACTTTCCCCTGCGTCGTGATTTGGTGGATCATGTTTTTCTGCTTTCCCTGTATGAGATATAGATCTTCTATATGGTACCTGTTGAAAAAGCTAATATTTTGGCTAATTTTGTTACGGAAGAACCCCCGCCCCCTCCCCTCCCAAATACCACCACCAGCAACTTTGCCACGTTCTGATTCACTTAGCTCCTACATAATGTACACACAACTATACCGAAAACTGTTTTGACCACGACTGACAATGGCAACGTGTTGTGGAAACTGCACAAGAGCCGTTCGTCATCAAAAACAATAGTGTCATCTGCAGCCTTGGTTATCATCTGTATTTACGTTCAGGCATGCATTTCTCGCCGTGTTTCCACCTATTTCTCAAATCCCTGTAGATGTGCATGTGCGAGGCGCTTTCAGTTAGTAACGCAACACTTTTTTTCTCGATCAGTTTTAGTTGAAAAAATTCGTAATTTATTGTGAACCATCGTGGAATATTCGCGCTTCAGCCCTCATAGTTTCATGAAGTTCCGACAGATGGCGGCGCTAAACGTAGGCCTCGAAATGGCGACTGCAACGGACGTATGTTCCAAGGAGAAGGTTGTCACTGAGTTTCTTTTGTCGAAAATGAGAGCATGGCAGATATTCATAGGAGTTTGCAGAATGTCTACGGAGACCTGGCAGTGGACAAAAGCACGGTGAGTCGTTGGGCGAGGCATCTGTCAAACCCGTCCGATCTCCCACATACCACCCGGCGGCACACAGCAGTGACTCCTGCAATATTGGAACGCGCAGGTGATGGACGGATCATAATTAAACACCTCACTGCACAACTGAATGTCTCTGTTCGTAGTGCTGACACGGTCGTCCACCAGCTAGGGTAGTTAAAGGTGTGTGCCCGCTGTGCTGCTCGACGCCTAACAGAAGACCGTAAACAGCTAGCTAGGACCATCTGCGAAGAGTTGCATGCTCGTGACGAGGCTGATCGTGACAATTTTTTATCAATCATTGTCACTGGCGATGAAACAAGGGTTCATCACTTCGAGCCGGAAACAAAACGACAATCCATGGAGCGGCGCCAAACAACCTCTCCTCCACAGAAAAAACTAAATGCCGTACCTTCACTCGGTAACGTCCGCCCTCATGGTTGAACGAACACCTCTGAAGTCCACTGTGCTACGCTTAGGATATTGAAGAAACGACTTTAGAGTGTTCGTCTGCAAAAAAATTCAAAACCAACTTCTCCTTCTCCGTGATAACGCAAGGCGCACCCGATAGGAGCTCACAAATGTTTATTGGAGCATTCTTCCTCAGCCATTGTACAGCTCGGATCTCGCACATTCCTAGTTCCATCTGTTGGGCCGAATAAAGGATGCAATGTGCGTGAAGCTGTAAGTGGACTATGGGAAGGTTACTGATGCAGCGAGACGTTGGCTTCGACGTCGGCCAGTGGAGTGGTCGCATGATGGGACACTGGCCCTCCCAGTAAGATGGCATAACGCCGTCGCACTGAAAGGAGTTTATGTAGAAAAATATGGTTTCGTAGCCAAAAGAGTGGGAAAGATTACGGTGTACTGGAATTTTATTATGCATTTATTTGCTGCCATATACAAATAATCTGCTACCTCGTTACTATGACAGGTCATACTTTCATAGTACGAAATCATACATGATTCTTACTTGTTATTACTTATTTTTAAAAAGGATTAACAATACTGCAGCTCTGAATACTTATAAACCTGATTAAGAAGCCAAAATCTTAAAATTAGCCATCTATGAATGGAAGATGGGGATTTATGAAGTCAGAGAAGGGGTTGTGACATATTGTAACTTTAAGATTTATTATAAATTCAGAAAAATGATTCTAAAATAAAAAAGATTCTTAAATTTAAGATGGATAGATAAAACGTAATAAACATTTAGTAATTAACAAAATTTTCGAAAATCGAATTATAAACCATAACCATGTTTTGAGGAAGAGAAAAAACAGAAGATAGGAAAGATGATAGCGGAAGAATGTCCCTTCACCATGTGTGTATGACGGTGACTGTCTTGGAACTGCCGGCCTGAGTGGCCGTGCGGTTCGAGGCGCTACAGTCTGGAACCGAGCGACCGCTACGGTCGCATGTTCGAATCCTGCCTCGGGCATGGATGTGTGTGATGTCCTTAGGTTAGTTAGGTTTAATTAGTTCTAAGTTCTAGGCGACTGATGACCTCAGAAGTTAAGTCGCATAGTGCTCAGAGAAATTGTCTTGGAACTGTCCATCAAGCCACCGATCGCCAATCACAGCTCTTCATCTAAATCTAACAAATACTCTAGATTTCCCAATAACCAAACCTTAACCTCTTTTTCTTGTATTGGAATCCTGAATAAAACCAGATTTTTGGACAACATGGTTGTGGAGATGAAGCAGCGATTAGTATGATAAATCAATTATTCAAAAACAGTCTTAATCGCATGTATTATTATTACACGGCCAACCGGTTTCAACGCGACGTAGGGGTCATCTTTTGGGCGTTTACACCACTGGTCGACTGCTGGTGGTGTCACTCCTGTCTACACAACGGCAGGGAACTATACAGGATGCGATTAAGACTGTTTTTGAATACCTGAATAAAACCAACCTGATTTCAGAATTTTAAAAAAATTACTGCATTACTTAACGTCCCTTGTACAACAGCGCCACCTGCAACCTTGACCAGGACTGCATTTATGTGCCGGCCGGGGTGGCCGAGCGGTTCTAGGCGCTTCAGTCTGGAACCGCGTGACCGCTACGGCCGCAGGTTCGAATCCTGCCTCGGGCATGGATGTGTGTGGGTTACTTAGGTTTAAGTAGTTCTAAGTTCTAGGGAACTGATGACCTCAGCAGTTAAGTCCCATAGTGCTCAGAGCCATTGGTTTTTGTTTTTTTTTGTTTTTTTTTTTTTTTTTGCATTCATGTTCAAGCATGCAGTTCTGGCGGTGTTTCCACATATTTGTCCAACCACTGTCGATGTGTACGTGGCAACAGAAATTAGCAAAAAAAAATTCTGTCGGTCAAAGGACACCTGAGCCGTGAACGTATTGGACCTAGTGACTGGCTCACAACGCCGTTGCTCACGCTGGAATGACGAACAAACGAGCGACAACAAAGCTCGCGAGGGAAACGCGAACACGTGGCGGCGACGACCTCGGCGGCGCGCAGTTCCGCCAGCGAGGGGTCAGCGCCAGCGACAGCGCCTGCCTCCGTAAACGGCAACCCGCGCGCCACCTGATGGCATTTCTCGCGAGAAAGCCGCGCCGCGCCGCGCTGCGTCTCGCGTCTGCCGCGGCCCCCTCGGCTTTCTCCGAGACCACCGGGCGACCGTCGTTAACGCGGCGGCAACAGGCGCGTGGTCGGCAGCCGTCTACTCCGCCGCTCCCGGCCAGCTTTACGCCCGGCCGTAAGTCAGCGGCAGCCTGCTTACGGGCATGAAAGTTAAGCTTTACGAGGACCGTCAAGTCCGTTTTAGGACTGGCTCGCCGATATTTCACCAATCGGCAAGAGAGCTGCGACGCGCTCTCAGATTTCGCGCCCCATTTCGTCCAGACCGTCTCGGCCCGTATTTTCCTTCTCTTTCTTTACACCTCGACTCCTACCCATTTGCAGTCAATACCTCTCTTCTCCTTAGCGTCTGCCTTCTTCTGATATACATCTGTCTAACGACACGAATCGACTGAACTCTCTCCGTCTCCCTCTGTTCTGTGCCTTTTCCTTAACCTGCTAGTAACTTCATCTGTTTTTAATATGACTCAGCATTCAAAGTGTCCTTCCTTCCTCTCTCTCCCTCTCCCTTCCTCCTCCCCCCCCCCCCCCACCAACTCTCTCTCTCTTCCTTGCAACGTTTCTTTGACTCTCCGTTGCAGACAGTTGCCGGCCGGAGTGGCCGTGCGGTTCTAGGCGCTACAGTCTGGAGCCGAGCGACCACTACGGTAGCAGGTTCGAATCCTGCCTCGGGCATGGATGTGTGTGATGTCCTTAGGTTAGTTAGGTTTAATTAGTTCTAAGTTCTAGGGGACTGATGACCTCAGATGTCAAGTTACTTCTGTAAAATATCTGGGAGTACGCCTGCGGAACGATTTGAAGTGGAATGATCATATAAAATTAATTGTTGGTAAGGCAGGTGCCAGGTTGAGATTCATTGGGAGAGTCTTTAGAAAATGTAGTCCATCAACAAAGGAGGTGGCTTACAAAACACTCGTTCGACCTATACTTGAGTATTGCTCATCAGTGTGGGATCCGTACCAGGTCGGGTTGACGGAGGAGATAGAGAAGATCCAAAGAAGAGCGGCGCGTTTCGTCACAAGGTTATTCGGTAAGAGTGATAGCGTTACGGAGATGTTTAGCAAACTCAAGTGGCAGACTGTGCAAGAGAGGCGCTCTGCATCGCGGTGTAGCTTGCTGCCCAGGTTTCGAGAGGGTGCGTTTCTGGATGAGGTATCTAATATATTCCTTCCACCTACTTATACCTCCCGAGGAGATCACAAATGTAAAATCAGTGAGATTCGAGCGCGCACGGATGCTTTCCGGCAGTCGTTCTTCCCGCGAACCATATGCGACTGGAACAGGAAGGGAGGTAATGACAGGGGCACGTGAAGTGCCCTCCGCCACACACCGTTGGGTGGCTTACGGAGTGTAGATGTAGATGTAGATGTAGGGAAAGAATAACATACAGCGTAGGCAGGTGTTTTTCTTTCAAGAAAATGATTCGAAGGTCGCTATTACACAGGTTTTTTAATATGATCGGAACTGGAACTTTTGCATGGCTGCTAACAAGTCGAACCAACGGCCTTGCCGCAGTTGTAACACCGGCTCCCGTCAGATCACCGAAGTTCAACACTGTACGGATTGGCTAGCACTTGGATGGGTGACCATCCGTATCTTCTGAGCGCTGTTGGCAAGTGGGGTGCTCTCAGATTTGTGAGGCCAATTGAGAAGCTACTTGACTGAGATGTAGCGGCTCCAGACACGAAAACACAACAGCCGGACAGTGACGTTCTGACCACATGCCCCTCCATATCCGCATCCAGTCACGTCTATCGTTGAGTATGACACGGTGGTCGGTCGGTAACACTGGGCCTTCCGACGCATGTTCAGGCGGAGTTTTACAAGTCGTCGCTCGTCTTCTGAAATATTAAACATACTTTACACCCCTAGATCTAGCTCCCCACCCTTTACAAACTATAGTGCCCATTACATTTTTCTCCTCTCCTACTCTTAGAAGTACTTCTTGATTCATCACTATTTCAGTCTGTTCATCATGACGCCAGTCCATTACATTTTCTGTATTTTGTCTCCACAATCACATTTTAAAACAATACAGGAATGTTTCTCTTCCGTTTTCGCTACCATAAATACACTACCTGATCAAAAATATCCGGAGACCTATTAGTGGACATAAATATCTGTGGGGTGTGTCCATCCCTAGCCTTTACGACAGTTTGCACTCCACTGGGATATCTTCAGAGAGATGTCTGAATATCTGCGGAGGAATGCCAGTTCACTGTAGGGAGCCGGGACTGCAAGGCTCGAAGTAGATCCAAAGCTGGCTCAGATAGAGTAACATTTCTCATTCTCTCTCTTACTATGCAAGTCTTTCCTATAATACATCATTTAAAAACAGACTAAACTCCTCCCGAACAGGCCATGAAGACCCAACGGTACCGACAGGCAGCCGTCTCATCCTCAGCCGACAGGCGTCACTGGATACGGATATGGAGGACATGTGGTCAGCACACCTCTCTCCCGGCCATATGTCAGTTTCCTAGACCGGAGCTACTACGTCTCAATCAAGAAGCTCCTCAGTTTGCCTCACAAGGGCTGAGTGCACCACGCTTGCCAACAGCGCTCAGCAGACCGGATGGTCACCCATCCAAATGCTAACTCAACCGACAGCTCTTAACTTCTGTGATCTGACGGGAACCGGTATTACAACCGCGGCAAGGCCGTTGGCATCGTATATCATCATACCTTCTTAAAATTTTAATATTTTTTTGTGTTTTTTCCTTTCAGTTCCTAACGTATTCTTAACTTATTATCACATCCATTGTAATAGATGGAAACAATAATTGCTTTTTGTAATATGTAAGTGAAAAGTTGTAAAGCACATGAAGAGCTGTAAAGTAAACGACCTCTTATAAAATGTAAGGCAACAGGCCTCTACATAAGCAATATATCAAATCAAATCAAGTTCACTCTTCCTCAGGTCCCGACATCAAAGACGGTGTTGATGCTGGGCTCTGGGGCAGGGATTACGCTGAGACTCTGGTCACGTCAGTCCATTTCAGGAATGATTTATATATCCAGAATGAAGTGAGAAATGACAATTTGTCGTTTCAGTTTGCATATATACATCATAGATGTCTGAAACGTGAAAAAGTCTCTAGAACTACATAGTTTCATTTGATTAAAGCACCTATGCCTGGGTTTCAGGCAGGATGAACCGTTTCATTCGATGCTGAGGTGCTTTTGCAGTGCTGTTGGAGAGCCTCTGCAATGTATCTAGGATAGTCCATGCAACTGTGCAAAGCCACTATGCCATGGTGGCGTAGTGGTTGGCCCATCTGCCTAGTGAGCAGGAGACTCAGGTTCAAGTCTGGACCTTGGTACATATTTTCATTAGTGGCTTCAGTCTCCATATGTACATCAGAGTTGCAGGAGACTCGAAAAGTTCTCTGTAGCCGTATAGCTTCATTTCAGAAATGTTATTGCCCACAAACCACTGCCTCACACATGTTGCTTTTGGCGCGGTGCATTGCTGTGCTGAGATGAAATGACATGAGTGGCTAGGGCCTCCCGTCGGATAGACCGGTCGCCTGGTGCAAGTCCTTTGAGCTGATGCCACTTCGTCGACTTGCGTGTCGATGGAGATGATATGATGATGAAGACAACACAACACCCCGTCCGTGAGTGGAGAAAATCTCCGACACAGCCGGGAATCGAACCTGAGCACCTTCGCATGGCATTCTGCTACCGTGGCGAACCCTATGCTGAGATCATCGTCTCCGAACTGTTCCTCTACTATACGCAGTACGTAATACAATAAAATGCGTTATTATCCTCCCATATTTAGCGTTTTCTCGATCTTAATAAGCCGACCACACCTTAATCACGAATAATAACTCCCATCCACCCCCCACCCCCACCCCCACCTACTGTAACACCATATCCTCCATCCTTGGCGCCATACCTGATGGCAGGTAGCGTTCTCCAGGCATCCGTCGAACTGAAACCCTTCCGTTGGATTGCAACAGGCTGTAGAGTGATTGATCACTGCAAAATCACTCGTTTCCAATCATCCATTGTCACACCACCTCAAGTGTCGTTTAGCACTAAGCACAGAAACATTTTGCTTACGAGGAGCTGCTCGACCATTGCTCTCTGATGTTTTCTAATCCCTACGCACAGTCAATGTGCTAGCTAGACTGCTGGCACCACTTTGGAACTCATGACTGGTATCTTCCGCTGATTTCACGTGATTTTTTAGAAACATCCTCCACAATCCCCTACGGTCCCTGTCCGTCTGTGTACGATATCGGTCTCTTTTTGGTTTATCTATGTTTTGTTCCTTCGCGTTTTCTCTTCGCACTTCGCCTACAGCCGACTTGGGCAGCTTTAGCAAGGTTGGAATGTCCCTGATGGATCTGTTACTCAGGTGATATCCAATGACTATTCCAGCTTCGAAGCCACTAAGACAGAACCATTTTGCTGTTACTGCTTCCCTATCGACAACACAGTACTCCCTGTCTTCTTATATACGGCTGAATCCATCTCTAGTGATACCTAATGGTCAATTCCGCACTACATAGGGATGTTCGAATATTTTTGATGAGATAGTTTACTACACCATAAATAAAACGGTTTTTTAATTGTATGACAATTCTTTTTGCTGGCAACACATTTTTCATCTTTTCGAACGCCCTTTTACCCATAAATAAACCAACCACTAAGCTTCCATTATTTGTCCCAAAACTTTCTTCTTAATCTGTGACGTTGAGAATTGGCTGGAACCAGAAGAAATGAAGATGTGAAGTCACTTTCGGTTAAACTGTAGAATGTTCAAGTGGTTCAAATGGCTCTAAGCACTATGGGACTTAACATCTGAGGCCATCAGTCCCCTACACTTAGAACTACTTAAACCTAACTAACCTAAGGACATCACACACATCCATGCCCGAGGCAGGATTCGAACCTGCGACCGTAGCAGCAGCGCGGTTCCGGACTGAAGCGCCTAGAACTGCACGACCAAAGCGGTCGGCACTGTAGAATCTATCCTCAAACTGTAGTACACAAGGCAGGTCGGAATGGACAAAGAAGAGAAGTTCGGTCTTCCACGGATACTGACGTGAAATAAACATAGAACACATTCAGTGAGTACGTTGAAATGCTGCTGATGCTCAGCATCGATCTGAAGTCTATTCAGGTACTTGAACATACTCTATATTCACATTCAGTGAGTACGTTGAAATGCTGCTGATGCTTGCCGTCGATCTGAATTCTATTCAGGTACTTGAACACACACAATGTTTACATTTTCGGCTGAGTTAGCCATAGCCCTTTTTCGATTCTAGTCAGTAACAGCAAACAAAATTACTGTTCCACACTGTTGCTAACTAATTGTGGTACAATAAATGCTTCGCATTTCATGGAAATTTGAAACTGGAAACAGAACGTGGATTGGCGCCTAACTCACCCTGAACACGTAGAATAGCTAGAGTCAGAATGAGGTAAAAAACAGAGGTTAGGTTTTAATAGTCCGTCGAGAACGATACCATCAGAGAAGGTACATAATGAAGTGGACAGATAAACGCTGTATCGTCTTCATTAGTTAACATGCAGCCTTATGTCGTAATCGATTTATCAAATACCTATATCTGGATGGCCTTACAGGGCTTTGAACCGATGTCTTGTATCTTAATGACAGAGTCAAGTATCTCAGCCGCTCAATAGAAGTTCTGCAATTGGAATAAGCTGAAGATCCTGTGAGAACGATACGTGATTTTTTTCCAAAGTGCAGCAGCTTGTAGCAGTTTTATACGACCAAAAAACCACAGCGTTTCTGTAGCAAAGTATTTTTACAGCAGCCCACTGCCATCTTTATTACGCAGTTATGATTTTACAAGCCGCTTTCGGATACTTTTATGCGTGTTATACTGTGGCGCGCGTATAAACACAGTATAAACATTCTCTGTTCCCTGCAGCGTAGTCACGTTACTACGCTTAAAATTTATGTGACACCTGAAAATACCTTCAACTCTGTATTACGTTCAGGTCGCGCAGCCGAATCCCGCTTACAAACAACGCAACGAATATATAAATTACAAAAGTTCCACACTTAAATGGATTACGTGCTAATCTTGCGCCTCATATGGCAAGCCGCCGTGTTGGTGCGGTGCAGTTACACGAGCACGCAAGAAATAAATCCTCGGTAACATTTCTGACCGGAAGGATTTCATGATGCAGTAGCAGCATTTACGGCCCATACCTACTGCGAAGTGTCCGTTGTTTCACATCTGCTTTGGTGAAACGACTGTCATAAAAAAATTATTCGTAGTCCCATAAATTGAAATAAAATTAAAGTACAAAAAAGAAGAATAAAAAGTAGAACATACATTCTAAATGGATTGTTATAATTTATTGTTCGGACTTATGAAAACACTTCTTTGTTTCGTTTCCTAGCTTCAGTCCTACACTGATTGCTTGCTGCTCGCTTCCTATTTTGTTCGTGTCATCTTCACATAACGGCTGCATCCAACATCTGTGAGAACTGTTTGCATCTGACTTCTCTTGGTCACTACAATGTCTTGTTACTGCAGGTCCTTCCAGAGATAAGTTAATTATTTCTTGAAAGATAAAGTTCTCAGCACAGAGTTCACAGGTGGAGTCCCAAATTCCACAGTAGATTCGCATTAATAATCATAGTCTTTGGAGAACGACATATTAGTTAGTAGACTACACGTTCCTTAAAGTGTAGGCACAACAAATCACCCATTACAGAATGTGCCATAGTTCAACAGCTGCACATGTTTAACTAGAATGCATTCACGGATCAGCTCTGTAGCCGCACGGTGCCGGCGCGGTAGGTCACCGTATTCGATCAGATGGCTTGCTGCCCCCTGTAATTAAAAAATAAAGAAATTAAATTAAATAAACCGAAGAACTTGAAGGGGTGTCATGTACCGCCCGCACAGTGCAGTGCAGAGAGCCCGCATCTCGTGGTCGTGCGGTAGCGTTCACTGCTCAGCCAGAACATTATGACCACCTACCTACGAATAGCAGCGGGAACGCGTCGTGGCATGGAAGCATTGGGGCCTTGATAGGTCGCTGGAGGCATTTGGCACCACATCTGCACACACAAGTTATCTTACTCCCGTAAATTCCGAGGAAGGGGGTGGGGGGGGGGGGTGGGGGGGGGGGCAATAAGCTCTGACGCCACGTTCAATCACATCCCAGGTGTGTTCGATAGAGTTCAGATCTGGCGTGCTGGAGGGCCACCACATCAATTGGAAACACTGTGTTTCTCGAACCACTCCATCACACTCCTCGTCTTGTGACATGGCGCATTGCTTTGCTGAAAAATGCTACTACCGTCGCGAAATATAATCATCGTGAAGCGGTGTACGTGGTCTGCAACCAGCGTGCGATATTTCGTAGATATCATGGGCCCTTGTACAAGCTCAACTGGACCCACTCCACCTACGTGAATGTTCCCCAGGCCATAATGGAGCCGCCGACAGCATGTCTCCGTCCCGCAATACAGGTGTCAAGGAGCTGTTCTCCTGGAAGACGACGGATTCCCACACTTCTAACAGCGTAATGAAGGAAGGCATCGGGGTTCACCAGGCCATGGAATACCCTGCCACTGCGCCAGCGTCCAGGACAAATGGCCATGTGCCTATTTCCGTGGTAGTTGTCGATGTCCTCGTGTTGACATCAGCACTTGCATGGCGCGTCGGCTGCGGAGGCCCATCTATAGGAGTGTCTGGTGCACAGTGACTTCAGACACACTTGTACCTTTCCCAGGATTAAAGTCTGATGTTACTTCCACCACAGTTCGTCGTCTGTTCTGTTTTACTAGTTTGTCCAGGCTACGACATCCGATATTTGTGATGAGCGGTGGCCGCCCAATCCAACGACGTCTGGACGTGGTTTCACCTTGGTTTCGCCACGTGTTGAAGACACTCGCTACAACACTCCTCGTACACCCTTCAAGCCGTCCAGTTTCCGAAACTATTGTGCCAAGCCTCCAGGCCATCAGAATCTGCCCTCTGTCAAAATCAAATAGATCACATACCTTCCTCATTCCACACTCGGACAGCATGCTCGCTGATACTATGTGCACTTTTAATGTATCTGACTAGCAGTCATTCCTCGACAGGTGATGCTGCTATCACCAGAAAGATCCTGGTTCGATTCCCAGTAGCCCTTCATATTTTTTCTGTGATAGGGATGTATAGACAGGGTCAATGCAGCCTCATGATGTCAAAAGAGGAGCTGCATGATAAAAAAAAAAAAAAATCAACAGCACCGTCAGGACTTATCTACTGGAAACAACAGCAAGACTGGTGACATGCCGAACACGTGTCCGATAATTATATGCAGATCGCTCCTTTTATTGCCTTGCAGGCAGCAGTCGTCCAGTCAGAACAGGCCCAAGGTAAAATCGATTAGTGATACTTATGTTTACATTCATGGCTACATGATGACTATTGACAGGAGCGCTCTCGTCTTGGAACTCTCATCACCACCGCGAAACACGTTGTACCATAATCACATAAGCCTTGGCAGTAATGTGGCCTTGCTGAGTAACCAGGGGTTCTATCGAATACCACCATATGACTGCCGAAATTATAACCGAACCCGCGTCGTGTTCCACTGTTAGGACACAAACTCGGCCAGAAGTTTGCATCTGACTTCTCTTGGTCACTACAATGTCTTGTTACTGCAGGTCCTTCCAGAGATAAGTTAATTATTTCTTGAAAGATAAAGTTCTCAGCACAGAGACTTTCTTTCATTCCTCCACAGCCCAGGTTTTATCACTTTGGCACTAGGTTTTGCTGTTATGGGCATTTGCATCACTGATGATTGGTTTTGGAATTCCAGCACACCCCGCAATTCCCTCCTTGCGGAGTTCCCTACCAGCCATTTCGGTGCTGACAACATTAATGAATGCGTCAGTTAGTTCTGCAGTGATTTTTAGAGCTACCGTTCTCTCATTTTTCGTCGCAGTCCAAAAAATGTTCAAATGTGTGTGAAATCTTATGGGACTTAGCTGCTTGCGTCATCAGTCCCTAAGCTTATACACTACTTAACCTAAATTATCCTAAGGACAAACACACACACCCATGCCGGAGGGAGGACTTCAACCTCAGTCGGGACCAGCCGCGTAGTCCATGACTGCAGCGCCCTAGACCGCTCGGCTAATACCGCGCGGCTCGTCACAATCCTCTTCATTGACTGTTTGTCACTATTACCCAACACTCTCTTCCCCACACGTTGTGACTTACAGGATGATGTTTTTCTGTTTTTATTGTGTGCGATGTAGGGGTAAGTTTTCGATATGGTGCCTCCTGAAAGATCAAACACTTTGGCTACCTTCATATGAACTCCTATAATTTGTTCACGTTCGAATTCAGTTACCTCCGACATAATTCAGTCACAACTACACATAACACTGTTATGATCACGAATGATGCTTGCAACATACACTGAAGAGTCAAAGAAACCTCTGCCTAATATCGTGTAGGGCCCCGTGAGCACGTATTAGTGCCGCAGCACAACGTGGGTGGACTCGACTAATGTCTGAAGTAGTGCTGGAGGGAAAGGGCTGTGCATTATTCCATAAGAATACGAGGAGGTGGAGGTCTCTTCTGAACAGCACGTTGCAAGGCATCCAAGATATCGTCAATAATGTTCATTTCTGGGGAGTTTGGTGGCCAGCGGTAGTATTTAAACTCAGAAGAGTGTTCCTGGAGCCACTCGGTAGCAATTCTGGACGTGTGGGGTGTCGCATAGTCCTGCTGGAACTCCCCAAATCTGTCGGAATTCACAATGGACATGAATGGATGTCCCGGGTTCGATTCCCGGCGGGGTCAGGGATTTTCTCTGCCTCGTGATGACTGGGTGTTGTGTTTGTTAGGTTTAAGTAGTTCCAAGTTCTAGGGGACTGATGACCATAGATGTTTTAAGTCCCATAGTGTACAGAGCCATTTGAAAGATGAATGGATGCAGGTGATCAGACAGGATGCTTACGTACGTGTCATCTGTCAGAGGCGTATCCAGACGTATCAGTGGTCCCATATCACTCCAAATGCACACACCCCACACCATTATAGAGCCTCTACCAACATGAAGAGTCCCCTGCTGACATGCAGGGTCCATGAATTCATGAGGTTGTCTCCATACCCATACACGTCCATCCGCTCGACACAATCTGAAATGAGACTCGTCAGACCAAGCAACATGTTCCCAGTCATCAACAGTCCGATGTCGGTTCTGACGCGCACAGGCAAAGCGTAAAGCGTTGTGTCGTGCAGTCTTCATTGGTACACTAGTGGGCCTTCGGCTCCGGAAGGCCATATCGATAATGTTTCATTGCATGGTTCGCACGCTGACACTTGTTAATGGGCCAGCATTAAATTCTGCAGCAATCTGCGGAAGGGTTGCTCTTCTGTCACATCGAACGTTTCCCTTCAGTCGTCGTTGGTCCCGTTATTGCAAGATTTTTTCCGGCCGCAGCGATGCCGCAGATTTGATGTTTTACTGGATTCCTGATATTCACGGTACTCTCGTGAAATGGCTGAACGTTAAAATCCCCAGTTCATCGCTACCTCGGAGATGCTGTGTCCTATCGCTCGTGCGCCGACTACAACACCACATTCAAACTCACTTAAATCTTGATAACCTGCCATTACCAGTAACCGATCTAACAACTGCACCAGACACTTGTTGTCTTATATAGGCGCTGCCGACTCCAGCGCCGTATTCTGCCTGTTTACATATCTCTGAATTTGAATACGCATGCCTATACCAGTTTCTTTGGCGCTTCAGTGTATAAGGGCACTGCTAAGGTACCTTTTGTGATCAAATACGACAACGCTACCTTCAAATTTGCTAGCATTTGTGGTGAAGCACGCACTTCCTCGCGATGTTTCCATATTTTTGTCGAACCCCTGTATATCAGCGTTGGATGGTCACAAGACTGCATGGTACCAGATCTACAACGCTCCAAGGAGAACAGCGTGCATTGTTAAGGCGGTGGATTGAATTCTTTACAGTGAGTTTATGGGTATTTTATAAAAACTAAGTGGTACACCAGCAATTGGTGGTTACGGTGGACGTCACTGAAGACATGGACGAAGGGAACGGGCGCTAATGTCAGAGAGGTGCGCTGTCCAGCTGCTTCGGGGCGCTCAGTAAAACTGCCCCTCTGCCCCTGGCGTCCGCCAGCAGGGGACAGGTAGCTGGCGGGTCAGCACGGGACACGGCGCGCGGGACTGATTGCTGGCGGAATTGCTAATGGATCCCGGGGACCGCGGCCAATTAGTGGCTAAGCTCTTCGCGGGGGGCAGGCTTTGGCCGCTCTTCCGGAGCTGCCGCCCCCGCTGCCGCCGCCAATCGCGGCCCGTTGCGCCCGGGGGCGGCTTTAGCGCTGCTGCAACTTTTTTCTCCCACCCGCCCCCAAATCTGCACTCACGGGTGGCCGGACTGTTTCATTTTCCGAACACGTGTCGACTGCTTCCCTCTGTCGCAAAATTTTTTAAAGTCCAGTTAAAGATTACTCTTTTACGTGCAAATTGTAACACACAGGACTTGGTGATGAACATTGTGGAGCTCACCATTCAACGAGAAGATTTTCGTGTAGTGTTTGTAATGGAACTAGCCCGTGGTAAGCTTTTATTTTTTAGTATACAACACGATACATACGAGGGTCGTTAAATAAGTAATGCCCCACATTTTTTCCTCAGAAAATATTTACTTTAAGAGTCAGAATTTGGTGAGAATATACACTACTGGCCATTAAAATTGCTACACCAAGAAGAAATGCAGATGATAAACGGGTATTCATTGGACAAATATACTATACTAGAACTGACATGTGATTACACTTTCACGCAACTTGGGTGCATAGATCCTGAGAAATCAGTATCCAGAACAACCACCTCTGGTCGTAACAACGGCCTTGATACGCCTGGGCATTGAGTCAAACAGAGCTTGGATGGCGCGTACAGGTACAGCTGCCCATGCAGCGTCAACACGATACCACAATTCATCGAGAGTAGTGACTGGTGTATTGTGACGAGCCAGTTGCTCGGCCATCATTGACCAGACGTTTTCAATTGGTGAGATATCTGGAGAATGTGCTGGCAAGGGCAGCAGTCGAACATTTTCTGTATCCAGAAAAGCCCCTACAGGACCTGCAACATGCGGTCGTGCATTATCCTGCTGAAATGTAGGGCTTTGCAGGGATCGAATGAAGGGTAGAGCCACGGGTCGTAACACATCTGAAATGTAACGTCCACTGTTCAAAATGCCGTCAATGTGAACAGGACGCGACCGAGACGTGTAACCAATGGCACCCCATACCATCACGCCGGGTGATACGCCAGTATGGCAATGACGAATACACGCTTCCAACGTGCGTTCACTGTGAAGTCGCCAAACACGGATGCAACTGTCATGATGCTGTAAACAGAACCTGGACTCATCCGAAAAAATGACGTTTTGGCGTTCGTGCACCCAGGTTCGTCGTTGAGTACACCATCGCAGGCGCTCCTGTCTGTGATGCAGCATCAAGGGTAACCACAGCCATGGTTTTCGAGGTGATAGTCCATGCTGTTGCAAACGTTGTCGAACTGTTCGTGCAAATGGTTGTTGTCTTGCAAACGTCCCCATCTGTTGACTCAGCGATCGAGACTTGGCTGCACGATCCGTTACAGCCATGCTGATAAGATGCCTGTCATCTCGACTGCTAGTGATACGAGGCCGTTGGGATCCAGCACGGCGTTTCGTATTACCCTCCTGAACCCACCGATTCCATATTCTGCTAACAGTCATTGGATATCGACCAACACGAGCAGCAATGTCACGATACGATAAACCGCAATCGCGATAGGCTACAATCCGATCTTTATCAAAGTCAGAAACGTGATGGTACGCATTTCTGCTCCTTACACGAGGCATCACAACAACGTTTCACCAGGCAACGCCGGTCAACTGCTGTTTGTGTATCCGAAATCGGTTGGAAACTTTCCTCATGTCAGCCCGCTGTAGGTGTCGCTAACGGCGCCAACCTTGTGTGAATGCTCTGAAAAGCTAATCATTAGCATACCACAGCATCTTCTTCCTGTCGGTTAAATTTCGCGTCTATAGTACGTTATCTTCGTGGTGTAGCAATTTTAATGGCCAGTAGTGTACATCAACATGTCTTGCCCATGTCTTATTTTTCTTCTTGGTCTCCATCACGTTCTATGGCCGTTCGCAAGCGTTACGAAGAGCGTGTATTCCCTGCTGGCAAAAGCTCTTGTCCCATAGGTGTAGCCACGTTTCCACTGCAATGCTGACACTATCGGCGGCTTCAAAATGTGTTCCCCGTAGAGAACCTGTAAGAGGTCCAACGAGATGAAATTCGAGGGTGCCGAGTCTGGACTGTAGGATCAATGAGGCAAAGCTGTCCAACCCAATTTGTCGATGTGTACCTCTTTGAACATCCGAGAGTCTCACTCATTGCAGACGCTCTTCCAGTGCTGACCGATAACAAAAGCCGAGTTATGATGCGCCGGTCGGCAAGGAATAATGGCATCCGACGATTCAGCACGTCTGGAGCAGTGGCTGTGGCAGGACGTCCCGAGCGTGGCTGATCATGGACTCTGTTTCTGCATTTCCAGAGGCTGTAACTTTCCTTACCCATTGCCCAACTGTACTCCTATCAACTGCAGCATCTCCATACACTGCACATATACGTTAATGGATGTTCACCATGGTTTCTTTTTCTGCACACAAGTATTCGATAACAGCATGTTGCTTGTAACGTGAGTCGTATGTAGACGCCTTTTTTGGTGCTTTCCTTCAACAATTTTGGCCTCCCGCCTTCACGCACACCTCCCACCTTTACCATATTGAAAGTTCTTTGGTGCCTGTTGATGTGTCCTATGAATCGAACCCCTCTTTTCAACACTGTGTGTTTTATTTATTTTTTTCTCAATTCATTTCAGTACCTCTTTATTAGATGTTGGATCTACCAATCCCCTATTCTGCATTCTTCTGTAGCACCACAATTCAAAATTTCTCTTCTTGTCTGAAATATTTATCATCTACGTTTCACTTCTGCACAAGAATACTCTCCAGACTATTATCTTCAGAAATTATCTCCAAACACAAAGTTTTATATTCAAACTTAACTAATCCGGTTCTTTCAGAAAAGCTTCTCTTGCTGCTTTTAGTCTTCTTTTTATACCCTCTACTACGGACGTCATCCGTTTTTTGTTGCCCAAGAAACAAAAACTCACCTATTTTTGGTTCCTCATTTTCTAATCCGAATATAATCCGACGAAATTCAATTTCCCTACTTTATGCTATGGCACAAAAATAGTATTGCAGACATAAAAGTCACTGCCTGAAAAATTTTCATTAGCCAAGGTGGGCGTCAGGACTGTAGCTTTGTCCTTAATATTTCTAACATTACTTAGATGTTTTAACTGCACAATGGAAACTCGCAGCAAGTCAAGGAGTTAGAATAAGTGAAAAAATAATTTTAAGTACAATGTTGTTTGCTAATTATCAGGTTATTATTCAATAAATGTTACCAAGGTTGTTTAGATAACGCTTCAAAGTTTCGCTAGGAAGCCCTTACAAATTCTCCATAAGCTTCCGGTATCTTCCCAGACGATTTCCATATTTTTGGTTCTTGTTATTTGCTTCGGACTAAGAGGTGCACGCTGGGGTACAATCATGATTCTGTAGGCAGTGACCGTCTTGTCTTCCAAAGGGTTAAATGTATTAACAATTATGACGATTACTTTTGAAATAACAAACAGTTTACTTACTTTTTTTCCATTGTCTCGTTTCCATTTGGCTACGTCTTGTTTGTGAATTTACAGCGGAAACGTTATTACATCTGAATTTAGAAAATGCGCTAGGGTCCTGTAATAGACGGATGTCAGCGATACTGGTTTATTATCCGGTTTCTAAAAGACGAGTGACGTGTGTCTCTTTTGAAGTCACGCGCTATCAATGGCTTGGTTTTGAAAACTATTCTCGATCAGTATGCGGTAGGAACGAAGATGATTCTTCAGAGCATTCAATGTAAAATGTAACTGGAATTCCGTAATGAGTCTCGAGAAACTTTGTGACTAGCAGCGCGCAAGTGAGCAGGCGGGGTTAGTGGCTGTTCAGTGTACGTGACTTCTGTCTAGGTTGTCCTGAATCGAAACAGTTGTTTTGGAGCAGTAATCAGCATCACTGTGCACACTCTTAATTTAGTTCCTGAATGACGCCCCCCCTCCCCCCCCCCCAAAAAAACGAAGCGAAAATTCTGCACATCAGATGTTAAGGTCCAATTAGGTATACAGAGGGATTGAGAAAAAAATATAGGAACAGGGCGAGAAATGCATGCTTGAACATAATGCAGGTGCTAGCCGAACCTGCAAGTTCCACTGTAGTATTTGACCACGTACGACACCTTTGCAATGTCCTCAACACGTTTCAAGGGTCATTTGTGGCCAGAACAGTGCTATGCGTAGCTGTGAGTGTATTACGTCGGAGCTGAGTGAATTCGAACGTGGCCAAACTGGTGGTCCTAGTACCGTGTGTGCTTCCGTAACGATGGTTGGCGAAGTTTTTGGTGTTTCAAGAGGCAGTATACCGAAGATTCATACCGCAAACCGAGACAGCAGAGAAACACCGTCTGCCAAGTCACAACGCGGACAAAAGTGTCTGTCGAGTGGTCGTGACACACAGTCATTGAAGAGGACTGTGAGGATGACAGCTGCAACAGTCACTAAGCCTATTAGCATCAAAAGAACAGGAAAAGAGCTCCATAAGACTGAACTGTAATCAAATGGTTCAGATCACTATGGGATTTAGCATATGAAGTCATCAGTTCCCTAGACTTAGAACTACTTAAACCTAACTAAGGACATCAAACACATCCATGCCCGAGGCAGAATTCGAACCTGCGACGGTAGCACCCGCTCGGTTCCGGAGTGAAGCGCCTAGAACCGCTTGGCCACAGCGGCCGGCTAACTGAAATTCCAAAATCACTCATAAGTGGTGGAAATGCCCGTGACAGGCAAACGTGATTCCGAAGCGATAAAACCTGGACTATGGAGTGATCGAGTGGTCGGATAAATCTCGTTTCTCAATGTTCTCAATTTCTGGCCGAGTGTGCGCCGCAAGAGTGTAACTTTGCGGGGGTTCGATCTTCCATAGGTCGCACGGTTACTCTGCAATGGAAATGAAATGATCATTTGGCGTCATTGGCTGGGAGGCCCCTTACGGGGCAGGTCCGGTCGCCTTGGTGCAGGTATTATTACATTAGACGTCACATTGGGTGGCCTGCACACCGGATGGGGATGAAATGATGATGAAGACAACACAACACCCAGTCCCTGAGCGGAGAAAATCCCCGACCCAGCCGAGAATCGAACCCTTGACGGCATTCCGTCACGCTGACCATTCAGCTATCGGGACTCTGGTATGTCATGGTACTGCCAAGGATTATGTCACCACTTTGGCTGATCGGCGCCATCCCATGGAGCAATGTTGGTACTTCTACGGGGATGCTGTGTTCCAAGACGACAAAGCCTATGTTCACACAGATTGTATCGTCCAGGAGTGATTCACTGAGAGGGAGAATGAATTGTTCCCTCTTTCCTGGCCACAACAGTCAACGAATCTTAGTATTATTTAGTCTTTGTGGTCTACTTTGGAGAGAGGGGTGAGTGACGACTATACACCTCTATTATCATTACCTGAACTTCCCACTATTTTGCAGAAAGTGTGGTGTAAGACGCCCTTGAAAACTGTACCGGACCTGTGTCTATCGATTCCGACACCACTAGCAGCTGTTTTGAGTATCAAAGGGTTTGTTAACCTTATTCGGCATGTGTTGTGGTTTTTGGGATGTTTACATTTTTTTGTCCAATCCCTGTAATTCTGTGGCGTATTCAGTGTAAGATGTAGCTGCAGACCCGTCATGAATTCGTGACTTTGACGACGTGCGGTTACTGGCTGTTCAGTGTTCGTCACTGCTGCCCAGATTGGGCTGAAACGAAACACATGTCTTTCAGTTGTAATCATGAGCACTATGCAAACTTAAGACGTGAGGACATTCAACATCAAGTGCAGCGGTCCCACCAGGAATGTGTGTGCATTCTCTCTCCGCTGCGCCTCTGCAAAGCTCCATTCTGGATTAATAACACAAGTTGTGTTACAGAAGAGTGGTTCCTTGTGAATATGTGCTGGTTTTTCTGCAGGAACGTAATAAGGTCGGAGCTTAAAATACGCTATAGGGTCCGGCAAGAGACCGACGGTAGCTACTGTGGTCTGCAATTTTGCACACTTCTTCTGCCCGTGCACCGCGTGTGGATGGAAACAGGAAAAGGGGGAAAACTGGATAGCGGTATTATTAGTGCCCACCGCCACGCACCGTAAAGTGGCATACGAAGTACGGATGTGGATGAGTAGCCGAGTAGAAAGTGTAAGGCTGTGGCAGCAGTAAAGACAGCAGTGCAACGCCGAGAAGGGAATGTTGCTAGCGGCCGCGCAGGAGGGACGGCGCAACAAGCTCCATAGAGAGCGGAATAAAGCTATGTGCTCCATTGGAGAGGCCCCTCGGGGAAAGAAAACGAGCGAGAGGAGAGGGGAGACAGGTAGGCAGACAGCGGTCGCGGCCGCAGCACAGCACAGCACAGCACGGCACAGCACTGGAGGAGGGCAGGACGCCTCCAGCCGTGCTGACTTCCAGCGCGAGCGGCCCTCTAGTCGAGCCGACTGCTCTTCGAGTGCGATGGCGTTTACCGCACAATTTACATACATTAGGACCCGCCGCCTAAGCCTCCAGACGAGCTCCCACAGCGGCTAAAGGGGATGACGCTGTCGCGTTGCCGCGCAGTCTCTGCCGCGCACTTTGTCCTCACCGTCCAGGCTCTACCGTACACTCGGCTGCAATAATAATCGTCTCGTATCTCCTAATTCGCAAGTAGGGTAAACGAAGCAACACGAGCCGTGCCTGTCGCCATGTCGTACTAATCTCACAGTGTTATTTCTGTTCTAATTCTTACTTCTCCTCCTCCTTCTTCCACACCTTCTTCTCATTTTTCTTCAAGTTTTTTGCCCTGTGACAGGTGGAAGTTGTCTGCTCTGACCACTAAATTATTACTTATAACGATTAACTTGTATTGATTGGTTCAACTAGTTGATATTCTGCTGCATGCTTAATATACAGTGTGGTACAGCTTCTCCTACCGTAGGTTTTATGCAACCCGCAACACCTTCAAATGCCATGCGCAAGATCTATTCTCTCACTCGCTTTGCACAAAATATTTGCCCACAGAAAAACTTAATAAGTCCCTTTTGTAAGTAATTTAATGTAGTTACATTTTTTGCTGGGATATATTTTCGCTGCAGGCTGTAGTTTTCGTTTTATTCAAGATAAACCTACAAAAATGACCTTCTGACTGGTTTTTCTTGAATAGCTCGATAATCTTGGCCACCAGCGAAAACGCATCCCAGGATAAAACATAACTACATTATACTTCCAACAAAAAGATCATGGTCATTTTTTCTGTAGGACCTATAGTTTGTGCTTAGGTAGCAAGAGATATGAAAATCTCACATATGGTTTTTGAAGCTGTTGTGGGTTGCATAAACCCCATGGGTAGGGGCAACTGAATCACCAGTGTGGTGATGCATTGGAGAAGGATTGCATTGGGAACCAGTTTTACTGATTTTCTTTTCTTTTATTTCATATCAGCATCATATGTTACCTATCATCTATAAGCCCAATTATGGATAGCTGTCATTTATCAATGTGTGGACGATTGGAAGTACATGTGCGATCGTAGAATCATAATATCTTTCTCGGTTCTCGTTGTAGAGGCGTGGAAACCTCTGTCGGATTTAGTTTGCAAAGCTGTGTCGTGGCGTGACCGGGCCAGAGACAACAATTTCTCACACTCTTTTTAAAAAATACGGTTTGCGATTGGTCAGGCAGGTCAGCGCGCAAGCTGTGGAAATTTCCACCCAGCTCTTGATCAAAATTTGTATGATAAACTGGTGGGAGGCTTGAGCACCAGACACTCACGTTTTTATCATCCACTAATCGTACAAACGACCTGGTGGTGTAGTGCCGTTTTCTGTCTATTGCCTGTCCTCCGCCACCTCTTAGTGATGTTGCTCTGACCACAGCGTCTGGTGGAAAGTTTCAGAAATTAATCATTTCGTTTAATAATGTAGACAATTCCTACAGTAATTAAATTCAGTTATCAAAGGAGTTAAATAGCTAAGTTTTTCGTGTGGCAGTTTTATCGACTTCATCTTATTTGTGGAAGGACGACTTGATTTCGTGACCTGGGCACGTTAGGGTTTTTCATTGTGCTCCACAGAATTCCTTGAGCAGAATGAACGGCCATAAAGCAGCAATTCGTAGGAATTGGTTCAAGTGGTTCAAATGGCTCTGAGCACTATGGGACTCAACATCTTAGGTCATAAGTCCCCTAGAACTTAGAACTACTTAAACCTAACTAACCTAAGAACATCACACACACTCATGCCCGAGGCAGGATTCGAACCTGCGACCGTAGCAGTCCTACGGTTCCGCACTGCAGCGCCAGAACCGCACGGCCACCGCGGCCGGCTCGTAGGAATTATTAGGATTTTCTTTGATTCGGTGAACTTATCTTCTAGTGACTTTCTTTCCTATTTTTAGCAAGTGTGCGTTTTGGTGCGTGTCTCATTGTTCTAATGGCACGAGAACTGTGTCAAGGAATTTGCTAAGAGCGCAGCCCCGGCAAGCAACTGTATTATTAACATGGCTTAGTTTTGTTAAACGATTACTAAAATCGAGGAGAGGAACCTCGCTGATAACAATTGTCCTTTTTCATGGAATGCAGTTAGATACCGTACTCTTTTCCTGCGCTTGCATTCCGCTACTCCTTTCCACTTCCTAAGATTACAGGTAATAGCTATGCAGCTTGAAAAGTGTCTTTTTAAAACATTAGTGAAATTCATTACCTGATCAGTCTTGCCGAAGTCGCTCAGCTAGATTCCGTTGCGCATTATTTGTTAGTTCAAAGAGGCACCACGTGTGCTCCAAAACAAAATCATTTACGGCTGAAGTTCCCAGTATCCAGTGTCACGGTAACGAGAGTCACAGTTCGAGTGTTGGACTCTGAAAATGATCCTGATGCATCGCTGCAAGCTCAACTGCAGGCAACAAGGCGGAAACGGCCCCAAACAAGACGGCGTTCTTCCACTCGAAGGCGTGACGCATGGCAGACCGGCTCGTGGCCCTCGGCGCATGCGCAGCGCGTGACCGCTCGCGACTTGGGCGTCGTTACCACGGAGTCGTGAAGCACGGACAGGCCGGCGGGCCGCCGCTGACAGGGTGCCAACTGCGGCTTGGCCTTGCAACAATTACCGCAGCGCTAACACCGCCACCCGCTTTCCGTTCTCTGGCGCTAATTGGCTCGCCTCTGCGGCCTCTGTTGTCAGGGTTACACGCTCACACGACAAGTGTCGCATTATGCACGCAAAATACTACTCATGAGCTTCTCGCACGGCAGAGAATGTTACACGATACCTGCTTAGCATTATAATGAGTCCAGGAATTTTCCACTCATCAAATATTCAAGTAAAAGAAAAGAAGAGGCTTGGTGCACAAGTCCAGATTCATCCACAACTACACTACGGGCCATTGACATTGCTACACCAAGAAGAAATGCAGAAGATAAACGGGTATTCATTGGACAAATATCTTATACTAGAACTGACATGTGATTACATTTTCACGCGATTTGGGTGCGTAGATCCTGAGAAATCAGTACCCAGAACAACCACCTCTGGCCGTAATAACAGCCTTGATACGCCTGGGCATTGAGTCAAACAGAGCTTGGAAGGAGTGTACAGGTACAGCTGTGCATGCAGCTTCAACACGATACCACAGTTCATCAAGAGTAGTGACTGGCGTATTGTGAGGAGCCAGTCGCTCGGCCACCATTGACCAGACGTTTTCAATTGGTAAGAGATCTGGAGAATGTGCTGGCCAGGGCAGCAGTCGAACATTTTCTATATCCGTACAGGACCTGCAACATGCGGTCGTGCATTATTCTGCTGAAATGTAGGGTTTTGCAGGGATCGAATGAAGGGTAGAGCCACGGGTCGTAACATATCTGTAATGTAACGTCCACTGTTCAAAGTGCCGTCAATGCGAACAAGAGGTGACCGAGACGTGTAACCAATGGCACCCCATACCATCTCGCCGGGTGATGCGCCAGTATGGCGATGACGAATACACGCTTCCAATGTGCGTTCACCGCGATGTCACCAAGCACCGATGCTGTAAACAGAACCTGGATTCATCCGAAAAAATGACGTTTTGCCATACGTGCACCCAGGTTCGTCGTTGAGTACACCATTGCAGGCGCTCCTGACTGTGATGCAGCGTCACCGTAACCGCAGCCATGGTCTCAGAGCTGATAGTCCACGCTGTTGCAAACGTCGTCGAACTGTTCGTGCAGATGTTGTTGTCTTGCGAACATCCCCATCTGTTGACTCAGGGATCGAGACGTGGTTGCACGATCCGTTACAGCCATGTGGATAAGTTGACTGTCATCTCGACTGTTAGTGATACGACGCCGATGGGATCCAGCATTTATTGCATTAATGTGGTATTTACCTAATGTCGTTGTAACAGCATGCGTTCTCAGAAATGATAAATTCACAAAGGTGGATGTATCACGTTGGAACAACTGAAATAAAATGTTCAAACGTACCTACGTTCTGTATTTTAATTTAACAAACCTATCTGTTACCAGCTGTTTGTCTAAAACTGTGAGCCATATGTTTGTGATTATTGCAGCGCCATCTATCACAAAGCGAAAAAAGTGGTCCAACTAAAACATTCGTATTTCTTTACGAACTACACGAATATGTATTAAAAAGGGGGTTCCTATTTAAAAAAACGCAGTTGATATCCGTTTGACCTATGGCAGCGCCATCTAGCGGCCCAACCATGGCACCATCTGGTTTCCCCCTTCAAGCTAGACAAGTTTCGTTCTTTGTAGTTTTTTCGTTTGACGCTTTTTTCGTGAGATATTTGGCTCGGTCACGATCAATGGACCACCCTGTACATATGAGTACAGCTGTACGTATCCAATTTTGTTTCAGCTTGTTGCTAACTCAGACAATGATAATCGCTTTATACCTTATATGTGTATGGTTTCATATGTTACATATATTGCCTTGACTGTTGTAACACTTATTTAATAGTGTACTGTGTAATATGAGGATACGCGGCAAATACGGCGAGCCTTCCTTCCGCGGTCGCAGTGGTGACGGCGGCTGGTGTGGCGTCCACAACACGGGAGGTTCCGCACGGGAGCCTCTGGTTGCGGGCGACTGGCGACGCGCAGATGCAAATGCGCGCTCCCAGCAGCCAGGTATGCGCGGCCGAGCGCTGCTGCCGCTGCCGCCGCCGCCACGCCGTGGGCGGAGCTGGAAGGCCGCGGCCAGCCACTGCGCGCTATATATAGACGCTGACGGCGACGCGTAAACACACGCTAGCTGCTGTCGCCGATGCACCATTTCAGCAAATTTCCCTCCTGTTTTCACTGCTGCCACCGCGCGCTTGTGGACGCTACTACGAAATCGTGCTTTTGCGTGGACCTCTTCAACGCGTTGCCAGCTCGTTTCAGTGTCGGAATTTCGCGGAAGATAATGGAAGGAAGCAACCGCGACATCTACTTCTATTACATCTACATGGATACTCTGCAAATAACATTTAAGTGCCTGGCAGATGGTTCATCGAACCACCTTCACAATTCTCTATTATTCCAATCTCGTACAGCGCGCGGAAAGAATGAACACCTGTATCTTTCCGTACGAGCTCTGATTTCCCTTATTTTATAGTGGTGATCGTTCCGCCCACTGTAGGTCGGTGTCAGCAAAATATTTTCGCATTCGGAGAAGAAAGTTGGTGATTGGAATTTCGTGAGAAGATTCCGTCGCAACGAAAAACACCTTTCTTTTAATGATTTCCAGTCCAAATCCCGTATCATTTCTGTGACACTCTCTCCCATATTTCGCGATAATACAAAACGTGCTGCCTTTCTTTGAACTTTTTAGATGTACTTCGTCAGTCCTACCTGGTAAGGCTATAAGCATTGTGGGACTTAACATCTGAGGTCATCAGTCCCCTAGACTTAGAACTACTTAAACCTAAATAACCTAACGACATCACACACATCCACGCCCGAGGCAGGATTCTAACCTTTTAACTGTCGATTTTCTCGACAACGGCTGAGAAGTGCATCTTGGTGCTTTGCCACATAACACCTCTGGCCATGAGCTTTTATTATGCGCAGTATGAATCGAATCTGAATTTCACAATTGGCGGCCTCCCCTTGTAAGGCAAAATCACAAAAATCAGCGAGTGACCATATCAGCATCTCTGCTTGCTCGTCATCAATTGGCTCCTCAACAACACCGACGATTCCTATCCCGTATCTTTACTGGTGACGAGAAATGATATCTTTATGCTGACATTAGGAAAAGAAAGGAATGGTTGAGCCCAAACAAAGCACCAACTCCCCGCATCCACGCAAGATAACGTTATGCTTCTGGTGGAAGAGCGACGGTGTGATGTACTGCTATTTGCTTCTCCGAGGTGTAACCATCACTGATGGCATTTACTGTCAACAACTGAGACGTCTTGCAGGCGCAGTCCAAGAACAACGACAGAGAAGAGAGCGTGATTTGCTGCTACTCCACGATAACGCCCACCTGAATTCAGCTAGTCTAACGAATATGTGGGTTGGCAAGTCATTTCACAACCGCATAATTCACTTGTCTTGCGTCCTCAGATTTTCATCTTTTCCGTTCCTTATCGAACATCTTTCAAGGAACTTCCTTTCCGGACGAAAATGCGCTTCGACAATGGCTCGAAGAGTCTGCCTCAAAATCACGTGATTTCCACAGCCGTGGTATCGAAAAGTTACCCCAGCGTTCACAGACTGTTGTAAATAGTCAAGGAGAATACATTACTGATGACTAAAGTGTTTACTAAACTTATGGAAAAACGCCACGAACTTACCCACCAATCTAATACAAAGATAGGCCAAAATACAGGGTGCGTCGTGGGCATTTCCTTATTTGTAACGCGCGCCACACAGCGGCCGTTACTCATTACTGTGCGGAGTTCAGAACATTCGAACGGCCGATACCAAACTTTTTTTTCTGAGGTTAGTTTAGTTTCGATCGCGCAATGAAAGGCAGAGAAGCGCGCAGTCGCCGTGGCGACTTACTTCTCTAATGGCCGTACGGTCACGGCACGCCTGCGTGCATTCAGGGAATAGTTTAATATAGCGCCTGCAGGCGGTGTTCATGATCCAAAATCGATTGTTAGGTGGCTGGTTGGTTGATTTGGGGGAGAGCACCAGACAGCGAGCCCATCGCATTAGGGAAGGATGGTAAAGGAAGTCGACCGTGCGCTTTCAAAGGAATCATCCCGGCGTTTGGCTGAAGAGATTTACGGAAATCACGGAAAACCTAAATCAGGATGGTCGGACGCGAATCTGAACCGTCGCTTCTATGTTACAATGCCCCATCTTCAGTCCCTTCTATGATTCTGGGTGATCTGGATGATATCAGGAATCACAACCATATTATTATTATTATTATTATTATTATTATTATTATGTGCGATTGGACCCATACGGATCACGCAAAGCTTTTCCGATTCAATTTTTTAATTCTCCAAACTTCTCTCATTCTTTCCCCATGAATTCTCTTTCTTTCCTCTGTCCATTTTGTCCCCTGTCTCTTGCAAACTTCATTCTCGGGTTGTACTTTCCAACTATTGATTTTTTGCCTGTATACATTTCTGTTTATAACTTCTGAAGAATTTATTTGTGCATTTGCTAGATCTGTTTTGGTTTCTTGTATCCAGGGTATGGTTTTCAATTTTTCAATGTATATTAAAATTTTGTGGGAGAGTCTGGGTGTTGGGAGTCTGTGGATATGACCGTAAAATTTTAGTCTTCTTTTCCGGATGTCTGAGGCGAGGTTAGATAATTTTTCTGTAGTTTTCGAGACTGTAACCTGTATCCATCTTCCGTTCTTTTTGGGCCAAGAATCTTTCTGATAATTTTGCGTTCCGCTTTCAGGATGCCTTCCAGGTCGCCTTTTCTATGGAATGTGAGTGTTTCGCTGGCATATAGTGCTTCAGACTTGATTACTGTATTGTAGTGTCGTATTTTTGAGTGAATGGAGAGACACTTTTTATTGTAGATGTTGTGGGTTTTCCAGTATGCTCTTTTCAGTTTTTGCAGTCGAACTTTTTGTGCAGTTTTCTCTCCCCCTGTGGGTTCTAGGACCTCGCCTAAGTATTAAAGAATGGAACTCTCTCAATTTGTCCATATTTTGTAGTCAGTTTTTGAGTTTCAAATTTTGAGCAGATGAATTTGGTTTTTTGGAAGGAAATTTGTATCCCAATTTTTTCGGCGCATTCTTTGAGAATGTCTATCTGTTTAATTGCTGTGGTCTCGTTTTCTGCTAGAATGGCCACGTCATCTGCAAATGCCAAGCATGAAATTTTAATACCATCTTTAGATCTTCCTAGTTGTATAGGCTTCCAGTAATTTTTATTCTTCAGTTCTTTTTCCCATTCTCGGATGACTTTGTCTAAGACAAGGTTGAAGAGGAGTGGAGACAAGCCGTCACCTTGTCTGACGCCGGTTTTGATCAGGAAGAGCTCTGATATTTCACCCAGGAATTTTATCTTAGAAGTTGTGTTTGTGAGCGTTTCTTTGATAAGGTTTAGGGTTTTCGGATTGAGTCCTAGCTCCTCAAGGATAATAAAGAGAGATTGCCTATCGATTGAATCATAAGCCTTTGCGAAATCAACAAAGGAACAAATGATCGGACTGTTTCTGACAGCTTTGTATTTTAGTGTTGTCTTCAAATTGAAAATTTGTTCTGCACAGGATCGGTGAGGGCGAAAGCCAGCTTGGTATTCACCAATACTGTGTTCGAGTTGTTCTTGTGTTCGTGCCGGCCGGAGTGGCCGAGCGGTTAAAGGCGCTACAGTCTGGAACCGCACGACCGCTACGGACGCAGGTTCGAATCCTGCCGCGGGCATGGATGTGTGTAATGTCCTTAGGTTAGTTAGGTTTAAGTAGTTCTAAGTTCTAGGGGACTTATGACCACAGCAGTTGAGTCCCATAGTGCTCAGAGCCATTTGAACCATTTTTGTGTTCGTTGAAGAAGACAAGCTGAGATGATTTTGTAAGTGACTTGGAGAAGGGAGATTCCTCGATAGTTGTTTATATCTGCCATGTCTCCCTTTTTATGCAGTGGATGAATTAGGGCGCATTTCCAATCATCTGGTAGTTTTTCTGTCTGCCAAATGTCTGTGATGATTTGAGTGAGTTCTTTGAGGGAATTTGGTCCGAGATTTTTAAGTAGTTCTGCAGTGATATTATCTTCTCCGGATGCCTTGATGTTTTTCAGTCTATGAATATGTCTTTGGATCTCCTCTAGTGTAGGTGGTGGGGATTCTGGATTTGTGTAGATAGCAGTTTCTTGAGGGAATCTTGAAGAAGGTTCAGGGCAATTGAGGAGTCCGGAAAAGTATCTTGCCAGCTCCTCATAATTTTCCCGATTTGTGAGCGCTAGTTTTCCATCTGGTTTTCTGAAACATACACTCCTGGAAATTGAAATAAGAACACCGTGAATTCATTGTCCCAGGAAGGGGAAACTTTATTGACACATTCCTGGGGTCAGATACATCACATGATCACACTGACAGAACCACAGGCACATAGACACAGGCAACAGAGCATGCACAATGTCGGCACTAGTACAGTGTATATCCACCTTTCGCAGCAATGCAGTCTGCTATTCTCCCATGGAGACGATCGTAGAGATGCTGGATGTAGTCCTGTGGAACGGCTTGCCATGCCATTTCCACCTGGCGCCTCAGTTGGACCAGCGTTCGTGCTGGACGTGCAGACCGCGTGAGACGACGCTTCATCCAGTCCCAAACATGCTCAATGGGGGACAGATCCGGAGATCTTGCTGGCCAGGGTAGTTGACTTACACCTTCTAGAGCACGTTGGGTGGCACGGGATACATGCGGACGTGCATTGTCCTGTTGGAACAGCAAGTTCCCTTGCCGGTCTAGGAATGGTAGAACGATGGGTTCGATGACGGTTTGGATGTACCGTGCACTATTCAGTGTCCCCTCGACGATCACCAGTGGTGTACGGCCAGTGTAGGAGATCGCTCCCCACACCATGATGCCGGGTGTTGGCCCTGTGTGCCTCGGTCGTATGCAGTCCTAATTGTGGCGCTCACCTGCACGGCGCCAAACACGCATACGACCATCATTGGCACCAAGGCAGAAGCGACTCTCATCGCTGAAGACGACACGTCTCCATTCGTCCCTCCATTCACGCCTGTCGCGACACCACTGGAGGCGGGCTGCACGATGTTGGGGCGTGAGCGGAAGACGGCCTAACGGTGTGCGGGACCGTAGCCCAGCTTCATGAAGACGGTTGCGAATGGTCCTCGCCGATACCCCAGGAGCAACAGTGTCCCTAATTTGCTGGGAAGTGGCGGTGCGGTCCCCTACGGCACTGCGTAGGATCCTACGGTCTTGGCGTGCATCCGTGCGTCGCTGTGGTCCGGTCCCAGGTCGACGGGCACGTGCACCTTCCTCCGACCACTGGCGACAATATCGATGTACTGTGGAGACCTCACGCCCCACGTGTTGAGCAATTCGGCGGTACGTTCACCCGGCCTCCCGCATGCCCACTATACGCCCTCGCTCAAAGTCCGTCAACTGCACATACGGTTCACGTCCACGCTGTCGCGGCATGCTACCAGTGTTAAAGACTGCGATGGAGCTCCGTACGCCACGGCAAACTGGCTGACACTGACGGCGGCGGTGCACAAATGCTGCGCAGCTAGCGCCATTCGACGGCCAACACCGCGGTTCCTGGTGTGTCCGCTGTGCCGTGCGTGTGATCATTGCTTGTACAGCCCTCTCGCAGTGTCCGGAGCAAGTATGGTGGGTCTGACACACCGGTGTCAATGTGTTCTTTTTTCCATTTCCAGGAGTGTAGATTTCGTGAGCCGTATCCATTGATTCTCCCAGCAAAGGTCTTATAGAAGTCTCGTACATTATAGTTACGGAAATTTTCTTCAATAGACTCACACCGTTCCTTGAGGTACTTCCTCTTGACTTGTCTGACAGCCCGCATCTCGTGGTCGTGCGGTAGCGTTCTCGCTTCCCACGCCCGGGTTCCCGGGTTCGATTTCCGGCGGGGTCAGGGATTTTCTCTGCCTCGTGATGGCTGGGTGTTGTGTGCTGTCCTTAGGTTAGTTAGGTTTAAGTAGTTCTAAGTTCTAGGGGACTTATGACCACAGCAGTTGAGTCCCATAGTGCTCAGAGCCATTTGAACCATTTGAACTTGTCTGATTTTTTTGCCACTTGTCTTCTGGTGTTGTGGAAGTGATCTAGATTTTCTGGGGATTTTTTACTGTTATACTTCAGAAAGGCTTTCTTTCTTTCTTCCAGCGCTTTTTCACATCCAGAGTCCCACCAGGGGTGTTTTGTGTTCTTTTTCAATGGGATCAGTTCTTTTGCCTTCTTTGTAATTTTTGTTCGAAATTTTTCCCAAGAGTCAGCTGGTTCCTTTTCCCACTCCTCCTTCAGATTTTTTATATTTTTTAGAAGGTTCAAAACTTCTTGTCCCCCTTTTTATTAATGTTACAAATAAAAGACATGATCTACTCTCTAGGTACATCCTCCCATTGTTCTATTTTGTTAAAAATTACACACTAATATTTTACTGTTCTTTTGCTTCCATATTTCAAGAGTTCCATATTTCTAACATTTTCTAGACCAGACACTTTGTTACCTTTGCCCTCTTTAGAGCTTTCGTCACATCTTCCCTTGTTATTTCCTCATACGACTCCTCGCATTCCAAAACCACTTCGTTACAGCTGTGTGTATTCTTGTTAAAGTCGAGTGTAATGTGTTAACCATTTATAAGGTGCTATTTTTGTCATACCTTCGTCTCTTGTACTAGTTCTCATGTTATTTATGTTGGTCAACGTCTCAGTGAATTTTTTGCTGTAGCCAGTGGTATTATCAGTTCATGTGTACGCATTTTCTAGTTCTTTATCCCTTTTTAATCATCGCTTTGATCCTATTGCGAAAAACAATGTACTCTTTTCTCGATTGAACAGTCTTATCCGATAGCAGTTTGAGTTTGGTTTTTTTCATAATCCCATGTTCTAAACCACACTGAATTTTTCCACACGTTTGTTCCTTCTTATATTAGTCCATAAAGCCTCTGCGTCCCCTTGGAAGAAAGTGCTCTTCAGGTGATCATTTAACTGTTCTGGTGTACCCATCCTGTCCAGAAATAGCTTGTCTTCCAGTCTATTTTGTTATAACATTTTAATATTACGTGTTTTCAGCAGGTCTTTAAGTATGGGTTACGGCAGTATTGTTCCATTTTAGGTTTTCTTAAAGCAGGTATTACTATGGAGGGATAAATGATTTTCCCTATTACCACATCGTGTTTACTTGCGCATTCAGGTTTTCTAAATACTCTTCCATCTCTCACTCCCAACGTTCTGTTTCTGCAGAGTTTCATCAAGTCAGTGATTGATCTAATATATCGTGCTGGGTTCTCTCCAGTGTGCATATGTACTTTCTTGTGTTGAAATAAGGTATTTACAGCTACTTATTCATTTTCCCTATATATTTTACTAGTCTTTGACCATTATTATTTAGTACTTTCCCTTCATAATGTCCTACCACATCCGCGTATTTGCAGCCAACACTAATATCTAAATCTGTAAGCAGCATTACCTTGTTATAGGTGGGTATTTTCCCAAGTTTGTTAAAAACAGTTAGAAACTTTATCTTTCTCGTTGCAAATTTCATTGTCATTTGCTGCAAATAATGAGTCACGTATATTCAAAATTTACTTGAAATTGCTTCAGACGTTCCCGAGCTATACTTGTCACACACCAACCACAAATACACTGTGTTTTAGTGAAGCGCAAAATGCTTTTACGCCCCCATTTGTGAAAATACGTGTTATATTCACGTGTGCATCACGACGCCTCACGATGATGCGGAGAATAAAAGGGCTTTCCACAAAAACATGACATGCTACCTGTAATAAATAATACACAAGTGGTCTGGAAAAATAGTGCACACCAAGTGTGAACAATAAATAAAACGGAAACCCACTGATAATGGCACAGTGGTGTTGAAAAATGTTTTGGGTACCGAGAAAAAACTGTGTTTTTCATACCTGGTGGACCTCACATACTACAATTTTGTCACCCTCCTTTGAACTTCACCTCATTTCTATTAGAGATGGGTGGTTATTACGCTCAAATAACTTTTTTGCAGACAGTCGGTGAGATGTGTACCTGGTGTTCGTTTGAAATCGATCCAGTGGTTTAGGTGGAGATGTGGAATGTATGTATATAGATGGGTGACGTATCGAATCTGACACAAAAGCGTAAACTGTTCTCATACTGCGTCTCCCGTAAAGGACTAGCGCCATGCTAGCGGGAACAATAGCTTGCACACAGCACACAGCTAAACAGCGTGTACGCTACACTGCCATTGTACCGTTCGCTGCCCCCGTGACTATTAGGTCATGTCGCAAAGCGATAACTAATTCGGTCGCCGGGACTCAACAAATTTCTCGATAGCAGTGACTGGCGATTCGCCGGCTGCACTCGATGAAGTGCCTCATCGACGGTGAAACTGTGAGATAATTAGTCAATGGTCGTTTCACTCCGCTGCGAATGTAACGCAGTCAGTGTTTCGGTGGCAATGTAATTCTGGTAGCCAGAAAGGCAATCTGCATCGACATTACTGTCTTTGGCAGCAACTGATTTCCACCAACGAGCTGCACAACCAATACGTAGATTTTGATGACAAGCAAGCGAAGAGCTATCTGGATGAGTTGACCAACAGGGCTAATCTCCGTACACATCTACATTCCAATGGAAATGGGACGACTGCTGTTATTATATCTTTATGTAGCAGGTATGACACCATCGGGTGTACTCATAGGTCTTATTTTATTTGCAGTCGATTTCGATGCTACATTAAACCATCTTAAGGTCTTCTAAGATACCAGGAGATCACACAGATACCGTGCAATACTCATTACACACCTCATAGATGGCACAAAAAATCGATGTCTGCTATGGTGAACCTTCTTTCCTACACATTGCGTGAACTACGGCAGCACATCGACTACACTCTAGTGTAGTCTAATCAACTAGATACTCAGTCTAGGGTCTATTTCAGCATAGAGGATTTCTACGAGATGAAATCTTATCACGATCTAACTCACTATTTGTGCAACTAAGTACTACGGATGAATGCATCATCTGCGAAAAGTCTTAGATTACTATTGCCTTCCAAATCTTTACTATTAAACTTTAGCGGGAAGGGACCCGGCGTAATTCCCTGGGACACACCTGTCGTTAATTCGTCGATCACTTTTCATCCAAGATATCCTTAATCCAGACACTAATTTCGTTTGATGCCACATATCGTTCAATGTCTACAAGCGTTTGTGTGACACTGATTCAAATGCTTTTCCCAAGTCATGTAACCCTGCAGGTAATTGACTTGATGCACAGCTTTCGGAGTGTCATATGAGAAAAGTGACAGTTGGGTTTTGCATGAGCAGATGATTTCAAAATCCATGCTAGTTAGTATGGAGATCGTCATTCTTTTCCAGAAACCCCAATATATTTGAGCTTAAAATATAAGATTCTAAAACGGATATTGCACTGTAGATTTGTGGATTACTATTGTTATTCTTCTCGTAGACAAGTGTGATCTGCGTTTTATTTCAAATATTGGAAAATGTTTTTTTTGTTCAAGGTCCTATGGTATATTGTGGTTAAAAGATGTTAATTGAACCAAATATTGCCGGCCGCTGTGGCCGAGCAGTTCTAGGCGCTTTAGTCTGGAACCGCGCGACCGCTACGGTCGCAGGTTCGAATCCTGCCTCCTGCATGGATGTGTGTGATGTCCTTAGGTTAGGTAGGCTTAAGTAGTTCTAAGTTCTGGGGGACTGATGACATCACATGTTAAGTCCCATAGTGCTCAGAGCCATTTGAACCAAATATTTTGTGTAGAGTGTGACAGAGATTCCATCGAACCCTGGAGGTATGCTCAGTTTTAGTAGTTTCAGCTGTTCCTCAGTGCCCCTCTGTCGGTGACTTGTACTTGAGAACGTGTGTATGTGTGTTTGCTACCTTGTATTGTTCCATTTAAATTTAAAACATCGCAGAGCCGGGTACTATCATTAATCTTAAGGCACACAGTTCTGGTTTACCAAATTCCATTGTGCTATCTTTGCCAAAGAGGTTAATAAATTCATTGTTTTTCGTATAAATATAAATTAGTGTTGAGATACTGCGGCAGAAAGGACATACGCTCTCTCTTATACGCCACGGTTAATATGAAACTTATTATCATCCAATGTGCAGGATAGGAGTATCTACTGAAAGTATGTGAAGAGATCTGCAGTGCTTGTCCAAGGAATAAAAAACGTCTACTCTCGTCGTGTGTGGATCAATTACATACACACAGAAATATCTCTGCTGAATGTTACCATAAGCAGACGGACTTGGTTATTGAGGTTTCCAAATTGAAACATGATTACGCAATTCGGTTTAAGGTTTTGAGATGTTTCCACTTGACATAAAGCCAGAACTGGCAGTTCCCTTCCGTATATTCCCTACTGTGAACCCTTATTTCTCACTCTTCGCTGTCTGACTGGTACTTCGGGGACTGCTGAGGAGAGGTATGTTCTACAACTGCCCGCACCGCCGTTATGGATATTAAAGGAGAAAAAAGAGGTATTCTAAAAAGAATGATATAATTCCATCCCAGTTCCCAGACCAATTTTGGATTCAGGACTCGTTTCTGGGGACGGGTTGGTGGACGGAGATAGAGAGAGGAGGGGTGGGGGGAGGAGAAGAAGTCTCACACTCCACATCTCTAAAAAAAACGTAGCCTCCCATCAACCCCACATTTAGAGTGCTACAAATGACTAAGATTAAAATGACAAAAACAATAAAATATATAAAATATGTTAATATAATATTAATAAATTTACGTCAGTACATGGTAGACCTCTTTTTGCGTAACTCCTAAGGAATTACAGCATTGGAAAAACATTCGTCTGAAAATTTCATAAGTGCATGCGTTATCCATGTTATTTAAGAGCTATAAAGAGCTATAATAGAAACATATTCTTAACTGCTCTGACAGTACCAAAAATTACGCGATATAAAATCGAAGTGACCATTCCCCACGCTCATAATTTGACACAGCAGTACAACTCTGTACCTCTGATCTGCTCACTATGGCTATGAGAGCGTTAAGTGAATCGAATAGTATTTCTTTCAGTCACAGGTTTGTTGGTGTGGCTACTTTCCGCGGAAAATACACAAATAACCGTTTTATAAATCGCCCCTCCCAAAAAAAAGAGAACATACGATACTCATAAACTGATACGTAATCAGAAATATGAAGAACGAACTACGAATATAAGACTAAACGAGATCTTGAGATAATAGTTATCCAGTTGAAACAAATATCTGAAAGGTTAACCCAAAAATACTCATGGGAAAAGCACCAATGATGTAATGATGAATGTGATAAAACCGTGGAAGATAGACATCAAGCCTGGTTAAGATATAAGACTCGAAAAACTGAAGTATCACAGTTGGAACTCACAAACCAAAGAAAGAGAACACAAAATATAATAGGGAGGGTTGAGCGCGAATATAAAAAACACATACTTTTAATGAAGGAAATAAATAGCGAGAAAATAACAACACTAGATTATTACAAAATATTTAACAGATAACTCCAAAGATATGATCCTCCCACACTAATGCTGAAAGAGAAGAAAAATCAGGTGACCCATAGTAGTAGAGGAAATACAGAAATTTTGCTACAACCATTTAACCAACTATTTAACACTGAAGAGCCCCCGTAACTTCTTCAAACATACACATAAACACCAAGGAAACCACCATCAACAAATATAAACTCAAGAACAATCCATGAAGTCCACAAAGTTTTGAGTGGTCTCAAGAACAACATATGTGGAGATGATCAAGCGTTTGCGGAACTCTGGAAACATACAGCAGAATCAGCGGAGATATAATTACACCACTGCATGATGAAAATCTGGAACAAAGAAGAACCCCATAATACTAGGCATCCGCTAAAATACATCCACTACAGCAAAAAGGAGGGGAGAAAAAAGCGGATAAGTAGAAAGGGTTTTCCCTCTTGGACTGTGCACATGAAGCCCTGTCAAGAATTCTGTACAATCGCTGTAAAGATAAACTTGAATTGAAAATAGAAGGCTACCAAGGAGGATTAAGATCTTGGAGAGGCCGCTCGGAATACATAGCCTCTTTTAAGTTAGTGGTGGATGTCTATGAAACAAGACAAAAGCATAAAAAGTTTACGATTCTACCCACAGATATTCAGTGTTGGATAAATTCAGGAATTTCGGGCTTCATCCCAGATTAGTAAAAATGATGATATTAGCCCTCGCAAACACCAAATCCAGGATAAAATTCAAACTCAAGCAACTGAAAAACAAGAAAATAAAATTTAAACCGAAAATAGACAAGCGACACACTGTGAAAAGTATATTTATAGATGAGGAAATACGGAAAATATCAGAAGAAATGAAATATTAGGCGATTTGGAACTAATGAAAACTACACTTATCAAAGAAGATGATCAGCAAATAATTGACTAAAGCGGTAGAATGAGGCCATAAAAATACATATGCTGTCCCTGGTACGAGTCAGGCGCATTTTCTCTCGTTTTTCGGCAGATATTCGCAATTTCGATTTCTTGATGTGTAGCTGAACTCACCCCAAACAAATAACAAATACTACTCATCACGTATTATTTTATGCAACGTCTAGCGTCGACAGAGAAAGTATGTTTCCTGTTACAAATAAAATTACCTTCACAGCGAAGTTTTATGTGCCCATACGATTGTACTTCCTTATTAGTCTAGTGCGACATTCACTTTACTGGCGGAGATGCGGTCCCACGCGTCATTGGATATTCAAGTGGCATGGACTAGCATAACGTAAATTACGATTATGTACCCATTTCTATTCCTCCTATTACAGCGCCATCTGCGTCGAAACAAGGATTGTCTGATTCAGACAAAACGTATGTAGATTTTGCCATAGTGTCGTAAACTGCAATAAAAACCGGGGGTTCCCATTGAAGATTACGAGGTTTCTTCCCGCCACACACGCACGGGGTGGACCACAGGCTGAGTGTGTTTGCATCGTACATCCCCCTCCGAGACAGACATATTGGAATTATTGTTATGAGGTAAAGATCCCACTACCGGAAACGAATGAGTCCAAAGTTATGAGTGAAAAGCGTGCTGATACACCTGACAGTGGAATACGTGTACTGGTACTGTTGTTGCTAAGACTGATGGGTGAACAACTTTCAGAGGCGGTAGTATGGACCAGAATAAGAAAAAATGTCTAGTAAACTTGGGCTCCAAAATGCATACCTTACGAACTATGAGCACTTGTTCAATAGAGGAAGTGTGTTTCACAGTAGCGAAGGTTAACAAGTGCTCATAGCTCGTCAGGTACGCATTTTGGAGCCTATTTTTACTAGTCCATTTTTCCTTTTTCTGCTCCATACTGCCACGTTTGAAAGTTGCCTACCCTACAGTCTTAGCATCAGCAGTACCAGTACATCTATAAGTACAGGACGCATATAAAGCCACTTCGGTTGCACAAAATATTTGTCAATTGACCACGGTTTCTATTGCACTAGGGCAGTCTCCATCAGAATGAAATACCTGTATTCAGAATTTTCATTCTCACGTCTTTGTATTTCGTAACAGCCCTAGATACCTGGGCGGGTAGGAATCTTCAAATTTTAAATATTTGATCGGCTGTGATCCACCAACCGTACACTTTTTAATTACATGACGTATATACGTATATATTACATGACCTATATACAGCCACTTCGGTTGCACAAAATTTTTTGTCAACTGACCACGGTTTCGATTGCACTGGGCAATCTTCATCAGAATAAAAAGTTTCCTGGAATACTTGTAATCAGAATTTTCACTTTCAAAGGTTTAAAATTTCAAGATTCCTACCCGCAAAGGTATCTAAGGCTGTTACGAAATACAAGGACTTGAAAATGAAAGTTCTGAATACACGTATTCCATGTAACTTTCTATTTTGGCTGTATATATGTCCTGTAATTAAAATTGTGTATGGTTTGTGGATCACAGCCGATCAAATATTTAAAATTCCAGTATGTCATTAAATAGTGTACGGTTGGTGGATCACAGCCGATCAAATGTTCAAAATTTCAGTACGTGTGTTCCACTATCGGAGGTATCAGAACGCTTTTCGCTTCCAACTTTCGATTCATTTGTTTCCGGTACATTGAGACTTATGTCAGACTGATACATTTAAGCCTCTTCATCATCCTAGTAAGTTTGTAATATCATCCCCGAATCATCCCGTACTTGCATACATTTACAGATGACGTCGCCTATAACTTTGGCCCTCTGTAGCGTCGTTGGATGACGTTTTCAGACACTGGTTCGTATCTACATCTACATCTACATCAACATTTATACTCCGCAAGCCACCCAACGGTGTATGGCGGAGGGCACTTTACGTTCCACGGTCATTAAATACCTTTCCTGTTCCAGTCGCGTATGGTTCGCGGGAAGAACGACTGCCGGAAAGCTTTAAGTAGGGTGAAGCAATATTTTCGATACCTCATCCAGAAACGCACCCTCTCGAAAACTGGACAGCAAGCTACACCGCGATGCAGAGCGCCTCTCTTGCAGAGTATGCCACTTGAGTTTGCTAAACATCTCCGTAACGCTATCACGCTTACCAAATAACCCTCTGACGAAACGCACCGCTCTTCTTTGGATCTTCTCTATCTTCTCTCTCAACCCAACCTGGTACGGATCCCACACTGATGAGCAATACTCAAGTATAGGTCGAACGAGTGTTTTGTAAGCCACCTCCTTTGTTGATCGACTACATTTTCTAAGAACTCTCCCAATGAATCTGAACCTGGCACCCGCCTTACCAACAATTAATTTTATATGATCATTCCACTTCGAAACTTTCCGTACGCATACTCCCAGATATTTTACAGAAGTAACTTCTACCAGTGTTAGTTCCGCTATCACATAATCATACAATAAAGGATCCTTCTTTCTATGTATTCGCAATACATTACATTTGTCTATGTTAAGGGTCAGTTGGCACTCCCTGCACCAAGTGCCTATCCGCTGCAGATCTTCCTGCATTTCGCTACAATTTTGTAATGCTGCAACTTCTCTGTATACTACAGCATCATCCGCGAAAAGCCGCATGGAACTTCCGATACTATCTACTAGGTCATTTATCTATATTGTGAAAAGCAATGGTCCCATAACACTCCCCTGTGGCACGCCAGAGGTTACTTTAACGTCTGTAGAGGTCTCTCCATTGAGAACAACATGCTCTGTTCTGTTTGCTACAAACTCTTCAATCCAGGCACACAGCTGATCTGATATTCCGTAGGCTCTTACTTTGTTTATCAGGCGACAGTGCGGAACGGTATCGAACGCCTTCCGGAAGTCAAGGAAAATGGCATCTACCTCGGAGCCTGTATCTAATATTTTCTGGGTCTCATGAACAAATAAAGCGAGTTGGGTCTCACACGATCGCTGTTTCCGGAATCCATGTTGATTCCTACAGAGTAGATTCTGGGTTTCCAGAAATAACATGATACGCGAGCAGAGAACATGTCCTAAAATTGTACAACAGATCGATGTCAGAAATACAAGCCTATAGTTTCGCGCATCTGCTGGACGAACCTTCTTGAAAACTGCAACTACCTGTGCTCTTTTCCAATCATTTCATACAGAACTTGATCTACTGAGTCCCCCCCACAACTTATAGACATGAATTCAAATGGTTCAAATGGCTCTAAGCACTATGGGACTTTACATCTGAGGTCATCAGTCCCCTAGACTTAGAACTACATAAGTGGGGTAGGACGTCAAACCGGCCGACTTGGAGCAGGAGAGGCACCACAGGACATTTTAATTTCCACTGTCTACACTTTTACAAGTAAATTCATAAAACTTTGTCAGCATGACCAGGAAGGATTCAGGATTCACACTCGTAGCAGCTGAAGTTCAAAAACATAACAAAATAATTTTTTTACATGTGAAATTTCATCATTTTTTCACTTACTATTGGCTGCATTTGTTGCTATAGGTACAGTTTTCTTCATAAGTAAGAGAGACTGTTCGATGACTTTTGCACAGCATACAAACCATACTTACAGGTGTCTGCAACTCTAGAATCTATTTAATTTATGAAAAAATGAATGAGCTGTTAAATTTTAAACTTTATGTTTAGAAATACATCAAATTTTGTAGCTAATTATCTCAATTTTTGCCACAGTTTTTAATAGATTTGGAAAATTCTAGAGTTTCATACACCTGTAAGTATGGTTTGTATGCTGTGCAAAATTTATCAAAGAATTTCTCTTACTTGAGAAGAAAAATGTACCTATAGCAACAAATGCAGCCAACAGTAAGTGAAAAAAAGATGAAATTTCATATCTAACAAAAATTTATTTTGTTATGTTTTTGCACTTCCACTGCTATAAGTGTGAATCCTGAATACTTCCTGGTCATGCTGACAAAGTTTTATGAATTTATTTGTAAAAGTATAGACAGTAGAAAATAAAATGTCCTGTGGTGCCTCTCCTGCTCCAAGTCGGCCCGTTTGACGTCCTACCCCCCTTAAACCTAACTAACCTAAGGACATCACACACATCCATGCCCAAGGAAGGATTCGAACCTGCGACCGTATCAGCAGCGCGGTTCCAGACTTAAGCGCCTAGAACCGCTCGGTAACGACGGTCGGCCGCGACACTGTGAAAGACCCTGTATATGGAGCGTATCCTGAGTCTGAAACGTGGTAAGAAAGTGCATGAGTATTCACAGCCTGCTGCGGTTATCTCCGTCTCCATCATCCCTGGAAGCCTAGTGCTTTCAACAGGCCGGGGTCCCTCCGGCGGGGAGCCGGGCGGCAGGCGGCCCGCCACACACGGCGGCCGCCCCCGCGTGCTGACGTCAGGCGCCAGTGCTGTCGATGACACGGGCTGGCGGCTGGCGCGCCTCCAGGCGGCGCTGGCATCGGCCCCTGGCGGCTCTGCGCGCCACGCCACGCCACTCCACGCCGCGGCGCGCAGCGGCGGACGCGCGACGCCAGATTAGGCGCATCCGCTGTCGCCGCCGCTGCCGCTGCTGCTGGCCTGTCGCCGCCGGAGCAACGACCGCCCTCTGGAGCGAGCGGCGTGGCCGTAGCGGCCGCGAGCGTCTCCGTGGCGCTCATCCCTCACCACAGAGCACTACGGCTGAACACACCGTTATTTACTCTCTCTTCGCTTTTGTCCCGGCATCTTCGGCAGACTTTTATTGAACGATTTCTCTGACGATTCGCTAGCACGAGCGACTGTCATTGTCAAGGATTCACCCTCCATTGCCGTTGGTGGACTGCACCAGAATCCGAGGCCCGAGATTTTGTGTGCTTTTTGTATGTCCATCCTTTTGGCTGCAGGTCTTGGGGACCACAGCCGTTCAACTACGGTAAGAAAATGGAACGCCTACAGCCGTCCTGATCTTATTCATTATGTAGCTACCAGCTTCTGCGCTCAAGTGCGCAATCTTCAGGCCTTGGCTGATGCTGAAGGCGTTATCACGACCTATATACAGGGTGTTACAAAAAGGTACGGCCAAACTTTCAGGAACCATTCCTCACACACAAATAAAGAAAAGATGTTACGTGGACATGTGTCCGGAAACGCTTAATTTCCATGTTAGAGTTCATTTTAGTTTCGTCAGTATGTACCGTACTTCCTCGATTCACCGCCAGTTGGCCCAATTGAAGGAAGGTAATGTTGACTTCGGTGCTTGTATTGACATGCGACTCATTGCTCTGAACGTGCTTTCGCAGTCAGTGCAATGTTTACAAATGAGGAGTTGGCAGATGCCCATTTGATGTATGGATTAGCATGGGGCAATAGCCGTGGCGCGGTACGTTTGTATCGAGACAGATATCCAGAACGAAGGTGTCCCGACAGGAAGATCTTCGAAGCAATTGATCGGCGTCTTAGGGAGCACGGAACATTCCAGCCTATGACTCGCGACTGGGGAAGATCTAGAACGACGAGGACACCTGCAATGGACGAGGCTATTCTTTGTGCAGTTGACGATAACCCTAATGTCAGCGTCAGAAAAATTACTGCTGTACAAGGTAACGTTGACCACGTCACTGTATGGAGAGTGCTGCGGGAGAACCAGTTGTTTCCGTACCATGTACAGCGTGTGCAGGCACTATCAGCAGCAGATTGGCCTCCACGGGTACACTCCTGCGAATGGTTCATCCAACAATGTGTCAATCCTCATTTCAGTGCAAATGTTCTCTTTACGGATGAGGCTTCACTTCAACGTGATCAAATTGTAAATGTTCACAATCAGCGTGTGTGGGCTGTCGAGAATCCGCACGTAATTGTGCAATCACGTCATCAACACAGATTTTCTGTCAACGTTTGGGCAGGCATTGTTGGTGATGTCTTGATTGGGCCCCATGTTCTTCCACCTACGCTCAATGAAGCACGTTATCATGATTTCATACGGGATACTCTACCTGTGCCGCTAGAACATGTGCCTTTACAAGTACGATACAACATGTGGTTCATGCACGATGGAGCTCCTGCACATTTCAGTCGAAGTGTTCCTACGCTTCTCAACAACAGATTCGGTGACCGATGGATTGGTAGAGGCGAATCAATTCCATGGCCTCCACGCTCTCCTGACCTCAACCCTCTTGACTTTCATTTATGGGGGCATTTGAAAGCTCTTGTCTACGCAACCCCAGTACCAAATGTAGAGACTCTTCGTGCTCGTATTGTGGACGGCTGTGATAACAATACGCCATTCTCCAGGACTGCATCAGGGATTCCATGCGACGGAGGGTGGATGCATGTATCCTCGCTAATGGACATTTTGAACATTTCCTGTAACAAAGTGTTTGAAGTCACGCTGGTACGTTCTGTTGCTGTGTGTTTCAATTCCATGATTAATGTGATTTGAAGAGAAGTAGTAAAATGAGCTCTAACATGGAAAGTAAGCGTTTCCGGACACATGTCCACATAACATGTTTTCTTTATTTGTGTGTGAGGAATGTTTCCTGAAAGTTTGGCCATAACTTTTTGTAACACCCTGTATATGCTGCAACAGTGGCCAACATAACCCCTGCAACATCAACTAAGGCCTGAAGTTGAAGCGCCGAACCTGGCAGCTACATGATAAATAAGATCATAAGGATGGCTGTATGAGTTTCATTTCTTACAATTGTGTTTACTTGTCGCGCAAACTTCTGAGTGCCTTTCCCAGATAATTACCGCTGTGATTCTCCTTGACAGTACAAACAGATAATTCTGAAAAAGTAGAAAAGGTGCTGACTAAAGCTCTGGGGACTTTTTCTGACAACTATAATAAGAAGCACCCAAAGTCAAGCCCACACCAACCTCATGTCTGCACTTTCCACAGACAAGGAAGAAAAAGAGGTTTGGGAAGGCATACCTTGGAGTTGTATTAGACAGATACTCACCGGTGGCACTGCCTTACTACCGAACGTAAGATGTCACCCAGAACCAAGACCATCTGGAAATACGTTGGTAGTAATTGGGGTGCCTATCCCAGGTGGTCCGTACTTCTGCCATAGCACCCTGTTTCTCGGCTGGTGAAATTGCCTACCCGGCCTGGTAGAAATCCACCCCCACGAAACAAGTAGACGTAGCCCTTAATCAAATTGAAGGCTTATTACTGGGTGCCTAAAACCAACTCATGTTGATGAATTGTACTGCATGGCAGATCCTTCTCCTTTTGACATACGCCCAGAAGTAGCCGCAAATGTAAACACAAAGATCTGCATCTGCATCTGCATCCATATGATTACTCTGCGATTCAAAATCATTGCCTGTCAGAGGGTTCATCGAACTACACCCAAGTTAGTTCTCTACTGCTCTCGAACAGCGCGCGGAAAAAACGAACACTCAAATCTTTCCCTGCGAGCTCTAATTTCTCTTATTTTCTTATGATGATCATTTCTCCCTATGTAGATGGACGCCAAAAAAATATTTTCATACTCTTAGGTGAGAGTTGGTGATTGAAATTTCATGAGAAGTTCTTGCCGCAGTAAAAAACGCCTTTCTTTTAGTAACTGCCACCAAAATTCGTGCATCATATCCGTCGCACTCCCTTCTCTTCACCGCGACAATACAAAACGAATTGTCCTCCGTTAGTCCTATCTGACGCGAATCCCACATCGCACGGCAATACTCCAGAAGAGAACGGACAAGCTTAGTGCAAGCACTCTCGTTAGTATACCTGTTACATTTTCTAAGTGTTCTGTCAATAAATCACAGTCTTTGGTTTGCTTCCCCCACAACATTACCTATGTCGTCGTCCTAATTCTATTCGTCAAAGTAATCCCCAAGTATTTAGTTGAGTTACCCCCACAGCATGCAGAAACTGCAGCAAGAACTAGGTTGAAGTCTAGGAAGAGGTTTTTACAGGCAACATCTGCACTAGATACAGCAGCCAGGGGAGCCAAAAAAACTGTGGACAGCGCCAGTAAGTCATCACAATGCAGGGCTACAGCCAGCCAGCCAGCCAGCGCGCAACAGGGACTGGACCACTTGGAGATCACTGAGTATGTTAGGAACGGGCGCTGGCAAGACTAATCAAAAGGGGATACTTACAACAGTTAATACTGTTTGAATGTGGAGAAGTACAGAGAACGAAACTTCTGTGTCAGTGTTTAAGGTGCCCTGTTTCTTGCAGCGAGGAGGAGCTGTTCAAAGCACAAGAAAATGGTGTTGCTCTTGCGCAGTTGCTCGTTACTGAGCAAAAGACTGATTTAATTTCTTTACTCCTTCTATTCCATTACATGAAGTTATAAATTTATTGTATCCTGCGTGTATGCTACTGAGTCGAGTAAATAAATAAACCTGCAACGGTGGTTAGATGCAGCACTGGAATCCAGGATACATTTATCTTGAGACTTCCTTCTTTCCTGGTAAAACTATCATTGTGATTGCGAATTTTTTATAGCTTCCCTGAACAAACGGGCCTCCGAGCTCTTCTTCATAGCGAGAACCAGCGTATTGGCGAATTTGCACACAGAATGTATGCAGACACGTCCGATTTCTCCACCTATTCTAACCAACAACACCGTTTATATTCGGCGACCCCTGTACTGGTGGATCGTCCGGCCGCTTCAGTCCGGAACCGCGCTGCTGCTACTGTCGCAGGTTCGAATCCTGCCTCGGGCATGGATGTTAGTTAGGTTAGTTAGGTTTAAGTGGTTTTAAGTCTGGGGGGCCTGATGATCTCAGATGTTGAGTCCCAGAATCCTTGGAGCCATTTGAATTTCAACACAAGCCTTTCCACATGAGCACGGTACGTGATATATTCCCGACGTTGCAAACACGTTTCTTTGTCCTTTATCAATCTGACACTCTCTCTGATGTTCTTGGTCGGTCAGTATATGGTCTTTACGCCTTGTTTGGCACAACAAACGGCCGATTCTGTCCGTCACTTTGGGGATATGTGGCAGGAAAGCCGCACTCCACATTTTACCTTCCGACGTGTCCCATCGCCAGGTATTAGGACCGTGATGCAAGAAATAGAACTGTGCTGAGGAGTAATGGACACTACACCAGTTTCAGAAGAAGTGTTGCGAAGAATCTCCGTGCTACGGTGGCAGCCGGAACTCAGATGCAAAATGTCATGCGATCTTCAGAGCTAGAGAGACATTAGAACAGCCACAACCTCGACGAATTTTAGACGCTATGCGCCTCACGTCACCTACAGCTCCCGAGTCGCTTGAAGACTCACAGCGACGAACAGAGAGAGACGTCGTACCTTCACATGTACAGCGTGTGAGGCTTTCAGTGAGGATGCATTTTAATACGATCCATCTGTACAACACTATGTACCCAGACATTTATAAATTATTACCTTACTTACCATCTCTCATCCTAACAGAACTACTGCAACGCGAGCGTAGCTCCGGATAACAGTTAGTAGAACAATAAAAACAGTTACACCTAAAAGCTGGAAATGATTGTCATTTGCACAGTTACGAGGGATTTCAATAAGTAGCGTAACACGTATTCTTCTGAGAGCAGGTTGGTCTTATACATATTATTTTCCACTCGTTTGGCTAAAAAAACATAATCTCCGTTCAATGAGACGGCGTTACGCCACCTTACGGGGAGAGCCTGAATACCTTCATGGTACCCTCCACTGGTCGACATCAGTCAATAGAACTGTGCTGAGGAGTACTGGACATTGCACCAGTTTCATAAGAAGTGTTACGGAGAATTTCCATGCTGCGGTGGCAGCCGGAACTCAGATGCAAAACGTCATGCGATCTTCAGAGCTAGAGAGACATTAGAACAGCCACGAGCCCGTCCCATCAATAACCTCCGCGTATTGCCCCTCGTGGAGTGCATCCTCCATTGGACCAAAAACATGGAAACCGAAAGGTGTGAGATTCGGACATTAGGGTGGGTGAGGAAGAGGAGTCCAACGAAGTTTTGTGAGACTTGTATGAGGCCTTATGTTGTCATGGAGAAGGAGAAGTTCGATTGCATTTTAGTGGCGACTGATGGTAGCAAATTAGTCTTCAGAGTTGATCGTTGCACCATGCGGGAGGACACCAAACAGAATAACCCCTTCAGAGACCCAGAAGGCCGTCGCCATGGCTTTACCAGCTGAGGTTGCGGCTGAAAATGTTTTCTTCGGAGGAGAGGTGATGTGACCACACTCCATGGATTGCCGTTTAGTTTCCGTTTCGAACTGACGAACCCATATTTAATAAATTATCGCCATCAGCCTCTTAGCGCCCAAGCAGTTCTGCACAGATGATACTTCGTTGCTCTTTATGGTCTTTTGTTAGGCGGCGAGGAGTCCAACTGGCACACACCTCTGAGTACCCCATCTGATGGATGAGTGTGGCAGCACTACCAACAGAGACGTCCAGCTGAGCAGCGACGTGTTCCACTGTGATCCGTCGCTCACCTCGAATGAGAGTGTCCGCACGTTCCAACATTGCAGGAATTACAGCTGTGTGCGGCCGGGCGGCACGCGGGAGATCGGTCAGGTTTGAGCGGCTTTGTTGCGATGGTGACAGACACCTCGCCCAACGACTTACCATGCTTTTGTCCACTTCTAGGTCTCCGTAGGCATTTTGCAAGCACCTATGAATATCTGCGACGCTCCGGTTTTCCACGAAAAATTCAATTACAGTCCTCTGCTTTGGACGTATCTCCGTTACAGATGCAATTTTGAAGGGGGGCTGAAGCGGAAATGTTGCACGATGTTCCTCAACAAACTGGGCTTTTTCTCTGCCGGAACTGACCGAAAAGAAGTGTTGCATTACGTGTCGAACGAACCTCATAAATTTAGTTACCTTGAGAATGCCGAAAAGCTCAAATTACCCGGCGTCATGAAAGGTTCGTTGCACAGCCGGGACGCCAGCTGGGGCTGTCTCGTCTTCTCGGCCGAGCGCGTCGCCTCCACGGCTCCGGCAGCGGCTCGCGCCCGGTAGCGATACGTGCTGACGTCACTTCCTTCCCGCGCGCTCAGCGGCCGGAAGCGCAGCAGATAGCGCGACGGCGGCGCGTGGCGGCGCCACACAATGGCGTCTCGTGGCGCCGAGACGCTGGGGAGGAGAGGCGTCGTCTCAGGGCCCGAGAGCAGGCGCTGCCGAGGAATCGCCGCGGACAGGCCACTTCCAAAACATCGGGGACGGCCTCATTGTCGCTAATAATCGCACGTCTCACAATGGACTCCGACGGATAGGCGGAGAGGGAGAGGGAGAATTGAGTCTAGGAGCACATCCCTGACGCGTGGTCCGGTATCACAGCAGGCAGCAACTTGCGCTCAAGACAAAGCTCTGTGATTCGAGTCAGGGAGACGAAAAGAAGCTGACGCTTTTTCGGCTCAACAGATCTGCACAGAAATAAGCTCAGTAGGAAAATATTGTCAGTGAACACCGATATAAATTTATTTCAAAGCAGTCTTGATCTCTGCCGATGTTAACTTCTTAGCGGTTTCGGCGCTTTAATTACTCGCCATCATCAGAATTTCCTCTGTAATAACAAAAGTGAGTGATATCGTCCTCCAGAGTTATACAGGCGTCGAGTACGTCTTTGACAACTGACAGACATATCAACCTGGATGTCTCCATGGAAACGGCGTCCTAATACGTTATTACAGGCACCAAGAGATGGCGCACACACATACAACGACGCTTTTAGTTTTTTATAGTGTTTTATAAGACTTTAAATGACTGACTACCAATACGAAAAAGTCAATATATATATTTTTCTTATTAATACACCACACATTTGGTTTCATTACGAAAAAATAGCAGTAGCTATAGAACTAACGATCTTATAGCGCTAATTATTTCATCCAGTCGACGCTCTAGACCTCAGCTGACGAATTACAGCAGATTGGCCTGCATTTTCTGAGGCTGGCTGTAACATAGATTATGAACCATAAATTAATATAAACTAGTTTGTTGATTAGTTAAATTTAAAAGACAAATATTTAAGAATAAAGACTGAAAACGATATGTAAGTCGTTCGCCATTGACTGACGGCGATGCCTAAACACAGAGGACCAGGAGTTCAAATGGCAACGTGTCGAAATGGTTCAAATGGCTCTGAGCACTATGGAACCTAACATCTGAGGTCATCAGTCTCCTAGACTTACAACTATTTAAACCTAACTAACCTAAGGATATCACACACATCCATGCCCGAGGCAGGATTCGAACCTGTGACCGTAGCAGCCGCGTGGTTCCGGACTGAAGCGCCTAGACCGCTCGACCACAACGGCCGGCGGGCCAGGAGTCATTATAGTCATCCACATGGGTAATGATGCATAGTTTTAGAGTACACTTTTACAAAATTGGCTTGTCTATGTAATATGGCACTGTTACTTTTGATATTACAGTCTAAATTCTGATGATAGCACGTAGTTAAAAGACCGAAACATGTCAGAAGTTAAAATCGGCTGTGATCAAGGCAGCTTTTAAATAATTTTATCACAATAACATCTCCGTTCTCCGATAATGTTATATAAAATTATAAACCTTTATAAATACTCCTTAGGGATACGGCAGCTTTTATGGGACACTTAAACCAAAATTGCTGTAAAACTTCTGTTACTGTTTGGAAATAAGTTATAACCGAATAAAATCTTTACTTGCACATTTATTTTGGTGTAATTGGTGAAAAATGAAAAGATTTCCTACAAAAATGGTAGACAGCAAAAAAGTGCTTTCTAACTCTAATAATTCGTGATGTTAAGAAAAGTGAAGGGTAGTATAGGACATACAACTAATCATAGGTTTTTAAATAAAATAAAACTTGGCCACGTACGAGTAGAACTCGCGCACTCACGGTTCCGTGCAAGCTCAATTATGTCCACAGGCAGGTTATTATCCATTCCGGAGGTCGACGATGTTGACTATTTTTTCTGTTATCGACATTGACAATGGCAAGATATCGGTCCTACGGATTCCAAGACGTTCAAGAATGCATGTTTGAAGTCGGGTAACAAGTGACAAAAGAAATATTTTTGTCGTCTGATATAGTTACAGATTAATCCTTTCAGATTCTTCCACTTTACGTGTATTGTGAAACCTTGCTTCTTTCTAAATTTCGTGATTCTAGGTCAGAGTGAAGTACGCTTTAGGTTTTGATGACAGAGTTACCGAACATCAAAATATGCGACATAAATTGCCATATAGTTTGAATGAACTGACTTAACAGACTAAAATTTTTACAACTCCGAACCATAGCTCTTAATACGTGAGATAAATTTGAGATTGAGACGTCTACTCGTTCCTGAGAAAAAGAATTGTTGATAGTTGGACAGACAGATGGGCAGCAAAGCAATGCCACAAGGGTTCTGTTTTTATAGACTGAGACACAGATTCCTGAAAATGAGTTTTTATGCTTAACGAACATACTAAGCTGTTTGTGTATGAAAAGTACAAATGATAAAAAACAGCTTCTTTTTTTAAAAAAAAAAAAAAAGTCCTTCCACTTGTGGCCCACTGAACGTGACACAACGCTCTAAACTTATGGACTGAGATTTTCTGTGAAATAGACGCAGGTGCTTCCTTATAAAGTTTTCATAGAAATCTTCAGCTGCCAATTTATTCTCTCTGTTAAATCTGAGAGTCAGTTTTAAATTATCTGCCAAATCGTAAGCCAACTCTTGACATTCCACCTCAGCCATAGGCATTATGTGTGCTACAGTAATTCCTTCGTAATTCTCTTCAAATGTTGGTTTGAAATACCCCATCTGATGTGTGTTAAATTTCTTTTGATGCCTTATAGTGATTTTGATCTCTTTTTCAGTGTAGTTCTACGAAAATCAAAACGATCGGCGGCAGCCTTTTCGTTCATTTCGGCTGCCAAAACCCTTGGAATCGCTTTTTTCATTACAGCCTTGGACCACTCCCCTGAACCCTCACCAGCAAGCTTTGTCCTCTAAAAAGAAAAAAAAAAAGAAAACCATGTTCGACCTTGGTATGGCCCCAGCTATCCGACTGACATTGCAGAAACAGAAAATGACTAAAGTGGAGGAATTTCAGCATTACAATAGAATTTATTATCTTTAAAAGTATAAACCGATGTTGAAAATTACTCCGTTCATTAGCTTCCAATTCAAAAATAAATAAAATTTACCCTTTACACGAACGCAACAGCTACACAACTCAGGTTATAGCAAATGGCGATATGACGTCGACGCTTTATTCCGAGCCCTTCATCTGTCCGCTGTTCTGCGGTAAACCCAAGAAGCAGTAATCGGTCCATACTGTATACTGAAACACGTATGTTGTGTGGCGGCGATGGCGAGGCATTGCAGAGTCTCTGACCAGAGAGCCATTTATCGTGGCTAGTCTGCGCTTGACTTCGCGAGAGTTGCGAGCGGGACTCTGTCAGTAGTAGTCGTGCAGTACAGTTGTGAGCAGTAGCAGTAGGGCAGAGCAGTATGTCGGTAGTAGCAGTCGAGTGCAGTTGTGTGTGAGGAGTCGGCGGGCGTCGACATGGCACTCTGGTCAAGATTCAGGATGAGATATATTATTTTTAAATGCGCTCAGCTAATAATGTAAATTAACTGTAACTAATTTGTGCAACAATCGCCCCAATAATAATTTTGGTTTTCAAAGCAATATTTTTAACAAAAGAACTATTTAATGGAACGAACGATTTCCTTCCATTTCCTTTAAAGAAAAGTTTCAATTAAATTTCAAAAAAAAAAATATTAAAAAAAAATAATACTTGCAATGCATTTCCTCCAAGCCGTGACCAACAATAAGAGCAGAAATTTGACATGCAGTTTGAATGAGGTAAGAAATTAATTATGATTTTTTGCACAGGGCCAAAGACCGATATTTCGGTTTAATTGAGTTTACATTGTCACTGAAGTCTCATTAGCACTGAATTGTTTTTCATTATTTTCGTGACAACTTACACCTTGAGTCAGATTGCGATTCTCATTTTTATTGTCATTAAATTTAATTGCTGGGAGCTCACGTTAGGTTGTATTCTTGTTAACATTCAACTATTGTGTTTCAAAATTTCTCTGGGGAGCTTACACTTAGCACAATGAGCATTAGCACTTAAAATATTATCATTTAAAATTTCTCGGGGAGGTTACACTTGCCTTGAAAACCAAAATTATTATTGGGGCGATTGTTGCACAAATTAGTTACAGTTAATTTACATTATTAGCTGAGCGCATTTAAAAATAATATACCTCATCCTGAATCTTGACCAGAGTGCCATGTCGACGCCCGCCGACTCCTCACACACAACTGCACTGGGCTGCTACTACCGACATACTGCTCTGCCCTACTGCTACTGCTCGCAACTGTACTGCACGACTACAACTGACAGAGTCCCGCTCGCAACTCTCGCGCGGTCAAGCGCAGACTAGCCACGATAAATGGCTCTCTGGTCAAAGACTCTGCAATGCCTCGCCATCGCCGCCACACAACATACGTGTTTCAATACATTGTAAATAAAAAAGCTCACGACACTGGTGTAACATTTTACAATAATTGTTATTTTGCAAAGATACAAACAAAAACAACCGCTCTCTTCCCTTCTCTATCCTGTGCTCGATTCACCACCATAAGGCGTTATTACGTGGTCCACGGCTCTACGTTTAGGAAAAGTCTCTCGGGAAATGGCCAGAAAGTTCACATACAGGAACTTAAAAACTTCACTTTATGTGCAAGATGCTACTCGATACATTTTGCCCAATGGTAAAGACATCACATCAGATTTAGAAATGAGTGGAATATACATAATTGTTTTTATTTGGGGTTACCCTATGTAAGCTGGTCGTGAAGAGCGATCTCCATCAGTCTGAAGAAACACCACAGAAGATGGATACTTAAGAATATTTTGCTTTTGCAGACGCCTGCTTAAAGAAGGCTAGTGTTAGAAGGTGCAGCATGAAGTTTTACGTAACCCACACGGACGACGATGAAATACCTTAAAATAATGGAAATTAATAAACATATGGGCAGTTGCCCAAGCTTAGTGGTGAACGATCAGACACAATTCCCTTACTACTTATGTTGCTGATAATTCCATCCAGAGCACTTTGTAAGTTACTCCTCCTACTGACATGCCCCATTCTTCCTTTAGTTCACTTACTGTAGTGACACCTGCTGTGTTACAATATTTTACTTTGTTTCATTTATCTGTTTAGTCCAACTTCAAAAATATTTTACCTGTTTGTAATATTGGACCTGTTAAGGATAAGAATACCTTGTTCTGTCAACCCCTTGGAACGCATCACCAATTCATTTTTCGTCTCGGAACATTTGTTGTAATTGCACATGTAGTTCATTATTTAATGTGTAGCTTTCTTTATCTAGCTAAATAGTTTTACATCGCTCATCACCATAATTCATTTCGTATTAGTCACACATCAAACATTACCAACTGTCATCTTAGGAAACCAAATGAGATCCTCTGAAGATGCAATAGTTTAACATCTTTGATTCCAACTCTTTTTTTGTTTCAAAACGTAAATACGACTTTTGCAAGTGTCAGGGTTTCGCTTCGGCACAGCAGTGATAAGAGATTCACTATAACGTATGTGGTAGCCATGTAGGAAAATCGTTCCGCTGCCTGTTCGAAATTGCAGCCACTTATCAACACACCGCCAACGCACAATCTCAGGAACGAGAGTAGGCAGACAATTGCATACGGGCTCGATGACGAGCCACATGCCAAAAGCAGCGGAGCGTATCTGCAAAACAGTCAAATGCATTCCTCAGCGCGCGCTTGTGTTTTACCGCGGAAATCGCTACCGACAACGGTTTCATGCAGATACCTGCACGTATCGACATAAACATGTGACAGCTGAAATCCGCTTGCGGCCCGCCGCAAACCCTGCTGCAAACAGAACGGGACGCGGATCGCAGCTGTGAGCGCAATTTCTCTTTGGGTAAAGAACAGACGGGCCGGTAACCACTGTATCAGTGTAATGTGGCACACGGCAAGAAAAAAAAACTGCAGTCTCTTTTTTAATTTTCTTATACACGTGCATGCTCACTGAATTCGTTACATGGGTGCGTATCTACATACAGAGGATGACTAAAAATACTTTTAGAACTTTGTGGCAGGTTCCTTACACCAAAACAAGGAAAAGTTCATACCAACATACGAGGGTTGCCCAGAAAGCAATGCACCGCATTTTTTTTTCTCAGCCTAAAGCTATGCTACGAATGCGAAACATTACGTATGTATTATTTGATGTCTCCTGAGTGAGCGCGACAAGTTTCCCTCACTCCCGACAGATAGCGTAGCTGCAGAACAGTTTCAACATGGAGTCTGTAGGTGATCTACGTTGCAAGTGACTTGGCGTCATCGAATTTCTCACTACAGAGAAAGAAGCTGTGGAGAATATTCACAAACACTTGTGCAAAGTCTATAGAGCATCTGCTGTCGACAGAAGTACAGTTAGTTGCTGGGCACGGAAGGTGAGGTCATCAGAAGGCGGTTAGGCGGAGCTTTACGATTTGCAGCTGTCGGGAAGACCATCCATGGCTGTCACACCTGATTCTGTCATTCACGAGGACAGAAGGAATTCCGACTCGGCAGTTGCGCTGCTTATGTCAATCAGCAAAGGAAGTGTGGATGCAATTATCCGCACTCTTGGACACTCAAAAGCGTGTGCAAGACAGGTCCCGCGGTGTCTAACGGTGGATCACAAATCGCACAGAAAAAACATTTGCCTTGATTTGTTGCAACGCTTTGAAGCTGAGGGAGAGGCCTTCTTGTTCCGGGTTGTGACAGGTGATGAACCCTGGGTTGGCCATTTTGAGTCCGAACGAAACGACAGTCGATGGAATGGCGCCATTCCCACTCCCCACAGAAGAAAAAAATCAAAGCAAATGCTTCATGAAAGATATTTTGTACATCAAGAGCAGGTAATTCACACAGTGAAGCACTGGCTGCGTCTCAAGGACAAGGATTGGCACCGACAGGTAATACAAGCACTTCTTTCGCGCGGGAGGAAGGCCATTGAACGGGATGGAGATTACGTGGAAAAATTGGGTGTGCAGGTAAAACACCATCCTCTCGTGTATGTAATTCTCATTATGTTCAATAAAGAATTGTTGAAGGAAAAAAGAGCGGTGTATTACTTTCTGGGCAACACTCGTACATTCAACACATAATTTAATTGTCATCTTCAAAGGGTCATCAACTCAGAAACTCAAAATGAATGTTCAAAATCTCCTCCTCCTGCTCCCACACGCATGCACTTGTTGAATCAATGACTGTCGCTCCCTTTCAAATACTCCCAGACGGAGTCGATCGGTTTCGCAGGCCTCCACGACGCATCAGAGAAGAGATACTGCAACTGGTTTGCCTGCTGATAAACCAGTTGTTCAAAGTGCCCCAGAGATAAAAACACAAAGGACTGAGGTTGTGATAACGTGCAGGTCGTGGAAGTTCAGATGTCGTCGAATGTTTCTGAGCGGTCCATAGCGATTCCACACTGTATACTAGCACAAAAATTGCGATCATACTTACACTTCAAAGAGGTCAGATCACGTTGAATGCGGTTACAGGCCCACGATATGCTTGAAGAAGGGTGAAACACCCAGAGGGTGTCGCGGTGTCGATCGTTGTCAGTAACGTTGTCCTACTGCCCATCTCACTTTCGATCTCTTGTTTGCGACAGCGAAATGTGCGTTAACCAACGCCTCATAGTAAGGGGCGGTTTTATTGGCGCCCCTTATGCCGCTCCCTAAGGTCTTTTTGTGTCTGTCCTGAGCGGTGGTCTGTCTGAAATGCTTTCCTCGGCTACTCATAAGAAAGCTGCGTGATCTGAAGGCTGGATGTCGCGGTACTGACCTCCATCGTAGAGGAGTCAAAAGAGGGGTTTAAATCTACCATTTGAGCTACCGAAGCACGACTCACGCCCGGTACTCACAGCTTTACTTCTGCCAATATCTCGTCTCCTACCTTCCAAACTTTACAGAAGCTCTCCTGCGAACCTTGCAGAACTAGCACTCCTGAAAGAAAGGATATAGCGGAGAAATGGCTTAGCCACAGCCTGGGGGATGTTTCCAGAATGAGATTTTTACTCTGCAGCGGAGTGTGCGCTGATAGCACACTGTTTTAATCTGCCAGGAAGTTTCATATCAGCGCACACTCCGCTGCAGAGTGAAAATCTCATTCTGGAAACATCCCCCAGGCTGTGGCTAAGCCATTTCTGCGCTATATCCTTTCTTTCAGGAGTGCTAGTTCTGCAAGGTTCGCAGGAGAGCTTCTGTAAAGTTGGGAAGGTAGGAGACGAGATATTGGCAGAAGTAAAGCTGTGAGTACCGGGCGTGAGTCGTGCTTCGGTGGCTCAGATGGTAGAGCACTTGCCCGCGAAAGGCAAAGGTCCCGAGTTCGAGTCTAGGTCGGGCACACAGTTTTAATGTGCCAGGAAGTTTCATATCAGCGCACACTGCGCTGCAGAGTGAAAATCTCATTCTGGAGGTGTTTAAATGTCGGTGATGGCGGAGTGTGACGGTCTTCCCATCTTGTGATAAGTCCACGATGGCATGGGGCATAACTGAGGTGAAATTTGGTGCCAATATGACGTAATTAATTCCCCTTACACCTCACACGAACTTCTGAACAGTGGCCTTTCTTTTTAAAAGCATCTGTCGACACCCTGAAGCGTGGCAGGTTCGAGGGTGACGTCGCAGAGTGTCACGCTTTTTGCACCCTTACAACCCTTACACAGGAAGGTTGTAGGCACCTTTTTGCAATGTTGTAGGCATCTTTTTATCGAAATTTCAAAATTATATGTCAGAATGAGAGACAATTACAGGTTTCGGAAAAGTGATCCTTTATATTTGTTGCGCAGTTTATTTTCCGGACAGCTATGTTTTGTCCATCCCGTAAGTACTTTTTATCTTTCTTGCTTTGGTGTAAGGACCCTGTCCCTAAAGTTAGTAAAAGTCGTTTGGAACAACACCGTGTACTCAGTAAGCCACTCTACAGCGTGACGAGATAGTCACTTACCGAAGTGATTAACTAAAATATGTCTAACTTAACTATTGAAAGTTACGCCGCGTGGGATTAGACGAGCGGTCTCAGGCGCTGCAGTCATGGACTGTGCGGCTGGTCCCGGTGGAGGTTCGAGTCCTCCCTCGGGCATGGGTATGTGTGTTTGTCCTTAGGATAATTTACGTTAAGTAGTGTGCAAGCTTAGGGACTGATGACCTTAGCAGTTAAGTCCCATACGATTTGACACACATTTGAACATTTTTATTGCAATTTACGACAATTCTAGAAATTTGTATCGAGTCAAAGACCAGCGCGTGATTAAACTGTGTATTTCAGTGTTTTCTTACGTAAGTTCTGGTTGACGCAGCAATGGAGTAGGCGACTGATAAACGCTATGGAGAAGCGAGTAGGACTACTGCCCCTCTGGTCCACCGCAGTCATCAGATGCGCTTGCTATCACTGTTTGTCTCAGACCACGTGCTAGCTGACGTCATCCCTCTGTCAGGCGTTAGCCACGCCAGTTGCCGACTCCGCAGGGGCTCACCACATCGCGCCAAGTCACCCACACTGCTTTGAACAGGAAGCAGTGGAACTGGAGTTGGATGTGGGACACGAGAAACATAGCATGCAAAAATAAACTTTTTGTCAACAGGACAAAAGGTAGACGGGTCCAAAATTCTGTGACACATACATCCTCCTAAGGGCATTATAAAATCCGACAAGTGCATCTCTTTTCTCTCTGAACGAAATTCAGTCACATCTTTCTGTTTGCATGTTATAATGTATGTTCCACACAGCAGCCACAATCAGTGAAGATAGCAAAGAATATTTCGAAATAAGGGTGCAGTCAGTTCGGAAATTCCGTCATATTAAAAGTCGTTGATCTGTCTTTCCGCAGACAATGTATCACTGTGGGTCAACACTCAGCATATATTGCACTCGTTTCTAATAAAATGAAGCTAAGTTCCCGCGTAATATGTATGGCACTCTTTCTTCCAGTATTTAAAATATTCATCCATCAGCATATTGTGCACCTTCTCGGAATATTCTTAAGTAATTAAAGCTGCCCTCAACCAAAATGTTCGTATGAACACCGCGGTGACGTACAACACAATAGTCAATAGCTTTCCATTATTGTTCCTGTTATTAATCCAACTAGGAAAGTTTGAAGGATAATGAAAAGTATTATTGATATCGGGTGTCTTAATTTAATAAAATTAATATTTATTACATTTGATAGTGATATAATTATTATTTTAATCATTTTAGGGGTTATTTTATTTAAAATATCGGTTTTGGGGACCGACGATGGAAGCTTTCCACGTCTGAAGTTTTAAAAGTGAGTAAATCGTGATTTTTAGGGTTATAATTCTCAAGATTTATAATTATAAAATATTTCAGGTCAAGGCGCAGCTTATCCTATTGGAGCTAGTATGTCCTCTTCCTCCTGTTATATTTATAACTATAAAAAGATCTTTTTACTAAAAGCGTTTAAATTTTTATGTGTATAAATTTCGAGCTAAGAAAATAGTGTGGTTTCAAATCAGTTCGGAGATGGCAAGGGAGAAAAAAAAAAAGACAAGATACGTTTAATACAAGACCCTTTCCTATTGATCGCCTTGGGGGATGCGTTTGCGCGTGCTGAACAGCTGCACAGAGCATAAGAATCATCCCATTCACAGTCTGACTACCTGCAAATACGACACGGTACGCCTGTCCACAGGTACGACCGACCGACAAACCACAACGAAGCGAGTAAGGGAAGAGGGGAAGGGCTGCAACTTCTACTAGTGGAAGTAGTGGAGCGGGAGGAGGGGGGGGGGGGGGAATATAAGCTTCCCCCATCCCAGGAAATGACTGAAGCAATCATCATTCCCTTCATCTACACGTTCGCGAAGATTCCATCGTAAAGCTAAATGAAATGCTGGTATTGATGAATGCACACGTCGATTTTATGTCATGTTTTTTATTATTATTACTAACTAAACCCGGTCTCAGAAGGCCCAAAGGTACCGACCAACCGCCGTGTCATCCTCACCCGATAGGCGTCACTGGATGTGGATATGAAGCGGCATGTGTTTAGTACGCCGTTCTCTCGGCTGTTCTCGGTTTTCGTGACCGCAGCCGTTACTTCTCAATCAAGTAGCTCCACAATTGGGTTCGGAAAGGCTGAGTGCACCCCAGTGGCCAACAGCTCTCGGTAGACATGGACAAGCACCCATCCGTGTGCTAGCCAAGCCGGACAGCGCGTAACTTCCATGATCTGACGCGAACCGGTGTTACAGCTGCGGCAAGCCCATTGGCTTATTATTATCATTATTATTGTTATTATTATTTTGTTGTTGTTGTTGTTAAGTTACCGTAAAGCTATATACTTAGTATTAATCAAATATATGATAATATCTATATTAAAACATTTTACACGTACAGAGAACCGAGCGTGTTAAAGTGTCCGCTTCCGGTACACGGAGAAGCGTTCCGGTCCCGGTTCAAATCCTGTCGGCGCAATAACGACGATGACCGGTTTGCCGCCCAGGCTGAGTGTGGATTTTACGTGGTTTCCCACATCCTACTTGGATAAGAAAGGACTGATACCCACGTGCGGTCTCACTTACTCTATTCCCAAACATTAGAACACGTTTTCTCCGCACTTGCACATCCGATAAGACTACTCGCAGATGAATGGGGTGCACGAATTCTGTCCCAGGGAGAAGTAGTCGTTTTAAAAAGAGCACCTGGCCCTCCAACGATGTTAACAATGCCAAATCCGAAATAACATGAAGACCCTGTAAGGACAAGAGATAAGGCCAGGTAGAAGAAGGTGATTTATTAAAACATTTAATATAATTTACTGTTATTATTATTACTTTTAAATCCTAAGCAAATGGGAGTGACAGCGATAAAACTAATAAGGGAACGTGAGAGTAAAACTGTTTCTAGGTTTTAACAGCCGACATTATCCAATCACGCGGAAATGTAGGTAGCCGCCAGCCGGTAAATTTAAACATTTCAACACCGATAATGGGTGAGACGAAACAGCCACATGGCCATTTTGAGACAGACTGCAAGCAACCCATCGGAAAAGGGTTAGAACAGTGCACACCGTGACTAGTGAGAGTCTGAATGAGGAGTAAGGAGACGGTAAAAAATTCGTTGAGCAAATATAGCGGAAATGAAGATCGGTGACGACTAGGGATGAGCAGAATCAATACAGTTATTACGAATGACGTCACGGAGCGAGGTGGCGCCGTGGTTAGCACACTGGTCTCGCATACGGGAGGACGACGGTTCAAACACGCATCCGGCCATCCAGATTTAGGTTTTTCGTGATTTCCCTAAATCGCTACAGGCAAATGGCGGGATGGTTCCTTTGAAAGGGCACGGCCGACTTCCTTCTCCGTCCTTCCCTAATCCGATGAGACCGATGACCTCGCTGTCTGACTCCTCCCTCAAAAACACAACAACGAATGATGTCGTAGAGCAGAGCCTCTCTTCGATTACGTAAACACTCTATCCCAGCTACCTTTTGGCATTCGATCGGTAGGACCGCTGGCGTTCGACCCGTTCGCACTCGATCCTCTGTTTACGGTAAGGTAACATCTTGCTCTACGTTACGATCAGTGACCCCGAGCCACGCCTTCTGGAGTCCTACATACACTCCTGGAAATGGAAAAAAGAACACATTGACACCGGTGTGTCAGACCCACCATACTTGCTCCGGACACTGCGAGAGGGCTGTACAAGCAATGATCACACGCACGGCACAGCGGACACACCAGGAACCGCGGTGTTGGCCGTCGAATGGCGCTAGCTGCGCAGCATTTGTGCACCGCCGCCGTCAGTGTCAGCCAGTTTGCCGTGGCATACGGAGCTCCATCGCAGTCTTTAACACTGGTAGCATGCCGCGACAGCGTGGACGTGAACCGTATGTGCAGTTGACGGAGATTGAGCGAGGGTGTATAGTGGGCATGCGGGAGGCCGGGTGGACGTACCGCCGAATTGCTCAACACGTGGGGCGTGAGGTCTCCACAGTACATCGATGTTGTCGCCAGTGTTCGGCGGAAGGTGCACGTGCCCGCCGCCCTGGGACCGGACCGCAGCGACGCACGGATGCACGCCAAGACCGTAGGATCCTACGCAGTGCCGTAGGGGACCGCACCGCCACTTCCCAGCAAATTAGGGACACTGTTGCTCCTGGGGTATCGGCGAGGACCATTCGCAACCGTCCCCATGAAGCTGGGCTACGGTCCCGCACACCGTTAGGCCGTCTTCCGCTCACGCCCCAACATCGTGCAGCCCGCCTCCAGTGGTGTCGCGACAGGCGTGAATGGAGGGACGAATGGAGACGTGTCGTCTTCAGCGATGAGAGTCGCTTCTGCCTTGGTGCCAAGGATGGTCGTATGCGTGTTTGGCGCCGTGCAGGTGAGCGCCACAATCAGGACTGCATACGACCGAGGCACACAGGGCCAACACCCGGCATCATGGTGAGGGGAGCGATCTCCTACACTGGCCGTACACCACTGGTGATCGTCGAGGGGCACTGAATAGTGCACGGTACATCCAAACCGTCATCGAACCCATCGTTCTACCATTCCTAGACCGGCAAGGGAACTTGCTGTTCCAACAGGACAATGCACGTCCGCATGTATCCCGTGCCACCCAACGTGCTCTAGAAGGTGTAAGTCAACTACCCTGGCCAGCAAGATCTCCGGATCTGTCCCCCATTGATCATGTTTGGGACTGGATGAAGCGTCGTCTCACGCGGTCTGCACGTCCAGCACGAACGCTGGTCCAACTGAGGTGCCAGGTGGAAATGGCATGGCAAGCCGTTCCACAGGACTACATCCATCATCTCTACGATCGTTTCCATGGGAGAATAGCAGACTGCATTGCTGCGAAAGGTGGATATACACTGTACTAGTGCCGACATCGTGCATGCTCTGCTGCCTGTGTCTATGTGCCTGTGGTTCTGTCAGTGTGATCATGTGATGTATCTGACCCCAGGAATGTGTCAATAAAGTTTCCCCTTCCTGGGACAATGAATTCACGGTGTTCTTATTTCAATTTCCAGGAGTGTATATTACTCATGTCAGCACAGCAGCCAGCGCCGTTGGATAGATAGAGGATCTACCAACACAACTCGGTCCAGGGTAGAAGCTGCCCTAAACTCCAGTGTCGCACAGATCCGAAGGCCTACCGTACTGGCGAGCGAGGTTCAGAATTCAGTACGACTACACGGCATCCGAGATCGCGTTCCACCTGAGGAGGAAATGTGGGTAGTGATGTGGAAGGTATCGAGAACTCCCCGAAACGGTATGTAAATCAACATACCCACGTCGTGACCATCGCCGTCTCTAAAAGCAGAGCGACCGACGAGGCGTGCCTACGTTGCTAGAGGGCGGCAAAACCGCCACATCATTGAGTCATCGACTTCCACTCCAAGCAGATGCAGGGCACTTAGCAGCCGTGAGTCCGCTATTGGATTCAGCGAACTCTTCTCCGGATTATGTAGCCACCATTAGGCGCAGAATAAGCAGCTTTCGACTAGTACTTGCCGTAATAAATGGCATAATTTTGAATATTGTTTTATTGTCTCTAACGACGCCGCACTGGTCCCCGGTCTGCATACTGCACTAACTGAAATGGGTTTCCAGCCAGGTAGAGGAAGCCCATAGCGTATTGGGATGGGCAAACGGGAAGGGAGTAACAATCTGTGGTCCTCTTTCCTCTCTCTCGCGTAAGACTAAGTCAATATAACTGCCTTTAAGGACTGTACAGTTTTGGAAGGACAAAAATACAGCTACTGTCCGTATAAAGAAGAAAAAAACCTATTAAATCCTCTTACTGAGTTAAGTGTCACTGTGATTTCGTTGAATTTTTCTGCAGGCTGCATTTCACTTAAGCAATGTTTTCAGATGATGAAACTCAGTTCGGGAATATTCTAACGATCCCTTTGGTGTTTAGATCACGTTATGACGAAATCCCGAAAACACTTCTCTGGGCTTTTGGAAAAAAATCGAGCTTTACTACATCATGATCACAGGCAGCTTTGGTCGGTAAACATTACGTCAGGCTGACGTTTCAGCCCACCAGAGATCTGCAGTGGCACGTAGGCTCTCAGAAAAACTGACATGCAGACCGTTTAAAAGTGTATGCGCGCTGAAATCAACGTTTTCCCCGGCTTGCAAATATTTATCGACGGCTGCGCTGGCAGGTCGCCAAGGCTGTTGGCGCTTCTGACGCTGGTTGGACGCGGCGTGCAGAGCCCGATCGTGAAATAACCAGTAGATTCTGACCGGGCTCTCTGCTCATACCGCCTTCTGCCCTCTCAGCACTCCACCGACGGTTTAGACGACACGTTTCCAAACCGAACAGCCCACCCCAACTGACGGTCATCGCATCTCTTCGTTTTCAGAGCTCGGGCAGGAATTTCGTATGCAACGTTTCCACTCATGATTAACTGAATTACAGAGAGCTACTATTGGGGAGAGAGAGGGGGGGAGAGGAGGAATAAAGTGTGAGAGAAGAGAGAGAGAGGGGGGAGAGATGGAGAGAGAGAAAGAGATGGAGAGAGAGAGAGAGAGAGAGAGAGAGAGGGGGGGGGGGATATGGAGAGAGAGAGAGAGAGAGAGAGGAAGTAGAGTGAGAGAGAGGAAAGAGAGAAAATAGAGCATGTGAGAGAGAAAGGGCAAGGGGAGACAGGGAGAGGAAGTTGTGAGACAGAGCAGACAGGGAGAGGCAGGGAAACGAAATTGTGAGAGAGATTGATAAAGAGAGAGATAGATAGATAGATAGAGAGAGAGAGAGAGAGAGAGAGTGGAAGGGAGGAAGCACTTCCGGAATAGTCGCCCATGTCATGTGACTGGGACGATATTAACTTCGGCAGACGAGCGCAGGATAAAGCCACACGGTACAACCGAACTGAGAGGGAACAGATCGTGACTACTCGACACACACCGTTCAGCCAGAACATTATGATCCCTGCACACCAAAAAATAGTTCAAATGGCTCTGAGCACTATGGGACTTAACATCTGAGGTCATCAGTCCCCTAGAACTTAGAACTACTTAAATCTAACTAACCTAAGGACATCACACGCATCCATGCCCGAGACAGGATTCGAACCTGCGACCGTAGCAGTCGCGCGGTCCCGGACTGAATCGCTTACAACCGCTCAGCCAGCGTGAATGACGCCTGCAGGCGTTGTGGGACGTAAAAGGGTAAAAGTGCGTAATCGGTGCAGGGGCAAATGTGTAACCATTCTGACAAAGTTACGGACCAAAATGATGAAACCCACTGAAATAAACTACTCTGACAAAAGGGCAGATTTTTATGGCCAGGTCCCTGGAAACCATCATCTCGGAAATGCTGAAGCTGGTCGGCTGTTCGCGTATTACTGTATGATCATTTATGGAAACAAGTTGAGTAAAACTACGAGAAGGCGACAAGGTGTTGGACGTCTCCGGTTCATCAGAGAATGCGTGCGTTGGAGATTTGCCCGGTCTATAAAGCAGGATATTCGACGATCTGCGGCACATTTCAGGTGCAGATACAAGTGGTTGTCAGCACATCGTTCAGTGCACGTTGCTGAACATGTGGTTCCGTAGCAGATGACGCAGCGCGTTCCCATCTTGATCCGACGGCGCCGGTCAGGATTGCAGTGGGCACGAAATAATAGAGAATGGGCCGTAGATCAACGGAAACGGGTCGCCTGACAGAACAAAACACATTTATGGTTACGTCTGGTCCATGACAGTGTACGGATAACGACGAAAGATGTTCAAATGTGTGTCAATTGCTAATGGACCGAACTGCTAATGTCATCGGTCCCTAGACCTACACACTGCTTAAAGTAACTTATGCTAAGAACAACACCCACACCCATGCCCGAGGGAGGACTCGAACCTCCGGTGGGAAGGGCCGCACAGTCTGTGACATGACGCCTCGAACCGCGCGGCCACTCCGCGCGGCCGGATAGCGGCAAGCAGAGAGAGATAACGAGAGGTGGAGAGGTGTTTCTGTGTGTATGATAAATCCTTCCCCTCGAAAATTTTCTTCCTTCATACCTCCTCTATGTTACCACAGATGACATGTCACTGATCTCATTTGTACGCGCGCATTGTAGTGCGCGGGAGGTGCCTAGCTGCTTCCACCGCTCTGAATGAAATGCGTACGTTCTGAATAACGTTCGACAACCTGCAGTCTTTTATAGTTGTCGTCTCCAGCGCAGAAAATAACACGTAGGTCGTGAATCCGTTATCTCGAGGCTGTAATATACTGTTAGCAAGGAACTGGTATTGTGCAAACAAATTTAGAACTGGTTTGTTTAAACCTGGATGCTACTCGCTTTTTATTAGCAGAATACGAGAAACAGCATAATTATAGTTCACCTTATGAATGGCAAATAATTTCAATTCTTCACACTTCCACAGAGAATAAACAAAATAATAAACTGCGTGTTTGCGTGATTACTATCAAACTTGTTCTCAGTTGCATCTCCAGAAACCAGAGATCGCTAATTCCCAATCAATACCGACCGCGACAGACATCATGTCTATCCTCCGAGACTGCCGATGGAGCTCCGACCTGACCGCCTGACCGCGTAACCACCTCGCCCGTCATCCAAGTTAGGCGTGACCCATAGTTGTCTGAAGTGCTTCGTCTGTCATTTCTTTTAGCAACGTTTTATTATTCTCCTAGTAATGAACACTTTCGAAATAATGGAATGATAGTCTAATACTGAGAGATGATTTAATTTGAAATGAAAGTAGAGTCACTGTTTAGTTTTTCTAATATTAGTAACAGAAGTTTATCACTTTGGCGCGCTTCTTCCGAACATAGCAGCTAAGCGCGGAGAACGGCCACAATTTAGGCAGTTTTTCTCACGATACCCGTACAGAAAAAACCTGTCACCGTCATCTCACACCACTCTACGTCATATTCCCACTGCTGCCTTCTCAACTGCTCTCAGGAGAGTTTCTTGTAGCTGAATATACGGGCTGTAAAGCCAGAAATATTACAGAATACGCAGCCATTGAAGCGAACGGCCGCTCGAAACATGAAACGCACCACAGATGCAGCCCGGTGGGGCAGTGTTATACTATAGCGCCGGCCGGAGTGACCGAGCGGTTCTAGGCGCTACAGTCTGTAATCGCGCGACCGCTACGTTCGCAGGCTCGAATCCTGCCTCAGGTATGGATGTGTGTGATGTCTTTAGTTTAGTTAGGTTTAAGTAGTTCTAAGTTCTAGGGGACTGATGACCGCAGAAGTTAAGTCCCATAGTGCTCAGAGCCATTTGAACCATATACTATAGCGGACATTCACCTTGGCTTCCATGGAACATACCAGGACTGCTGTGGGCAACGTGAGAATTATTGCGGTCCATTTGCTTCAATTCATTTTTGATGTATTTTCTGACGGTGATCGCTTCTTCCGCTAGGATAACTGTCCATACCACAAGGCGAGAATCGTGCTACAGTGGTTTGAAGAGTATGATACTAAACTTACTTTGATGTCTTGGCCACCAAATTCGCCTTTTCTGTACCCATTGGGACATATCGAGACATATCCGGCGCCTGCTCTGCTCCCACAAACCACCGGCCTGTAATTTACAGCAAATGCCTGACCTGTGTGTTGACATTTCATGCCTCATACTTCCGGAAGACTATTAAAGATTTACCGAATCTGTGCTACGCCTTACGGCGTCCCAAATGTGGCTCAAAACGCTATTAATAATGTGATCATTAGACAGGGCGTTTCAGAAGTGATGGTCAATAATTCACACAGGCCAAAAATAGCTAAAAAGCTCCACAAAACATTGGTCCGCAAATCAACCGTTGACGAGGTATCGCATTAACTCGAGTTTGGAACAACTATAAACGCCCCTGGATACCGCGGTATATCAAGTTTTTGGGATCGACTATTTGTTTACGCGTGTGCAACTACTTCCCTTTTCCGTTCCGTGCACCCTGCCGTACTGGCCTCACAATAGCCTCGCAATCAGTTACGAACGTGAAGGCAGCGTGGACAGAGGTAACACCAATGAAGAGTACTCCGACATGCACTTCATGTATGGCAAAGCGGATGGCAGTGCCCTTGGAGCCGCACGATTGTATGAAGAAGCTTTTCCTCTCCGCAGGCAGCCCGACAGGCGTACATTTAGCCGGTTACCTCAGCGGCTTAGAGAAACCCGAATTTCGCACACCATTTGCGAGAAGGTCGATCCATAACATTCGATGTTCAGGAAAGGGTGTTAGGCACTGTACAGGACCGTCCGAGTACTTCAAGAAGGGGGATTGCTGCCCAAGAGCGCGTCCTGAGTCACAGTAGTGTGTGGCGGATTTTACATCGGCAAGTACTCTATCCATGTCATCTCCAGCGAGTGCGAGCCCTCAGCAATGCAGACTTCCCTCCTAAAGAGAATTTCTGCCAATGGGTGCAACAACAGTGTACACTGAATCCCCTGTTTGTAAGCAGTATTCTGTTCACAAATGAGGCTGGATTTACCCGTGACGGTATTTTTAACTACCATAAATGTCACATTTGGGCCGATGTCAATCCTAATACAATACACGTATCACGACATCAGCAGCGTTATTCGTTGAACGTCTGGACAGGACTGCTCGGAGACCGCATAATTGGGCCACACTCCCTACCGCAGAGACTAATCGGACAGTAGTACATGCGGTTTCTGCAGACTGTACTTAAAGATGTACATGATGATGTTCCACTGAACTAACGCCTGAATATGTGGTTCATGCATGACGGTGCTGCAGCATATTTTCATTTACGAATGCGACGGCTTCTAACTCGGGCGCATGGTTGGTTGGTTGGTTTGGGGAAGGAGACCAGACAGCGTGGTCATCGGTCTCATCGGATTAGGGGAGGATTGGGAAGGAAGTCGGCCGTGCCCTTTCAGAGGAACCATCCCGGCATTTGCCTGGAGTGATTTAGGGAAATCACGGAAAACCTAAATCAGGATGGCCGGACGCGGGATTGAACCGTCGTCCTCCCGAACGCGAGTCCAGTGTTTAACCACTGCGCCACCCCGCTCGGTTCGGGCGCATGGTCAACGTTGGATAGGTAGAGGGGGGGGGGGGACCTTTGCCAAGTACTGTAAGATCTCCAGATTTAAATCCCATGGATTCCTGTGTGTGGCGTCATATCAAAAAGCTGGTCTACGCTAGCAAGGTCAACTCTCTTGAGGAATTACGCTTGCGGATTGAAGCAGTCTTCCAACACTTACATAATTCCCCAGGACTGCCCGAGAGGATTCGCAACTCATTTCAGAGACGCGTTTCAATGTTGCATTCAGTCGCATGGACAACATTCCGAAAACCTAGTTTAACGTTTAGAGATGCCATGTGTTCCATGACGGTGATGAACTGCAACGGGAAATGTGTTGTATCGCGACAACGGTTGTTTCGTGGACCCATGTTTACTGGAGCTTTTTAGATACTTTTGGCCTGTACTTTCCATGTCTGAATTATTGATAATTACCTACGAAACATCCTGTGTTTTTGGTTCATCGGTGTCTGTCACACTTTATCTCCGAGCTCGTGCAGGCTTTATGGTTTTCACTTGCTACGACGGGAGGATATTTGCAGTCTCTGGAACTTATCAAAATCTACACTGAATACACTAAGAATTCCCTTTTAATGTGTCTAGAATGCAATTACTGTTGCAGGCACCTACTTAAATCACTTTTGACCAGCTGCGCGGTGAAGGTCCCACTCAACTCAGTCGCTAGAACTTCTCGAGAGCGGACGTGGCGCGTGTATCCACAGAGACACCAATGTTGATAGAACGCCCAGACGGCAGGACCGCCAACCTAAGGCTGGTCTGCTCGCCCTTTACTTCCGCCAGCCAGTGTTTACCTGTCCGCGGCGGGCGTGGGTGGAGCCCCCGACACTGGCGGTGTGCTGTTTACGTCTCATGTATAACGCAAACATCAGAAGCAGGACCGCCCGCTGACGAGTTCTTCTGTGGCTGTAACTTCGTCTGCGAGCGCTAAAAGAGCCGTTCTTTAGGGAGGGGTGGATGGGGGGAAGGGCAGGGCGTCGTATTTGTTCACCACGTGCAGCCACCGGTAATTCGCGAGTGAGGTAGAAGACCGAAATTTCTCGAAGGAGGCGACTACACAAACTGAGAGATGGCCGCTGCTAGTCAAATATTTGCATACGTATCGTACATTTCCCAGAACCGAGTGCTCGCTTCCGCTTTATTGGGGACGTTCTGGCTGTTATCTGACAAATTTTCCCGATTTCCGCTACGTATACCTTCTATCGGAACCTCCTTCTTTGTATTATTAACTCGAGATTAAGGAGAAGAAAGCCTCGGTAGCTATGTGGTGAGCGTGGTTAACTGCCGTGCAGGATTCGATTTCCGGTACTGCCAGGCATGTTTCCGTATGGAGAGGGCTGGAAAGGGGTTCACTTACCGTTGTGATGACAATTGAGGAGCTACTTGAATGAGAAGTAGAGGTTCCAGGTTTGCATAACTGACAACGGACGGGAGAGAGGTGTGCTAACCACACGCCCCTCGATACCGCATCAAAATGAAGTCAATGGTTAAGGATGACACGATTGTCGGTCGGTCCCGATTGGTCCGTTTGTGGTCAGTACGATGGAGCTTTGCTTTTCAAGGCGAAGAAAACACTTGAAACAGTGTTCATGTCATAATTTCTATTCTTTCCTTCAGTCAGACAACAATGTGAGCTCGACCTGTTGTCGAGAAACACGAGATCTAAGAACTTTTCGATCGACCACAGCCCAAAACGCTCCTATGCTAGAGCACACTACAAGGCGACAACCTCAAGTACCTACATGTGTTATATAGAGACACGTTACAACGGAAATAAGAGGAAATAACCAGATACAACGACAAATACACAATAATTCAATTCTCTGTCCCCTATTTCACGAACGACCATACACGTTCAGTATCTAGGCATCTCGATTCTCCTGATTCTCTAACAGCCAGACACCACGGTCGTTTCCGTAAACGCCTTCACAAGCAGCACATCGTAGACAGATCTTTCTGCTCTTGGTGAGCAGTGAGCACACGAGGACACAGATCACTATTTCTTTGGATGTCCCAAGGTACATGGAAGTACTATAATCCTTTTACAAGAACTTTTGAAGCTTATTCAGCCGTTGCCAACCTGCCTGATGGCTTTATTAGCAACACAAGGTCAGAAACTTCTCATCGTGATGTAGCCTACTGATCACTGTTGCCGCAGGTACCTACATCTAAAACCAGATTATAGTCTGTGCAAAAGACTTCAATAATATTGGAATCTACAATGTAACTATGTAGGTATGTATGTGTGTTCAGTGTAAACTGTGCACAACGCGCGCGCGCGTGTGTGTGTGGGGGCGGGGGGGGGGGGGGGGGGAGGGGGGGGGGGGGAAGGTGACAAATATTCTAACAGTGATATATCATCAGCATCTGTGAGAATGACCGGGCTGTACGATGTACTCTAAAGACCAATATATAAAATAACGTTCAACAATGTGAGTCTATAGAAAAATTTTGACGCAGTATCATTGTACTACAATAACGTTACTTTGGTAGCCGGAATTAACTGATTTACTGGTGAATACAACTAAGAAAAACAATCCCCTTCAACAGCAGGCTACTGAAGAATAGATTAGAACTCTTTCTTTTTCACATAGCGCGAGCAACCTCGTCGTCACACACACACACACACACACACACACACACACACACATACAGTGGGACCAGAGGAACACGCGCAACTTTCTTCACGATTCATACCATCCTGAACTTACAATCCACGGGAAAGCGTCCTAGGTCGAAATAAGACATTCGAGAACGGAAATCAAAATTTACTTAGCAATCAATAGGCTACAAGCTTTCTCTGGATGCTTTCTACTACCATCCCGTGGGCACTTGCAGCAGATTCTGACGTTTACAGCTGGCCTGAAAAGAAAGCGAGCTCCAGAAGGCAATCTGTGGTTACAACTTACTGGCCGAAGCCCTGATAATAGAGAAAATGTCTCTTGCGTAACTGGCTTCCTCAGTTCCACTTGTTCTATGCACCGATGTTCTGCGGTGCAGTTTCTGCTTGCTTTTCCTCGCTAAGCGTTGGGTAGGTCTATATTTACCTGCAATAGAAAGAGAACAGAGTTAGCTTCCATTTATTATAACAGTAATATGTGCAATATACTAATTACACTATTTACTAAAGTTAAAAAGAGATACAAAGTCATTGGAGACGCTGTGGAAGAATCATGAACATGTGCGATCAGCTTCCAACATGGAGCTTTCATATGTCGAATGGAAACACGGCATAAGTTTTTCATTTTGCTCGCATAGGCAAGGCTATCATATCGCATGTGTTTAACGTTTTCCCTGTTTTTTTTAAGTAATTACCACGATTTGTTTTACTAATTTTTAGATATTTCCTTTTTTCACAATGTCCACGGTTCGATGACTCGGCATTAGAAACCGTGTACAACATCCCAGAGTCCAATGCTTCTTTACAAGTCACCGCAGCAAAGTGAGAGGAAGTCTACTAAAATAATTACACAAAAGCAATAAATTCAATTGATGTCCCCCACCCGGCATCAAGCCGGCCGAAGTGGCCGCGCGGTTCTGGCGCTGCAGTCTGGAACCGCGAGACCGCTACGGTCGCAGGTTCGAATCCTGCCTCGGGCATGGATGTGTGTGATGTCCTTAGGTTAGTTAGGTTTAACTAATTGTAAGTTCTAGGGGACTAATGACCTCAGCAGTTGAGTCCCATAGTGTTCAGAGCCATTTGAACCATTTTTTTTTTTTTTTTTTTTTTTTTGCACCCGGCATCATTTTAATAAGTGGAGATCCCGGTCAGCAAATCGTGATTCCAATGTCTGCACGTGCAATGAACTGTAACTTTCCTTGGACGATCGTAACACTTTAGCAATTTTTATTGGCGAAATGTTTGAACGAAGAGAAAGCAACACACTCTAGAAATTACACAATGGGTTTTTGTCCGAACTTTCATAGCCAAATGGGAAATGGGAAATGGACAAATGGGGGTATCAAATTGACCAGCTTTAATTGTGCAAAAATATATTTAAATACTTTAAATGAATCAGGGAAATTAAGAAAAGCTTAATTAGTGATTATACGGAAAATTGAAATATTTGACAAACACCTGCTCATAGCTTTGTAAATCAAGCGTCAAAATGTATCAAATCACAGCTTGAATTGAAACTTGGCTGCTTCTCTGATCTATATCCTCTTAACAATAATAGAATGTCGGTCGATATTTCAATATATTATATTTGCTGCTTTGTGAACAAAAGTTGAAAATAATGCAACATTGAAGAAAACAGTCAAATGCTTTATGAAATTATTTGTCTGGAAGTAGGGAATAAAGTAGATTAGAGAAACATTTGACGGCCTTTGAATTACGTAAAGGTTCAAATTGGCTCTGAGCACTATGGGACTCAACTGCTGAGTTCATTAGTCCCCTAGAACTTAGAACTAGTTAAACCTAACTAACCTAAGGACATCACAAACATCAATGCCGGAGGCGGATTCGAACCTGCGACCGTAGCGGTCTTGCGGTTCCAGACTGCAGCGCCTTTAACCGCACGGCCACTTCGGCCGGCAATTACGTAAAGCAAATAAGACACCAACTGAGAATTTGAAGTCCAGCGTTAAAATCTTAGAATTTTAAACAGTGCTAGGGTATGTTTGTATGCTGGAATTTCAGTCAGTGGTATTTTTACGTCACTAACGTACGAGCAGCTCAGAAACTGTACATGATTTTAAGCATCATTCAAAGGTGTATCAGATGTTTCTCTAAGCTATTTTAAGTATCTCATACTTTCAGAAAATTCATTTCACAAAACATTTGACGGCTTTTTTTTCTTTTTCTCGCTTGTGTATTCCAGGTCAGCAGTATCTAAGGGCTGTTGATGGACTGTGTACCTAATCCTTGGAACGTCATTAGATGCCGTTATGTTGTAAAACATAGATGACAGGATCCGCCATCCACCGTAATAAAACGAGAACAAGATAATAACAGTCTCGCCCCTCTTAACACTGTAATTTGTTTCTCAGGCAATTAACCAGCACACCCCACAGTCCAGGTTTTCACTGGTTACTACTTGACAAAGCTGTTCAGTTGTTCTACGTGATTACTCTTCTAATCACAATAAAGTGCCTGGCAGACGGTTCAATGAACCACCTTCAAGCCGTCTCTCTGCCGTTCCACTCTCGAACGGCGCGCGGGAAAAACGAGCACTTAAATTGTTCTGTGCAAGCCCTGATTTCTCTTATTTTATCGTGATGGTCATTTCTCCCTATGTAGGTGCTAACAGAATGTTTTCGCAATAGGAGGAGAAAACTGGTGATTTAAATTTTATGAGAAGATCCCGTCACAACGGAAAAACGCCTTTGTTTTAATGATTGCCACTCCAATTCACGTATCATGTCTGTGGCACTATATCCTCTACTTCGCTGTAGAACAAAACGAGCTGTCCTTCTTTGTAGTTTTTCGATGTCATGGTTCAGTCCCGTCTGATGCGGATCCCACGCGGCACAGCAATACTCCAGAGTAGGGCAGACAAGCGTAGTGTAAGCAGTCTCTTTAGCAGACCTGTTGCACGTTCAAAGTGTTCTGCCAATAAATCGCAATCTTTGGTTTTCGTTACCCACAACATTTTCTACGTGATAATTCGTATTTAGGTGATTTTTAATTGTAATCCCTAAGTATTTAGTTGAATTTACAGCCTTCACATTTGTGTGACTTATCTCGTAATCGAAATTTATTGGATCCTTTTAATACTCATGTGAATAACTTCACACTTTTCTTTATTCAGGATCAATTGCCATTTTTCGCACCATACAGATATTTTATCTAAATCATTTTGCAGTTCGTTTTGGTCATCTGATGACTTTACAAGACAGTAAATGACAGCATCATCTGCAAACAATCTAAGATGGCAACTCAGATTGTCTCCTATGTCGTTGATATAGATCAGGCACAATAGACAGCCTATAACATTTCCTTGGGGAACGCCAGATATTACTTCTGCTTTACTCGATCACTTACCGTCTATTACTACGAACTGTGACGTTGCTGACAGGAAATCGCGAATCCATTCACACAACTGAGGCGATATTCCACTGGCATGCAGTTTGATTAGAAGACACTTGTGAGGAACGATGTCGAAAGCCTTCTGGAAATCTCAAAATATGGAATCAATTTGATATCCCTAGTCGATAGCACTTATTACTTCCTGAGTATAAAGAGCTAGTTGTGTTTCACAAGAACGATATTTTCTGAATCCGTGCTGACGATGTGTCAATAAATCGTTTTCTTCGAGGTAATTCATATTGTTGGAACACAGCTTATTTTCCAAAACCTTACTGCAAATCAACGTTAGTATGCGTACTTTTTACGCAAACCAAGCTTGATATAGGAAAACTATGGGATGAACTGCAATCAAAGGCATCTACATGCGTTTCATAAATAAATCTACGGTACTTAAAACGCCATATCCTTGTGCTTAGCGCCAGAAACAAGGTTTGTCAGAAAAGGAACACTAGTCAACAGCCACTTTACATCTGGGATGTGATTCATCGACTAGTATGCATTTTGGTGTGTAGAATCCGAATATACCTTTGAAAATGTTCCAGTACGTACAATTTTTTAGTTTTCGAAGGTTTTTTATTTTTCGTACTCAGTATTTTGCTTTTTGCTGTACTTCTGTTTTAAGTTTAATTGTTTGTTTCTGATTTGCAGAGGAGAGCTAGAAGATCTACAAATCGTCAGTAAATGGTTGGTGTGGTAATCCAGTGCTGTGAAAGAGATCCTCAGGGAGTGTTTCCTGTGAGAGACAGTGCAAACCTTTTGTGTTTAAAACTTACACTAAGAAAAATGGCAATAAATCTCGTTGCCGTCTAAACCACCCCGATAACTTTTGTTATGTGTGTGGGAAATTCACTTCAAAAGCCCAAAGAAAACGAATCACTGATTTGGTTAAGGAGGCATACAGATTGTATTTTGATTGTCCTGTTGGTGATCAATATAAATATTTTGCACCTCATATTGCCTGCATAACCTATACTACAAATTTAACCGTGTGGTTGAAAGGAAAACGCCGAGCCATGCCATTCACTGTTCCGATGGTATGGTGTGAGCCTAATGACCATTAGTCAGACCGGTACTTCTGTCTTACAAATATTTCGGGAATTCAAGCAAAACAAACATAAAATAAAGTATCCAAATGTATCTTCAGTGAATTTGCCTGTGCCCCATGATGGGGGGTTGCCTGTTCCTGTCTGTAACTTGAAAGCCACGGAATCAGATACCACGTCAAGCGAATCAGAAAGTACTGAACATATAGAAGAGTACTGCCTCAATATCATGAAACTTTGCCTCAGCTCTTTAATCAACAGGAATTGAACGATTTGGTTCGCGATCTGAAACTTTCGAAACAACAAGCTCAACTCTTGGGGTCGAGACTGCAACAACGGAACCTTCTGGCTCCAGGGACAAAAATTTCCTGTTTCAGATCATGTGGTGCCTCCTTCGCTCAATATTTCGATACGCGGAATTCAATGTGTGTATGTAGAGATGTCAATGGTCTGACAAATAAGAAAATTGCTGAAAGATCCAACCTTTGATACCAAACTCACAGATATCAAATTAGCTGCTTGGTCTCCTTCTAAAGTAATTGTGAAAGGCTTTCTGGGTAACAATAAAGACAAACACTATGTTACCATTGTGAATGATCTGTTGGACAAGTATAAGAACATGAGGTGTAGAAAGTCGCTTAAAATTAACTTTTTACAGTCTCGTCTTGATTTGTTCCCGGAAAATTTGGGAGCAGTAAGCGATGAGAATGGTGAACGCTTTCACCAAATACATTCTTACCATGGAACACCGTTACCAAGGCCATTGGAAATGTTCGATGATGGGTGATTACTGCTGGGGTCTTGTGAGGGAGAGTGACGAAACGGCAAACATAAGAAGAGATCCGTCGTCTGATTTTTCAAAAACCAAAGACGATTAAAAGTGAAAATATCTTCTGAACTAATTTGGACCTTTTACTGGCATCATGCCCAAGCATACATACAAAATAGTATTGATTTCAAACGTTCTGAATGTGTATTTTTGTTTGACTTAATTGTGTCAATTTTCGCTATTACATGTTTTATTCTGCTGTGTATCTAGGAAATGTGACGACATAGAGAAAAACTAATTTTACCAGTGTATTCAGCACCCCAAAATTAGGTTAATCCACCCATTTACAAACCAGATGCAGAAAAAAAGTTTAAATTTGTTATCTAGTGTAATGAGACTGAAAACACTACGAGTGAACTGGCTACTCTGTGTTGTTCTGCTTGTGTAGATCGATGTGTTCATCCTTTCCAGAAGCTCAGTCCGAGTTTCAGCTCCGTACAGACATCTCGTGACTTTTCAGAGCGCCGTCAGCGAAGTTGTGTTTTTGTCGTGTGTTAACGATAATGGAGCAGCGTATTGTAGAGTAACATTATAGTATCAAGTTTTGTGTTCAACCTGGGGAAATCACGAATGTGACCTTCGAAAATTTGAAACAGGCCTACGAGGAACATTCCTGATCAAGAGCACAAGTTTTTAGCTGCACAAATTATTCATTGGAAGGTCGAGAACACGTTGAAAATGAGGGAAAATGAACATCGATCTAAGAGCCTTCAACTTGAAAACCTAGGAAAACGTCTGACGCTTGGGTGCTCTTGTGAGATCAGACCAACGTTTGGCAATAAGGATGACGGGTGACCTGCTAAACTGAAACACTTTCATCGTACATCAAATTTTGACCGAAGTTTTGCACGTACGAAAGGTCTATGCCAAAATGGTGTCGATAAACCTCACAACTGAGCAGAAGGATAGCGCAGGAAACGTGTGCGTTGACCTTCTTGAGAAGATTGCGAATGGCCACGCATGGTTCAGTCGGATGATCATACGTGTTGAACCCTGTATTTCTGAGTACGATGCTGAGTCAAAGTGGCAAAGTGAGGAGTGGCACACTGAGACATCTCCTCGACGGGTATTACAAACATGTCTTTGAAAGGCTCAGGTAAAGGATGAATCTAGCGAGGCCGGACATTGCAGACAAGTGGATGCTGCATCATGACAAAGCCCCATTCACACGGCGACTTCCATCACGGAATTTTTGACCTCAAAACGGCGTTCCTGCTGTGCCGCAGTCTGATCTGAGTCCTTGTCACTTTTTTCTTTTCCCGAAGCTGAAAAATGTATTATAAGGACGTCATTTTGGGACTCCGGAGAACATCCAAAAGAACGAGACCGACATGTTAAAGGCCCTACCAGTTGAAGACTTTTGACGCTGCTGTCGAGACTGGGAACGGTGTATAATTGTCGAAGGGAACTGCTCTGAACGGTCAAAAAATAAATAAATTTGTAGGCAAAAAAATTATACTCATTACTATTCTCATACACGTCTAAATGGTTTTCCCCTGCAGTTGAAGAGTGAAGAGGAGTTAAGCCGATTGTGCGATAGATCTCGCACCTTTCTGTTCTCGCAACGCTCAGGATTGTATGGATCATATTTTTCCGAAAGAAATGGTGCCAGATGTGTAGAATTTTGCCAGGGGAGTAACACACGAGACAGAGAAATTTACGAGTAGGGGAAGCCAGCCCAGCTGCTAGTGTTACACTGTGTCGCGTACCGGCGACTGGCGACAGCTGCGTGGTCCGGCGCCGTGGGCGCAGAGCGGCCGCCCTTGAGCTGCCTGTGGCCGGTCCCTCACTTTCGGCGGGCCTCGCCGCGCACCGCCGCTCCATATAACTGGACCGACCGCCGGCCGCGGGTACGTCGGGTCGCGTGGGCCACGCACGAGGTCAAGGACCCCGCGGCCTCGCTCAAGGTCACCGCCTGCCGCGGAGGGACGCGCCGCGTTGCCTGCGGCCTCCCAAGTGAGTACGTAGCCGCCGCGGCGGGTTAGTCACGTGACCCGGAGCTGGCCGGCACGATACGAAGTTTGCCGAAAAGTACTGAGCACTTTTGGCGAGAGACGTGAGGTTCATCGGGTAATCTACTGTCCACAAAACTTCCTGCACACATGACGTCTGACCGAGGGAGGTGGCCGCAGTAGTTAGCACACTGGACTCCCATTCGGGAGGACGACGGTTCAAACCCACGTCCGGCCATCATGATTTAGATTTTCCGTGATGTTCCTAAATCGCTTCAGGCAAATGCCGGGATGGTACCTATGTAAGGGCACGTCCGACTTCCTTCCCCGTCCTTCCCTAACTCGATGGGACCGATGACCTCACAGTTTGGTCCCCTTCCCCAAATCAACCAACCCACACACGACGCGACACGTAATTATTAAATACCGGGAGAATTGCTAAAGGCTTTTGTTAGCTTAGATGCGAAGTGTTTAGGAGATACCATATTGGATTCCGTAGTTGATAGTTTTTTTTCATAACTTGCGTATTATGAAAGTATGCCTTTTCAAGGCAAAGGCGAATCGAAGATTTATAAAACCACGTGGTTCCTGGTACGATTTGTTATAACTAAACGTCACATTACGACATACCTACCATTACGGCCAGCATCAGATCTAAGCTGCAACAGAAAGGCTGTAATGTAACTACTTCCCCGTAGTGTAATGGCTATAAGCACATTGTTATTAAACGTAAAGTAGCTGCTTCGTGTGCTGCCTTGCCCGAACTTGTTTTCCCTCCTTTGCATTTCTAAAAAATTCTGGGACTTCCTTATTAAATTAACTGAATTCTCTTCCATAATTTTCGATGTTTTGTGCTTATAAGAGTGCTGTCTCCTTCACTCCCTCCCTCCCCCTCCCTGTCTCTGTCTGTCTCTCTCTCTCTCTCTCTCTCTCTCTCTCTCTCTCTCTCTCTCTCTCTCTATCTCTCTCTCTCTCAGGAGTGGGGTGTCACTGGCAATAACTTACAAAATGAGGCTATGAAACACGCGAATATGAATAAATATTCAAAGCACGGTGATGATCTGGTAAAACAAACTACCACTCTGAATAAAAAGCATACAAAAGACTGACAAACATGCGAAAGAATTCAAAGCTAACTTGGTCTCCACCACCCATAAAGTATAAAAGAAAATTTGCGAGCCAGTTCTTTTGGCCCATTTCTTTTACAACCCAGAACGGCTTCAATTAAGGTACGTCTTGAACCACCAATACGACGTTTTTAGTCTTTTTACCACAACAGATTTTACCAATAGTCTACCGACGAGTTTCCGAGCAATCGTCAATTGGCTGGTGCTTTGAAACAGCATTTAGTCAAAGGACATGTGTTAAATGACCCGCTGATTTAATTCGTCTGCTATAATGGCTACTCGCCCTTTCCAATGAAAATAACCTTATCTTTGAGACCCTTTATTGGATTCATTCCTGTCTGGCTACAGCTTGTTTTTCGCTTGTAGCTCAGCAAGTCGTCTCACTTTCAAGGTTGATTAAGGCGTATAAGGAAAATTAGTTAGTACAACTTTTTCAGAGTTAAATTTTCGGAATTAAGTCTTGTAAAACCTTTAACCTTTCCTTTATCCATTGCCCAGTCCGCATGAATGCAGAACTTTACACATTTACAAACAACATAACATCGGGGTTAACGTGCCCTATAGTAAACAAAAAGTGTAACCTCCAGTTCTCTCTACCTCAAGTGAATGTTACTGTTTTGAACCAGATGTTCGTCTCAAATGCTGTGAATCGAACCATCACCAAAGTCGACAGACACCTCTTTTCATCTTCGATAAATCGTGTGACATCAAAATGGCGTCACGTGTGTACAAAGATCTCGTTAAGTGTAGGTTACTCCGATGATACCTCTCCGTGACGTCACTATGACGTATAGAAGCCCAATTTCGACATTTGGGAACGTCTATTGATTTTCGTGGTTGTATCGATTTCTCAGGGGCGCGGGACGCGAAATGGAATGAAACCATGAAAGTAATGTAGCATTTTGCATCTAGTACACTCACTTCCGTGACTGCATGATTCTTAGAAATAATGTGACTGGTTGCTTTTCTCAATATTTAATTATTTCCAAACATGAAAGTAATATGTGGGTAATAAGGTGATGTTAATTTCAGAAATGCTGTCTGTAAATGCATGATCACTGCGAGTGCCTTATTATTATTATAACTTGGAAACAGGTTTCTCATCAGTGGATAAGTCATTTCTCCCTCTTTTTATTCGATTTTACGCGGTTAGTGAATTCGTTTTATATGGTCTCTTTACTCATTTGATGACCACATGAATTTCTACACCAGAATAATAATTTTAATATACGCATAACACTCTTCTTAAACAAAAAAATTATTGTAAATATTGAGAATCATCGTGACTGTGGTAGCTATTCACGCACACACAAAAAAAAACAGCAGTTCATTATATACATCACTTGACAGATTAATCGCAATTTTGGAAACTTGCTACCTTTTCTTTACTTGAAAATGACAACCTGTCAACCTCATACTCGTTGTTTACACAAGTATTACGAAATGTACTTAACAACAACCTCCCCCAATGATAAAAGTGTGCTGGTTTTGTCAACTATGTTTTAATTTTTGCGAAAAATTACAATTCACTGCCAGAAAAATAGCCTTCTTGCTTTGCACTTGAAAGTAACTGAAACAAGGAGAAAAGCCGACACCAGGAACGTTCTTTTACCAGCATCAGAATACATTTCGCCTGCACATGTACTTTAATTAACGATATTCTTCTTTGGAAAAGGAGTATTCTTAAATTCTTCTATACTATTAGTCAGTGCCCTGTAGCAACGCAACTTCTTCAAAAGAACTCTTAGAGCTAACGAGAGCATTAAACACGAACACAGACACTTTACCTTCTCTCACCAATTTATGGCAACTTCTCTATAATCCACACTCTATTAAATTAAAAGGATCCTAAGTGCATGACGTATTCCCACCTCTCGCCATATGGGGATACATCCACCGTTGTCGAATATGATTGTTTGGCGCGTCCTGGCGATTTTGTGTGGGGAGGTATAATGTTGCACGGACGTACTGACCTCCAAAGCTCTGAACACGGCCCATTCATCGGTCAAGGTTATTTTAACACTCCACTTCTTCCCCACGTGTATCTTTCCACGGTGCAGTCGGCCCTAACTTGGTTTTTATGGATGACAATGCACGAGCGCATCGAACAGCGCAGGTGAAGTACTGGAAACGAGAGGATATTCGGCAAATGGACTAGCTTCCCCTTTTCCTCCGTATTAAAACCAGTGAGACACTTGTGGGATGCTTTGAGAAGTACAGTGGCACGTTTACAGGCACCAACGGCCGTCCAGCAGGTGTCTACAGCGCTGCAGGAGAAACTGAACTCCAGTCATGTGGCAAGCGTAGAAGCATGTTGCAGAGCAAACGTTGTCCGTGGTGATCACACACACTGCTAAGAACCAGGTCCCGCCTTTTGTAACGTATCGAGGGCCTCATGAACTGCGCTGACTTCAGTGTGATTATTATCTTTGAATAAGAATGGCTCTAAGCACTATGGAACTTAACATCTGAGGTCATCAGTCCCCTAGACTTAGAACTACTTAAACCTAACTAACCTAAGGACATCACACACATCCATGACCGAGGCAGGATTCGAACCTGCGACCGTAGCAACAGCGCAGTTCCGGACTGAAGCACCTAGAACCGCTCGGCTTTGCGTAAGAGTGTCATTGCTGTTCGTCTCAATGACATTTTCCTTCAGTTACGTCCTGTACTACACTGCAGCAGTTCTTTCTACGAATGGTCCAACTTTCGTCGACCTATGTTACTTAGCAGCGACACATCATGCGAAAATTACTTCCGTCCTTAAATTTTACACACTAGTTTATCACAACAGTGCAGGAGCGTAGTTCTCGTGCTTATGTGCACCCGATATTGTAGACATTATTACACTCAGAACCGCTACCGAGTAGTAAATTCGTATTATCTTGGAGAACGTTGGCTTCAGGTCACGTAATAAGAATAATAACGCTTCTGGCGAGACTTTTAGCTCGTCTGTCCAACATGGAGACTGCGATATTTCTCCAAGCGAACCGAGTAAAATAGCAGTGGGAGAGAAAGGAAGATTGATATTTGGCGGCAGAACATGTTGACCTTCGGTACGCCTCGAAAGATGTTGGCATGTTTAGTTTCCATAAAACGCTACTGAGCTGCCTCTCGATCGGCGAAAAGTCGACCGCTAATGTTCCCTGTCGTCCATACTTCACTGCTTTCCGTAAACAACCTGCAGTTTGCTTTCGGTTACGTTACGGATGAAGTATTGGACAAGTGTAATAGTGGCGCCAGCTATTTCTTTCTGGGATCGTTTGTATTTATGTCTTATTTATGTTTAATGTGTTTTGCCGAGAAGCACAAGAAGAGACCGAACTGGAAAGAAGAGCCTTCGTTCTGAGTTTGTGCACCAGTTATTTCTCCGCAGAAGAATTCGCGAAACTACACGTACGATAAAAAAAGGAGTCGATCGGTAATGCAGTTAACAAAAATGTACACATAGTGAGTAATGGAAGAAATATGAAATGTAAACTATAATTACGGGTTGCACTGAACCTAAATGGTAAGCAGTAAATTACCAAATATCGTTTACTAGCAACAAACAGGTTAGTTAACTTGATGTAATGGAAAATACAGTACAGGTTTGTAGAGAAGCCCTGTGACGCTTTCAGACTAGCTTTCGCCGTGGGCCGTGGGTAGTTAACTCTTGCGAACGAAGGACAAGTAATGGACTCCCTGCACAATTCTGTGCCGTTCCGCACCATTGGTTGGAGACTAACAACAGCCGCACTGAATAATTACCGTCCCATGCGTAGGCTCCCGTTAACATCACTTCTCAAACGGCTGTGCCTGGAGAGACGTCTTCGCGGGGAAGCACTGACTGCTCACCACTGTTGTCGCATTGCCTTCAGTGACGAATCGCTATTCTGCACCCCCGGGATGTCCATCGTCAGCGAGAATGGAGGCGATTTCCACGTCACACACATCCTACCTTCTCATATGTCACCTCTCTTGCGACAGTATCGTGGTGCCATTTTTCAACAGGACAACGCTCGTCCACACATGGTACCTATGTCTACGTACTGTCAGCATTAAGAGACTCCCATGGTCAACAAAATCTCCGGATCTGTCCCCAATACCACATGTGTGGTAACGTTTCGCACTTCCACTCTATTGCAGTGCCAGTAATGAGGATATCAAGGATCCGTGAACGGCCCTGATGTAAACAAGCGCACAGTAGGTTGCTTCTTCGCCTGTCACGAGTTCACTGACGGACCACTGTCGTAGTGATACGTTCTGGTTTCTACCACAAAAGGCGGCCGGTGTGGCCGAGCGGTTCTAGGCGTACAGTCTGGAACCGCGCGACTGCTACGGTCGCAGGTTCGAATCCCGCCTCGGTCATGGATGTATATGATGTCGAAAAATGGCTCTGAGCACTATGGGACTTAACATCTATGGTCATCAGTTCCCTAGAACTTAGAACTACTGAAACCTAACTAACCTAAGGACAGCACGCAACACCCAGTCATCACGAGGCAGAGAAAATCCCTGACCCCGCTGTACGATGTCCTTTGGTTAGTTAGGCGTAAGTAGTTCTAAGTTCTAGGGGGACTGATGACCTCAGAAGTTAAGTCCCATACTGCTCAGAGCCATTTGAACTATTTCTAACACAAAACAACCTGTTCTCTGTCTTACGTAGTTTTCTTATTTATTTAGCACTCTGTTTACGTTTTTGACAGATATTGCGCAAGACCAGCGTGTTCTATTTTGCCGAGTAATCTGCAGGAACGCGTTGGCGGTCGTCAATGTAGTAGCTGGTCGCTGGATCAGGATCTCCGGCGGTGAGTGAGCCAGCTCGAGAGAGTTTGAACGCTCCGCTGTGGAGCGTACAGAGGCGGCCGTGTGTGGACTGCGGAGAACGGCGCAGCCGCTCCGTCCTGCCGCTTTTTGCCCCGGCGGCGATACGACTCGGGCGGACGAGTCGGTGTGTCGACCTAAAGTGTGACGGGGCGGCGGAATGCGGGGCTATTCCCGGCAGTTCTCACAGCCGTGGCCGCAGACGCGCCGTCTGCCGCATACCAGTACCAGAGGCACAGGCGGCAGGCGCGCAGCAGCGCCGGATGCGACCATTCAGGCTGCGGAGTCGCTGTGTAGCGCTGTGTAAGCGAGACGAGGACATGACATCGACAGTCGTAGTTCATGCAGGCCCGAGCAGCCACGCACACCCTCCGTACTACCCACTGTTAGCGTCAGTAACGTCTGTACGGCACTGCAAAGTTCTTTTGCTCCTGCGATTTCACATATCATTGCTTACGCCAAGCGATGCTGATGACACTTCACAGTACTAATTTTCTTCGAAGTGGATTATAATACTTCTTTTATATACTTTTACTTCACATCGTGGGGCAAGGCACAGTGTAGTTTGTGACATTTGGGAATTTGAGTTGGACGGGAAGCGTGCTCGGATAGCCGAAGTGGTTAGAGGTCCGCTCGCGATTAGCGGGAAATACGGATTTGAGTCCCGGTCTGGCAGAAATTTTCACTTTTCGTCATTGGATTTATTTCACTGCCCGATCGCAGCAGTTGTCGCAATTTCTCTTTCGTCATGTGTACATATACGGCTCCAGAATCACGAATGGTATCTATTCTTTAGGACATGTCCAATAGGACGTACACCACACACATAAAATGGTCACATAGTGTTACAGTCTCTTCCCTGACTTACCCCCTCCCTCCCCCCTGCCCCGACCACCAGTACCACCACAATCCCCACTGTCGAGGGGATCAAAAAGTTTCGAGACTGCCTGTGTTTACAAGAAAGTACGGGATGTTCAAAAAGTCTCTCTGCTGTGCCGTATGATTGTTAGCCGCGCGTGCCGTTTGATTGTTCGCCTGCCTGGGTTACTTCCCTTCAAGTGGACTCTCCCAACATTCCACTGTTTCGTTTATCTCAGAAAAAATGAATATTCAATAAATTAATAACTTGTATTTCACTGAGTTTAATTTCGGTATATTCACTGCGGCATACGGCACACGCGGCTAACAATCATATGGCACTGCAGAGAGACTTTTTGAACACCCCGTACTTCACTTCCGTATCTACATTTGCACACAGTAGAATTCGCTACTTACGCACGGGACCTTGGGGTCGAATTCGTGATGTACAGAGGCACGAATGTGGAAAGAGAGGATGACCATACACTTGGTCGCGCTGTGAACCTACCTCGCCTGTTTCGGTCGTGGAGGTGATGGTCTCTTCTACCGCGAGGCTGTTTCATTGTCTCACGGATGTATCCGTACGCCCACGGTTCGTCACCCGTAATGCCGTAATGCTTCGCGACATGAAGGATCGATCCTCCATGGCACGCTGACGGAGTTCTTGGCAGACTTAGATGCTGCGTTCCTTCTGCTCCTGTGTCGCCAGTCTGAGGACGAACTTGGCAGCAACACGCTCCATGTGGAAATCACGTGTGAGGACTGCCGCCTGCCGCTTTGGCTGAGCGGTTCTGGCCACTTCAGTCCGGAACCGCGCTGTTGCTGCTGTCGCAGGTTCGAATCCTGCCTCGGTCATGGATGTGTGTGATGTCCTTAGGTTAGTTAGGTTTAAGTGGTTCTAAGTTCTAGGGGACTGATGACCTCAGATGTTAAGTCCCATAGTGCTCAGAGCCATTTGAACCATTTTGAGGGCTGCTTGTACTTTTCCCGTCGAGACACAATCAATGGCCAATATTGTTGTGGATTCTTTTTCGACGATCCTCGTGTTACAGAGCTGGTCTAGAAACATTTGATAGCATCTTGTACTTGCGATTACACACACTAACATCTTACAGATGTCGACGATTTTAGTAAGAATAATAACAAGACATACATAAATACATACATACATATCGGCGATCACGAACTCTGAAGATCATGCACTGACCTTACAACGTTCCACCATAGGTGCTGATTTTGTACTTTTTCGATCCAGTTCTTATCGACACCCAGCTGCTGAAGGTCTTTCTTTAGTTCATCCTCCCGTCACTTCCTTGCACTTCCAATTAGAAAGGTACCAACAGATTTTACTGCAAGCTCAGCTTTGGCCTTCTAGAGATGTGCCCTGCGAGACTTATTCGGCACGCGTTCATTTTCTGCACAATCTTCAGTTGTTGCATCGGGTCGTACAGTTCTTTCTACGTCTCCAGGTGTTCTCTTCGCGGATTTGTCCAAAGCCATTTATCATGATTTTTCGTCCAAAGATCAATAACTTCGCTTTATTCTTTTTATAGTGAGTGAAGTTTCTGTTCCATACTATAACATTGGAACTATCACTGCATCATAGGCTTTGAGTCTGGCTTTAATTAACAGACATTTGGATGAGATTATGTGCTTCAGAGTGAAATACATTTTAGACCTGTTGACACTACCTGGATCAATTTCCTGTTTTAAGTCAGAAATCGATAGAAGAATTCATCGGTGTGAATTTGATCGACAGGTGATCTTCCTGCCCGAAGACCCGTCGGGTATTCTACAATAACATCACGATCAAATGGCAATAATAACTATAAAATAAATGAAATATTTAGATATATTGTCATTTATTTACATTATTACTCAGTAAACCACTCTAGCTTACTTCTAGAGGCTAGCGTTGCTGCCTCTGCATCACGGGGTCCCAGGAACGATTCCCGGCCGGGTTGGGGATCTTCTCTGCCCGGGGACTGGGTGTTTGTCTTCATAATTTCGTCATCATCATCATCATCATCATCATCATCATCATCATTCGTGACAGTGACCAGATTGGACTGTGTAAAAAAATTGGACTGTGAAAAAAATTTGGGCATTGTATGGGCGCAGATGACTGCGCTGTTGAGCGCCCCGCAAACCAAATATCATCATCATCATCATCATCATCATCACTCCAGCGTACCATCCAGGAAATCAAAGTTGAGATAAATGTAGCATTTCCCCATTCGTCTGCGTAGTTGCCAATAACGTGTATCTTGCAGTTAATTTAAGTACTGTAATTGTAACAAAATTGCACAAATTCGACAACATCATAAGTTACACAATACAAAATCGGGGCGAGCAGTCATATTGTCAGTATTTTACACAGGAGCTCGGATCTGAAGATTATAAGTGTGTTGAATGCTATTTCTTTCAGTAGTTTACAACTACGTGCAGGAAATCAGTTTTTTTTCCTTTAGTGGGCGATGTCTTCCTTTCTACCTTCCCTTTCTCAGATTCCTGTGGTTTAACAGCTTAGGCACCGTTGTTGTTGGTAGCAGACGATAGCACTACATTCTACGAGCACTCTTCAGTCCCCTACATTGCACAGTTCCAAATACGACACATTATTCATAGGTAGTCACCGAGGCAGCGCCGGTTGGAAAGACTTGCTCCCAGTTATGGGGAAGATGATAGTCTCCTCAGCTACTCTGCAGAACCCCCGAAACGCTGAAAACAAAGCGGTTTACCTAATAAACAAGCGGTATTAGTGCAGAGCTCTGAATAGATCACATAGCATGGAAGTTATTAGTTTCATGAGGAAGCTGTTCGATAGGTCCTTTGGTACTGGTGCCTCTTGCGGTATCATACATACAGTTAGTAGTGAGCGGCTCGAGTAGACACATTCAGATTAACTTCCTGACATCCGAAAGGGTTTCTTACTCAAGACCATGCAGGAAAAGTTGGATTAGTTACGCAGGAGTATTGCAGAAAGTTGAGGATTGTGTTCCTGATACAAAGTGTAGGAAACTCTAGAAAGAAGAACACTCTTGTGGAGCATGTTGTGCCAGTCAGTGAAGAAAGTTCGTTTTAGTCCTGAGCTAATTTCAAGAGAACAGGCCTACAATAAACAGAGCGAATAAAACTAAAACTGAAAAAAAATGTACGAGAGGAAAATTAAGAAGCGTCATTTCACTTTTCTCTCTAAACATTATTGCGTGTCGCAATTAAATATCTCCCTCAGAACGCGCGGACTTCTGTGATCGTTTCCTGCGCCGCCGCGCGACCCCGCGACCAAATAAATGTTCACGCAATTGTGTGACAGCCGAGACTGTGTACCTTTCATGGGAGAAATATTGCCTAGTCCGGAGAGCGCAAAGTTTATTCTGGGGGAAATATTCCGTTCCATTCTTCTTCTCTTTTCAAAATACCTGCTCCGTGAGGCGGAAACACGCGTAATTGCTGCATTCATCAACAGAAGCCCGCGGGTCATTCTTGCTGTTGTCCCGCACGTTTTCCCTTCACTATCACATAGCTGCACGACGCTGTTCACTCATAAATGCGCCTTCCTTTGCCTTCCACTGATGAAGCCTCGATCGTCACCGTGATAGAAATTTGTCGGTCGGTCACAAGGTAAGGTAGTGGAAGTTATGAGCCTACTCGTAAGGGTAGTTTCACACCTGTAGAACCGCTTCTAAACGATGAAAAGTGTTCGAAAAAGATGAAAACGAGCATGCTAAAGTGCAGCTGTAGTTGGCTGCAGTTTTTCCTGCCTCTACGTTTACAGTACGTAAGGCACCATTGGTAGTGTGGGGGGGAAGGTACATCGTCAACTAAGATCGTCGCGTCCCCCTCACCCCCCTTCTAACCCTCTTCCTTCTTCCTGACACATTCGCAGATTGTCCGCAACAAGAAAATATGAGCCGAATTTCTCTAATTTTATCACGAAAGGTCGTGGCACATCCTGTGACGTCACAGACTAGCACGCGCCCGACCGCCTCATATCACACTTTTTCGATTTTCAGTCGTGAGTCTGACTCCGCCGCACCAACAACTGGTTGGGTTGTAAAATTGCAAAAGAGTGGGACTGTGCAGCATCTGGAATTGTATGTAAGTGATCCGGTGTCGTATGATGCAAGTGCCGAACATTGCACACACGACGAAGTAACAATAGCTGCGGCATAGAGAATTCCCAATATGCTCACGAGTCCTGGCTCCGGAACAAAGTGGCTGATCCCAAAATAAAGTAAAAAAAATTTAGGAGTACTTATTGTCAGCTGCTGAAGAAGACACCTGACGGCGAGCGCTCAGGATCCTTCACTGACGACAACTACATACCAGAAGACTACTAGTCTCACCAAATGAATCCTTTCATTCGCCCTTTTGTTCAGCAACGACCAACACAATCGAATTTTGGTGAATGAAAAACAGTTCATTTGTATACATGAACTGTTTAATGGCTTTTGAATAGCATCGCTGGTATTGGGTACGAATTTACTAACTCTATTTCTTGGATCACGAAATAAAAAAATTCAGTGCGTCTCCTCAGGCTAAGGACCATAAGTCACTTCGCGTCGTTTGCGCCACACTCGAACCATACTATTAGCTCTTGCCGACTGAAATCGGGACTTTTCTCACCGAGCCCACATGTTCTGGTAGTCTGGAGTCCAACTGATGTCGTCACGAGCCTAGGGAGATGCTACAGGAAACGTCGCGCTTTTAGCAAAGGCAAAGGCGTCTGCTGCCATAGCTAATGAACGCCAAACGGCCTCTCGGGAACGTTTGTAGTACGTCCCACGCTGATTTCTGCTGTTGTTTCACGCAGTGTTGCTACTCTGTTTGCACTGACAACTCCACGCAAACGCCGCTGCTCTCGGTCGTTAAGTGAAGGCCGTCGGCCACTGCGTTGCCTGAAATTTGGTATTCTCTGCGCACACTTGCCACTGCTGGCAATATTGAGTTCCCACACGATTTTGCAAATGAAATGTCTCCTGCGTCTAGCTTCAACTACCATTCCGCGTTCAAAGTCTGTCAATTCCCATCGTGCCGGCCCTAATGTCGTCAGACATGTTTTTACATTAATCAACTGAGTACAAACGACAGCTCCGCCAACGTACTGCCCTTTTACACCTTGGGTAGCTATACCACCGCTATCTGTATATGCGCATGTCGCTATCAAAATGGTTCAAATGGCTCTGAGCACTATGGGACTTAACATCTGAGGTCATCAGTCCCCTAGACCTTAGAACTACTTAAACCTAACTAACCTCAGGTAATCACACACATCCATGCCCGAGGCAGGATTCGAACCTGCGACCGTAGCAGGAGCGCGGTTACGTACTGAAGTGCTTAGAACCGTTCGGCCACATCGGCCGGCCGCAAGTCGCTATCCCACGACTTCCTTCACCTTGTTGTATCTCCCTCCTTCCCTAAGTAAATACTGTTATATCGATCATTTCGAGCATGAATCTACTTCAAATACGTAGGTTACAGCTTTGCTTTTGGTGTACGAGTAGATTACGCTTTCAAGGCACATTCCTTTCTGACGTAAGATTAATTTCCAGCATCATGCCCCAGGATAGTAGTCGGAGAGCTGTCGACCTGGGAAAACATATTACGCGCTGTTTAGTTGCGAGACTCTAAGGGAACGTGTTTAGGAAACAGGAACCGCGGCTGCAACACGAAACCCCATTCCGGAAGTCGCGATTCGTAAATCAGAGCCGGCGGTCCGCGCCGCATACATCTTCGCGGCGACGTGCCGTTTCCCCCGGTAAGGAACTCGCAATAATTTACTGCCGCCGGGACATTTTATTGTGCGGCTTAATCCGGCCGGGGTGAGATGCGAGGCCAGATATCGCGGGGTCGCTGCGAACAGGCTGCCGCAGCTTAGCAAGCGCTGCCGCGGCGAGAGAGGGTTCACCACCGTGGCTGCAGCTGGGCGAGGTGCCTCGCAATTGTCTGGCTTAGAGGAATTTTAGCTGACAAGTTCCCCAGAGAATAAAGTTTCCCGAGTGCGATTAGCACCAGCGCACTGAGAATTCCGTACAAACTTAATTACGTACACCGATATATCTTGTTTGTCGGCCCTTGGAACGAAATACATTACTGATTCTGCGTATCTGGGATCCGACAGTTTGTTGGCAGGTATGTGTATTTGATGTCTACGCACAGGTCACTTAATTCGCTGATTTGTGTGCGCGTTTATGGCGTCCGATGGCGACCTAAATAGATTCCATATGTTTTATTGAAAATATATGTTCCCTATCAAGGCCACCTTGGACAGTCGCCTTGCCGCAAATGGTAACACCGGTTCCCGTTAGATCACCGAAGTTAAGCGCTGTCGGGCTGGGCTAGCTCTTGGATGGGTGACCATCCAGTCTGCCTAGCGGTCTTGGCAAGCGGGTTGCACTCAGCCTTTGTGAGGCAACTGAGGAGCTACTTGATTGAGAAGTAGCGGCTCTGGTCCCGTAAACTGACTTACGGCCGGGAGAGCGATGTGCTGACCACATGCCCCTCAATATCCGCATCCAGTGACGCCTGTGGTCTGAGGATGGCACGGCGGCCGGTCGGTACCGTTGGGCCTTGCAAGGCCTGTTCGGACGGAGTTAAGTTTTGAGTTTTATAAAGGCCACCTCTCTGGAATAATGTTGGTTCGATAGAGCGATGCAATATTTAGGACAAATTTGATTAATGTAGAAATACACTTAACAGCCAAAGAAACTGGTACACCTGCCTAATATCGTGTAGGGCCCCCGCGAGGACGCAGAAGCGCCGAAACACGACGTGACGTGGACTCGACTAATGTCTGAAGTAGTGCTGGAAGGAACTGACACTATCAATCCTGCAAGGCTGTCCATCAATCAATAAGACTACAAGGGGTGGAGATCTCTTCTGAACAGTACGTTGCAAGGTATCCCAGATATGCTCAATAATGTTCATATCTGGTAAGTTTGGTGGCCAGTGGAAGTGCCACTCTGTAGCAATTCTGGACGTGAAGGGAGTCGAATTGTCCGGCTGGAATTGCCCACGTCCGTCGGGATACACAATGGACATGAATGCATGCAGGTGATCAGACAGGAAGCTTACCTACACGTCACCTTTCAGAGTCGTATCTAGATGGATCAGGGGTCCCAAATCACTCCAACTGTACATGCCCCACACCATTACAGAGCCTCAATCAACTTGAACAGTCCGCTGCTGACATTTAAGGTCCTTGAATTCCTCAGGTTGTCTCCATACCTGTCCATCCGCTCGATACAATTTGAAACTAAATTCGTCGGACTATGAAAAATGTTTCCAGTCATCAACAGTCCATTGTCGATGTTGACGGGCCCAGGAGACGCGTAAGGCTTTGTGTCGTGCAGTCATCAAGGATACACTAGTTGGCCTTCGGCTCCGAAAGCCCATATCGATAATACTTCGTTGAATGGTTGCACGCTGATACTTGTTGATGACCCATCATTGAAGTCCTCAGCAATTTGCGCAAGTGTTGCCCTTCTGTCACGGTGAACGATTCTCGTCAGTCGTCGTTCGTCCCGTTCTTGCACGATCTTTTTCCGTGCGCTGCGATGTCGGAGATTTGATGTTTCACGGGATTCCTCATATTCACGATACACTCGTGAAATGATCATATGGGAAAATTCCAAATTCATCAATACTTCGGAAACGCTAAGTCACATCTCACGTGCGCCGACTGTAACACACACTTAAAGCTTGATAACCTGCCATTGTAGCAGCTCAAAAGGGGCACACGGCTCTAAGCACTATGCACTGTAGCAGCAGTAACCGATGTAACAAATGCGCCAGACACTTGTCTTATACAGGCGTTGCCGACTGCAGCGCCGTATTCTGCCTGTTTATGTATCTCTATTTGAATACGCATGCTTATTCCCGTTTCTTTGGCGCTTAATCGTATATTGGGAAACTTCTCGTAGTCCTACTCATTACCCTCGCGAAAAACAGTAGATACCTACTTAGAAAAGCTGCCCATGTCTTTGAACACGAAACTTCGGCTTACACGGGAAGAAAGGTGTTTGTGGTGACTAGTATCAAGCATTGTCCTTATTGAAAGGACTTCAGTTGGCGCTATGCTTTTATTGCAGCTGGGTACGGGAGGGAGAGAGCGTTGTTTTTAAATTAAGGAGCGGCCGCAACACCGGCACCGGCCATTAGCGTATTTATTGACAAGGGCCCGTTTGCACAGAGTGCGCATGTTCCCATAAGGTCACAAGGTCATCGCGCTTACCCTCTATTTCCATTACTCTCTCGAACAAGGAAGGGCGCAACAATTTTCTTACAAAAGCATTGCTACCACAGCGCACACTCAATTTGCCTAAGTAATCAAATTTGTTGTTATCGATTACTACACTTTTCCATTACGTGACTCTATAATTAAAGGTAAGCGCATCTGTCGGTGTATCCCTGCCAAAACAACAGAGTGGAACAGGAGCAGAATGGACAGTATCGATTTCAGTCTGTACGCTGAAAGAGATCAGACGCATCTAATGAGTGCATAGTTTTTAGAATTCTTTCTTTCCTAAAGCGTAAAGTCGAAGTGCACTTTTCCAGTTGTGACAATCCCCAACCTACTGCCGCCGAAACTAGCGCGACAATTATTCCTTCAATGTCAACGCGTTAGAATGGTCTCAAAAGCTGTCTGTGGCGCTTTCAGAGGAAACCAATGTGATACTCATAGTGCCATTTTCTCGGTGTGTACGCTAATTCTGAGAAATTCTCAAGCTTTCATTGACTGAGTTCGCTCCTTTATCAGAAGCTAAAAACTGGCAGGAGGTCACTGGACAGTTCTTTATTTTTACGTTACTGACGTTTATCTCTCTCTCTCTCCCCCCCCCCTTTCCCTCTCTCTCTCTCTCTCCCTCCTTCTCCCTCTCTCTCCCTCCCTCCCTCCCTCCCTCCCTTCCTCTTCCTCTCCCCCCTTTTTTTTCTTTTCTCTCTCTCTCCCTCTTTCTCCACCTTAACTCCTCCTCTGTTTCTTGCTCTCCTCTTCTTTCTCTCTGTTCCTCTCCTCTTCTTTACCTCTCTTCTTTCTCCCTCTCCTCTTTTTTTCTTTTTTCTTTGCTACAAGCAGCATGGTCATTTATAACTATTTTTCAAGGGAGAACGACAGGGTGACGGACGAAGATATTGCTGAAATTCAAGATTTTTTTTCGCTGTACTGGAATGTGGTAGACAAATGGGATTTGCTGCAATTAATAAACCACACACTGAAGTTTATATTAGTATTTTTTATTGAAAGATATTAATATTTTCAAATTGAGATTTTCCCAAGGCAACTCTGAAAGGAGGTAGATCGACGGTTGTCGCTGTAAATCTGGTTGTGATTATCTGAAAAAAGACATCAACATATCACCCTGATCCTTACGGATCTAATTAGGTCATCGTAGAGATTTTCAATTTTTTTTTCTTTTTTTGCTAAATTACAGATAGGTATGAAACAAATGGCCATTTTTGGACGACTCTTATTATTTGGCCGAAAAAGTGCCAAAAATCAACATTAAAAACATCAGCTACGATGAACTGAAGAGAATTGAAATTGCTTCAAGAGAGACCGAAAATCATTAAAATCCGATGAAAATTGTAGCGTGGGCGACGACAACCAAGCCAAAACACATTGTTTTGAGAAAAACGCGTTTTAAGTATTTATCATATAAAAAAGGGACAAAGCTTGAAACTTACGGGATATCATCGACGTCTGGTCCATAATAACTCTAGTGGATGGCGGCTTTCTGCTACTTTGACCTGATAAGTCCTCAGTTTCGTCCTCAAAGCCCTTTTCGTTGCTGAGTGCATCGCCGCTGGCGTCTCTAATTTTACAGAATCGGCGCATTTCATCGTCGATTTTGATTTGCAGGGCATCTGCCACGTGCATTAATGCAGTATGCCCTACATGGAATGGAGATACGGCCAGATTTGAAGTAATGTTGACAATTTCGCTTCGGCTGGATGTTATTTTTGGAGTATATCTCCAAATAAGACTATCGAAACTTTCGTTCATATTTTGAGTAAAACCGCGCAAACAACTCTGCAGCAAATTTAGTTTACTCAAATCGGTATAAATATGAGTGATGGCATCGATAACGACTTGTGGCAACAGTTTTCTCTAACGCTGTGGCGTGCTATGCACACTCGGCTTCAAACGCTCACAGAATCGTTACTTTTTGGAGTTCACGCATAATATTTTGAGGAGTAATTCTTCAATGTATATACATTCGAATTCCGTCATAAAAATAATTCGAGTTTTTTTCGAACGCCACCCTATCGTTCCCCTTTAGGGTTAGCGAAGACAGTTAAATCTTAACTGTTCAGTTATTTTAGTGATGTATATCAGTATGTCAGTATTTGATGTACCGGTACCAGAGATTTAAGTCTGTTCCTGCACATCTTCTCCGTCATCCATGTTTGTTCCCTTTCTCTGCGTAGTCGGCGTTGTTATATAGGTTGGTTCCCAGATGACGCCTTGCCCTGGGGTGGAACCTACGTACGCCTTTTCGTACTGAATAACCTTTTCATATAGAATAAAACACATCTTCAGGTGTAAGACCGTTTTCTACGTGTTTGCGTTTAGTGTACTGAGGCTGGACGTGGATACCAGCCCAGTATTTACCTAGCTGGATGTGGGTAAACCGCCTAAATACCACATCCAGGCTGGCCAACTCACGACCCCTCGTCATTAATCCTCGGGGTAGATTTGTCTCCCCGAATTCCAGAGGCGGAGCGTTAACGCTTCCGGTCATCCGGGTGGATCACTGATCCTTGTAGATAACTCCTTATTAAAGTGTTAAATTCGGGACTTGTGAATCATTACAGTTTCAGTTGTTATTATTGGAATTCGCAATGTTACGAGTCTTTTTCACAAATGAGGCATTTTCCGGAAGAAAGGCTGATAGAGCAAAGCGGTTATTTGCGGTAGGACAGTTTAAGTACTTACTTTAATATAATTGAGTGACAACATCATTCTAACACACAAGTATATTTCAATAGGATGTTTACTACTATTAAGTAAATGTTGCCATAATACTAGATATTTTGACTGATGTTGTTAATGTGCAAAATAATATTTCTGATAAACATTTATAGGCCTTTTCCCCATAAATCAGTGTCATAAGATTGAAACGAGCAAACGTTTCTTTCACCAAATGCTATTTTAACCTTCAGAACACATTAAAGCACAACAGTAACGCTATTCTTAATAATACTCACGATCAGGGATTCCTTCGAAAGGCACAAAAGTAAACTAGCAGAAATGAAATTAGTGACATAATAACAACTATACAAATAAAATACTACAGTTTTCCCCTGTGGTCCATACAAAATGAAGGATAGTTTCTCTGGTTTGGTTTCCCGTCACTGAAAGAGCCTCTATTTCTCGTATTCTTCCTCTTCTTCTTCTTCTTTTCTTCCTGCCCTTGATACCTATTTTCTAGCTCCTACTTTTATCATCCATGTACATAAATAAATCCTTGACATTCTTTTCCGTTTCTGGATTCACTGGATTAAACGCCACAGTTGACAGTCTCACGTTTTTCAAAACTCCATTACTGTATTTCTGCTTCTAAAGTCGGAATGATGTATATGGACCTTTGTATTTTAGTAATTCTTCTACTGAACCATCTGATTTGTATTTCAGAACAAAATATTTCCAAATTTTAAACATAGTTCCCTTGGCGATAGGTTTCACAGAGTTATATTAGAAAGTGAAGAAGAATTAAATGATCTGCTGAATGGAATGAACAGTCTAATGAGTACACAGTATGGGTTGAGAGTAAATCGGAGAAAGACGAAGGTAATGAGAAGTAGTAGAAATGAGAACAGCGAGAAACTTAACATCAGGATTGATGGTCACGAAGTCAATGAAGTTAAGGAATTCTGCTACCTAGGCAGTAAAATAACCAATGACGGACGGAGCAAGGAGGACATCAAAAGCAGACTCGCTATGGCAAAAAAGGCATTTCTGGCCAAGAGAAGTCTACTAATATCAAATACCGGCCTTAATTTGAGGAAGAAATTTCTGAGAATGTACGTCTGGAGTACAGCATTGTATGGTAGTGAAACATGGACTGTGGGAAAACTGGAACAGAAGAGAATCGAAGCATTTGAGATGTGGTGCTATAGACGAATGTTGAAAATTAGGTGGACTGATAAGGTAAGGAATGAGGAGGTTCTACGCAGAATTGGAGAGGAAAGGAATATGTGAAAAACACAAATAAGGAGAAGGGACAGGATGATAGGACATCTGCTAAGACACGAGGGAATGACTTCCATGGTACTAGAGGGAGCTGTAGAGGGCAAAAACTGTAGAGGAAGACAGAGATTGGAATACGTCAAGCAAATAATTGCGGACGTAGGTTGCAAGTGCTACTCTGAGATGAAAAGGTTAGCACAGGAAAGGAATTCGTGGCGGGCCGCATCAAATCAGTCAGTAGACTGATGACCAAAAAAAAAATATTAGTCAACACCGTTTTTCAATTGTTTTATTAGGATTCTGCCCATAAGAACAATAAAGGGAGATAGACAAATTCTGTACACCACCATTGCTGATAAATATGGCTTCGCACTAGGAAAGGCTGCTTCTTTCTTCCTAATGTAAACACAACACTAACTGCCAATCTTCCAAGTAAGCTGACCTGCGCTTAAGCACTCGCTCCATAAAACCGAATGAGGAGTGCTGCGCGAGCACACATCAAGAAATCGCTGCCCTTAGCTCCAACACTGAGGTCATGAAACACAACGTTTGTAGGATATTATATAAAAACGCGCTGATTAAATCTAACAATTTCCCCAAAAAAAGCAGTACATAGGCCAACTGAACTTTCTTCTGGAAATTACCTCAATTTATTTTGGTGTGGACGTCGTTTACGCCTCCGTCGTCGCTTGGATGTTCAATGCACGTGCCAAGGTCTCTCACTTGGATAGTATAGAAGTGAGCAGGGCAACACGCTTGTCCAAACCTTATTCCTGTAATTCATGTCACATTTCTCGTCAGAAGAATCTTCTGGCCGCATCAAGGTTTGATTGGTATGATACCAACGTACGGGAAAATACGTGACCCGGTTAATCTACGTAGTAAACCTGAATTCTACCGTCGAATTTTTGGAGGATGTACAGAGATATAAAGTATTCTGGTACAAGGGACCCGTAGTGTCCAGCGGCGCGTTACAGAGCAGCTGGTCTCACGGTCCTGTTCTATGGTCAACTTGGCCACCAGACTTTACACCAACAGACTACTTCTTCTGGAGCCATGCGAAGATCCTGGCTTATTAAAATCCAGCCATAATCATCTGGCAGCTAGGATTGTTACAGCCGCGGAAGTAACAATCCAAACTCCTGGGATTCTTGAGCTCATGAGGAAGTCGATGATGCTTCGCTGTGTACTATGTCGTGAACATAGTGATGTACATTTTGAACAACTCCTGTAAGAGACAAGTTCTATATTTACTGCATACTGTACTGTAAACTGCCTACATATATTCAGCACACTGTGATATAAGTGTACGTGCTATTACTCAGATTTGTTGTATTATTCTGCGTTTTGTGTTGTACGTTTGATTAACGGATATTGTAAATTTTCTCACCGTTTTGAAGGCTGTCTCACAGAAACAAAGGTAAATAGGGTAACAAAACGAATAAATCACAATTACATTATTTCTCTTAACGGGACCCTTTGTAACGAAACATACATAATATATACCTTAAAAATGGTTCAAACGGCTCTGATCACTATGGGATTTAACATCTGAGGTCATCAGTCCCCGAGAACTTAGAACTAATTAAACCTAACTAACCTTAGGACATCACACACATCCATGCCCGAGGCAGGATTCGAACCTGCAACCGTAGCAGGCGCGCGGTTCCGGGCTGAAGCGCCTAGAACCGCTTGGCCACCGTGGCAGGGTATATACCTTTAAAACCTCCAAAATTTTACTGGTTGAGTATGGGTTCTGTCTGTAGACATGAAAAAAATGTGCAGTGCATCAACGTGGGCGCAGTATAGAAGAAACGTATACAGACTTAACTTTCTTTATTCTGGTTAGTTGGTTGATTTGGGACAGAGAAGGGTGGGCAAGGAAGTCGGCCGTGCCCTTTCAAAGGAACTATCCCGGAATATATCTGAAGCGATTTAGAGAAATCACGGAAAACCTAAACCGGAATGGCCGGACGCGGGTTTGAACCGACGTCCTCCCGAAAGCTAGTCAAGTCTGCAATCCACTGCACCACCACGCTCGGTCTTCATTCTGGAAGCAAAGGTATATATGAAATGTGTAACTACTACAATAACTCAGTTGAGAACGATCCAGTGTTCGTGACTGTTATTTGGCTTGAGTCGCGAGCACGACTTGGAAGAACAGCACTGCTTCGAAAGGCCACACATCCGGAGACAGCTCACCAACTGCAGCTTTTTCCGGAGACAAAACAAAGATGGCGAGTTCGCAGCACGCGCCGGATAAAACTCGCGTCACATGGCGTCGCGAATTTACTGTTGGTTCCGCTCGACAAAAGCGAGTTGCAATTAAGTTGAGATAATTGATGGGCGCAGTTTTCCTCGTCTTTCTACATCGCGAGCACTAATTGCTTTTATATTAGAAGCGTTTTAATTAAAAATTAGCGCACGCCGCACTGCTTTAAACTTGGTCGTTACTGGAACGTTAAGTTCGCGTAAAACGAGCACTGCTTCTTCCCCTGGCTAACAGTGCGCCGTCTGCGCAAGGCGACGTTCTTATCCTGGCCTGGGGGAAAGAAAGAAGGAATTACAGCGCCAGATTCTTGCTGTCTTCCGGCAACATGAATTAAGACAGCGTAACAACGAACGATCTCTAATTACTAGCATAACGACAGAAGAGGGTGCATCTTCCATTTGTTATTTTCCGTGCAATGATGTCCGACAGTAGAGTGTGTAGCTATACCTACATCGGCATTCCCAGTCCACAAGGCAATTTCACCACAATTTACAATCCAATACCAGGTCGACTGTGGTGAGAATAACTTCCGTTACACCTTATGAGGTTTCTGTACCTCACACGTCCAGTTTCACCGGAGTTTTAATAGCGTAGACTACCTCTGGTAGAAGAAGCTGCAAATAAAACATAGCGGAGGTTCGAGTCCTCCCTCGGGCATGGGTGTGTGTGTTTGTCCTTAGGATAATTTAGGTTAAGTATTGTGTAAGCTTTGGGACTGATGACCTTAGCAGTTAAGTCCCACAAGATTTCACACGCATTTGAACATTTTTGCAAATAAAATAAAACTGAAATGTGGGTCAACAGTGTTAAAGCGTGTTTGAGCGGGAATCACAGATCCGGTAGAGTCGAGTAGGTGTAGTGGAGCCTGTTAGCAGAATTCATAATAGCCAGTTAGTGCATTATCAGTGTGAAACGGATTACTGATATCAGTGTGAAATGGAGTAATCGCTAGTGACGTATTTTAGGATTGATTGCTGGAAGTATTCAAATACTTTGTGATTTGTTCTTCAGTTATCCTAATTATGAAAAAATACCAGAGTTAGTTATTCGTCTCATGTGGAAAACCTGGACATAACCCGACTTTCTAGAAACCTCACTCGGTGGCAGACGGGCCAAAATAAGCGAACACATGTCTCCCTTTATCCGTAGATCCTCGACCGTTTGTGAAAAAAAAAAAAAAACGGCACTCTTGGTTTTCCAGGTAGTTTATGTGCCTTTTTCCGCGCAATATTATTAGAAGAAATGTGCACAGTGGTCGGAATCGCGGCTTCTTAATTTTGCCCCGCATGTTCAAAATCCGATTATTACTTTTATTTTTGTTTTTAATTTATACACACACATGTGTAGAAGATTATTATAAAAATGTTTTCCAGTGTACACTCATATACCGTTTTTCTTATTCGTCTCTTAATTGTATGTCAGATGAATGAATAAAAAAAAAACGAGAAAATTATTCGAAATTGTTTTCGGTGAAATTCCTTTAGTGTACCTTCTCTCATTGTCAATTACGAGCGCCAGTTTTCGGGAAAGTGATCCGTTATGCATGGTTTGCCACAAGATTATTGCCAACATGAGAAAGAAATGTCAGGATATGAGAATCTGAAAAGATTACAACCCCTCAACAAACTAAACACACGTATATTATATAATAAATGCGTGACTCTTATTGTGAAATCCAATTGTAGTTTTACAATTAATATAACGCCCTTGTATCGCTAATTTGGTAAGAAACATTCTTCTAATAAACTTCTTCAGACATGACTAAATACATGAAAACAATAAATAAATAAATAAAACAAAATAAATGACAACAATAGTTACAAAACAATAATCGGGTATCGAACATGGGGCGCAAAATTAAGTAGCTGCGAAGCTAACCACAGAGCCACCAAAGCATGGTAAAAGGCACATAAAGTACCCCAGAATGTCTCTAAAACTTTGAACGTCTATTTTTCAGAACCGTTCTAGTATCTACGGATTAGCTGAGACACATGTTCACTTATTTAGACTCCTCTTCTACAGACCGAAGTTTCAGTGAAATAGAGTGACACATTTCTTTTGAATTAGGAGCCTTTCTTCCATCCAGTTACAAATAACTACAAAAATAATTAATTGAAAACTGAGTCGCGTTATAAGCAGCAGCCTTAGGGAGTTAATTTGATGCAACTTGGTTTGTACCGTCATACAAGAATGGAAGCAGGCGGGTAGCGTCATAACCCCAACAGCATAATTAATGTGTTTCCTAACACAGTTCAGACGTTAAATAAAGCTAATATTTGCTACATTACTAGTTACACACATCACGTTCATAAGTCTCTTGATATTGAAATTTTCTCAAAATAACAATATGTCCTGTGTGGATTCTGATTTATTTATGACCGTGGTTTTGGCCGTTGCCCCAGTCTCAAGTAATAGGTCGTTATGAGGACGTATTCTTTGTATCAATCATAGTCATTTATTTTATGCCTTATGCACAAGGATACAGCATTCCTCAACATATGATTAAAAGGACGTATTACTTCATATAATAATTCGCATGGCTTACTGTCTTACATTCAAGACTACACGTTTAATTGTCACTGTCGTCCAAAGTCACATCTTTAGCAGGGACAAGATATTCTCTTTTCTTGTGCGTATAATATGAAATGTCGTTTACAGGAGGACTACGTCTTTTTAATTGGAATGAATATGCATTGACAATATTACTTCATAGCACAACAGTCGAAATAGGTTCATAAATAAATAAATTTAAATATAAAAACAGCCCAAGTAGAACATATTCTTATTTTGAAATTGCTTCGAAGCTGCAAGTAAACCGAAAATAAGGTTCTCCAGATCTTCCCGGACTACTCACAAACGATAGAGGTATGAGACATGCGAATGCCAAAAACCATTTTGATTTCTCTTGATATAATGTTGTAAAACAATTTATTAATTGTTTATGAAACTACTTTATATCGTAAGGTCCAAGGGTACAGGCCTTGTGCACATCAAACCAGGCATCTTTAGCCATTCTGTTTGCAGTTAACAACGCAATGTGTGTGGTAGATGAGCACACATAGTGACAATAATAGTAAACATAAACCGGCCTCAGACAGGGCGACGATCTCTGCCTCTATTCCTTTCCACCTTTGCTCTGAACAAAATCATCCGACAGCGAAAAAAGCATTGAAACTTCTTAAATACCGGAAAATTATACAACTAAGACGACAGAAAGATGATATCACAAATGTTTGTCTGGTCTTTCAAAACGACTTAGCCTTGTTAGCCTATGACGAGACCACTGCATTCAGACGTAACAGTCAAAGAATGCGCTGAAAAAGCTAGCTTACATATTTCGCCCCAACAGTCTCAATTCACGTGCTAAAAAATTGTCCACAACGTGTGATCAAATGACGAAGTCCCGTACTTCAGGTACCTAGGCGAGATCCTTGAACCTATAGGAAGGGAATAAAATAACAAAGAGAATTCCCCTGCCGGAACTCGATAGTGTCTGCGGAAGAACTTGCGACATGCTACAAGGAATTTGCACACCTACAGGCGGAATTAAAACATTTTAAGCAGGCTTTCCAGGAAAATGGCTTTTCAGGAAAAGGAATAGGTAGAACTCTATGACCAAATAACACTAGGCAAAAGGAAAAAGATGAATTTATTTTAAAAAAATAACTAATGCTAAGATTGCACAGAAACGTAACATCAGATTCACTTTTAGACCGACAAAGAAAATAAGTCAAGTCCTCAGATCTGTAAAGGCTAAACTTCCTCCTCTGTCGACATCTCGGTTATGTCAACTCCCATGTACCTGCGGTAAGGTCTACACTGGAACAACAATGGAAAGCGTGAATACACGACTGAAAGAACACAAAAGTCTTTGCCGAGTGGAAAAAGTAGAAAAATCAGCTGTAGCAAAGCATGCTCTTCACACGGGAACCGTGAATTGAAGTTTTCTGTCGCCAAAATTTTATCTACAATGCCGAAATATTACCCACTGCTTCATAAAGAAACCATCGAAATACACAAACATTGGGACTATCTAACAGGAAAGAAAAAGTCAACAAACTAAGGGATATATGTAGAGCAGCTCTACAGAAAGAATACAAGGATTTAGTTTTGAGACACGGTAGTTCGATATTTACCTTTTATCTTTGACAAGAATTATCTCTGCTTAGCAAGTTTAAATTTCAGCTATGGTCCCTTCTCACGGTATTTATATCGCTCTCCGATGTCCGGTCAGCCGCAAGACCGGCGAAACCAGAAGCACTTCTGAAGACGTCCGACGCAGCTCTGGAGAAAACGCCAGGAACAAAAAAGCTTCTTTGACTACGACCATACAAATCGCAGGATTCAATAGCAATTAACAATCAGATTATGCCCTGGTTTCGTTTGTCAACTACGCAGGACACCCAAGAGCGGAAAATGCAAAGGTCGGTGACACAAATTCGTAGCAAGAACAAAAGTGGACAGCTCTCGTACCCAGAGAACATAAAAAGCAACTCTGGGCAACTGAAGAATTGGAAATTGCTTGCTCGAGGCGCCGTAAACAGAGAACGCGCAAGACGCAAATGTCGTCCGACGGAATAAAAACTTTGTCGTTCGATGGATGCACAAAAGAAAGACGCGCCCGCTTGATGCAGTGCTGCGAGCTCTCCCATTCAGTGGGGACAACGTGAATAAGGCCAGCACAGCTCCCGACTACTCCGTTTAATGGCCTTTCTCAGTAGACTACAGAGCTCTACACAGGCAGAAAAGTACGCTATACGAGTTCAGTGGCGAAGAGGAGTGAGTCATCTAAGGATTGCGCAATAATTTCTCCGTTTGTCGTTCAAGACAAGAACTTAATAGGTAATTAATCTTCGGGCAGGCGTGTGACTGAGTGGACGAATCCTGGTTCCACACCGTGTGTAAGACGTATACTGAGCAATAATGAGGCAGTTTACAAGTAGCATAAGTCATTACGTAGATGAAGATAATTAACACAAACTTGGTTTCTCAGTTGAGCCCATGGCTCTGGAAAAGGAGGAAGTCACTCGTAGGATACAAATGAGTAGTTCGTCCGTTTCGTGCACTTCGATCATTACTTCGTTAACTGAAACATCACCGCAGTATCAGCAAATTATTCTTCATACGGAGCTAATTCATTGAAGATTGATGGCCCATCGTTGACATCTCAGGATATGTCCTATCAAACGATCGATTCTTTTAGTCACGTTGCGTCACAGGCCTTCTTTTCCATAAATCGATTTAGTACCTTCTTGTTAGCTATTCGATCTATCCATCTTATCTTCAAATTTCTTCTGTAGCACCGCATCAAAAAGTTTGCCTTCCCTCTTTCTATCAACTGTTAAACGTCCACGTTTCACTTCCAGACCATGCTACTTCGCCAGGCCAATACCGTCAGATAACATTTCCACACACTTAAATTTACAAGGACGTGCTGAAAAGTAATGCCTCCGAATTTTTTATGTGAAAACTCTTAAAGCTATTGTAGAATGTTTGACTTTCTGGACAGAGCCACCACCTCATCTCTGCTTGCATCGCTTCATTACATTCCAAGTGAAGTCCTCGAAGGTGTTCTTTGAGTTTTGGAAACAGAAGAAAATCGGAGGGGGCCAAGTCGGGACTGTATGGAGGAAGGGGGATCACAGCGAACTCCAGGCGTGGGATTATTGCAGACGCCGCAACGCTCGTGTGTAACCTGGCATTCTCAAACTGCAGGACAGGGTGAGCTAGGTGAGAACGGACTCTTAAAATTCGAAACTCGATTACAACATTCTGTTTCTCACGCAGTGACGTAGTTACGTGACGCACTGCCATGTCAGACGCTACAATTCGAAGCCCTCTAGAGGCAGAGGGTCGCAGCGTGTATCAGCGAAGCGGGAAAGTCGACCGAGTAATATGCACGACAGGTAATACCTCAACCGATACTGAGAACAATAAAAAAATCCGGAGGCATTACTTTTCAACACGTCCTCGCATATTCGATGCAAACAATTTCTGTAATACCGAAACGCCTTTCTCGTTACATGCAGTCGGTAACTGTTATCCTCTGTAATTCGGCCATACAAATTTCATGTACTGCTTTTAGTATCTCCCTTCTTAATCTAATTCCCTGAGCATCATCTGATTTAACTCGATTACATTCCAGTGCCCTTATTTTACTGCGTGAAACGTCTCTAGTAAACCTAGGCGAAGTAAATGAGAAAGGAACTTGCCCCAGTTTGGGAGCGAGATAAATATTAACAGACCGCCAGGAAATCAGATTAATTTCCGATCGGGAATACGAGTGTGTAAGGCAATTACTACTAGCAGGGAGATCCTGGCTGTTTGGATAACCGGAAAAGTTGGTAGGGATTCGGAATGGTAATAAGAAAAAGATTTAGAAGTAATAAAAACAGATATATTCTCGAATCAAAATGGAACAGGATACAATTAAGCCGAGGGTAGCTTTTACTGGCGTTACACAATCACACAGGTAAAAGAAAATCGGAGAGAGAATGATGAGCCATGAGAAGCAGATCAAAGTGACAAAGGGGCTAGGGGAGGGGGGCAAGACAGAGAGAGAGAGAGAGACAGAGACAGAGAGAAAGAGAGAGAGAGAGAGAGAGAGAGAGAGAGAGAGAGAGAGAGAGCGAGAGAGAGAGAGGGACTTCGATGTATCTTACCGCATGACTGGTGTCATTGCTCCGCTGTCATCGCGAAATACTCGCGATCACCAAGCAAACGAAATGGCAACCAAAATCGAGCAACTCTGCTGATCTCTGTTCGAAGTAACGAACGGACAACTGTACCACCGCAAAGCAACGAGCGCCTATAGTATGACGCCGTCACGAACGCTGACAAGGCGGCAGTTGCTGATCGGTCTCGGAAGATCTAACAGAAAGAGCCGGCACGTGGAAGTTTTGGAAGGGTTCGTAACACGTGGTGTTACAACACTAAAGGCACATTACATGTAAACACAGATTACAAACTATTTTCCGCCCTTCTGCATACTGTGACCCTGTTATTAAAGAAGCCGTAGAAAATATAATGAGTGAGAACAGCTTCAACGGGGACGGCAGACCGAGATCTAGAGGCAGAATAGGGAGCTGCGATCGGCAACGCCTATATAAGATAACAAGTGTCTGGCACAGTTGTTAGATCGGTTGCTGCTGCTACAATGACAGGTTATCAAGATTTAAGTGAGTTAGAACATGGTGTTATAGTCGGCGCACGAACGATGGAACACAGCTTCTCCGAGGTAGAGATGAAGCAGGCATTTTCCTGTACGACCATTTCACGAGTGTACCGTGAATATCAGGAATCCGGTAAAACATCAAATCTCCGACTACGCTGCTACTGGAAAACAGTTACAGCAAGAATGGGACCAATGACAACTGAAAAGAATCGTTCAACGTGACAGAAGTGCAACCCTTCCATAAATTGCTGCAGATTTCAATGCTGGGCGATCAACAAGTGTTAGAGTGCGAACAATTCAACGAAATGTCATCGGCATGGGCTTTCGGAGCCGTAGGCCCTCTCGTATACCCTTGGTGAAGGCACGACACAAAGCTTTACGCCTCGCCAGGGCCTCTCAGCACCGACGCCGGACTGTTGATGACTGGAAACATGTTGCCTGGTCGGAAGAGTCTCGGTTCAAATTGTATCGAGCAAATGGAGGTGTACAGGTATCGAGACAACCTCACGAATCCAGGTACCATGCATGTCAGCAGAGAACTGTTCAAGTTGCCCGAGCCACTGGAATGGTGTGGGGCGTGTGCAGTTGGAGTGATATGGGACCCCTGATACGTCTAGACACGACTCTGACAGGTGACACATACGTAAGCATCCTGTTTGATCACCTGCATCCATTCTTGTCCATTGTGCATTCCGACGGACTTGGGTAGTTCCAACAGGACAATGCGACACCCAACACGTGCATAATTGCTACAGAGCGGCTCCAGGAACACTCTTCTGAGTGTAAACACTTCCGCTGGGCCACCAAACTCCCCAGACATGAACATTATTGAACATATTTGGGATGCCTTCCAATGTGCTGTTCAGAAGAGATCTCCACCCTGTCCTACTCTTACGGATTTATGGATAGCCCTGCAGGATTCATGGTGTCAGTTCCCTCCAGCACTACTTCAGACATTACTCGAGTCCTTGCCACGTCGTGTTGCGGCACTTCTGCGTGCTCGTGAGGGCCCTACACCATATTGGGCAGGTATACCTGTTTCTTTTGCTCTTCAATGTAGATGTTGATGCAGGTACAGAAAAAGATTGAGGATTTCGTCGAAACTTCAAAACTGTTCTCAAATGAGAAGCGACAAGTAAACCGAGACAGTTCTTACACATTTTTTGCAGTTTTTTACGGTCGTCCATTGGCGATACTTTCCTGTGGTGGAGCTGAAACTGGGCAGCGTGTGGATAGTGTTTGCCAGCAAATGTGGTGAGTGGTGGTGGTGGATTGTGCAGTGTGGCGGAGGGTTCCTTAGCGGCGGCAGCGGCAGACGCAGGGCGCGTTCCCCCGTGCTGCCGGCGGCCGGCCTGGGACTATTGCGGAATGCGGAGCCGTCCATCAGAGCCGCGGGCCGCTCTCTGGCCGCCACAATGGGCAGAACGCGAGGCACGCCGCCGAGTCGGCCACGCGATCTCAATCCATCAGCCGCCCGCCGGCTGCGTCTGCCCGCCGCCGCCGCCGCCGCCACAGCCGCGCTACACTACACACTGCTGCGCGGCCAGTGGCTCAGGGAGAAAGACTTCCTCTCAGCCGCACACCTCACCAGCTAAACAAGTGTACAGCTGCTGATACCAAGTGCCCTAACGAGTTACCTTGTTACTGGATCCGACTTTAACGTGATTCGCTTGTTATTTTTAAAATGCAATGTAGAAATTACTTTTTCTTGGAGGCGTACGACTCTCAACTTTATCTTTAATAAGGACAGAAGCTCAAGAAATGAATTAAAATTGTGTTAGGGAGGGCACTGGACTGGGATAGTCCGTGCAGCTGTTTTAGCCACAATGCCATGGTGGTGTAGTGGTTAGCACATCTCGCCTAGTAAACACGAGACCACGGTTCAAGCCCTGGACCTGGCACAAATTTTGTCTCTAAAGCTTCTATCATTCTCGAGAACTGTAGAAATTACCGCAGGCCGTCCGAGTAATACAAAGAGGGTTGTAACATAATCTCATGGGAAGAAGTTGCTGCGGGAGTCCCACAGGGTTCCATAACTATCCCACCACTGTTCTTGCTTTGCACTAGTGCTTCCCAGCCTACAAGTAATTACCGCCTCAGAGGTACAGGCTAAACGATACGATTCTGTTTCAGTCACGAAATTGATTCTTTTCGAAAGATTATTACTATTATCACAATTCTGTAAGATTAATGTTCATTTTATAAGTTTCAATAATTATTTTTCTCAATTAATAGCAATAGTTCGGTGCAGGTTACAAGTTCTTCACATAGTCCACCCACTACACACATATGTTCTGCTTTGTCCCGTACATCGCTGATGACAGAAGTGAGACACATACGTAATAAATGCTAAATGTCTCAAAAAATGTGTTTTCCACGTTGCAGATAGTACCCGCAGTAGTCCAGAAATTGGTTCATTACTCGTTTCGAAAGAGAGAACTCAATTAATTGACAGCACGACACAGCAGTAACTCCAGAGTGCTACTACAGTGCTGTACACATTATTATTACTATTATCATTATTATTATTATTACAGTGGTTAGACAAAAAGCATTAAGAGCCTGTCAAATTTCTGTCACCTAACCAATTTCTGCCAGTTCAGAAGTAAGGAGTGCAGAATCATGTGATTTACAAGCAGTAAGAATAGTGCACACATCTGAAATTGTTTGATTTTAAATGAGGTTGCAGTGTGCAAGTCAAGCACGTGACGCAGGGGAGAGGAGTAATGCAGGGGAGCATGTTTTGTAGCAAGTGTGTACCCTTCCTATGGATAGTTAACTTTCTTATCTGAGAAGGAGTTGTGGGTAGCACTTGCGATGCACCACGAATTCCTTCGTCATTCATTCTAACACACACACACACACACACACACACACACACACTTTCATAATTTTAAAAATAAAAAGTGTTCCAAGAAAAGTCTCTCATTGTACAGTTTATTTGGGTGCTAAAGTTGGTAATAATGGGGGGGGGGGGGGATACTAGCAAAGTCTGATTGCACTAATGGGTAATGGTCTAAGAAAGATTGGGAATCACTGCTTCATGCACTGCCTAATAAAAGAGTGAAGTGTCCAAAAGCAGAAGAAGAAACTAGTGTACCATCACCGGCTAAGGGGGTATGTGGTGTCATTTCACTGATTACAAAATCGAGTCAAATTTACCGAGTACGTGAGAATATGAGCCTACATATCAAGATAACATTCAACTACATCTACGTGATTACTCTGCTATTCACAATTAAGTGCCTGGCAGAGGGTTCAATGAACCACCTTCAAGCTGTCTCTCTACCGTTCGACTCTCTAGCGGCGCACTATGGGACTTAACACCTAAGGTCATCAGTCCCCTAGACTTAGAACTACTTAAACCTAACTAATCTAAGGATATCACACACATCCATGCCGGAAGCAGGATTCGAACCTGCGACCGTAGCAGCAGCGCGGTTCCGAACTGAAGCGCCTAGAACCGCTCGGCCACAGCGGCCGGAAAAATGTTTGTGACCGACTACTCTGGCGATAAGAATAATTGCCAAGTCTGGGGATACAGAAGACAGTAATTTAAAATATTTTGCTTATTTTCACGCAAAGATATTTTGTGGGGTAACATTCTGTGGTAATAGGGGGTTAACACACATACTTCTTGCAGGTATGTCTTTAATCTGTTGCGAATATTAACAACAGAATTAGAGTACATTTATTCGTTTATGAAATGTCTCTGAGAGTAAGAGATATTCGCAAGTTCAACGACAGAAACAAAAACGAACAGCAATACCTTTTTATAAATCTAACTTTGGCCCGAAAGGGGTGAAATGCGCACCTCTAAAACTGATGATATTCTTGTCGGGTCTGCAGCCGGATCGTACAATCATCCAGACACAATATTTCAGCTATTAGATTGACAGCTCCACTATACTCAGGTAAGAACGCTTTCTCCTGCCTCCGGAACTGATTCATACCATGAATAGAGGTCCTTTTGTACGCCGTGGAAGAGCAACAGCGTGTGCACCAGAAATCGTCGCTGCTGCCACCCAAAGCAAGTACGTGTAAAAGCGCAGAGCCACAATGGTGGAAGCTAATAAAAATGGTGAATCACTATCAAGTACCACTGTCAAACGTTCTGCAGGCAGAATCATCGTAAGTTGATGCATGACTCCAAATTTTACTTGAAGGGTAACCATTTTCTCTATTTATAATGTTTACCAGTCAAATTTCGATTTTGTACTTCAATACAGTGCCAGTAGATAAATTTATGGTGAGCAGTTGGTGTCTCATCATACAACAATCTGTGTCCGTCTATAAGACAGTGCTCCGTCAGCGCAGTTTTCTCAGGCTGCAATAATCGTGTGTGGCGATGGTGCTTAACATATCTGTCGTAAATTGTGCGCACTGTTTGAGCAATATACGTTTTCCCAACAACATACGTTGCTTATCGATGAAATACCAGTTGCAAATAAAGTAAACGGCAAGCACAGCTGAGTGGAAAATTAGTTTGCAAATAGCCTTTGTGCTGCATAAAAAAATAATTTACAGCTGAGGTCCCCAATACCAGTGTCTTGGAAGCAGCACGATTCCTGTGTTGCAACCACGGCGCCACCTCACTCATCCAGATGAATCTCGCATTTTCTGTTGCGACTTGATGTTACGGAGGTGCATTAACATCAGCGCGGAAGTCTTGGGGAGCCGGTTCTTCAAAGTGTAGCGTCATCGCGAGGCGCATCGGAAGGTGGGTCGCGAGGAGAAACCGGTGGCCCGCTGTCACAGCCGCAGCTTTCGTCTGCCAAGCCCCACCTGAAGCGAAGTTACGACACAGTCCGTCACCAGGCGAGCAGGTGCTGCATCTGCACGCAGTCCATCAGTGACTCAACGTAGATTCAGAGTGGCGATAAAATCTATTCATCTTATCGTGAGTTACCTCACTCGTACTCCCACACGTTCCAGATTTCCAGTGTCTCAAAGTGCGGACTACAGTGGATATTATTCCTCGCGCAACCGAAATCTCAAGACTTTCAGAAAGCATACTTATCGAAGTACGCTTAAAACTTCTATTGAACATCTTCTGTTAATCATATTGATAATGTTTTTCGTGTATAGCGTAAATGCAAAACCTGGAAACAGATGTACACATCGCCTCTGTTCGCCTCGGCGGGTGGGCTGTTGTCACATACAAATGGTTCTAAGTGCACGGAGAAGATCTCTTTCTTACTAGTGCTGACATTCGAAATGTTTAAAGGAAGGTGGGGGGGGGGCTTCTGGTGATTTCTGTGTAATGCAAAATTATGAAGCATTTAGTAGCGCTAGAATTTTGTATCTGACCTGATTGAGTCTCGAGCCACCACTAAAAGGAAATACACTGAAGCGCCAATGAGACTGGTACAGCCACGCGTCTTCAAATACACAGATGTATAAACAGCCTGAATACGGCGCTGCAGTCGGCTACACTGAATAGGATAACAACAGTTTGGCGCTGATTGGTTAGTGCTGCTACAATGGCAGGTTATCAAGATTTAAATGAGTTGAACGTGGTGTTACAGTCGGCGCTCGAGCGATGGGACACAGCATCTCCGAGGTAGCAATGAAGTGGTAGTGTACCGTGAGTGTAAGGAATCAGGTAAAACATCAGATCTCCGACATTGCTGAGAACGGAAAAGATTCTACAAGAACAGGACCAATGACGACCGAAGAGAATCGTTCAACATGACAGAAGTGCAGCCCTTCAACAAATTGCTGCAGATTTCAATGCTGTGCCATCAACAAGAATCAGCGTGCGAACCATTCTACGAAACATCGTCGATGTGTGCTTTCGGAGCCGACATCCTACTCGTGTACCCTTGATTACTGCGTCACATAAAGCTTTACGCCTTGCCAGGCCCGTCAACACCGACACTGGACTGTTGATGACGAAACATGTTGTCTGGTCGGACGAGTCTCGTTTCAAATCGTACCGAGCAGACGGACGTGTACTGGTATGGAGACAACCTCATGAACCCAGGACCCTGCATGCCAGCAGGGACTGTTCAAGCTGGTGGAGGCTCTGTAATGGTGTGGGGCGTGTACATTTGGAGTGATAGGGGACTCCTGATACGTCTAGAAACGACTCTGACAGACGACACGTAAGTAAGCATCCTGCATTCATTATGTCCATTGTACATTGCGACGGACTTGGGCGATTCCAGCAGGATAATGCGATACCCCACACGTGCAGAATTGCTACAGAGTGGCTCCAGGAACACTCTTTTGAGTTGAAACACTTCCGCTGGGCACCAAACTCCCCAAACATTAGCATTATTGAGCATACTTGGAAGGAGAGACAGCATTGGTCGTATTTTTTTGTTTTATTAACCGCAAAATCGATTTTCGGTCACTTAGTGACCATCCTCAGTGCTGTAATATACAATTTAAATTGGTAGGCACTGGTGTCAACAAGCTTAGAGCTCTAAGCACTAAAGTGCTGACAAGAAACCGCGCTACATCGGGTCATCCAATCGTCGCCAATCATCGTAGAGCCAGGCTGTTGTGTTTCACGGAACTTTTCTTAGAGTGTATTACGCAGGAAATGGAAACAAGAACTCAACTAAACACTGGGAATCTCGCTATAAATCAATCAGGCCGAGAAAATCTGAAAGTTCTTATGGAAATTAGATGATTAAAGCACTAGCTGGAGAACACTCAACGCTTCTTGCAGAAGGTGAGTAACGAGCCGTTTCTTGTCGGCTCTTCAGGACAACTGATTTTGCTTTAATACTTGGTGAAGTAATCAAATGCTCAGTACTGTATGCCGCAGCTGTGCCGACAGAACAGAATGGCGGGACAGAGTGGGAGAAGCAGAGCTGGCAGCCAAGACTGAGCGCATTATCTGCGGCTTGCATCACCCGTCCGCTTCCCCGGTGACCTCATTTCACGGAAGGCTCGCTCTCGGAACGCCAAAGATCACGTCCGCCGGATACGCAGCTGTTGAATCCAGACAGTCTGCAGGGTCCACAGCCGCGCACGACCATCTCCGTTCCACTGCAGAGACTGCCTATAAGCGATCGTAGGGGGTCGCCAGCCGTGAAACTCTTACCGCTTCTCTTTCGACGGCAAATATCCGTCCACTCGTCGCAGACCGGAGGCTCTATCGTCCCGTGGTTCCTCTCAATAACGCCGCGCTCGACAGACGCATTCTGCCGTGCCTTGCAACTTAGTAACACACTGAAACCGTCCAGCTATTACGATCAAGACTGGGAATTGTGGGCTAACTGAATGAATTACGCTTGACGCCCATAAATTCTCCGACACGAGATTCCGACGAGCCACTCCGCTGAGACAACAGGCCATTAAATTGCCGGTCCTCTTCTAATTATCTCGCTCTCCATGTCGTTGGAATGTTTGACATCCCTGTGATACTTCTAAAAAAAGGAAAGGAAAGAAATGAAAGAATGGCGCAGTGGTGTTTTAGTATTGTGGAACGAAAGAAGAAGACGCAGAAGAACAAAAAATATTTAGAGATAAGAAAGAAAAATCATTCATCTAAGAGGTACACGAAGTACATTACTGTAAATAAGTACCCTATCGACTTGTTCCATTCTGACCTACGACACGCCGGCCAGTGTGGCCAAGCGGTTCTAGGCGCTTCAGTCTGGAACCGCGCGACCGCTACGATCGCAGGTTCGAATCCTGCCTCGGGCACGGATGTGTGTCATGTCATTAGGTTAGTTAAGTTTAAGTAGTTCTAAGCTCTATGGGAGTGATGACCTCAGATGTTAAGTCCCATAGTCCTCAGGGCAGGCTTTTTTTTTTTTTTTTTCCTACGACAAGCGACAAGTCATTCCATGAGCTAATCTCGTCCTCGGTGCTAACGTCTTCACTGGAATTTTGGTCACATTTGTCATTACTTAACCGACTACTGTTTGTTTCACTCTTTCTCTCTCTCTCTCTCTCTCTACTGCCATAAGATTTGCTACTTCAGAAAGCCATAGTGTTTATTTCGCTGAACTATTTCCACTTTTATTTTATGTTACAGTGAACAGTCAAGATGGCAATAATATTTGTTTATTTACCAGTTTCGGCTTATGTTAAAGCCATCCTCAGAATTTTAGGCCCTCTGTGGTCGCTGCTGGCGGCTCGTCGGTTTTCTCGTGATACGACGATCGTGTAACCAGATCGCTGCATTCCATAGGCAATGTTGTCTAAATTTATGGTATTTCTGCTTTCGTTCGCTCTCCCTATTTGTTGCTGTCACTGCCTACTCCTTCGGACACCTTAATATCTGAGTTATCTCTCTTTTTGATTTGTGGCCCCCTTCTTTAGCATGACATTACAGATGAAGCTTTTCCCTCAATTCTCATTTTCTCATGGCATATGAAACATAAAACGAATGAAATTCAGCAAACTGTAGCATTCTGATATAAGATTAATAAGACCGGTTTCATATATAAGTCCCATAAAATTTCCTTTCCATACCACTGTCACAGCTATAACTTTTGAAGGTATATACAGAAGGTATACAAAATAAGGAAACACCAAAAGCACGATACGATACCATGCGGTGCGGGAAAACGGTTGGCATTCACAACAGCTTCCAGTCGCCTCGAAATGGATAAATACATATCCTGTATGGTTTTCAAGAAACCTTATACCGTTCTTCCTACAAAATAGCGGCCAGTTCAGCAAGAGATGATAGAGCTGGATAGCGATACTGCACCCTTCTCTCCTAAGTAAACCACAAAGGCTCCTTGATACGGTAGGGGAGATGTCACACTTCATCATGGTGCTCACAAAATAAGTTCTGGATGATGTGTGCTGTGTGAACAGGGGAACTGTCGACTTGGGACAATGCATCACCATTAGGCAACAAACATTGTACCATGAGATGAACCGGGTCAGACAAAATTGTCAGATATTCCTAGGAGGTAATGCGATCTTGCAGAATAGCTATGGTGTCCATTGAACGCCATGGTATGGCTGCCCAAAAATATACCGAAGCCCCGCTCTTTGGATGTAAACTCGACCAGAAGTTAGAAATAGTGTAAAAGAAGATTCATCAGATCAAATAACTTTCTTCCTTTGGCCCAAAGTCCAGGTTTTATGGCTTCTGGACCACTTTTTCCTGTTACAGCCATTTCCATCACTGATGATCGGTTTTGTAATTCCAGTTATTCCTGCAATTCGCCACTTGTGGAGCTCTCTTTGTGTTGTATTGTGTTGACAAGTTCCGCGAGTGCGACATTCAGTTCTGCAGAGACTTTTGCAGCTGTTGTTTTCCGTCACAGTCCTTTTCAATGAGCGCCTGTCATTATCACCAAACACACACTTTCGTCCGAGTTGTCGCTTAGCGGATGAAGTTTTCCCCAGTTTCCCTGTAATAGGTATAAATCTTCGATATGGTGTCTCTAGAAACACCGAACCTTTCAGTTACCTTGGTTACGGAAGAGGTGGAGATAAACCAGACCATTTTTGGTGTCTGCATTTGTCGGAAACACGAGAGGAGTATCCACTGAATCGCTGAAATTCCGGAAATTCCGCTTCAGCAAGGCGGGCAGAAAACGATCTGCAAATGCGAATCAGATGTTTCATCACTGTCAAGGTTCGCGACAATGCTTTCTTCGGGCCGATTTTCACTACGCTGTCGAAGATCTGACAAATTATTCCCAGTGGGAAAGCAACTCCTCTCGGCGACATTCTGCATAAAATTCTGTCAGTTTTCTCACCTCGTCATGTCTGAGTGAGAATACAAGCTTTCGATTACTTCATCGCAATCGTCTATAGAGCTAAATGTTGTAGCTGTCTTGCAGAAGCCAAGAAATTTGCTGACGCCACCAGAGATAACGTCGCTGTCTGCGATAGGTCCTAGAACAGATATCGATATAGGTGGAATGCAAACAATTCGGCACATTTCTCTACAGCCCTTTAGCGTCGAGAGTCCGATTCAAAGAGCCAATAAGACTACTGTCCAAGTGAAATCTTTGTTGTAAATTCTCTTACGACTTACTTCATAACGTAATACTAATAGCTCTATTCATGAGACAATCATACAGAGTTCCACGTGTGATACTGAAGCCATGCCTTTCAGCGAGTGATTTTTGTAATCTGGTTATTTAATGTGACTTCGGTGTTTTGACGAATTTCTGACACTCAAGGTCTGTGTATGAACTAACCAGTACAGCTGCACCGGCACTCGCAAGAAATCCTATAAATACCAGGAACCACGGTATCAAGACTGTGTTTAACCAGTCCCAGCATGTCTTCCATCATATTGAGCGGTTGGAATCTAATCTGAATGCATTATTTACTTACCAGTGGTACTTCCAGCACAGACGTGGACATAATCTCTACAGGAACATGCAATTTTTTTTTACCTCCTGCATGTCGCATAATAACGAATGTCCTCTTTTACGCACAGCTGCGTGTATAATCTGAATCTCCACTCAAGTTGTTGACACGCACACTAATTTTCGCAAGCCTTTGATGACTCAGTTCTAGTAGATTGAAATTTGGCCAAGAATCCTTGCTTGTTCAGACAAGATCATGTAGTTAAAATTTTTGGAATTCTAAACAGGCTTTCACAGCAATTTTCCCCGTTTATCTTATTCCCGGCTCGATTCATGAGATTATGATCAGATGCGTGTAAAAAATACAAAAAGATGTGGAAACTTATCAATGAGAGCAGTACTACAGCATACAACGGGATAGGTAACATCGTTAACCTACATGCCCTGAGAAGCAGCTGCATGGCAAGATATCTGTCTTCCTAATGAAAAGATGTATAAAGATAACAAAACTGCTATAAGCACAAATGATCTGTAGAATGGCGTCGTTGTCAACATACTCTGCTCGCAGGTGCACTGTTCAGCATACCGAAATTGTAATATTTTCAGCAAGCATTCCTTAATTACAATGGTGAAATCTTATGCTACGTTTTGTTCCAACGAAAGGTATGTGAAAGGAAGTAATATTTCGTTCCACAGGTAAAGTTGTTTGAAAAACACGAGAAAATATTGCGAACACTTTTTTCAGAATAAATCAGTGAGTTCACAGACTGAAAGTAAGGTGTGATATCGTTATCACGGAAGTGCATATCTCCTCCAATTTGCGAATAATTATTTTGTTCAAAAATATGAACTGAATGGTAAGGGTTAATGCCTATATCTCGTAGAAATACATTGATCTTCAGTTCTAAAACTCGCTGAATGAGAAGATTTCAAGATGACAGACTGTTAATATCTGACTCATCGTAAGAGTTCCGTGCGTAATCTAATACATTGTGCCGCTCATTCTGATATTTTTCGGAGTCATACACATAAACGCTCATTTTGTGTAAAAACCGGAGATCATGGTTAAAAACGGATATCATTCCTTTTAAAAGCGCAATAAAACATCTCCCACGTATTATTGATGAATTATTGGCAAGATAAATGCTTCTTGCCAAACTGTTACTTTGTTCTCATCTGCTGTGGAATCAGTGAATTAAATAAATTACTCGCAACGCAATAAGAAATACAGGAACTCACTGCAGGACTGTGTTTAAAACTATTTGTTACTCTCTCGCCGCGCCAAATACAAAAACGACAACCATCGTATTAATACTAGGAATTTTTGGAGATACTGTATTAAGCGTACCACAACACTTGTAACACTAATACGAGAAGTCGTTTAACTATTAAAATCAATGCCCCATTTGGGCTGTAAATGCCGGCCGAAGTGGCCGTGCGGTTCTAGGCGCTGCAGTCTGGAACCGCGAGACCGCTACGGTCGCAGGTTCGAATCCTGCCTCGGGCATGGATGTGTGTGATGTCCTTACGCTAGTTAGGTTTAACTAGTTCTAAGTTCTAGGGGACTAATGACCTCAGAAGTTGAGTCCCATAGTGCTCAGAGCCATCTGAACCATTTTTTGGGCTGTAAATGAGAAACATAGTAAATATCGACTCCAATTCACATAGTCCAAAATGATCCGCTTTTTGCTCTTTGTCACGTGACTAAAATGTTTGTTTCAAATCTTAGTACGGCACAGATAGGGGCGTGCGCGATCTGTGTGTATTATAGTCTAAGCTTCTTCGACAGTCAGTCGCTTTCCTGACGATGACGATGGTGGATACTCTCGAAAGCTCGCGATTTTGTAGACAACTAGGCAAACGCTCAGAGAATATCAATACAACAAATCCGTTGCGAAAGACTTCGTGGTTGTATAAGATACGATAGTCGGCTTCCAACAATGACGACAGAGAAAGCTGTCGAAAGGTTATCACTCATACACGTCAAGGCGGGAAAACCCAGATAATTTCATACAATCTTATACAGATCCGACGCGTTATGCCAACTTGTTTTCATTTCATCTCTGCTGTGAACAGGAACAATGCATCACGTGCTGACAGCTGCTCCATCTGTCGTTCTGTACTGTGTGTTTATTTTACGTGTGTGAAGACAAGTCCAGGAAAACAGCCAGGGCCATAAAACTAGTGTAATCTGGATACAGCGGAGGGAGCGGGCGGGGTTAGGGAATGGGAGACCAGACGCGGGCAACAGCTCACAGCGCGCTGTGTGTGTGTGTGTGTGTGTGTGTGTGTGTGTACTTTCACTCTCGCGGCCCACGGAGCGCGAAGGGAAAAACAAACGTCGCGACACCAGCTGTGAGCCGGTCCATAATTTTCAGAACTTGTTTTTGATTCCGCTGTGAAACGAGATGAATAGACAGACACTAGTCAAGACGGACGTGTTACCAATATGTGCACGGTGTACTTACTAGGTTCGCGTAAACTGAATTGTCACATGCGTCGGCAGTTTGTGCCGGTGTAACTAAATGTGACGACTCAGTAAGGAATCAGTAGAAACTTAGCGCCGAGAGAGATCAGTCAAGGCTCGCGGTGTTCATACTGGGGAAGGCTGTGAATCGGTTACCAATGTGGTCGGATTCTCATTTGCCGGATAGTTCTATTCAGTTTTTGTACCCTGCATTTATGTTTTAAAATACGTGTTTTCGGCAGTTCTATCCACAAAGTGGCAGCACCTCAATAATACAGTGTGCTTCAGAAGTGATGGTCAATAATTCACACATGGAAAGTACAGGCCAAAAGTACCTGTAAAGCTCCAATAAACATGGGTCGACAAATCAACCGTTGTCGGGTTACAACACATTTTCTGTTGCGGTTCATCAGTGCGTAGAAACACATGGCATTACTAAACGTTGACGTAGATGTTCGAATTGTCGTCCATGCGTCTGAATGCAACATTAAACTCATCTCAAAAATGAGTTGCGAATTCTCTCAGACAGTCTTGGGGAATTACGTAAATGTTGGAAGGCTGCTTCAATATGCAAGGGTAATTCCTCAAGATAGTTGACCATGTTAGCGTAGACCAGGTTTTTGACACTAACCCACATGCAGAAGTACATGGGATTTAAATCCGGAGACCTTCCAGGCCATGACACAGGCCCTATTTATCTATCCACTGTTGACCATATGTCCAAACTAGAAGCCAACGCACCCTTAAATGAAAATAAGCTGGAGAGCTGTCATGCATGAACCACATGTTCAGGCGTTGGTTCAGCGGGACATCGTCATGTATATCTGAAATCGCATGTACTGCAATCCTGTTAGTCTCTGCGTTAAGGAGAGTGGTCCAGTTATGCGGACTTCGAGCAGTCCTGCCCAGACGTTCAACGAATAACGCTGCTGATGTCGTGATACGTGTATTGCATTAGGATTGACCTCGGCCCAAATGTGACAGTTATGGTAGTTAAAAACACCGTCAGTTGCAAATGCAGCCTCATCTGTGAACAGAATACTGCTTACAAACAGGGGATTCAGTGTACACTGTCGTTGCGCCTATTGGCAGAAATTCTCTTTAGGAGGGAATTCTGCATTGCTGACGGCTTGCACTCTCTGGAGATGATATGGATAGAGTGCTTGCCGATATAAAATCTGCCACTCACTGCTGTGCAGAATTCGAATCGAGAACAGCTGCCAACATGAGTAACGTAGAAGTAAATATCCTCGGAATAGTGAAGCAACTCAAATCACTTAATGAAAGCAAGTCTTCTGGTCCAGACTGTATACCAGTTAGGTGCCTTTCGGAGTATGCTGATGCATTAGCTCCATACTTCACAACCATATACAACCGTTCGCTCGACGAAAGATCCGTACCCAAAGACTGGAAAGTTGCACAGCTCACACCAATATTCAAGAAAGTAGTAGGAGTAATCCACTAAATTATAGGCCCATATCGTTAACGTCGATATGCAGCAGGACTTTAGAACATATGTTGTGTTCGAGCATTATGAATTACCTCAAAGGAAACGGTCTATTGACACACAGTCAACATGGGATTAGAAAACATCGTGCCTGTGAAACACAACTAGCTCTTAATTCACATGAAGTGCTGAGTGCTATTGACAAGGGATTTCAGGTCGATTCCGTATTCCTGGATTTCCGTAAGGCTTTTGACACTGTACCACACAAGCGGCTCGTATTAAAATTGCGTGCTTATGGAATATCGTCTCAGTTATGTGACTGGATTTGCGATTTCCTGTTGGAGAGGTCAGAGCTCGTAGTAATTGACGGAAAGTCATCGAGTAATGTTTCAAATGGCTCTGAGCACTATGGGACTTAACATCTATGGTCATCAGTCCCCTAGAACTTAGAACTACTTAAACCTAACTAACCTAAGGACATCACACACATCCAAGCCCGAGGCAGGATTCGAACCTGCTACCGTAGCGGTCACGCGGTTCCAGACTGAAGCGCCTAGAACCGCACGGCCACACCGGCCGGCCCCATCGAGTAAACCAGAAGTGATTTCAAGCGTTCCCCAAGGTAGTGCCACAGGCCGTTTGCTGTTCCTTACCGATATAAAAGATTTGGGAGACAATCTGAGCGGCCGTCTTCGGTTGTTTGCAGATGACTCTGTCGTTTATCGACTAATAAAGTCATCGGAAGATCAAAACGAACTACAAAACGATTTAGAGAAAATATCTGAATGGTGCAAAAAGTGGCAGTTGACTCTAAATAACTAAAAGTGTGAGGTCATCCAAATGGGTACTAAAAGGAACTCTTTAAACTTCGGTTACACGATAAATCAGCCTAATCTAAAAGCCGTAAATTCACCTAAATACCTAGGTATTAGAATTACGAACAACTTAAATTGGAAAGAACACACAGAAAATGTTGTGGGGAAGGCTAACCAAAGGCTGCGTTTTATTGGCAGGACACTTAGAAAATATAACAGACCTACTAAGGAGACTGCCTACACTACGCTTGTCCGTCCACTTTTAGAATACTGCTGCGTGATGTGTGATCCTTACCAGATAGGAGTGACGGAGTACATCGAAAAAGTTCAAATAAAGGCAGCACGTTTTGTATTATCGCGAAATACGGGAGAGAGTGCCACAGAAATGATACGGGATTTGGACTGAAAATCATTAAAAGAAAGGCGTTTTTCGTTGCGACGGAATCTTCTCACGAAATTCCAATCACCAATTTTCTCCTCAGAATGTGAAAATAATTTTTTGACACCGACCTACATAGGGAGGAACGATCACTACGATAAAATAATGGAAATCAGAGCTCGTACGGAAAGATATAGGTGTTCATTATTTCCGCGCGCTATACGAGATTGGAAGAATAGAGAATTGTGAAGGTGGTTCGATGAACCCACCGCCAGGCACTTTAAGGTGATTTGCAGAGTATCCATGTAGATGTAAATTCAGGACACGCTCTTGGGTAGCAATCCTCCTCCTTGTTTTACAGTGCGTAACAGCCTTTCCTCAACATCGGGTGTTATGGATACGGGTCGACCTTCTCGTATATGGTGTGCGTAACTCCCGGTTTCTCTAAGTCGCTGATGTAGCCGGCTAAATGTACTCCCGTCGAGCTGTCTGCGGAGAGGAACAGCTTCTTCATACAATCGTGCAGTCGCAAGGGCACTGCCATCCGCTTTGCCACACACGAAGAGCATGTCAGCGTACTCTTCATTGGTGTAGCCTCTGTCCGTGCTGCCTTCACTTTCGTAACTTATCGTGAGGCCGGTACGACTCAGTTCACGGAGGGGGAAAGGGAAGTAGTTGCCCATGCGTAAGCAGATAGTCGATCCCAGCCCTTGAGATACCAACGTCTATACAGCGGTATCCAGGGATTTTTGCAGTTGGCTCCCAATCCGAATTAATGCGATAGCTCTGCAACAGTTCATCAGCGGAACCATGTTTATTGGAGCTTTTTAGCTACTTTTAGCACGCAATTTTCATGTGTGATTTATTGACCATCACTTCTGAAATACCCTTTATACAGGGTGAAAAGTATTTAAACCGACAAACTCTGGGAGGTTGTAGGGGACATCAAAACAAATATTTTTCCCTAATGTCATTTTTTCCTATGAGGACTGTTTAAAACGATGGAGGCCGTATTAGCCTCTTCAGTTGTTACAGGCCGTATTACGATCTTCAGTTGTTAGAGGGCGTATTACACTCTTCAGTTGTAGGCAACTGCTGTCCACCAGTGTAGTAGTGCATTGTCTGTTCACTAATGGAGCGTTACACCTGGAGTGAGTACACTGATATGGTTGGTGCGTACTACGTAGCGCATCACAACGGACGAGCTGCACAGCGGGTTTATCAACAACAATATCCTAATCGCCGTATCCCGCATCATACGACCTTCTCTGTTGTGCACCAAAGTCTGCGTGAGCCCGGGTCATTTAGCATATTACCTGGACAGGGACGCCGTCACACGGTAAGAACGCTGCAATTTGAGGAAGCTGTCTTGCAGCATGTGGAGCGAGATCCTTCAATCAGCACTCGTGCAATTACACGTAACATGGGGACAAATCAGACGAATGTAAGAACAGTCATTCGAGAGCAATTGTTACGTCCATTTCACTTACAACGTGTCCACAACCTGGAACCAGTTGATTATCCACCCAGAGCACAAGTTTCGTAGTGGTACCTGGGACACTGTGAAATGCATCCTACATTTCCATCCTCTGTGTTGTTTACCGATGAAGCAACGTTCGGGCGTGATGGAGTCTTCAACATGCATAATTCGCGTGTTTGGAGTAAGGATAACCCACATGCCACAGTTACTAGCGATCATCAAGTGCGGTTCTCCGTTAACGTGTGGGTCGGTGTTGTTGGGGACCGTATCTGCTACCTAGGCCGTTAAATGGCAGTCACTAACACAATTTTCTCGCCAGAGCATTGCCAGAATTGCTGGAAAACGTCCCGCTCCCTACAAGTCAACGCATGTGGTTCCAACATGACGGGGCGCCGGCACATTTCAGTCGTCGTGTGTGTCGATTCCAGGACCGACGGTTCCCAGAAACGTGGATTGGCAGAGGTGGTCCTGTACCATGGCCTGCTCGATGCCCAGATATGTCCCCTCTGAACTTTTTTGTTGGTTTAATTAATTTGCCGCCAGAGAAATCTTCCTCTACCGGTTTAAATACTCCTCATAGGAAAAAATGACATTAGGGAAAAATTTTTGTTTTGATGTCCCCTACAACCTCCCAGAGTTTGTCGGTTTAAATACTTTTCACCCTGTAGTGTAGTTTAGATTATGTGACACTCTATTTGAACTTGATGGCAGAAGTAAAAAAAAAAAGTGAATAAACTCATAAATTTTAAGCTGAAGAAGAAAAGTTGTCCAACTCTCTCGCACTTGTCCTACTGTGATATCAACTGTAGGCATCCACGTGTTCATCAAGGCTAGATTTCTTCATTTTGTGCGAGTTATTACCCCAGAGTAAGGCACAATGGGAGCAGGACGGCTGCAGAGCGGGGATCCCCCTGAGTTTATGACGCCCCCGTGAATGGTGACGAGGGACGCGCTGCGACGGGACGGGGCGGGACGGAGGTGTGGCGCATTCACCGCACAGCGTCCAGACGCGAGGAGCTGGCACCGCCGAGAACTCCGCGCGGAAACGACAGCTTTTAATTAAGGCAGCTCGGAGGTTAATTAACTGCGACGGAACGGATCGCGCCGTCCTATTTCTCGCTCCTTTCCGGAGGCGCCGCCCCGAACGGAAAGGAACGCGGCTGCGCGAGGTGGCGCGCCGCTCCCGTGGCTGCTGGCGTCTCGCCTCGCGGAAAATACTCGCCAGCTGCCGCCGTCTCCCAGAGTGGGAACCCGCTCCCTATTACCCGCCACAACCTGCACTCCGCACTCTGACCCTCGGCCCACTTATTTGCTGGAAGGAACACACGTCAGCCGTGAAAACAAATCTTCGTTCAATACGACCTTAAGTTTTGCCCCAGTGCAGAAACACAGGCAATGCGTTAGACATCTTAAGAACTGAAATACATTACTGGCCATTAAAATTGCTACACCAAGAAGAAATGCAGAAGATAAACGGGTATTCATTGGACAAATATATTATACTAGAACTGACATGTGATTACATTTTCACGCAGTTTCGGTGCACAGATCCTGAGAAATCAGTACCCAGAACAACCACCTCTGGCCTTGATACTCCTGGGCATTGAGTCAAACAGAGCTTGGATGGCGTGTACAGGTACAGCTGATCATGCACCTTTAACACGATACCACAGTTCATCAAGAGTAGTGACTGGCGTATTGTGACGAGCCAGTTGCTCGGCCACCATTGACCAGACGTTTTCAATTGGTGAGAGATCTGGAGAATGTGCTGGCCAGGGCAGCAGTCGAACATTTTCTGTATACAGAAAGGCCCGTACAGGACCTGCAATATGCCGTCGTGCATTATCCTGCTGAAATGTAGGGTTTCGCAGGGATCGAATGAAGGGTAGAGCCACGGGTCGTAACAAATCTGAAATGTAACGTCCACTGTTCAAAGTGCCGTCAATGCGAACAAGAGGTGACCGAGGTGTGTAGCCAATGGTACCCCATACCATCACGCAGGGTGATACGCCAGTTTGGCGATGACAAATACACGCTTCCAATGTGAGTTCACCCCGATGTCGCCAAACACGGATGCGACCATCATAGTGCTGTAAACAGAACCTGAATTCATCCGAAAAAATGACGTTTTGCCATTCGTGCACCCATGTTCGTCGTTGAGTACACCATCGCAGGCGCTCCTGTCTGTGATGCAGCGTCAAGGGTAACCGCAGCCATGGTCTCCGAGCTGATAGTCGATCCTGCAGCAAACGTAGTCGAACTGTTCTTGCAGATTGTTGTTGTCTTGCAAACGTCCCCATCTGTTGACTCAGGGATCGAGACGTGGCTGCACGATCCGTTACAGCCATGCGGATAAGATGCCTCTCATCTCGACTGCTAGTGATACGAGGCCGTTGGGATCCAGCACGGCGTTCCGTATTACCCTCCTGAACCCACCGATTCCATATTCTGGTAACAATAATTGGATATCGACCAACGCGAGCAGCAATGTCGCGATACGATGAACAGTAGTCGCGATAGGCTACATTCCGATCTTTATCAAAGTCGGGAACATGATGGTACACATTTCTCCTCCTTACACGAGGCATCACAACAACGTTTCACCAGGCAACGCCGGTCAACTGCTGTTTGTGTATGAGAAATCGGTTGGAAACTTTCCTCGTGTCAGCACGTTGTAGGTGTCGCCACCGGCGCCAACCTTGTGTGAATGCTCTGAAAAGATAATCATTTGCATGTCACACCATCTTCTTCCCGTCGGTTAAATTTCGCAACTGTAGCACGTAATCTTCGTGGTGTAGCAATTTTAATGGCCAGTAGTGTAGTACCAACAGACTGAATACGACAAACTTAGATACAACTTGAGTTGTGATATAATTCTGTGCAACTCTTCGCTCTTTCCGCAAATGCGAGATTGATTCGTGTGGCTAAGGTTTTCATATTTGGCATTTCTTTTAGAAATTATTGTCAAATTACTACGTACACTGGAAGCCAGAGCCACCTCTTATTTGCAGTGACATGATAGGGATATCTTTCCAGCTAACGGTGCAAAGCCTGATATGCGAACACTGCTCATCTTAAAATTTTTAGAAAGGCTTTTTGAAGAACTTGCAATCCATTTGTGGCACACAGCAAACCACTGCTTGACAGTATTGGTTAAAAACAGTCTTGGTTGCAATTTTATTTTTTTATTTTGCAACGACCCGTTTCGCCTTATTTAGGTATCTTCAGGTTATCTTTTCTAGATGGACGCGAGAGGCACCAAGATCTGCAGTGGATAGAACGCTGGACTTGCATTCTGGAGGTCGGCGGTACAAATCCGCGTCCGGCCATCCTGATTTAGCTTTTCCGTGATTTACGTAAATCGCTTCAGGCAAATGGTTCCTTCGAAACGGCATAGCCGACTTCCTTCCCTAATCCGATGGGGTCGATGGCCCGCTGTTTGGTCCCTCCCCAGAATCAACAAACCAACCAGACATCTTCACCAAATACCCGAATACAGTTCCAGATAAACCTTACCGTGAATGTGATGGAGCAGCAGTGGAAGATAGCAACCAAATTTTTCTAGAATGTAAACTATATGCATACCAGCAAATCAATTTCTTACGACAGTTGAACGGATCTCACTAACAATTACCAACTGATATAGCAACTGTTCTTCATTAAAATAAGACATTAATTCTGAATCTAACAATGATTTTTAAAGCGTAGCCATACCCCCTAAAATCCTCGAAAATATCTAAAACTCTGATTGATGGCTGCGTGGCGTTCAGTCCAAAAGCAAAAAAGTTGTGCCATAACAGTGACAGACAGTAGAATAGCTAGATTTACTGAAAGTTGACCAGTATGTACATTGTGTATGAGGTCACAGTAATACATTGTAGACTGACAGAATAGACAGATCACACTGCTATGAACGTGTTTCGTGTGAGAATTGTTGTATTAAACTGTCTTCTCACGTCACTTCACCTATCCTCTCCACTCCTCTCCTCTCTGTTCCTTCCCTCACGTTTCCTCGCCTCTCCTCTCCTCTATCCCTAATCCTACCTCACATCACCTCTCCTCTCCTACTCTCTCCTCATCTCTCTTCATCCGTTTTCTCCTCTCTTCACCTAACTTCACATTTCATCTCATCTCATCTCATCTCATATCCACTCCTCTCCTCTCCTACTCTCTCCTCATCTCTCTTCATCCGTTTTCTCCTCTCTTCATCTAACTTCACATTTCATCTCATCTCATCTCATATCCACTCCTCTCCTCTCTTCTCCCCTCTTCTCCTCTCTATATCTCTTTTCACATCACCTCCCTTCACCTCTCTTCACCTCTCTTCAGCTCTCTTCACCACTTTCATCACCCTTCACCTTTCCTCTCCTCTTCACCACTCTTCATTTCTCCTCTTCCCTTCACCCCTCCCTTCATGTCTCCTCTCCTCTTCACCTTTCGTCATCTCTCTTCTTCACCTCTCGTCATGTCTCTTCACCTCTTCACGCCTCTTTATCTCTCTTCTCCACTTTAACTCTCTTCATTTTTCTTCTTTTCTATTCACCTTTCTTCAATTTCCTCTCTTCACCTCTCCTCTCTTTACCTCTCTACACATCACTTTACACCTCCTCTTCTCTGACTTCCCTCTTCTCCCAAACCCTCCCTATAAATAACAGACAGCTGACTGACTTTTATAAATAAATTATAAACTTTTAAGAGTTTGTGATTTATATAAGACAAGAACCGTGTATGTTACTTAATTCTGATGATACCTTGAAGTGGTGCAGTACCTTTTGAGACACTCCGTACAAGATGGTCTGAAATCAGTTTCAGGAGTGATAGTTGTTAAACTCAGGGGAAGAAATATGTAATGCAGACGAAAGTGTGAAGTAGTGCTAGGAAACGTTCCATAGAAGAAACGAGCCTTTACAGTGCCAGCCGGTATCCATGTTTTGGCAGTGCCGCAGACTGTTGCGCTCGTAAATGAGGCAGGCAGGCAGCCGCTGAGATGCAGGCGTGTCCCGTCTGGTCTCGCCTGCTGTCAGCCGAGCTGAGGCGCCGGCAGATACGGCGGGCGCCTGGCGAGTTGCCAGCAGGTCGGTGGACGCCGGAGGCACGGTGCCACACAGCCAGCGGGCTCTCTCAACGCTGCTTGCGGATGAGGACGCAACGGCCTGACACCTAATATCACCGTCCAAATATATTCTAATATTGCGAAAATTAGTGTAGCGACAATAAAGATAAGCTCAGTTGAAACTGCTTTCATACAGTGCAGTAGGTACACTACAATATACAGGCCGTTTCACAATACATGTTACACACTTCTACAGATTGTAGAGGGGACTTATCAAGTTTTACATTATAACCTATGTCCGGAAACGTCATCCAACGACGTTACAATACGGCGGCTATAAATGGTAAGTATATACAGACATGATAATTCCGTGGCGATATTAGAAATTTTCTAGGACGGCGGAGTAGGATAAATGTATCAATCTAAAGTAAGAGTCCATGTACCAGAAACCAGCGAGTCTAAAGTTGCAAACGATAACCGTTCTGACATCTATGACATTGGAATACATGTACTGGTACTGTTGTTGCTAAGTTGGTAGGGTAGGCAACTTTCAGAGGTGGCGGTATGGACCAAAAAGGGAAAAAAAACTGTCCATTAAACATAGCCTCTAGAGTGCATACCTTAACAGCGATGAACACTTGTTCAATAGGGGGAGATGTGTTTCACACTAGCGAAGATGAACAAGTGCTCATAGTTTCTCAGGTATGCACTTTACAGCTCATGTTCACGAGACTTTTTTTTTGTCTTGGTTCTCTGAAAGTTGCGTACCTTACATGTTTAGCAACAACAGTACCCGTACATTTATTTCACAGTCAGAAGTATCAGAATGATTTTCGGTTGCAAATTTCGACTTGTTCCTATCCGAACCAGGAACCATTACCTCAGGTTGATACATTTATCCGGCTGCAACATCCTTGCAAATTTGAAATATCGTCACGGAATCACCCAGTATATATAAACAATTACAGGGTCAGGCACCTGTATCTTTGACTGTAGCGTCGTTGTGTGACGTTTCCGGGAAAGGGTTCCTGTTCAAAATATTACGTATCCACTCCCCTCTACAAGTCCTAAGAGTTTGTAACGGAATTTTCGAACACCCTATAGAATATTTTTCCGTGTTTTATAGAAACGGGTGAGATCTAAGAATGATTTAAACATTTTATAATCAACACATTTTTCTACTACATTCAAATTTCTGTACCAATATTTAGTATGGTACGACATGTTTCGGCAGCATGCTACCACCATCAGATGACTGTCAACTAATTATCAATTATTCTGATTACATTTCCGCTAAGTCTGATGTTGTTGCTGTTTGGTGTGTCAGTGAGGTTTTGTGGCGTGTTTCCATTAGTCCTAACGATAAATTTACTGCGAGCTACCAGGTATATTTCATACTTTTATGAACATAAGCCAATAAACTAGATTAAGCACACTCACAGAGTTTTGTTCATAATAAAGCCATGTACCCACCTCCTTGTGGACGCCTGTGTTCACGACTAATAATTCGATCATTCCCACATCGTACGTACTACTTTTTTTCCTTATTTCTTCCTTTTCCACGTCTCGATCGCATGTGAACATCATTTAGCAACAGCAACCATAAACTTCAGTTACAGGTACTTCTCTTCCTTCTCTCATAGGATTGGTACTCAAGTGTTCTGCAACAACTACCCGATCACACCCTGCCTTGGTTTTTCTCACTTCTTTTCACCTTACCATTGACAATTCACCTGCCATACGAATAAATTGCGCAGTTATGCGTCGGTGGCGTATCAGTTATTCCCATTTAGGTGCTTCTACTATTTCGGTATGCGCCTGTATCGCTCCACCTCGTAACCCAACACACAGTTTGTTCGTGGCTAGACTCGCAGTCAGAAAAACGACGCTGGCAACGCCTGTGAGAAGTGATTCGCAGTGAGTGCTATTTCTCTCACGAAGGAAATATACGGTGTGTGCTTTTCTTACCATACGCTGAACACACCAAGAACTCGCCAAGGCCAGCCTCACCTGCAACATAAAACAGAGGGACGGTCAGTATCAGGTGAAATTAGTAACACTTCCAAGTCAACACTTAGCATATTGTCTCAGCAAAAGGAGAAAGAGTAACTGGTTCAGAAATTCAAAGACAGCAACATATTTTGCATTAATCCACTGGTTAGTTATTAATCTTAGCAACCAAGACACTAGAATGAGCCACAGTACGCAGCCGAAACCATCATGACGCCTAACGCTATTTCAACCCGACATCGTTGCCACTGAACAATACAGAAATCAGTGTGTGTGTGTGTGTGTGTGTGTGTGTGTGTGTGTGTGTACTTAGAGCGACCAACAGTAGTGTTATTAGTATCCTTGCTAACCTAGTGTGATTTGAAAGATTTGAAAGTTGTTAGATAAGGTAGTAAAATAAATAAATAAAAAGAAAAAGGAAAACAAAGAAAACAAACTCACTTGAGCCACAACTCTCCCATCTTCACTAACGTTCGCTTATCCATTTATATGTAGTCACAGATTAAGTAAAAGTGGGTGACAAAATGTGCCATTAAAATTCCAGCTGAACAGTATAATAAATGCTACTGAATACAAACGAAAGGTTAATGAATGTTATAAGATGAATACAAACTAAATTAAAACAACGGTAATATAATTTAGAGGAATTTAATCAGGCGATGTTGACAGAATTAGGTTAGGAAATGAGACACTAAGTGTAGTAGATGAGTTTTCTTTTTGGGCCAACAAAATAACTGACGACGGCCGAAGTAGGGATCATATAAAGGGCAAACTGGCAATAGCAAAGAAAAGCGTGTCTGAAAAAGAGTTATTTGATAAAATCTAACATAAACTTAAGTGATCAGATGTTTCTTCTGAAGGCATTCATATCATGTACAGCCTTATAAGGAAGTGAAATGTGGACGATAAGCACTTCGGACAAGAAGGCACCAGAAGCTTTTGAAATCTGATACTACAAAACAATCTTGCGTATCAGGTGGGTGACTAGCAATACGAGTTTCACAAAGAAAAGGGGGAAAAACCAACACAGCGCTAAAATGAAAGGAATCAAGAATCGCTTACGGAACCAATAAATAAGTTTGAAACAGTAGTTACAATTATTACGATAATGCTAAAAATAAACAAGTAAAGTTACTTTCAGTGTTTGAAGCAAACTCGATTCCTAAGCAATATCCATTGGCGTACTCACTCTGTGATGTCTGGCGTACTGCGAACAGTTTTACACGCTACAAGAATCTAAAATCATAAGACAATCAAATTCTCTTTCAATTGCGATCGTTAAGCTACCATTTAACACACAATTCCATGCTAACGTAAGACACCAAACACAATTAACATTCGTACTTTGACGAGCATACTCCGAACTACAGTACTGAAGAAGCCACATTCTGTATTCATCAGTGCGTGCTTTTGTACTGAGGTGTTTGCTGTGATAATATCTTTGGAAAAAATAATAGCTCAAATTAGAAGTTTAAGTACTGGGGTTATCAGCTGCCAGCCGTAATTGAAAAGGACCACAGGAGTTAAGGTGTTACCGTATGAAGGGTTACTTTGTACACAGGCTTCGTGCATGCGGATACCGTAATCAACCGCCGTTATGTAAGTCATTAGATAATAATCTTGACAGCCACGTAGTGTGACGGCATAAGGTAACACGGTACTTAACGCCTGCCGCTGCCTTATCGGTGAGCAAAGCCCCTGAGGAAATAAATCTATCAACGATATCTAGCTTACGTGAAACCGTGTTACCACTCGCTAAGACGTTGCATCGGCGGATAACGTAATGAAGATACTAAGGTTACAGCTTAAGTTTCCTGGCTTTATTTAGATTTTGGAAATTGCAGTAACAGATTTGGTAACACTGAAAGAACAGTTCCGATGTATTAACTATGACTAATCACAAGAAAGAATTTAAATTTATTATTACTTGTCTTACACCATCAAATTCTATACGTACTTAGTAACGCTGTACTTCGATTTTTAATTATACAGATTTATAGAAATCATTATCGACTTAGATACCCAAGATGCTACGAATACACGCAGGTAACACATCAATGACACGCTCAGAAAAACTGCATTTCCTGGTCGAAAGTACACCGAGATGACAAAAGTCACGGGATACCTCATAGTATCGTGTCGGACCTCCTATTGCCCGGCGTAGTGCAGAATCTCAACGTGGTATGGACTGAACAATCTGCTAGAAGTCCTCTCGAATAATACTGAGCCATGCTATCTCTATAGCCGCCCATAATAGCGAAAGTGTTGCCGTTACAGAATTTTTGCACGAACTGACCTCGTGATTATGTCCCATAAATGTTCGATGAAATTCATGTCAGGCGATTGGGTGGCCAAATCATTCGCTAGAATTATCCAGAATGTTCTTCAACCAGTCATGAACAGGATTGGTCCTGTGACATGGTACAATGTCATCTGTAAAAATTTTGTCCTTGAATGGCCGGAAATGGTCTCCAAGTAGCTGAACGTAATCATTTCTAGTCAGTGATCGGTTCAGTTGGAGCAGAGAACCCAGTCCATTCCACGTAAACACAGTCCACACCATTATGGAGCCATCACTAGCTTGCACAGTGTTTTGTTCGCAACATGGCTCCATGGCTTCGTTGGGTCTGCGCCACACTCAAACCCTACCATCATCTTTTACCAACTGAAATCATGACTCATCTGATCAGGCTATGGTTTTCCAGCCGGACAGGATCCAACCGATATGGTCACGAGCCCAGGAGAGGCAGTGCAGGCGATATCGTGTTGTTAGAAAAGGCACCCGCGTCGGTCGCCTGCTGCCATAGCCCATTAACGCCAAATTTCGCCGTACTCTCTTAACGGATACGTGCGTCGTGCGTCCTAAATTGATTTCTGCTGTTATTTCACTCAGTGTTGCTTGTCTGTTAACACTGACAACTCTAGGCAAATGCCGCTGCACTCAGTCGTTGAGTAAAGGCTGAGCCTGCCGGAGTGGCCGAGCGGTTCTAGGCGCTACAGTCTGGAACCGCACGTCCGCTACGGTCGCAGGTTCGAATCCTTCCTCGGGCATGGATGTGTGTAATGTCCTTAGGTTAGTTAGGTTTAAGTAGTTCTAAGTTCTGGGGGACTGATGACCTCAGAAGTTAAGTCCCATAGTGCTCAGAGTCATTTGAACCATTTGAAGTAAAGGCTGTTCACGACCGTATAACCCGTGGTGAGAGGTAATGGCTGAAATTTGATATTCTCGGCATACTCTTGACACTGTGGCTCTCGGAACACTTAAATCTCTAACTATTTACGAAATGGAATGTCCCATGTCTATTAATTCCCTTCATGCGGCCATAACAACGTCATAAAGCTTTTCACATGAATCATCTGAGACCAAATGACAGCTTCGCCAATGCACTGAGCTTTTATACCTTGTGTATGCCAGACTATCGTCCCTCAGTGTAAAATCAGTTCTATTCCTAAAATGCACGACGTCGATGGCGACCAGCAGTTAACTCAAATTATTTCACAACTCAGTGTGTGTGTGTGTGTGCGTGTGTGTGTGTGTGTATGTGTATGTGTGTCATTGGGCAAAGTGATATACCAATGCACGTCCTTAAAATCAGCTGTGTTACAAGCTGCAGCAGCAGTAGGAATATACTTGTTCTGACAGGAAAAGATAGTTCGCAAACTAACGTAGGAAGCAGATATTTCTACATTTTTTCCTCTCAAATTTTATTGATCATTTTTCATTTACTGAACAATAATGATTAAAATTTCATGTTCCTTATTGTCTCTTGAAGCAACTGAGATTGTAACCTTTCAGTTTTACTTACAAGAAGAATATCTTAAAGCGCTGTCTAAAAATAAATATTTGGAACTTTAATTGGACAAAGACGTGTAAAAAATTGAGACATCACGACAGTTGATGGGGTCATCATTGCATTCACCAAATATATTTTAGACACTCCACGGAAAACCGGAAAGTAGAATCCCCGTTCCACGGCCTTTTGTGAATTATGCAAATAAAGAAAAATCTAATTTGTGTGGTTTTGCATCGCTTCTGATGAATACCAGTCGTGTCTGACGCACTATACCACCCGGTTCCGTCTTCAGACCCAACAGGAAAGGAATGAAAATTTGCCCACGTGCTACATTTTGCGAAATGGTTCGAATTGCTCTGAGCACTATGGGGCTTAACATCTGAGGTCATCAGTCCCCTAGAACTTAGAACTACTTAAACCTAACTAACCTAAGGAGATCACATACAACCATGCCCGAGGCAGGATTTGAACCTGCGACCGTAGCAGTCGCGCGGTTCCGGACTGAAGCGCCTAGAAACGCTCGGCCACCGCGGCCGGCTTTTCCGAAATAAATCGTAACTATCAAGAGGAATCACATAGGTTACACTAGGGTAGAAAACCACATATTTAATCAACTTGCGATTTCTCTACCGCATCGTACTATGTGACGTCATGCTGGAGTCAAATGCAGGTTGGGAACTGGATTTCTTAGATATAATGCTCGCAATATACAGGGCGAACGCGATCTCCACCGACAAAATTTCAGAAGTTGTTCAGGGATATTTTCTAAATATTTTGGCATAAGAGACCCGTAGTCTTAAGTGGAGTAATAGTGTAATTACCTTTGTTTGAAAAAGTAAACATCAAAAAGTACAACACAAAATACAGAGCAATGCAAAAACCTTCAGATGCGATGTCGTTGCTGTCGCTATAGGCAAGCTCAGCAAAGCATCCTGGTGCAGCTGTTCCAATGCATTGAATCAACCCATAAACAAGGTGTGCACTGAGATACTCTTTACTAGTAAACCTAACCACACTCCTGGGTAGAGCTGACATTGCCGGAAAAACAATGCCGAAACAGAACCGACCAGTATTGGATGGTTGAGGGCGATGAGTGAAGTGGGCTTTAATGTTTTCAACAGCAAGTGACGTGAGTGAATGGAACAAGTTGGTTTCCAATCAATACACGCAGCGCATATCGTCTACATTTTCACTGTAGCACCGATAGTTCCAATGCAATATATATGGGGCCAAGAAATCAAACAAAATGCTTTTTTTAACTTTTTATACCTGGAATTCATAGTCATGTAGAATTTTATAAAATAAAAACCATCATATTTACGCCAGTAACTGTAATAGTTTCCTTATTTCACGATTGCAATGTCGACCTTAGGCATTATCAAGTGAAGATGTTATGGCTATTAGGTCATGTCAACCTAAAATGAGCTGACACATTTATATGTCGTTGTCCTTACTATATAAATGTGTCAGTTCATTTTAGGTTGACATGACCTAATAGCCATAACATCTTCACTTGATAATGGCCTAAGGCCGAAATTGCAATCGTGAAATAAAGAAAGTGTTATAGTCACTGGCGTAAATATGATGTCTTTTGCCGCGCGGGATGAGCCGAGCGGTCTCGGGCTGGTCCCGGCGGAGGTTTGAGTCCTCCCTCGGGCATGGGTGTGTGTGTTTGTCCTTAGGATAATTTAGGTTAAGTAGTGTGTAAGCTTAGGGACTGATGACCTTAGCAATTAAGTTCCATAAGATTTCACACAGATTTGAATATTTGAAGTCTTTTACAAACAAAATACAATCACTCTGTAACAAGCCATTAGAGACACCGCTTCTATAACACCTATATACCGAGGAAACAACCTCTGAAATTATCTCCGTGGCCTCGGCTTCTGTGTTTCACTTTACGGTAGTACTGTGAATGTAATTAGCTGTCTTGCCAGCGATACGCTTGCGACGGCTGGCAGCAGTGGGTTACGCGGGGAATCCCAGGATAAGCCGGTGCTGGTGTTTACACTCACTGTGCCGGGCAGCCGACAGGGCCGCCAATCGGCACCGCGGTGGAGCGACGCGCGCCTAATTGGCAAATGTTTGCGCACCTGGAGGCCAAGCCGCGTCACAATCCCGGCGTGCCCCGCGTTTGCGCTGTGCGGTCAGGGCCGCCAACCGCCCACTGTCCGTCTCTGTACGGCCACGGCTACGTACGGGTCGAAGCCCAAGCCCAGCGCCGAGATCGTGTCAGCATCAACCACACTGCGTTTCCGAACGATGTTGTAAATCACATGTGCCTCTTATGGAAGGACAAGCTTTACTTCATAATCAGATGCAAGAAAATAAATGTTTCTTACGAGGATTTCTTTAAAAAAAAATTCAAAGGAAAACCCCTGAGCCGGCCGAAGTAGCCGTGCGGTTAAAGGCGCTGCAGTCTGGAACCGCAAGACCGCTACGGTCGCAGGTTCGAATCCTGCCTCGGGCATGGATGTTTGTGTTGTCCTTAGGTTAGTTAGGTTTAACTAGTTTTAAGTTCTAGGGGACTAATGACCTCAGCAGTTGAGTCCCATAGCGCTCAGAGCCATTTGAACCATTTTTGAAAGCCCCTGAGGTAAACTAAGGGAAGGTAATTCCGCAGTGTAGGTAATTTTACAGTATTTCGTCATACGCGTGCTGTGTGAACCCATTCAATGTAGCAGTGTTCCCTATTTTCGGCAATACGTGGCAAGACAAAGCCTTCTCCAGCTTCGCTACAGGTGCGCTCTTCCGCCGTCTGTGGAATACACTGCAAGGCAAGTTACTGTTGTGTGACGCATCTCATCGTGGAAGCAGGATCGTTTGTTTCGTCGTAGCAGTAAATATATTTTAGAACTGCAGGAAGCAAATAATGTAAATACATTTTAGAGTTACAAAAATCAAATAATACACGTTTTGTGAGATGTGTCTGAAAAGTTTCAGCTCTTCTGTAAAGTAGGTTATATGGCGATCTGTGGCATCCCTGGCGAAAGAACACAATGCTGGTGCACGCACTAGTGTTTCGGAGGACACCGTTCATCGTAGACTGTTGAACATGGAGCTCCGTAGCAGACCACTCATACATGTTCACATCTTGACCCAACGATATCGTCAGGTAATGATTGCAGTGCGCACGGTACCATTGGGATTCCATCGTCGATCAATGGAAACGAGTCGGCTCTTCGGATGAATCACATTTTTGCTACGGTAGGTCGTTGGTCGCCTCCACAAAAGCCGTCATCGACGTGATTGGCGGCTCGAAACGTGCAGCGCGCCACGGACGCAGGTTGGTGAGAGCAGTATTATGCTATGGGACGTATTCTCCTGCCCTTGCATGGGACCAGGTATAGTCATCGATGACACGCTGACAGCTGCGAACTACCAGCTTCCCTTCACGCTTGATGTCTTTCTTGACAGCGATGTCATCTTTCAACAGTATAATTGTCCGTGTCTCGGAGCCCGAACCGTGCTACAGTGGTTTAAGGAACATTACAGAAAGATCACGCTGGTATCTCGGCGACCAAATCCGCCTGATGGAAATCCTATGGAACCCAAGTGGGTCGCTATCGGGCGCCATCATCGCGCACGCAAAACAGCGACCCTTTATTTACTGGAATTACGTGACTTGTGCATAGACATCTAATGCCACATACCTTCACAAACCTACCAAAAAACTGTCGCACCCATGATGCACAGAATCAGAGACAGACAAAAAAAAAAAAAAAAAAAAAATTAAGTAGGTGCTCATAATATTTTTCCTTCCCAGTGCATACACAGTTCCTAATTTTAATACTTGACTTGCTGTGTTAGATCTACGAGTATAACATAGTATTATAGCTCTTAATGAGTAGATTATGACAGCATTTCAAATTTTTAAACTCGACCGACAAGTGTACGAAATATTAAAAATCAAAATTTTGTTGCTCCGGAAGTCGTTAAAGAGGCAAGTTGCAACTGGGATCGTGTCCACAGTTAGCTGTTTAGTAATACAGACGTTATTTTTAAAACTCAGTGACTGATTTTTGGATGGATACGAATCTGAGTTTTCATTCCACTCGCATAATTCCTTATTATTATTATTATTATTATTATTATTTAGTGCACGATGTTTCAACAGAACTACCGAAGGGTCTTCCCCGAATATCGGATCTCAATGTACCCAGTAGGGTTTTGGTGAGAACGATGTCACCTTATCTTAGGAAAATAATAGTATTTCGCAGCTGTTGTCGATGATATTGGATTTTCTTGCATATTGGTACCACGAGGTTCTTGCATAATCTTCCCATTCAACCTTTCCGTACAATTTGTAGCCAGCTCCTGGGAGAAGGCCTTAGTAATTTTATTGTTCATAGCGATTTTAAGAGATTTTATTGAATATGTTACAAATTTCAATTGTTTAAACCGTCAACAGTTTAGTAAAACTTTACAAAATTAAATAATTAACGTTAATTGGTCTAAAACGCTATTTTTGTGAGTTAATCATCAGAAAAATTTTCTCTGGTATGTAGCACACTAGAGGATCAGCGTACGGGTCTACTGCTCATAAGTACGTCCCTGGTTTGTCCAACAAAAGCGTCGATGGCGCTTAGAGAGGGTAGGAGTTACTCTGTATTTAAGAGTTGGTCCTTTTAGCCACAGGGGAAAAAGAATTACAGGATTTGGTGGACACTATTGGAACTAACGGAAAAAATATGGAATGAAAATTAACACAAATAAAACATTGGCACTAGGAGGAAATAAGGAAATAAAAATTATGCTGAATGGAGAAATACTAGAACAGGTGCAAAATTTTAAGTATCTTGGAAGCAGGATAGATACCGACTGGAAGTACACCACAGAAATTAACGAGGATAGCAATGGCAAAAGAGGCATTTTATAAGAAAAGCGGTCTGGATAGAGAACTCAGAAAGAGACTCATAAAATGTCTTGTATGGAGTGTTCTTCTATATGGCGCTGAAAATTGGTTCAAATGGCTCTGAGCACTATGGGACTTAACATCAATGGTCATCAGTCACCTAGAACTTAGAACTACTTAAACCTAACTAACCTAAGGACATCACACACATCCATGCCCGAGGAAGGATTCGAACCTGCGACCGTAGCGGTCACGCGGTTCCAGACTGAAGCGCCTAGAACCGCGCGGCCACAACGGCCGGCTATGGCGCTGAAACATGGACTATGAGGAAAAAAGACAGAGAAAGGCTGGAGGCTTTTGAAATCTGGACATGACGGAGGATGGAAATAATAAGTTGGATGGACAAAGTAAAAAATGAAGAGGTACGGAGCAGAGTGGGAGAGAAAAGACTGTTACTAGACGTAATAAAGAGAAGAAAAGGAAATTGGATTGGACATATATTAAGCAAGAATGACAGTCTGATAAAAACAGTTTTAGAAGGTTATGTAGAAGGTAAAAGGAAGCGAGGAAGGAAGAGATTCCAGATACTGGATGACATGATGGACGGTACAACATACAGCATTCTTAAGAAGGAAGCAATGGATCGCAGAAAATGGAAAGGCAAAGGACCTGCTAATATAGCAGGTAACTGATGATGATGATGATCCCCGTATATGAGGGTATGACACCAGCGTGTGCAGTGAGTATCAAGGAAGACTCTGACTTAGAGCTTGAGGTATTCACCACCTGCCTACGACATAAAGTCGTGTAGACGAGGGCCTTGGATCTTTGCATGTTCGTCGCCATAAGGACGCTGTCGAAACAATAGCACGTAAGCAGAATTACGACTCCGGCGGTACTCTGTTACACAAAGAGAAAGGAAATAAACTTTTTTGAATATTTACTTTAGCGTCGCATGTCTAACGGCAGTTGAAGCTTGTAACGGAAACGGTGAAGGTGAGGGGGGAGGGGGAGGGGAAGAGGGAGGGAGGGAGGGAGGGAGTAGGGAAGGAGGAATGGAGTGAGGGGGAGAGAGAGAGAGAGAGAGAGAGAGACAGGAGAGAGAGAGAGACAGGAGAGAGAGAGAGGAGAGAGAGGGAGAGAGAGAGGTGGTGTGTGGAGGGAGGGTGCGAGGGCCGGCGGTGAAGTTATCGTTTCATCTTTCGTTTATTCTTCAAGTCACGGAAACAGGCGGACGCTAATGGAGATGCTAAATGATAAATTGCGAGGAATGAGAAGCGTGAGAGCGTCGGCCGCGCCGGCGTGGCGGCGGCTGCCTGTCTGTCTGCCGGTATCAGCGCCCCTCTTGAATTATTGAGCCGCGTGCTTAACCCGCGGGCGCGGGCAGCGGCGGCAGCAGCTTTCGGCCTGAATGTTTCAGACAGCGCTCAGCCGGAACGCTCTTACAGCGCGCCGAATCGCTGCTGACGATGCTACACGCCGTCGCGCCGAGACTGCTCCGACCAAGAGTGGAGGACACGCCGACAGATTTTCTACTTTACCAGGTAAGCAGGCTGGTGACAGAATACTACGGTCCTCAATAACGCCATACCACCACTCTAAGCCCCGTCATTTTCTTTTTCTTTCTTATTAAACCTCTTTTCCCTCACTGATTCGAGACCCATAACACTATGACCGCAATCCACTGCGAGACCGAATGCATCCTGGTAGCACTGCGGCCGCATGGTGCGTGAGGGAAGTGTACAGGGCGATTCAGTTGCCCCTAACTACGGGCGCCATGCAACCTGCAACACATTCAAAAACCATGAGCGAGATTTTCGCTCGCTATAAGCAAACTATTAGTCTACAGAAAAAATGAACTGGACTACTTGGTATGAAATTTAGTATAATCAAAATTTTTACTGGGATACGTTTTCACTGGAGCCCACAGCTTTCGAGCTGTTCACGAAAACCGAATTTGAAGGTCACTTTTACACTTTTTTCTTGAATAATTCGCAAACTACAGCCTCTAGCGAAAGCGTATCCAGGTACAAAACTCAACTACATAAAATTTCCTAAAAAGTGGTCCTATTCCTTTTTTCTGTAGGTCTAGAAGTTTGCACATTGCGAGCAAGATAATGCGAAAATCTTGTGTGTGTGTGTGTGTGTGTGTGTGTGTGTGTGTGTGGTATTTCAAGGCGCTGCTGGTTACATAAATCCCATAGGTAGGGGCAACTAATCACCCTCTCAAAGTTGAGCAGAGATGATGGGGGAATCATTTTAATGATTATACAGACCGTAAATGAAATTCACTCACATAAGCGGCTTTGATAAACCAATTATCTCGGAAACAGTGAAGCAGGTAGGCTGTTCATTTGCAAGCCGGCCGTTGTAGCCGAGTGGTTCTAGGCGCTTCAGTCTGGAACCGCTTGACCGCTACGGTCGCAGGTTCGAATCCTGCCTCGGGCATGGACGTGTGTGATGTCCTTAGGTTAGTTAGGTTTAAATAGTTCTAAGTTCTAGGGGACTGATTACCTCAGATGTTAAGTCCCATAGTGCTCAGAGCCATTTGAACCATAATTTTCTTCATCTGCTGCTATCGTGAGCATCTACGTAAATTGGTCGAAGGATGATGGCACCTGGAATAGGCGTTGGAAGACCACGCCTCATCACAGAAAGCGGAGGGCGAAGGCTTGCCTGCTTGTAAAGTAGGGTAGACTGCGGTCTGTGGCAGATCTGATGACATAGTTCATTGCTGGTGCAGATGCAAGTGTTTCAGAACACACAGTTCAGGGCGTATTGTTAAACACAGGGTTCCACAATAGACGACTCCAAAGTGTTCCCATGTTGACCAAACGACATAATTTGACAGGGTTCGGCATCATCGAGATTGGAGCATACATCAGTGGAAACGTGATGTCTAATCAGATGAACCACGTTTCTTGTTACATCAGGTCGATGATCGAGTCCAGACACGACTTCACTCACAGGAATGGTTGTTCGGAACATGCACTGTGCCATGGATGCAAGCTGACGAGGGCAGTTATATGGTATTGGGGATAACCGCCTGGGCTTGCACGATAACCATGGTAGTAATCGAAGGCATCATGTCAGCCATGCACTACATGAATATTATTACAAACCACCTGCATCCCTTCATGGTTGGCGTCTTCCTCGACGGCGATGGAATCTTCCAGATAGATAACTGACCGTGTGATATGATCAGAATCTTGCTACAACGGTTTACGGAGGAAATTGCGTCATCTGACCGTAAACACCTGATGCACATATCTCCGGAAATCTATTAAGGATCTGCTGAGTGCATGTCACGCAGAAGAATCGCTACCGTCTTGCGTTCAAAGCTAGATAAACACCCCATTAAGCAGATGGTGGTAATTCTCTGGCTCATCAGTGTATTTTTTAATTGCTTTTGTAAGTAGGAATCATTCACTAAAGTTTATATAATAACGCCAAATGCTGTGTGCTGGCACAGAAACTACCGTTCTCACAAGAACACCCAAGGGAATGTGTAAAAAACAAGAATTCAATTTGCTCTTTCATTGACGAACAGTCTGAGAACGACAACTGCGGCCACGACATATCTGTCTTCAATACAGTTGCACCTGCAAAATACTTTGAAATATTTCGCACATCTTTACTTACTGCACTCCAGTCTACGGCGTCTATGAGAACACATGTATCACACTTTCCTACTGGCAGTTTCCGGCAGCCGAATGCAAGTGCAGCTCCGGGTTTATCTTCTCGACGCTTTGTTCTGCTTGGCCTCATTCTGCCTGATGCTCTGCGAAGAGGGAGAGTCACAGACGAAATCTGAGCTCGCGTCAGGCGTATCACGTTGTACAGTGTAAACGAAGGCACTCAAACAAACATCAAGGGGCGAGCGAGCGAGCGAGGGCGAGCACACACACACACACACACACACACACACACACACACACACACACCACACACACACACACACGTGCACACACAGAGGCGGACAGACACTGGCTTTCTCGGAAAGAAGCCCTTCTGATGAAATGGGCAGCTATGATCCAAAAATTACACTTAATAATCTCTCTTGCGTCCTTTTTACAGTGGACCGAGAACGGAGGTAGATGTGATAGTGTCCTTTCTGAAATTATAGACTGCAACTTATTCATTTCATTAAAAAGTATTGGATGAGATGATAGCTTCAAGCCGATTTGTTTGGCGTAACAGGATAAGTCAATCAGAACATAAAACCCATATTACAAGCTGTTGAAAAACTTGTACGCAACGCATTCTCTGAGTGTCATTAACAGACTTTACATTTCCATAACTTCATCTCGAAATCTTTTTACAAATTTGCTACCTGCATTACACGTGATCTCTGAATACTGAGGGACATTTTATAAAGCTTATCCTCACTGTTCAGGTATACGAATTTTCGACAACCAAAAAGGACAAAAACTGACGCCACGGCATAATCCTTGTACTACCCACGCCCGGCTGTTGACAAAATAAAGTAGTGGAAACTAGTAAATAAAGAAAACTGTAGTTGAAATTAGTGCCCGGTAATATGTCTACGAAGTATTTCCTTCCACGTGAATGTTTTTCCTGCACAGTACGACAACATATGAAAGTCCAAAATACGAATTGATGACGCCACAGGAATGGTGGCAAATGTGAGGCGACTGAAGAGTGCCGACGCTTGCCACAACCAAAGATACCGTTACGTCTGCGATGCAATTTCGTTCGCGGCTCCACTTCTCACATCAGAATGTAACCTCTTAACGGTCAAACGACTTGTGGCACCTTCGACTGTTCTTTGATGTGTTCCGTGTACTTATATCCGCAGCACATGGATAACAGGACACTAAATATAGAATGTGTGATGTCTGTACATAAAGGTCTGGCTTGCACGCAGATTTGTCTGGGCAGCTGCTGGCTACATTTTACCGTTCAACGACCTCGTTAATAAAATTACCAAGGTCTTCACGCAGGAGCTGGCTACACATTGTACGGAAAGGTCGAATGGGAAGATTATGCAAGAACCTCGTGGTACCAATATGCAAGAAAATCCAATATCATCGGCAACAGCTGGGAAATACTATTATTTTCCTAAGATAAGGGGACATCGTTCTCACCAAAACCCTACTGGGTACAATGAGACCCGATATTCGGGGAAGACCCTTCGGTAGATCTGTTGAAACATCGTACACTAAATAATAGTAATAATAATAATAATAGTAATTATAATAATAAGGAATTATCCCAATGGGGCAAAAATCGGCAGGTGCGATATACATGTACAGACAAACAAATCATAACAATTTCGTAGAGAAAGACCTATACAAACTGAGCAATTGAAAGTACCCGGATGACTCAGTTCTTGTTTAAAACGGATAATCCGTCTTTTAGGTTAAAATGTACGGCTAAATATAGCTCAGAGTTCAGCTTTTAACCTTATCTCCAGAACAGACAGACGGGGATGGGAGAACAGCCTGGCTCATATCCCAACAGATATTGGTTTCCAGACATAAAGTTATAGAAACTTTTCTTCTAATGTTGACCATTACTGCCTGCTGTAGGAATATTTAGCACATTTTTTAACATGTTGTATGTATTGAGAAAGTAATGGCGCTAAACATTCCCTTGGAGTACCCCGTAAGTCACTTACGTTCATCTATCTATATAAATATTCCTTCAACTTATTGTTATCTAAGTAACGCTGAAAACCATTTAATCAGAATCATCACGTATTTAAAAAGATAAACGTTAGCTCTAAAGTGACCTCGATGAGCCGATTCCAGCTCCTGCCCTCGTAAGGGGAAATACGTGAGCGTTTTTTTACAAAAATTGTAGCCCCTCTCTCCTTGATGAGATTCGTTAAGATGTGGTGCAACACCCCACTCCGAACCCCACCTCAAAAATGAGGTTTACGCTGTAACTGGACAAAAATGAATTTTTATTTTTGTTTCAAAAACACTGATTAACACACTTCGATAAAATCATTTTTATTTATAAAGTGTATTAAACAGATTTTTTAAAACGTGATTGAAAACACTACTTTCAACGTGCCAAACCTCAGTAGTATTAGGACGGACATTCAGACACAGACAAAAAGGCTCCTCAAAAATAGTACTAACAGTTTAAACGAATCACTAAGAACTTCCTGTGAACTGTACGATTACGTAGCTTTTCAGTCACGTGACTTACACCAGTATGATCACTAAGAGAATTCTTGTCGGTGAACTTCGGCTTAGCTTCGAGAAACGACTAACCGCTTTCGACTTGTCGGCTTTCCGCTTAGCAGACTCATTGTAAAAGTTTTGATACAAATTCATGCTGAACACAATAACATTGGCTTTATATGCTTTGCAGGGTATCACGACTGACACACAGAGATTTAGACCACACGGCAGAAAACTCCCCGAATGAAATCTGATACTTGTGCGGCACTTGTTTCAAATCGGAGACTCCCAGGCATGCACACATGTAAAAGCATTCAGTTCAGTTCAGCGCATTTAATACTGTTTATCTGCAGGATTAATTATATAAAGTAAGATGTTGTCCATCTTAATAATGTACACTGATAAGGCAAAATACAATGGCCACTGCGACTTTGGATGCCGCCTGGTAGCGTTGCAGGCACGTGACGCGGTAACAAATGTATGCAAGCGGAGCAGACGGGGACGGTGCATCACCTTAGCGAAGATATGGGCTGCAAATGGGGAAATCCACTGAGATAAGCGACTTTGACGAAAGGCAGATTATTATTACGCAGAGCCTGTGAACGAGTATTTCGAAAACGGTGACGGTGGTCGCATGTTCACGTGCTACTGTCGAGAGTATCTATGGAAGAAGAAGAAGAAGAAGAAGAGCAGTGAAACTACCACTAGGTGCTAAATCGTTGGACGTCTACGACTCTTCCCAGAACGTGGAGTTCAGGGTGCAGCATCTCACCGAAAGAACACAATGCTTGTGCCCGTACAGGTGTTTCGGAGCACACCGTTCATTGTACATTGTTGAACACGGAGCTGTGCAGCAGACAACCCCTACGTGTTCACATGTTGACCCAACGGCAACATCAATTACGATTGCAGTGGGCACGGGACCATCGGGATTCCACCGTCGATCAATGGAAACGTTCGGCTCTTCGCGTGGATCACATTTTTGCTATCCTTGGTCGCCAATCGTCTCCACAAAAGCCGTCATCGAGGTAAACGGCGGCTCGAAACGTATAGCGCGCCAGGATCGCAGGCTGGTGGGAGCAGTATTATGCTGTGGGAGAAGTTCTCCTGCACTTGCATGGGATCTTTGGTAGTAAACGAAAACGCGCTGAGAACTGCAAACCACCTGCATCCCTTCATACTTGTCTTTCCCGACGGCATTTTCATCTTTCAGCAGTATAATGGTCCGTGTCTCGGAGCCAGTATGGTACAATGGTTTGAGGAGCATTATAGTAAACTAACGTTGGTATCTCGGCGACCAAATCCGCCTGAAGTAATTCCTATTGAAACATCCCCTTAGAAAAATTTATAAATTACTGTGCTGGTAAACCTCTTACGTTATTTGATTTTCAAACATCTGAGCAAAATTGAACGTACTCAGACATTTCTCTCTTTACTTATTCCTATCATCACTAAACTGACACACAATATTTTTAGCACAACGCAATCTGACTTTCAATAATCACTACAAAAGAATGGCCGTGACTAACAATAACGTATACCTTTCATGAATCACTTACCTCACAAAAATCTTCGTTACTCGAACTACTGCAATACAGCGAGCACCAATATTGCCAGCTAAATAAAAGATTCTAACTGCTGGTGGCACTAACTACTGATAGTTAGTGAATGAAATATTTTGGTAGAGAACAAACAATGTAATTACCTTAATAGTGTTCAAAAGTCATTATATATAGTTCATGACATCCTGTCTCACAAATTTCGTTTTTCTGGCGGACACACGTCCAGATCGTCCGCTCTCAAAATCCTGCCATCTCTCTCCTCACATCCACCATTGCTGGCGGCTCACCCCCAGCTTCGCAACGCTACGCGTGTACACATCCGACTGCCCAACACTACAATAGCAAATATTCCAACAATGAAAATCAGCCACAGACCGCACACAGCAGCCGGCCGATTTGGCCGAGCGCTTCTAGGCGCTTCAGTCTGGAACCGCACGACCGCTATGGTCGCAGGTTCGAATCCTGCCTCGGGCATGGTTGTGTGTGATGTCCTTAGCTTAGTTAAGTTTAAATAATTCTAAGTTCTAGGGGACTGATGACCTCAGATGTTAAGTCCCATAGTGCTCAGAGCCATTTGAACCAGTTTGCACACAGGACAGTCAGTGATTTTCATACAGAGCGCTGCGTGGCTTTACCAACATAAAAACCTAAACAGCCTACTTACACTATGTAACCCTCTGCGCCGACATCGTGCGCCATCAGCGCGTACGTAAATCAGTGGCCCGTTATTTACGAGAATTACATGATCTACCAAAAAACGTCGGATCCCTGATATAAAGAGTCAGTGATGTATTTCATTCTGATGACGGACAAACAAGCTATTAAGCAGGTGGCCATAATGTTTTGGCTCATCAGTGTAAATTCTCTGCCGGCCGGAGTGGCCTAGCGGTTCTAGGTGCTACAGCCTGGAACCGCGCGACCGCTACGGTCGCAGGTTCGAATCCTGCCTCGGCAATGGATGTGTGTGATGTCCTTAGGTTAGTTAGGTTTTAGTTCTAAGTTCTAGGGGACTGATGACCTCAGCAGTTAAGTCCCATAGTGCTCAGAGCGATTTGAACCATTTTTGTAAATTCTCTGAATTAAAAATCTTTCCCCCTCCCCCCCCCCCCCCACCCCCACCCCCACCCTTGTAATGAGATTTGGTGAGATTCTGCCAGACCTTCTCGTTTGTCCCTCGTCCTACGTTGAGCTTACGCAACTGATGGACGTCCCCTAAGCTGATCAGTGCTTTGTCGCCGGTAACATTTTGCATCCCTCCAGAGAAAGGAGCTGCGGCTTCCGTAGATTCTGGCTGCGGCTCCAGGGCTGCAAAGGCTCTCCGTGGCTCCGGGACGCACGAGGCGGTAGCCGAACATGAGCTACGACGGCGGCGGCGACAATAAGAGCATTCAGGGCAGCCAGGGCTTTGGCGCTGCCGGCAAACGCCGCCGGCGCCGGCGCGCTCTGTGGGCGAAACTAAAACTGAAACTCGGCTGGGCCCCTCTGCGCCACTCGCGCGCCCTCCAGACAGAGCCTCTCCAACTCAACCGCCGACACACAAGAGGGGCGCCGCGCCGCGCCGCAAAACTTCACAACTGCCGCCCCCCGCCACCCGAGTCATAAACACACACGCACGCACGCACACAGCGCGCCTCTCAGCGAGAAAAGTACCAACTCCGGATAATTAAACCGGCGTTACGCAGTGCGTTCCGCAGGCGTGGGGGACCGAGCCGTCCGCTAACTGACGGCGCAGGCCGCTGGGGAAGTGCCTCGCGCATGTTCGCTTCTGGAGTCAGCGTGTTGAACACTCGTGCATTCTTACTGCGGCAAGAAAGGAAGAATGTATTGATTGTTGGTGTTAATAACGATCATCCTCCTTTACCTCCTCTGCATTACTGCAGGTGACGTTGTAAGTAGGCTGTTTAGGTTTTTATGTTGGAACGTCGTCGTCGTAGCTCATTTGCGGCTGCCGCCTCGTGCGTCTCGCACTGCTGCGGGAACCACGGAGAGCTTTCTGCAGCCCTGGAGCCGCAGCCAGAATCTACACAAACCGCAGCTCCTTTCTCTGGAAGGATGCAAAATCTTATGAGGCATAACTCACTGATCAGCTTAGGGGACGTCCATCAGTTGCGCAGGCTCAACATGAGACGAGGGACGGGGGAGAAGGTCTCGTAGAATCTCGCCAAATATCACTGAGGGGGGTTTAATTCAGAGAATGTACACTGATGAGCCAAAACATTATGGCCACCTGCTTAATTGCTTGTTTGTCCGTCTTCGGAATGAAATACATCACTGACTCTCTATATCAGGGATCCGACATTTTATTGGTAGGATTGTGGAGGTATGTGGCAGTAGATGTCTACTCACAGATCACGTAATTCGCGTGAATAACGGCCCACTGATTTACGTACGCGGTGATGGCGCACGATGTCGACGCAGGGGGTTACATAGTGTAAGTAGGCTGTTTAGGTTTTTATGTTGCTAACGCCACGCAGCGCTCTGTATGAAAATCACTGACTGTGCTGTGTGACGTCTGTGGCTGGTTTGCATTGTTGGAATATTTGCTGTTGTAGTGTTGGGCAGTTGGATGTGAACAGCGCGTAGCGTTGCGCAGTTGGAGGTGAGCCGCCAGCAGTGGAGGACGTGGGGAGAGAGATGGCGGAGTTTTGAGAGCGGACGATCTGGACGTGTGTCCATCAGAAAGAGTAAATCTGTAAGACTGGATGTCATGAACTGATGTATACAGGGTGTTACAAAAAGGTACGGCCAAACTTTCAGGAAACATTCCTCACACACAAATAAAGAAAAGATGTTATGTGGAGATGTGTCCGGAAACGCTTAATTTCCATGTTAGAGCTCATTTTAGTTTCTTCCACCTACGCTCAATAGAGCACGTTATCATGATTTCATACGGGGTACTCTACCTGTGCTGCTAGAACATGTGCCTTTACAAGTACGACACAACATGTGGTTCATGCACGATGGAGCTCCTGCACATTTCAGTCGAAGTGTTCCTACGCTTCTCAACAACAGATTCGGTGACCGATGGATTGGTAGAGGCGGACCAATTCCATGGGCTCCACGCTCTCCTGACCTCAACCCTCTTGACTTTCATTTATGGGGGCATTTGAAAGCTGTTGTCAACGCAACCCCGGTACCAAATGTAGAGACTTCGTGTTCGTATTGTGGACGGCTGTGATACAATACGCCATTCTCCAGGGCTGCATCAGCGCATCAGGGATTCCATGCGACGGAGGGTGGATGCTAACGGACATTTTGAACATTTCATGTAACAAAGTGTTTGAAGTCACGCTGGTACGTTCTGTTGCTGTGTGTTTCCATTCCATGATTAATGTGATTTGAACAGAAGTAATAAAATGAGCTCTAACATGGAACGTAAGCGTTTCCGGACACATGTTCACGTAACACATTTTCTTTCTTTGTGTGTGAGGAATGTTTCCTGAAAGTTTGACCGTACCTTTTTGTAACACCCTGTTTATTATGACTTTTGAACACTATTAAGGTAAATACATTGTTTGTTCTCTATCAAAATCTTTCATTCACTAACTATGGCTATCAGTAGTTAGTGCCTTCAGTAGTTAGAATCTTTTATTTAGCTGGCAGTATTGGTGCTCGCTGTATTGCAGTAGTTCGAGTAACGAAGATTTTTGTGAGGTAAGTGATTCATGAAAGGTATAGGTTATTGTTAGTCAGGACCACTCTTTTGTAGGGATTATTGAAAGTCAGACTGCGTTGCGCTAAAAAAGTATTTTGTGTCAGTTTAGTGTTGATCAGAATAAGTAAAGAGCGAAATTTCAGAGTACGTTCAGTTCTGCTCAGCTGTTTGAAAACCAAATAACGTAGAGGTTTTCCAGCACTGTCGTTTATGAAATTTTTCTAAGGGGAGGTTTCAACGTGTCACTGAGCAGATTTGTTCTGTGCATGCAGTACACGTGAGGCGCCTAGTTGTTTCCACTTCTTCTGTCTCGAGTTCTCCGGCCGACGTTTGTTTGATTTTTTGTCTGACGTTTCGCCAGTACGAGTGAGTTGGTATTGTCAAAACTTCTCCCGCCATTTGCTGGTGGTGGACTGGAGTCAAGCTCGCGACCACAAATTATATGTACATACTGCACCAACGCCCAAGGCCTTTTCCGTGGGCCGGCCGGGGAGGCAGAGCAGTTCTAGGCGCTACAGTCTGGAACCGCGCGACCGCCACGGTCGCGGGTCCGAATCCTGCCTCGGGCATGGATGTGTGTGATGTCCTTAGGTTAGTTAGGTTTAAGTAGTTCTAAGTTCTAGGGGACTGATGACCTCAGAAGTTAAGTCCCATAGTGCTCAGAGCCATTTGAACCATTTTTTTGCCAGGCGCTTTTACCGCTAGACCACCAGGCACGATGGCAACAGGCAATCTGTTTAAAAAGAAAGTTAAAGAGCTAGTAAAATAATACGAAACTTAATTACAATTCAGACTAACTTCCGTAAACAGCCATACGTACTTGAACAAGTTACACAGCATCTCCCGTAGTAAACAGGGACGGAGAGGCGGCACTCCAGATGTGAAGATATCTGCGCTCCTATGGTTGGAGCTTAAGGCGACACTTTTCCGCTAACTTACTTTGCTTCATTTTACGCGATCGGACCTACTGATCCGCTCTCACCTACACGGCTACTCATCTACTAGACTCTACTTCCACCTCTTTGCCGCCAGCCACTTTCTATGTTGATCTGCTGCAAGTCCTTATAGAATCTTTTATTTGGTCTACCTAGCGGATTCATTGCGCGGGAAATACAATCCACGGGTTTCAACGACATGGTCAGCGTACTCAAGCCGTTCGTTTGTCATCAGTTCTACAATATTTGGGCTGTTGCAGGTCTTATCCCGCTCGCAGTTGGGACTGATCCTCCATTACCTAGCCCTGCGCCGCGTAATACACGGTCCGAATACTGGTCTGATGCAGCTGTCCATGCTAGTCTATCTTGTATAAACCTCTTCATCTCCGAATACACAACGACAGAAAAAATTAGAGACACCATATAATAATTAATGCAATCGCATGTCTGGAATACATTTGTCTAGGAACATATTTAAGTGATTAACATTACATGGCTACGGTCGCCGGTTCGAATCCTGCCTCGGGCATGGATGTTTGTGATGTCCTTAGGTTAGTTAAGTTTAACTAGTTCTAAGTTCTAGGGGACTAATGACCTCAGTAGTTGAGTCCCATAGTGCTCAGAGCCATTTTTTGAACATTACATGATCACGGGTTAATGTAGGCGCGTGATAAGCCATTGAAAATGTGAAATGCTGGTATATTATAGTAGTCAGTGTAAGTGCCAGAATGTTGAATGTAAGCATGCAAACGTACATGCACCGTGTTGTACAGGTGCTGGATATGGAGCACCATGCCTGTTGCACTTAGTTGGTAAACATAGGGACGGTTTATGCTGTTTTTAGCTGACGCTAGAGTTGTCGTTCGATGTTGTCCCATATGTACTCGAAAGGAGACAGATCTGGTGATCTAGCAGGCCAAGGCAAAATGTCGACACTCTCTAAACTACGTTTGGCTACAACAGCGATATGTGGGCGAGCGTTATTCTGTTGGAAAAGACCCCTTGGAATGCTATTCATGAATGGCACCACAGAAGGTCGAATCCCAGACTGATGCACAGATTTACGTGGGATAACCACGAGCTCCTCCTGTCATAAGAAATTGCACCCTACACGATAACTCCAGGTGTAGGTCCAGTTTGTCTAGCACGCAGGCAGGTTAGTTGCAGGCCCTAAGCTGGCCTCCTTCTAATCAACACACGGCCATCACTGGCGATGAGGAAGAGCCACATTTCATCATAAATCACAACAGACCTCCATCCTGCCCTCCAATAATCTCTCGCTTCATAACACTGAAATCGCAAATGGCTTTAGTTTGGGGTAGGTGGAATGCTCGCTACATCACGTGTGGCTCGGAGCTGTCCCTGAAGTAACCGATTTGTAACAGTTCGTTGTGGCACCATGGTGCCAGCTGCTGCTCAGATTACTGCTGCAGATGCAGTTCGATGCGGCAGAGCCATACGCCGAACACGACGGTCTTCCCTCTCGGTAGTGCCTCGTGATCGTCCGGAACGCGGTCTTCTTGTAACTGTACATTCTCGAGACCACCACCGCCAGCAGTCATGCACGGTGGCTACATTCCTGCCAAGTCTTTCTGCAGTATCGCAGAAGGAAAATCCAGCTTCTTGCAGCCGCATTACACGACCTCATTCAACCTCAGTTGGGTGTTCATAATTGCGTCTTTGTCGTCTGAATGGCCTTCTTGACTAACATCAATCCACCACGTCGGATCTCAAAGGTAATCCCTATGAGGTCGGATCGAGGGAGGAAGTAGAAGCAATTCAGAGGCGGGCTGCTAGATTTGTTACTGGTAGGTTTGATCATCACGCGAGTGTTACGGAAATGCTTCAGGAACTCGGGTGGGAGTCTAGAGGATAGGAGGCGTTCGTTTCGTGAATCGCTGCTGAGGAAATTTAGAGAACCAGCATTTGAGGCTGACTGCAGTACAATTTTACTGCCGCCAACTTATATTTCGTGGAAAGACCACATAGATAAGATAACATAGATTAGGGCTCGTACAGAGGCACATAGGCAGTTATTTTTCCCTCGTTCTGTTCGGGAGTGGAACAGGGAGAGAAGACGCTAGTTGTGGTACGAGGTACCCTCCGCCACGCACTGTATGGTGGATTGCGGAGTATGTATGTAGATGTAGATGTAGATGTAAATAACGCTGACCACCGTCACAACGTATATTTAAACCAAACTTAGTCTGCATCGTCATAGCGGCGCTACTAACGCCACTCTTGTGCGACCGGCTGAAACCGTTACAGACATCATCTTTCAGATGTAGAAACACGCCTACCTACTTTCGTTTACGTCACACAACTCCTTCTTGGTGTTGCGATTTCTTTTCCGCCAGTGCATATATGCTAAAGTCTTCTGGAAAGAATGGTCATGGCCACACTGGACAAGAGTGATCATGGCCACACTAAAGCTGATGTTGGTGGGCTAGACTAGTATTTGAAACCGCTCCTCTTGAATAGCGGCCTAATGGCTTGAAAGCTGCTCCACCGAGTCCTCTGATGGCATTCATGAGTTTCATAAGCTGATCCACTATGTCTTTTCCTGCAGCCAGTCTCCCAAACATATAATGTGGTAACAGCGTACCCTCCATGTTTCTTGCCGTACGCCTGCTAAAACATAGATACCGCTCAGTGTCGCAAGGGCCAGAAGATCGTCCTTGCAGTAGGAATCAGACACGGACTGGTGCGTAGGGTGCAATTCCCCGGGAGGGCTGCAGCAGCAATCTTTTGTTTTCCGACGGGACGAGGAACGAAAGAAATGAGCGACGCCGCGTCCCCCCAGACGTGTGGCAGTTTGGTGCAAACGGCGCACGGAGGAGAAACGAAAACACAGCAGGGGAGGGGGGGGGGGGTGAGGATGTGTGGGGAGGGGGAGCAGCGGAAATCCACCCCTCCATCCCCCTACCTCCCGTGCAGTCTAAAAAAGAGACGTAAGTCTGCTTGCTGCCGCTGACTGACGACGCAATTGGAACTAATTGCACGGCCTATATCTCCGTCTCTCTCTTCCCATCTCCCTCGCCGCCAATTACAAAACGGCTTAGCCGCTTCCCTCCCAAGTGATCCTTCCTGGTTATACCTATCATTTTTATATATGCCTCACGTAAGGGCCGCCGCCAAACACTGCACATTTCCCTCTTAACGGTGCCAGGAAGAAGGAAAATATATTAATAATACTCCACAGGGAACGCGGACACCACACAATTTCATTTCAGTTCCGAAGACCGGACCATAATTTCTTCTCCCTCCACTCACCCCTTCTCCAACCCTCTCGCGCTCTCTCGGCGGCGGCCGTCGAAATAAAGTTGGCGCCGTGAAACTCCCACCGTTAATACTGTCACTGATAGACCATTTGCGAATCATTGTAATTTTCTTTATAGAGGCGCTTCCGTTTTACGCTTCCCTCTTAAGTGCGCGCAGCGTACGGCGGTCGCCGAAACTACCGCCGCCCGTCACCTCATTTGAATCCAAATTAAAATGCAAATTGACAAAATTAATTGCGGACGGACACGGGAGCCTCCTCCTCTTTTTTTAATAAAGAGTTAATTAAAAACATAGGACAACAAGTACTGTTTAGAACAACTGGCGAAAGCATTCTCGCGGCCGCAATGCAATTCCGCGAAAAGGCGAGTGGAATACGGAACGAAACTGAGAAAACAAGCTTTAACAGGCCTTTTCCGTCCCTGCGGTCTGCTTTGGTTCTTCGGGAAAAACTGTCGGCTGCCGAGCAGTGGCCACTTCTCGGTCTCGGCGTAACTCTTCCGGAGAGGGAACTTCAGCGCAACAGTGGTTCCCGTCTCCGGCACGTGTTATTACGTTACGCTAATTGTACGCTTATTTTTCCGGCAGCCGTGACTCTGTTACACAATTAAGCGCGCAAGCAAAGTGTAAAGCTTAGATGAAAAAAATGTGAGTGAATATAATCCCTTACCCAGGTACTTAACTAAACTCAGTTAAAATTAAACCTTTCAGCAACCGGGTTGGGTTCCCCCGTTCTATGAACTACAAAGGGTACGTCGACCATCAATACGTACACTACCAACTGGATCTGTGCGATGCACAAACCGATAGCGAATATCGAATTTTGGTGAATCTGAAACAGATCCGCTCATTTTTAGCATGTCGGCCCCCGGTAGAATGTCAATCCTAAGGGCCCGCATTCGATTCCCGGCTGGGTCGGAGATTTTCTCCGCTCAGGGACTGGGTGTTCTGTTGTCCTAATCAACATCATTTCCTAATCATGATCATTTCATCCCCATCGACGCACAACTCGCCGAAGTGGTGTCAAATCGAAAGACTTGCACCCAGCAAACGGTCTACCCGACGGGAGACCCTAGTCACACGACATTTATTATTTATTTTTAGCATAAGACAAACGGAAATTATCATGGGTTCCGAATATATGTGTCATCAGGAAACTGACTCTCTACGTTGACTCACGATTTCTGTGGATAGAGAAACCAAGTTCATTCGTTGTCACTACACTTTTGAACAACCTTTCGTCCAGTAATGCAAAATGGTTCAAACGGCTCTGAGCACTCTGGGACTTAACATCTGAGGTCATCAGTCCCCTAGAACTTAGAACTACTTAAACCTAACTAACCTAAGGACATCATACACATCCATGCCCGAGGCACGATTCGAACCCGCGATCGTAGCGGTCGTGCGGTTCCAGACTGAAGCGCCTGGAACCGCTCGGCCACTTCGGCCGGCGAAGTGGGCGTTCCCCCGTGTCTCAAGCAAGTGATGCCCAAAGTGCAAGCCAAAGTTCAACGCATTCCCCAGAAGGCTGTCTGACGTGCATCAAGCGAATTGCAGAAGGAAAGATCAACTGCCCATTAAGTTTTACATATGGGATTGCGCCTTTTTTTCGTACAAAATGATCCAAGCATTGCAGCCAAACGATCGTCATCTGCTCTATGCATTCACGTGTTCCTTGCTGGTCTCCGAAGATGCTGACAATGACTACCCGAAATAGTGCCTGTCTTCAGATGAATCGATGCTCCACATTCCTGGACATGCGAATCGCCGCAACACTAGGATATTGGGCTCCAGTAATCCGCACAACACACGTGTTAGTGTTTGGTGTAGAATAATTCACGATTGGGTAACAGGTCCATTTTTCTTCACAGAGTAAACCATAACGTGAAATGTTCAGCTTAGCATGTGTAAGTAGGCTGTTTAGGTTTTTATGTTGGTAACGCCACGTAGCGCTCTATATGAAAATCACTGCGTGTGCTGTGTGAAGGCTGTGGTTGGTTTGCATTGTTGGATTATATGCTATTGTAGCGTTGGGCAGTTGGCTGTTACGAGCGCGTAGCGTTGCGCAGTTGGAGGTGAGCCGCCAGCAGTGGTGGATGTGGGGAGAGAGATGGCGCAGTTTTGAGAGCGGATGATCTGGACGTGGGTCCTTTAGAGACAGTAACATTTGTAAGACTGGATGTCATGAACTGATATATATATATATATATATATATATATATATATGTATATATATGTATATATATATATATATATATATTATGACTTTTGAACACTATTAAGGTAAATACATTGTCCGTTCTCTATCAAAATCTTTCATTTGCTAACTATACCTATCAGTAGTTAGTGCCTTCAGTAGTTAGAATCTTTTATTCAGCTGGCAGTATTGGCGCACGCTGTATTGCAGTAGTTTGAGTAACGAAGATTTTTGTAAGTGATTCATGAAAGGTATAGGTTATTGTTAGTCAGGGCCATTCTTTTGTAGGGATTATTAAAAGTCATATTGCATTGCGCTAAAATTACTGTGTGTCAGTTTAAGCACCGTCATTCATTAATTTTTCTAAGGGGACCTGGACCTTTCACATGGTTCAAAATGGCTCTGAGCACTATGGGACTTAACATCTGGGGTCATCAGTCCCCTAGAACTTAGAACTACTTAAACATAACTAAGCTAAGGACATCACACACATCCATGTCCGCGGCAGGATTCGAACCTGCGACCGTAGCTGTCACGCGGTTCCAGACTGAAGCGCCTAGAACCGCACGGCCACACCGGCCGGCTCAGCATGATGCTGGAACAATTTCTGCTGCCACAGGTCGAAGATCTGCAGCTGTCCATTATCCCCCAGCATGATTGTGTACCCTCGCATTAACCTCTTAACGCGTGGGATGTGATGAATTTGATATATTTCCTGAGAAGTGGATGGTCCCCGGCACTCTCCCTGTGTCGCGCCACTAAACTTCTTTCTGTGGGGTACGCCAATGGCGTGTACACAACACCAGTTAGTGAGACTCGCCCACAGGTGAAAGAAATAATCAGAAATGTTGGCGCTGAAGATCTGACCAACATAAGGGCAGAACTCGAATATCGCCATGTTGTTCTACAAGCAATGGGAGGGGCACAGAAGGAAATTCTGCCATAACAGAAAAAAACTTTGAGAGCTGCTAAACGTTTTACGACAAACCACTACGCTCTATCTCTAGTAGTTCCGAAGTTATGATCTTTTAAAATGATAGCTGGACCTTATGGACATCGTGTACTGTAATGGTACGTTAAAGGTATGCTTCATGAAGTACGGGGCCGGCCGTTGTGGCCGTGCGGTTCTAGGTGCCGCGTGATCGCTACGGTCGCAGGTTCGAATCCTGCCTCGGGCTTTGATGTATGTGATGTCCTTAGGTTAGTTAGGTTTAAGTAGTTATAAGTCTAGGGGACTGATGACCACAGATGTTAAGTCCCACAGTGCTCAGAGCCATTTGAACTATGAAGTACGGGAACTGTTTTCCGGACGCGGTGCGCGCTTATTTAAAGCGGCCGAGAGCCAAAGTGCTTGTCCATTTGAGTTGCGCCTTCTGGCGCTTTCTGCTGTTGCGGCGCACAATTGTTACGCTCTGTTCCTTATCGAGGCGACTAATCGATTCCACCTCCGTGCCGCTCCCAAGCTGGAAGAATAGTCTCGTCGCTACTTGGTGGAGATAAAACAACGTGGCCACAGGATATCAAAGTAAGCTTCTAAGTGAATCGAGACAAATGTTAGCGTGTAGGACGCCGCACGCTGTCCTGGAAAGCGAGTCATTTACAGACCTTGAAATACTATGCGTTTTGTCACACGGCGGTCTAATATCATCACTATCGTACAGGTAACAGGTCAATGAAGTTTGTAATCGTAAGCTTTTCACGTATAACGCAGTTATCTACGATGAAATTTTATACAGCAGAAGTCGTTGCAATATCCAGTCATATGGACAAAATATTAACCTGCTGAAAAAGCTGTCGACTAGCTCTTAATGTTGAGAAGTGTAACGCTGTGCTCTTCACGAACGTTGCCACACTGCCTTCATCGTAGTCGCACGGACAAAGGACCTGGCGTGAATGGTATAGGGTGCCATTGGGTGAACAAAATCCACACATTGTTTCTGATATTCAGTAATTTGGATAGCACCCACTATATTTCTGACGTTTTTTTACCAGAGACTGGTCTCCTTGACATTATCTTTTAACGAGATAACGTAAGACCGATTTCTGCCTGTGCTGTGCTGACGTACCTCGATACCGAGAATGATCGACTGTTGCTCTGGCCAGCACATTATGCAGATCTGTAACGCACTGAAAGCATCTGGTCTTGAGGGGTCGAGAGACTTTTACGGTACCACTCGCAAGCCACAATTAAAGAATTCTGCCGCTGAGTTGTAAAGGTATCGATTTACGTAACCTCATCTCTCATCCAAACTCAGTTCGACTCGATACCGAGTTAAGTTACAACCCTTGTTGCTACCGCACCCCCCAGATCACTTACAAATTGTAATCGTGCTTGCTTCCTACTATACTGTATACCTAAAATAAATAAAGTGTTTTAATGTCGTCTTCCAGGACGTATTAACGTGAAGCATCAACCAGGTACAGAGGATGTAAGAAAAAGGTACGGCCAAAGTTTCAGGAAACATTACTCGCACATACAGGAAGAAAAGGTGTTACAAGGACATGGGTCCGGAAACGATTTATTTTCATGTTAGAGTTTATTTTCTATTTCTCCTGCTTATAACCCTAATCATGGAAATCACACAGAAATAGAACATACCAGCATTACAAGAAATGTTTTCTGACATGAAATTCTGCGAATGGTTCATGCAGTAATGTGTCAGCCATGACGCAGTGATGTGTCAGCCATGGCTTTAGTCCCAATATTCTGTTCACGGACGACGTTTCGTTTCAGCGTGATCCTATTGTAAATATTCACAAGCAGCTAGTATGGGTTGTCGAGAATCCTCATGAAATTGTGCAGCCACCTCATGAACAAAGTTTTTCTGTATAAGTTGGGGCCGCCAGTGTTGGGCTGTTTCTTAGGGCCTCATGTTATTCCGCGCTGACTCATCGGTGACACTTACCATTCTTTCTTGGCTAATAGTTTACCTGTTCTGTTAGAACATCTGCGACAAAACATGTACTTCATGCACGATGGAGCTCCTCCTCATTTCGGTGTTGATGTTCGTAGGCTTCTAAATAACACATTCCATGGCACGTGGAAAGGGAGAAGTGGACCAATTCCTTGCCCTCCACGCTCTCCGGATTCAAATCCACTCAGAGTTTCAGGGAGTCAATGCGACGGCGGATTAATGCATGTATCCCTGTTAATGGAGGGCATTTTGAACATTTTATTTAGGGAAGTGTTTCATAACGTGCTGATAGATTCTTTTCCTGTGTGTTTCCCATAATTAATGTGTTGAAGAATTGTAGAAACAGAGCTCCAACACGGAAAGAAAGCGTTTCTGGACCCGTGTCCGTATAACATATTTTCAGCCTCTACATGTGAGCAAAGTTTGGTCTTACCTTTTTGTTACACACACTGTATACACTGCATAGTCAAGGTATATTACCTATTTAACACAATTACTTTGAAACGACGAGGTGTGAACAAACTGTTTCACACATAACGTCCTGGCCCTTCGCGATACTGCTGACTTCACCGTAATTCCAGATCGTGGACAGCATAGTCTACAAAGTTAATAAACACAGACAACAGAAGATAACACACGCGGCACGAAAGAAAATCGGATGAAAAGAGAAGCCAAAGCTGCACAGACAGCATTCGTCGCCCGTAACCGGAGCAAAGATAGAATTTTCCCACCAAGCGGGACGGAGCGTCGACTGATTGAACGACTCAGCCAATCACTCAATCGGCGAGTCAACAGAGAAACTGCGACGGTAAAACTTGGACGCGGAGGGCGGGCGGCCGTACCGCGCCAGTTTTTACTGTCCGTCGTCTCGGCGAACGCGCCAGCCACATTCTTCTTCCATTCGGCGAGCGCCCAGATTTCATAGCTTCCTTCCATCCGTCCCTCGTGAGAACAAGTAGTTCGAGGCGTTTATAGTTTACAGGAAGAAGGCAAGGAGGTTATTGCTACTCCCAGCTGAATTTAGAAGCCATTTAGCCCGCAAGAAAGCGGAGCGGTGGACATAAAATTGTAATAGTGGCCGGTCTGCGTTATACATATGTACGAGTCTCGTTTTATGTTCCGTATCAGGATCCAGAACTCCGAAACCAAGTGTGACGGCGAGAGGAATCTGTAAGATTTTTCCGGATGGGATGCGTTCTGAAAGATGTTGACTCAAAACTTGAAGTTCGGACTATAACATATCACTCCCATCCGAGTCTGTCGGGTATCGCTTGTCGCTACTGTGAAAGCCAGTGCTGGTTTTTCAGTTACAGTGGAAGGGTCCTGTTCTCTAGCCTGTAAATAATGGGCTGGGCTTCCCTTAATTCGGCTCAATGGTAGTGGTGTGGCCGCACCATGCTATTCCCAAGGCGGATGATTTTCACAGGAAACGAAGCTTCTGACAGGGTTGGCAAAGATTAGCACCTAACAGCAAGTACTATGACTAATAGCAGGAAATGGTCAATTAAGCCGGCCGGAGTGGCCGTGCGGTTCTAGGCGCTTCAGTCTGGAACCGCGTGACCGCTACGCTCGCAGGTTCGAATCCTGCCTCGGGCATGGATGTGTGTGATGTCCTTAGGTTAGTTAGGTTTAAGTAGTTCTAAGTTCTAGGGGACTGATGACCACAGACGTTACGTCCCATAGTGCTCAGAGCCATTTGAACCATTTTTTTGGTCAATTAAAGTGCCGACATTCCGTCCTAAAGTCTGATTGGCCGAGAGGTCTGCATGTTGAAATAATTTAGTGCCGCGTGTTTGGCACCTCGGGAATCGAATCCACGTGTCAGATTAACGATCGTGGCCCAGACTGTCCGCGTTTTTTAGGCGATTTCCCACGCTCGTTTAGGCAAATGTTGGGCTGGTCCTCACCTCCCATCTAAGAAAACACGATACACAAATAGTTACAATAGGATAACACACAAAATAAAGTTCCCGAAATTCACGGAGACGTCTGCGACGATCACATTTGAGGAAGTGCAGAAAATGGTCAATAGATTGCAGTGCAATAAAGCAGCTGGGGTGGATGAAATTAAGTCGGAACTCATCAAATACAGTGGAATGTCAGGTCTTAAATGACTACACAGGATAATTGAAATGGCCTGGGAGTCGGGACACGTTCGATCACACTGGACGAAAGCAGTAATCACACCAATCTTTAAACATGGAAACAGAAAAGATTGTAACAACTACAGAGGCATCTCTTTAATCAGCGTTGTGGGTAAAATCTTCTCAGGTATTGTTGAAAGGAAAGTGCGAGTATTAGTTGAGGACCAATTGGACGAAAATCAGTGTGGGTTTAGGCCTCTTAGAGGTTGTCAGGACCAGATCTTTAGCTTACGGCAAATAATGGAGAAGTGTTATGAGTGGTACAGGGAATTGTATCTACGCTTTATAGATCTAGAAAAGGCATATGACCGGGTTCCTAGCCGGCCGAAGTGGCCGTGTGGTTAAAGGCGCTGCAGTCTGGAACCGCAAGACCGCTACGGTCGCAGGTTCGAATCCTGCCTCGGGCATGGATGTTTGTGTTGTCCTTAGGTTAGTTAGGTTTAACTAGTTCTAAGTTCTAGGGGACTAATGACCTCAGCAGTTGAGTCCCATAGTGCTCAGAGCCATTTGAACCATTTGAACCGGGTTCCTAGGAGGAAGTTATTGTTTGTTCTACGGGATTATGGAATAGGAGGCAAACTTTTGCAAGCAATTAAAGGTCTTTACATGGATAGTCAGGCAGCAGTTAGAGTTGACGGTAAATTGAGTTCATGGTTCAGAGTAGTTTCAGGGGTAAGACAAGGCTGCAACCTGGCTCCACTGTTGTTCATATTATTTATGGATCATATGTTGAAAACAATAGACTGGCTGGGTGAGATTAAGATATGTGAACACAAAATAAGCAGTCTTAGTTGTGATGGCAGATTCGACTGAAAGTTTGCAAAGTAATATTTCAGAGCTAGATCAGAAATGTAAGGACTATGGTATGAAGATTAGCATCTCCAAAACGAAAGTAATGTCAGTGGGAAAGAGATATAAACGGATTGAGTGCCAAATAGGAGGAACAAAGTTAGAACAGGTGGACGGCTTCAAGTACTTAGGATGCATATTCTCACAGGATGGCAACATAGTGAAAGAACTGGAAGCGAGGTGTAGCAAAGCTAATGCATGAGCGCTCAGCTACGATCTACTCTCTTCTGCAAGAAGGAAGTCAGTACCAAGACTAAGTTATCTGTGCACCGTTCAATCTTTCGACCAACTTTGTTGTATGGGAGCGAAAGCTGGGTGGATTCAGGTTACCTTATCAATAAGGTTGAGGTTACGGATATGAAAGTAGCTAGGATGATTGCAGGTACTAGTAGATGGGAACAATGGCAGGAGGGTGTCCACAATGAGGAAATCAAAGAAAAACTGGGAATGAACTCTATAGATGTAGCAGTCAGGGCGAACAGGCTTAGATGGTGGGGTCATGTTACACGCATGGGAGAAGCAATGTTCCCAAGAGACTCACGGGTTCAGCAGTAGAAGGTAAGAGGAGTCGAGGCAGACCAAGGAGAAGGTACCTGGATTCGGTTAAGAATGATTTTGAAGTAATAGGCTTAACATCAGAAGAGGCATCAATGTTAGCACTGAATAGGGGATCATGGAGGAATTTTATAAGGGGGACTATGCTCCAGACTGAACGCTGAAAGGCAAAATCAGTCTTAAATGATGATGATGATGATGATGATGATGGCTGCGACGACGGTTAGAGCACGAGCATCTGACCACGTAGTTTAATAAAATAAATTTGGTAAAACTTGAGTACAGCGGACCTCTTACTAGACAGAATTAACGCTCAGTACAGAAAGAAGACGAAGAGAGAGCTTGTCCGTGTTTAATATCTTCCTAGAGTCAGGCACGACAACCCAGTTCATTTCGTTGTTCTTTAAAGATCAAATGAGAATAAATTTGTAATGCGTATGTCGAATAATGTGAGACAGTTGATCTCCTGCCTTTTCTGCTCTTCCTAGCAAACTTTTACGTGCATTACTATCGCTTAGACATAAATGCAGTTACATATATGGTGTCTGTTCCTTCGACATGTCCGAAAGGACACCATATATTGAAGGGGATGACGGACAATGATTCCGTCAATGAATGCAGATGCTAAGCTTGAGCTCTTAAAGGCATAGGCGGCTTCCGGCGAGTAATGAGGCTAACGAGCAAGGACACTACATCAGTAGTGTGTGGTGCAAGTTCAGAATTCTGACCTGATGGGAGGCGTGCTATGGGCAGTTTGCGCAGTGGTGATCTCCCTTGCCTCTGAATGGCGTAGTGGTGAGTACATCCGCCTAGTAAGCAGGAGGCCCGGGTTCGAATCCCGACCCGGTAAAAATTCAACTTGTCCCATTGATATAAATCAATGCCCATGACAGCTAATGTCTTTGATTTCTTTGTGTCTTGATAAATGTAATTCACTAAGTACGTTATAAATGTGTCACGACAGCCATCTGTGTACTTTTCACTGGAGCTCGCTGGTGCGTTCGCCTCCTCCGGGGACGAATTTCGCCGTAACGCGATTGATTTGAGCATCGAGAAGGGAGAAGCACATCTGTCAAGGGACGGTCGTAGTCGATTTATAATTCAGTGCAGGTCTAATTGCGTAGTGCGTAATGGGTTTAGTATTATTTAACAAAAACATAGAAGGACCCCCGCCGCAACGTAATTTAAGTCTCCGTAATGTCATCACGCGCACGACGATCAAAGGGAAGCTGATGCCGGTCGTTGACGAGAGAGAGGGAGGGAGGTGGGAGGGGGGGGGGGGGCGAGAGAGAGAGGGAGAGAGAGGGAGAGAGAAGAGGGGGACGGGGAGGTAAAAAATGTGCCACTGGATGAGTGTGAGAGAGGAGAGCAGGGTGCACTGAAACGCCCCGTAAAAAAAAAAAAAAAAAAAAAAAAAAAAAAAAAAAAAAAAGAGAGAGTTGAAAAAAGAGAAAGGGTACAGTAGCGCTGTACCAGAAGATCGGTAAAAAAAAGGGCGGAATGTTTCATTTCATTAAAATGGTGGCTTGCAGGCCGCCAGACAATGGTTATTCTCGAACAATTATTGCATAATAGCATTAGCTGTGCGGTGCTGGCGGCGGTTGCGAGGAAAGGTTGAGTGCCGTAATGCGGTCCTGCCGGTGCTAAACAGATGGCGACCCGGCCATCACGGCCGCAGCGGAAAACATTTACATCTGATTACGCTGAGTGACTGCGCGGTAACTCCGCGCCCCTCCCTCCCTCCGTTAACAGGCCGGATCCAGTGGCAGCTTATTAAAAAATTCCGCGCCGCGCATTGCGCACCCTCTGATTTCCCCCTCCTGCCCCGTTCGCGTCGTTGGCGTTAAATTAGTGGTAACCTTGTTTGTCGAATTAGAGCTGACGACGGAGGGGAGCTGGTAGTGGCGGCGGATTTGTCGAACGAGAGACATCCGATTTGGACCTTGCGTCTCACTGTAATGACCTCCCTGCTCTCAGCCTCAATGTCAACGTCGCTGTATGCGACCTGAAGTGCGGACGTGCGCAGAGCAACGTTCCCGATAGATTGTTACTGCTACCTCCGATTTTATTATACGAATACTAGCTGTCTCCTCTTTTTCTTTCTAAGTAGGTACACATGAGGAAAGCAGACAAATTTACATCTACCAAATAAATGAAAGACAAATATTTTTTTTTTTGCATTATGTTTTGCCCACAGATTTGCCCGCGTACAAATATATACATATAAGGTGGAGTAATACTCCACCGAGAGACTTCCAGCGGTGGTGGTATGGACCAAACGAAGTCTAGTAAACATGGGCTCCCAAGCGCATACCTGCATGCCTCTGCATACCTTAATAGCTTTGAGCACTTGTTCATCTCCCCTAATGTAAAACATCTATTTTACTGAAGAAATACTCATAGTTTTTAAGATACGCCCTTTGGAGCCCTTGTTTACTTGGGTTTTTTTTTTTTTCTTCCCGCCGGCCGCGGTGGCCGTCCGGTTCTATGCGCTACAGTCTGGAACCGCGCGACCGCTACGGAAGCAGCGCCGGTTCGAATCCTGCCTCGGGCATGAATGTGTGTCGCGTCCTTAGGTTAGTTAGGTTTAAGTAGTTCTACGTTCTAGGGGCCTGATGACCTCAGGAGATAAGTACCATAGTGCTCAGAGCCGTTTTTTTTTTTCACTAATTCCTCCCACAATATGGATAGCAGAGAGGGTGCATTAGAAGAGATTTGTTACACAGTATCGAAGATGAAGAAGTGGTCATAGCTCTTTACGTATGCGTTTTTGAGCCTATATGTACTCAGACTTTTTGGTTTCTAGTGTCGCGTACTTTAAACTGTATGTCTCTATGCTATTAATTACAATGCACCTACATACATACAAGGTGACTCAAAAGTAAATGTACACACTTCGTGGGTGTAATGTATGCACTGAAATAGAATACAATGTTAAATGAAGTTGTGCCTGAAATCGCTTTATTTCAGAGTTTTACATTAGAGTAGGGATCACAAGTGCAACAAAAGAAATTCTTCTTAGAAACCAACGACACGAAGGGACCCGAAATTCATCTGAGCTATATACCGTACGTTTACTCCAGGACATGATTTTCGTGTTGACGAAGAAAGTGACGTGTTCGACTTCTTACCGTTCGCAGCTCGTGGTCTAGTGGCTAGCGTTGCTACCTCTGGATAACGATGTTCCGGGTTCGATTCCCCGCCGGGTTGGGGATTTTCTCTGCTCGGGGACTGGGTGTTTGTGTTGTCCTCATCATTCCATCATCATTCATGACCGTGACTAGTTTGGACTGCGTACAGATTGGGAATGTGTACGGGCGCTGATAATCGCGCAGCTGAGCGCCCCAAAAACCAAACATCACCATCATCATAATCATCATCATCATCATCATCATCGTCATCGTCAACGTCTTCTTGCCGCTCTCGCAATGTTGCACGCTCCGTTCATCTCGTTCTGCACAGTTATTTCCAATTCGCTGCTGTAGTTGTGTTACATTCTCAGTATCAATGCCATACACAAGCTCCTTGACACAGACCCAGAGGTAGAAGTCCAGGGGTTAAGATCTGTAGACCTGGCGCGTCGAGCAACTTGTCCTGCGCGGCCTGTCAGGGGCACCGACAGAAAAGCAGCATCAGTTGATGTGCAGGTGAACACGACACGTCAAAAGTCTGTACTCGAACATGATGTAATGCCTACCAGAAACGACGTTATGTATCATAACTCGGAAATACAGCAGTTGCGGACGATACTACTTAACATTTTACTCTTATTTTGCCATACATTACACCCACGAAGTGTGTACAACGGGGAGGGGGCGTCCGTAAGACATGTCTCCCAACGGGTAATTCATATGGAAGGTATTGTTGGGGGCCGGCCGCGGTGGCCGTGCGGTTCTAGGCGCTCCAGTCCGGAGCCGCGCTGCTGCTACGGTCGCAGGTTCGAATCCTGCCTCGGGCATGGATATGTGTGCTGTCCTTAGGTTAGTTTGGTTTTAGTTGTTCAAATTCTAGGGGACTGATGACCACAGCAGTTAAGTCCCATAGTGCTCAGAGCCATTTGAACCATTTTTTTATTGTTGGGGACAGTTCCGGTATTCACCTTGCTGTCTCTAATGACCCTCCCTTGGCCACTAGAAAAATTATTAAGTATTCCTGGTAAGAGCAAAAAGAACAAGTAGACAGACAGCCTCGAAACTTTTAGCTGCAAAATTAATTGTAACTACTTTTCTCTACTTTTACCAGGTCCTCTTTCCTTCCTGCTATTAAATGATTTAAATAAATCTGTCCTTTGATGTTACTTTTTAATTTGAAAATTGAAACTGACCTTTTCATCAAATATAAAATAAAAAAATAAAAAACAAAAATGTAAAACTGTGGCTTTTAATTACTGTCTTCTTGACTGAAACGAGTAAATTATTAATTTTTCAGTAATGTGTGGCGTCTCCGGGGTGCAATCGAGCGCACTCTAGGTTAAAGTTCTTCTTAGCAGCCAGCGTGAGAAATATCTTTCCCAAGTTCTGCGTCGTAATGCAGCTCTGAAAAATTCTGGGCGCTGTTTTTAAAGAGTGAGTCAGACGGATATGATTCTGAACAACTTTGATGGTCTGTGTCGGTACGGCAAGTTCGATAAATTTTCGCTTTTCACAAAACAGAATATGTTCATTCCAAAAAACCGTGATATTAAACAGGGATCGCAAAGTACTACCTAGCTTTCAGAATCGTAAGTCTTCTGCTTGCTTGCACTTTGTATCATAATGGCTAGGAGAGGAGAGATGAGCATAATGTTCACTTCAAAAATGAGAAAAATTTTACCTTTTAAGATAAGAACTATTATTTCATAAAAACTATCTTCTCAGCGCTCAACTATTACAGTGCATATTCAGTTTCTTACAAGAGGCTCTGAGCGCTATGCGACTTAACTAACATAAGGACATCACACACAGGACTCGAACCTGCGACCGCAGCGGTCGCTCGGATCCGGACTGTAGCGCCTAGAACCGCACGGCCACTCCGGCCGGCTTCTTACAAGAGCGTATACTGACAAAAATTAATATTTTCTCCGTATCTCGCAGCAATGGCGGCTGTCGTTTCTTTTTTAACAATAGAAGTACACCTCCTTTGAAAGTAAGTCCCTCCATAGTCAAGTCTACTATCCCCCCCCCCCCAAAAAAAGAAAGAAAAATCATTAGTAAAGTCACGGAATAGACAAGTGTGTTAAAAATCAAGGAATGCTAACAGGGCAACGATGTTATTTACAATGCTGCGTTCTCGCGAAAGCGATAATTAAGGTTATGAAGTGGTACTGTAAGTCCGAGAGAACCATTGAAAACGTAGATACTATATGCTTATAGCGCTAATTTAGTATTATCGTCGACCTCTTTAACCGCGGAATATCGTTTGCATTGGTTTCGCCCTTACGTGGCCCTAGGTCTCGACAACATATATTGTCTGGGATTTCGCTTGTCATACTCGGGCCTCCCCCTCGGTCGTCCGCAGATTGTTTTGCCCTATAGACCGCCGTCAGCCTCGTTAAATGTTGGCGGGTCCGCATTCGTGGTATCAATAGGTCAAACCACATCGACAACTTGAAGAACGTTTTATGAGATGATGGGCAAGACACGGTATGCACTTCACACAGTTTTCTTTATTTTATGAAATGGCCCGAGAATAATCAGGTTATAATCGAAATCGATTGTCAAATAAAAATAAGGTGAGGTGGGTATATCATGATGCAGCTAGTAACCTCAAATTAAATAGAGGAGAAGGTTTACGTTCGGTCACATCCCATGCGGTTCCTAGCAGAAGGGAGGCCGCGTCGCCCAGGAAATCTGGAGCCTTCACTACGGCAGAATTGGCTTCCCCTCTGTCGGAGTTGGGCCGGCGGGCGTGTGGGAGCGAGCTGTGTGTGCGGCGTGTTGGCTCCGTCGAGGAGTTTACCGGTTCCCTTTCTGGGCGGCGCGCCACGCCGGCGGCTGCGCTGAAATAAAGCTAGTTTGTAGGAGCGGAGCCGACCATTGTGCCCGCCCGCCGGCAACTTGGCTGCGACAGGTGCGCGGCCTGCTACAAGTGGCCGACTCCCCAAACTCTGGCCGTGCGAGACTTACCTTACCACCCAGGCCAGCCACTCAGCTGCGAGACACGCCAGGGCCTGCTTGCAGTCTGCAGCGAGAGCCTCGCGTGTGCGACGTATGTTTGGATGGCTAAGCGGTGGTACTGCCACATACGGCGAACTGTAGTCGGGAGACGCTTGTAACAGCAGTCCGTCTCATTTACATAAATCTCTAGCCTCGTGGGAAAGCTACCAACTGGCAATTAATGCCAGGCACTGCAATTCCGTAAATTTTCGTTATTTGTCTTTCCCGCGCAGTTAAGCAGTCCCCACCCTGAATGAATGGAATCGTTCAAGAATGCAGAAGTAAAAAAAAAAAAGAAAAAAAAAAGGAAGTTTAGCGTTCAACGTCTCATCGACGACGAGGTCATCAGGAACGGAGCACAATAGGGCGGGAGCGGAGGAATATATGGACTAAGTTCACAGATATGTGAGTGGCTTGAAAACTTCGTAAATAATAGAACTCAGTATGTTGTCCTCGACGGCGAGTGTACATCAGAGACAAGGAGGGCCACAGGGTAGTGTGACAGGACCGCTGTTGCTCTCTGTATACAAAAACGATTTGGTGGACAGGGTGGGGAGCAGCCTGCGGTTGTTTGCTGATCATGCCGTGGTGTGCGGTAAGGTGTCGAAGTTGATTCACTGTAGGAAGACACAAGACGACTTAGACAAAACTCCCAGTTGGTGTGATGAACGGCAGCTAGCCCTAAATGTGGGAAAATGTAAGTTATCGCGGATGGGTAGGGAGATGTGTAATGTTCGGATACAGTATTACTAGTGTCCAGATTGACACAGTCAAGCCGTTTACATATCTGGGCGTAACATTGCAAAACGACATGAAGTGGAACGAGGAAGTGAAAACTGTGGTAGGAAAGGCAAATGGTCGACTTCGGTTTATTGGGAGGATTTTAGGAAAGAGTGGTTCACCTGTAAAGGAGATCGTATATAGGACGCTGGTGCGACCTATTCTTGAATACTGCTCGAGTGTTTGGGATCTTTACCAGGTCTTATTGAAGGAAGACATGAAGAAATTCAGAGGAGGACTGTTAGATTTTTTACCGGTAGGTTCGATCAAAACTTAAGTGTTACGGAGATGCTTCGGAAACTCAAATGGGAGTCCCTGCAGAGAAGGCGGCGTTCTTTTCGGGAAACACTACTGAGAAAATTTAGAGAACCGACATTTGAAGCTGACTCCCGAACGATTCTACTCCCCCCAACACACATCGCGCGTAAGGACAACGAAGGTAAGATACGAGAAATTAGGGCTCATACGGAGGCGTACAGACAGTCGATTTACCCTAGCTCTATTTACGAATGGAACAGGAGGAGAAACGACAAGTAGTTGCACGGGGTACCCTGCGCCACACACCTTACGGTGCCTTGCGGAGTATCGATAAAGATGAAGATGTAGATATAGGTCAATGAGGCCTGCAAAACCGCTGTTAGCCTTAAAACATTTAAAGAAATAGTGTAATGTAAGCTTACCTAATGCACGTTATTAACTTCTGATACCGTTGGGTATCGATAACGTCATTTGTAAGACAATGGCCTCATACAAAACTATTTGTACGTAAAAGTCATATTTTGTACATTACTTCTTACGTTCGATATTTGTAGAAACATAACTGTAAACTTGACGTTATTTACATTATTACATCATTTCTAATAAATGTTATTAATCTTGACGTAAAATAAATATAGGGTGTAACGGGTATAAGTGCAAGTATTTCTACTGGTGACTGAGGGCGGTGTACTGAACAACATTACATCACTATTTACGTCATCTGCAGGATAATAATTATAACAGCTACTACGAGTAGCATGATTTTAGGCTGGGTAGTACATCCAAGTCCATGTGGCAAGAGCAAGCGTTAATTCTTGTTTTCCCCTCGGCAACAGGTCAGGTGTTAATATGTGGACGCAATATTGTTAATCTATACAGATGCCTCTGCAGATAACATCAGATCGTACCGAGTACAACAGTGAAAACTAACTAACGTAAGCACGATACAAAAACTGTTTAATGTGAGCCTCTATACTTTTAAAATTGCACAATTTGACATCCACCTGCAGTTAAAATTTACTAAGGTGGTTTGGCCTTTTACTGAAACTGGCTTGTTACAATGGTCGAATGCAAATTTGAATTATTGTCTCCCCGAATGCGGGCCTAGTGTAGTAACTATTACGATACCTTGAGTTGGCGCACTCAAGCTGCCCACCAATTCCTCTAAGAAGTGCAACCTAAAAATGGGGATGTCATGCCATATGGCTTTCGAAGCATCTGTCTCGGTCCTACTTACACTCGTGAACAACCGGTAAATTTCAATATCGATTATTCAAAGCTTCACGTGCGGATACAGGTCGAAAGGACGGACTGTACCACAATCTTACCACGCGAGGGCCCGAAATTCGACTCATTAAATAAAAACATGTATTCTGGATTAGGCAAACGAATACTAACCACTCAAACTGGATCGGAACAGTGCACTTGTAGTCAATATCAGGTTTCACATGTGATGAAGTGTGTGAAACTACAATGAAGAGCCAATGAAACTGGTACACCTGCCTACTATAGTAGCGTAGGGCCCCCGCGAGCTCGCAGAAGTGCCGCAACACCACATGGGTTGGAGACTACTAACGCCGGAAGTAATGCTAGAGGGAACTGAGACCATGAATCGTGCAGGGCGTCCATAAATACATAAGAGTACGAGGGGGTAGAGATCTCTTCGGAACAGCAAGTTGCAAGGCATTCCAGATATGCTCAATAATGTTCTTGTCTAGGCAGTTTGGTGGCCCGCGGACGTGTTTAAACTCAGAAAAGTGTTCCTGGAGCCACTCTGTAGCAATTCTGGACGTGTGAAGTGTCGCATTGTCCTGCTGGAACTGCCAAAGTCTGTCGGAATGCACAATGGACATGAATGGATGCAGGTGATCAGACAGGATGCTTTACATACGTGCCACCTGTCATAGTCGTACCTAGACGTATCAGGCGTCCCGTGTCACTCCAACTGCACACGCCCTACTCCATTACAGAGCCTCCGCCAGCTTGAACAGTCCCCTGATAACATTCAGGGTGCTCGGATTGATGAGGTTGTCTCCATACCCGTACGCGTCCATCCCCTCAAGACGATGTTTCCAGTCACCAACAGTCCAATGTCGGTGTTGACAGGCCCAGGCGAGGCGTAAAGTTTTGTGTTGAACAGTCATCAAGGTTTTGTTTCGGCAGTCAGCATTCGTGGCACGAATTTGGCCACCCTTTTCATCCCAAATTTACTGCGACCGTTCGCCGCACTGAACTCCGAGTCACTCCCGACAGCTCCACAATTTCTTCAATGGCCCGTCGTTGATCTTCGTTGCTCATTGAACGAATGTTTCCACTATTTTCATGTGTTCTGACCGTGGGAGGATGAGCAGAACGAGGTTTGCCATCAATTGACAAACCATCATTTCGAAATGGGAAAACCACTCAGATACTTGAGTTTTCCCCATAGCACCGTCCTGTAAGCCGATTTTCACATTTCAAGAGTTTTTGTTCGATATTTTCCGAGTAAAAAGCCAAATTTCACCGCCGCACGCTGTTGACGAAAATCAGCCGTTGCAAAAACGGCAATCACACAAAAAAGTTGTCAATATGACTTCGGCCGAAACTGGTCCTGACCTTCAGCGATGCCATTCGGCTTATTGACTCTGGAACGTTCGCTCTATGTCCTCCTAGCGATAAAACAACGCCTTCGAGTCAAGAACACACGAGCAGCACTCCTAACAGAGAAGTTAAAAGTTTGCCACCAACGGCACGTTAACGATGAAGGCACAGTCGGATTGTTTACATGGTCGTACACGTTTCTCACGCGCCACACTTATTTAGCTGAGGCTTCCGGTGCAGACGTAAATACGTGCCATCGAAAATGAAGCCGGCACTGCACCGTTTAGGGCATCCTGCCGCAGCTGCCGTGGGCGACGCCGCCCCCATGGGTCCGCATATACGGACAGCCCACTGCCCACTGCCCGCGGCCCACGGCGTCCGGACTTCTCCGTCCCGCGTGGGCGGCGCAGCACCAGTTCGTGTAGGGCAGAAATGTCGCTGGCAGGTGTTTCTGCGACCTGCAGCGCTACCTTTGTACGCTAGGCGTTTTCAAACGAAATGCTTTTGCAGTACACTGTGTTACCAGTTGCCCGTTGGATTGTGAACGCACAAACGTAAGTAGCGCGTGTGTACAACATAACTGTGAAGGCTGCATGTTTACAACGCAACGATCAAGACAACTACTGTTATACAAAGCAGGTCCAGCGTCCAAAAGCTTTTAGTACGTGAGAGGTACAAGTCACAGGGGACACACGGGGAAAATTTTCTCTATGCCACTGCAGTAGGCAGCATATCAACTGAGGACGAAAAAGGACTGTTGTTAACTGGTGGCACTAGCTCCGCAATGGCTGAGAGGAATCAATGAATTTACGTGCCACGGCCAAGTTAACGAAGTCGTAGATGACAGCTTACCTTGACAATATAAATGGTCGATGATATACTCGCGATTTGGCTTTCGAGTTTGACGTTTTTGTTGGAACTGTTCACGGCAGCGTCTCTCGTATCCTCGTTCCCATCATTCTACTCCGAACGATAAATCTAGCTTGTCTGTACGTTCCGTACGAGAACGGCCACTCCGTCGGGACCAGCGACATTTTTTTGCCTTCAGCCAGCATAGCGACCGATCAGGGTGCATCGCTTACATCTCACTGATTCTTCTCATTTTTTCTTAGATACGCTCCCTTTAGTTGACCAAGTGATAGCAGTGCAATCGGGCTTCGGTCTCGTTCTCTAAAGCCATATACAGGCCTTTCTCGTCACTGAAACGTTTTTTATGTTTATACAGGGTGATTTTCTCCGCCGTATACAAACTCTAGGGATTGACCGATGTGAGGATACGGAACATAAAGGTCTAATGAGCTTATGTCCGGAAATGCATGGTTTCCATGGTAGAAACCATTTATTAAATCATACATTGTTACACATACTACGGTCTAATATGCACTGTACCATACAGCCACTATGACAGTATCCATTGTTTTCTCCTTCATACGCCCTAGCGCCCTCTCCTGCCATAGTAGGTGGTAGTGTCGTGACAGATTCACTTCTCTTGCTGACTCACCTTGTAGTAGATGTGATACAGCGTTATACACAATGGTTCCGTATTCGAATCGAGAGCTTGTCAACATGGTGTTCACTTTCGGAAAGGCTAATGGCAACGGGTGGCGGGCAGCAAGATTGTATCAGAAGACGTATCTCAGCCGAGAAGCCGCGTGGGGTAGCCGTGCGGTCTAGGGCGCATTGCCTCGGTCCGTGCGGCGTCCCCGTCGGAGGTTCGAGTCCTCCCTCGGGCATGGGTGTGTGTGTGTGTGTGTGTGTTGTCCTTAGCGTGAGTTAGTTGAAGTTAGTTTAAGTAGTGTTTAAGCCTAGGGACCGACGACCTCTGCAGTTTGGTTCCACAGGAACTTACCAAAAGTTTCCGCCGACAACAACCACAGCATTCAGTGTCTGCAACAGCGATACGACGTTTGTAAGAGACAGGGACGTTTCAAGAAGCAGGAAATCATGAAGGACATGCCGAAAACTTTCGGACACCAGACTTGGAGGAAAATGTGAGTAACACTGTGGAAGGAGACTGCCGTGTCAGTACCAAGCAGTTGGAATGCCACTACAGGGTAAGCTGAACGACCGTGTGGAACATTCTCCATGTCAATTGTTACTACCCTTATCACATTATATGCAGGGCTTACTGGTGACAAACCTTCCACATCGGGAGCAGTTTGTTGGTTTGTTCACCAGGCAACCACGATTACGGTATTTCTGTCAGCCATCTTATTCACAAATGCGGCCACCTTTACACCGAGTGTCCGCAGCTCGTGGTCTCGCGGTCGCGTTCTCGCTTCTCGAGTACGGGGTCCCGGGTTCGATTCCCGGCGGGGTCAGGGATTTTCACCTGCCTCGAAATGACTGGGTGATTGTGTTTTCCTCATCATTTCATCATCATTCATGCAAGTGGAAGACTGGACTGAGAAAAGGTTGGGAATTTGAACGGGCGCTGATAACCGCGCAGTCGAGCGCCCCACAATCCAAACATCATCATCATCATCATCATTTGCGCGGAGTGGTATCAACGACTTTCATAACAGTCATCTGTGGGATAGTATCCAGAACCCCCAACGTATGGTGAAAGCGAATCATCAGCATAGGTGCAGCCGGAATTTGTGGACCAGGATAATTGACGATCGTATTTTTGGACCAGTCTTCTTTCCACGTCGGCTAACAGACCGGAAATACTGGGATTTCTTGTGGGTGACTTTGCCTTCCTTGCTGGAAGAAGTGCCATTGATGATTCGAAGGGTATGTGGCTGATACATGGTGGTTCTCCAACCCTCTTCGCCGTTAACGTCCAGAGCTGTCTCAATCGTGTCTTCCTGGTCGATGGATCGGACGAGGAGGTCCAGTTGCATGGCCTGCTCGTTCACCGGATCTAAATAATGGCGTGTGACGAGGGCCTCCCGTCGGGTAGACCGGTCGCCTGGTGCAAGTCTTTCGATCTGACGCCACTTCGGCGACTTGCGCGTCGAACCGGATCTCAACCCATGCGATTTCTGGTTACTGGGCCAGCTCCAAAGTATCGTGTGTGCAGAGCCCATTCCCGATGTGGAGACACTGAAGCAGCGATTCATGTTCGGATGGAGCCTGGTCGATGTGAATGTGTGAGACAAAACATGCTACGGTCCGTACACGAATGCGTTGGGGCACAGAGAAACCATTTTCATCACATACTGTAACTGTGGCTGCACGGTGCCGCGCGTATTAGACCGCAGTCTCTGTAACAAAGTATGATTGAATAAATGTTCTCTAGCATGGAAACCATTTATTTCCGGACATAAGGTCATTAGACATTTTCGGTCAGTATGCCCTCATCGATCAATCACCCAAAGTTTGTACACGGTGAAAAATATCATCCTGTAGAACGCTGCCTCGGCGCTTGGCCAGATGATGATTGTAGAGACACTCATAGAAACATTGCTCTATTTCGACGAACTCACCCACCTAGAAACCCGAGAACTTTGTATGAGTTCAGTACTCCGAGAGACAACGAGATCCTACACAATTAAAAGCACCGAAAGTCGAGATCGTGGCAAAGAGATTGGAGAACGCACGTGAGCCAGTAAAAATTCCAGCAGTAGCTGGGAACACTCAATAAAGGAGCGGATAAGGAGCACAAATTATTTAAGGCGCCGTCTCGTGGAATAATATGGGGAGCGTGCGGTAGCAGAGAAACTTGGGAGCTGGCTAGAATTCTCGTCGCGGTGTTAAGCGCGGCGGTCTTCCTTTAGGCGTTCAATCGGACGGCCAATCAGAACGGCGTATTGTTTCGTCGGAGGAATGTTTAAATTATGAGACAGCTTCCCGGCGTAACTGAGAAGAGTTAACAAGGAAGAGAGGCGGGGCAGAGGAGCGGGGAGGCGGCCAACATTAAACGGCCGCGAGTCTGCCGGCAGAAGAGCCCTTCACGGCAAAACTGAGGCGGCCTGCGAAGTTTCCCCGAGGAGGCGAATTAATTATGAATCGCGGGATAAGCGAGAGCAGCGCGGAACTGCCGAAACAACCAAGTTTTAATACGGAATAAGGGCGCGCGGCAAACACCTGCGAGGCAGCGTGCTGCGATAGCCGAGGCTGGTGCACCGGGGCTGCGCTCGCAGCAGGCGCTATCGAAGCTGCGACACGCGTACAGACAGTGTTTGCCTACGCCGAGACTTCTGCTACGGCGTCGCGACGCGCCGCGGTAGCGCTCAGATAAGGACACGGCCCGACCGCGCGCCGCCGCGCGAGAATTACGTCTCCCTTCCTATCGTATCCCTGTGTTATGTGAATGGGACTCCTGCTTTGTATTCGGTGTACTGCGGCCTCGTCAGGAACGGCGTGTCTACAAGGCTGCGGTGAACCGATAACACAAAGCACACTAGCAAGCAAGGTCATCATGATGAATATCAGAAGCAAGGCCAAAAAAGTCCTCTACAAAGTTAGCAGAACATTTGTAGGAATACAATATTTTGTGAAACTGTATGAATACGTGGTGTCTGTTCTTTCCGACAGATCTGAAAGACAGACACCACACATTCATGTAACTGATTCGCTTCGATGGGCAATGAATCCACACCCTTCAGTGGAGATGCACAGTATCGGTCGACCTCCGGCGGGAATCTAAAATTAGCAGGCATGGAGGACATGGACGGGGATTGAGGATAATGGCGCTGGGTGGGAGTGTTGGTCGGTCGGGAAGTGTGCCGAGATAGTCCGTGCATTTGCGATAAACAGACCCCAGGTTCGAGTCGCTATCCAGCACACATTTTCTCTAGGCGCCGCGGATTCCGCATTACTCCCGATGCAGTTGATATCATCAGTTCTTTTCCTTTCCTTTCCTTTCCTTTACTTTGTCGCTCCTCTCCTCCTTCAGTTTACATAGTTTTGTGAAATGCTCTGTACAAAAGGAAGTCACGGATATGATACTCGAGTTGTGGTGGCAATCATTAAAACATAGACGTGTTCCGTTGCGATGAGATCTTTTCACGAAATTTCAACCACTCACTTTCTTCACCGAATCCAAAAAAATTGCATACTTATATGGATATGGTGTCTGTTCTTCCGGGCATGTAAGAATGTCTTCCACGAGTAATGAGTGTGTTGGGGTGGGACACTACAAATGTAGTGTTTGGGCATACAAGGTGAGAATGAGGGTCCCGCGGGAGGCTTGAACGAGATAGTCCCTGCACTCGCACTATCCTCTGTGTCAAATGGTTCAAATGGCTCCGAGCACTATGGGACTTAACATCTATGGTCATCAGTCCCCTAGAACTTAGAACTACTTAAACCTAACTAACCTAAGGACATCACACACATCCATGCCCGAGGCAGGATTCGAACCAGCGACCGTAGCAGTCGCGCGGCTCCGGACTGAGCGCCTAGAACCGCTAGACCACCGCGGCCGGCTCCTCTGTGTCCTCGGTGGCTCAGATGGATAGAACTTCTGCCATGGAAGCAGGAGATCCCGCGTTCGAATCCCGGTCGGGGCACACATTTTCACCTGTCCCCATTGATATGTATATCAACGCCCGTCAGCAGCTGACAGTATTAATACAATTCTAATTTCACAAAAATATTTTGTTGGCGCCTACCTACTTAGGGAGAAATGTTTTTCTAATAAAATACAGAAATTACAGGACGCACGGACGGATTTAAGTGTTCGTTTTCCCGCACTCTGTTCGAAAGTGGAACTATAGAGAAATAGCTCCAAGACTGCTTCGATGAACCCTCTGCCAGACACTTAACTGCGTATTGCAGAGTAGTAATGTAGATGTAGATGTAGACGTAGATGTAGATGTAGGAAAAATAAAATAGATTATAGAAACATTTGAAGTGCCTTTGAATAATGCTCAAACTTATAGACAGCAAATGAGGTGGCGATGTGCAACACGCTTTCTCTTTCTTCCTATTCCAAGCATTCTCTACTGAAAAATTTTTGAGATTTAGAAAACATTGGAACTATTTTGTACCTTCGGGCATAGATCATAGAAATACGTCAATGTCACACAGCAGCAGACTGCACCGCCTACACAATCGGCCAGACAAATATCCTCTAGCATTTTAAGTTTGTAAGGTAAACAGCGAAATTTTTTGTCTCCATTGTCACCTCATTTCCTGTACATGATTTCGAGAAACATTCAAAGACGCGTCAAATGTTTCTCCAATACATTTTCTTTCGTACTTTTAGACAAGTCAACTCACATTTTTATTGTTGAGTTTTGTTCAGAAAGCATGAACTATTTTACATCTAATTCGCCTTCTAGTGTCTTCTGTTCCCAAAATGTCCCAAATTTAGTACTTGTTACGAAGAAAGCTTTTTTGACATTTGCATGTAACACCAACGCAAATTTTTATGCCCAAAATTTCTAGGCGCTGAAGAGATGAATTTCTTAATACTTCATTTAAAAATGGCTCTGAGCACTATGGGACTAAAAATCTGTGGTCATCAGTCCCCTAGAACTTAGAACTACTTAAAACTAACTAATCTAAGGACATCACACACATCCATGCCCGAGGGAGGATTCGAACCTGCGACCGTAGCGGTCACGCGGTTCCAGACTGAAGTGCCTAGAACCGCACTGCCACTTCATTTACAACTGTTCGAGAAATATACCGATTTTATCTCAGATAACTAAGTTTTCCTTAATTGTAGTGATTACTTCCAAGCAATTAAATATTTTTCGAAAAGCTTGATCTCACGGTGGTCAGTTTCATACCTCATTTGTCTATTTCCCACTCTTACACTGACTCCGAGGCCTATGTGGAAGACATGGCGCGTACGTCATAGCACGTGACACTGCTTGTTTTAAGAGTGCCAGAAGCCGTCTCGGGCGGGGAGCGAATAATTATTTCAGACGAGTTTAATAATTCTTCACTGCGTGTTTAAATCTATGCAAGTTGTCGATATCACACGAGGAAATTAAGACCTCTGGTGGGTATCTCTCCAATTGAACGTCGATTTCCCGTGGGCCCTGCACGGAGCCGTGCGTTCGCGAATTGTGGCGGGCAAGCCTACTAGTGTGACGTCACAATTTTGTAGCAGGATCCTAATGTCTCGTTGGCCCCGAGCCAGTCGCAGGCCAGCTTTCACGAAGGCCTCGGACGGATCTTGAGTACCTCTTCAATAGCTCAGTTGGAAGAGTACCTGCCCGCGAAAGACAAAGGTCGCACGTTAGAGTCCCAGTCCAAAACACAGTATGAATCTACCAGGGAGTTCCAACTTGCGAGTAGTTTCACTTGCAACTACAAAGCATGTACTTCTTGTGTACAATTACCATTTGTTCGTTAGCGATATGACTGTGTGTGGAGAGGGGGGGGGGGCAGGGGACGTGTGTTCCTTTGTACTTAGCACGGGAATCTACCGCACAATGTGCACAGATTTCGACTCAACGGCGGGCGCTCGGGGCGCTAGCGGCGTATCAGCGCGATCGAAGGCAGGCAGGCAGGCACTGTGGGACTGAGCCGGGGTGTCGCACCCACCCCCGCGGGACCGAGACGAGAGGAGACGTAGCTGAGCGACACTGGCAGACAGGCCGGCGTTTTATGGAGCGAGCGGCCGCATCCCCAAACACGGAACAAATTACCCCTCGGGGAATTTCGTTATCCCAGTTAATGGCGGGCGGCTGTGCTGACGCGCTCTCGCTCTAATTGGTTGTAACTTACGCTTAGCTGGGTAGCCGCTCTTCTTCTGGCCCTTTGTTCGCCATAACCGTAGCAATCACAATAAGCCGACTGCCTGCGGCCGGAAATACTGCGGCACAGGCCTCCCCACTGAGCGGTCCAGCTAATTAAAGGAGCACGCTGGCGCCGGGCTCCGCCACAATCTCTGCGACGGCGCCCCTCTGCTTACCGTAGCTCGGATTCCAGAGAAGGTCCTGCTATAAGTGTGTGACACTCTATTTTCGTCAGCGTCTTAACCTGTGAGGGCATTATTATACTCCTGGTGCGTTCTTTCCTGACTATGCCGCCAGAGAATGTTTCACTGCACGGCATTTTCTGACAGCAACAGGAAGTCTTACACCGTGATCACGCTGACTGAACGCTTGGCTTCCCCAACGTAAAGTCCCGAGCGACTGGAAAAAAGCGCAGGAGACGCCTGTATATAAGAAGGGTGGAAGGACGGATCCTCCAAATTACAGTCCAATATCCTTAATATCGGCTTGTTGAAGGATTCTTGAACATATTCTCAGTTCGAATATAATGAATTTCCTTGAGACAGAGGAGTTGCTGTCCATGCATCAGCACGGCTGTAGAAAACATCACTCCTGCGAAACGCAACTCGCCCTTTTTTCACATGATATCTTGCGAACCATGGATGAAGGGTATCAGACGGATGCCATATTCCTTGACTTCCGGAAAGCATTTGACTCGGTGAGTGTTCATCGGAGGTGAGGGTATCGTCTGGAGTGCCCCAGGGAAGTGTGGTAGGTCCGCTGTTGTTTTCTATCTACATAAATGATCTTTTGGATAGGGTGGACAGCAATGTGCGGCTGTTTGCTGATGATGCTGTGGTGTACGGGAAGGTGACGTCGTTGGGTGACTGTAGGAGGGTACAAGATGACTTGGACAGGATTTGTGATTGGTGTAAAGAATGGCAGCTAACTCTAAATATAGATAAATGTAAATTAATGAGGATGAATAGGAAAAAGAATCCCGTAATGTTTGAATACTCCATTAGTAGTCTAGCGCTTGACACAGTCACGTCGATTAATTATTTGGGCGTAACAAAATGGTTCAAATGGCTCTAAGCACTATGGGACTTAACATCTGTGGTCATCAGTCCCCTAGAACTTAGAACTACCTAAACCTAGCTAACCTAAGGACATCACACACATCCATGCCCGAGGCAGGATTCGAACCTGCGACCGTAGCTGAAGCGCCTAGAACCGCACGGCCACACTGGCCGGCGGGCGTAACATTGCAGAGCGATATGAAGTGGGACAAGCATGTAATGGCAGTTGTCGGGAAGGCGGATAGTCGTCTTCAGTTCATTGGTAGAATTTTGGGAAGATGTGGTTCATCTGTAAAGGAGATCACTTATAAAACACTAATACGATCTATTCTTGACTACTGCTCGAGCGTTTGGGATCCCTATCAGGTCGGATTGAGGGAGGACATAGAAGCAATTCAGAGGCGGGCTGCTAGATTTGTTACTGTTATGTTTGATCATCACGCGAGTGTTACGGAAATGCTTCAGGAACTCGGGTGGAAGTCCCTAGAGGAAAGGAGGCGTTCTTTTCGTGAATCGCCACTGAGGAAATTTAGAGAACCAGCATTTGAGGCTGACTGCAGTACAATTTTACTGCCGCCAACTTAGAAAGACCACAAAGATAAGATAAGAGAGATTCGGGCTCGTACAGAGGCATATAGGCAGTCATTTAACCTCGTTCTGTTTGGGAGTGGAACAGGGAGAGAAGCTGCTAGTTGTGGTACGAGGTACCCTCCGCCACGCACCGTATGGTGGATTGCGGAGTATGTATGTAGATGCAGATGTACTTACAAGTTAGAGTTGTAAATCTACAGAGGGGTTCCGTAGACCCCCATAAGCAAGCGTAGGCTAGTGTATTTTTCCTAGCAGCTTTGGTCACTTCAGGCTGCATCCGCGTTACTTGTACATTGGGTATGTTGCATACCTATCGGGCGTTACGTCACAACGATCGATTTCTTTACACATGTGGTCAGTGTCTTACTAGATTCCGCTAAAACCGGAAATGGTAAACGGTCTAGAAACTAGGTGAGGATATATAAAGGGCTGGGTAATCTACACATTTTTGCTCTCCGTAGTTATGCTCCCATCTGTTGCTTAAGAATAAATAGTATTTATAGCGAAACTCAAATTTTCAACGTTAAATTCCGGTTTATCATATAGCGGTAGGAAACGCGTGTCCGTCAGCAAAAAGAATCATCCATCCCGTCTCACGGGATGGATGATCTGTCTATAAAGATAAAGTTTGTAAGGAGGCTTGAGAGCGTGAGTCCTATTCGGACATAACCAGTTTTTTTTTCCCTCGTGTTGCTCGGTACAAGACCTACCACCGATCTTGGAGGAGTCACAGCTGGCTAAAACAAATCCTTACGTCCACATGCACTGTTACCCATGTCCGCCTCATGGAGGCAAGTCACTCCTATTAATCTTCTTTCCTTTTTTGTTGAAGCAGCCCGAATAGCGGCGTGCGTTAGCAAGCCGCTTGCGGGATTCCGAGAGGTGCCCCAGCCCCAGATCGAATTCGCTCGGCGGTTAACAATGAAGGGCGGCGTGCGGGCTACCCTGGAAGTGGTTCTCTGCCGGTTTTCTACATCCGACTAGGCGAATACCAGGCTGGCAACCACGTTTCGCCTCAGTTACAAGACTCGTAAGCATTTCGTAAAAGTTCTCACATTTTCATATGACATAACACTAGACGCAAGCAACTGGAGTACTCAAATGGTTCAAATGGCTCTGAGCACTATGGGACTTAACATCTGTGGTCATCAGTCCCCTAGAACTTAGAACTACTTAAACCTAACTAACCTAAGGACATCACACACATCCATGCCTGAGGCAGGTTTCGAACCTGCGACCGTAGCACTCGCGCGGTTCCGGACTGAACGCCTAGAACCGCTAGACCACCGCGGCCGGACTCAAATTCTGTTCCAGGGGAGATGGGGTGGCGACAGTAAGGGTATCTAGCCACTCTGTGCCATCAACACTGGCAAATCCACATTAACAAACCGTCCTCGTGATGACATGGGTAAGATTAGGAAAAATGAAGAAAAGTGCTGGAAGATATGAATTGGCACGAATAATCAAGAAGTTGAAGGCCAAACTTAAAAGAAAATTAAGGAGTGGGAAGGTCTGCATAACAAAGGAGTTCTAACGTAAGTAGATAAGAAAATTTGTTCATTTAACATGCGCTACAGCAAACCGCAAATAGTCATATAAATTACGTATTATGAATAATTAAAAAGAAGTATAAATGTTCATATGACAAGTGAAAGAAATTGCCATTTATGTGTAAACGAAGCACACTGATCTTTCCCGGCACGAAATCGCGCCCGCCGTAATTCGCGTCGGCTACCTGCTGCAGCCAGACGGACACGACACGCTGGCGGGGATTCCCCCAGTGGGGTAGTCACCCTGAGGGGACTGCACAAGCATCAGGCTGGCCACGCCACACGCTGGCAGACCTGCCCCGCAGACAGATGTCGGCAGGTGGCGCGTGTCCGTGTCAGCCCGGCATCCCTGGGGGCGGCGCTCTCTCCCACTCTGCCCCTACCCTCTCCTCTCACCTTCTAACTTCTCCTCTTCCCTCTTTGCCTAGCCACAGCACACACCGACGCGCTGCGTCGCGACGTGCGATTAATTACGACGCCGCTCGGCGCGTCGTCAGGAATCCAGTGCAGGTCCCGCCGCTAATTAACAGCTGCGTTCGCCGGGGGAATGTTCATCCCGAACGCTTCACTGCGAGTTGTTCGTCGTCTGCAGCCTGGAAAGCAACCGCTACTTGTGAGGGTGCCAATTTTCAGGAGATAAAACAGGTAGTTTGCAGCTTCGTCGTGCATCGTCTGGCCAGTAGCAAAGCCAACCAGTCAGGGAAGAACAAGGGAAATCGTGCTCTCCCGAGTGGCCTCCACTTGTATGATTATGCGCTCTTTCGAGAGAGTACAAGCCGTGTTGCTTTTGACGTAGTCATCTGTCTGAAGAATAGTTTTATGCAATTTTCGACACAAGTCTACCATGTGCTTTCTGTTGAACCAAGGTTTCAAGGAGCTAATTACCCCTTGAGGGGTAAAATGTAATTTTATGAAAGGACAAACAAAAAGGATCAATTGTGTTTCGGTCGCGAAACTCAATTACTACCTTTAAACCAACATTGATATTTGGTAAGACTGCAATGCTAATTATACAGAGCGACCCAGTAATGTTGCCACAAAGTTCGAACGGTTGCGAGAGTTTCTTGAGAAATAAATCGAGAATATATGAAAATGTTATCTGTTCTTTCGGACATGTCCGACCATGACCATGCAGCTCTCTTAGAATGAAATGATAATTAAATCAAGACCATAAGTTGTCGACAGGCGTTGATACAAAGTAAACGGGGATAGTTGAAAATGTGTGCCCCGACCGGGACTCGAAGACGGGATCTCCTGCTTACATGGCAGACACTATCCATCTGAGCCACCGAGGGCACAGAGGATAGTGCGACTGCAGGGATTTATCCCTTGCACGCTCTTCGTGAGACCCAAATTCCTAACTTAATGTCCAAACACTACATTCGTAGTGCTCCTGCCCATTACACTCATTACTCGCGGCAGACAATCTTACCGAATCCCGTAAGAGCAATGCGTGTGCATCGAGCACAGAAGAAGAAGGTCAATGGTCGGTTAGCCTTAACTATATGGAGATGGTATATGTTCTTTCGGACATGTTATATAGTTAAGACATGAAAATGTTCAGAGGAATTTTTTCTCCATTACGAAGTTTAGTTAGGCGTTAATGTTGTTGAGAAGGGGGTACATGCTAATATCTGATTGTACTCAGGGGTACTAGTCTCAGAAAGGTTGAAGGAGTCAGGGACTAATAGCCAAGTACCAGCGCATTGGTAGTAAGGAGACGATGTCCCAGTTGGGAAAATTTATCACGGGATTTCCATTTTCGGCATGTGGCCAAGGGAAACGCCCCAAAAACCTTCGTCAGAACGAGTAGATAGCAACCACGTTTAATTTAATTCTTCGACAATAACTTCCAAAAAAATGGTTCAAATGGCTCTGAGCACTATGGGACTTAACATCTCAGGTCATCAGTCCCCTAGAACTTAGAACTACTTAAACCTAACTAACCTAAGGACATCACACACATCCATGCCCGAGGCGGGATTCGAACCTGCGACCGTAGCGGTCACGCGGTTCCAGACTGAAGCGCCAGAACCGCACGGCCACACCGGCCGGCAATAACTTCCACAAGAAAACATGAATGTCCCTATTGTATGTGACTGTATTTCTTTACACAGCATGTATACAGGGTAAGGTAGATGAACTGTCCGACATGTGGAGAGTATCTAAGACTCACTTTATCAGCCTAGCTACTGCAGAGCCTGCTTTCACTTGAATCTGCTTTTTGTGTTAAAACCTTCATCTCCTTCTACAAGGTATCGCACCACACTTCCCTTTCTAAGCAAACAGATATTTCCTTGACGTCTCAGGGTGTTTTCTATTAAAATATACATTTTTAGCAAATTTGTGTAATAAAAGCTAGTTTCTCCCCAATTTAATATTTCTTCATCAGGTATTCGCTCTACCCATGTCATTTTTAGCATTATTCAGTAACACAATATGTTAAAAGCTTCTTTTCTCTTGTTGTCTGGACTGTTTATCGTCCACTTTTCACTTCTGCAGAAGGCTACACTCCGGGAAAATACATTCAGAAAAGACTTCATAAAGTTTAAATTCATATTAGAAGTGAAAATATTTCTCTTCTTTAGGAAAGCTCTTCTTGTATTGGTCATTCGACATTTTATATCTTTTTTATTTATGCCACCGTCATTCATTTAAGTGACATCTAATTACCTTGTCACCCTGACATAAATCGACCACACTCCGATGCCCTTCTTTTAGTTTCCTTTTCAAACCTTTTATTATGATGCCATCGTTCAATGTATTTTCGAAGTCCTTTTACATGTACGGAGAGTCGTGAGCCTTGTTTTTCATTTTTCTCGCCAATCTTTAAATCTCTTTCCAAAGTTCACCTCTATTTCCTATACCACTGGCTCTGTCAACAGACTGAAAAATATGGGGCATAGTTCACAACCTTGCTTCAGTCCCGTCGCAATTACTGCCTTCCTTACATGTCCTTCGACTACCCAATGTGTGAATGTCCATGGCTCGTGAGGGAAAGTAAGAAGCACAAATACAGTACTATTGTCGAACTGCCTGTCGGTTAGGTGAACACAATCATAGTTTCCAATATGCGCTACCTGCTTTACCCATGGATCAATGTAATTAACTAACTTACTCGAAACTCACAAGTGTACAATTAATAACATTGTGTTATCAATTCAGACCTTGGTTCTCACGTGTTTGGTTCAAAATGGCTCTGAGCACTATGGGACTCAACATCTTAGGTCATTAGTCCCCTAGAACTTAGAACTACTTAAACCTAACTAACCTAAGGACATCACACACACCCATGGCCGAGGCAGGATTCGAACCTGCGACCGTAGCAGCCTCGCGGTTCCGGACTGCAGCGCCAGAACCGCAAGCCACCCCGGGTGGGCACGTGTTTGTTGATTCCCTTGATAATTCCCTTAGGTCATCAATCACAGGCTGACGTCCTGCAGCAGCCATAGTAACAGAATGAGCTGACCATCAGAAATAACATACGATGATGGCAATCCGTTCATAGGGTGGTGAAATATCGGCTTTATTTGCCACCTGATTCCTTTCCTTTGGGGTATGGCAGCTAACAACACAATTTGCAGAGACACTTTTCGAAAATTTAAAAAGGAGAGAATTAATGGCGTTTAGCACGTCTTGATGACGAGGTCATTATAGTCAGATCAACAATTTTCCTGGGTCAGGGAACACACAGTGCTGTCATTGCGAGGACAGGTGTTCAGCCTCCGTCTGGACGTCGATGATTTCCGTGCACCACTTAAGGTGAACTCCAGAATGGCACCTTTGAAAAGGCATAACCATTTTTCTTCATAACCCTTTCCCAGCATAAGATTGAGCTTAATTTTTAATGACCACGTCCTTGACGGGACCTTAAACTCGAATCTTCCTTTCTTTTCCGTCGGATTGTTGACAGAATGTGTGGGGATGTGTGTCTTGCATATGAGGCCGGTACTCTATCTGGATTGGCTACCAGGCCAACAGAACAGTAAAGAGGGGAGATTCAATTAACAGAGGATAGATAATAGTGCAATTGTTTTGTACAACGTCAAGGCAGTTTTTTTTTTTTTTTAATTCGGCTTCCATACCGAGGCCTGGTGAAAAGTGGTGGTCATTCTTTGTCTTCCTCGTCTGCTGGTCCTCCCCAGGTGGAGAACTTCAGGTCTTCCACTACTGGGTGAGACTTGTGCTCTGCAACTTGTGATGGCTATGAGCCAGTGACAGTTTCCAACTTTACCGACAGTGGAACTGCATATCATCTCGGACATATCGTGTGGCACGAGGGTAAACTCATTCGTCCTGAATTGGCCGTCCGACGCTGACCATTCTAACACGCACTGTCATGCCAGTGAGTCAAATTGGTTTGGCCAGATCAGGGAACGGATGCACCTCACACTGAAATCTGCCGGGATTTCAGGCCTCTGACATGGAAGTTTGCCGCGATCCAATAATCAGAAAGCCAGTTCGCGTAGTTTGCAAATTTTCCTGAATGCGTCAGAACATTACAGCTGCCGCACCGTGCCGCTCCTCGCCCACAGCGTGCCGTTTTCTATTTCCGCCTGAATAAAGGCGAAAGGGTGAAGTATTGCTGCACTGGTGTAGGGTTGTTAAGTGATTTTCACAGCTCCATGTTCTCCGTTAGCCATAGTTTGTAATGTACATGCTTGTAGTTAATTCCATTTGAATAGAATTAGGCCTCACAGTAGATTCACGTAAACAGAGTCTGATTGTGTTGTAAAAGGGATTAATTGGGTGGAGAATTCGTATAGTTTCCACCCCAATGAATGCTTTGCCAGTCAAACACCGTCTATTTTCTGACTTGTGTTTGTCTCTTCTTTTTATTTATTTATTTATTTGTAAGATTTATTAGCTCGACTGTGGTTACAAAAGGATGAATAAAAACTTGTCATTATCTTTGTAAACTTGAGTACGCCACTGTTCACATTCATACTCCTCCAACCATTCACTGTTTTTATTTTTTGTGGCGATACATTTGTACTGCAGCAATTTAAGGTTCTCTTATTAAATTAGCTAATTTGATTATTCATCTGAGTTCTGAAAGTGACCGCAGATATAGGCAACGAAAGTGTCATGAGTAAATTCACTAATTTCATAAATAAAGACTAGAAGGTTATTTGGAAGATAGTACTTTTCTTTACGTAAAAATAATAACATTTAGTATCACTCCGAGATCTATTTTTGATAAAAGCAAGCGACCTGTTGCAAATACTTGAAACATAGAACAATGTACAATATTCATAAGTAACATGCTCATTTATCCTACATCACTTTTGAATCCACTGGAATTTTATTTTAATCAAAAAATTGAAAATCCAGAATGGACTCTAACAATATTACAGAAGGAAAGTTCCTACTCACCACATAGCGGAGATGCTGAGACGCGATAGGCACAACAAAAAGATTCACACAATTTCCATTACGGCTTTTGACAGCAATAGACACACATATATATACACACACACACACACACACACACACACACACACACACACACACACACACACACACACGCACGCAAACGCAGCTTGCACACACGTCTGCAGTCTCAGATAACTGAAACTGCAGTGTGGAGTTGTTATTCATTAATTCATTACATAGTTTCGGAGCAAGAGCACTCTCCAAAGATGGAGACACTTGTAAAGTAAAACCACTGTTATCTCTTAGAAACGAAATTCTGCCTTTCTGAAACATACCATATGCCACATAGACATACAACTGTATTTATGGGTCTATACAGCAGAATTAATTCACAGTTAATGTTACACTCAGGCCAAGCACGCTGAGATACATTGGGCAATCGTTTAACTTTCTAGTTTCATTGAAAATACGAGTTTCAGTGCATTTGTCTGTTTTAATGTGAGTGATTCATAAACCACTTTTCCTTTCAATTATTTTATTCTCAAGCTCTTAAATTAGATCGTTGTTAATTTACCTACAGCTGCCTGTCGTCTAGTCTTCATTAAAATGGCGTGACCAGTTGCGTCCGGCGTGCAGTCAGAAAAATATACACTGCTTGGCAATTGCTAAGGAACAACTGACACCTGCTAAGGAACAACTGCCAGTTGCTAAGGGACAACCGACAATTGTTACGGAACACACGACCAGTGAAAGTGAAAGGAAATATTGAAGACGGGGCGCGTTAACTGCAGCGAAGCTTGTCCATGTACAGTCTGTATGAAATTGACAGTTCACGCTGTACGGTGTTTGACGGAAGTTGTGGAAATAATTAGTGCGACATTCCGTGTGGTATGGGAGCGTGTCTGGAAGACATTATATGAGTCCTTACGACTGTGGACGAGCAGATGGACGGCGCGAAGCCGGTCAACGGGTCACTACTGCGGCCACAACAATGGGTGTGCCCAAAAGTGTCATCTCACGATTAAAAAGGCCGCTGAAGGTGGAAATGCTATCCGGAAGTAGATGGTGGTTATAGACGGACCACCACACTTTAAGAAGGTCGATATGCAGCCCAAGTGGCGAAGCGGAACAGACATCTCAATCCTAGGCAGATTGCATGCAGACCTTCCCATCGCTACCCGCATAGGTGTTCGCGGCAGTTAAATCAGGCTGTCTTGTATGCTCGGAAGCCTATTAAATGAATCCATCTCCAACCACGCCATCGTCGAGAAAGAATTCGTTGGGAGTTCGATGGTGTAGGGAGCATTTTGACAGTTTTTTGATAGCCAGCGTGAATAACAGGTGCAAAATAGGCATTGGTACTCGAGGAGAGCATATTCCTTACTAAGAGTCCGATATCGACCTTTATATTGGGAGCCTGAGCTGTTTCAAACATGAAAATTATTAATGTCTGCAGTCCTGCTTTCCCATGTGGTGAAATCTGTAGCATTTTTCGTTGTAAATACACCGCCCCATCTCTATTACGTATGTACTGTTTTTCATGTCGTCAATTATTGCCAGTGATTATTCCTGTCCAACAATGTATCGGTTGCTTAGCAACGGTCAAGCAACTATACACGGTGTAAACAATAAACGTTTAGAACCTGGCGCGGTGTTGTACGGAAAGTCGAGATGAGCAATTTGCTATAACCCATATGCGGTCCATCAGGCCGGGAAACAACTTCAAACTGGCCTACAAAGGCAATCTAAGATACGATACAAGGCATGCGTCCTGTGCGAGATTTTTAATATCCTCTGTTCCTTTATGACACCGGCTTTGGTTAACAATAGTAAGTTAACATTTCCTGTGAGGGCAATAAATGGAAAAGACTCTCGAACATGTTACGTAAAAGCTAATTACATTTCCAATTCGATTTAAAATTAACCCCTACAAACACAGTCGTCTCGTACTCTGTCGTAGTACTATTTAGACTTACCAGGGATCCCATACCACTCCAAAAGCACACGCCCCACACCATTACAGAGCCTCCACCAACTTGGACAGTCCCCTGCTGACATGCAGGATCCATGGATTCATGAGGTTGTCTCCATACTCGTACACTTCCATCCAATCGATAGGATTTCAAATGGTTCAAATGGCTCTGAGCACTATGCGACTTAACTTCTGAGGTCATCAGTCGCCTAGAACTTAGAACTAATTAAACCTAACTAACATAAGGACATCACACACATCCATGCCCGAGGCAGGATTCGAACCTGCGACCGTAGCGGTCGCTCGGTTCCAGACTGTAGCGCCCAGAACCGCACGACCACTCCGGCCGGCCGATAGGATTTCAAACTAGACTCGTCCGACCAGGCAACATGCTTCCAGTCATCAACAGTCCAATGTCGGTGTCGACGGGTCCATGCGAGGCTTAAAGCTCTGTGTCATGCGTCATCAAGGGCATACGAGTGCGCCACCGGCTCCGAAAGCCCATATCGAAGATGTTTCGTTGATTGGTTCAAAGTTGACACTTGTTGGTGGCCCAAGGTTAAAATCTGCAGCAATCTGCCGAAGGGTTGCACTTTTGTCGCATTGAATGATTCTCTTCAGTCGTCGTTGGTTCAGTTCTTGCAGGATCTTTTTCCAGCCAAAGCGATGTCGGAGATTTAATGTTTTACCAGATTTCGGATATTCACGCTATACTCGTGAAATGGTCGTACGCGAAAATCCCCACTTCATCGCTACCTCGGAGATGCTGTGCCCCATCGCTCTTACATCTACTATAACACCACGTCCAAAGTCACTCAAATCTTGCTACCCTGCCATTGTAGCAGCAGTAACCGATCTAACAACTTCGCCAGACACTGGTTGTCTTATATAGGTTCCGTATTCTGCCTGTTTACACAACTCAGTATTTGAATACGCATGCCTATACCAGTTTTTTTTTTATTTGCGCTTCAGTGTAGTAACAAGGCCAGAGAAACAAATCGATCAAACCGTCAATTTTACACTGTTAAAATTCACAAAATCGTGAGATAAAATTTACAGAAACGTCAATTTTACAGTATGTAAGTGAACGACTAAGCCGGTGATGTAAGAGGTCGTATGAATATAAAAAAAGCTTACGCCGCGCGCATGCGCTGCAGCTTAGGCTATTGTAAGCGAATTTCAAGTTTTTTTTTCCCTCGATAGACCACAAGTGTCTTACATCAAACTGTTCATTTGGACTTGCACTACACCACTGCAGTACGTTATAAATGTTTATCGTTTACACACTATGTCCTTGCCGGCACGTGTTAATGGTACGTGCATTACGCCGTAATCGGAAGTCTGTAGTGGCACTCAAATGCTCTCGCTTGGAAACACGCGCTATCAGTGCAGCGCATCTGAAAAGAAGAGCGCTGTCGAGGTGGTGACAGTTCATTCATCGGGCTGCCACGTGACAGCAGGGGAGAGGGTTTCGATCGCACCTGTTTGCCGACGTGCGCTGCAGATACGCCTCAGTTTCGATAGCGCTATCGCGCGGCGCGGTATGACTGACAGCTCCCATCATTGTCTCGCGCGTCAGCTGCAGGGGGGGCGTGTTTTTATTTCGCAGATTCCAGCGAGAAAACTGGCGGGTCAGCTTGCTCCCTGGTGTGGCTGATGCCAGCCACTGCTGCGTACTGCCCTGTGCTGTGTGGTGTGCTGTAGTGTAGTGTTGCGCTGTTCGTTGTCAGCGCTGTCGTAATTAGGGACTGGTGATCCGGCGGTGGTGTAGGCGGTGCGGGTATGGGGGGGGGGGGAGGGGAGAGGGGGCGATCTCTGCGGCAAATGACTGATTGTGGCGGCGTGTACGGCCGGCGCGGGTAATTAATTATGATGTGGGCAAAGATAGCCGCTCCACTCTGACGCCACCCCGCTGCAGCATCACGCGCTTGTTCACGAGTCCCACCGAAAGAGCAGGCTCTACTTCCGCTGTCTGTCGGCGAACTACTGAAATAAACTGTTGCTGCCTCACAAATCCTCCAATTTCTCCAGACAGTTAAATTTTACACACAACTTGTATAAGGACAACCGCAGCCATAAGTAGATATCTTGAACATTAACCGCTTGTCTGCTCTTGTATTGTATAACGTGTGACGAGGGCCTCCCGTCGGGTAGACCGCTCGCCTGGTGCAAGTCTTTAGATCTGGCGCCACTTCGGCGACTTATGCGTCGATGGGGATAAAATGATGATGATTAGGACAACACAACACCCAGCCCCTGAGCGGAGAAAATCTCCGACCCAGCCGAGAATCGAACCGGGGCCCTTAGGATTGGCAGCCTGTCGCGCTGACCACTCAGCTACCGGGGGCGGACTCTGCTCTTGTAAATTATTTACTTACGGACTGTTTTCGTAGGCTAGGTTAAATCTCTTACGTTACAAAAAGCGTTTGCTTCCGAATTACAGCTGCAATCAATACTGAGAAACAGAGCAAATGACTTAGATGGTGAATCATGATATAAAATTTGCGACATGGACTGGACCGAACATAACTTGTCTATGAGTAAATGTCGCAGTTAGCGGATCGTCTGGTAAACGGAAAGTATGCAACCACGTTTCCTCAAGGGAACTTAATTTTTTTAACTATAAGAGCCGTCTAACAATATCCTCCCAACCCAACACGATAAAGGCCAATTATGGGCTGAAACACGCAGTTAAAAATTAAAAATTATAATCTCCTACCACGCAAACGGACAACAGTAGGCCGACCATAAACGGTTAACCATTAGATGTACAGTCACAACACATCCACACTGCCTAAACTTTAACGGAAATGTGAGACGCTACGGTTGCAGGTTCGAGTCCTGCTTCGGGCATGGATGTGTGTGATGTCCTTAGGTTAGTTAGGTTTAATTAGTTCTAAGTTCTAGGCGACTGATGACCTCAGAAGTAAAGTCGCATAGTGCTCAGTGCCATTTGAGCCAAAATGTGCGAAGTATCAACAAGAACCTACTTAGCAACAAAAACAGTATAAAAGTGACAACTGATGGGGAAATTTGTGTGAAAATGACATACCATAAATACAGATACCGCAGTGCATGGAGGTTCAGGCGGGAAAGTGACCAGCTGTGTGTACTGAACGATAAGCCGTGTCCATGGCGGAAATCGGGTCTACAAATGCGCAGTGGGGCAAGATGACTTACAGAAATTCGCGTGGAGTGGTCACATTCGTAAACGAAGAATGTTAGAATCCTTCCCCAAGTAACATAACAGAACAATTTCAGGTGACACATCTACTAAGAATATACTGAAATCCGCGCAGAAACTAATTAAATTTATTGGTGTCAACTTCCCTTTTTCCCCTGCAGCTTCACCCACGTACATTGCACTGATCAACCCCTCCACTCACTCACTTTCTTCCTCCCCCCACCCTATCAACATCCACCCTCTCCTTTTTCTGAAAACCTCCTCCTTTCCCCATCCATCAATATTATTCTTTCCCCTCTGCCCATCTCCTTGTCGCCCCCCTGTCTTCCCACATCCCTCCCGCACACTGGTCTGCCCTACTCCTCCTCGCTCACTCTCTATCCATCTCCTCCTCCCCCTCTTTCTATCTCTTCCTCTTCATCTCTCTAACCTTCTCTTCCTGCCTGCCTCTCATTACCCATCTTCTCCTGCCATCACCTGCCTACACTCCCTGCTTCTCCCTGCCTCTGTCCTATTCATCTCCTTCTTCCTCCATCCTCAATAATCTCCTCCTCCCACCCTTTCTATATCTTCATCTCTCTATTCTTCTCCTGCCTGCCTCTCATTACCCTTCTCCTCCTGCTGTCATCTGCCTACAAATCCTCATTCTCCCTGCCTCTGCGCCATTCATCTTCAATTATAATTCATCAGTCATTCTTCAATTATAATTCATCTTCAATTATATCCTCCTCCCCTCTCTATCCATCTCCTTTCCTCCTCCTCCTCTTCCCCTGTCCCCACTCTCTCTCTGACCCTCCCCCTTATCTCCCCTCTCTGTGTCCATCCACTCAAGTCTTCTCTCTCTCTCCATCCTTTCTTGTCCTCTTCTCTCCATACTCATCCCATCCTGCTCCCTCTCTCTGTTCGTTCCCTCCTCCATCTATCTTAAGCTTCCCCCAGCCATGCACATCCACACAAAAAAACATGCAAAACAGGTCGATAAAGTAGGGTAATACCACTGTCACAACATGCTTGTCATGCTGGGCAGTTTACACATCAAGGACTTGAAATAATTTTTTTGCCTCTAACATGTAGGTGGCCCTGCAAGGCAGATCTTTTAGGCTGGCCCGCACTACTTTTGGCGTAGCACATCAGTTGCGTAGGGCAGCCTACATGGCAGGGGCTGAAAAATCATTCGTTTCCCAAACCTCCGCTTCTATTGGATGCTGGAGGTTAAAAAGCGCCAGTGCTGATACTCGCAATTTCTGCTGTTTCTGTGCAAAACTTGGCTGAAATGGATTTATGGGTTTGGGAGGAGATCCAGACACACACACACACACACACACACACACACACACACACACTGATTCATATGTATAGCCTAGCCAAGCCTTTCACTTCTATCCGACACCGCTTCCTGCTAGCAGACAGCTCGGAGCTCTGCTTTAAGGCCTTTTTCTACCGCACAAGTCCACGCCCAATAATCTGCAACACTCGCTATGAAAAAGAGTAAAGTGTCCACACATGTGAATTTAATTTCGAATTGTTTGTACGTTGCTGATCACGAACAGCCTCTAGCTCCAGTTTCAAAAAGAAACTCTGTCCCAGAGGATCCACGACTTGCCACCTCAACCTCAATAAGTCTGTCAGACCATTCCCTGACTTCACGAGGGCCCCCAAAACAATCAACGGAATTATTTAACCGTTAGGCGCCTTAGCCATTGAGAATCAGTAGCGAAATATGGACGTTATCATTCACCATTTCCAGCTCCTGCTTACAGCACTTATATAAAATGTTTCCTTATGCTGGACTTGCAAGATCTTTTTCTGGAACGGACGTTGGAAACACGGGCCATTATTGGAAAATTTCTCTCTCTGTATCACAGACATGTAAGCTCTGACCACAACCCGTTTAGGAGGATTATGGAATACCGTGACCACCTTCTTTAGCCCGAATAAAACCCCCAGTAACAGGAAACTGACTGGAGGGACTGTAATTACGAATAGGGCTAGCACATACAAGTGGCTAGGAAATGATATGTTACAATGGACAATCTAAACTGAAAATATATTAGATACTGAAAAATGGCAATACTATCTGGTGGGGCCGTATGCATCAACCTCATCCCCGTTTCCTCAACAAAGACTCCGATATGAAACACATCGCAGTAAATCACGGACAAACTGTGCCGTTCCCTGAACTGAACCCTGAATATGCGCCTGAATGAGCTAGTATGTGGAAAAGACAGGAGCAGGCGGAGCGGGATAAGCTGTTGCAGCTCAGTGCAGGAGATGAACGAGTAAATTTCGTAGCGGCAATGTCAGTGCGGTCGTTTATGTACCAAGCAACGATGGGGGCGTGTCTGACAGCAGCTGGGCCAGGAGAATAGAGTTATAAATTAGGAGCTCCGCTATAAGGCGGCCTACCAGCACCACACTGTCTCGGTAATCGCTCGTAAGGGCGCGATGAGCGCTCTCCGTGGACCACACGACTGCCTATTTACGACAGGTGATACCCGGGACCGTTAGCGGATTATTAATATTAATCCGCCCTGGGCGGCGCAGCCAAACACACCACAAAGCAGCAAATCCCATTACTGTTAGCGGCGGGCACGTTACACGTCGTAATAAAATTAAGTTCCCGCCCGGCGTCTACGCGCCGCGACGGCTTTACGCCTCGGGCTGGTGCGGGCTTTGACGGGGGTCGGTGGTAGTAAACAGCAGTCGACGGCCGTGCGATGAGTGCTTATCGTGTGGCGACCGCCCGCTCGTGAAATTAGTGCCATTCCATTCGGCCTATCACCGCGTCAGCGCGCGGAGTTATGAGCGGACTGCGCATGCGCTGTATGCCGCAGAATGTCTCCTCGAGGCTTGGAGGTATGTATGGCAAAAGCAAGAGTTTCGTCTCAATACGTAATTTTTACGGAATATCTTCAGTTGACCTCCTTAGTATTATGTGACATGTGTGGAGCATCCAAATTTTATATTTTCATAGCTCTGGGTATATACTAGTCTCGCTGTGCATGATTGTGACATATACACCGAAGCGTCAAAGTCGTGGGACAGCGATAAGCACATATACAGCCGACGGGAGGACCTCGTATACAAGATATAAAAGGGCACTGTATTGGCGGAGCTGTCATTTATAGTCAGGTGATTCATGTGAAATGGTTTCCGACATGATTATGGCCGCACGGCTGGAATTCATTTCGGAAATCGTTAGGGAATTCAGTGTTCTGAGATCTATGATGTCAAGATCGTGCCGAGAATACCGAACTTCAGACGTTACCTCTCATGAAGAACAATGTAGTGGCCGCCGGCCTTCACTTAACGATAGAGAGCAGCGGCGTTTGTGTAGAGTTCGCGGTGCTAACAGACAAGCAGCACTGCAGAAATCAATGGGAAACGTACGACGACGATATCCGCTAGGTCAGTGAGGTGAAATTTGGCGTCAGTGGGCTATGGCAGCAATGAATCTCAGTCTGGCATCTGCTTTACCGACGATCAACTTTATATGATCATTCCATTTTAAATCACTCCTAATGCGTACTCCCAGATAATTTATGGAATTAATTGCTTCCAGTTGCTGACCTACTATATTGTAGCTAAATGATAAGGGATGTTTCTTTCTATGTATTCGCAGCACATTACACTTGTCTACATTGAGATCCAATTGCCATTCCCTGCACCATGCGTCAATTCGCTGCAGATCCTCCTGCATTTCAGTACAATTTTCCATTTTTACAACCTCTCGATATACCACAGCATCATCCGCAAAAAGCTTCAGTGAACTTCCGATGTTATCCACAAGGTCATTTATGTATATTGTGAATAGCAAACCGTCCTACGACACTCCCCTGCGGCACACCTGAAATCACTCTTACTTCGGAAGACTTCTCTCCATTGAGAATGACATGCTGCGTTCTGTTATCTAGGAACTCTTCAATCCAATCACACAATCGGTCTGATAGTCCATATGCACTTACTTTGTTCATTAAACGACTATGGGGAACTGTATCGAACGCCTTGCGGAAGTAAAGAAACACGGCATCTACCTGGGAACCCGAGTCTATGGCCCTCTGAGTCTCGTGGACGAATAGCGCGAGCTGGGTTTCGAGCGATCGTCTTTTTCGAAACCCGTGCTGATTCCTACAGAGTAGATTTCTAGTCTCCAGAAAAGTCATCATACTCTAACATAATACGTGTTCCAAAATACAGGAAACGCCCGCGTGGCAACGGGTGCCAGTTTACACACGAGTGTTCCCGCGCGCGTGGTGTCTAACCTCGGCGGAGCGGAGTGGCGTTCCGCCAACCGCCGCGCCAGGAGCGAGCTGGCAACCAATCAGCTGCGGGCGCGGAAGGCGCCATTACCGGTCCGCTTGCTCGGCCGCCCTTCGTCTGACTGACTGACTGATAGGGCTGAGAGCGGCTTGACGCAGGCGATACGCGAGCCGCCTGCTCCATCATTCATGCCACAATTTGCGCTGCGAATCAGTGGCGCGCGTACGATATTCCGTTTGTGCGCACCCAGTGCGGTTTTGCCTTCGACGACTCTCTCTCTCTCTCTCTCTCTCTCTCTCTCTCTCTCTCCCCACTTCTATCCTCGCTTTCATACGCAGTCTAGCACCAACGTATATCGACCTACACGGACCCCAACGCTCCGGCGAGAACCGCGGTGTAAATATCTGTTACACAAGCACATCAAGTGGTGAAATGAAAATGTCAGTTCCTATGTATTTACACGGAAAGTTCGGTTCTTTTTTTTTAAATCTTATGGGACTTAACTGCTAAGGTAATCAGTTCCTAAGCTTACACACTATTTAACCTAAATTATCCTAAGGACAAACACACACACCCATGGCCGAGGGAGGACTCGAACGTCCGCCGGGACCAGCCGAGTTCGGTTCCAGTTCGAATTGTAACCTTGGGAAACGACACAAAACTCTACACTGCATGGAAAAAATGCGACCCTCTCAAGAAAGTTTTATTGACAAACGAAGTGTCAGGTAATTGATCATTGCCGCTATATATGATAACAAATTCAGACCAAATTAAACACGCATGTCAGAATAAAAATTGTCCGAACTTTAGCATTGATAAACAGTTTTCCCTCTCTGGCGCCAACGCAGGCGTGTATTCTCGCATGCCAACTATCATAAAGTTGACGAAGTGCATTCTGCTATCGACGATCCCAAGAATTTTGTGCCATTTGTTGCAGTGTGTAAGGTTAGGGACTGATTGCCTTAGCAGTTAAGTCCCATAAGATTTTTTTTTTAAAAAAAAAGAACCGAACTTTTCGTGCAAATACGTAGGAACTGACATTTTCATTTCACCACTTGATGTGCTTGTGTATCAGATATTTACACCGCGGTTCTCGCCGAAGCGTTGAGGTCCGTATAGGTCGATACACGTTGGTGCTAATTAGACTGCGTATGAAAGCGAGGATAGAAGTGGAGAGAGAGAGAGGAGAGAGAGAGAGAGAGAGAGAGAGAGAGAGGAAGAATCCTAACGAAATGCAATCCGAAAACAAAGGAAGTAGGTTACAGTACGCTTGTTCGCCCACTGCTTCAATACTGCTCAGCAGTGTGGGATCCGTACCAGATAGGGTTGATAGAAGAGATAGAGAAGATCCAACGGAGAGCAGAACGCTTCGTTACAGGATCATTTAGTAATCGCGAAAGCGTTACGGAGATGATAGATAAACTCCAGTGGAAGACTCTGCAGGAGAGACGCTCAGTAGCTCCGTACGGGCTTTTGTTGAAGTTTCGAGAACATACCTTCACCGAGGAGTCAAGCAGTATATTGCTCCCTCCTACGTACATCTCGCGAAGAGACCATGAGGATAAAATCAGAGAGATTAGAGCCCACACAGAGGCATACCGACAATCCTTCTTTCCACGAACAATACGTCACTGGAATAGAAGGGATAACCCATAGGGGTACTCAAGGTACCCTCCGCCACACACCGTCAGGTGGCTTGCGGAGTATGGATGTAGATGTAGATGTAGATTCTTGCAGGCCTTGGTTGGCGAGTAAGTTACAGCTTCACCATCTCCCATACATGTTCAGCTCGCGAGAAACCTGGTGCTCTCTCTGGCCAGGGCAGTCGTTGTACATGTTGTGTCGCAGTAGCCACAAGTTGACGTGCATTGTCTTGCTGAAAAATGACATCACCTTGCTGTCGAAGAAATGTCCATATCACGGGGATAACAGCCTGTGCAATGTAGATGACACTGGTTACTTTACCCTGCAGAAACACCAAATATGACGGTCAGTTGTAACTGATGGCCCCTCACACCAGGAGGTATGCGGTTGGACCTGCGTGTCATGGGCGAATCCACTCAGGAATAGGCAGATCACGAAGTCTACCTCATGCACGTGTACGTGCATCACTCGCGTACACACTGGACCTACTCTCATCACTGAAGACAACAGAGCGCCATTACATTCTTCAGTCTCCTCTTTCACGACACCACAGCAGCCGTGCTTGGCGGTGTCAGTGGCTACAGGCACTCGTGATCTCAAACCCGCTGCAAGCAGACGGTTCCCGATGGTCCCTGATGGCACGCTAGGTGGAACATGTTCCCGGATTTCATCCCTGAATAATGTTCCGTCGGCCATCGCCGCCCGGAGACTGCGTCGATGTTGGCGCGGACGTCCAAAACCGGACCTACAGGTGTGAGAATGTTCCACAGACCACTGGTGAAGGCAGCAACGCATCACTGATACATTGTACCCATTGAGTGCAGCAATCAATCGATGCGCCTATCCAACTTCCCACGGGCCCAGAATGCGGCCCCATTCAAATGCTGAACCTGTTCAACAGAGTACGTACTCGTCATCGGTGCATGATTGTTCGCTTGAAAGAATGTTGCAAACACCGTTCACATCCAAACCAATTCAGCACAATCACTGGCTGCAGAGTTTAAAACAGAGGGTGCACAACAGGACTCCTGCGTGCCATTTGATCGTCGATGACCGTGACAAATAAATCACCAACACTGTAACCCCTCAGAATGCACACGTAATACCTCGGTATCAAATTCATCTACTACATTTATGTTGCGATGAATTGTATCACCAGTGAAAGACACGGAATCAAATTTAGGGCAAACTAGAATTCTCGGCATTCTTAGAGTACAGCACCAATGACAAGCCATTCGCCGGCCGGAGTGGCCGAGCGGTTCTAGGCGCTTCAGTCTGGAACCGCGCGACCGCTACGGTCGCAGGTTCGAATCCTGCCTGCGGCATGGATGTGTGAGATGTCCTTAGGTTAGTTAGGTTTAAGTAGTTCTAAGTTCTAGGGGACTGATGACCTCAGAAGTTAAGTCCCATAGTGCTCAGAGCTATTTCAACCATTTTTGAACAAGCCATTCGATAAAACTTACAAGGGAAACTCCCCGTCGTACCCCCCTAAGATTTAGTGGTACGTTAGCACATTGGATAGCCAGCGAAAAACGGAACACGCGTCAAGCACGAAAATAGGAAGAAGGTTTTATTAAAACTGTAGAAAAAAGAAAAATAGAAACAGTGAACAGCCTGTACTGAATATGTGCAATATCGAGCACGGTTAACCTTCGTCGTGTCCTGGTTGTGTGGTCATGGTGTTGGACTGCAACGGGGAAGACCCGGTTCAAATCTCTCTCGGTCTCTTTTTTCTTTTCCACAGAATTGCGAACTTTCTTTCCGGTCATTAACGTGTCTGTTTGCTGTATTCAGATTTATGTACGTGTCGTGGCGTAATGTCAGTTTGCAAGAGCGACGTGTAACGAAGGGACCCCCAGACGTTCGTACCTCCTGTTTGTTCTAATCAGATATGACACGTTATGCCTCTTGCCTTCCGGTTTGGAAATTTTGACTCTCGAATTCCTTCGTTGTAACATATTGCACACACGTCCATTTGTTGTTTTCAGTTTGTGAGAGGTCAATGCGGCATCTCGCCTGCTCTCACTATTCATCACAGAATATGAATCATGTGGTAAGAATACCGTCACAAGGAAATGTGATGAATAGTGAGCGCAGGCCCGATGCCACAAAGACCTCTCACAGAAATGAAAACAACAAATAAACGGTTGTGAACTATGTTACAACGAAGGAATTCGAGACTCAAAACTTCCAAAACGGAACGCAAGAGGCATAACATGTGGGATCTGTGCAGAACAAACAGGAAGTACGTACGTTTGTAGGTCCCTTCATTACACGTCGCTGTTGCAAAATAACACTTCGTCACCACACGTACACAGATTTGAATTCAGCGAAAAGACACGTCAATGATCGGAATTTTGTGGAAAAAAAAAAGGACCGAGTGAGCTCTGAACACGGATCTTCCCAGTCGCTGTCCAAAACCATGACTACATAGCCACAACACGATGACGGTTAACTGCGCTCGATATTGCACATATTTCTTCTATTTTTCTCCTGTTTTCCACAGTTCAGTACACGTTCTTGCTGTTTTCGTGCCTGATCCATTTTCAGTTTTTAACGGGCTATTCGGTGGACCAACTTATCACTAAATCTTAGGGGGTTGCGGTGGTGAGATTCCCTTGTTAGTATAGACAATGGCGCGGGATTAGCCGAGCGGTCTTAGGCGCTGCAGTCATGGACTGTGCGGCTGGTACCTGCGGAGGTTCGAGTCCTCCCTCGGGCATGGGTGTGTGTGTTTGTCCTTAGGATAATTTAGGTTAAGTAGTGTGTAAGCTTAGGGACTGATGACCCCAGCAGTTAAGACCCATAAGATTTCACACACATTTGAACATTTTATAGGCAACGATTTTTTCGATTTTTCGTAACTGTCAACACATTTATCCTGCTAGCATCGTTATTTGATCGACCGTGACGTCTATAAACTGTCGAAGAAAACTATCGACAGTATCTGGTGATGATTACTTGAAATTCATTTCGTGTATTCTGCATGAGTAACTACTCCTCCCTAACGATCGCCACTGAGAACTGTGGTACATGTTACAAGCCTAGACTCTTATGTTCACAGAACACGTCTGTACCCCATCAGCGTATGTAATCCGCAGAGCAAGTTGGGTTAATATTGTTGTCGCTTGCACCTCCATACAGACACGCGTGTGAATATTTCACTATTTGAAATACATTTCAATTTTAAACTTTCATCTCATGCAGCAGGAGCTTCGGCATAGCCAGTAATTGAGCGTGAAAGGACGCTCGACCACAGAGCTTCTCCCACACGTCTCCCCCCTCTCTTTCACATACACCTCCCTCCCTTTCCCTCTATCGCTCCGCTCGTTCAATGTCCGCTACAACCCTCAACTGCTCTGATTCGCATTCATATTCAGACTGCGCAAAGTGCGAAAAATCGCTCGCAATTTGTTTTTGTCAGTTTTTCGTTCTCTCCCTCTTTTTTACTTCTTTCTTCTCTTTTCATAGTGCTAGCAGAAACTGGTCATCGTCAGTTTTTCAGAAAGTTTGTTGGCCAGAGTTGGCGTTGCGTAAGAATAAATGAGGAACAAGCGGAGGGAAAATTTCACAATAGATTCTTTTGGTGTCTTTGTTATGCTGCTTCGAGGTTTTGCATAACGTGCCCCCGATATTCGCATCTAAAGCGCAGCAATCCACAGATCCAGTGGCGACTCTACATGAACTACAGATACAGCCAAATCGTTTCAACTTTTTCCTGATATTTCCCGTCAATGAAAGAGGGATGGCTTAGCTTCATAATCAGAAAAGATTTTTATTGCAGAAAATTAATGTAATAAAAGGAAACCAAGAAGAAGGGCACTCTAACCGTGATCGAAAAGTTGCTTTCTTCAGTTATAGTTGTTTACAGTGCGGCGCGCTTCCATACTCAGAAACGTTTCGTGTTAACTGACTCGAGCCGCGGTAACCCAAGAAATCCCATATACATTATACACTGAAGAGCTAAAGAAACTGATACACCTGCCTAATATAGTGTAGGACCCCCGTGAGAACGCAGAAAAGCCGCAACACGGCGTGGCATAAACTCAACTAATGCCTGAAGTAGTGCTGGAGGGAAATGACAGCGTGACTCGTGCAGTACTGTCCATAAATCCGTAAGAGTACGAGCGTGTGGAGATCTCTTCTGAACATCACGTTGGAAGGCATGCCATATGTGCTCAATAATGTTCTTGTCTGGGAAGTCTGGTGGGCGTTGGAAGTGTTTCAACTCAGAAGAGTGTTCCTGGAACCACTCTGTAGCAATTCTGGAGTGTGGGATGTCACACTGTCCTGCTGGAATTCCCAAAGTCTGTCGGAATGCACAAAGGATATAAATGAATACAGGTGATCAGACAGGATGCTTACGCACGTGTCGCCTGTCAGAGTCGTATTTAGACGTATCAGGGGTCCCAGGTCACTCCAACTCACACGCCCCACACCATTACAGAGCCTCCACCAGCTTGAACACTCCGCTGCTAACATGCAGGGGCTATGGATTTATGAGCCTGTTTCCGTACCCGCACAAGTCCATCCACTCGATACAATGTGGAACGAGAATCGTCACACCAGGTAACATGTTTCCAATCATCAACCGTTCAATGTCAGTGTTGATGGGCCCAGGAGAGGTTCAAATGGTTCAAATGGCTCTGAGCACTGTGGGACTTAACATCTGAAGTCATCAGTTCCCTAGAACTTACAAATGCTTAAACCTTACTAACCTAAGGATATCACACACATCCATGCCCGAGGCAGGATTCGAACCTGCGACCGTAGCGGTTGCGCGGTTCCGGACTGAAGCGCGAAGAACCGCTCTGCCACAGCGGCCGGCCCCCAGGCGAGGCGTATAGCTTTGTGTCGAACTGTTACATCGATGATGTTTCGTTGAATGATTCGCTCACTGACACTTGTTGATGGCCCAGTATTGAAATCTGTAGCAAACTGCGGAAGGGTTGCTCTTCTGTCACGTTGAACGATTCTCTTCAGTCGTCAAAGGCCCCGTTCTTGCAGGATCTTTTTCCGGCCGCACCGATGTCGGAGACTCGATGTTTTACCGGATTCCTGATATTCACGGTACACTCGTGAAATGTTCGCACGGGAAAATCTGCACTTCATCGCTACGTCGTACGTGAAAATCCCCACTTCATCGCTACCTAGGAGATGCTGTGTCCCATGACACGCACGTCGACTATAACACCACGTTCAAACTCATTGAAATCTTGATAAACTGCCATTGTAGCAGTAACCGATGTAACAACTGTACCCGTCACTTGTTGTCTTATACAAGTCTTGCCGACCGCAGTGCCATCTTATGCCTTTTTACATATCTCTGTATTTGAATACGCATTGCACTACCAGTTTCTTTGGCGCTTCAGTGTAAATGCGAACGTTTGTATGTGAATATGTTTGTTAAGTATGTTTGTTGCTCTTTCGCGCTGAAACAGTTGGTACGATTTGGAAGAAATTTGGAATGATGTTAGCTTATACTCGGAATTAAAACATAGGCTACTTTTACAAATGTGTAGTACAAGATATTTATTGATTTGGGGAATATAACGCGTACAATGATTACTCTTAGAAAGAGCTATTTACTCTTTTATTTTCGAACTGAATGGTATTTTCGAAAATGCTTTCACTGTTTAATAGGTTCATGTCCTAAATAATACGATTCAGTGTAACAAATGCGTTGTTTATACAACCCTCAAAGAATTAATCCATACTTCGATACAAGTCCTTTGCATTGTAGCCGCTGAGCTTGAAGGCGTACCTTATAGTTTCTGAAATGTTTGAAGACTCATAACGACGGTGACGTTTAAATGTTGTACGACAGAGCGACGTCACGCCTTTGCATGTAGAACGTGGTAGAATATTACTTAGTATGGATTTGATTATGATAAATACACGCACCAAGACAGTTACGATCTATTGTGTGCTAGGCATGCCGCAAATAGTCGTGAAATTATTTCCTTGTAAATTGTGTAATTCGCTGCTACCTCGCGTAATTTTTTTCCCTTACGTAAGCGAGTGAGATGCGAGCAGTATGTATTCTTTCAGCTTCTCTCAACGTCTCAGAATTTGGTATTATTCCCTATGTCACACGATTTGCTTTGTCGCAAATGGCTCGCGCCTCAATACCTGGAAATACAACTTTTGCGATAGTGACTTTCGGCTTTCACATTTCGTTGTAAATAACTGTTTGACTGCGGGTAGCACCGCGGAGTGCAGCTAGTTATATAATTAAAAGCTTGTAACTTTTAAAGTTATCCGTGTAATTAACTTCAACTTTCAAAGGTAAATATTCAGTTTCGAGTTTACATTTTTCTGTTTTTCCTTCAGCTAATCTAAGGGACAATTAATTCCGATGCATCGATAAAAAGAGTTTTAGTTCCCAAGAATAAAACAGCTTCAAATTTGTGATTACTTTACAAATTAGTTAATGTACTAAATATTTGACGTTAAACATGTGAGCGGGAGAGATTTTAGGAAACTCTCTCATTCTCAAATACTAGATGATATAGTCTCGGTAATCTCCGTGTCGTTAATTACTCTGCCTCACGACAGATACATAGTTTCTAACTGTAATACGTGTCTTACTGTGTTAAAACTTAAACGTAAAGTTATACCTCTAAGTGTGTATATTATGACAAAATTTTTAAGTTTTAAATTCGGTCAGTAATTACATAAGAGACAGGAAAAGAAATCCACTACTGTACAGCTACACTATTGGTGACAAACAGCTGGAGACAGCGTCTGCCGTAAAATATCAGGCGTTACTTTCCAGAGCGACCTTAAGTAGAATGACCACACAAAACAGATAGTGGGAAAAGCAGACACAAGACTCTGATCCATCGGAAGAATTAAGGAAATTTAACTCCTCCGCGAGAAAAGTGGCTTATAAGGCACTTGTTCGCCCGATTCTTGAGTATTGTTCATCTAACGGGGTGCAGATAGGGCTGATAGAGGAGATAGAGAAGATCCAAAGAAGAGTGGCGCGTTTCGGAACGGGATCGTTTAGCTGGAGATGCTAAACAAGCTCCATCGGCAGACGTTACAAGAGAGACGTTGTCCATCACGGAGAGGTTTACCATTAAAATTTAGGGACAACGCTTTTCGACGAGAAAATTCGAGAAATTAGAGCCATTACAGAGGCTTACCGACAGTCATTCTTCCCACGCACTATTCGCGAGTGGAACAGATTCGGAGGGATCAGATAATGGTACCGAAAGTACCCTCCGCCACACACCATTGAATGGCTTGCGGAGTAGATGTAGATGTAGATGCTTAAAATCAAATACCTGTTGCCCCTCAAACCCATTAGGTAGGCAACCTGTACATCCGTGAACAGGGTTAGGCGTTTAATAATACGAGTACTTATCATCAGTTCCGATTAATCGGGAAATAGAGTTGTGTACTACAATATTTTCTGTCATCTTTCTAGTGTACTGGTCTTGCAAGTTTTACTGCGAAATCTACACAGTACCTAGAAACACTATTTTAGAAAAGCACTCTATCACAGTGATCTACACTAAACAGGCACAGTTAGGACACAGCAGTAATAAATATGACCCGCCAGGTTTTCGAAAAATACTTCCCCGTTACGTGGAGGTAGACACAATTTTTCCTCGTGACGTTGTTGTCTGTCCTAAGGTGCTGACAGAGAAAGGGCAAGGTAAACGTCAGAGAAGCTCATCGCATGCTCCGGCTGGGACTGCCTCCACGTGAAACACCTTCCGGCGACGCACGATGACATCATCGATCGCCGGTCCATGACGCGTCGGCGGCGGCGGAAGAGGCGGAGGAGAATCTGTGTGTGTGTGTGTATGTGTGTGTGTGTGTGTGTGTGCGCGCGCGTGTGTGAGCAACAGGAAACGCAGAACAATCGCACGGCGCCACCTGCCTCTGGCGTCACCCTGCGCCACCAGAATACCGACTGCTTGCCTACGCCACGCCGGAATCGTGATCGCTTCACGCGGTGCTGGCAGCACGGACGAGCTGCGTCGTACCGTCCTTACAGCCAATTACTGGGTACAGTGATGAACTATTGTCTCTTCAACACCCACCGAGAGAGGTGGCACAGCTGATTAAAACGATGGGCTCGCATTCTGGAGGACAGTTGTTCAAATCCAGAATTACGTTTTTCTTCAGTTTCTGTTAGTCAGTTGAGGCATATGGCTTTTTTATATTCAGCTGTAAAGAACACGTAATAATCTCTAAGACAAAAGAAAGCAAAAAGAAAGAAAACGCTGCACCACGAAGGAATTATCCCAATGGGACAGAAACAGGTAGATGTGATGTACGTGTACAGAATGTACAGGCTACAGACAATCAAATGATTACAGTTTCGGAAAATTTGGATGGTTTATTCAAGAGGCTGGTGAGAATGACAATGAGCGAAACACAAGGTAGTGTAAGAATAGGAGGAATGGTGTCCAATACATTGAGTATTAAAAATTGAGTGCGACAAGGGCATGCCTTCTCTTTAATGCCGCCCTGGAGAAGGTGATGAGAAACGCAACCCTTCTGAAAGAGGAACGATCTTCTATAAATTAGTGCAGATACTGGCCTACGCAGATGACATAGATGTAATAGCAAGAACCCAAAAAGCAATGGAAGAGACATTTACAGCTCTTGAACAGGCCAGTAGGAACATAGGGTTAATTATTAATGAACAAAAAACAGAATATATGGCAGCTGGAAAAGCACATAGAGAAAATATGCCAAATGCAATAACAACAGGCAATTATACATTTGAGAGAGTTGAACATTTCAAGTACCTGGGCTCGACAGTTACACATCTAAATGATACCTCCTATGAAATTAAGCAGAGATTAATACTAGCCAACATAGCCTATTTTGCCCGAACAAGACTTCTATCTCAAGGCTCCTGACTCGTACCACGAAATTAACTATGTGTAAATCACTTATACGACCAGTCCTTACAAATGCCTCTGAAGCCTGGACATTAACAAAGATATTGAAACAATAGAAGCATTTGAAAGAAAGGTACTTAGACGAATTATAGGCCCAATCCGTGAAAGAGGAAGATGGAGGAGGAGATACAACCATGAGTTGTCTATCATATACAAAGACCAACCCATCAGAAGGATAGTGAAATCATCCAGACTGAGGTGGGCGGGACATGTGGCTCGCATGACTGATACAGAAGTACCAAAAAGAATATTACAAAGAAATCCAGGAGGGTATAGAGGACGTGGTCGACCAAGAGCCAGATGGCAAGATGGAGTAATAGAAGATCTCAGGAAGATGAGCTACAGAAACTGGAGAGTATTGGCAAAGGACCGAGAGGAAGGGAAGGAAATTGTAGAAGAGGCCAAGGCTCATCATGAGCTGTAGAGCCAAGAAAGAAGAACATTCAAGAGAAAGTGTTTCACAAACTGTGCAAGTCAATAACGCGTTCGTCCACGTCTTGCCCTTAAGCAACCAGTTATTCGGCTTGGCATTGGCGGAGTTGTTGGATGTCCACCTGATAGTTATCTTGCCAAAATCTGTGCAGCTGGCGCGTTAGCTTGTCAAAATACCGAGCTGGATGGAGGATCCTGATCAAACTGCTCCAAACGTTCTGAATTGGCGAGACATCCGACGACGTTGCAGACCGAGGTAGCGTTCGGCAAGCACGAAGAAACGTGACAGAAACTCTCGCCGTGTGCGAGCGGCCATTATCTTGTTGATATGTGAGTCCAGGATGGCTTGCCATGCACGGCAACAAAACGGGGCGTAGGCTATCGTCGACGTACTGCTGTGATGTATGGGCGCCACAGACGACAGCAAAAGAAGTCCTGCTGTGAAAACAATATGCACCCCAGACGATCAATCCTGGCTGTCGGGCCATATGACGGGTGACAGCCAGGTTGGTACCCCACCGCTGTCTGGCATCTTCAGACACGTCTTCACTGGTGATCGGTGCTCAGTTCTAAGCGGGATTAATCACTGAACACAATTCTGCTCCAGTCAATGAGATTTCTGAAGGAAGGCGTGTCTGTAGACTCCCTGAACAAGGTGGGATATCAACCTGACTGTCGCCCTCCATAAGGCCTGACAACCATATGCTCTGGGCTGCCATTCCTCTTATAGCAGGACCGGGTTGGTTGTCATCCGCGACATCCTTGCAGCACAGCAGTGTAGCTACGATATCTACGCCCCATTTTGTTGCCCTTCATGGCAAGCCACCGGTTTGTATTTCAGCACGACAATTCCCTCACGCACTCGGCGAGAGTTTCTATTGCATGTCTTCGTGTTTGCCAAACGCTATCTTGGCCAGCAAGATCGTCGGATCTTTCCCAAGCTGAGAACGTTTGGAGCATTATGGGCAGTGCTCTTCAACCAGCTTGGGATTTTGACGACTTAACGCACCAATTTGACCAAATTTGGAATGACATCTCTCAGGAGAACATCCAACAACTGTATCAATCAATTCCAAACGAATAACTGCTTGCATAAGGGACGGAGAAGGACCAACGGGTTACTGACTTGCTCAATGTGTGGAGCTCTTTTACTTGAATCAGTCATCCTATTTTTCTGAAATTGTAAACATTTTTTTTTTTGCCTATACATGTGCATAACATCTACGGATTTCCGTCCCACTCTTTCGTGATGCTTCGCTTTCTTTTGTCTTAGTGTTTTTATTCCCCATACTTTTCCAATATGAGCCTGTGCCGATCTACAGGACACTACGAAGATGAGACTTCATGAGACTTCAAAAATGGGAAGTTACGAAATTAATTTTTGTTTGTTTGTTTGCAGACACGTGTCTGAAGCTCTCTAGCACGCTGAAATCCTCGCGCCACAGTACCGCAGCACGCCGCCAGAGTACCCAACCAGATTATGTTGTTGTTGTGGTCTTCAGTGCGGAGTCTGGTCTGATACAGCTCTCCATGCTACTCTGTTCTGTGCAAGCTTCTTCATCTCCCAGTACCTACTGCAACCTACATCCTTCTGAATCTCCTTAGTGTATTCATCTCTTGGTCTCCCTCTACGATTTTTACCTCAGTGCTGCCCTCCAATACTAAATTGGAGATCCCTTGATGCCTCAGAATATGTCCTACCAACCGATCCCTTCTTCTAATCAAGTTGTGCCACAAACTCCTCTTCTCCCCAATTCTATTCAATACCTCCTCATTAGTTATGTGATCTACCCATCTAATCTTCAGCATCCTTCTGTAGCACCACATTTCGAAAGCTTCTATTCCCTTTTTGTCTAAACTATTTATCGTCCACGTTTCCCTTCCCTACATGACTACACTCCATACAAATACCTTCAGGAAAGACTTCCTGACACCTAAATCTACACTCGATGTTAACAAATTTCTCTTCTTCAGAAACGCCTTCCTTGCCATTGCCAGTCTACATTTTATATCCTCTCTGCTTCGACCATCATCAGTTATTTTGCTCCCCAAATATCAGAACTCATTTACTACTTCAAGCGTCTCATTTCCTAATCTAATACCCTCAGCATCACCCGATTTAATTCGAAACCAGATGATATAAATTTAAAAAAATAAGGTCGGTATGGGTACACCCTCGAATATTCTTGCTGCTACATACAGGACTGTTATGGAAATCAATCTGAAGATTCAACCAAAGTGGTTTAAACCGGCCTTATTCAGATACTGTGGTAAACGGTCTTGCCGCAGTGGTAACACCGGTTCCCGTCAGTTAACCGAAGTTAAGCGCTGTTGGACTGGGCTAGCACTTGGATGGGTGACCATCCGCTCTGCCGAGCGCTGTTGGCAGGCGAGGTGCACTCAGCCCTAGTGAGAAGCTACTAGATTGAGGAGCAGCGTCTCCGGTCTGGTAAACTGACATGGGGCCGGGAGAGTGGTGTGCTGACCGCATGCCGCTCCATACCCGCATCCAGTGGCGCGGGCTGAGGATGAGACGGCGGCCGGTCGTTACCGTTGGACCTTCATGGCCTGTTCAGACGGAGTTTAGTTTTTAGTTTTTTATTCAGTTACTGTACGCAAACGAGTGAAATACAAGTGTCTCGACTGGACATTTTTGTCCTGCAGTAGCTTGGATTCCAACAGTGTTGGAGCACTGAGGACGGCGTGGGAGGTAGTGTGCCCATGACGGCAGTGGTGTTTCGATCCTGGCTGCCAGCTTGCGGTGACAATAGCTGCCAACGCGCTGCGAGGCGGACGTGGAGCACGGCGAGGCAACGCGACGAGACACGGAGCGGCTTCTGCCTCGAGCGGCCCGACTGCGCAAGCGCGGCTGTGCCCCCTTGCGCGTGACTCGCATCCCGTATACAGCTATCCCTACACTCCGGCCGCGGGCACCTCAAATTGGCTTCGACTGCGCAGTCCCCTATAAAACACGTGAGGCTGTCACGAGAATCGTCAAAGACAGCCGCACTTCGCAGCTGTCTGGTGCAGTACAGTGTAAACCTAGGCCGGCCGGAGTGGCCATGCGGTTCTAGGCGCTACAGTCTGGAACTGAGCGACCGCTACGGTCGCAGGTTCGAATCCTGCCTCGGGCATGGATGTGTGTGATGTCCTTAGGTTAGTTAGGTTTAATTAGTTCTAAGTTCTAGGCGACTAATGACCTCAGAAGTTAAGTCGCCTAGTGCTCAGAGCCATTTGAACCATTTTTTGTAAACCTAGGCGCACATGAGGCGTCAATAACAGGAGCTCCAGAAGTTCAAACTAAGAGGAAGCCCAGAGCGAGAACGACGTCCACACAGGTCCTTATTTTGGTAAATGCAGCATTAGGTCCGGGCACCATTTTCTGAGAGGCGGTACGTATTGAGATGTAAATGAAACAACTTGACTGCAGGAACAACAAACGTAGCGAAATAAAATCAATACAACATCGTTGTCTCTTCAACGCATGTAATGGCACACCTCCCCCTGTTTCGAATTAAAACGATATAGTGTAGTAATCGCCATTAATAACTGTGACGTTCTAGTGTCCGGATGAAAGCCACTCGAATGGACGCCACTTCGGCTACTTGCGTGTCCCCGATCTAGCTGTTATCCAGAATGAGAATTTCTCTCTGCAGCGGAGTGTGCGTTGATATGAAACTTTCTGGTAGATTAAAACTGTGTGCCGGCCGAGACTCGAACTCGGGACCTTTGAAGGCAAGTGCTCTACCAAATGAGCTACCCAAGCACGACTCACGACCCGTCCTCACAGCTGTAATTCCGCCAGTACCTCGTCTCCCACATTTCAAACTTCACAGAAGCTCTTCTGCGAAGGTCCCGAGTTCGAGTCTCGGTCCGGCACACAGTTTTAATCTGCCAGGAAGTTTCATAGCTGTTAGAGAAAGGGAATCTGAATGCAGTGACTCTGGGGGCTAGAACAAAGTCGACGTACGAAGTCAGCCCAAAGCTGTTACATCACGGTCAGGTCGAGACTCTAGGCATGACAGTCCATTTCAGGAATGTTATTGTGCACAAACCATTGCCTATGACAGGATGCTGATGCAGCCATCGTGCCCGAACCGTACAGTACACGCTACGGTCGCAGGTTCGAATCCTGCCTCGGGCATGGATGTGTGTGTTGTGATTAGGTTAGTTAGGTTTAAGTAGTTCTAAGTTCTAGGGGACTGATGACCACAGCAGTTGAGTCCCATAGTGCTCAGAGCCATTTGCACCATTTGAACCGTACAGTACAGAATGCTGTAAATGTGCTCATATGCTTCCACACTTAGCGCTTTCTTAGCATGTGCAGGTCGACGTGGAGAATTCGTCCGCATGACCGACGCGGTACGCCGGCCTCCTGCTACAGGTAGGACTCTGGAGAACTGCAACCACATTTTCTGATGTGCGGGAACGTTTCAGAATGTTTTACTGACTTGTTCCAAATAGATCGTATCTGACATTTTCGGACTAAGCGTTGCATGCCGCTCTTTGCTGGCCTTTTAACACCATTAAACTTCTCAGCAAACAAACGACCACACCGTTCCCACGACATTGTTGTCACGTAACTTTCTACAACGAACACCTGCTGCTCCACTGTGAGTACCATCGTGTCCTTAGCACTGCTCCAGTCACACTTACACAGTGTGCACTACGCTGTGACCGGTGTCGATCACGTGGCGGACGTACACGTGGTTTTGGGCGTCAAGGGGTGAGGTTACCTCCATTCGTATCCACTCGTCCGGGACACTTTTATTTGTGCTACTCTGTATTGTCCCGCACGATGAGTTGCAGGCTACACTCCCAAAAATGATTCTACTTCTTACCCTCTTGCATCAGCTTGCTACGTACAGCCGAAAAAACACTATGAACCGTCTGACACAACTCTATGAGAGCACAGTATCCATTTTTCTTTAAGAAAAAATGCTAGGAATAATTTAAAATCGACGATTCACAACGAGAACACTTAAAAGACAGATTTTTCTTTTACGGAACTTATTCCAGTTACGAGATGAGTTCTAAATACGAGTATAATGACAAATTTTGTTTTTAGAAACAACCTCATCAGTGCCATACCCTTCAAAATGGTCCTCATAAGATACTGAACATTTTTTTTCGGCACTTTTACTAATCGTTGAAGCATTTCAGACTCAGTCTTTGGATTTTTTAATGCTCCAGAAAATGCATCTTTAATCTTATCTAACTTTGTAAAACGACCGCGCTTTGAGGTATTGATTGCTTTTTTTCTTACAATAAAAAATGTCGCTTGGGGTATGTATGGCGAATATGTTGCCTGAAGAATGATTACAGTATTTTCTTTTCTTTTTTCTTGGGGGGGGGGGGGGGGTGGAAGGGGCTAAAATTGGTGAACAAGCAACGAAGTGTGAGCAAGTGAAATATTAATACAATAACCATGAATAGCATCATTTCTTACGGACAACTTTACGCAGACGGCGTTGAACTAGTAAGTAGTGCTTCCTATCGATCGTTCGATCTTGTAGAAGTAAATTATAGGGCACTAGACTGTAAAAATCAAAGAACAAAGTGAACATAACCAACACACTGGACCGCACTTCTCCAGCTTTTCCCAGTACTGGCGACCCACAAGGCATTCACTGGGACAACTAGGCTTTATGAGCGAATGCATGCTGTCGCGGCGATATCCGTTAATGAAATATTCTCGGGTTTCATTCCGCGTCAAGTAGCTACAACCACAGCAGAGGAATTGACGTGACAGTCAACCACTTAATAATGGCAGAGGAGGTCTCTGAAGAAAGCTTGTGGCCTGAAACCCGAGAATATTTTATTAACTGAGCCTTAGTTCAGTCTCATAAACGTAAAACCATGTTCCATAACCGGTTATGATATGTTACAGTAGTTCTGCTTCGTTGATGATTTCATCTACTGAGTCCTGAGCTGCAATAGCTTCTATTTTTGTTGGAAATTCAACAAATTTGTAACAACATTTTCTGTTACACAATTCACGCCCAAAAATTTGCAAAAAATTCTTGGCATGATTCAAAATGGCTCTGAGCACTATGGGACTTAACATCTATGGTCATCAGTCCCCTAGAACTTTGAACTACTTAAACCTAACTAACCTAAGGACATCACACAACACCCAGCCATCACGAGCTAGAGAAAATCTCTGACCCCGCCGGGAATCGAACCCGGGAACCCGGGCGTGGGAAGCGAGAACGCTACCGGACGACCACGAGATGCGGGCTGGCATGATTCAACTGATAGGGCATCAGGGACTTACCTGATACCGGGTTCCGAAACCATTCATAATCATTTCTTTCACTTTTTCCATAATTTTATCGGTTGATGTGCTGGGGCATCCAGGACGCTTATGCTCAATGTCTTCGCGCCCTTCTTAAAAACGCTTAAGCCATTCGTAAACCGTTGTTTTACTCCTAACAGACTCACCAAGGGAGGTATTTAATATTTATAAAACTTTGGCTTTATTCCACTGCTGCTAGAAAATGTAATACAACTTCTCTGATCCACAAATAACCGCCGATACTACCAAAATAGAACTAACCTTTTTGGCGTCTGACAGCATACTATCACTGTACATACGACTGTCAGACATGTTTACCCCCAACGACGAAAAAATTGCGCGAATCGGACTAACGCAACGAGCGGAATTTAAAAAATTTCGTTACTTTCTGAACGCACCTCATACTTCGGCAAACCCGTCTCGAAAGGTTTGCCGCCACTTGTCAGGATCGAAGACGTGACTGCATTTACCTTTACTTTAAATCCTAGACCGAACAGTTCTTATAAACAAAATAAACGAAATTTGTATAACAGGAAGAAAAAACGAGTTACTCCTTGTAAATTGTGAGAAACAGCGGATCAGAAATTAGCGAAGTTCATTCCGAATAGGTAAATGCGTGTGTTATCTTTCTTTATAGCAGTTTAGAAGTTGCTGTGAGAGTAACGGCTGAAGAATCATAAACTACTTACTCTGATGAGCAAATTCCCTATAAAACTATATTCAGCACTTAGCAACGATGCAATTAAGAAATTATAGTATTTTCCTGGAGACGAGTGAGGTATCCAGACATTAGATTAAACTATTAGCGTTTCATGTACAGTACTAGTTTACAGATTTAACGCTGTGGTTCTCTCACATGAAATAATTGAAACTGTTGTCATTCTTAGTTGGTGGTTGAGAACCCTCTTCAGATATTAGTAGCCGCTACTACCGCCACTGATAAAGGATGACATACTGCCATGAGAACGCCACAATTATGTAACTTTTAAAAAATATTTATAGTAATAGTCTCACATAGGGTTCACATGACACTACCACCATTCTCACTCTACTCTTCTCCTCATTTTATAAAAGATCTGAGCGAGTAAAATGGTTCAAATGGTTCTGAGCACTATGGGACTTAACATCTGAGGTCATCAGTCCCCTAGAACTTAGAACTACTTAAACCTAACTAACCTAAGGACATCACACATATCCGTGCCCGAGGCAGGATTCGAACCTGCGACCGTAGTGTGAGCGAGTAAAATATGGGCCTAAGATAAGATGAAAAATATAACTAAATGATTTAGTATGTTGTAGTGAACACATGGTGTGTCGTGGGGCGATCACTCTGTTTTCAAATAATTGAAAAACCACGATCGTTTACTAGATGACCGGTTTCAGCACTCTGAAGGTGCCATCATCTGATCTGAAACGTGGATTAACATTTACAAAACCATATGGACATCACGGCACATGAGGCAGACCATCTGATAAAAACCATTGTCACAACCAATAAAAAATAATAAAAAACTGCTCTCATGGTCGTTCTTTCCATAAAATATAAGACTGAAGTCACCAGATGAAACTACCACTGCTCGTCTAACACCAGTCGGTCCTCATGTCCCAAATGCTTTTTCAAGTGGACTTGACTCTCTATAACCTTGTAGAACCAATATCGGATCTGCGTTTTCAGGTCAGGCAGTAATGAAACACTAACTCACCTCTCGTTCTGCCGCGGCTGGTACAGGGAAAAGTGTTGTGTTAATTGATATTCTAGTTTCAGTAAATGTTGCACCCTCGGACTTGTACAGTTGCTAGGAGCTCAGATAAATGCCAACGAAAAAAGAGAAAAGAAGAAAAAAATTACCTCGCATACTTCACACGAAATATACCATCGTATTGCTAACTGTTACTGCCACCGTCCGCAATCGAAGTGAGCTGCCTTCTGCTGGCCGTGCAGAAATGACGTTAGTGTTGACATTACCTGCAAGAAAAGAAATGAGCTACTTAAATTCAGCTCAACAATTTGAAATTTTAACAAGTAGCAGCCGTGATGGTCGATACATATTTGATCGACTATCATCACATGCAAAGTTTACGTCATCATGAGTAGCCACTAGATATGCAGCAATACGTCAACAGATGGATGATAAATGAAAGAATCGTCTCAAATTTTTCTTTCTTAACCAAGAACGGAAAAGCGAAGAAAGTGTGATTTAGCTGCAGTGTGTAGTTGCACACGTGCGCACGTGCGACGACCTCATTGCTAACTTCAATGCTAGAAAAATACGGAAACGGTGCAACGTATCCAATATTTTTTGTTATCAATTGTTTCCAGCGCAACCTCCACTGCGACACCCTCACAAGATTTCTAGACTTTTTCTAACCACCCCGTATAGGAACTCGTCGATATAGGTGGGTTAACCTTTTTGATGTTCCAAAAGCGGCAAGAATTATTAGCTTCTGCTGAGAAGGCAGAAATTTCAAAAAAAGGCTCTGAGCACTATGGAACTTAACATCTGAGGTCATCAGTCCCATAGAACTCGGAACCACTCAGACCTAACTAATCTAAGGACATCACACACATCCATGCCCGAGGCGGGATTCGAACCTGCGATCGTAGCGGTCACGTGGTTCCAGACTGAAGCGCCTAGAACCGCTCGGCCACACTGGCCGGCAGCAGAAACTTCACAGACAATACCAACTGGTTGTATTTCGCATCTGTTTTTGCGGACCACTTTGCTCAAATTAACGTTCATATTCTGATGAAACAATGTCACGCGGAACCTCCTGCAAAGGGAGGTCTTACACCGCTTACAAAAAAATCTAATAGATCTCGATTCTGCAGGTAGCGCAGATAAAAAACCGTTTCCTTTCAACTCGCTGGACAGGAAACAAATTAAATTAGCAGCTACTGCTGCTCGGACCGATGTGTTCCGCTGCTGCAGGGGCGAAAATTTTTAATGAAATATCTAGCCATTACGGAATGGCGCGCGAAGCGGTGCGGATGAATGTGCAGGCGGCGGGCGTGTGTCCGGTAATACGACCGCCAAGAGCATAAACAAGGCAGCGACAAAGCCGATGAAAAGCCAGCCGCCGTGAACAAGCAGCTGTCGGGAGAGTAGGGCGCTTCCGCCTGCCGCACGCTCCACACCCACTAACCAACGCACACGGACACACATATATGTATGTACAACGACAGCGGTTCTGTTATTTCGCTCCGAACACCGCAGTTGTGACAGATTGCTCCCCTGTAGGGATCTACGCACGCATGTATATCATTTCCCAGGACACAGTTTTAGTGCCACGTTTGCTTACGCCATAGTTTCTATGCTGTAGCTTATGAGGAAACTACTGATCTCTGAAGTCAAGTCAAGGTACTGAAGAGACTCGTTAACTGGAATATAAAGAATACTCACTACTGCATGAATCGCTGGTACCCTTCAATGTGAAGATGCCGTTTATTCATAATACTTCACAGAACAGACAATAATATGTACAAGGTATCCCAGAAATGTTTCGACAGACTTCGACACGTTGTAGAGCGTGTCTTGAGTAACAGATCGAGGATAGAAACCCGTGCCCGGAAAAATCATCCAACGACGGATCAGAGCACTGAGGTTACAGGAGTCTGCACCTGCCACCAGGCAACGTCTTCGGCAACAAACATGACTTTGACCACTGACAGACCATAGACGCCAGCTTTTTCTTATTCTGTGATTGCAACTGATTGGCACGATCAACGGATGACAACATGGTGCTAGCGCTGCACAGAGAGGCCTTGTCTCCTATGAACGTGACGGTCTGTTGCCTCGGTGTATGACGGTTTAGGACGCAGATTATTTTTCTCCTGAAAACCTCTAAAACCTCCGTAGACAGGAGTTAAATAAAGCGCGGATGTAAACCGCTGTCCGAAACCGTCATCTATCTAAGCAACAGAGCATCACGTTCATAGAAGACAAGGCAACAGCTATCTCCATCTTCTCCACTGACAATCGTGGCAATCAGTTGAGATCACTGAATAACAAACAACATTGCGAGACGTTCCGCCTACTGTCGGTGAGCGTACAAAGTCACGTTAGTAAGTATCACCCTGTGTATACTGCTGGGCCAAAACGTTCAGGAGTCATTCCAGCAACGATACGGTATTCAAAAAGCTTAATCCACTGATATAAGCAACTATGACACAGGGCAGGTAGTTATGGTCCAGCGTCTAGGAACGTGGATCACGCAAACGATGAAGGTAATCGGCTCTTCACGTTTCGCTGTCGTGAGCATCAATGGAAAGTGGTTGGAGGACGCTGAAACCACGAGTAGGTGACAACATGTTGGACGTCAACATCCCATCATAGAACGCGGAGGTCGGAAGTGCGTCCACTATGCAAAACAAAATAGGCGGCGATCTGTCCCAGATCTGACGACAGAGTACGTGCCAGATCTGACGACAGAGTACAGTACCGGACCAGGCACAAATGTTTCGGAGCACATTGTTCAACGTACTTTATTGAACATTGGGCTATAACCTGCTCACATGTTCACCCAACGACATAGTCGATTACGACTGCTTTGGGCACGTGGTCAGAGACATTGGAGCGTGCATCAGCGGAAACGTGTCGTCTGGTCGGATGAATTACGTTTCTAATTACAATACGTCGATGGCTGTGTCCATACAAGCCGTCATCCAGGCGAACATGTGCTCGAGATACATATCGTGCCACAGACACAGGCTGGTGGAGGCAGAACTTGGTGCTGGAATCATTTACCTGAGCCTGCTTGTTTGATTTGGGGGAGGGGACCAAACAGCTAGGTCATCGGTCCCATCGGATTAGGGAAGGATGGGGAAAGAAGTCGGCCGTGTACTTTCAGAGGAACCACCCAAGAATTTGCCTGGGGCGACTTAGTTTCACCTGAACTTACATGGGACCTGGAGAGTGTAACTGAAGGCACCATGACGACTGTGAATGATGTGAATATTACTGCAAAGCACCTGCACCCGTTCTATATTGATGACTTTCACAGCAGCGAGGATATCTTCCAACAGGATAACAGACCATGTCCGTAGACCAGAAACGCGCTACAGTGGTTTGGGATGCATGACAGTGAACTAACATTGACGCCTTGAGCACCAAATATGGCTGAACAGAACCCGATGGAACACGCTTGGGTACTATCGGATGCCAGCTCTGCGCCCGCAATGGACCGCCCGCTAATTTACAGGAACTGCGTGACCTGTGCATAGACATCTGCTTCCACATACCCCTGCAAGCCAACCAATGACTTCTTAAATCCATGCTACGCAGGATCGCTATCGTATTGCGTTACAAAGATGGGACAAAACGCTATTAAACAGGTGGTCACATAATGTCATGCCTCATCAATGTGTATTACTGAATAGTTACTGGAAAAATATATATACAGATTGTAACGGGTATAAGAGCAGATACTTCTATTGGTGAATGAGGCCTGTCTGCTAAACAACACTACCGCAATATTTACGTCATTTGCAGACTAATAGCTATAGCTATTACAAGTCTTATGTGTTTAGGTTGGTTATTACCGCCAAGCACATGTGGCGAGAGCATGCTAACTTACTCCTGCGCAGCAGTTCAGGTACTCAAGTGTGGACGCATAGACGCGAAGCGGTTAGCCTATAGTGGTCCGCCTAGCAGTGCAGTTAGCAGAGCATCAGGTAGTAAATTGTGTTAAGTGTCTGAGGGACAACTGTTCGACGCAGAGTAGAAGAGAGAAACACGCTGACGTGTGTAAGTATTAAGGTCCACATATAAAAGCATATGTACCTATGCTCTTTACATCTTTTATATATCCTTATGGAAAAGTACATATCTCTTCACAAGAAACAATCGACGCTCGATTATGATAATACACTCCTGGAAATGGAAAAAAGAACACATTGGCACCGGTGTGTCAGACCCACCATACTTGCTCCGGACACTGCGAGAGGGCTGTACAAGTAATGATCACACGCACGGCACAGCGGACACACCAGGAACCGCGGTGTTGGCCGTCGAATGGCGCTAGCTGCGCAGCATTTGTGCACCGCCGCCGTCAGTGTCAGCCAGTTTGCCGTGGCATACGGAGCTCCATCGCAGTCTTTAACACTGGTAGCATGCCGCGACAGCGTGCACGTGAACCGTATGTGCAGTTGACGGACTTTGAGCGAGGGCGTATAGTGGGCATGCGGGAGGCCGGGTGGACGTACCGCCGAATTGCTCAACACGTGGGGCTTGAGGTCTCCACAGTACATCGATGTTGTCGCCAGTGGTCGGCGGAAGGTGCACGTGCCCGTCGACCTGGGACTGGACCGCAGCGACGCACGGATGCACGCCAAGACCGTAGGATCCTACGCAGTGCCGTAGGGGACCGCACCGCCACTTCCCAGCAAATTAGGGACACTGTTGCTCCTGGGGTATCGGCGAGGACCATTCGCAACCGTCTCCATGAAGCTGGGCTACGGTCCCGCACACCATTAGGCCGTCTTCCGCTCACGCCCCAACATCGTGCAGCCCGCCTCCAGTGGTGTCGCGACAGGCGTGAATGGAGGGACGAATGGAGACGTGTCGTCTTCAGCGATGAGAGTCGCTTCTGCCTTGGTGCCAATGATGGTCGTATGCGTGTTTGGCGCCGTGCAGGTGAGCGCCACAATCAGGACTGCATACGACCGAGGCACACAGGGCCAACACCCGGCATCATGGTGTGGGGAGCGATCTCCTACACTGGCCGTACACCACTGGTGATCGTCGAGGGGACACTGAATAGTGCACGGTACATCCAAACCGTCATCGAACCCATCGTTCTACCATTCCTAGACTGGCAAGGGAACTTGCTGTTCCAACAGGACAATGCACGTCCGCATGTATCCCGTGCCACCCAACGTGCTCTAGAAGGTGTAAGTCAACTACCCTGGCCAGCAAGATCTCCGGATCTGTCCCCCATTGAGCATGTTTGGGACTGGATGAAGCGTCGTCTCACGCGGTCTGCACGTCCAGCACGAACGCTGGTCTAACTGAGGCGCCAGGTGGAAATGGCATGGCAAGCCGTTCCACAGGACTACATCCAGCATCTCTACGATTGTCTCCATGGGAGAATAGCAGCCTGCATTGCTGCGAAAGGTGGATATACACTGTACTAGTGCCGACATTGTGCATTCTCTGTTGCCTGTGTCTATGTGCCTGTGGTTCTGTCAGTGTGATCATGTGATGTATCTGACCCCAGGAATATGTCAATAAAGTTTCCCCTTCCTGGGACAATGAATTCACGGTGTTCTTATTTCAATTTCCAGGAGTGTATTATATAATGCAAGTGTAGATCTGGCTTACATTCGTATTCATGAAACTAGTTCTGAACTGAAAGAATTTTAAAGTTTACTTCATCAACTTAAATCACAGTACAGAAAAGAAGTTCACCGTCTTGTTAATATCGATGCACTTAAGGTGTTTAGAGATAGAGTATTACTACAGTTGATCAGCCTACACAATGTGAATGAGGAATCAACTATGAAATTTTTAAGAAAAGCATCCCTGTTTTCACCAGAAGACAAAGAAAAAGAATATGATTCGGGATTGTTTGTATTGCAATACACTGGGGACCTAGAAACGACAGAGAGGCTTCGTCCCGCCGTAGCTCTCAGTGGTGCACAAGCCCACAACAGGCTACACCAGTCCACCCACGCCACCGCCGCCCCACACCTAACCCAGGGTTATTGTGCAGTTCGGCCCCCAGTGGACCCCCCTCCCTTGAACGTCTCATACCAGATGTTTGCGTGGTAGAGTAAGTATCGTGCGTGCGTACGCGGAGACAGTGTTTGTGCAGCAATCGCTGACATAGTATAACTGAGGCGGAATAAGGGGAACCAGCCGGCATTAGCCGAGGCAGATGGAAAACCGCCTTAAAAACCATCCACAGGCTGTCCATCACACGGGAACTCGACACTAATCCGCCGAACAGATTCGCACCGGGGACCGGCACGCCTTCCCGCTCGGGAAGCAGCGCGTTAGACCGCTTGATTCGGGATTACTCGGACACAGTCTTGGATTGATGAAGGATAGGGAACAAAACGGACTGCGTCGTTCTTAAAGGAATCATACCGACATTTGCGTTACGCAATTTATGGAAAGAAAATAAAACCTAGATCCGGGTAGCAGGACAGGGATTTGAACCGTCTCCGTGTCCGCTTTGATAGCTGTGCGCCAGCACAGCGGATTACAAACCAAAGTGTCGCGGGTGTGGTTTCCGGCCGGACTGGAGATTTTCTTCGCTGGAGGACTGAGTGTTGTCTTGATCTAATTCTGACATTCCACTTTTGCGACGGCTGTATGGGCACGACGTCTTCTCGTGGGTCCAATGTCTTACCGCACCTTCACCGAGAATACCGACTGGTGACTCTCCAGGAGGTACTCAAAAAACTCGCCACACGACTGTACAAGAAATCAAGTCACTCGAACAATCCTCACATCCTACACCTAGGCAACTACGATCACAACCATAGATGGAAACACAAGCGCCCGAAGACGCTCCTTAGGGACTAACTATCTATGGTAACTTCGTAACTGCCGGCCGGTGTGGCCGTGCGGTTCTAGGCGCTACAGTCTGCAACCGCGTGACCGCTACGGTCGCAGGTTCGAATCCTGCCTCGGTCATGGATGTGTGTAATGTCCTTAGGTTAGTAAGGTTTAAGTGGTTCTAATTTTTAGGGGACTGATGACCACAGATGTTAAGTCCCATAGTGCTCAGAGCCATTTTTGTAACTTCGTAACAACGCAGACGACACAATTAGGCGAGCCCCTGCACATCAGCCACTGACTAGGTTGCTAGGTGAGCCTCTGACATGAGAACTGGCATCACAGAGAAGCCATAAACGACTCTCAAATAAACCCCCAACATATATCACACTGCCAGTTCCTTCGAGGACCATCGAACTGACAAACCTACAACGACACGGCTATGTTACAGGAGCAGCAGCTGGCCCACGAGACATCGTCGGTGCCAGCAGCAGCAGCGCTCACCTCCTCGACAGGACTGATCATTCCATGACAATCTGGCATTGCTTCTATGGTACTGATGCATGATACCCAACCGCTCACATAACCTTACCTTGCACGATCTGTCGCAGACAGCAAGAAAACGCTACTGCCCTTGCTGACACTGTCACAGAGGTTTCTTTCCCTTGACACTTGCCTTGACACGTTTTTCCCTCTGTCCTTCAAACCGCTCTTCTTTCAAGCTTGATTCTGTCGAGCTTTTTCGACCACTTCTATCACCCAGATGCGCCCGTATTAATGGGTAATCCTACCCAGATGTACGGATAACATCGCAGTTCCTCGCTCCTGCGATCTCCTCGATTCAAAATACTAACAACGCAGAGGTGACAGTAGACCTTTTGAGTTGGTCGCCATGCTTGTGCGAGCGTTGAGGGGCTCACACCTATATATATATATATATATATATATATATATATATATATATATATATATATATAAAACACCACTATCGCACTTGGTTTTACACGAAGAACTTTAGGGGACCTTTAATATTTCTAAAATTTAAAGAACCTCTCTCACACCTGCCTGATTTAGCTTCACTGATCAGGATAGTAAAAACATGCGTATATTAAGGGAATTTTCATTGACAAAGCAGACTTATCACATTCACACAGTTCAATACTGTTCTGTCCTGATTAAATTAAGCTTAACTTAAATTCCATAAGGCAGTGAATCAATTTCGAAGTCTCGGTGCGACGAAAATTGTGAGTCGATCTCCTGGAAACATTTGTAATAATTATTAACTTTCGGTGATCACATGGGGAAGACCGGAGATCTGCTGGTAAGACCGTGTTAGCCTATTTATTTGAAGTAACTGGATATCTTGAGCATTCACAACCGCAGGTTCGTCCAGTGTAAATCAGACGTTCCCCACTGATCCCGTGCAACACAACGTAGTAAGCAGACACTGTCAATAATAATAATCCGTTAAATAATACGCGAACACACTTACTTTAGTTTAGTTCATGTATTAAATTCCTTCTCATACAGAATCTCATCAAGATGGCGACTCGCTCAACAATACGTACATATAGATCCTTCTTTTACGACTAATCGGCAAGAAGTTTTTATTCTTTTCATAAGAGAAAACACAGATAGCAGAGAAGCTATTCCATGCAGTAAATGGACGCTCCAAGGAATAATTGGGCTTGAAACTACTTTGGATTGATAATCGGTAAGTTAAGAAGAGATATTTCGAGATATGTACTGAGTTATATAAATTATAAAATTTCTGAAAATATCGCGGAGAGACCGCTGCAAGAGACATTACAGACCCATATCCAAGTCAGTGTACCATCGAGACTTCCTCCCTTCAGTGTACAGATCATAAAAGACAGCGTACGATGGAATGCTGCTAACAATGCGAATGGTGTAAGAGAGGATATTCATATACAGCAATTAGCAGTAAGTGCACCTCATCGCTGACAAGAGACGCAACTGTCCTCGCCACTTAAATTTTTTGAACTTGTAGAACACTTCCCAGGGTATTCAGAAACAAACAACGGTTAAGCTCAGTCTGAATAAGGATGGTGACCCATCTGTTATTTTCGGCGTCCTCCACAATAAGCTGATAAAGCGGAAGAGGAAGTCGGATTCCTCGACCTCTCCTCGAGTACATTAAGGAGGCCTCGGTCCGTACAATGGCGTATTTATCTCGACAGCGGCGGCGGAGGGCTGAGAGTACGGTGGCGAGCCAGAGTGTCAGGGGAGTTAAGTAGCGCCGGGAGCCCTCGACGAGCCATTGATAAAACCAGAGGCGAGGGTCTAACAGGCCGAAACACACTGAGTTCCATTGTCGCGGCCGTTTGCTCCCACTCGTCGGTTCGAGGGTGGCCAGCGCGGGGTGGCCCTCATGAGGTTAACACACTTCACGACAGGGTTGCCCAACAGCAAGCGGTTGCTGTCTAACAGAGTACGGGTGCAGCGTTAGTGGAACCGTCAAACGTGCCTCCTAAATGGAACTTGCTAACAGACTAACAATTTTTCTGTTTCAACTACACATTACGAACTACATCGGATGAACTAGTGGCACATGGGGCAGTTGTCGTTAAGAAAGAATTGCCCACCCAGTTCCTATATTCCGATATAAAATAGTTGGCATTCCAATGCCGAGTGGCCGAACTGCTACAACACCACTATCCTAATGGCAGCCCGGAATTGCCGGCGCTCACTTCCCCTGCGCAAAAGCATGGCGCATGCCAGCAGGAAACTTTTCGCCTATTTCAAGCAAAAAACGTATCTCCAGCCCTAATTAAAATAAATTAAGAACAGATTTTTGATAGGTTTAGAGACACCGAATTTCTACGTCATTTTTGTAGGAAGATGATGGTTAGGTTTTAAGGGCACACGACAGCATGGTTTTTTTGCGCCCGATTTTGTACGATATAGAGACTTTAAACTTCGTACTTCTTACTTACACAAAACAAACGCCACGTGGTATTGAAATTTGGGAAGATATATTGCAGAACGAAACACTTTGTTAATGAACAAGAGAAAAGAGTATTTCACGAGCTCAATAGTTTTCGAGGTATGTCGAGAAAGATATTTAAGCTGTGTCATGAACGAGAAAATTATAACTGTTACCAAAAAAACTAACGTAGTCCTGCTCTGGCTCGAATTAGTGTTAATTTTTTTTTGACATGTTTCGAAACTCGAAAGGCATCTTTCTTATATGTCAATCTCAGGTTTGGAAGTGATTTTTTTTTTTAAGACGCAGCCCACTGATAAAGTGAAGCACGTGCAAAAGGTAGTCATAGAGACTAAATTATCTACTCGGAATAATTTGCGTAATTTTTGCGAGGTGACAATTAAAACTTTTTGGAAAGCTGTGAGGGGGAGGAGGTTTGGAAAGTCAGTCAGCAGAACAACTGCCACGAAAGGCAAAGGTCTCAGTTTCGAATGCCAGTGTGAAGCACTATTTTCATTTCAAAATTTTCAAAACTTCACGATTCCCCTTCGCATAATTTTAGATCTACATCTGTACTCCGCAAACCATCCTATGGGGTATGGCGGAGGGTACTTCGGGTACGACTGTTATTTCCCCCATTCTCCGTTCCATTCGCGAATGGCACGTGGCGATGACGACTGCTTATAAACTTGCGTATGAGCTCCGATTTCTCTGACTTTCTGGTGGCGGTCATTTCGCGAGAGACACGTGCGTCGAAGCAATATGTTGCCCGGCTATTCTTCGGAATTTCAACAGTAACCTTCTCCGTGATACACCACCCCTCACTTGTAAGCGACTGCCACTGGGGTTTCTTGAGCATCACCGTAACTCTCTCTATGATCCCGTGACGAAACTTGCCGTTCTTTGTTGGACCTTCTCTATCTCTTCTGTTCAAAAAAATGTTCAAATGTGTGTGAAATCTTATGGGACTTAACTGCTAAGATCATCAGTCCCTAAGCTTACACACTACTTAACCTAAATCATCCTAAGGACAAACACACACACCCACGCCCGAGGGAGGACTCGAACCTCCGATGCGCTGTTTCCATGTAGTATAAAAAATACGAATATTTGTTTGTTCGTCTTCTATGCGTTCATTCACGTGATGAAACTTTGGTGATTTATGCACATGCCTCCCATACGGTTGGGAAGTGAAAAGGGATTGACTTAGACACATACCTCAAGAACACCTGGAGCAATGTCACCCAAATTTGGTACGCACATGACTCTTTATTTGTACAGAAAAGCTGTTGGGGTATCCCCTAGGGGTGGGGGAGGGATGAGAAAATGTGAAATTTTAAAATATGCAGGAACTCACTATTGGTATTTCTTTTCCGTATTTAGTCGATCTGAAGCACTTTAAAAGTACGAAAGACAATCTGTCTCTTTCGTGTTGTTCATTGCACCACCCAGGCTAAGAAAATGGGCACCAGAACGAGGCCAATAATTTTGTCATCGAATATATTGCATGGGGGCTTAATTATTAAATGAAAATAATTTTAATTTTGTTAGCTGTGTATCCGGTTACGAAGTCTCGCAACCGGTTGGCCCTGAGTAGTATTAGTACGCAATCTAACTGCATAAAATAACAATAAAGAATGAAAGGAAATTTCCGTTAACACAACTGATTAATTAAGTCCCCAGCAACTATAAAAGCTACGAAATAACAAAGCACAAATGTAACTGTTCTGTGTGTGGAAGTGTGGTTCAACGTACACGTATCTGGCACGGTTCTTCCTCAATACGACGAGTAATTTTAAACACCATTTACAACGAACTAATTGAAAAACCAGAAATACTATAGTTGCCCATAGAAACCAGAATTACATGTCTAATACATGAACACGAGCCAGATGCTTTGTTGACTGAACCTGTGACCAAGAGGCATTATTATTAAGGAGATTTGAAATATAAAAAAATTTTGTTACCTCCATAGATATTGACGAAAAATACACTGTGATCATTGCAACATCTGCCATATATACATTACACAAACCGAACAGCATCTACTCTCTCGCCCAGCAGAACAATAACTGCACACGACATGCTCTCAACTAGTACTGCTCTCGACATCCTCTCAACAAGCACTGCCCACGGCAACCTCTGAACAACTGCCCTCGACATTCTCTGAACAACTACTGCGCCAGTGGAGGCGGCGGAATAATACTCTTTGGCGCAATCTCTGGAGCTGTGACTCAGTGTAGCCACCTTTCAATATTCGTAAGCTGGCGAAGCCGTGGGCAAAAAGCAAGTTGAGCTTAAGAAATGTCATGTTTACAGTTGAACACGAGCTGTGCTATCGAAATCTGAACGCCACAAGGGGCGCGCTCGGAATAACACGAGCCTAGCGCTGGGAACGCACTGGGAAAGCTTGGCGGTCCGGAGCTGGCGAGGGACAGGATTGATGGATGTCCGGCCAAGTTTCTTCGGCGAGCCCGAGTGGCGGGCAGCCAGCGCCGGTCCTTTTTATGACGGCGGAGGCCGATCAATCGGGCACGCAGCGGCGGCGGGCTGACGGCGACAAGCGGGACAGCTCCGGGCGGCGACAACTTGGTCGCCCGCAGTTCCGCCCTCACTGGCGAAACAGGACGGCGGGAAACGAGTGGGGGGCGCGCGCTCCAGATGTCTCTCCCGTAACTCGTCGCGAGCTGCCGTCAACTTGCTGCCGTCTCGCCCTTCGTGTCGGCTGACCGCCACACGCATGTGTGTTCGCTGGTGAAAGTCCGAGATGAGATCTGGATTACGGAACGGCAAGAACAGCAGCATCTTTCATTAGACTGAAATACTCAACCGCCCATTAAAATTGCAAAACTAGGAAGGATAGAAATAACGAAAATTTATGCAAGGTGCCCCAGAAATGTAGCAACACACTTAGAGGGTTTGTTGAGGAACAAATCGAGGATGAGAACCCGTGTACGGAATCGTCATCCAACGGCACTACAGAGCATCGATGTTACAGGCCACTAGGTCACCCCTTCGGCAGCAAACGTGACTTTGTAAGCCGACAGGCGGTAGGCGGAACATCTAGCAATGTTGTTTGTTATTCAGTGATCGTGACTGAATGCCAATGAATTTCCAATGGAGAAGATGATGCTAGCTGTTGCGTATACAGATATTGTCTCCTTTGAATGTGATGCTCTGTTGTCTTAGTAGGTGACGGCTTCGGACACAGGACTACATCTGCTGTTTATTTTTCTCCTGCACACCGAAAAACAACGGAGGTTTTAGGGGGTTCCAGGAGAAAAATAAAATGTGGATGGAAACCCATGTCAGATTGGTTCAAATGGCTCTGAGCACTATGGGACTTAACATCTGAGGTCATCAGTCCCCTAGAACTTAGAACTACACTCCTGGAAATGGAAAAAAGAACACATTGACACCGGTGTGTCAGACCCACCATACTTGCTCCGGACACTGCGAGAGGGCTGTACAAGCAATGATCACACGCACGGCACAGCGGACACACCAGGAAACGCGGTGTTGGCCGTCGAATGGCGCTAGCTGCGCAGCATTTGTGCACCGCCGCCGTCAGTGTCAGCCAGTTTGCCGTGGCATACGGAGCTCCATCGCAGTCTTTAACACTGGTAGCATGCCGCGACAGCGTGCACGTGAACCGTATGTGCAGTTGACGGACTTTGAGCGAGGGCGTATAGTGGGCATGCGGGAGGCCGGGTGGACGTACCGCCGAATTGCTCAACACGTGGGGCGTGAGGTCTCCACAGTACATCGATGTTGTCGCCAGTGGTCGGCGGAAGGTGCACGTGCCCGTCGACCTGGGACCGGACCGCAGCGACGCACGGATGCACGCCAAGACCGTAGGATCCTACGCAGTGCCGTAGGGGACCGCACCGCCACTTCCCAGCAAATTAGGGACACTGTTGCTCCTGGGGTATCGGCGAGGACCATTCGCAACCGTCTCCATGAAGCTGGGCTACGGTCCCGCACACCGTTAGGCCGTCTTCCGCTCACGCCCCAACATCGTGCAGCCCGTCTCCAGTGGTGTCGCGACAGGCGTGAATGGAGGGACGAATGGAGACGTGTCGTCTTCAGCGATGAGAGTCGCTTCTGCCTTGGTGCCAATGATGGTCGTATGCGTGTTTGGCGCCGTGCAGGTGAGCGCCACAATCAGGACTGCATACGACCGAGGCACACAGGGCCAACACTCGGAATCATGGTGTGGGGAGCGATCTCCTACACTGGCCGTACACCACTGGTGATCGTCGAGGGGACACTGAATAGTGCACGGGACATCCAAACCGTCATCGAACCCATCGTTCTACCATTCCTAGACCGGCAAGGGAACTTGCTGTTCCAACAGGACAATGCACGTCCGCATGTATCCCGTGCCACCCAACGTGCTCTAGAAGGTGTAAGTCAACTACCCTGGCCAGCAAGATCTCCGGATCTGTCCCCCATTTAGCATGTTTGGGACTGGATGAAGCGTCGTCTCACGCGGTCTGCACGTCCAGCACGAACGCTAGTCCAACTGAGGCGCCAGGTGGAAATGGCATGGCAAGCCGTTCCACAGGACTACATCCAGCATCTCTACGATCGTCTCCATGGGAGAATAGCAGCCTGCATTGCTGCGAAAGGTGGATATACACTATACTAGTGCCGACATTGTGCATTCTCTGTTGCCTGTGTCTATGTGCCTGTGGTTCTGTCAGTGTGATCATGTGATGTATCTGACCCCAGGAATGTGTCAATAAAGTTTCCCCTTCCTGGGACAATGAATTCACGGTGTTCTTATTTCAATTTCCAGGAGTGTACTTAAACCTAACTAACCTAAGGACATCACACACATCCATGCCCGAGGCAGGATTCGAACCTGCGACCGTAGCGGTCACGCGGTTCCAGACTGAAGTGCTTAGAACCGCACGGCCACACCGGCCGGCAAACCCATGTCAGACACGGTCATCTGGTGAGGCAACGGAACATCGAGTTCATAGGTGACAATTCCCTTCTACGCAGCAGCTAGCTCCATATTCTCCACTGGCGACCGTGGCAATCAGTAGCGATCACTGGATAACAAACGACACTGCGAGAAGCTCCGCCTGAGATCTGTCAGCTTAAAAAGTCACGTTTGCTGCCGCATGGTGGCCTTGTGTCAGGCGCTGGCGGCTGTAACTTCTGCTCTCTGTAGCGTCGCTGGATGACGTTTCCGAACATGGGTTCCAATCCTCGATTTGTTCCCAAAGTAACCTCCTGCAACCGCTCGAAGTTTCCAGGTTTATGGACGACTACAAAGTGTGAAATGTAGTACAAACCACTCGAAGTTTCTAGGTTTATGGATGACTACAGAGTGTGAAATGTAGTACAAAGAGCTACCACCTTTGGCAGTGACAACGACTCTAAGTCGTCTGTGCATCGAGTCAAACTGTACTTGGATGACAGTATTATGTATGCCATTCCATGCTGCTCCAACTACATGCCAGACTTCACCATTGGTAGTGCCTAACGACTGGTGGCGAGCCAGATACTCAGTAAACTGTAAGCAGATATTCTCACATCAGCTGTGAAGAGCCTTGAAGATGTTTTGTCTTACATGAGGTACAACACGATATTCTCACTGACAAGCAACACTCAAATGCCATTTCTGAATGAGAAAGTCGGTGTGTAAACATTCTTTATGTACAGAATGAATATGGTGTTAATCCTACCAATTTCGTGTGGCTGAGTTGCAATGCTAAATATTTGTATGTCCAAACACGAAATTAATTTTATGACAATTTGTCCTTTGCTGCATACCGCCTTCGTAGTGTTGCAGCTGTAATTGAGTACACATTATAAAATAAGGGAATAGGAGCCATGTGCGAACAGATGGCATTCACAGTTCAGGTTGTGCAGTTTACGGCACACTAAGCCTTGTTTCTACATGTCACTGCCTTCAAATTAAGAAGAGAACATTCGGATCCTCTTGCTGAGCCAGCCCTCTAGAGAGAGAATTAGCGTCAGCTAAAAATTGTGTGCGTCTTTGACTTTCGATAATAGGCAAACAATGAAATTAACAAGGGTTTTCCCACAAAGAGAAACTTTGCGGCACTCGGCTAGTGCAGAAGGTGTGATGGTAAGACGCCAGCAGTGTGTGGTTGTGATATGACAAAGTTGACCTCCTTCGAGTCAAAATACAAAAAAGTATAAAAAAGCATCAATTTTCTATTACAGGTAATAATTTCCTTTATCTATGTAGTTACATAAGTTAACCGTCGCATCCATATGGAACTATAGATCAGAATACTGCGGTTTTGAAGTGAGGAATACACGGCATTTATTCAAATTAAGTTTAACAAAATCTGTTTTCTATATATACAAAAAAATTCGTTAACAGGACGTACATATCTGAGCATCTTTTCTACACCTTCGTGAGCAAACTGTATCGATTGTTAACTTTCAATTGCTACTACAGCCAATAATGGTAAACACAGGAGTCAAGATGACAGCTGTTTTTTAACTGCTAACTAATACGAGTGGTCAGCACTCCGCAAACATTAGAATTTAATCGTGTTACGATTTGTTAAACAACTCTAGGAGGAACATCCACCTAACAAGCGCAAAAATACGTATAGCAGATAGAAACAGTAACTGTTTGTTACTGTAAGAACAGCCTATGGTAGTACTAAAATGCGTTTCTCCATCGCCGCACTCGTATCCAGTTACTGAGTAAAAACATCATCAGTGTTCTGGAAATTAAAAAATCGTTCAAAATTTTCCACTGGTGGGGTCTAGAAGGAATTAGGTTATTAGACTATTGGTACAACAAAAAATCACCTCATTAATCTAACAAACTAACTTTTTTGGACCGCTGCAAAATAAAATTACGAACAACGGGTAATTTTCAGGCCAGTGATGAAGTTTCTGTTCTATAAAGAACAAGCGTGTGGTGGCGATGATATGCAATTCGATAACTGAGTAAATTGTACCTGAATTGATAAAATATTGATTGGAAACTGCAATACACAGATATGACTACTGTTATTTGCACCATCGATTTCTCACTATCTGATCATCCTCGGGCTCTCTGTATCAAAGGAGAACAACTGAATATCAAGTGTTTATAACAACTGTTGATAATGCCTCAATCATCGAGTAGACATAGATTATACATACATTATACATAAATTATACTGAACTGTACAACAATATACAAAAGACGTTTTTAACTGAGCATTCCACAACTGGAATAATCAACTGAAGACTTGAAATGTTGCCACATCGATGACAAATTTATTATTGCAAGAGAACGCATGGGAGGGACGCACCGCAACGATGCAAACGTACATGCACGTATTGTACAGGTCCCGGATGTCAGTTTGTGAGTTGGAATTCCATGTCAGTGGCACTTGGTCGGTCAATACAGGTACGGTTAATGCTGTTTGCAGATGACGCTGGTGTTGTCGTCCGAGTCAACACTCTGTAGAGCACGTTGGGTTACAATAGCTGTATGTGGACGAGAGTTATCCTTTTGGAAAACACCTCCTGTAATACTTTTTATGACTGGCAGCACCACAGGTCGAATCACAAGACTGAAGTACAAACTTGCAATCAGGATGCGTCGGATAACCACAATAGAGCTCCTGCTGTCATACGAAATCGCACCCCAGACTATAACGCCAGCTGCAGGTCCAGTGTGTCTAGCACGCATCCAGATTGATTGCAGGCCCTCAGTTGGCAACCTCATAACCAACACACGTTCATCACTGGCACAGAAGCAAAACCAGTTTTCATCAGAAAACATAAGAAACCACCACTCTGCCCTCCAATGTGCTCTCGCTTGACATCACTGGAGTCGCAAATGGCGGTGGTTTTGGTTCAGAGGCATGCATGCTACAGGACGTCTGCTTCTGAGCTGGCCTTGAAGTACACGATTTGTAACCGTTGTGTCACTGTGGTGCTAAATGCTGTTCAGATTGCTGCTCCAGATGCAATACGATGCGCCAGAGCCATACGCCGAACACGATAAACTTCCCTTCCAGCAGTACCACGTGGCCGTCCGGAACGTGACCGTACCATCTCGTGACCACTGCTGGTAGCAATCATGTACAGTGGCTACATTCCTGCCAAGTCTCTCTGCAATATTGCAGAAGGAACATCCAGTTTCTCGTAGCCCTATTACACGACCCTATTCAAACTCCGTGAGGTGTTGATAACGGAGTCTTCATCGCCTCAAAGACACTCCCGACTGACATCAACTCAACACGTCCGATTTCAAAGGTGACTACCATACACAACCGTTACAGCGTGAATTTAAAGAAACCCTTATTTGCATCCCGATGGCAGGGCTACTAGGACCACTCTTATGCGACTGGCGCGAAATTTGAACAGCCATCGTATTTCAGACGTAGAAACTCGCTTACCAACATCCATTTATGCCGCACGACTCCTTGATGTTACGACATTTTCCGTCACTGAAGAATGAATTTGGTCTCGAAAACGCGCGTTTTGAGGCATAATTCATTGACGTGGCCAGTTGTAAAATGTGTGCCATTCATATCGGTGCGTTGTCCTATAAACAGTAACGTTACAGACGCTATAGTTTTGACTTAATGCGTTACGAACGCTGCTGTCGCGTCATGTGACGAGACGGTGTGAATCAGGCACGCCGATGTGCAAACCAGGCTTAGACGTTTTACGGTGAAGAAACGGAGCACACCTGGCAGTGTATGCATAAAACTGTATTTTATCTAAGCTATCATTTGCAACAAAGTGCATAGCTGTATCTAGCGTAGTTCCTCAAAAACAATTTTTTCTAATCAGGGAAAGGTATTATACTCACCGCATATTTATAAAAACATATTATTACAGAAACTGCGGCCGCCTTTGCTGCACAATGGAAGAAAGAAGATGAGATACTAATTGTCCGATATGGCTCTCGCGTCTCGGATGAAGCTACGGGACCTAGAAAGTGCCCCTTAAGCGGGCTGAGCGGCAAGCACCGCTTTGACATTTGCGTCGGAATTCGCCGCTCTCGCCCTGCGAAGATAGCGGCCGCAGGGCGGGGGCGAGTGTCGGGATTTAGTATTTCCCTTTGTTCCCGCTCCGCGACTCCCTGTGCCCCCCGTCTCGTCTCTCCGCTGCTCTGCTCCGGCACAGGAATGATCTAATGTTCCGTAACGACTTTTAAACTTCCCTCGCGAGAGAAACTTCTGTATCTGTTCCTCAACAGAGGCAGACAGAAAATAATAATAATAATAATAATAAATTTCCTAAGCTCCTCAGACTTTTTGCCCTCGCGGAAGTTCTTAATAATGCACATTCCTTCAAGTGCTCTGCAGAGTTGAAATAATTCCTGCGGAACTTTTTTACGTAGGATTATGACGCACCGTGGACGCAAAAAAAAGGGAAGAGAAAAAAATGTACGAATATACGGCTGTTACGGTGAAACGCTGAAACACTGGCGAAGTTTACAGCGGTAGCGCGGCTTTGGCTTCCGGCACAAAGACACCTGCGTTCCAGCAAAGTATTTTGCCCGCGTGTCGTCGAGGAATCCACTGTGCCCCTCGTACTTTATGCGCGCTTGTATGTCTCGCGGTATAAACAGTGGGACGACAGGGCACTACGCGTGTGAAGAAGCAAATCTTCCTGGAGAATCTAACCTTACGTTTGCTAGCGTTAATATATATCTTTCATACGTAACTTTGCCTGATGACAGATCCAAGTACCAGATTTGTGGTACAGCACTGAACGTATGACCACCAGGTGACTGGGTTCATCAGTTTGTTGTAAATCTTAATATTTCGTTACGGTCACGGGTAGCAAGAAGACATAACACATATCAGTAAATTACTGATATGTGCATCTGTAAGAGACCTTCAATGAACAGTACGAGGAGATGGAGAGGAGGGGGGGGGGGGGGGGGATGACAGCGCACAATATGTAACCTAAAACTGCACCCTGTGTAAATAAATAGCTGCTTCCTGCAAATATGAATATACGTATTTTAACTTGGATGGGTAGGTAAAATGTTCGTAGACTTTTTAGAATGTTCGCCGTTACTCGTGCACGCGATTAAATACCTATGTGTAACGTCGCGAAATGATTGGAAACTGAACAAGTTCATACTGTCGGCAGTGTCAAAGACAAATGGGCGACTGCGGTTTATTGGCAGGGCACTAGAACGTTGTAGCATACTTGTAAAGGAGACCGCGTGCAGAGTCACTGTGCGATAAATGCTTAAATAATCCTCGAGTGTATGGGCTCCAACATCAGTTGGGATTAAAAGAAGAGGTTTCCTTACTACATTTGTTACAGTCACTTTGATCAATACAGGAGTGCTATGGAAATGCCTCGTGAGACAGGGATCATTTTAGGAAGGAAGACGATCTTTCCGCAAAACGTTGTTGAGGAATTTTAGAGAACGAACATTTGCGACAGACTGCAGAAATATTCTACTGCCTCCAGTATGCATAAAGGTAAAAATATGGGGGATTAGGTGTCATATAGGGGATAGGCCTACAAGCAAATCACTATTCCCTAGCTGCGGTTGGGGGTGGACAGGAAAGGGAATTGCTAGTTACAATACAAAGTAAAGGTTGTTAAAAAAAGATTCACTTTCTACTATGTGAGGATAGAAATTTGACGTATTCTTTAACTTGCGCACGGGAGTATAAAGCCGGACGGTGTGGCCGTGCGGTTCTAGGCGCTGCAGTCTGGAGCCGAGCGACCGCTACGGTCGCAGGTTCGAATCCTGCCTCGGGCATGGATGTGTGTAATGTCCTTAGGTTAGTTATGTTTAATTAGTTCTAAGTTCTAGGCGACTGATGACCTCAGATGTTAAGTTGCCTAGTGCTCAGAGCCATTTGAATGGGAGTATAAGGTTTTCCTTTTCAAAAGAGCCATCCGATTTTACAGGGGTATATCTGTTACGTGCATACACATATAACTTAGTGTGTACGGTCTCTTCTGTCCCGGAGTGATTTACAAAATTTAGCCGATTTATCAACCTTCTTTTCTTTAAATACATATATTTTTTTTAATTCGTACTATCATGATTCCCTCTACAACTGTAGGACTTTTTTCTGGTATCCGATGTGTGTTCTTTCAAATAAATAAAGCTCTTGTGATTATTATTTCAATAAGTACAGTATATACAGTGTGATTTAGATGTCCCTACGGATTCAGTTTATGCAACTTGCACTACGTCTGTATGGGGAACGGTATCCAGAAAGGCGACAGTCATGTAGTTGATACAGGTTCCTTCTCAAAGCTTCGGCCTATTGTTAGCAAAGGGAATCTCACTGTAAAAAATGCAATCGAGGAATCTTCGTGAGTTGGTGTTTTTGGATCAAGATATGCCTTACTTCTGCCAACTTATCATCCAATCCTTCTGTGTGTAATTAGCGTCGTAGTCAGACAGGCTTCCGATTTCTCTATAAGTTTATTGCGTTTATAGTACATAATCGTTCGTGAACGGTTCACAAACGATGCCTTATGAAGTGTGTTTCACCATCGGAAACAACAAAAAAATAAGAGATACAAAATGGTAAGTGTGGAAATAACAACTTCCCGGTATATAATCTCTAAACTACTTACGAAACATTAAGTACTACAAATGGAATAAAGTTACGGAGACGTTCAAAACCTGTATGTCTACACAGCTAATTACTCAAAGAAAGACTGGTGGAAGTAAGATAGATGTTGGTCCGAAAATACCGGGTAACTCATGGCCAATGCTCAATTATATGTTTTACAGAATGATTCCGTTAGCTAACAGTCACCCAAAGCTCTGAGAGGAAATTTGTATCGATTACGTCAATGTCGCCTGCCTCGATCTTTTACTGATACAGACGTAGTGCGGACTGCATGAAACGAATCGGCAGGGACAGCTGAATCATCGTGTATATCGGAATTCCGTATCGCAGTCTCCACTTAAGCTGTACAGCTAATGCGTATTTTCTGATGCTAGCTTCGATTTACTTAGATAAATATTGTTTCAGTTCGTACTGTGTGTCGTGAGGGTCTTCGTAGCTGTAGAACTTGGTTTTACAGCAGCTTTATTTTCAAGAAATGTTTCTCTTATTTCTAAGCCATTGATAATAATTGTTTTAAATCGATCTTTATCCCGATGTAGTAAATTCTAGTAATGAAGTTTGTTTGTTTTGTTAATGTGTCGGATTGAGTGCCAAATAGGACGTTCAAATGGTTCAAATGGCTCTGAGCACTATGGGACTCAACTGCTGAGGTCATTAGTCCCCTAGAACTTAGAACTAGTTAAACCTAACTAACCTAAGGACATCACACACATCCATGCCCGAGGCAGGATTCGAACCTGCGACCGTAGCGGTCTCGCGGTTCCAGACTGCAGCGCCAGAACCGCGCGGCCACTTCGGCCGGCCCAAATAGGAGGAACAAAGTTAGAACAGGTGGACGGTTTCAAGTACTTAGGATGCATATTCTCACAGGATGGCGACATAGTGAAAGAACTGGAAGCGAGGTGTAGCAAAGCTAATGCAGTGAGCGCTCAGCTACGATCTACTCTCTTCTGCAAGAAGGAAGTCAGTACCAAGACTAAGTTATCTGTGCACCGTTCAATCTTTCGACCAACTTTGTTGTATGGGAGCGAAAGCTGGGTGGATTCAGGTTACCTTATCAATAAAGTTGAGGTTACGGATATGAAAGTAGCTAGGATGATTGCAGGTACTAGTAGATGGGAACAATGGCAGGAGGGTGTCCACAATGAGGAAATCAAAGAAAAACTGGGAATGAACTCTATAGATGTAGCGGTCAGGGCGAACAGGCTTAGATGGTGGGGTCATGTTACACGCATGGGAGAAGCAAGGTTACCCAGGGGACTCATGGGTTCAGCAGTAGAGGGTAGGAGGAGTCGGGGTAGACCAAGGAGAAGGTACTTGGATTCGGTTAAGAATGATTTTGAAGTAATAGGCTTAACATCAGAAGAGGCACCAACGTTAGCACTGAATAGGGGATCATGGAGGAATTTTATCAAATGGTTCAAATAGCTCTGAGCACTATGGGACTTAACTTCTGAGGTCATCAGTCTCCTAGAACTTAGAACTACTTTAACCTAACTAACCTAAGGATATCAAACACATCCATGCCCGAGGCAGGATTCGAACCTGCGACCGTAGCGGTCGCGCGGTTCCAGACTGTAGCGCCTAGAACCGCTCGGCCACTCCGGTCAGCAGGAATTTTATAAGGAGGACTATGCTCCAGACTGAACGCTTTTAATATTTTTGTGGGATCTGAAATTCAAAAACCCTTCTCACACCGGCCTGATTTAGCTTCACTGATCAGGATAGTAAAAACCATGCGTATATTAAGGGAATTTTCATCCACAAAGCAGGCTTATCACATTCACACAGTTCAATACTGTTCTATCCTGATTAAATTGAGCTTAACTTAAATTCCATAAGGCAGTGAAGCAATTTCGAAGTCTCGGTGCCACGAAAATTGTCAGACGATCTCCTGAAAACATTTGTAATAATTATTAACTTTCGGTGATCACATGGAGCAGACCGGAGATCTGCTGGTAAGACCGTGTTAGCCAATTTATTGAAAGTAATAAACTGGATATCTTGAGCGTACAAAACGGCAGGTTCGTCCAGCGTAAATCAGACGTTCCCCACTGATCCCGTGCAACACAGCGTAGTAAGCAGACACTGTCAATAATAATCAGTTAAATAATACGCGAACACACTTACTTTAGTTTAGTTCATGTATTAAATTCCTTCTCATACAGAATCTCATCAACATGGCGACTAGCTCAACAATACATACATATACATCTTCGTTCTTTCACGGCTAATCGGCAAGATCTGAATCATTCTATTCATAAGAGAATACATAGATAGCAGAGAAGCTATTCCATGGAGTAAATGCACGCTCCAAGGAATAATAGGGGTTGAAACTACTTTGCATTGATAATCATCGTATTTTATGAAATTTCTGAAAATATCGCGGAGAGACCGCTGCAAGAGACATTACACGTTGAAAGGCATAATCAGTCTTAAATGATGATGATGATGGTGATGATGATAATGTTTCAAAATGTAATACGACGCTATAGTCGCCATCGTTTGCTGTATGTTCTTTACGCCGCTGGTCGAAGCCGACTTCCAGTATCGTAATTTCCTTTTTATCTGCGCCGTGTGATTTTGCTGTGCCGTGTACACTGGCTTGCAAAGCATGTACGCAGACGTACATGTGGTGCAGATACAGACGAAGAGCTGCTCACGTTCCATCCGAGACAAAGTAGCTCCACGCCACGCTGTCTTGACAATGGCTGAGACGCTACGCACTGCTTGCTTGTCCGTTAGAGGAGGGTTCAAGGTGACGACGCAACACGCACGGCGGCACGACGGGTCGTCGTCGGTAGGCGTTGTCGCCCCGTCTCGTCGCGTCGCGAGCGTAATCCCGGCGCGCCGTGCGGTGCCTGGCGGGTTGCCTGACTTGTGACTTGCAGGCGCGCGGCGGGCAGGTAGGCGGGCCGGAAGTTTTAAGCGGATTACGAGAGGAGAGGCGGGCGGCGTGTGTCGGCCCACGGCGGCTGCGCACTGCCTGCGACTGTCAGTGTCGAGGCTGCAGCCGTCCGCCTGCGGGACTAAGCCGCGGGCCCGTGGACGGCCCGAGCAGGCGCGCCTTCCTCGCACTAGGCGAGCCGCCTCAGCGACAGGCTGGAACCGCGTCGGAGGTGAAAATGCCTCATTGCCGTCTTCAGCACTGGTTCGGTGGGGAAATGAAGGGCCTCCTACCACTACCAGAGTGCATATACACTACTCTTCGTGAAAACTAAATTCCCAAGAAGAGGACGTACTGCAATGAAATTTATTCTACAGGGTGACTCAATTGCCCCTACCGATGTCATTTAATGCAACCCGCACTGCTGTATCTGGCCTTCAAAAACCATGCGCGAGATTTTCACATTCTCTCGCTCGCAAACTATTAGTGCTACAGGAGAAACGAACGGGACTTTTTCGTAGGAATCTTAATGTAGCTAAATTTTGTACTGGGATACGTTTTTGGTAGAAGCCGTAATTACCGAGTTATACAAGAAAAACATTCAAATGTGACCTTCAAACGCAACCCCCTCCCCTCCGACACTCAGCCCCCACCTGTCAGAATTTCTAGTATGTTGTTCGTGGCACTTCCTCCCACCAATGCACAAAAATTTGCGACTGCACGAATTGTTTCCCACATTTGACCTCCTGAGTAGGTAACAGTGACGCAACCGGTGTCAGCACGCGGAAGAACTGAAGCACAAACATACGAGAAGGTTACTGCATCATAGGGTGCGAAGGAAAACGTCAGGAGCATCTAATTCAGCACTTAAGACAACAGTGTAGAGCAGACACAATACTCTTCTGTAACAGGGCTACGTCTAGTAACTTCACCTGAGGATGACACAAGAACGCCTTTCAGCGAACTTTGCATAAAGGAACGCTCTGAAGCCCTGAAGTTAAACATTAGGCCAACCAATAATGCTGCCAGGCACAGAAAATGGGCGCACATTTTGTCACGCATACGAGGGGAATCACATCATCGACTGCTATAAAAACCTTGAATTACTTCCATTCGCTCTCAGAGATAGGCCACTGCATCTGCATCACTGTTACCGACGGAAGGACAGCTCTACTAGTCGTAGGATGCCCCGGTGAATATAACAAAGTGTCTATAGCTGCCACCACCTTTGCGCGGGCTCAGCACGGCCGTTGATAGACAGCACTGGAAAGAAGACAGAGTGATTGTAAAACTCTCGGAAACAAAATTTCTGTCAATAGAATTATGTCTCAAGGGCGCCCCGAACCTGTACACGACCCTACCATCCGCTCGCCTATGCTACACCCACAGGAGGCTATATCTGGTGAGCTCATACAAATTTGGTGCCAGAAAATGGTCTTCTGATGCCATATCACCTACATTTCTGGCACTTGTTATTGGCATGTGCAAAATTGTCAGTTTTTGTACTCCAAAATTGTTAAGGGTTTCGTGGCCACTTGTTGGCTTGTGAGCAAACACGGCGAAAATACTATTTATAAAATTACGAAGAAGCTCAAAGAATGTCTCATATCAGCAGAGGAGAAAAGAGACCCATTTGCAACGTCGCAAATATAGCGTCCACCATGTACATGTGGGGAAGTCTACGATGGAATGACGATCAATCAACACCAGGATCACCGAAAAAAATCGGCATTACAGGGTGGGGCAGGTAGGGAAATCGGCTGTGGCGAAGCACGTGCTGTGAGACCGGCCACATAGTTAAATTCGCTGTTGCACTCTCTTGCTCAGGGAAGCTATACAAACACACAAACATGACATCAACTTCAGCAAGAAAGAAGAAAGCCCCGGATCCTGGATTCCGTGCTGCAAAGAATGGCCGTTGAAAGTAGTAAGGGGAAAACGGCAGTGGTTAATGACCACGGAAAAGACCTTCATCACTGGTGCGCCAGGTGCATATAATATGCTGCCACGAGGTCGACTCCAGTCCATCATCATCAACTGAAGGTGAAGCTTTGACAATGCCAGTCACTCGTGCTAGCGAAACGTCAGAAAAATATCAAACAAACGTCGGTCGAAGAACCCGGGACAGTCGCCAATGAGCAATTTGTCACTTTTTGTATTGCCTGTGCAAATATGTAATTTTCAATTATTTTCAATTATACATGTTCTGTTTTTTGTTAAAGATCTGGTAGTCTCTATTCTTCTCCAGCATCACAATTCAAAACTTTCCACGTATTTTTTGCTCCATTCCTTTTCTTGGTCCACATCTCTGCTACGTACGAGTGCAATGCTCGCGACGTAGCCCATCGCCAGTTTCATCCTTAATTTCAAGCTCAGCTTGCTGGAGAACGGGGCTTTGGCTGTGTCAATTCTTGCTCGAGTTTCATTTGTGCCGTGGGCATCAATAAGTTTGTCAGGTACTTGAACTGCATCACTTCCTCCAGTTATCGATTACTGACAGTTAACCTCAGAGGTTTCTACCGTTTTGATATCCACATCACTTTTCATTTTTCGATGTGGATTTCCATGCCACATTTCCTTCCAATTTCCACCAACCATTCCATCATGCGTTATAGCTGTCTTTGATTTTTGGCGAGCACTACCAGGTCATCTGCATGCTTGATGATGCTGATGAGTCGTCCTCCTATCCAGAAGCTTCCGAATTCTTTCAAAGCTTCTTTCGCCAGCCATTCTCCATATAGTCTGAAAAGCCTCGACGAGAGACAACATCCTTGTCTGACTGCTCTTCCGATTTCCAAAGCGTTTCTTTCTCCATAGTTCAGCACTTTTACTCTTAATCCCAAGTACAAGCTGAGAATTAGTCTCTGGTCTCTCCAGTCCATTCCTGTCTCCTTAACGACGTTCATCAATGTTGTCCAGTTGACTCTGTCGGTAGCATTTGGCGGTCTATAAAAGAAGTGCAAATTTCTTCGGTAACAGCCAAAACTCTCTCCAACAAAATCTTCACCGTGCCGATGTCGCCCCTGGTTCTCTTTTCCTTTTCTAAATCCAAACTGGTCCAGCACATATCAGCGATATAGCAGATCTCTGAGTTTCGATTCGCAATACGTGTCGTGGCACAACAATAGCAGGCAAGCGAGTCAGTCTCCCCATATTGTCATATCGAATTACTCGTAGTTCGCGCCTACACTCGGGCAACCAAACGCACAAATTTCCAAAACGAGCTGCTGTTGTTAGGCAGGCTCGCGTGTTGCATGCCAGCATTGCTAGGACACAATTAATGGCCATACTGAACATCCGAAATGTATGTGAGTCCAAAATTTCAAGAGATGCTCTGCCCACTGATGTGTGTCTGTTTTTCGTACGTCTTGTAGCTGTCGCGCAGTCGTCTTCTGAAACCCTGGAGGCACTCATCAGTAATCCTGTATAACTCGTGGAGGTCTGTGGTCCTAGAACGTGCGGTTACTGTGTCGGTAGGACGCGATGCGAGCCAGCAAAATTAGCTCTCTCTCTCTCTCTCTCACTCTCTTTCTGTTTCCCCCTCTTTCTCTTTCCACTCCCCTTTGTCGACACCGGAAGCTGTATGCAGGGCCCAATGCTGGAACGCAGCCACGGCATAAAAATTAGAACAACTGCCAAATGTCGGCGAGCGCTCGCATTTAATTGCCGCCTGTCGTCTACAAACGCAGAAAATTCACGGCCCGCGGGAATGCGACACTCCAGACGCCGGGGTCACCGACACTCGCTTATTTTTAATTCCGCCTCTTTCCGCTTCCGCCGAAAATATTTGTTAGCCACGCTGGCGAAATTAAAGCACACAGAAAAAAAGATACATACGAAATGTACACACTCGTTTCACTAAAAGCTCCACAACAGTATAAACAACTGTTTTGCTCTGACCCCGTGGTTGGTTACTGAGGAGAATATTACAAGGTATTAACCTTCGTTAAAATTTCGCAATGCTCATAAAAACAATAACAAAAACAGGAGAAAAAAAAAGATTTAGAAAAGTTGGTGGATGGAAGGAACGACGAGTTAACACAGATGTCCACTCAGCAATTTTTTGCTTAGCTGATGTCCGTCTGATGCACAGATATCACATTAAATTATCGTAAAATGGCTGTTTTACACAAATTTGCAGTGAAACTATTACGAAGCGCTGTGTAGGATGCTCCGCAATCTGTTTAAGTTACGTCATCTTATATTTCACCTAAAATGTTTTTATTGTGCTGTAGCAGTTTCGGCTTTTGTGCCATTGTCAAGCATCCACAAAAACATAATACAACGTAAAGATTTGATATCATGTTATGGCATATAAGCAGGTTAAAAACAAAGTTATTGTACGGATGTTTCACTATTGATGGTAGGAGAATCAATAATTTTTATGAGTGACATGTTTAGATTTGTGTTATATACCTGCAGGTCGAAATCAGTCACCGTGGTGCAGAGATAACAACGTTGACTCACGAAAAAAAGTGTCAGGGACAGAAATGTCTATAACCTACACGTACAATAACGAAAATCTAAATTAAAAGTGCTGCATGTAAGTGAAGCCAGCCGCGGTGGCCGTGCGGTTCTAGGCGCTGCAGTCCGGAACCGTGAGACTGCTACGGTCGCGGGTTCGAATCCTGCCTCGGGCATGGATGTGTGTGATGTCCTTAGGTTAGTTAGGTTTAAGTAGTTCTAAGTTCTAGGGGACTGATGACCTAAGAAGTTAAGTCCCATAGTGCTCAGAACCATTTGTACCATTTGTAAGTGAAATGTGTCTGTGTTTCATGCTACTGAAAATAGTCCAATAAATTGAAGGGTGAATAAAGTCCTTCCCGGCGTTAGACCACGTCATCAACAACCATTAAACCTACTATAGAGCCGACGTTTCGACCATCATTGCAGTCATGCTCCTCTGGGCGACTAAATTGGTGGGTTCTGAACATGGTCTTCCCTATAAATACATTATATACGTCTTCAGTCAACCGAGATAATATATATGTATAACGACATAAGACCCTGAGTTAACTGAAAACGTTGAGCATACACTTCGCATTTCTTCTTTGCTTGAGATCAAAATTTCTGATTTTAGTGAAGCCACTAGAGAGCCTGTCGTCAGTTACAGAAGACACTATGAAGCTGTCGCTCTAGGTACAATCTCCGCGCGAGTATATATGAAGAGTCATCGACAAATAAGAGTATAGAAGAATCTCCAGGCGTGTCCTAGCGCGTAGAAACTTCAGTATTTTTGCAGATGGTGCAGTTACCTAAACTAAAATTATAAATTAAACTCCTCCCGAACAGGCTACGGAGGCCCAGCGGTACCGATCGGCCGCAGTGACATTCTCAGCCCACAGGCGTCAGTTTAGAAACAAAACTTTATACGTACTCTTGCTGTAGACTCGATGACTCAATGCCAAATGACCCCAGCGAATTTCTGTGCGCCGGACGCAGCTGCTTCGCGTATCTACAACGTGATTTCGTATGAACAAAAAAACCTCGGCGTTTATACGCAAATCTATTGAACGACATATCGCACAACGATTTATTTGTGCACGTCCATTCGGTGGAATTTGTGGGTACTGATTATTGGGAACTATGATGCGAATAAAGTCAGCAGCAAAGAAGTAATAATTTTATACTTTATATGAATTGTATGTTACTTTGGACATGTGAGAAAGAACAGGCACCACGCATTCATATAACTCACTTGCCTCGATGGGTAACGAGTTCAGTATCTTCAGTGTGAATGCACACTTCGTCCTACCAGCGGCAATCTAAAATTAGCAAGCATGGAGTACATTGACGGGGATGACATCGGAAGTTCAAAATGGCTCTGAGCACTATGGGACTTAACATCTCAGGTCCCCTGGAACTTATAACTACTTAAACCTAACTAGCCTAAGGACATCACACACATCCATGCCCGAGGCAGGATTCTAACCTGCGACCGTAGCGGTCGCGCGGTTCCAGACTGAAGCGCCTAGAACCGCTCGGCCACCAACGGCAGGCACATCGGAAGTTCACAAGCTTTTTGCGGATGATGCTGTGGTATATCGAGAGGTTGTAACAATGGAGAATTGTACTGAAATACAGGAGGATCTGCAGCGAATTGACGCCTGGTGCAGGGAATGGCCATTGAATCTCAATGTAGACAAGTATAATGTGCTACGAATACAAAGAAAGAAAGGTCCCTTATCATTTAGCTACAATATAGCAGGTCAGCAACTGGAAGCAGTTAATTTCATACATTATCTGGGAGTACGCATTAGGAGTGATATAAAATGGAATGATCATATAAAGTTGATCGTCGGTAAAGCAGATGACAGACTGAGATTCATTGGAAGAGTCCTAAGGAAATGCAATCCGAAAACAAAGGAAGTAGGTTACAGTACGCTTGTTCGCCCACTGCTTGAATACTGCTCAGCAGTGTGGGAACCGTACCAGATACGGTTGATAGAAGAGATAGAGAAGATCCAACGGAGAGCAGCGCGCTTCGTTACAGGATCATTTCGTACGGGCTTTTGTTGAAGTTTCGAGAACATACCTTCACCGAGGAGTCAACCAGTATATTGCTCCCACCTACGTATATCTCGCGAAGAGACCATGAGGATAAAATCAGAGAGTTTAGAGCCCACACAGAGGCATACCGACAGTCCTTCTTTCCACGAACAATACGAGACTGGAATAGAAGGGAGAACCGATAGAGGTACTCAAGGTACCCTCCGCCACACACCGTCAGGTGGCTTGCGAAGTATGGATGTAGATGTAGATGTAAATATAGAGTGTGGATATGTGGGGCTAGGAGAGAATGTGATCCAGCCGGGGAGAGTGCCGAGATAAGTCGGCGGCCGAATAGTGTAGTGGTTAACACAGCTACCTAATAAGCATGACGTCCAGAGTTCGAGTCCCGCTTTGGCATACATTTTTACTCGTGTCCGCTGCTTCCGCGTAAAGTTCCGATATAATATTTTCCTTTCCTGTCTCCCCCCCCCCCCTCCCCTCCACCTTTAATATACATACCATAATTTATACGACATGCATAACACGGCAGTTTTTCGTGCATCTCGGGGTTTGTGATAGGCAGGTGGTCTTTACCCCAACAGCAATTGTTGTCTGACACACACACACACACACACACACACACACACACACACACACACACACACACGCATGCTTTTTATAGTATGTATGAATTTATACATTTGTATCGTTCGACGTGAAGGCCGTGGAAGGGGGTTTCGGTAATGCTGCTATGTTAAGCTGTCACTAAGGGGAGATGTGTAGATCCTCATGACACATACATAAGACACCATGAAGGGTGCTTCAAATGGCGCGGATCGGCTACTTAGATGCTGGTGTAGATCTAGATAGAGTGACGGGGAGTGGCGGCGGAATCTGAAGGCGTCTGCGGCGAGCGCCCGAGTCGGCAGAAGCGTGCCGGCCTGGGTAGGTCATTAGCTGTGCTTGCGCCTCGGCGCCTACCCGGGAAAGCCATTACCGCAGACGAGCCAGCGCAGCCGCCGCGAGTGGCGACCTCGCCGGCCTTAAAGGAAAACCGCGTGTGTACACGACACTGCTGCCGCACGGGGCGGCCAGAGCGGAGTCTGCTGCAACCAACGGTTCGCGCCTTCACGGAGAAAATCTTGCCGTATACACTCCAGCCCCTGACAAACCTCTCTCTCTTTGTTCTGTTTCGACACAATAAAGGAAGAAGAGCATGGTTTGAGTTTCCTCGACGGAGAGATCGTTACAGACGGAGCACAAGCGCCGAATAGGGAACAGGAACAGATACAGGGGGGAGGGTGGGGGTAGAGGGGTGAAAAGAGGGGAAGTGGTCATGGACAGTTGGCTTCATGAGCCCTGCCTCTTCCCCTAAAAGGGCATTTTATAGAAGTTCTTTCTTTTTTGCATATATCTGTTTCTAAATCCCGCCCAGTTATCTTTTGCGGAATAAAGAAGCACGAAAACTAAAGGTCTCTTAGCGTCAAGGAACTCTAGAAGTTTATCAGTTGAAGATATTAAGTCTGTGTAGGAGTCTGCGATCGTGTTTTGTTCATTGTAAACAACTGTCCACTTATTATTTAGTTTAAAATATTACTAGTTTCAGTGTTCTTGCCATCAACGAGACTTTGTTTCGTTCAACCACTTTCATCTTGTCTGATTATTCCGTTGGTCCTTGGCAGAACAACATTACAATAAATGAAAAGCTCTACATTGCTTACGTCCTACAGGATAGTTTACTGAGTTTACCCGTTTTCAGCTTGCAAGACCTTCATCAGACAAAGTTTGGTGATAGCCCTGTAAATCACTTTTCTTCCGAAGACTCGCTTTATATACTGTATGGTGCCAAAAGGATTTCTATAAGTAGGTTGTACACTACTTTCTAAAATTCTATTCTGATTTCATTTACGTATCTTGTAGCATTGCTTATGTTTTACTGTTAGACACACAACTTGCCCATATGAATATTTTTAGCTGATAAACACGAATATCCTATTCTAAACACTTGAATCTGTGAAGCTGGACACTTAGCATGCGTCATCACTGTACATAACTCGTTAAGTGTACAACACTCTCAGATCATCAGTAGCACTTGTCCGTGTACATGCGTATACAAAGCATTTGACGTTGATACTCGTATTGCTTGGACATACATGCAGTTATATATATGGTGTCTGTTCCTTCGGACATGTCCGAAAGGACACCATACTGTAGAGCCCCGTTAAGCCAAACTAACTGGGTTCAAATGGCTCTGAGCACTATAGGACTTAACATCGGAGGTCATCAGTCCCCTAGAACTTAGAACTACTTAAACCTAACTAACCTAAGGACATCACACACATCCATGCCCGAGGCAGGATTCGAACCTGCAACCGTAGCAGTAGCGCGGTTCGGGACTGAAGCGCCTAGAACCGCTCGGCCACCGTGTTCGGCGATTCTCTTATCAAAATAGTATGTTATGCCCGAAGGTCAACTCATCCTATTTATGTACTAACAGATTTTTACGTTTCCGTACCTTAGTTGGTAAAAACGCATAAACTTAAGACCATATACCTTGATACGTGACTAAAATTTCAACTTCATACGTCTATCCCTTCGCGAGAAAAAGTGTTTTCAACAATCGTACAGACAGACGAACAACAAAATGAGCTAAGTACTAATGCAAACAAATCATTATTATTATTATTGTATTAAAACATTTAATACGTTACAGCGTTTCTGAAAAATAATTATTATATTACATTTTTTAACAAAGTTCGTAAGAAATAAGAAAATGTACAAAAATTCATAGAAACAGAATTAAGGGGTACGTACAGCAGAAATCACACAGCAAGTTGGACTAGAAAAATACAGAATAAATTTATGAGTTAATAAAATGGAAGGAACATGCAGTACGACAAAAAATATATAGAACAAGAAATGCAGAATAGAAATACAAAAATAAAACACTGTTCCACAGTGTTAAGACCAGTATCATTATATGCATGTGAATGCTAGAGGTGAGCTATAAGCTCGACAGAATACGGATCCTGGAAAGGCAGACTGTTAAAAAACTAATGGGTGAAAAATAAACTAAACATGTTTGAAAAATGAGAAGTAATGAGATCAACCAAAATATAACAAGTAATGGTATAGTGAAAGTTAATCTTCTTCGGACAACTCTACCGAACTGGTGAGAACAGACTAATTAAAATGATATTTCTATATTTCTGGAAAAAGAAATGAACTACGGCGTGCATTACATAAATAACGAAAGAACTAGGAAGAAACAACATCAAAGAATACGAAATAACGGCAATAAAGCTTCTTAAGAATAAAATACTAAATTTAGAAGGCTTCCAAGCCAGAGGAAATAAGAAACAGGGAACAACACATACAGAACAAGGGAAAAGACAGCTCAGGGAGAAAATGTACGAGTACAGGAAAATTAGGAAACAACAAATAATGAAGAGAAGACCCTCCCTCACTGCTTCACTTCTATAGGTACTTATTCTCCAGCATATCTCGACGCACTAACGCTCCTAGAAGGAACGATACCGCGATAAATAGCTCAGCCACAATATAGCGATGATTCAAGGTTTTTAATCATGCCATAAGAAAGTCATAACGTTATTTGTACAGGTTCTTCACAGGTTTTTACAGACTTCTGCTGTGGGTGAATTACTTGCTTGAACCGTGCGTTAACTCTAGTTGTCAGAACAGCAACGCTGAAGATAACTTAATTGAGAACGAAAGCGGGAGAGAAAGAGAGACAGAGAGAGAAGACAGAATTCTACAAAGTACATCTACCCTTTTCTGTGCCAGACCCAGGCAGCGCACTTGCTAAGTCTTCTCAGAATCCTGCCGATTTGCTCGCGCGGCATTTTCGCGCAGAGGCGTGGCGACAGTGGCGCCGGATGGTGCCGACACCGTGCAGCGAGAGTTGATATTGGGCAATTTCACACGGCGAGAGACGTTCTTAGCCGGTTAAATTCGCTGGAAGGGAAATTTTTCCCCGCCGCTAAGCGCGCCAGTGGATATTGGTTCACGCGGATTGGGAATCCGATATCTGGCCGCGCGCGCTGAGGTGGCGGAGTGTGGGCGGGGACTTCGTTAGCGCTGCGAGACCCTTCCCCCGCCCCCTAACCACCCCGCCCCCGCACTTACCCCCGCATGTACGTAGTCTGCGGCAGTGCTCGGGAGGCCGCTGGCAACTTCCATGTCGCTACTTACCGAACAAGTGTTCGCTGTGTGCCGCCACTTGCACCCCATTTTTACCCGCAAGCTTCTAATTTTCCATCTCTGCAGTGCACCTTCCCACTGCTGCTATACACCATATCATCGCCTCAACCTCGACACTCCTATTCGTATCACCTGTCGATTTTCTCTCTCACTATAATATTTACAACACTCACACGACTCTTCTGCTAGGAACTTGGGGATAATTCTGGATAGTTACTGCACTCTATAAGAAATTATCACTTCATTCACTACTGAACTATAAAAAATTATATCCTCTTGAGCTTAAAAAGAAAAGCGTAGAATCACTAATACTCCCTATAGTTGATTATGGTGACATTCTTCAAGGGCTTTCGTATGAGAACTTACTCTGGCTGGAACTAGCGTTAAATGCTTTCGTGCAATACATTCGTGACGACCACTCCTGTCTGCAAACAATTATCACGGGGACTTGCCGATATGCATAGAGACTATTATGCCCTGTGTTCCCTGCATCATCTTCTCAATCTTTGCACTCTCTCGTATTTACCTTCAACTCTTGCAATACTACCTGAACAGCGCAGCCCAAATACTCGTTTCAGCAAAGTAAAATCCTTTCTGTACCACTAAAAAACACAGTAATCTTCTCAAAATCTTTTTCTATATCATGAACCCGGCTTGGCAATGATCTTGCTAACAATCTCTGAGTAACTGAACTCCTTTCGAAGTTCAAAACACAGCTAATTGTCCAACTTCTACTATAAAATGTATCTCTTTTATATGATTTTCTGCAGCTCACTCTTATCAACAGCTCTTCCTACCCTTAGATTTTCAATCCTATCCTCTTTTATTATTTCTGATAATACTAAACTCGGCTTCAGAAGTGAAAAGCTAATCAATATTAATAATTTTTTACTCATAATGTCCTTTATTATTACAGATATCATTAACGCCAATTATCATTACTGGATGTCTATGTGTACTTGTATTACTGGATGTCTGTGTATATATGTTCATATGTGTGATGGAAGAAAGGCCTTTAGCCTTAATATGGTCAGGGTAATAAACAAATAAATTTCTATGTGCACTAATGACAAATCGACGCTATTTATTTATTTACGAGGGAGGGCGTCCGCTGCGGCCGAGCGGTTCTAGGCTCTTCAGTGCAGAACCGCGCTACTGCTACGGTAGCAGGTTCGAATCCTGCCACAGGCATGGATGTGTGTGATGTCCTTAGGTTAGTTAGGTTGAAGTAGTTCTAAGCTCTAGGGGACTGATGACCTCAGAGGATAAGCTCCATAGTGCTTAGAGCCATTTGAACCATTTTTTACGAGGGCTGTTTGGAAAGTAAAGAACGATTTGTCGCCAATTGGAATCCACAGTGAAAATCCAATGAAGCTTTGCACAGGTGTGTTGGGCAGTATATCTAGTGTGCCCATTGACAGCAGTACTTCATTCTTCTTAGTTCTGAGCGCACAGTGAGCCCTTTAAGATGCCTAGAAAATGGTTTCTCCCGCTACACATGGGTGCCTGCCGAGAGATTCCGCCTGATATCATGCAACCCCACACAACATAACTGCCATGCAGTTCCTTCTTCACAATAGTTCTCGGCGGCACATTTCAGGGGCAATGAGGATGCTCCTGCAGTGTTTTATAAGGGACGTGATTGATCACTCACGTTCCCGGGTTCGATTCCCGGCGGGGTCAGGGATTTTCTCTGCCTCGTGATGGCTGGGTGTTGTGTGATGTCCTTAGGTTAGTTAGGTTTAAGTAGTTCTAAGTTCTAGGGGACTGATGACCATAGATGTTAAGTCCCATAGTGCTCAGAGCCATTTGAAACATTTTTGATCACTCACGATGCTGGCGGACTTGGCTCCCTCTGAGTCTCTTCTTTGCTGAAACGAACCACTGGCTATATAGACAACACTTTAGCACAGACAACGACCTGCAGCCCAGCGTAGGAAATTGTCGGAAAGTACAGGATGCTGCCTTCTGTGACGAGGGTATTGGAAAGTTGGTACTACGCTACAACAGACGACTAAGTCGGAGCCGCGGCTATGCAGAGACGTAGCTGTAAGGTGTAGCTAACTGTTGCAAATGAAACATTGACGATTCTCGTTGTGGTTTCGCGACGGATCGTTCCTTACTTTCCGAACAGCCCTCATCTGTACTCACTGACGACTTCAGATTCCTTCACGACGTTCTTTGCAGTACCCACGGAGGAGTCACTGAATCTACAGATTAGAATGCCACTGAATGATGTGATGGAAACCATGATGCAAAAATTCCTAAACAGAGTTAGTTTTCTGAGAGTAAACAATAGTAGCGCTAGAGATGGTGAAGTTGAAGTTTGAGATAAGTTGCTACAGTAGTAGTAAACTGATATTTACTGTTTATTGTTAGCATCAATAATAGTGATAATAACAATAGTAACACTTGTTATTGTATTTTTAACGTTAAAGTCATTTTTATTTTAATTAAATTTAGTGTAGAAAAATAATTGTAGACGGAAAAAATGGTGTATTGAAAATATCAGGTAACAGATTGTGATTTTAAATAAATAAATTAGTCAACAGCCGTCTACAAAGGACCTATACACATAAGACACAACACTCACATTTCACTAAGGAAAGATACACAAGGGAGGAAAAACTTTCCAATTAGGTAGCAGGATAGTCCGTCGAGTGCATCTGAGGCAGAAATGCCATACAAATTAAATTTTCGGTTCTTCTCAAGAAACCATCTTGCAGCCATTCCACCTTGAAACAATCCGGTTAGAGACACAAGAATAACTGGTGAAGAGAAGTGAAGAAAAAAGAGATTTGTGGAACAGTTTCAGTAAAAGAAGGGATCAGTTGATAGGCCAGGTCCTAGGTACCAAGGAATCGTCGGGTTAGTAATGAAAGGAGCTGTAGATGGAGGTAAAAATTGTAGACGGAGACCAAGGATTGAGCACAGAGGCTGCAGTAATTGTTCGGAGCCGGCCGGTGTGGCAGAGCGGTTCTAAGCGCTTCAGTCTGGAGCCGCGCGACCGCTACGGTCACAGGTCCGAATCCTGCCTCGGGTATGGATGTGTTTGGTGTCCTTAGGTTATTTAGGTTTAAATATTTTTCAGTTCTAGGGGACTGATGACCTCAGATGTTAAGTCCCGTAGTGCTCAGAGCCATTTGAACCATCAGTTATTCGGAGATGAAGAGGGTTGCCGAGGGTAGACTAGCATGGTTAGCTCAATGAAACCAGTCTTCGGAATGAAGCGCATAACAATGGTGACCAGACAAGTGAGATAAAATGTCATTAGATGTTACCTTCACATATTACACGAAGGCTCGCTTCCGTAGCCGATGTAACAAACGCACTCCTGTACAGTGGCGCTCGACTCGGAAGTAAGCCGGTTAGAATCCTGGTGGTGGATGAAATTGTCACTGACACTCCTTGGCCGGCAACAGGATGACAGCTGGTGGCGTAAAGTTCGTGATCAGTCTTTATGTCAGTGTCCTGGGCTAAATCCCAAACCTCTCCGCTGAGTATCGTGAAGCGAGGTAATGTTGCGCTGTTCTACATCTACATCTACATCTACATCCATACTCCGCAAGCCACCTGACGGTGTGTGGCGGAGGGTAACCAGAGTACCTCTATCGGTTCTCCCTTCTATTCCAGTCTCGTATTGTTCGTGGAAAGAAGGATTGTCGGTATGCTTTTGTGTGGGCTCTAATCTCTCTGATTTTATCCTCATAGTCTATTCGCGAGATATACGTAGGAGGGAGCAATATATTGCTTGACTCTTCGGTGAAGGTATGTTCCCGAAACTTTAACAAAAGTCCGTACCGAGCAACTGAGCGTCTCTCCTGCATAGTCTTCCACTGGAGTTTATCTATCATCTCCGTAACGCTTTCGCGATTACTAAATGATCCTGTAACGAAGCGCGATGGCCTCCGTTGGATCTTCTCTATCTCTTCTATCAACCCTATCTGGTACGAATCCCACACTGCTGAGCAGTATTCAAGCAGTGGGCGAACAAGCGTACTGTACCCTACTTCCTTTGTTTTCGGATTGCATTTACTTAGGATTCTTCCAATGAATCTCAGTCTGGCATCTGCCTTATCGACGATCAACTTTATATGATCAATCCATTTTAAATCACTCCTAATGAGTACTCCCAGATAATTTATGGAATTAACTGCTTCCAGTTGCTGACCTGCTATTTTGTAGCTAAATGATAAGAGATGTTTCTTTCTATGTATTCGCAGCACATTACACTTGTCTACATTGAGATTCAATTGCCATTCCCTGCACCATGCGTCAATTCGCTGCAGATCCTCCTGCATTTCAGTACAATTTTCCATTGTTACAACCTCGCGATACACCACAGCATCATCTGCAAAAAGCCTCAGTGAACTTCTGATGTCATCCACCAGGTCATTTATGTATATTTTGAATAGAAACGGTCCTATGACACTCCCCTGCGGCACACCTGAAATCACTCTTACTTCGGAAGACTTCTCTCCATTGGGAATGACATGCTGCGTTCTGTTATCTAGGAACTCCTCAATCCAATCACACAATTGGTCTGATAGTCGATATGCTCTTACTTTGTTCATTAAACGACTGTGGGGAACTGTATCGAACGCCTTGCGGAAGTCAAGAAACATGGCATCTACCTGTGAACCCGTGTCTATGGCCCTCTGAGTCTCGTGGACGAATAGCGCGAGCTGGGTTTCACATGACCGTCTTTTTCGAAACCCATGCTGATTCCTACAGAGTAGATTTCTAGTCTCCAGAAAAGTCATTATACTCGAACATAATACGTGTTCCAAAATTCTACAACTGATCGACGTAGATGGTGACCCGTCCGTCAGATGGAGACGTTACACTTGGCGGCGCCCTTGAGCCATTCAAGGGGAGTAAGCTATGTGCCGGCGTCTGGCTTGCCTTTCTTTCATCATCATCATCATCATCATCATCATCATCATCACACAAGCACTACACTACACACATATCCATTACACTCATCTACACTCCACACATCGAGGCTTACGAGAAACGTAGGCAGTGGCGTGTACGTCATAGCACGTGACAGTGCACGTCTTACGAGTGTCAGTGTCTCCGACGGGTAGTGATTTACTGTTTCAGACGAGTTTAATAAGCTTCGTTGATCCATTATGGATCGTGGAACGACGGAAGGCATGAACTTCTTGATGCACTATTTACCAACAGCCGCATGTATTGTAGAAATTTATTTTATTTTATGAACTTCTACGTGCTACCAGTTTAGACATTATATTGATGCCATCTTCAGGCCCCACTCGTCATAGTCGTAAAATCTCTATACACGGAAGGAGCCAAATAACTGGATCCGACACAGACTCTGTCTGTGTCGCCTAGCCACCAAGAGCTGTTGCAGGACGAATTGATTCACGGATCCAGTTATATGGCTCCTTTCGTGTATAGCGATTTTACGACTATGACGAGTGGGGCCTGAAGATGGCATCAGTATAATGCCGAAACTGGTAGCACATAGAAGTTCACAAAATGAAATAAATTTCTACAATACATACGGTTGTTGGTAAATTATTGCATCAAGGAGTTTAATAAGTTGACTGAGCGTTTAAATTCATGCAAGCCCTCGATAGCACACGACAAAGTTAACACCTTTGGTGGGTACCTTTTGAGTTACATATCGACTTCCCGTGGACCCTGGACGGAGGCGAGCATTCGCTAAGTGTGGCGGACAAGCTGACTAGTGTGATGTCACAAGTTCGTTGCGCGTTCCGTATTTCTCGTGGAGCCTGCCACACATACACGTACGACACAACAACAATGTGCATTGAGGCAGGGCATCATTTGCGACAGGGATTTCCGAACCAAAAATGTCACACATTTATATGTTTTTCAGTACACGAAAATAAAATAATACATTAAAAAATTATGCCGGACACCGATACCACAATTCATCAGTGCTGAGGGCCTTGAGCGTCTTTAAACCGGCTCTGGTACTAGCTGCATGGTATATTTACGTGAAAAATCAGTAGAAAAATAATTTAAGAAAAGCGGTGTTGGTCGCTCATTGAGAGGCTGGAAGGTGTTGCGTTCCCAGGGCGGTTGACGCAGGTCTGGCGTGCGTGAGGCAGGCGATGTCTGAGCGCATTCCAGGCTAATGGAGGGCTGGCGCTGTGCCCGGCACCGGCGCGACACGGCAGAGCCGATAGCAGCCACTGTGCGGTAGGCGCGGCTCACCCCATCTCACGTCACAGCCGTCCGTCCACATCTACCTGGGCCCGACGTCACAGCTGTGTGAATGGCTCAGGTGGTTCACTGGAACCAACGGGACGACATAGAAAAACTAGTTATGTTCGTGTGAGGGTCAACTTTCGACGCACACAACTCAGCTACAGTCCCACTGACGAACCCCTACTATATACCCTCAGATGATAAAAGTCATGAGATACTTCGTAATATCGTGTCGCACCTCCTTTTGCCTGGCAGAGTCCAGCAGCTCGAAGTGGCATGGACTCATCAAATCATTGGACCTCCCCCGCAGAAATATTGAACAATGCCGCTTCTATAGCCGTCCATAAATGGGAGAGTATTGTTGGTGAGGGTTTTGGGCATGAACTGACCTCTCGATTACGTCCCATAAATGATCGATGGGATTGGTATCGGGTCATCTGGGTGTACAAATCATTCGCCCGGAATGTTCAGAACGTTCTTCAAACTAATAGCGAACAATTGTGGCCTGGTGAGATTGCGTCATCGTTGTTTGGGAACACGAAGTTTATGAATAGCTGGAAATAGTCTCCAAGCAGCTGAACGTAATCCAGGACCAGTGCATTCCATGGAAACACAGTCCGCACCATTATGGAGCCATCACCAGCTTGCACAATGCCTTGCTGACAACCTGGGCCCTCAGCTTCTTGAGATTTGCGCTACACTCGAACCCTACCATCAGCTCCTACCAACTGAAATCGTGACTCATTTGAACAGGTCACGGTTTTCTAGTAGTCTAGGGTCCAACCGATAGGATCACGAACCAAGGAGAGGGGTTGCATGCGATGTTGCGTTGTTAGCAAAGGCACTCGCGTCGTTCGTCTGCTGACATAGCCCATTAACGTCAAATTTTACTGCAGTGTGTAAGCAGGCTGTTTAGGTTTATATACTGGTAACGCCACGTAGCGCTCTGTATGAAAATCACTGGCTGTGCTGTGTGCAGTCTGTGGCTCGTTTGCATTGTTGTTGGCTATTGTAGTGTTGGGCTGTTGGCTGTTAACAGCGCGTAGCGTTGCGCAGTTGGAGGTGAGCCGCCAGCAGTGGTGGATGTGGGGAGAGAAATGGCGGATTTTTGAGAGCGGATGATCTGGACGTGTGTCCATCAGAAACAGTACATTTGTAAGAATGGATGTCATGAACTGCTATATATATTATGACTTTTGAACACTATTAAGGTATATACATTGTTTGTTCTCTATCAAAATCTTTCATTTGGTAACTATCCCTATCAGTAGTTAGTGCCTTCAGTAGTTTGAATCTTTTATTTAGCTGGCAGTAGTGGCGCTCGCTGTATTGCAGTAGTTCGAGTAACGAAGAGTTTTGTAAGGTAAGTGATTTGTGAAATGTATAGGTTAATGTTAGTCAGGGCCATTCTTTTGTAGGGATTATTGAAAGTCAGATTGCGTTGCGCTAAAAAATATTGTGTGTCAGTTTAAGCACAGTCATGTATAATTTTTCTAAGGGGACGTTTCAAGTGTTATAACGGTTACGTTCATCGTACGTTCTACATTGATTTCTGTGTCTATTACGTGCAGTGTTGCTTGTCTGTTAGCAATGACGCAAACACTGCTGCTCTCGGTAGACAAGTGAAGGCTGTGGGCCACTGCGTTGTCCGTGGTGAGATTTAATGCCTGAAATTTGGAACACTTGGCACCCTCTTGACACTGTGGATCTCGCAATATTCAATTCCCTAACGATTTCCGAAACGAAATGTCCCTTGCGTCTACCTTCAACTACCATTGCGCGTTCGAAGTCTGTTCATTGGCGTCGTGTGGCCTTCATCACGTCGGAAACTTCGTCAGATGAAAAACCTGAGTACGAATGACAGTTCCACCAATGCGCTGCCCTTTTATGCCTTGAGTACGCGATACTACCGCCATCTGTATATGTGAATTCGCTACAGCATGACTTTCATCAGCTCAGTGTAAAGTGTTTTCCGCAGCACAATCGCCAGCCGAGCAAAATGGGAATGGGCAGTGTTAGTGGACATGGACCGTGACAGTAATGGCACACGAAATTGGGCGATTCAACAACATATTCCACGCTTCCTTAGGTTTATCAGATGGCCCTCACGGGTAAAGAAACGTGTATTAAAACAGACTAAGAGCGAGTTATTCCACCTCCATAGCTGAGTGGTCATCACGACTGACTCCCATACGGAGGATCCGGTTTCAGTTATCGGCTTCGTTGGGTTTTTCCATGGTACGAGAACTGTATCGGGGTCCATTCAGCCTCGTGATGCCAACTAAGGAGCTATTTGACCGAGTAGCGGCTGCAAGGTCTGCAAAACGGACGTAAGCCTCCACATACGCTTCCAAATGACCACATTGCCTGAGAACGACATGGCGGTCGTTCGGCGCCGACTGGCACGTCTGAGGCCAAACGGCGGAGCATCGTTATATGAGCACGTTTTGGCAATATTGACTGGAATATACTCTCTGAAAGATAGGTTGAAACACAAAGAGCGAAAGGTTTTCATAAACCAGACTGCAGTTACAAGAGTCGAAATCCTGGAAGGATAGGAACAGGACAGAAGGGGGTGAGACAACCTCTAAGCCTAACGCGAAGTTATTCCATCTGTACACTGAGCAAGCAGTAAGAAAAATCAAGGAGAAATTTGGATAGGGTATTGAAGTTCACGCAGAACAAATTTTAAAAATGGCTGAAGTAAAGATGATTTAAAAAGCAGACCGACAATAACAAGAAAAGCATTCTGACAAAGAGGACCTTGTAAACACGTGACGTAAATTTAAGTGTTAGGAATTTATTTCAGGAGGTATTTGTCTGGAGTGTAGCCTCATAAGGTAGTAGAAAGTGGACTACAAGCAGTTCGGAGAAGAACACAACAGAAGGGTTTCAAATGTGGTACTAAAGAAGAATGCTGAAGATTAGATGGTTACATCATGTATCAGTGAAATGAAGAAAAAAGTAATTAATGCACGCAACTTGACGAAAGCAAGAGCACATATTGTGGGGCATAAACGAATCGTCAGTTTGGTAATGGAAAGAGGTGTGAGGTGTGTGTGTCTGTGTGGAGGGGGGAGGGGAGGGTAAAACTTGCAGAGGCAGACGGTGGCATGAATATACACTCCCGGAAATTGAAATAAGAACACCGTGAATTCATTGTCCCAGGAAGGGGAAACTTTATTGACACATTCCTGGGGTCAGATACATCACATGATCACACTGACAGAACCACAGGCACATAGACACAGGCAACAGAGCATGCACAATGTCGGCACTAGTACAGTGTATATCCACCTTTCGCACCAATGCAGGCTGCTATTCTCCCATGGAGACGATTGTAGAGATGCTGGATGTAGTCCTGTGGAACGGCTTGCCATGCCATTTCCACCTGGCACCTCAGTTGGACCAGCGTTCGTGCTGGACGTGCAGACCGCGTGAGACGACGCTTCATCCAGTCCCAAACATGCTCAATGGGGGACAGATCCGGAGATCTTGCTGGCCAGGGTAGTTGACTTACACCTTCTAGAGCACGTTGGGTGGCACGGAATACATGCGGACGTGCATTGTCCTGTTGGAACAGCAAGTTCCCTTGCCGGTCTAGGAATGGTAGAACGATGGGTTCGATGACGGTTTGGATGTACCGTGCACTATTCAGTGTCCCCTCGACGGTCACCAGTGGTGTACGGCCAGTGTAGGAGATCGCTCCCCACACCATGATGCCGGGTGTTGGCCCTGTGTGCCTCGGTCGTATGCAGTCCTGATTGTGGCGCTCACCTGCACGGCGCCAAACACGCATACGACCATCATTGGCACCAAGGCAGAAGCGACTCTCATCGCTGAAGACGACACGTCTCCATTCGTCCCTCCATTCACGCCTGTCGCGACACCACTGGAGGCGGGCTGCACGATGTTGGGGCGTGAGCGGAAGACGGCCTAACGGTGTGCGGGACCGTAGCCCAGCTTCATGGAGACGGTTGCGAATGGTCCTCGCCGATACCCCAGGAGCAACAGTGTCCCTAATTTGCTGGGAAGTGGCGGTGCGGTCCCCTACGGCACTGCGTAGGATCCTACGGTCTTGGCGTGCATCCGTGCGTCGCTGCGGTCCGGTCCCAGGTCGACGGGCACGTGCACCTTCCGCCGACCACTGGCGACAACATCGATGTACTGTGGAGACCTCACGCCCCACGTGTTGAGCAATTCGGCGGTACGTCCACCCGGCCTCCCGCATGCCCACTATACGCCCTCGCTCAAAGTCCGTCAACTGCACATACGGTTCACGTCCACGCTGTCGCGGCATGCTACCAGTGTTAAAGACTGCGATGGAGCTCCGTATGCCACGGCAAACTGGCTGACACTGACGGCGGCGATGCACAAATGCTGCGCAGCTAGCGCCATTCGACGGCCAACACCGCGGTTCCTGGTGTGTCCGCTGTGCCGTGCGTGTGATCATTGCTTGTACAGCCCTCTCGCAGTGTCCGGAGCAAGTATGGTGGGTCTGACACACCGGTGTCAATGTGTTCTTTTTTCCATTTCCAGGAGTGTAGTAATCTGCTTCAAATGGATGTAAGTTTCAGTAGTTATTCAAAGATGAGGAGGCCAGCACGGGATAGAGCAGTGCAGAGAGCCGCATCGAAGCAGTCTTTGGAGTGAAGACCACAACAACAACACGAGTAGGAGCACCAATACTAATAAACGGGAACATTTGTTGAAATGTCTCTCCAAGCTGTGATTCATGGTTCACTGGATAGGACATTGCACATGTGAAAGGGGTAGTTAAATGAAACAACAGAGTTGACACAAATGGAAGTAAACTGTTCATTACTTCAAAAGTAATCGCTGTACATCTTCATACATTTGCCCCATTGTGAGAGAAGACGGTGCGTATCTTCGCAGAAAAATGTTTGCGATTGCCTACGGAACAATGATTGCACCCAGTCGCACATCTCTTCCTCGGAAGCAAATCAATGGCCTCGAATGTCTTTCTTCAAGGGTCCAAAAATATACCAGTAGAAACCGGATGGGTAGAGATCAGGACTGTATGGAGGATGTGTAAGGGTTTGCCAGCCCACATGTTGATGAGGTCGTTTTGACTACGTTGCAGACGTTTCTCTGGAAAGTGCTTGCACATCCTTCACACAGTCCTGATCTCCCGCCATGCGGTTAGCTAATTTTTGTGTCCTGACGAAAGACAAACGTGACCGTCGATTTACTTTGGACAAAAAGGTGGACGACTGCGTACAATCATGGTTCTGTAAGCAACCGCAACCATTTTTCCATGAAGGCAATGACCGTCTTGCGTCACAATGGGATGAATGTATTAACAGTTACCACAATTGCTTTTGAAATAATGAACAGTTTACTTACTTTATTCCCATCTGCCTCGCATTCATTTGACTATTCCTTGTATTAATAGACCGTGACGATTATTGTTATCCTGTAGCAATTACACACAACAGTAATAAAAGACGATAACTTCTATCTTCCAACAGAGAACAACTCCGTTGCCAAATGTATGTGCCATATATCTAGTCTTTGTAAAATAGAACTTTAACATTTTGCTGATATCTCACAATACCGTGGGTGTTGACTATCGACTGCCTCGCGCAGACAGAAGGCAGTTGCCAGTGTGCCTAGAGGCCTACAGTGTGATTTCGCGCAGCAAAATCTGGCGCGTGGTGACACCACAAACACGTCAGCAGGGCTGCAGGCAGCCACTTGTCAGACAGTGTGTGTGTGTGTGTGTGTGTGTGTGCGAGCTTGCTCGCGAGCGGCGCGGTTTGCCGCTGAGGTCCACAGCGAAAATTCGATTGTAACGCGCAGAGCCGGTGGCGGTGGCGTGAAAATATCGGCCGCGCAATCGCTACCTAGTGGCCAGTGGGTAGAGCGCGCGTTTGGCGTTACTGCTAAAGCGTACGGCCGCCGGGCGCCTGATTGGTCTGCTTTCGTCTGGCATGCTGCTGCACGAACACACACACACACACACACACACACTCACACACACACACACACACACATAATTCAAAGTGTTAACTACTTATGAGACACATGACGGTATCATGAAACGTCTAGAGCATTAGTTCCGAAATGTGGCTTTGTATGGAAGTCAAACATGGACTGCGAAAAATAGAACAAGTAGTTAAAGGAGAAAAGTAATGAAGCTGTGTGCGACAGAGGGACGGTAACAATCCTCTACATCCACTTTGCGAGCCGGTTCCGTGGGAGTACAAGGTTATTCGTAAGTACCTCCGGGATTTCAGAAGACAACTGTACGAAAACTAAAGGACACACAGAAAATAAACATATTTTAGTGGACACAATATCTCTTCAACGTTTTATCTCACATTACAGTGCTCAATATGAGCGCCGCTTGCGGCGCCACGAATGTCAATAAGTGCACTGAACTCGAAGCCACAGAGACGAACTGCAAGGGAAAGGTCGGTAGCAGCCCATTTAGGAAACCTTATCACTGAGCTGTCTATCTGCAGAGGTGAACTGAAGAAATGGAAGACTTGCCTACATGTTCTGACACGCCTTCAATCTTGTGTCACTACGGTACGGCGGATATTACGAATCGGAACTTGGAAAGATACGCTATCCACTGATATCCGTCATTTTTCCGTACGTCTTATAGTTTTCACACAGTCATCTTCTGAAACCCTGGAGGTTCTAATCAATAATCTTGTAAGAATAGAGTGTTCGTCCCGTTGTCGACGAGGCCATTAGAGAAGAATTACAAGATCTGAATCTGGATAAATGCGTGCAAATATACATTTTAGTTGCAAAGAGACCGTCCTAGATGTTGGCTCAAGCGGTTTAGGAAAACTATGGAAGAAATGAAACTCGATGGCCAGAATGAGATTCCAACTGCCAACTTCACAAAAACGAGTCCAGCGTTTTACCACTGTACAACTGTGTCGCTTCCCTTAACATGTCTCCCGGGGACAGAAGTCAACGCATCATGGTCAGGTTTGTTGCATAAAAGACATCTTTTTCGAAAAGAGCTCTTCTCATATGAAGGAAATCACGAATATCAACGGACTTAAAATTTCAGTTAATTAGCAGATACTATTTTTTCATTTTATTGTTAAATGCTACAGTAAACCTGAATTTTTATACCATAATCAACCTGAGATGCATTACTTTATGACACTAACCTAAATTACGCTACTATCTTCCTCGTCTCGCAGGCGTTCGGATGGAGCTCGTAAAAATAGTGGAATCACAAAGCTTCGCTAGTAGCCGTAAACATATGACCTACATTGACAGTTCCTCTACGTCAAGACAATGAAACTAGTTACAGCATTGTAATTGCGAAATGTCGGGAAAAAGTATACAGACTGATTCAGCTGTCCTTACCGATGTCATTTTACACAATCCGCAATTCTATACGTGTCCATCAAATACCAAGCGAAAGATTTTCATATTCTCCAGTACGTTATGCACAAACTATCAGTCCTACAGAAAAAATGAACAGGACCTTTTTGTAGGAAACTATATGTAGTTAAATTTTGTACTCAACTACGTTTTTGCCAGAGGTGGTTCGAGTTATTCAAGGAAACCGTTCAGAAGTGATCTTCAAATCCACAACCACTTTCACACTCAGCCCCCACCGGTCAGGACTTCTAGTTATTGTTCACGGCACTCCGACCTACCACCGGCCAAAAATTAGTGACTGCACGAATTATTTCCCACATTAGACCTTTCTTATTCTTTATTCACTACCCTTATCACGCCACCAGCTTAGTCGAGAACTTAAAAATTGTAAAACCGACGTCCTTGTACTAACAATTTAGTGAATTTTAACAGCATAAAATAAGCAGTTGCATCGTTGCGTTCGTCAGGTCTTCTGACTACGAAACTACACTGCTGATAAGCGTCAAGTCCGGATCGAATTTTCAACATAATTTGTTTCAGCGTAATGTTTGCAAAAGTCGTTTTTTTTATTACCCCCACGGGCCCCTTTTAAATTAATAATGTTAACAAGATAGCCGACTGCGCTGGTGGCGCAATGGCCCATCAACAGAGACCAAAAAATGTCGAATATTGGGAATAGTTCGTGTAGTCGGAAATTTTTGTACAGTGGTAGGATGGGATGCTACGAGCAACAGACCAGAAATCCCGACTGGTGAGGGATGAGTGTGAGGGTGGAGGTGCGTTTGAACGTCACATTTGTAGGCTTCTCTTGAATAACTCGAAAAACGTGGCCTCCAGCGAAAACTTTTCCCGGTGTAAAATTTAACTACGTTATTTTCCTACAAAAAGATCCCGTTAATTTTTTCTGCAGCGCGAGAGAATATAAAAATCGCGCGCGTGGTTTTTGAAGGTCAGATGCAGAATTGCGAGTTGCACAAAACATCAGTAGGGACAGTTGACTTATCCTGTACATTACAAAGGTAAAAATCGCAAAAATCGACTGTTGATATAAGGGATGATACAGGCTTCAATTTTCTGTTTTCAGTGACAAGCATCGGTGCAACACTGTTTCCAAATCCCTGACCTACAGTTGGCACTCTCTTCTTGCAAGCGAGAAACAAAAGTGAATATCAGAATCTCTACCACATTCGAGCCAAACAGGAATGTCAGCGCTCGATTACTTTAACAGCCTACCACAGTAAAAGTGTCCAAAGGAAAACACACAAACTTAGGATCAGAATACGCAAACAGTCTGTTTCCCTGCTGAATTATTACAACAGTGTTTTACGTAAGGTGCTCAGATGATATCAACTCGCTTAGTGGTTCAAAAGGAAGTATGGAATACGAAAGAAGGTGGGCTACAAATGTTAATGTCGGATCGCGTATATCTCGCAAATCTCCACGTGGCATGATTATCCTGTGAGCATTTTAATGGGGAAACACTGTTTCCCCGTGAGCGGGACGGCCGCCATGTCACAGGAACCCTGGCTTCTCAAAATAACACGGGATTATCCAGAATAAACCACGTTCGTAATGACGTCACGGTGAATGAGTCCTGCACAAACTAAAAAAAAAGGAGGGGATGGGGGGAGAGGATCGAGGTGACTATAACTCCCCTGACTGCACAGTACACGTGCCACGCGTGTCTGTTTTAAAACTCGTAAAAAACAGGGGAAAGTCCGGTGCTTAAAACAGGGGCGTGATCGTGTCCGACGGCTGAATAATTAAACCCTAGCGACCACTGTGGCGATGCGGTGTGCCTCTGACGGGCGCCTAGGGTTCGCAACACACGCCGTGGTTTTATACTTCGTAAGTGTCACATTAGAAGTCGTAAATAAGAACCGCCGTCGTAAGCTTCACAGAGTCCCTCCATCTTCTGAAACTACACACACACACACACACACACACACACATGCACGCACGCTTGCTACCAACCACCCTTTTTTTTTTTTTTTTAGCCTTGTTTCCTAGCTGACTGTCAAGCGTTGCTGGCTTTCATGCCGTCGTCGATAAACCGAACAGCGAGAGCCGTGCGAAGCGGCGATGGCTACTGTTACGTACGAGCTTTTGTTATCGCCACATATTCTGCACTCTATTTCAGTTGCGACCGCCGTTCGTCTCCCCGTCCTAGTCCTTTATTTACGTCCGTCTTTCTCAGTAAAACCTAAAAGCGTGTAAGAGTGTAAGAAAGAGAGAGAGAGAGAGAGAGAGAGAGAGAGAGAGAGAGAGAGGGAGGGAGGGAGGGAGAGAGAGAGATAGCGCTGTAAAACGAGGGATAGAGAAGAGGGGATGAGCAGGCAACGAAGGAGAACAGAAAATCATATTTACCGGATCAGTTAACTACCTTTTCTTTTCAGATAGAGCCGCAGGTAAGTAACGGGACTGTCTACTTTGAGCAACCGGATCCTGTGCAGGTGGAAAAAGGGGAAAAAAGGGGGAGGGGGTGGAAAACTTGGCGCTTTGTGTGGGAGTAACGGCCGGAGAAGAGTTGGCTAACAGTGAAGCAGCTTGTTGAAAAGCGCAGCGCAGCCCGTGAGCCGGTCTGACCCTGAATGGCACGAATAACATTTCGCCCCAGCTGGCTCCTTCCTCCCCCCTCCCTCTCTCTCCGCCCGTATTCTCCTCTTTGTCAGAACCTCCCAACGGGGTTGTAATGGGAAGCACTTTCGAAAAGCAGGAATTTTCTCTTTGTACTTCGCTAACTACCGGCTTCAACTCGTTTTGTGGACTGTTCACAATGCGCGAGTCGCCACGTAGCAGGTAATCAGGAGATAGAATGTTAGAGACTAATTTAGTATAAAGGCAGCGTAGTTTACTATCCACGTCACAAAGTGCCAAAGGTCTGACTGAGTGGGCACTCCTCATATAGCTGGCTCCTTAGGTTCTTGCACCATCTCCTTTTTCTGTTTCGATTTGGCAGCCCAGTCAATGAAGGCCAAACAAGATCGGTTAGGGAGAAAAATCATGTAGTCGTCACGTTTTGCGCAGTGTTTGGAGGGAGTTTTGGAAACAACGAACTAAAATCCTGGCAGGTGATTTGTGAGAGATGGGGTGGAAGGGGTGGCGGCGTTTAAAGGTCACTGTTTCACGTTTTTCTCGAAAAACACGAAATTCGCAGCTTATACCGAAAATTATTATTAGAAAAGACTCAAACTACATTAAGTTACCTACAAAAATGTCATATTCATTTTTTTCTCCAGGAGTATAATTTCCTCATTACAGGGGAAGGTAAAATCGCAGATCATTAAAAATATTGTTTTAACTGTATAGAATTAATGTTTATGTCGGTTCAAAACATATGTGGAATGTGTAAATGTGTATCACAAGGTGCAACTTTGTGGAACACCCTGTAGTCGCTTCTTGTGACGTAGTGGTGTAGATGGAGTGGGGAATCATCTGCTCGATCTTCGTGCTAGTACCCCACACATTTCCCCCCCCCCCCCCCCCATCCCAATCACCCTGTTGCTTCCCCGAAACACAAAGCATCCATTACTAAGGCTTTATGGCACTTAGACGCGATACATATATTTAATATTAATTTTTAATCGATTTCATTTAAAAGTGAACATTAATTTTATACCGTCAAAACAGTATTTTTAATAATCTGCAACATTAACATCCCCTGCAAAATGGAAACTATTAGTCCTACAAAAAACTGAGTAAGATCGTTTTGGAGGCAGTTTAATACTTTTAATTTTGTATTCTGGAACATTTCCGCTAGAAGCCGTGACTTATTCGAGAAAGACATAAAATAATGCCTTTAAGGTCCCCCACTACCCCAACGTTCACTAATTTTCCTTCGTTGATTTGACTATATGTGACTACAGTCGTGGCAATAGTTCAGTTTGGATACAATGAGGGAAAGGATAAAAACAAGTTCGAAACTTCCTAGAGAGATTAACTTTGTAACGAGCCAGAATTCGAACCGGACTGGAAACCTTGCTGTAAGCTTTATCGAGTGCTGCATCAGAGTATCTGGCTTTCCAAAACTTCTGAAATGGTTATTTTCATAATTAAGTTATTTTTATGAATAAAATAGTCTAGACCGCTTAAACGACGTTTCGACCACTGCCTTCATCAGATCACACCACGAACAAATGATGAAAGCCAAACAGCGCTGACACCATGATTCTGCCGAATTGAAGACAGTTGTGGGACGCTGTTTAAATAGCGATAAACACAGCAGAAAAGTAAAATAAACTGTTAGAATTACCTGCGTTTCATAAGGGGGCCGTTCGATAAGAATTTCTAGGCCAACCGATGCGCACGTTGAAAATATTAGCTCCTTCACCGCTTTGCAGTATCTGCTAAACCTCAGATAGGTAGAGAAAAATTACGACCATGGACGATACACTGAATTACTTTCCTTTCGAACACTTTGAGGCGTCCACAACTTGTGGGGCAAGTACGGTAACTACTCAGGCGTCGTCCACCAAGGAAGCTGTATTTCCATGAGACGCTAGTTGAAGTTTCCTTAATTTGTTTCATTAAATAAGAGTGATAGATTTGCACTTTGTTATCTGAACACGAAGATATTTATAATGCATTACTTAATTTACAAGCAGTAAGTGTTTTCAGTGAGTGACAAAATAGCTTGTTTGCCTAATGATTACACTTACTGAAACGACGCCATTAGTGCTATACAAATTAGAGGTGTTTTGGTATTGTAAACACAATACTACGCTCGTTTTAGATTTTTTTCACGATTGAAGTATATTTAAAGTAGCGTCAGTAAGAATAGGTCTGTGATAACAGTCCATTAATTATTCGAACACCTAATGACTCCTATGCGCTGAACAGGCTTTAAATTAAATTTGTAAGCTCTATCCAGCACGGGAAGCCGTATTACGTCATCCCTAAAGCAATATTAATGAGATTCGCACGGAGCCATAATCCTCGCATGCTGCAGCAGCAAAATCCTCGCGTACCGTGTATTTGCTGCCATGCTTGGCAGTTTCTGTCCTCCTTACATTCGCGAAGTCCCAGCAAGTCCTGTGGTACCTGCGAGGACTGAATAATACCAGTTGTAAGTAGGCTGTTTATGTTTTCTCTATGTAAGTAGGCTGTTTATGTTTTCTTATTGGCAACGTTACGTAGCGCTCAATATGAAAATCACTGGCTGTGCTGTGTGCAGTCTGTGGCTAGTTTGCATTGTTGTCTGCCATTGTAGTGTTGGGCAGCGGCAGCTGGATGTGAACAGCGCGTAGCGTTGCGCAGTTGGAGGTGAGCCGCCAGCAGTGGTGGATGTGGGGAGAGAGATGGCTGAGATTTGTAATTTGTCATGAACTGCTATATTTATATATGATGATATCAAGGTAAATACATTGTTTGTTCTCTATTAATATCTTTCATTTGCTAACTATCCCTATCAGTAGTTAGTGCCTTTAGTAGTTTGAATCTTTTATTTAGCTGGCAGTAGTGGCGCTTGCTGTATTGCAGTAGTGGGAGAAACGAAGATTATTGTGAGGTAAGTGATTTAGTGATTTGTGAAAGGTATAGTTTAATGTTAGTCAGGGCCATTCTTTTGTAGGGATTTTTGAAAGTCAGATTGCGTTGCGCTAAAAATATTGTGTGTCAGTATAAGCACAGTCGTGTATAAATTATTCAAAGGGGACGTTTCATATGGCGACCCTGCCAGGATTCGAACCTGGAATCTTCTGATATGAAACGTCCCCTTATAACAATTATACACGACTGTCCTTAAACTGACACACAATATTTTGTTAGCGCAACGCAATCTGACTTTCAAAATTCTCTACAAAAGAATGGCCCTGTCTAACATTAAACTATACCTTTCACAAATCATTTACCTCACAAAAATCTTCGCTGCTCAAGCTACTGCAATACAGCGAGCGCCACTACTGCCAGCTAAATAAAAGATTCAAACTACTGAAGGCACTAACTACTGATAGGGATAGTTAGCAAAATGAAAGATATTAATAGAGAACAAACAATGTATTTACCTTGATATCATCATATATAAATATAGCAGTTCATGACAAATTTCAAAACTCCGCCATCTCTCTCCCCACATCCACCACTGCTGGCGGCTCACCTCCAACTGCGCAACGCTACGCGCTGTTCACAGCCAGCTGCCTAACACTACAATGGCGAGTATTACAACAATGCAAAGCAGACACAGACTGCACACAGCACAGCCAGTGATTTTCATACAGAGGTGGCGTTACCATAAAAAAACCTAAACAGCCTACTTACATAGAGAAAACATAAACAGCCTACTTACATAGAGAAAACATAAACAGCCTACTTACATAGCCCCCATGCTCCCCACAAAAAAATTTTTACAAATGGTGTTGGGCACTGGCCAATACAGATTTGACAAAAATTTTTCACAATTACAGTAACAAAGATATAAAATGCACACACTTATTGATACAATGTTGGCCAAAAGCTAAAATTGTCTCACAGTCCATAAAGACAGTCCTAATCGTACATAACAGGAGAATAGCAGTGTTTTTCTCAAAGTCTGAGCAGTAAAAGAAAATGCACACAAAAGTAGTGGATTTCCATGCCGTCTTGAAGAAGTAGTGTTGTCCTTCCAACAGAAAGACAGTGCTGACTCTTGACATGCTGACAGGTAATGGGCCACAATGGAGCAAACCCACAGCAGAGTCATTCGAAGTTTTGAAGAATATTGGTAGGTAGGTCATCACAGAGCAGACCCACTGGAGTCCTGGTAGAGATTGTGGTATTGGTGGGCCACCAGAGGTGCAGACCCACTGCAGTCCTTGTAGAAATAATGGCATGGTGGGTCATCAAAGATGTATACCCACTGTAGTCCTTGTAGAGATAATGGTATTGGTGGGCCATCAAAGATGTAGACCCACTGTAGTCCTTGTAGAGATTACGGTATTGGTGGGCCATCGAAGATGTAGACCCACTGTAGTCCTTGGAGAGATAGCCAGCAGCCATCTGTTGTGACTGTGCAGGTGCACAATCACCGTTAAAGAGTCTTGCGGATAATATAGCAAGACCATAAACCACCACTTGTGCGCTCACAAAGTTTTTGGAATTGTCCTTAGAACCAGCAATGCTGTTATCCAGTCCCTTGCTGAATTATTAACACACGTGCAAACACTAACAGTCCCAACTTCTCACATATTGTCCATATACTATGACCAACAGAAACGTGTGCAGTGAAATGTAACTTACAAGTTACTTAATTTGATGAGCTGGTGTCAAGTACAATTTTATAACATGAGAATACAATTACAAAGATACAGAAACCATTATTAAAAACATAACAATACAGATAACATCTGTAGTACAGGCTTTACAAAAGAATCGAACTAACATATACATCAGTGGAATTATGACATGAGTACATACATAAAAGATCACAATAACTTTTGAAACATCAACTTCACACATGAGCATTAAAACAAAACAGAATTAATAATATCTAACATCTTTACAAAGTAAATAACATATTATTAATGCCAATTATATTCGAGGATAACAGTATTCCTCATCATAGTGAATGTAGCTTAATATTAAAAGAAAAAAAATTCTATGAAACTACACAGAGACAGGAAGAAAACAAATACTCAAGGGTACACAAACACATAGTGGGATAACACCAATAGGAAAGGACAGGGTTCGTTTTCAGTGTAACATTTGGTACTGCAGTCCATCCCAAAACTTCATTCTATAGATCATTCGTCTTATTTCAACCTTTGCTTCCACCAAAAAAATCTTATCCAAGCATGCTTTCTGTATTCTGTTCATATTTCTTTCAAAATAATTATTTCTCATTGTACAATACTCATTTGGGCCCAAATCCTTTTTATATAACTTCGCAATGCATTCTTTACCTATTCTCCATAGTCAGTTTCTCATATAGTCTACCCCCTCTTAAGCTAACTTAAATCTACTGAGCTCAGATGCTAAACTAAGGGACGAGGCAATGCAGCAGCACGTAAAACAATTATTATAAACAGCAATGAAAAAATGGAAAATTGCAAAGTAAGCTACAGTATAAATTAGCAAAAGTCAAATTCAATAACACTATGCCTGGCAAACAGCAGCAACTTATACCTAAACATGACATAGCGCAAGCAGAAAAAATATTACACTAAAATGGCCATGTCTAATACCTATGTCACATCTTAACATTATGATGAGGAATACTGTTATCCTCAAATATAATTGGCATTAATAATATGTTATTTACTTTGTAAAGATATTAGACATTATTCATTCTGTTTAAATGCTCATGTGTGAAGTTGATGTTTCGCAAGTTATTCTGATCTTCTATGTATGTACTCATGTCATAATTCCACTGATGTATATGTCTATTTCTATTCTTTTGTAACGCCTGTTTTACTACAAATGTTATCTGTATTGTTATGTTCTTTAATGATGTATTTTGTACCTTTGTTATTGTATTCTTATGTTATAAAATTGTAATTGTCACCAGTTCATGATATTATTAACTTGTTAGTTACATTTCACTGCACACGTTTCTGTTGGTCATAGTATATGGACAATATGTGAGAAGTAGGGACTGATAGTGTTTGCACGTGTGTTGATAATTCAGCAAGGGACTGGATAACAGCATTGCTGGTTCTAAGGACAATTCCAAAAACTTTGTGAATGCACAAGTGGTGGTTATGGACTTGCTATATTATTCGCAAGACTCTTCAATGGTGATTGTGCACCTGCACAGTCGCAACAGATCGCAACAGATGGCTGCTGGCCATCTCTACAAGGACTACAGTGGGTCTACATCTTTGATGACCCACCATACCATTATTTCTACAAGGACTGCAGTGGGTCTGCACCTCTGGTGGCCCACCAATACCATTACCTCTACAAGGACTACAGTAGGTCTACATCTTTGATGATCCATCAATACCATTATTTCTACAAGGACTGCAGTGGGTCTGCACCTCTGGTGGCCCACCAATACCACAATCTCTACCAAGACTCCAGTGGGTCTGCTCTGTGATGACTTACCTACGAGTATTCTTCAAAACTTCGAATGACTCTGCTGTGGGTTTGCTCCATTGTGGCCCATTACCTGTCAGCATGTCAAGAGTCAGCACTGTCTTTCCGTTGGAAGGACAACACTACTTCTTCAAGACTGCATGGAAATCCACTACTTCTATGTGCATTTTCTTTTACTGCTCAGACTTTGAGAAAAACTCTGCATTTTTACTGTGATGAACAATGTGGACTGTCTTTATGGACTGTGAGAAAATTTTAGCTTTTGACCAACATTGTATCAATAAGTGTGTGCGTTTGATTTCTTTGTTATTGTAATTATGAAAAATTTTATCAAATCATTATTGGCCACTGCCCAAAAAAAAATTTGTAAAAAATTTTTGTGGGGAGCATGGGGGCTATGTAAGTAAGCTGTTTATGTTTTCTCTATGTAAGTAGGCTGTTTATGTTTTCTTATTGGCAACGTTACGTAGCGCTCAATATGAAAATCACTGGCTGTGCTGTGTGCAGTCTGTGGCTAGTTTGCATTGTTGTCTGCCATTGTAGTGTTGGGCAGCAGCAGCTGGATGTGAACAGCGCATAGCGTTAGGCAGTTGGAGGTGAGCCGCCAGCAGTGGTGGATGTGGGGAGAGAGATGGCGGAGATTTGTAATTTGTCATGAACTGATATATATATTATGACTTGTGATGATATTAAGGTAAATACATTGTTTGTTCTCTATTAATATCTTTCATTTGCTAACTATCCCTATCAGTAGTTAGTGCCTTCCATAGTTTGAATCTTTTATTTAGCTGGCAGTAGTGGCGCTCGCTGTATTGCAGTAGCTTGAGCAGCGAAGATTTTTGTGAGGTAAGTGATTTGTGAAAGGTATAGTTTAATGTTAGTCAGGGCCATTCTTTTGCAGGGATCTTTGATAGTCAGATTGCGTTGCGCTAAAAATATTTTGTGTCAGTTTAAGGACAGTCGTGTATAATTGTTAAAAAGGGGACGTTGTAAGTAGGCTGTTTATGTTTTCTCTATGTAAGTAGGCTGTTTATGTTTTCTTATTGGCAACGTTACGTAGCGCTCAATATGAAAATCACTGGCTGTGCTGTGTGCAGTCTGTGGCTAGTTTGCATTGTTGTCTGCCATTGTAGTGTTGGGCAGCGGCAGCTGGATGCGAACAGCGCGTAGCGTTGCGCAGTTGGAGGTGAGCCGCCAGCAGTGGTGGATGTGGGGAGAGAGATGGCTGAGATTTGTAATTTGTCATGAACTGCTATATTTATATATGATGATATCAAGGTAAATACATTGTTTGTTCTCTATTAATATCTTTCATTTGCTAACTATCCCTATCAGTAGTTAGTGCCTTTAGTAGTTTGAATCTTTTATTTAGCTGGCAGTAGTGGCGCTTGCTGTATTGCAATAGTGGGAGAAACGAAGATTATTGTGAGGTAAGTGATTTAGTGATTTGTGAAAGGTATAGTTTAATGTTAGTCACGGCCATTCTTTTGTAGGGATTTTTGAAAGTCAGATTGCGTTGCGCTAAAAATATTGTGTGTCAGTATAAGCACAGTCGTGTATAAATTATTCAAAGGGGACGTTTCACAGTACACGCAGATGTCGAAGTGGAATAGATTACAGAAAAGAATTCAGTTAATTTTTATGATTTTGTTTAAAGCATTTCACGAAATACAGGGCCTGATACAATGTAGACATCCATATAATTTTATGAGATTCATGGTACCGAAGCGAAGTTTTCCAGAAGTGATAATGCGTAAAGTAACTGATATATTGTTTGATGATTATAACTTTTTGATTTACCGAGATACCAGAGCAACTGCGGCTTTCATTCGTTTTTTACAGAATATTGTACTTTCTCTATGACCCGACCCGATGGTCGCGCGCGTTATTGCGGATGTGGTCAAACTCGTCTCTTTGTGTGTTTCATATCGATTTTTCTCGCGATCTGGGCAAGCTGTGGCATCAAACGTTCTGACTGACTAAGGAGAATAAGGAGGATAAATTTCGTGTTTTACGGGAGTGGAAGATAATGGGAGCAGACGGAGACTAAAGGTGTATAACAGAAAATGATGTAATAATATCTTACAGGATCACGTGACAAGATTGTAGGGAGGCGGATCATTGAAGATTTAGCCAATGTACAAACTTACATGAACAAGGAAAAGGCTACATGAAATACGCAAACATTGTTAGGCTTATTTTTTACAGTAAATAAAATCAGAAAGTGTTTAATCACTGATGCTCACGTTGCCTTTGTGAGAGCGATTATGATGTAAAATTCAGTAATGTTAGGAATGAGCCTAACACAGTCGTCAATTACCCATTTTTGATTTGAATTTGAGGTGAGTAATTAATGATTTATTTTAATCCTTTCGCTACAATTTTTTTTCGGAGTAAAAGATATAAATGCATAATAATTTTAATTAGTGACGCTGTCAGAAGCAATAATATGAAAAAAACATTTTCCTGCCATTCAGATTTCCAACAGGGGGCGGGAAGACGGGTGGGACGTACAGGGCTATTCGTAAGTACCTCCAGTGTTTCAGAAGAGGACAGTCTACAAACCACATGGCGTGCAGAAAACGGACACACATCACCGTTTGTGACGCAGCAAACATCAATACGTGCATCCAGTGACACGAGATGCCCAGAAAGGCGCAAATGCAGTCTGCTTTGCACATGTGTTCATTTGGTTGCCTATCTGCAGGCGCGAACTAATATGGTGCGAGAATAAGGAGCAAAGCTCAGCAGAGCGTTAACAACGAAACTTGAAAACAGCAGAATGTACAAGTGCAAGTTATAATTATTAAAAAAAATCAGCAAACCGCTAGAATACTTCCCTTTACCAGAGGGACATTGATACGTAGCAATAAAATGCAGCAGATTCCCTCTAGTACCCATCGTGGTATACATACATCGCAATGATAGTGAAATCAGCAACCGGCTCTCTTCTATCACTATGGACGAACAAAGATCTCATCGGTCTAGCTTTACGATTAGTACTGAAGTACCCTGCCATAAGGATGGGAAAAACCGACCGGTTCGAAGTGGTACCGTTATTTTAGTTCTAAATAACCGGCATTTTCAGCAGTTGTCTGATCTCGATACTAGACTTGCTTTTTTTAATTTTTATTGTTTACTAACAGCCGAGTAAAGACACGGAAGTATCAGTTAGCCATAGCAATTTTTTTAAATAAATCTTTTTTTAAAAGAAATGAGTAATTCTTATACGTAGGATTTGCATTGGTTTAAAATATTTCGTTATAATAGAAAGTGGGAAACGCGATCACTGCTATTGTAATAACAATGCCGACAGAAACGAGCAACAAGCAAATAGCATAAGAATTGATACAGCATTGCTGAGGCAAAAATGTCCGTGTTGCAGTACGTCGTGCCATAAGGTAAGGGTATACACGAAGTGCCTGGTCTATACGCTAGTTTCTCGCTGTCGTCGCCGAACATCCGCTGTATTGCAGAACGGCACTAACTCTATAGTCCGAAAATATTATTACAGAGTGACGTATCAATGTACTACAATGCTTCATATGCTTTAAAAGATTAAAGATTTGTCTGTCATTTTTATGAACTAATAAAAGAGGAAGGAAGTTATGGTAACAGTAATAAATTAAAAACTTAACAATAATTCAGTCACAGAATACAGTAAAAAAAGAAAGTAGTTGTCTACGTAACATGCCTTCATCTGCTTGGCCGGACGGAGTGGCCGAGCGGTTCTAGGCGCTACAGTCTGGAGCCGCGCGACCGCTACGATCGCGGGTTCGAATCCTGCCTCGGGCGTGGATGTGTGTGATGTCCTTAGGTTAGTTAGGTTTAAGTAGTTCTAAGTTCTAGGTAACTGATGACCTAATGAGTTTAGTCCCATAGTGCTCAGAGCCATTTGAACCATTTTTTTCATCTGCTTGTAGCCACTGAAAACGGACAAATCAACATGGAAAAGAGAGACATTCATCCTCAGTTTTCTCCCTTTAGCACTGACTATTCGTAAGGCTCAAATAGTGGTCTGATCTCCGATTACAACGTAATTTTTTAGCAGAGTCTCAACAAATTAGAATCAATAGGACAATACTGGCGACTTTAGTATTCAGCTACTTATCACTCGTCGAGAAAAGCAGCGAACCGTGGGCTGACTAACTTCTGTTTTATTTGGAATCTAATTTAATTTTTTTATTCTATGTATACTGAAACTGAGGTACTCAAAATTTTTCAATTTCTGTTCGATTTCTACGTTTATTACACAAAATAATAGGAATAAAAGCCCGAAAATCGGTTATTTCAGATGCAGGTTATTCTGAACGGTTTTAACAGTCAGGTTTAACTGACATAAAAAAAGACATAACCGAAACCGATTGCTTCAGTGATAATCACCATCCCTATCCTGCGAGTTCATCAACAGCTCCAGCGGCGAAGTAAACAGTGTCTCGCAACCAGTGTACGATTTGTGCTTTTACCAGTGGGGTGGGGGGGGGGATATCTTAGGGGGTTAGTATAATTACATATGTTACTAGCTTGGACCGTGGCGTTACCCATGGTTAAACAGTTATTTACAAACAGATGTTAATGGCGAAACTCATTATTCACGCGTATGCACTATCAGAAAAGCCGTCCCTTGTTATATCTTTAAAAGTACATTATAGGTAAAGCTTATTTACAAAATCATCTACATACAGGTATACGACGGGAATTCAAAAAGTAAAGGCACATTTGTGAAAAGCTGTACTTATTCTGATGATAGAAAACTGAAACATGCGTTATTTTTCTACGTAACCTCCCTGGACTTCAATGCAGTTTTCCCGACGTTTTACGAGTTTTTTTCATCAGAAAATACGTTTTTCGGTTGCATCTGTAACCACTTTTGCACTGCAGCAATGACGTCTTCATCACTTTCAAATCTTCTTCCCTGTAGTGCTTCCGTTAAGGGTCCAAACATATGAAAATCACTTGGAGCAAGGTCTGTACTGTATGGTGGATGTTCCAGCACCTCGAATCTCAACTCCTTTATTGCGTCGGCTGTCCGTTTGGCAGAATGTGGGCGAGCGTTATCTTGCTGCAGGATGACACCTCTTCACAGTTTTCCACGACGTTTGGATCTGATTGCAGGTATTAGTTTCTTACGCAACACATCACATCCACCATACAATACAGACCTGGCTCTAAAGCCTCGTTTACGCTGGGGCGACGTCTTGCAACATTGTGGCATGCTACGGAAATGTGGCGTGCGTCGTCTTGTAGCATGCTACAACAGGCAACATCTTGCGGCGTATGTTGCATGCGGCAGGTTAATTTATACCAAAGCAGCAGAATTTGTGCCACACGTGTGTCGGTCTTGCAGTATAAAGGATGATGAAGTATCGCAGCGGCGGCCTACTTGGTACTTGCACATGCAGCTAACAACGGAAATGAAAACCAAAGGAAAAGGAAACGATGGTAGAAGAGAAGAGTATTTAAAGAAGGTCCACGAAATAGTATCCTAGGAACTAGAAGCAGATGATGGTGCGTTATTTAGTAATCTGTGCTTTCGTCCCAGGCGCGTTAGTCCGCGCCATACCGTTGCCAAAAGGTGGCCTAACGGTGAATGTTCTCACAGGTACCGGGCCGGTCACCACCCTGTGTCAGGGCCAACTCTGCGGTACGACTGCTGCGGTATGACTGCCACACTAATTCCCTCGCAAGCTCGCAAGTAAACCGATGACGCACCTTAGACGAAAGCAACAATGACAACATTGGGAATGATGATTTAGTTCTAAATGTTTTGAAATGCTTAACTACTATATAACACTTTTTCAAAATTAATAAGCAAACATATTAATAGTAAGATTGTATTAAAAACTTTCAGTGTTCGGCTCCACAAATTTAAATTATATGTAAAGTTTTACTCCAGTGTGTGGGAAATAAACATCCCAGGTTGGGATGTATAAACTAAAGCCAGAGGAGGGGATGGTCTGATGCAAATCGCACACTGCTCGCAACACCAGTCTCTCGGTTAACGCCGAGCGAGATCTGACAGAAAAGCTGCGGTGCAGGAGGAAGAAGCAGGAGCGTCCGCCGAGAGTATAAGGGAGCTGGCGGACACGAGAGCGGGACTGATAAATGCGACCTGTGCGGCGGTGGCCCCAGCGCGTGGCGCGTGCCACGGTCCGCACCGCCACTTCGCACGAGTTGAAGGGGTAAGGGGAGGGGGGGGGGGGATGGGGGTAGGGTCCTCCCCTGTCGCGGGCCCGAGCCCAGCTGGCCGGGGTTTATTGGCTAACGAGGCCATATTTCCCGTCCGTTTACACGAGCCTCATTTGTCTAGCCGCCCGCCGGGCCGGACGAAGAGAAGCGAGCCCCCACAGGGTGTCCCGCAAGTTTCGCACCGCGGCGTGGTCCACACGCATCAATCAACGGGCCTATCGGTGCCTCGCCAGCTCCTCCACTCCGCTGCTCTCGAGAAGCGAAGTATGATGGCTCCGAAACGTTAAGGCACAGCATTCGTGTACACCAGGGCCGGCCAGAAATTCTGCACGCGTGCGGTGCTCCTGCACATGTGCAACTTCCGGGTCACAGCGTGCACGCCGCAGCCGTCAACGTTCATGTAGTGCATGTTTCTACGCACAGGATGTCGCTTTAGCCACTTGCTGGGATACTCTGTACCGGAGCATTCTAGTGCTCGTTCCACAGCTTGCAAGCCAACCATGGGAAGGTATTTCGCGTATTAAACATTTAAAATACTGTCACAGTCTACTCATTGAGACGTCTACTTTTATGTTAACAGTTTAACCCCCAGTTAACAACCGTGGTTTTTTTTAAAGGCAGCTTGACTGGCGGCACGTAAATACGCGTAATGTTTTTGATCTAGTATTTAAGAGAGAGAGCACTTAGCGACTTCAAACGAACCTTATTCATGATTTCAAATAACATTAAACTAATGCAAGGTTTCCTATAACTAATTCACGGTGCCCTCAGTTACACCCACATAATTTATGTCTCACTGACGTCTTAACAGAATAACCGCAGACCTCTCGATGATCACCTGTTATTTCAATACCATTAATGCTATATCTTTCATCAGTTACGTCTGAAATCTGCATAATAACCGACAATTAGATGAATGTTATGTTTTATCGACTTCAGCTGAGCGTAGCCCTTCACACATTAAAAAAAAATCCCTAAATGTAAGTATACATTGGAACAATCGATTTAATGACCAACTTTCCTGATAATAATGTAACATGGAGCAGAATGAGGCAATAATGCACAGTTAGTAAACAATAATTTTTAATTATGAAAGGAACAAATCCAAAAAATGGTTCAAATGGCTCTGAGCACTATGGGACTCAACTGCTGTGGTCATAAGTCCCCTAGAACTTAGAACTACTTAAACCTAACTAACCTAAGGACAGCACACAACACCCAGCCATCACGAGGCAGAGAAAATCCCTGACCCCGCCGGGAATCGAACCCGGGAACCCGGGCGTGGGAAGCGAGAACGCTACCGCACGACCACGAGATGCGGGCGGAACAAATCCAAACACGTTTATCACTGGTCATGAGAATTGATAATCGAGTTGCTGTGTCTCATCCATTTTCTTAAGGACATTTAATTTTGCTTGCCGTTCTTCACTGTTGAGTACACTACATTCGTCTTTGTGATATTTATTGTAGTGTCTTTCAATTGAAAACTTACGCTGGACGCCTATTATTCGGCGGCACAGCAAACATTGTGAGTTTTCACCAACGGATACAAAAAAGAATTGCAGTTCTCAGTCATTTTTAAACGACTGAGAACATAGATCTCCCGTCCTTTGCTTTTTCACAGTACCTGGCATTTCTCAGTACTTCTCTGTTAAGGTTACGGTTACCAGGGGTAAACCAGACTGGGTATGTTGTGCTCTTGCTTGCACCACATAAACAGGGAAGTCGAACCGCCGCCGTTCATTTAGGACACATGTCTAATAACAGATGTCGCTCGCTGTCGCACACGTGCGCACATGTGCAGCACTCCCGCACGTCTGCACACTGTGCAGCGTTTGGCCGGCCCTGGTGTACACCCTGCCGCATCATCCACTCGCGCACGCACGCAGAAATACAAGTACACGAAAGTACACATCACGAACTTTGGGAATCATAAGTTTCTTTTGAGCCACTATATTATGTCAGAATCCTAACTCAGCTGCATTTCTGCCAGAAAATCGACTCTAGAATGACCAGCTTCTAAAACAGCCTTCCAGAAACCAAATACACTTCTCATTTTCAAAACATAGTTAATAGTCGATCTTCCATCACAACGATAGTTCCTTCTGTAAAGTCAATCGTCTGGACCTTACTACACTATAGATACCCTTAATTTCCGTACATGCCGTCCAGCCGGCCGGTGTGACCGATCAAATCTAGGCGCTTCAGTCTGGAACCGCGCGACCGCTACGGTCGCAGGTTCGAATCGTGCCGCCGGCATGGATGTATGTGATGTCCTTAGGTTAGTTAGATTTAAGTAGTTCTAAGTTCTAGGAGACTGATGGCCTCAGCTGTTAAGTCCCATAGTGCTCAGAGCCATTTGAACCATTTTGAACCATGCCGCCCACAAACAACTTTATAGATATGACCGCCCTTACTCACACCTGAAAATTATACGTCACTGTGTGTCTTCTGGCATCTTTTCTCATGTCATGACCGTTTTATCACTTTTCAAAGCCACTAAAGCTAGTGAGATTATTCCTGTTGTCGTTTGTAATAAGTACTGTTACCCAACATTTCGCTACTGCTATTACTTAATTCAAACATAAATGAGAAGATTGAGAGGCCGGCCGCTGTGGCCGAGCGGTTCTAGGCGCTTCAGTCTGGAACCGCGCTGCCGCTACGGTCGCAGGTTCGAATCCTGCCTCGGGCAATGCATGTGCGTGATGTCCTTAGGTTAGTTAGGTTTAAGTAGTTCTAACAAGGGGAGGCCGCCAATTGTGAAAGTCAGATTCGATTCATACTGCGCATAATAAAAGCTCATGGCCAGAGGTATAATGTGGCAAAGCACCAAGATGCACTTCTCAGCCGTTGTCGAGAAAATCGACAGTTAAAAGAAACCGTTGCGGTGAAATACTCTCTACGATTACTAATTTTCTACACCGTCGTGGTGCAGCGGTAAGCGGTCGGATTCGTAATCCGAAGGTCGCCGGATCGATTCTCGCGCCATGCTACTTTTTTTTTTAGTATTTGTTTTTTGTAATTCAAATATATATATATATATATATATATATATATATATATATATATATATATAATTCCCGGCAATCAGTTGCAACAATTATGCATATAATTATAATAAGTTGTTGAAAGTCGTTTGTAGTGGAAAAACTGGCGACTTCGAACATCATTATGTTTTCCGCAAACAGAGTTGTATTTCACAAATGTTATTAATTATCTTCATAATGTTAACCACGTATAGTTAACGGAAGACGTAGAAACGATATTCCGAAACGAATACGTATAGCGTAAGTCAAACGTTCGAATTAGAATAGAGACCCCACGAACACAAATTTGCTGTGGCAGGTATGAAATATAAACTCCGTTACTGGCTCGTTACACTTGAATGACAGATGTTGAATGGGCTGAAACGAGCCACCGCATAACAGCGTAGTTGCCTGCTAACTTAGAAAGAAGGTAGATGCGGTCCCTAGCGTAACTTATAACATCGTCGAAAATCAGTGCGGACGGGAGAGCTTTGGTACACCCTGTTAAACAAACGGAAAAATGGAGGCGGTACAATTGGAGAGCGATCCGCCTTCACCAACATCCATAAGCAATTCATTAATAGTTTATATATATATATATATATATATATATATATATATATATATTTGAATTACAAAAAACTAATAATAAAAAAAAATTGCATGGCGCGAGATTCGAACCGGCTACCTTCGAACTACGAACCCGAGCGCTTACCTCTGCGCCACGACGCTGTAGAAAGTTATTAATCGTAGAGAGTATTTCACCGCAACGGTTTCTTTTAACTGTCGATTTTCTCGACAACGGCTGAGAAGTGCATCTTGGTGCTTTGCCACATTATACCTCTGGCCACGATCTTTTATTATGCGCAGTATGAATCGAATCTGAATTTCACAATTGGCGGCCTCCCCTTGTAAGTATAAGGGACTGATGACCTCAGATGTCCCGTAGTGCTTAGAGCCATTTGAACCATGTTTAGAAGACAGCTTCCACTACTTGCAGTAAGATATTGTTTTAAGTTTTGTATTTCACATGTGTAAAGATGCTGCTGCTGAATAGGAACAGTGATCAAATAAGAATGACCTTAGGATCTTACTAAAAAGTGAGAATGATGAAATAAGTTTTATGTTTGTGGATAACTACCGTAAACTTGTATCGCACTACCTGAAACGAAACTTCTATATCCCAATGCTCTTGTTGACTAGATATGGTTCATCCCTTGTTGTCTTATAACATGTTCGTGTTTATTGGCGTTCTTAATTACGTATATTACAGACAGGACAAAATGGCTTGCGTATGGACAACGGGGCAAATGTGCGTTTTATTAGAGTTAATATAGGAATTTTCTGCTCGTCCTTTTTGTAATGGAGCGAGCCAGATACAGCCGAAAACTGCCGCTGGAGAGCGCTGCGATCGCGTATACCACGATGACATCACGTACTGTAAGCACAAGTCGCATCGTTTCTGGGCTCTCACAGCCAAATGTCCGGAAGCCAGACACTCAGATCGGTACCAAACGTTGTGTGTCGATAGAGTATCAATCGATACTTCGATTTCGTTCGTACTATGTGCTGTCGTCCAGCTGCACGAGCGTACACGTTAATTAAAAGTAATTCGGCCGGTGTGGCCAAGTGGTTAAAGGCGCTACAGTCTGGAACCGCGTGACCGCTACGGTCGCAGGTTCGAATCCTGCCTCGGGCATGGATGTGTGATGTCCTTAGGTTAGTTAGGTTTAAGTAGTTCTAAGTTCTAGGGGACTGATGACCTTAGAAGTGAAGTCCCATAGTGCTCAGAGCCATTTGAACCATTTTTTGAATTAAAAGTAACGCCAGAACCATGAGCACACGAAAACCGTAACTGTAACGAATACGCATAGCTTCAGTGGGGAAGTTGGTAGAGCGTACCATGGGTCCTGAGTTCATACCCCCCCCCCCCCCCCCCCATGATGGTAGTGGTTCAAATGGCTCTGAGCACTATGGGACTCAACTGCTGAGGTCATTAGTCCCCTAGAACTTAGAACTAGTTAAACCTAACTAACCTAAGGACATCACAAACATCCATGCCCGAGGCAGGATTCGAACCTGCGACCGTAGCGGTCTTGCGGTTCCAGACTGCAGCGCCTTTAACCGCACGGCCACTTCGGCCGGCCATGATGGTAGTTTTTTTACTGTATTATGCATGAGGTGTTATATGTGACTATTAATACTTCCGCAAGTGTGATGCAATTGTTTCCTTATTCCACTATTCCTATTGTTTATGTGTATTCTGTGAAACTAGAAATGCATTAGCTGCTTCATCACGAGCGGTGTCTGTTTTATCGCACATGGCCGACAGAACACCGCACCTATCTATACAAATGTACTCTGTAAGTTTGCTACTTTCAACTAACGAAGGGAAAGCAGGCTGCCAAAAGAACATTGCTACAAACTCCGAGAAGTCTTTTTACAAGTCAGGAAAAAGTTCTCCCACATAACTGTTTGACGTGTAAACAGTTACAGATCATCAGTTGGGTTTCAATGTGGGACCTTTGGCACGACGGCCTCTCGCGCTACCAACTCACCCACACGAGATCTGCGAAACTATCACGCACAGATACGCCTTTCCTATGCTTCGTAGTTTTAGTGTTACTTGTGATTACCGCTTACGTATTTTCTACTGGACGATAGCACATAGCACGAACTACATCGGTGTTTTGGTTGGTACTGTATCTACATACAATGCTTGGTTCAGATCTCAGTGTCTGATATCTGGAGGTTTCGGTGTCAGGAACACGTTGGACTCGGCACGCTCAACGTTGACGATGGAAAGCACGGTCTGTGTGCTGACGGCTTTAGCGGTCGAATTACAGATACTTCAGTCGGGGGCTAAATGCCTTTGAGATCTGAATTCTAAACTCGGGCAGGAGAGCCGGAGAGCGCGCTTTGCTTGTCACCACCCGGGCCACTTGCTGGCCGGCCCAGATGTGTATCAGGTGAGAGGGCCAAGCCGCGAGCTTTGCTTGTCGGCCAGCTCCTCCAGACTTGGCCGCTATTGTCTCCGCGGGATGATGGAGCGCCGTCCTTAACAGTAAAGCCGTGTCGAAGGCGGACGCTATCTCTCTCGGCCTTTGCTCTTCCGGCGCCGTCGAGTGCTGCTGCTCTCCTTACCGAATGCCGCGCACTTTTCAACGGCCGCTCTCTTAATGCTGCACGAAACCCTCTAAACTTTTCCTTCTCGTACTTTTTACTTTAGAAAAAAAAGAAAGGTTGGGGGGAGAATCTCCACTGATCAGCAATTACGAGTCGTGGACAGATGGGTATTCATTTCAAACCGAATGAAAAAGTGTTGCTATTTATAACCGAAAAATGAGGATGCATCGTTCTCTCTTCACCGAAACAAGTTAATAATTTTACCTTGTCTGTAACATTTATAAGTAGGCTGTTTAGGTTTTTATGTTGGTAACGTCACGTAGCGCTCTGTATGAAAATCACTGACTGTGCTGTGTGCAGTCTGTGGCTGGCTTGCATTGTTGGAATTTGCAATTGTAGTGTTGGGCAGTTGGCTGTTAACAGCGCGTAGCGTTGCGCAGTTGGAGGTGAGCCGCCAGCAGTGGTGGATGTGGGGAGAGAGATGGTAGATTTTTGAGAGCGGACGATCTGGACGTGTGTCCATCAGAAACAGTAAATTTGTAATACTGTATATCATGAACTGATATATATATATATATATATATATATATATATATATATGATGACTTTTGAACATTATTGAGGTAAATACATTGCAAAGATGTTACTTACTGTATGTTTCTACTTCAGTCTAGATGTGTTACTTCTCTTCCAATGTTGTCTGCTAACTTTTAACTTCTTTGGTGATAATACTCAGTAAATGTCTGAAGATGGCCTTGTAAGCCGAAAACCGGTTAACAAAAAAAGTAATATTGTAGAACAAAAGCAAACTTGCGCTTTTCATCTATTAAAACGCCAGTATTATAATCAAATTATCGACTTGACTGTAGCTAGAATTTACCCTGTCCCAGTAAGCTTTACATGTACTCTACCCACTGCACAGCTTGCCCAGACTGGAAGGAAAGAAGGTTTTCGATCTTCTGTGTCAGCGACGGACAAATAAGCTTACAAATGATGCACTCCGCCGGAAGGAGTACGTGGACAATAGGGAGATATTGATATACGAGGGCAGTTCAATAAGTAATGCAACACATTTTTTTTCTCGGCCAATTTTGGTTGAAAAAACCGGAAATTTCTTGTGGAATATTTTCAAACATTCCCGCTTCGTCTCGTATAGTTTCATTGACTTCCGACAGGTGGCAGCGCTGTACGGAGCTGTTAAAATGGCGTCTGTAACGGATGTGCGTTGCAAACAACGGGCAGTGATCGAGCTTCTTTTGGCGGAAAACCAGGGCATCTCAGATATTCATAGGCAGTGGACAAAAGCACGGTGAGTCGTTGGGCAAAGCGTGTGTCATCATCGCCGCAAGGTCAAGCAAGACTGTCTGATCTCCCGCGTGCGGGTCGGCCATGCACAGCTGTGACTCCTGCAATGGCGGAGCGTGCGAACACACTCGTTCGAGATGATCGACGGATCACCATCAAACAACTCAGTGCTCAACTTGACATCTCTGTTGGTAGTGCTGTCACAATTGTTCACCAGTTGGGACATTCAAAGGTTTGTTCCCGCTGGGTCCCTCGTTGTCTAACCGAACAAGGCTCTGAGCACTATGGGACTTAACATCTATGGTCATCAGTCCCCTAGAACTTAGAACTACTTAAACCTAACTAACCTAAGGACAGCACACAACACCCAGCCATCACGAGGCAGAGAAAATCCCTGACCCCGCCGGGAATCGAACCCGGGAACCCGGGCGTGGAAAGCGAGAACGCTACCGCACGACCACGAGATGCGGGCGTCTAACCGAACACCATAAAGAGCAAAGGAGAACCATCTGTGCGGAATTGCTTGCTCGTCATGTGGCTGAGGGTGACAATTTCTTGTCAAAGATTGTTACAGGCGATGAAACATGGGTTCATCACTTCGAACCTGAAACAAAACGGCAATCAATGGAGTGGCGCCACACCCACTCCCCTACCAAGATAAAGTTTAAAGCCATACCCTCAGCCGGTAAAGTCATGGTTACAGTCTTCTGGGACGCTGAAGGGGTTATTCTGTTCGATGTCCTTCCCCATGGTCAAACGATCAACTCTGAAGTGTATTGTGCTACTCTTCAGAAATTGAAGAAACGACTTCAGCGTGTTCGTAGGCACAAAAATCTGAACGAACTTCTCCTTCTTCATGACAACGCAAGACCTCACACAAGTCTTCGCACCCGAGAGGAGCTCACAAAACTTCAGTGGACTGTTCTTCGTCATGCACCCTACAGCCCCGATCTCGCACCGTCGGATTTCCATATGTTTGGCCCAATGAAGGAGGCAATCCGTGGGAGGCACTACGCGGATGATGAAGAAGTTATTGATGCAGTACGACGTTGGCTCCGACATCGACCAGTGGAATGGTACCGTGCAGGCATACAGGCCCTCATTTCAAGGTGGCGTAAGGCCGTAGCATTGAATGGAGATTACGTTGAAAAATAGTGTTGTGTAGCTAAAAGATTGGGGAATAACCTGGTGTATTTCAATGCTGAATAAAACAACCCCTCCTCCAGAAAAAAACTGTGTTGCATTACTTATTGAACTGCCCTCGTAGTAAGACGTTGGCCCTGAATTCGACCAGTAGGGTGGTACCATGCGAGCATACAGGCCCTGCCAGTAAGGTGTCGTAAGGTCTTCGCATGGAACAGAGATTATGTCGAAAAACACGGTTTTGTAGCTTAGTGTAAAATTACTCGCGCTTGCAGATGTCCACCTGCGGGAATCGGTACCCACCATGAGCACTGTACTGCGCAAGCCTGTGTGTACTGCGGCCGCCGACAGAAACAAGCTCGGGCGTCGTGCCGAAGCGGCGAGCAGCCCACGTCCAGGATGAGTACGTAGCAGACACGGCGCGGGGCGACGCGACGCTTGTTAGTCCGGGGCCTTTTCCTTCTTCCCTCCCGTTCCGTTTCCTTTTCCTTTCCGTTCCTTTCCCACTAGCTGGCGCCAGTGTTTGGGGGCCCTCGGCGTCCAAATCCTGTTAGCCGCGCCGCCTGCAGCGCCGGCTCGTTATTATACTGGCGTGTCCTCTGCTCTCCCGTACAGTAACCTACCCACGCAAACAAACAGCTCCGCCCAGAGCCGCCGCGAGCAGCCCACCACGCCACTCTCCCGCTGCCTCCGGGAGAACAGACGATGCGACTCGAAACAAAAGCCATGGAAATAATGGGTGGTCACCCCACTTAAGGGCCTCCGCGCGTCTCCGTCTCGATAGCGCTACGTACCTCATATTCGAGAGTACTACAAACAAAATATATCTACCCGCCGGTCACTGCTTACTAATGGTCCAGATACGTGAAGCGATCGCGAGTGTGCAGGTTCTCGGCGCCCTTTGTGAGTGCTCTGTAGCTTGTGACTCCACCGTACTCCAGTGGGCACTGTGGTGTCACGATGGACTCGTCGTATTCGAAAAGCATAAGATAAATAAATAAAAAAATTACGTGCATTAACTGCAGTTCGAGAGAAAGATATAATTTATATCAATTATTGAAGCAAAGTCGATCGCAACATCTTGCAACTAGGAATGCCGGCCGCGGTGGTCTAGCGGTTCTAGGCGCTCAGTCTGGAGCCGCGAGACTGTTACGGTCGCAGGTTCGAATGCTGCCTCGGGCATGGATGTGTGTGATGTCCTTAGGTTAGTTAGGTTTAAGTAGTTCTAAGTTCTAGGGGACTGATGACCTCAGAAGTTAAGTCCCATAGTTCTCAGAGCCATTTGCCATTTTTTGTTAAAGTCGCTCAGGGTAAACTGTTTCTAAAACAATCTATTTGCTGTATTTTGTTCCCATTATTTCCTATAATATACGTATAAATCGAACAAAGACTGAAAAATTTTGAGTCCCTCAATTTCAGAATACATAGAATCAAAATATTACAATAAATTCCAAATAAAACAGAAGTTAGTCCACCCACGTTAAATCAAATTGCAATCGTCCATCATTTCACTATTTCTGCATTACGAATAGTCAGTGCTAAAGAGGGAAATCTGGGGTTGAAGAACTTTTTTTTCGGTAATTTATTGTTCTACAAGGGCTGCAAGCAGATAAAGGCATAGAAAGCAGATCAGCTACTTCCTGCTTTCATTGTGTGCAATGAGTGAATTGTTCCATTTTTAATTTATTCCTGTTACCATGATTTCCTTCCTCTTTTATTATTTCATAGAAATGATAGACACATCATTAATCTTTTAAGCAAATGAAGCAGTCTGCTTAACTGCTATGTCACTAAGTAAAATTTTTTCCAAGCTAGCAGACCTGAGTTGGTGCCATTCTAGAATACAATGGATGTCCGGCGACAACAGCGAAAAACTACTGTATAGATCGGGTGGGGTGTAGCTCTTGCACACTGCATGTACGCACGTACCCCGAGCCACGACACACGGCAAGAGGGACACTATTGTCCCAGCAACGCTGTACGAATTGTTTTACCATGTGTTTGTTGCTGTCGGCATTGTTATTAAAATCGCATTGATCGCTTTTCACATTTTCTTTAACAACGCAATGTGTCACATCAATGAAAACCTTAGCAATTAAAATTATTCCTTTAAAAAAAAATGTTTATTTTGAGACGAAAAATTTTAGCACTGCTGCTATGGCTGACATTTCCTTTTTTTAATCGGTCATTAGTAAGAAAGTAGAAATACCTATTAAACCGAGATCACACAAATACCGAAAAATACCGGTTATTCAGAACTAAAATACCGGTACTGGTTTTAACCGGTCGGTTTTTCCCATCCCTACTTGCAATTACACTTCGATCACAACCTAACTTCATATTATGTAAATTCTATTTTTGTCACTTACGTAATATATTTCTAACATTAACATAACACTACTTACTGTTTACCGATTCCGTGCATACCAAATAAACCTTACGGAATTGTCTTCATGTTTGTTTCCATCAGGAACTGCATGCTCCAGGACCGTATTAATGAGATACAAAATGGGAGGAAGGGCAGCGTCGGTCGTATATTTTTCATCTGTTTATTGCAGATGGTTTTCAGCTACTGTGTAGCTATCTTCAGTGCAGGTATATCAAAGTCATGACTTATCATACATAAAATTGCACATTACATATTACTGATTTTTATGGTACAACATCGATACAATGAAATATGTCGATATAAATAATAAAAATATATTGACAAAAATAGCTTTTTGGCAATCAAATACGTTCATAAATATCTGCAGATGAGAAATATGAAATTTAAATAAGAAGAATAACCCAAGCCGGGCCAAAGTTTATGAGAAATCAAACATTTCGGTTGGCAATGCGAAATTTACGACGAGGCTAGATTGATTAAAAGGACGAAAGGTAATGCTGAAGACGTAAAAATTGAACCTAAAAACACCAGATGCATTAACATTAATAGAATATTGATCTTAATATTAATTTCTCCATAACTTTTCAAATAAAGCACTCTCACAAAATCTATGTTCGATTTTGGAATCTGTACAGTTAATACAAGATGAGAAGCTTTACACATCATTTCACTTTCTTTCTAATGTTCGTGAACACTACGTTTATTGTATTTTGTTACGATGGCAGATCGAGTCGTGAAAAGAATAACTGATTCAATAATTGTTGCTACTACATTTTTATTCATTTCGACTGATTTAATATGCAAGTGACAATCTATTTTGTGTTAAAAGAATTACAGATTAAAACAGAGTTTGCCACCAGGCAGCGTACTTCTACTATGAAGTACATATTTTTATTTTGTTTTTGTGAGTTCATAGCTCGTAAACTGGTGGGGAGAGCCATATCTATTCACAGACTTTTAAGGGATGCAACAGGCAGTTCTGTCGGGCTAGATTTACCCTTCTGTGGCCAGAACGCCCGTGCTTTACTTTTTTACTGGACTCGCATTCGAAAGGGCGTCTATTCAAATGTCCACCCGGCTATTTAGATTTAGATTTTTGTGGGTTTCCAAAATCACCTAAGGTGAAAGTCGGGTTGGCTTCTAAGAGCATGCCCGATTTCGTTCAACATAAATCCGTAATCCAACGCTGTCTCCAATTGTCTTCAACGTTCCTATTAAACTCTTACACACATTTTACTTAACTCTGGGGAAAACAGTTTGTTTGCATTAGTCACTCACGTGGCATAAAGCAGTTTATAACAAAAGGCTAAAAAACAACCCCGGTCTTAGTGGGAGCTGCTGAAAGCATAAGCACTAGGTGCCGGTTTACGACTTGTTAAATGCAAAATGCTCGCTGCTACTCGGAGACCGCGAGGTTTATTACCATACTTTTTGCCTTTAACTTTTACAGTTAAGAGTCTCTCAGAAACTCACCCTCGTTGCGCAGAGAACTGTGACGTGCCTTCAGAAATTTTGGCAGTGACCGTCCCTTAATCCTGAGAGGACACGAATTGAGGTTGTCGAGATGCAGAGCTTTGTTGCTGCAACATATGAGTCGCCTACGAAGCATTTTAATTAACAACAGTTCTTTAAAAAGGTACAACAGTAACGGTTACTTGAATACCACACCGCTGGCATGGTTCTACTGCGAGGTCGTCTTCATTCGGCCTTCGAACTGACTTACCAAGTTTAACAAATTGTAAATTGTATATTTTGGACGCTGTGTTGATTAAACAAGTCGAAGGCAGGCTAATGATCAGCAAAGGGGTCAACCTTAAGTAAAATGCCAAACAGGAAATAATACTGTAACTGGTCGCAATTATTTTCTAGGGTAATCAATTTTTTCACAGCGGCGTATCTGTCTACACAAATTACGTGCAAGGTATAAGACTAACACTTTTAGTGCCTTTTAAATCACATGCCTCACACTAAAGCTAGAAAAAACGTTCACATCTGTTACGACCGAAAATCTTTCATTTCCGAGTTCTTAATGCAAGTAAGAAACTTGTAGAAAATAGTCAAAATTTCCTCTAGTTGCTTGTACGCACATACTCACTTTGCTGATTACAAACTCTCTCGCCCTTTCAAACACCCACGGACGGTGAGCATGGTTTCACACACAACCGCGAGACTTTGATCAAGTGTCTCTATATCGTGAATACACTGATGTGACAAAAGCGATATGTGTATACACAGATAGAAGTATTATCGCGTACATAAGGTATAAAAGGGCAGTGCACTCGCGGAGCTGTCATTTGTACTCAGGCGATTCATGGGGAAAGGTTTCCTATGTGACTGTGGTCACTCGACGGGAATTAACAGACTACGAACGCTGTGTGGTAATTGGAGCTTGACGCATGGGATAGTCTATTTCGGAAATCGTTTGGGAATTCAATATTGCCGGCCGCGGTGGCCGAGCGGTTCTAGGCGCTTCAGTCCGGAACCGCGCTGCTGCTACTGTCGCAGGTTCGAATCCTGCCTCGGGCATGGATGTGTGTGATGTCCTTAGGTTGGTTAGGTTTAAGTAGTTCTAAGTTCTAGGGGACTGATGACCTCAGATATTAAGTACCATAGTGCTCAGAGCCATTTGAACCATTTGAACTTCTCACCACGGACTACACAGCAGCCGACGGCCTTCACTTAACGACCGAGAGCAGCGGCGTTTGCGTAGAGTTGTCAGTGCGAAATACAAAAAACACTCAGTGAAATAACCGCAGAAATCAATATGAGACGTTCGAAGAACGTCTCCGTCAGGACAGGGCGGAGGAATTTGGCGTTAATATCCTATGGTAGCAGACGACAGACGCGAGTGCCTTTGCTGGCAGCACGACATCGCCTGCAGCGCCTCATACCCATACCGGTTGGATCCTAGACGACTAGAAAACCATGGCGTGATCAGATTAATTACGATTTCAGTTGGTAAGGACTGATGGTAGCTTTCGAGTGTGGCGCAAACACCACGAAACCATGGAACAGGTTGTCAGCAAGACACTGTGCAAGCTGGTGGTCGCTCCATAATGGTGTGGGATGCCTTTACACGGAATGGACTGGATCCTCTGGTCAAATTGAAACGATCACTGACTGGAAGGGGCTATATTCGGCTACTTGGAGACTATTTGCAGCATTCATGGGCTTCATGTTCCCAAATAACGATGGATTTTTTTATGGATCACTTTGAGCGGTATCACCGAAACACAGTTTTTCGTGACTGGTTTGAAGAATATTCTCGACAGTTAGAGCGAATGATTTGGCCACCCAGATCGCCCGAGATGAAAAAGCAGCTGCGGAGGCAGCATGGCTCAGTACTTCTGCAGGGTCTTCCAACGTCTTGTTGAGTCCATGCCACGTCCAGAAGCTGCACTACGCGAAGCAAAAGGAGGGCCGATACGATATTAGGAGGTATCCCATAATTTCTGTAACCTCCGCGTACATGCTGCACAAACCAATACTTTTTGGTGGTTCCACTGGTAAAAACCCAAAGTATTCAAATCGGGGGAAATGTGCAGACCACCAATGGAATTTGTTCTCCGTTATCTATCGATCTGTCATGAAATATATCATTCTTGAACAATGCAACGTCGGGCCTGGTGGTCTAGCCCTGAAGATCGTGCCTGAAAATTAAGAGGTCGTGAGATCGAGTCCGAATCGGACCACGGAAATCTTCTGTTTGCCTTCAACCTAACGTTCACCCCTCACCCACTTGGGGATTCGCCAAGAACGACACGAGGTTCAGATTCCACGTCAAACTGCAGGTCCACTTTCTCTAACGGGATAAATGGCATAGGTTAGGGACAAGCAAGTCGCTGAAGTGGCGCCCAATTGGAAGACTTGTGCCAAGCCACTGAGCCACACGTTACTACGAGTATTATCACACTGAATGGGGGTGCAAAGTGTGGGTGAAGCAAGTGTCGCAAGGGAGAGGAGTGGTGCAGATGAAGCGTGTTCTGTAACAAGGGTCTACCTTCAATGTGGATAATTAGCTCTCTTTTCTGAGAAGAAGTTGTAGGTAGCACTAGCGACGGATAGAGAATTCCTTATTATTTCTATAAGAAAATGTTGGAAATAAGCAGTACTAATTGTCGCACCGACTGATTAGTTCGTGGTTTTGTAATAACACTTACAACAACTTGATGTCATTTATCTTTCATAACTTTACACATGGAAGTGTTCAAAGCAAACTTTTTATCATTCTAAAGTTTAATTAGACGCTAATATTGATAATGGTTGGGGGAGTGGAGGGACAGGTTACTAGCTAATATCTGACTGCACTCGGGGATAATGTTCTCAGAAAGGTTGGTAACCGCAGTTCTAGAACGAGTTATTGTGTTATTATTTTATTTGGTCCTCTGAAGTAAAAGAGCATCAAAGCGATATCATTTTTTATTCATCACGTGCTGCAGATAAAAACTGCGGGTTAGTGGTTTATGACGCGGAGGAAATGTAGGTTACCCAGTCTGTAATTGCCATTGTCGTCACAACACAATCGCTTGCCCATTGTTTTCTGACACTAACTTCCTACATTCCACTACGATGAGGGCGTCAGGATATTCCGAGTGGTGAGCTGGGATTCCCGTAAAACACGCTTTAATGGATGATGACCTAAGTGATAGCTATTTGCTTTTTCCTGCGATTCGTTTAGCGTTCCGTCAAGTAAGCTATTCTCCCAGCAACAGGAGAGTCTGTTCTGGTACCAGCTGACGGCAAGGAAACACAGCTCTTCTTTCTTCGCAAAGTATAAACGAGTTTACTATGTTTCCTGTCGAGTACGTCCTTCGGAAAAAATTAAAGCACGAATGAGTGGCTAAACATCTTATCCTTGTACGAAAACTAGGCCGTGTTTTCTGCCGGTATTTGTGGCTTCTGTTCATCGATTTTATCACAAACTATTTTGGAAATATCACAACTAGGTAAAAGCACCCGCTATCCGTAGTTTACATATTCATTTGTAAGATAGGATTGTAGAATTTAAGTAGTCCTAAGGGATAACAATACATGAGCCAATATTCTTAGCACTATCACCTTCTTGTCTAGAAGGGACTTTTTCAAGATGTGAGAACGTGCTCGTTCGGGGATTTCATCTTGTCGTCCTAGTCACTGCTGCCAATATCTAGGTTATAAATGACTTCACATTAGTCTTTCGTGCGAATATCTATACATTATGGATTTGCTTATCCGCGTTACAAGGGAAATTTTTGAGGTATGCGCGTGGCTAAACAAACTTACAAACATCACCTTTTCTACTTCAGTGATTTTTTTATATTCAACAATTTTTAATACTTAACGGCAACAAGATACTATCTTCAAGTACCCATATGTCATTATTATTATACATTGCTTGGGTAATGCGTATTCCTTTAAAATGCGATATTTCCGCCCATTGATCCCAATCGATTCACATTGCAGAAACATAGCATCTGAAAGAACTGATGTTAAATATATATTCATTACTCACAACAACAGTCTTCTCCATGTCTTCGGTGTCTTTTCAACATTTCGTGACGAGCACTGCGTTTTCTTTCTGTTTCCTTCATAAGTCAATGCCACCCAGCGACCACAGTTTGTTTTACGCTGCCTCCCTAACTAGTAATTATTAGGCCCCGGATGGTTGTACATACGAACAAGACGATATCTTGTGTGACCACGTAGTCCTGAATCTGTCATATTTAATTTTATTTTATACTAGACTTTTCCCCGCGTTTTCACTCGAGTGCGCGTTCGACATACACATTGCACACATCTTCTCCTTCCCCCTCTCTCTGTGTCCACCTCTTCCTCCTCCTGTCTCTCTGTCCACCTCATTTTCCCACCTCAATCTGTCTGTCTTCTCCTCCCAACACTCTCTCCGTTTCTCCATCGTCTCGTCCACCTTCCTTTTCCGATCTCCTTCGCTCGCTCTCTTCCACCGCCTGCCCTCTGCCCATATCCTAGTCCCCTTTCTCTGTCCGTCTCCTCCTCGCCTCTCTCCCATTTTCATACTCATACACACACACACAAGCACACACACACACACACACACACACACACACACACACACACACACATCATGTTTTCCTATACAAGGATTAACACCTCACACACCACACAACAAATTAGAAACGTCAAGGAGACATCAGACTAATACTGAGTAACACCACCTCTAGCATTAATAATGGCCTTAATTCAGTGAGGAAGAGAGTCCGCAGATTTCTACAGGTATCCCATATCCGGCTGAAGACACTCATTCGTGATTATATCCTACAAAGCTACCAAATTTTGGAGATGTTGGTTGCTACATTTCAACTGACGTTCCATATGATTTCAGAACAGATTTTACAGGATTAATATCAGGTGATTTAGAGAGCCAGTGGAAGTGTGATAGAGCACCTGCGAAGTCCACATCGCAGCCCAACGATCGCAGCTATTGTCTTGTGAAATGGAAGTGATCATAGCAAGCTGAACACATACACTGAAGAGCCAAAGAAAATGGTACGCCTGCCTAATATCGTGTAGGGTCCCAGCGAGCACGCAGAAGTGCATCAACGCGACGTGGCCTGGACTCGACTAATGTCTGAAGCAGTGTTGGAGGGAATTCACACCATGAATCCTGCAGGGATGGCCATAAATCCGTAAGAGTACGAGGGATTGGAGATCTCTTCTAAACAGCACGTTGCAAGGCATCCCAGATACGCTCTATAATGTTCATGTCTGGAGAGTTTGGCGGCCAGCGGGAGTCTTTAACCTCAGAAGAGTGTTCCTGGAGCTGCTCTGTAGCAATTCTGCACGCGTGGGGCGTCGCATTGTCCTGCTGCAAGTGGATGGATGCAGGTGTTCTGACATGATGCTTACGTACGTGTCACCTGCCAGAATCGTACCTAGCCGAACCAGGAGTCCCATATCACCATTATAGATAGAGCCTCCACAAGCTTGAACAGTCCCCTGCTGCTATGCAGGGTCCATGGATTCATAAAGTTGTCTCCATACCCGTACACGTCCGTCCGCTTGATACAATTTTAAACGAGACCCGTCCGACCAGGCAACATGTTTCCAGTCACCAACAGGTCCATGTCGGTATTGACGGGCCCAGGCGTGGCGTAAAGCTTTGTGTCGTGCAATCATCAAGGGTACACGAGTAGGCCTTACACTTCGAAAGCCCATATCGATGATGTTTCGTTGACTGGTTCGCACGCTGGCCCTGTTGGCTGGTTCAAATGGCTCTGAGCACTATGGGACTTAACTTCTGAGGTCATCAGTCCTCTAGAACTTTGAACTACTTAAAGCTAACTAGCCTAAGGACATCACACACACTCATGCCCGAGGCAGGATTCGACCCTGCGACTGTATCGGTCACGCGGTTCTAGACTGTAGCTCCGGCAGCGGTGGCCGTGCGGTTCTAGGCGCTTCAGTCTGGAACCGCGCGATTGCTACGGTCGCAGGTTCGAATCCTGCCTCGGCCATGGATGTGTGTGATGTGCTTAGGTTAGTTAGGTTTAAGTAGTTCTAAGTTATAGGGGACTGATGACCTAAGATGTTAAGTCCCATAGTGCTCAGAGCCATTTGAACCAGACTGTAGCACCTAGAACCGCAAGGCCATCCCGGCCGGTGGTCCTTGTTGATGGCATACGGTATCCACACACCCGATTCTTGAGCCTTTCGCCATTGCATGCAAATGTCACACGATGGTGGAATGACAACAGTTCATCACATTTGCCAGTTTGTGAGTAAGATGACGTGGATTATTGTGGATTAAAGCGTTTAAACGATCTTCATCAAACACCGAAGGTCTTCCTGAACGTGGAGAGTCACTAATGTCGAAATATCCTCCTTAAAACGAGAAAACCTTTTTGTTATCGTGCTATGTCCAGTGATATTATCCCCATACACGACGAAAATGTTTCTAGGTGCTTTTCGCTGCTGTCGCCCCTCTAATGAATTGAAACAGAAGAATATATCGGAAATGTACCAATTTATCAACCTGGCACTCCATTTTCTAACCTCCACAGGTCGACTCACTATCTACAAGTAACAAGACGACAATATGTAAACTCAAATAGCATCAGTGACCTACGAATAAAAAATGACAATCGATAGACAAATCCACTGCAATCGGTAAATAAAAAATGTCGTGTGACTAGGGCCTCCCGTCGGGTAGACCATTCGCCGGGTGCAAGTCTTTCGATGTAACGCCACTTCGGCGACTTGCGCGTCAATGGGGATGAAATGATGATGATTACGACAATACAACACCCAGTCCGTGAGCGGAGGAAATCTCCGACCCAGCCGGGAATCGAACCCGGTTCCTTAGGATTGACCTTCTGTAGCGCTGACCTTTTTTTTTACCACTAAGCCACTTTTTTGTTACTTTTTGTGTGTGTTTTTTCCGTCACACTGACCACTTTTTTTATTTTACTCTCTTATTTTAAAGCCCCTTAGGAAAATGGAACTAAAAAAAAGAAAACTAAGTGCCACCGCCACTTTCCATCCTATAACAAAAAAATCTGGTCCACTTCAGGCGTTGGCTCCTGACTAAACCCACCCCAGAGAGCTGCCCATATACCAGGGGAAATATGGGAGTTCAAGGTTAGGGCTCTCTGGCTATCCTTACAAACAAAACAAAATCTTCCTTTTTCTGAATTTTTTTTCTTTTTTTTATTTGTGTGTAATTGATCAGAGGCCTTCTGCGCCCCGCTGGTAACATGTTGAGTCACGTCTTCTCGAAATTGGTGTGTTTCGCTCAATTGTTCATTTGTTCAAACAGGAAACCTTCTCTCTTCACTCAGCTACCGGGGGCGGACACTCCAATCGGTATAATATGTAAAACAAAAACATTAGAGCTTATGCACCAACCTAATATCTTGACCAAACGCCCAACAAGCTTCTTAAATAAGGTATTTACTCCAGGATGCTGAAATTTTTTTTTTTTTTTTCGAGCTCAGGCCCCTTTATCTACAATGGAGTCCAGTGTGAATTGTGAAGAAACTTGGTGAACCAGAGATAGTGAAAGAACTAGGTCGGGGTGGGGTAGGTACCGGGGGAGGGGGGAGCTGCGCCTCCGGAGTACTGGCAAGTCGGTTGCGATCTCGTCTGGACGGCAGACGGGGAGGAGGGAAGGGGGGAGAGGGGTGGGGGGTAAGGACCAAGTAATTGAATCAAGAAGGCGACCTTCGGCCGCTGAAATTACTCATTGCGGAGAATACCACACGGAGGAGGAGAAGTGCCACGGCGTTGAGCTGCAGCCGTGGAGAGAGGGACGGGGGGGGGGGGGGGGGGATAGGGGTCGTAATTGGTGCAGGGCCGACACGACAGTCCCCAGCCCAGTCTCCGCCAGGGACAAGTGGGCGCCCGGGCCGGTAAGCGGGCGGAAAATCATTACCCTCCGTTCTGCTCCAGGCCACGCCACTGTTTTCTCGTCCGTAACGGGCGCGCGGATTTCCTTTGTTCCACAGACAGCAGACAGGGAATCGGACTTCCTTCTCGACGCAGAGGCACGGGCACCGTCGGAAACGGTGTACGTCATAGCATTTGGCAAATGGAGAGAACGAGTCCATACCAGTTGTTACAAACAGTCTCTGTCATTCATCTGCCTGAATGCTATGTCATCGCTGTAGAAAAAAAGCACCCTGTCTTTTACTACTATCAGCGTAGCTACTGTTGCATGCTTCAGAATCAAGGCAGCATATAAAGCACAAACGGAACTCGAAGACTGAAATTAATTCTACTTTTCTCTGCCAAGTTTCTTAAGTAAGAAATGGATGCAAAAAATATTGTTCGAAATATTTTTTTGTTCTCCTCGCAAACGTAAAATCCGCCCACAGGCCCTGGCGGACACAACAGTACCGACCGACCGCCGTGTCATCCTCTGTTAATAGCGCCATTGGATACTCCATGGAGGAGCGTGACGTCAACATATCAGTTTCCCGGCCGTTGTCGGTTTTCATGAAGTGTAGCCGCTACTACTGGGTCAGGCAGCTCCTCAATTGGCCTCACGAGTCTCAGTGGACCCCGTCTAAGCCCCCCACAAAGAAAGAATTTCCAGCAGTACCGGGAATCGAACCCGGATACCCCACATGGAATTCAGCCACGCTGACCACTCAATTATTGACGCGGACTTTTCGTGGAGCGTACTTCCTAACAATATTAGCGATATTTTGTTATATTCAAAGAATATGGAGATTTCACCGAGAATTTCAGGTTATGTAGACCTTCGTTCTATAGTTGTAAGTGACAACGAGTTCAGTATCGTACTTTTAGCTAGATACCTCGAACCGAGAAGACGCAGCTGTAAACAGTTTTGACATGGAAACGACTTTGAAATCGATTCTCGGTACGGGGCCACTGTGACTTGTGGAGTACAGACGCATATGTATGGATGTACAGTCTATTTTCGTACTGAGTGACGGAACAATGGCTAATCTCTCTTATCTTATTCTCATGATTCCTACGCTACTTGTAAGAGACAGTAACAGCACAATGGTCACGCAGTCTTCGTCGAACACGAGTTCTCTAAATTCACCCAACAAGGTTCCTCGAAAACTACGTCGTCTTTCTTCCGAGGATACCTGTTTGAATTCGCAGAGGATTTCTGTTGCAGTTTAGTATGGCAAACTATCAATGTCTGCGATACCAATGAGGAGATTCGATGATGAGAGTGTTACACATGGCGAAATTGGAGAAGAATTATAGGATATGTTGAATGAAATAAACAGTCTAATGAGTATAGCACACTGACTGAGAGTAAATCGAACGAAGATGAACGAGAAAAGCGGTCAACTTAAAAACAGAAATTGGTGACCATGAAGTAGACAAAGTTAAGGAATTCCGCTAGCTTGGAAATAAAATACAACATGAGGGACTCGATAAGGAAGATAGAAAACGCAGACTGTCATACGCAAAGATGGCGTCCATCGAAAGAAGAGTCTACTAGTTTCTAACATAGGCATTCATTTGTGGAAGAAGTTTCCATGAATGTAAGTTTGGGCCACGGCATTATATGGCAGTGAATCATGGACTGTGGGAACACCGCAAAAGAAGAAAATCAAAGCGACTGAATATTGAAAATGAGGTGGAGTGAAAAAATAAGAAATGTGGAGGTTCTCTCCAGAACTGACAAGGTATGGCCGGCCGAAGTGGCCGAGCAGTTCTAGGCGCTACATTCTGGTGCCGCGCGAGCGCTACGGTCGCAGGTTCGAATCCTGTTTCGGGCATCGATGTGTGTGATGCCCTTAGGTTAGTTAGGTTTAAGTAGTTCTAAGTTCCAGGGGACTGATGAGCTCAGCAGTTAAGTTCCATAGTGCTCAGAGCCATTTGAGCCATTTTGACAAGGTATGGCCAGGGGACTGATGACCACAGCAGTTGAGTCCCATAGTGCTCAGAGCCATTTGAACCATTTTTGAACCACGATTCTAGAGGGAGCTGCAGAGGATTGAAACTGCAGTAGCAGGGAGACATTGGAATAGACCCAAAATATCTCCATAATTTTATTGGGTGGTAAGAAAATGGATTGGATACTGTGTCTGCCCAGGTTTCTGTCTGTTTTATTTGTTGCAGCTCCGAAGAAAGACGGAATACTGTGGAGTGATTATCTTCTGATGACTGGGTATCTCTGAGTTTTTGCTTCTTAGAGATGGCTGACTTAATATCTAGAGCGTTACAGCTATTCTTCAAGAAGTACTTATTCATGAATGTAGCCGCGAAACACCTACTATCTCAAGTGATTGTTTCTTCTTGAACTTCTACCTCGTATATAAGGCCCGGTAAAACCCCCGTGAGCTGTTGACAGAGACCACGAGACACCTGGTTACTTTGTGTGACCAGCGGCAGTCCAGCAGCCCGCTCTCGGCCTGTAAACAAGCGCACTTGTGAGGAGTCGGTGGCAGCGACAGGGCTGCCCGGTTATCGCTCCGGAGCACCATCTCGCCTGCGGGCGTCTCCTTATCCTTATCGGCGGTCCTAATGCCACTTGATCCGCCGCGACGTCTCAGGAATGGAAGCGGATGTGGGGAGGGAGTCCTACGTCGGGCTACGGCTGGGAAAGCGAGGGCGGCGCCGGCGTCATCAGCGACAGCGGCCGCCAGATAACGCCGCCTCGTCCCTGTCTAGCGCCTACCCTCCTACCTACCTCACTAACGCGCCTCTGCTCTGCTCCACACAGCAAGTCCACGGCGCCATTCTCCAGCCGGCCGCCGACTGTAACAAATAGGCGCTAAAACCGGCTCACACTTCAGCCTCTTACGAATCAACTGAAGCACCTACGTGTCGTTGGACATGGATGGAGAAGAATTCAATATACAGGGTGATTCAAAAAGAATACCACAACTTTAGGAATTTAAAACTCTGCAACGACAAAAGGCAGAGCTAAGCACTATCTGTCGGCGAATTAAGGGAGCTATAAAGTTTCATTTAGTTGTACATTTGTTCGCTTGAGGCGCTGTTAACTAGGCGTCAGCGTCAGTTGATGCTAAGATGGCGACCGCTCAACAGAAAGCTTTTTGTGTTATTGAGTACGGCAAAAGTGAATCGACGACAGTTGTTCAGCGTGCATTTCGAACGAAGTATGGTGTTAAACCTCCTGATAGATGGTGTATTTAACGTTGGTATAAACAGTTTACAGAGAATGGGTGTTTGTGCAAAGGGAAAAGTTCTGGACGGCCGAGAACGAGTGATGAAAATGTAGCACGCATCCAGCAAGCATTTGTTCGCAGCCCAGGAAAATCGACTCACAGAGCTAGCAGAGAGCTGCAAATTCCACAATCAACTGTATGGAGAGTCCTACGAAAAAGGTTAGTTATGAAACCTGAACGTCAACTACCCGAGGCGATGGATCGGCCGGCAGGCAGCCCGTGACAGAGCACTTCATCACTGGCCTCCAAGAAGCCCTGATCTTAACCCCTGCGATTTTTTCTTATGGGGGTTTGTTAAGGATATGGTGTTTCGGCCACCTCTCCCAGCCACCATTGATGATTTGAACCGAGAAATAACAGCAGCTATCCAAACTGTTACGCCTGATATGCTACAGAGAGTGTGGAACGAGTTGGAGTATCGGGTTGATATTGCTCGTGTGTCTGGAGGGGGCCATATTGAACATCTCTGAACTTGTTTTTGAGTGAAAAAAAACCTTTTTAAATACTCTTTGTAATGATGTATAACAGAAGGTTATATTATGTTTCTTTCATTAAATACACATTTTTAAAGTTGTGGTATTCTTTTTGAATCACCCTGTATTTAAACCTTGCTTAATACACTGAAGCACCAAAGAATCTAGTATAGGCATGCGTATTCAAATACAGGGATATGTAAATAGGCAGAATACGGTGCTGCGGTCGACAGCTCCTATATAAGACAACAAGTGTCCGGCGCGGTTGTTAGATCGGTTACTGCTGCTACATGACAGGTTATCAAGATTTAAGAGAGTTTGAGCGTGGTGTTATAGTCGGCGAACGAGCGATGGGACACAGCATCTCCGAGGCAGCGATGAAGTGGGGATTTTCCCGTACGACCATTCCACGAGTGTACAGTGAATATCAGGAATCCGGTAAAACATCAAATCTCCGACATCGCTGCGGTCGGAAATAGATCCTACAAGAATGGGACCAACGACGACTGAAGAGAATCGTTCAACGTGACACAAGTGCAACCCTTCCACAAATTGCTGCAGATTTCAATGCTGGGTTACCAACAAGTGTCAGCGTGCGAACCATTCAACGAAACATCATCGACATGGGCTTTCGGAGCCGAAGGCCCACTCGTGTACCCTTGATGACTGCACGACACCAAACTTTGCGTCTCGCCTGGGCCCATCAACACCTACATTGGACGATGATAGGAAGCATTTTGCCTGGTCAGACGAGCCTCGTTTCAAATAGCATTGAGCGGATGGACGTGTACGCGTATGGAGACAAACCCATGAATCGATAGACTCTACATGTCAGCAGGGGACTGTTCAAGCTGGCGGAGGCTCTGTAATGGTGTGGGGCGTGTGCAGCTGGAGTGATACGTGACCCCTGATACGTCTAGGTACGACTCTCACAGGTGACACGTACGTAAGCATCCTGTCTGATTACCTGCAGCCGTTCATGTCCATTGAGCATTCCGACGGACTTGAGCAATTCCAGCAAGGAAATGCGACACGCCACACGTCCCGATTTGCTACAGAGCTGCTCCAGCAACAATCTTCAGAGTTTAACAATTTCCGCTGGCCACTGAACTCCTCAGACATGGACATTATTGAGCATATCTCTGATGCCTTGCAACATGCTGTTCAGAAGAGATCTCCACCCCCTCGTACTCTTACGGACTTATGGACGGCCCTGCAGGATTCATGGTGTCACTTCCCTCCAGCACTACTTCAGATATTAGTCGAGTCCCAGCCACGTCGTGTTGCGGTACTTCTGCGTGCTCGTGGGGACCCTACACGATATTAGGCATGTGTACCAGTTTCTTTGGCTCTTCAGTGTATAACCTAGCTCTAGTAGTACAGTATCAAGTCAAAAGCACGTGGACACCACTCTTCAATGCGTAATTTACCACTAGATGTCACGAGAGGCGGACCTGCCTCTATCAAAGGAGGCGGGGAACATTCTGTTGTAAGCAGAGAAGCGGTAACACTAGGATGTTTCCGACAGGTGAGCTCAATGACTTCGAACGTGGAGTAGGCACTGCATGCCTTCTACCTAGCAGAGCCATGAGGGCATTTAAACGCTTCTAAGGCTGCGCAAGTCGACTCTTGGTGACGTAATTGTGAAGTGAAAACGCGCAGGAATAGCCAGAACTAAGCCAAGTCCAGGAGGACATCTTGCACTGACGGACGCTGACCGTCGAGCTTACTGGATGGTGGGTGCAAAAAAAAATCACATGAAATCAGCGGGAGGGAACACTCATGTGTTCCAAATTGTTACCCGCTGTCGAGCTAGCACAACGAAAGTGCGCTGGGAGTTACAAATAATGGAGTACAATGATATAACAGCTCCTTACACAGTCTTTTATTTAATGCTAAGCGACGCTTGAGGCAGTGTAAAGTGCGACGTCTATGGATAGTGGATGACTGGAAACGACTAATTTGGAGTCATGAATCACTTTATACCCTGCAGCAATCTCATAGAAGGGCTTGGATTTGGTGAATGACTGGAGACCGACACCTGCCATCATGTGTAGTGCCAACGATAAAGTACGGAGGCCATGGTATTGCGGTATTGGGCCGATTTCGTGGTTGGCTTGTCGTCCTCTTATTATGCCTAAGAGAACACAAATGAGGAAGTACATGAACAGGTTTTACTGCATTGAGTACTGAATATAGCAGATGAACAGTTCGGAGACGATGATTGTAGCAGCACGATAACGCAACATGCACAAAGCAGCATCTGTGAAGCATTGGTTTGTGAACAATAACGTTGCTGAAACTGACGAGCCCGCCTGGAGTCTCGACCTGAATCCAATGGAAACCTATGGGATGAGTCAGAACTTCGCTCCAGCTCCAGCGTCCAACGTCACTGCTTTCTCAGGTTTAGGCTTTTGAGGGAGAATGGGCTACTATTCCTCGAGAAACATTGAGACATGTCGCTGAAAGGGTTCACAATAAAATTCAAGCCGTCATAAAGGGTGAACACAGCTCATCAGTACCCACTAAGAGGTGTCCGGGCACTTTTGGGTGGTTATTATATACTCCACAAGCCACCTTATGTCTGGTGGAGGGGACTTCTCGTACCATTATCTGATCCCTCTACTTCCTTGTTCCATTAGAGAATGGAAAGTGCGCGGTAAAGCCCCATTTGAGCTCATTTTCTCTGATTTTTTTCTTTCTTTCGTTCTTTCTTTCTTTCGTTCACTGGTGCCATGTCCCGCACTGACGCAGGGTCGGCATTGTTAGGAACGGATTTGGCAAGGTTAGTGGAAAGGGGTGGCCGGATGCCCTTCCTACCGCCAGCCCATACCCCCCGGGATGGAATTAATGTACCCCTACTGTCTACGTCGAGTGTAATTAATGGAATAGTGCGAGCTTGTTCAGATTGCGAGTCGTGGAACTGAGGCGGAACGTGGGGAACAGCCCGGTATTCACCTAACAGGATGTGGAAAACAGCCTAAAAACCACATCCAGACTGGCCGGCACACCGGCCCTCGTCGTTAATCCGCCGGGCGGATTCGGTCGGGGGCCGGCGCGCCTACCTGTGTCCAGGAAGCAGCGTGTTAGCGTTCTCGGTGTAAGTAGGCTGTTTAGGTTTTTTTTATTGGTAACGCCACGTAGCACTCTGTATGAAAATCACTGGCTGTGCTGTGTGCAGTCTGTGTCTAGTTCGCATTGTTGTCTGCCATTGTAGTGTTGGGCAGCTGAATGTGAACAGCGCGTAGCGTTGCGCAGTTGGAGGTGAGCCGCCAGCAGTGGTGGTTGTGGGAAAAGAAATGGCGGAGTTTTGAAATTTGTAAGACTGGATGTCATGAACTGCTATATATATTATGACTTTTGATGATATTAAGGTAAATACATTGTTTGTTCTCTATTAAAATCTTTCATTTGCCAACTGTCCCTATCAGTAGTTAGTGCCTTCCGTAGTTTGAATCTTTCATTTAGCTGGCAGTAGTGGCGCTCGCTGTATTGCAGTAGTTCGAGTAACGAAGATTTTTGTGAGGTAAGTGATTTGTGAAAGGTATAGGTAAATGTTAGCCAGGCCCATTCTTTTGTAGGGACCATTGAAAGTCAGATTGCGTTGCGCTAAAAATATTGTGTGTCAGTTTAAGCACAGTCATGTATAATTGTTGAAAGGGGACGTTTCATCGGCTACCCTGGCGGGTCTCATTTTCTCTGATTTTTGGTCGTGATAATTTCACGAGACGTACGTCGGTGGAAGCAATATCTTGCCCGGCTCTTCCCGGAAAGTACACTGCAGGGATTCACTTAGGAAAAGCTCTCCGTAGTGTACAACGCCTCTCTTGTAACGCATGCCGCTTGGAACCATTGAGTATTTCCGTAACGGTCTCCCGCCTATCCGGTGACGAAACCTGCAGAGCTTCATTGGAATACCTCTAGTTACCATATTAACCCAACTTGATAAAACTCACAAGTTGATGAACAATGTACAAGAAACGGCCGAACGAGTGTTTTTAAGCCACTTGTTTTGCGAAGTAAATACGTAAAACTAAAATTCCCATTGATTCTGAGTATTGAATCTGCTTTTCCTGCTATTCTTTTTATGTAGTCACTCTTGTTCAGGTCCTTACGCATGTTTGCTCCTCGGTATTTTTTTGTAATTAATGTTTGCAGTGATTTGTATACGGCAGTGTGATCGAACAGTAGTGTATCTCTTCGCTATTTATTCGCAATAAGCTACAGTTATTTATGCCTACGGAGGTTACTAATGTTGTCTTTATAAAAGAAACTTCCGTTGTGAACTAATACTGTTCGAATAAATAAAATGATGATTTGCAGCATGGACATTAGGAACAGCAGCCGGAATCGCAGCCTTAACGGTGCGCGTCCTTCACAGGACGAGGCGAGCCAAACGGGTCCTGCATGCAAGTCGGCGCAGCAAAATAAGAAGGAGCAAAAAGGACACGCCTTTAATTTGTGGTCGCGCTAAAAACAGAGCCGAGGCTCGTTTAGAATGCGGCAAAAAACGCAAGAAATTTACCGAGAGGCTCTGTTAGCGCTTGTTGAAGGGCTGGGGGGATTAGGAAAAGGGTGGGGGGAGAGGGGAGGGGGAGGACAGCAGGAAGACATGAGAGGAGAGAGGGCAACATTAATGCGGTGGTACAGGAGCGGCGATGCCAGCTGCAACATCGAGCCGCCAAGCAGCGAGGCGAAAAACTGACTTTGTCACACCGGAAAACCGGATATTACTTGTGACGGATCGCCCACTGCGACCGTCAACCTTCCTTTTCATTCATCAAAATATATCATAGTTATAGGAGGTAACTGTACACAGTCACTGCTCGGCGGACAAGCGCGCTGCAATCGAGGGGATGCATTTGTACTAATGCTTGGAATAACGATGTTGCACAAGGTCTATATTTGTACGAGCACGCAGTTTTCGATAGTGCTGGTGGAATGAATATTAGCTGCCATCTGATAGCGCGAGCCACGGAACCCAGGTTACAATCTACTAGTAGACAAAGATCAAGCAGTAACCTCGGCTGAAGAAATTGAAACACAGTGCCTTATATCGGAGCAGATATCGATAGATGTGACGTACATGTACAACAAAAAATGATTGCAATTTCAGAAAAATTGGATGATTTATTCAAGAGAAAAAGCTTCGCAAACTGGTCTAGGTAGCAAAGTGGTGGTTCACCTATGGTCCTTCTGCATGTAGTTTTTCAGCTTGTTATTGATTGACAGAGTTATTAAATATCCTCTTGAGCAATATCGTGCCAAATTCCGCCCAGTTGGCGAGCTAGATAGTCAAAATCCTGATTTGGCGGGAGGGCCCTGCCCAAAATACGAGGTGCGGCTAGAAAAAAACCGGACTGATGCTGGAAAAAACATTTATTTACAATTATTTACAATTTCATGTTATCTCCTTCAATGTACTCTCCTCCTCGGTCTCTACACCGCTCCATACGAATTTTCCACTGTTCATAGCAATGCTGCAGATCATTTTCGGTAAGTCTATACATTACTTCCGTCGCTTTTTCTTTTACTGCTTCAACAGTCTCAAATCTAGTTCCTTTCAAAGCTGACTTGACTTTAGGGAAAAGAAAAAAGTCACAGGGGGCCAAATCAGGTGAGTAGGGTGGATGATTTAAGATGGGAATGTTGTGTTTTGCCAAAACGTCTTCACTGACAACGCACTATGAGCTGGGGCATTGTCTTGGTGATGGATCCATGATTTTTTTTCTCCACAAATCGTTCCGTTTTCTCCGTACTCGCTCACGTAGGGTAGCCAGGACGCTAATGTAGTAATGCTGATTCACTGTTTGTCCCTCTGGTACCCAATCAATGTGCACAATCCCTTTGATGTCAAAAAAACAGTCATCATTGCCTTGAATTTCGATTTAGACATTCGTGCTTTTTTTTGTCGTGGAGAACCAGGAGTTTTCCAATGCATCGATTGGCGTTTAGTTTCGGGATCGTAAGTAAAAAACCACGATTCATCGCAAGTAATAACATTTTGTAAGAAGGTGGGATCACTTTCAATGTTTTCCAGGATGTCAGAACAAATCATTCTTCGGCGTTCCTTCTGTTCAATTGTGAGACACTTTGGAACCATTTTTGAACACATTGTTCATGTTGAAACTTTCATGAAGAATCTGCCTAACACTTTCCTTGTCAACTCCTGTTAACTGAGACACTGCTCTGATTGTTAAACGGCGATCTTGTCGAACAAGTTTACCGATTTTTTCAATGTTTGCATCAGTTTTTGCTGACAATGGTCTGCCAGTGCGAGTGTCATCACTGGTGTCTTCGCGGCCATCTTTAAATCGTTTAAACCACTCAAACACTTGTGTTCGCGATAAACAATCATCGCCGTACACTTGTTGTAACATTACAAACGTTTCACTTGCAGATTTTCCTAGTTTGAAACAAAATTTGATGTTAACACGCTGTTCTTTCTGTACACTCAACATTTTCCGACGCACAGACAAAACGTCAACTACTTAAAACAGACGCCACGGGCAGACTGAGTGCAGGAGGCAGATGAAACTCGAGCAGTAGACGGAGCGAGAGTCACGTGACAGGCCACGCGACTTTCAGCCTTATTGCATTCGTTTTATTGTTTCACCAGTACTAGTCTGGTTTTTTTTCTAGCCACACCTCGTACTCCAAACTTTCTCACCTGGAGAGAGATCCATCGACCTTGCTGGCCAAGGTGTGGAATGACAAGCACGAAAAGAAGCAGCGGAAACACTCGCCGTCATTATCTTTCTTTAATGCAAGCCCTGGATGGCTTGCCATTAATATATTAGAACATCGTCGACGAACCGCTGGGCTGTAAGGCTGCCGCGGATGACAACCAAATTGGTCCTGCTATGAAATGGCACCTTCGAGCATCACTACCCCTTTGTCGGCCATAGTGAGGTTGGTATCCTATCGCTGTCAGAGCCGTTTCCAGACACGTTTTCGCTAGTCATCGGGGCTCGATACGATGGGGTCTCATCACTGAAGACAATTCTACTCCAGTCAGTGAGATTTCAGGTGGAATATGTGTACGGAGACGGCCCGGACAGTGGTACGATACCAACCTGAATCTCGCCCGCCATACGGCCTGACAACCGGGAGTGATGCTCTAACGTACCATTTCATAGCAGGACCCCTTTGGCTGTCATCCGCGGAAACTTTACAACGCCGCGATACGACGACTATATTCTAAGCCCCGTCTTCTTGACCTTCATAGTAAGCCATCCCTGGTTTACATTTCACGAACATAATAGCCGCCCGCACGGGGCGAGAGTTTCTACCGCTTGTCTTAGTGCTTGACAAACCCTACCTTGGCCAGGAATGTCGCCCGATCTCCCCATATTGAGAACGTTTGAACCATTATGGGCAAAGCCCTTCAACCACCTATGGGATTTTGACGATCTAACCTGTCAATAGGACAAAATTTGCCACGATATCCCTCAGGAGGACATCGAACACCACTTTCAACCAACGCTAAGCCGAATAATTGCTAGCATAAGGACCATAGATAGACCGATCTTTACTGACTTGCAAAATTTTGTGAAGCTGTTATTCTTGAATAAATGGTCCAATATTTCTCTAATTCTAATCATTTGTTTATCTGTACGTGCACATCACATCTATCGATTTACGTCCCATCCGGATAATTCCTTCGTTGAGCGTCCTTTTTCTTATCAGCGCGTATAGTAATTACCAGTTTCTGCTTGAATTGTAGATTGAAGACATTGATGCACCAGGCCAAGACTGCACTGAATTAACATTGAATTTGGGGTAATTGATAACACTGAAGGTTTCCCAGACACTCAAGGAGCGCAATATGTATAATTACTTCAGTTCAATACAAGTTCTTGAGTTGCAGCAGTTGTAGCTTCGTGACTGAAGCTATGTCGAATGAACACTGTTATTTGGTTCAAATGGCTCTGAGCACTATGGGACTTAACATATGAGGTCATCAGTCCCCTAGAACTTAGAGCTAATTAAACGTAATTAACCTAGGGACATCACACACATCCATGCCCGAGGCAGGATTCGAACCTGCGACCGTAGCGGTCGCGCGGTTCCACACTGAAGCGCCTAGAACCGCACATATTTCAGTGTAGTAAAATGCATGGTCCTACTTCCGAAACCACTGACGCACAGACGTTTCCGCAGGCCCCTCATCTTCAAAGTGAAGTCCCACTATGAACTTCTTTTAGCAGCCCGAACAGGTGTAAGTCTAACCCCGACACGTCAGGGCTGTATCGGGGATGAGGCAAGACTTCCCATTCAGTTTACATAAATTCTTCAACATAGTGATGGATAGTGTATGGGATACTGAGGGTTCTGACGTATTGGACAGAATTTGTACATTCCTGCTCCAAAGAGTCAACCACTATCACAACCCCTGCACAGGTCTGCAACCCCGCGTTTCCCGAGCCAACGCTTCTGCTTCGTTACTTGCGTCGAGCGCATCGTCTAATAGTGCTGATATCTACTGCTGCAACGCCGACCACATTTTTCAGTCTTCCATGAACTTGAATGGGCGTTTCACCTTCTGCATTCAAGAATTCAATCACGGAACGCTGTCAAACATGAACATCGATGTCGGCCATTTTGCAAGCCATCGCAATCCTGGTATCTGTTGACGCAGTAACTTGCTACTGCAGTGGACTGGTGAAGAAGCTTTGCGGAATAGGGCCACTTCCAAATTTTGTGCCGGCCGTGGTGGCCGAGCGGTTTTAGGCGCTTCAGTCCGGAACCGCGCGACTGCTACGGTCGCAGGTTCGAATCCTGTCTCGGGCATGGACGTGTGTGATGTCCTTAGGTTAGTTAGGTTTAAGTTGTTCCAAGTTCTAGAGGACTGATGACCTCAGATGTTAAGTCCCATAGTGCTCAGAGCCATTTGAACCATTTTTGAACCAAATTTTCTCTTAACAGACAATAATTTAAGGTATTAATTTTTGACTGACCATAGTAGTTGACCTCTGTGGCCGAGCGGTTCTAGGCGCTTCAGTCCGGAAACACGCGGCTGCTACGATCGCAGGTTCGAATCTTGCCTCGGGCATTGATATGTGTTATGTTTGGTGCGGTTTAAGTAGTTCTAAGTCTAGGGAACTGATGACCTCAGATGTTAATCCCATAGTGCTTGGAACCATTTGAACCATCTGACCGTAGTACTCACAAACCACTGCTCTTCTAAGTGAGCCGGCCGAAGTGGCCGTGCGGTTAAAGGTGCTACAGTCTGGAACCGCAAGACCGCTACGGTCGCAGGTTCGAATCCTGCCTCGGGCATGGATGTTTGTGATGTCCTTAGGTTAGTTAGGTTTAACTAGTTCTAAGTTCTAGGGGACTAATGACATCAGCAGTTGAGTCCCATAGTGCTCAGAGCCATTTGAACCATCTTCTAAGTGATCGTATCGTTAAGTGATAACGGCTCAACAATGCCAATGTGGACTCTGACAAAAGTCATGGGCTAGAATATTCACATATTCAGGTGGCGGTAGTATAGCGTACACAAGGTATAAAAGAGCAGTGCATTGGCGGAACTGTCAATTGCACTCAGGGAATTTATGTAAAAAGGTTTCCGACGTGATTATGGACGCAAGATTGACTTTTAAAGCGGAATAATGGTTGGAGCTAGACGCATGGGACATCCAATTTCGGAAATTGTTTAGGAATGCAATATTTCGAGATGCACAGGGTCACTAATGTTTCGAGAAAACCAAATTTTAGGGATTACCTCTCACCACAGACAGCTCAGTGACCAGCGGTCTTCACTTAACGACCGAGAGCAGTGGCATTCGTGTAGAGATGTGAGTGTTAACAGACAAGATATACTGAATCAAATACCCGCAGAAATCAATGTCGGACTTACGAAAAACATATCCGTTAGGAAAATGAGACAAAATTTGACGTTAATGGTCTATGGCAGCAGCCGATCTATGCGAATACCTTTGTTAACAGCACGACGTCGCCTTCGGCGCCTCTCCTGGGGTCTTGAGCATATCGGTTGGACCCCAGGCGACTGGAAAATTGTGGTCTGGTCAGATGAGTTCCGACTTCAGTTGGTAAGAGCTGATGATAGGGTTCGTGTGTGGAGCTAACCCCATGAATGGACCCAAGTTGCCACTACGGCACTGTGCAAGATGGAGGTGGCTCCATAATGGTGTGGGATTTGTTTGCATGGAATAGACAGGATCGTCTGATTCTTCTGAACCGATCATTGGCTGGAGATGGCCGTATCCAGCTACTTGGAGACCATTTGCAGCCATTCATGGACTTCATGTTGCCAAACAATGATGGAATGGCAATGCGGCATGTCACCGGGCCACAACTGTTAGCGACTGGCATGAAGAACATTCTGGACAATTCGAGGAAATGATCTGGTAATCCAGATCGCCTGATGTGGATCCCATCAAACATTTATAGGACGTAATCGAGAGATCAATTCGTACGCAAAATTTTGCACAGGCAGCACCTTTGCAATTGTGGACGGCTACAGAGCCAGCATGGCTCAGTATTTCTACAGGGGACTTCGAGTGCCTTAACCACGCCACGCCGAGTTGATGCACAACGCCGGGCAGAAGGAAGCCTGACACGATATTGGGAGATATCCCTTGACTTCTGTTCGCCTCAGTGTACTGCAAATTAATTTTCAGACAACTGACATTTAAGGAAAGGTCCGACGGTTATTTCACACATGGCAGAGCACACATCGCCAAAGCTTCTATGAAGCTATTACGAGTAGTTTTAACGGTTGCTTTACGCCACCTGTGAGACAATCCGAGCAACGCGCCGTTGCGTCACGAAGTCTGCGGGAGTATTTCTTCCCGCGGGGACAGCGATTTAATCCCACGTGAAACACATTTACTGACGACTAGGTTTTGTCGGCGTTAGACACGAACAACCACATCCGTGCCGTTGGTACCTTGTCTAAGCACTCACCGGACCGGTGCGAATCAACTCGACCTTGGCACTGAAACCGGCGACCTGGCCGCAGTTTGCAGGTAACCCAGTGCGCGCGCACCTGTCGGTCGGTCGAGCGGTAGTGCGCGCGCGCTGCTGTCCTTCGCCCGCAGAACGGCGGAATTAGCGCGAGGGCGATTATACCGGCAGATGCGCTCCCACAATGCCGACTGTTATTTAATGCATTTAATGCACTCCGCATCATCAATTTATATGGTAATTTTGCGCAAATAATTAATCCTCGACATTCTTGCATCGGAAACAAACGAAACACTGCAGCGTGATTAAAACGCGGTGTATACGTAGCCGCAGACTCGAATTGTACACACCAACTCGAGCGCAGTAGCGGAGGTCAGAATATTTCCCCACCGTTTTTGTGATTCTCTAAAGGTGTGCCATAACGGCAATGTGTGGCTGCAGTAGCGTAGCCGTCGATACTGCTGCAATGTGCCTGCAATATACGGTGATATTGCAGGATTGCCGGGCAGTATTGCAGACGGTACATCGGAGGTGTTGCCTGTGTTGGTCACCAAGGCACACGGCGAGGTCATATCTGTCTGTCCTTGCCTCGCTCTCACGCTCAGCCTGGTTCCTCCTTCTCACGCCGATAGCGCTGCAGTGCAAAGTCAAGTGAAACAACATTACTTCGCTTCGGTTCGAAAGTTGGTGTGCGTAGGCACAGTCACTCGACTTGTTTGTCGTCTACAGGAATGTAGAAATGGCCAAACGAGACGGCCATTGATTCCACAAATGTGATACGTGCATCTACGACCAGAGATGTGAAACACAAATGGTTCAAATGGCTCTAAGCAGTATGGGACTTAACATCAGAGGTCATAAGTCCCCTAGACTTAGATCTACTTAAACCTAACTAACCTAAGGACATCAAACACACCCCTGCCCGAGGCAGGATTCGGACCTGCGACCATAGCAGCAGCGCGGTTCCAGACTGAAGCTCCTAGAACCGCTCGGCCACAGCGGCCGGCTGTGAAACACAGAAAATTATATATACAAAAACCGAAATCTTAGAAAGGGCATTTTCGCAGCTTCCGACACAGCAGATCAGCCATAATCTTATTCTACATATGTTTTTAACGCGTCTAGACTGTTTTGAAGCTTCATCGTACGTGTTTCGTAACCGTCTGGATAGCTGCGGGCGTTAACGTGCCGCTGCCGGGATTCTGTGCGTCTGCTCCGGATCGAATCCGCCTCGCGGATTACTGACGGGAGCTGATGACCCGCTCACCTTGTATGTGGCTTTTAGTCAGTGACCCACATCCAAGTATAAGAACACCGGGCTGTTGTTCACGTCCCGCCTCCAATACATGCGACGCAAACATTTGGAAAACGTTCTCATACTTCAGCACGCGATTTAATCGAGACGCAGAAAGATGGGGTGCACAGATTTCGGTCCAGGCGGTGTCGTGGCGTCAGAACGACCACCAACTGTCCCAAACATTGCCCAAACCGTATAATAATGCCGGATTCGTGGCGAAACGAGAAAAGGCAACGAAGATGAAAAAGCAGATGGTAACTGACACAATCAGTATTTACATCATCTCGTAACAGGTATCATTATATATATGAAGAGCTGTATCGTGGTGCATGTGAATACTACGGCGGCTGATAGCCATTATAATGTTCAAGAAACGCAACACTAACCATATGCATAGTACAAATTTGTGTGGCCGGTACCGTAGCGAATTGGGACTCCAATAGTGTAGCTGTACAGTAGTGGATATTTTTTCCCATGTATGCGCAATATGTTACATTTATTCACGTTCAGGTGAACTGCCACAGCCTGCACCATTCATCGATCTTCTGCACGTCATCTTGTAAATCGATACTGTCTTCAGGCGTTGCTACTTTCCCGTAGGCAACCTCATCATCTGCGAACAGGGTTAAAGAGAAGATCATTAATAAACATTGTAAAGAGCAAAGACCCGCGTCCGACCATCGTCATTTAGGTTTTCCGTGGTTCCCCTAAATCAGTTCAGGCAAATGCCAGGATAGTTCCTTTGAAAAGACACGGCCGATTTCCTTCCTCATCCTTCTCTAACCCGATGGGACCGATGACCTCTCTGTTTGGTCCCCTCCCCCAAGTCAACCAACCAACCAAACTGCAACGGCCCCATCACACTTTCTTGGCCGGCCGTTGTGGCCGAGCGGTTCTATGCGCTCCAGTCTGGAACCGCGCGACCGCTACGGTCGCAGGTTCGAATCCTGCCTCGGACATGGATGTGAGTGATGTCCTAAGGTTAGTTAGGTTTAAGTAGTTCTAAGTTGTATGCGACTGATGACCTCAGATGTTAAGTCCCATAGTGCTCAGAGCCATTTGAATCATTTGAACACTTTCTTGGGGTAGTCTGGAAATTACCTTTACATCTGTCGATTTTGTTCAGGTAAGGGCGACATGTTGAGTTCTATCTGCAAGTAAGTTTTGAATCTAGTCGCAAAAACCTGGTCCGATACTCGATAAGCTCGCATATTTTTCTTCTGGTAAACGGTTGTGCGAGACAGTGTCAAATGACTTCCTGAAGGCAAGGAACATGGCATTAACCCGGATACCTTTGTCTAAAGCGCTGTGGATCTCATGGAGGAACAGAGGGAGATGAATTTCGCCAAGATCTCTGTTTGCGAACTCCATGTTGATTTTTATAGAAGAGATTTTCGTTCTCCACAAGCGTAACAATTCTTTAACATAAAACATGTTCCATAATTCTATAATAGACTGACGTCGAAGGCTGCCTCAAATGGCTCTAAGCACTATGGGACTTAACTTCTGAGGTCATCAGTCCCCAGAACTTAGAACTACTTAAATGTAACCAACCTAAGGACATCACAAGCATCCATGCCCGAGGCAGGATTCGAACCTACGACCGTAGCGGTCGTGCGGTTCCAGATTGTAGCGCCTAGAACCGCTCGGCCACACAGGGCCGGCCTAACGTCAAAGATATAGCCTTTAATTGTGTGCATCTGTACTACGGTCCTTCTTGAAAATAGGACTGATTTGCGCCTTTTCCAGTCGCTAGGTACCTTTCGTTGCTCCAGCCATTTACGATAAATTGCTGATAGAAGGGGAGCAAGTTTCTTCGCACAACCTTTGTAGAATCTTATAGATATTTCATGTAGTCCTGATGCCTTTACACTAATATGCGATGGTAGTTGCTTTTCTGTTCTGCTGTCGGTTAGCTCAATGCATGCCAATTCGACGTTTGTACGATGACTGAGAGGAGGGACCGTCTTCTGATCTTCCGCGGCCAAACAAATTCGGAAGACCGAATTCAGTATTTCGGCTTTCTCCCAGTTAAATTACGTTGCGATGTCGGAATGGTCACTGAATGAATGAACGGAGGATTTCGAATAGTTTACTGATTTCACGTCAATCGGAAACATCTTAGGATTTTGACAGCTGGCTAACTTATTCATCGAGTGGTCACTGGTTACTGGATTACGAGCTTTAACAATCACACACCTTGAACAGCGAAAAGCAACAAGAAGAACCTAGGACAAAACCTCTTCTTGCACGTGAGCTGACAGATGAAAGTGGTGTAGGTAACGTGAAGTGAAGGGGGACATGAACAAACTTCGCATGCGCGCCCATTTCCAGTATATAAATCAAACTTTAAAACATATGTTTCACCTGTCGTCATGTCGTTCTAAATTTCTTCACGTCTTGCGCTGATCTCATTCTGACGTTAAAGTAACATTTTAAGACGTCTAAATTAAAAATATAAAAACACCCCGGAATGTCATAGTATCGGAACCTCTTTTTTTGAGATTCTGCAGCCCTTAGGCATTAACGGATGCGGACATGACATATTTTTCAAATCGTTGTTTCAATTGGTACTTGAGTGCATTACGTGTCATACGAGGGACAAGAAAGAAACGTGGGAGCTATGAAATAAATTTCGATACCTGTCCGACAAAGCACCAAGATTTAATCGGCCGCTCCTTGCGTGTATGGCACCAATATCGGACCTTCGCTGTCAGCTTTGGTAGTAAAGAAACACTTACCCATTTTCCTCTTGCAGACAATACGTGCAAAAAGCGTTGCATTCAATTACCTGCCGGCTGCAGCAAGTGTTAAGCTCTGGAACTCTTGTCACGCAAGCGATCGGCCCAAAAAACTAAGTAATTACCTCGCACACCTCGCACGGAGCGCCCCATCTTATTGCTAAGTGTTATTGGCGCTGTCCATAATCAAGGTGAACAGCGTTCTGATGAACGTGCAGAACTGCCCTTGGTGTTGCCATTACCTGCAAAAAAAGGCAGAAAAAATAAATGAGTTTCATGATTAAATTCCTCTGAATTTGTTACCTGATTTTAGCTAATGCATCTACAGATATCGATTGGTACAACAAAAACATGTAACAATATCACGTGGAAAGCGACTCAGTTGTAATGAGCTATTTACATATATCCTTACATGCAAATGCTTTCTCTTTGAAAGGAAGTAATGCTGTTGTTAAGTATTTCGTCGACCTTACACCATTTGGAGATAGGGCACCAGTTCAATAGAACGTGCTGAAGTGAAGTGATTTGTGGAAATCAAAGCCAGCCTTGACGATGATGACTAGACAGCAATTTCGATCTGCCCCTCTCAAATAAGACCCCAGTGTCCTCCTGGTACAACGTGCAAGTTTCGATACGAATCCAATATATAATCCCCCCCCCCCCAAAAAAAGAGGAGAGAGCTTTTTCAATAAAGCAATGTTCTGTAGTATATGTTTGTGAGGTTTTCAGATAATAACCGCCACCTATAAGTAGGTTTCCTATTTTCTTCACGGAGTTATTGATTGTTACTGTATACTGCGACTGTACAAGTATGCAGCAGATTTTTGTGATTCGGCGACTTCATCTTCTGTTTGTTGCTACAGGCTATTAACAGTATTTGCGGTGAGTTCTGCTTAACATTAGTTTGGAAATGAGTGAAGGGCAAAACGGCGGAGCCGTCTCACAGAAAATGGCGCGCAAACTTGTTTCGAGTAGTGGAAAGGACTAATTCAGACGTGTGTGTACTCAAACAGATCCCCCTTTGAAAACGACGATCTGTTCAGAAGGACGGTCTAAATTATTTCTGAGTTCCATGAAGAATATCTGCAGGTTGAATAAAATGATGAATTCCATTCGTCCTGTGTTACAGTGCATCGTGATCCAGTGAGACAGCCCAGTGGACTTCCATTTGGGAGGATAAGTAGTCAAATACAATCCCGCCAGCCGTATTTGATTTTCTGTGGTTTGCCTAAACCGCTTAAAGCAAATTCCTGGATAATTTCTTTGGAAAGGGTACCACAGATTTGCTTCTCCATTCGGAGCTAATTTCCCGTCTCTAATAACCTCTCATGTATTGGACGCTAATTCCCAGCCGTTACTGCATCATAGTCCGCCCATGGTAGCTGAGTAGTCAGCGCAACGGAATGCCATGCCTAACGAACCGGGTTCGATTCTCGGCTCGGTAGGAGATTTTCTCCGTTCTCGGACTGGGTGTTGTGTTGTCTATATCATTATCATTTCATCCCCATCTACACGCAAGTCGCCGAAGTGGCTTCAACTCGAAAGACTTGCAACAGGCGAACGGCATACCCGACGGGAGGCGCTAGCCACACGGCATTCCCACTGCATCACAGGCACGTTCCTTTATCGAAAATAATTCTACCTAAGTGAAGATAAAAAAGAAATAACGATTAAATACGTGAATCATAAAAATATACAGCCATCTGTCTGCTAATACTTTCTTTAGTAGCTTTACTTCATTCATTTTTACGAAGAGATAGCATGTTTACCCATAAGTTAAGAATTTAACCCTTTACTTCCCATTTGATTCTCAATGCATTGCCCTTGGAGCCTCAGCTCATGTTTCACTAACTTGATTTTCGCTTTAATTAGAAGTTTCCACATTCTTCTTTTTTCATCTGTTAGAGCTGTCGCACGTTAAATTCTTCTGTAGAATGTCATTTCAGTTGCTTTCGGTATTTCATTCCCTCGTCTTCGTCTCATCTCTTTTAGTTCTCATACAGTTCTGCAGTCCGACGAACGGTGACGGACACTTCACCCTTAACTCTAAATTAGTATTCACCAACAAAAAAAAAAAAAAATTACGTCGCTTACTGAACTGAACAACTCAATGGATTCACTGTATAGAGATTTTCCAGTCGAATCATGGCACACTAGGAAAACATTACTCTGTTCTCAATTTGCCAGAGAATGATAACAATTTCAGCGATTTTCAGTTGCTGAATTTACTTATTGGTCACAATAATGTTCTTTTATCAACACTGCTACTATTAGTTCTGATAACAACGGTCATAATAACTGAGCGTTCAGTAATTTAAAAAAATATATCTCTTTTGATGCATCTTGAAACAATACAAATAAAATTTGTTGTTCATGTTGTGGTCTTCTGTCTGAAGACCAGTCAGATGCAGCTCTCCAAACTAGTCTGTCCTGGGCAAGCCTCCATAGAATTACTGTAACCTACATCCAGATGAAACTACTTACTGTATTCAAGCCTCTGTCTCCCCATACAGACCCCTCCTCCCCCCCCCCCCCCTCACATCCCACCATTACGAAACTGACGATTTCTTGGCGTCCCAGTATGTCTCCTAACAATCCAACTATTCTTTTACGGCTATTGTACCATAAATTTCAATTTTCCCTTGTTCGACTCAGTACCTCCTCAGTCGTTTTTCCAACTACGGCAATAATCTTCTCCATGAAACAAGAAACAGGTGCGTCCGACTCAAAGAATGGAATTAGCAGTTTTGCTGCGCGTTTGGATGTATTTTAAATATAAGTAAAGCAGTTTTTTCGAAGGAGCTTTTATTGCTGCAAGGCGACGATAGGTTATTACTAGCCAACAGCGATTTAAGTAATGGATTAAAGAAGTAATAAATGAATTAGATGTATACCCGCCAAGGTAGCCGAGAGCGCTAAGGCGCTGATTCCTGGACTCGGGTAGCCGCGCCAGCCCCGGATCGAATCCGCCCGGCGGATGAACGACGAAGGCCGATGTGCCGAAGAGCCTGGAAGTTGGATTTTAGGCGGTTTTCCACATCCCACTAAGTGAATACCGGGCTGGTCTCCGTGTTCTGCCTCAGTAACACGGCTCGCAGACATTTGAACACATTCACACTATTCCATGTATTACACTCGACGCAGACATTTGATATTTGGGGTACACTAATTCCGTCCCAGGGAGGTACGGGGTGGCGGCATTAACATGCCAAATCCGATTAACGATGGGTGACCCTGCGTAACTGCGGGACAAGCCTCAAGCGATAGATAGAAATGAATTAGATGTATACATCACTTTGTGTAAAATGTGAGATACTCAGAGGCAGTGGTCTGCAACACGCCACAACAGAGGACATATATTACAGTTGAACCATAATATCTGATTTAAATTGCACAGAGGTAGTAAATGGGAATGCCGTGTGGCTAGGGCCTCCCGTTGGGTAGACCATTCGCCTGGTGCAAGTCTTTCGAGTTGACGCCACGTCGGCGACTTGCGTGTCGATGGGGATGAAATAATGATGATAAGGACAACACAACACCCAGTCCCTGAGCGGAGAAAATTTCCGACAGTCGGGAATCGAACCCAGGCCGTTAGGTATGACATTCCGTCGTGCTGACCATTCAGTTACCAGGGGCGGGCACGGCGGTGGTCGAGAACACTTAGGTCCAATAGCGCCCTCTCTTGTGTGACCGTTCAGTGTAGCGGGATTCTCTTACTAAACTTCATTTCTCAAGGTCCCCATAGGTAGAAGTCAACAGACGTATCGTATGGAGACCATGGTGGGTGCCCATCAGCCCCTCTTCGAACTCTCCACCATCCAGGTAGATTTTCACACAAGTAGGATCTGACATCTCTGTGGTAGTGAGGCGAAACGCCATCTTGTTGTAGGCAAAATCTTCCTCTTTCATAACACCTGTGGGATGGCAGGTAAAAAATCGATGTTTGCAGCATACACTATGTGATAAAAAGTATCGGGACACCACCAAAAACATACGTTTTTCATATTAGGTGCATTGCGCTGCCACCTACTGCCAGGCACTCCATATCAGCAACTTCACTACTGATTACACATCGTGAGAGAGCATAATGGACCGCTCCGCGGAACTCAAGGACTTCGAACGTGGTCAGGTGACTAGGTGTCACATACATCTGTACGCGAGATTTCCACACTCCTAAACATCCCTAGGTCCACTGTTTCCGATGTGATAGTGAAGCGGAAACGTGATGGTACAAGTACAGCACAAAAGCGTACAGGCCGACCTCGTATGTTGACTGAAAGAGACCGCCGACTTTGGAAGAGGGTCGTAATGTGTAATAGGCAGACATCTATCCAGACCATCACACAGGAATTCCAAACTGCATCAGGATCCACTGCAAGTATTATGACAATTATGCGGGAGGTGAGGAAACGTGGATTTCATGGTCGAGCGGCTGTTCATAAGCCACACATCACGCCAGATGACAATCGACGTCTCGCTTGGTGTAAGGAGCGTAAAAAGAAAAGGCTCTGAGCACTATGGGATTCAACTGCTGAGGTCATTAGTCCCCTAGAACTTAGAACTAGTTAAACCTAACTAACCTAAGTACATCACAAACATCCATGCCCGAGACAGGATTCGAACCTGCGACCGTAGCGGTCTTGCGTTTCCAGACTGCAACGCCTTTAGCCGCACGGCCACTTCGGCCGGCGTAAGGAGCGTAAACATTGGAGGACTGAACAGTGGAAAAACGTTGTGTGGAGTGACGAATCACGGTACACAATGTGGCGATCCGATGGCAGGGTGTGGGTATGGCGAATGACCGGTGAACGTCATCTGCCAGCGTGTGTATTGCTCAAATGGCTCTGAGCACTACGCGACTTAACTTCTGAGGTCATCAGTCGCCTAGAACTTAGAACTAATTAAACCTAACTAACCTAAGGACATCACACACATCCATGCCCGAGGCAGGATTCGAACCTGCGACCGTAGCGGTCGCTCGGTTCCAGACCGTAGCGCCTAGAACCGCACGGTCACTCCGGCCGGCGTGTGTATTGCCAACAGTAAAATTCGGAGGCGGTGTTGTTATGACGTGGTCGTGTGTTTCACGGAGGGTGCTTGCACCCCTTGTTGTTTTCCGAGACACTATCACAGCATAGGCCAACAATGATGTTTTAAGCACCTTCTTGCTTTCCACTGGTGAAGAGCAATTCGGGAATGGCGATTGCATCTTTCATCACGACCGAACGCCTGTTCATAATTCACGGCCTGTGGCGGAGTGGTTACACGACAATAACATCCCTGTAACGAACAGGCCTGCACAGGGTCCTGACCTAAATCCCATAGAACACCTTTGGGATGTTTTGTAACGCCGACTTCGTGCCAGGCCTCACCGACCGACAGCGATACCTCTCCTCAGTGCAACACTCCGTGAAGAATTGTCTGCCGTTCCCCAAGAAACCTTCCAGCACCAGATTGAACGTATGTCTGCAAGAGTGGAAGCTGTCATCAAGCCTAAGGATGCGCCAACACTATAACGAATTCCAGCATTACCGATGGAGGGCGCCACGAACTTGTAAGTCATTTCAGCCAGGTGTTCGGATACTTTTGATCACATAGCGTATGAGGATACACCTCGACAGGTACGATACTTTCAGTGAATACTGGGCCAATGAAACGGCGCGATGACAGACCACACTACACATTAACACCCGGTTCCGACCAGTTATCCATCCCTGCAAACTGTTCATCCTCACGACGCATGACTTCAAACCTCTCGCAGTACTCCCTCCTTGATCGCTGCGTGCAGCAATCTTGGAATGTACACTTTTTACTTTGTAGCTTTGAGAATTCGTCGTACGCCTGATTGGCTTACCCCGCTTTCAAGTGCGCCCTGCTTCACAGAATTCTGAGGTGACCCAGTAAAATGTTGCAACAAAGCAGCTGGAAGATGGATTTGTTGATGTCTTTGGTCAGCCAGACCTTTCCTTATGCACATCCTGAACAGTTCCGTCGGCTTCAGACCTGTCCTGAATACGATGAATTGTTGTACGTGTTGGTGGCTGCGTTCCGTACACATTACATAATTGCTGTAGTTCCTCCACCATGTTTTCGAACATCCAGTACCACTTCAATATGGCCTTGCGTTGTTAAAACGACAGTCTACTATATTCATAGCTGCACTGTTATTTGCTGGTAAAGGTGCGCCAAGATCCGTTGAGAAAACAATCGACTACGCTACCGCGCAAAATTGCAAAGATATGTCATTTTGTTCTAAAGATATTAACTATCAAAGAGTGTCTGGACCCTCTGTATATCGACATTACTCTATAATCCCTGCATGAGACTGTAAAAATATAACCATGCTGGAGCAAACATATTATCCGTTTAAATACGCATGCCTTCCTGAAATTATTCAGATAGCGATCACAGCAGGGACCTATCAAGCTTTACACACCCTGTGTCCTAGTGCTGCGCCACTAATTTGGTTTCAGGTGGAAGTTCGCCTCTGGCCTCATTTGGTGCGATCCTCAAAGCGTACATGTCAATTAGCGCCGGCCAGGAAGCAGCTGCAATTCTCTCGTGCCGCTGTCGGCGCTTCTCAAGCGAGTCGCTCTACCTGTTGCTCCCGCCTGACCTCACACTGCGCACCGTTCCTTTCTCACGGCGGAATTACCTCTTAGCACTAATTTGCATTTTACCATTTATCTACGTCTTTTAGAGTAGTTTCGTCCTCATGAGCAGCTGTTAGAACTACAGTTATAACCTTTCAGACTTTCTTACCACCAGTCTCCGCTGCTTCTTTCTTAGATGGTGCTTATTCACTGTCATAGGCTTGGGGTCAATTTACGAGTACATCAGTTTACACAGCTTGTTAATAGGACTAATGAACTGAGGAATCGAGAATGATTAAAGGCAGTTTATCACCAAGTACTTTGTAGAGTACAGATCAGTAAAAGTATTGGAAATCTGTTCAGAACGAGTAAGTGTGTAAGATAGTAATACTGATTGTTTGACTTGTGTTCGCTTACAAAATACATAATAAATAATGTTCGATATAAAAGGACAAAATCTATCGACGATTCTGTTGCACCTATTTCCCAGTTACAAGCTAAGTCTTGTAAAAAACAGCTACCAAATACGGTTAATAAAGCTGTTTATTTATGCAAAATAGCGCTGTTACCGGTTTCGAACCGTCAAGGTCATTTTCAGGCGACTGTCACGTTTAGATTACATTTATTGATGTTTGCATTAGTTGTTAGCAGTTTTCTCCCCTTGTGATGGAAGTTTTCCGGGGTGGTGGTGCCCTATAGCGAAAACCGATGTGAGAAATTCCTTGTTTAACTGTAACGGTTGCTAATAACGAATGAAAACAGCGTAAACATATCTCCAGGGTGGAATTAGTTCTATGATACTTATACCGAAATTCCTGCGACATCATGCTGCACTGTTAACTGCTTGTGTAAAACACATTTTCTATCTATACATACTGTATATAGAGCACCACATGCTCACCGAACTCTTTATGACGTATCGAAGACTATACACAAACACGGCGATATCGCGATATAACGGTGGCAAAAAATTTCTCTCTCGGACATGTTACGGTATGTACACTGATGTGATGGCACGAAGTTTACAACGTATGAACGTGTAATCACATGCAGTGTACTATGAATGAGCATTTGTGCAAGTGAATAGCATTGTTAACAGCGGCTAGTTGCAGTTTTCTTCTTTGCAAGAACCAACTTGCTTTTCGTGCACAGCCACGGTCGCAAAATTCTAGTTTTCAACAAAATAGTAAATTTGTAAGAACACAGAGGAATGCTAGGATTTAACATTACCCTACATTAAATGTTTTATAGACGATTTCACAAAATCCGTTTCATTAATAACATCAATCAGTGGTAACAAGTGGATTGTATGAAGAATGATACCGGCTTTGTTGCATTAAAATGTAGTTGTGATCGGTCGGTACGTTCTTACTCAATGCAATGTAAAGTGTGAGGTCCGATGCAAATTTAAGCCAGAGGTAATCCTACCGTCAACACCCCGGCGTACCAGAAGGATTAAAATACGAGGGTCATTCAATAAGTAATGCAGCGCATTTTTTTCTGAATGTAGGTTAGTTTTATTCAGGATTCCATTACAACATATTAATCTCCACTCTTTTGGCTATGAAACCCTATATTTCAACATAACCTCCATTCAATGCGATGGCCTTACACAACCTTATTGGGAGGCCTGTATTCCCACATGTTACCACTCTATTGGTCGATATCGGAACCTCCCCACCAACCGCATACCGCGCAAGCAGTTCCGCATAAATGGTCCATTGTTGATCTTCATGTTCTTCTGTTCGGTGGCCAGGAAACCATCTGGCACACACCTCTGAGTACACCAACTGGTGCACGAATTTGACAACACTACCAGCAGAGACGTCCAGTTTGCAGCGAGGTGTTTGACTATGATCCATCGATCACCTCGAATTAGAGTGTCCGCACGTCCAACAATGCAGGTGCCTTAGCTGTGTGCCGCCGGCCGGCACGCCAGAGATCGTACAGCTTTACGCGAACTTGTTGCGATGATGACAGAAGTATCACCCAACGACTCACAGAGCTTTTGTTCGCTGCCAGATCTCCGTAGACATTCTGCGAACGCACTCTCTTACAGACGCCATTTTGAAGGCTACGTCTAGCGCTGCCGCCTATCGGAACTTCATGGAACTGTAGGGTCTGAAGCGGGAATAACCCACGATGACCCACAACAAATTCTGCATTTTTTCAATCGAAATTTGCCAAGAAAAAATGTATTGCATTTATTAAATGCCCCTCGTAGTTTACGAAGCTTTAATATTCATGGATGCGGATACAGGACATGCGGATGAGGAAAACACACTTGCAGATGCGGTGTGGATGTGGAAATCATTTATTTTATTGTTGCAGAACTAGAGAATTTTTGTCCACGGTGGGAATGTAGACCGACTGATGCATTACAGATCTGGGTTAGTGAGAGACCTCTCTAGATGTCCGGCCGAGACGTGGGTCCGGTGATCGATGGTCTGCGAGGCACGTCGGGTGCCAGAAGTTCGGTACCTAATTTGTTCAACAGTTGAATAATGCGGCATGCAACGGTGCCAGTCCCGCCATTCGATGCTAATGACGCCAGGCACGCCAGAATTGCCTGTCCACAGCTTCCGTGCTGGACCGCAACTCCCAGTTCGATATGTGTTGACCGTCACTGTATTTCAGACTGTCGTAAATTGATTCCTTTACATAACTACGCCGAATCAGTGACAATTTCGCAGTCACTTTAAGAAGTCATTATGGAAGATAGAAAAGTTTTCGTACGCCGTAAGGCCAAGCAAAAGGTTGCTACGTAACAGGGGGAAGGGGGGGGGGGGGAGGGGCGGGACAAATAACATGATGATAAGGCAGAACATGGTAGGAGACGTCGAAATTAGCAAACTCTTGCAGATAACCACAGGTTGGGAATGAACCACCATGGATCTACGGCTGTAAAACGACTGTTATTCAGGAAGAGTACGCTGAACAGTGCCCATTTACAATAACCAGCCCCATCTTATAACTATTGTTCTAAAGAACACCGTTACTAACTAAAGCAGCTGTGTGAAAGCATCGGATACGCATCTTTCAGTCAACATTCATCAGCAATATATAAAACAAAAACATATTTGATAACTGTTCACACACATCTGCTTTATCCAACTGCGAAGTCAATAGTTTAGGCGAAGCTAAACTGCGGGAAAAAAACTCACCACCAAGAAGGAGTTGTGAGATAAACGGAAGCTGGTAGGCGTGTTTTTACATCCGAAAGATGATGTCTATTGAGATTTAGTACACAGTCGCATAAGAGTAGCCTAGTAGTGCCACTACGGCGATGTAAATCATATTTGCCTTAAATATACGCAGTAACGATCGTGAGCGTCAGTTACCTTTGGGACTGGAATTGTGACTTGACGTTAGCCAAGAATGCCTTTAAAACGACAAAGATGCCATTATCGACACCTCACTGAATTTGAACGAGGTCGTGTAACAGGGCTATGAAAAGTTGGATGTCCTTCCGCGATACTGCTGGAAGAACTGGCAGGAAAGTAGCCGCAGTACATGATCTCTGGCAGCGGTAGTCACGAAAATGCACGGTCGTAAGATTACTGGGCTCCGAACGGCCTCGTGGAACTACTGACGGGGAAGACAGCGCATTAAGAGTATGGCTCTGGCGTATTGTACCGCATCTGCAGCAGTTGGCACCACTGTGACACAACAAAGTGTTACAAATTTCCAGAATGAGATTTTCACTCTGCAGCGGAGTGTGCGCTGATATGAAACTTTCTGGCGGATCAAAACTGTGTGCCGGACCGAGACTCGAACTTTGTTACAAATTTGTTTCTTCGAGGACAGCTCCGAGCCAGACGGCCTATAGCGCGCATTCCACCACCTTCAAACCGCCAACATTTGCAACTTCAGTGGTGTCGGAGGAAGTCTGTTCCGTTTTCTGACGAAAGCTGGTTCTGTCTCGGTGCCAGTGATGGCCGTGAGTTGGCTAGGAGGAGGCCATTTCAGGGCCAGCAACCAACTTGTCTGCATGCTAGACGCACTGGACGTCCATCTTAAGTTATGGTCTGTGCTACGATTTCGAATGACTGCAGGAGAACTCCTGCGGTCATTCCACGCACTTTGAAAATTTGTACGTCATTCTGGCAATACGACCTCTTTTGTGCCATTCGTGAACTGCATTCAAGAGGTTGTTTTCTAACAGGATAACACTCGCTCACATATCACTGTTATAACCCTTGTAACCCAATATGCTCTACAGAGTGTCGTCATGTTTCCTTGGTCTGCTAGATCACCACATCTGTCTCCAGTCGACCACATATATCACCAGAGCGACAACTCCATCGCCATCCAGAAACATCACTAACAAACTGTCCCTGTATTGACTGACCGAGTGCAAGTGGCATGGAACTCCACCTCACAAATTGCCATCCGGTACGACACAATGCATACGTGCTTGCATTCAGCATTCTGGCGGTTACACCGAGTATTAATGTACTAGCATTCCACATTTCAGTGGCTTATGTCGAGCTTACATTAATCTGTGATCTTGCAATGCTAATCATTTAATATTTTACCTAGACAAATGTATTCCCAAAATTTCATTTATTTCGTCAGTGTATATCGATGCATGTTCATTAGTACCACTTTTGCACTCATTGTTCTCAGTGCTCAGTAAGGAATATGAGACGTACATAATGCACTAATGTTTTTGAAAATTGTAACACTCAGAAGTAATGGTCTGTTAAATCGCAAAATGCATAAGACAATTGAATAATAACAAATTATTACGATTGCAGAGAGGTATGAACACGTGCACACAGCATTACTTTCTCTTGCGTGACCGGAGAGTCAGTGTTACGCCACGCACAATTGGTGCAAAGCTCTCGGTTGAGATGAAAACATACACACATGTCTCATCGATGTCATAGGGTGTGTGGTGTCACCGCCAGACACCACACTTGTTGGGTGATAGCCTTTAAATCGGCCGCGGTCCGTTAGTATACGTCGGACCCGCGTGTCGCCACTATCAGTGATTGCAGACCGAGCGCCGCCACACGGCAGGTCTAGAGAGACTTCCTAGCACTCGCCCCAATTATACAACCGACTTCGCTAGCGATGGTTCACTGACAAAATACGCTCTCATTTGCCGAGACGATAGTTAGCATAGCCTTCAGCTACGTCATTTGCTACGACCTAGCAAGGCGCCATTACCAGTTACTATTGATACTGTGAATCACGTAACGTCAAGAGTGACGTTCACCATTAATGGATTAAAGTTAAGTATTCCACCAGCTGCGTCCGTTTTTTCTAAATTCTAATTTCCTTGTCCTGTTTCAGACCTCACGCCAGCCTGCGTGAGCTAAAACGCGTGCCTTTCGGCTTCCTCTAGTAACACGGTGTTGGCTCTCCTGCTAACAACAACAGGGTGCAATATGAGAAAGTGAGTGAGTTAGAATGGGGCAGAACGATGGGTTTGTGGGAAGTGGGTTTATCGCACTGTGACACCGCGGTTGCTATAAGGCACGCAGTAGAGTTTGCGTGGAACCAGTGGACGTAAGAAATGGTTCAAATGGCTCTGAACACTATAAGACTTAACATCTGAGGTCATCAGTCCCCTAGAACTTAGAACTACTTAAACCTAGAATGAGATTTTCACTCTGCAGCGGAGTGTGCGCTGATATGAAACTCCCTGGCAGATTAAAACTGTGTGCCCGACCGAGACTCGAACTCGGGACCTTTGCCTTTCGCGGGCAAGTGCTCTACCAACTGAGCTACCGAAGCACGACTCACGTCCGGTACTCACAGCTTTACTTCTGCCAGTACCTCGTCTCCTACCTTCCAAACTTTACAGAAGCTCTCCTGCGAAACATGCAGAACTAGCACTCCTGAAAGAAAGGATATTGCGGAGACATGGCTTAGCCACAGCCTGGGGGATGTTTCCAGAATGAGATTTTCACTCTGCAGCGGAATGTGCGCTGATATGAAACTTCCTGGCAGATTAAAACTGTGTGCCCGACCGAGACTCGAACTCGGGACCTTTGCCTTTCGCGGGCAAGTGCTCTACCAACTGAGCTACCGAAGCACGACTCACGTCCGGTACTAACAGCTTTACTTCTGCCAGGCAAAGGTCCCGAGTTCGAGTCTCGGTCGGGCACACAGTTTTAATCTGCCAGGAAGTTTCATATCAGCGCACATTCCGCTGCAGAGTGAAAATCTCATTCTGGAAACATCCCCCAGGCTGTGGCTAAGCCATGTCTCCGCAATATCCTTTCTTTCAGGAGTGCTAGTTCTGCATGTTTCGCAGGAGAGCTTCTGTAAAGTTTGGAAGGTAGGAGACGAGGTACTGGCAGAAGTAAAGCTGTGAGTACCGGACGTGAGTCGTGCTTCGGTAGCTCAGTTGGTAGAGCACTTGCCCGCGAAAGGCAAAGGTCCCGAGTTCGAGTCTCGGTCGGGCACACAGTTTTAATCTGCCAGGGAGGTACTTAAACCTAACTAACCTAAGGACATCACACACAGCCATGCCCGAGACAGGATTCGAACCTGCGACCGTAGCGGTCGCGCGGTTCTGGACTGAAGCACCTAGAACCGCTCGGCCACACCCGCCGGCAGTGGACGTAAGAGAGTCGTACGCATTGACGGGCGGTTCAAATGGTTCAAATGGCTCTGAGCACTATGGGACTTAACATCTATGGTCATCAGTCCCCTAGAACTTAGAACTACTTAAACCTAACTAACCTAAGGACAGCACACAACACCCAGCCATCACGAGGCAGAGAAAATCCCTGACCCCGCCGGGAATCGAACCCGGGAACCCGGGCGTGGGAAGCGAGAACGCTACCGCACGACCACGAGATGCGGGCTGACGGGCGGTTCCTTTGGTACACAATATGACCACATCGCGGAATCCAACGGTAGCAATGGGCACATGAACACTGTCATTGACTTGCTAGATGGCAGGAGATAGTATTTTCGGAACAGTCCCGCTTCAGCTTCTCCTACAGTGTTACGTGCTACCGTGGTAAACACAGTGGGGCAGAGTGCGTGTTGAGCACCATAGCGTAAGAAACGCCAAGTGTAATGACTTTGGGGTGCCAGTAGCTATAACATGCAACCTGGCCTCCCACGTAATGAGGGCAGTGTGAACAGTAAACGTTACATAGGGAATTTTCCAATCCAGAGCCGATGCACCTCTTGCAGGCAGCATCACACACCATATTTAAACAGGACAAAGCCTCTCCTCGAGTGGCGAGGATGTGCAAGTCTACGTCGAAGGACGGTCCCCTGGCCTGCACGATCGCCTGACATGTCACCCATAGAACATATGTGGGATATGGTCGTACGGCAACTTGGCAACTTGTTCGTTCTGGTCCTCCTGCAACCACTGCCGCTGTTTTGTGGACGCTCCTACAAATTGTGTGGCAGTGTATTTCCAGCAGCATATCCAGGCCCTCTTTGATTCCATGCGACGATATTTAGAGGCACTGACCGCAGCATGCAGTAGCTTCACACCATACAGTCAAAGTGCACGTAAATTTCTGTGACAGTGTTCGTTTGTGTATTGTCTTGCTTCTAATTTAAGTGATAAATTTTATTGTAATCACGTGTATGCTTGTTGATGTTGCAATTTACACGAACAGTAATAAGTTTCACTGATCACGTTAAGCGACTAATGTAGTTTCTGCCTAGATTATTTTAGATCTGTATTTCGGCATCCTGTACGTCCAGTCTAAGTTTATGCATTTGAACGCTTCATGTACCAACGCGAATTTACATTACGCCGGGCCCGCATCTCGTGGTCGTGCGGTAGCGTTCTCGCTTCCCACGCCCGGGTTCCCGGGTTCGATTCCCGGCGAGGTCAGGAATTTTCTCTGCCTCGTGATGGCTGGGTGTTGTGTGCTGTCCTTAGGTTAGTTAGGTTTAAGTAGTTCTAAGTTCTAGGGGACTGATGACCATAGATGTTAAGTCCCATAGTGCTCAGAGCCATTTGAACCATTACGCCGGAAGTCACCGTACAGTCTGCGAGGACAAGGTAAATGGTACAGAAACATCATCTCTCTCCCATCGCCTGTTATTTTTACGGATGGTGGGCTTCAAATTGCGTCATATATAAGATGGAAGGACAAATACATTTCCCTCGCGTGAGTCCTCGGAATGTTTTGAACAGCATCTCGCTGATGCACATATTTGTTGCAACGCTTCCAATTGTAGATTCCAGAGTACAGTGTTCTGCTAACTAAATAAACCACGAAGAACAACTCTGCTCTTCCACTTTTCTCTACTGCTTCCATTAATCCAACCACCGTCGATCAAGACTCAAAAATTGGTTTAAAATGGGTTTTGGAAGTGACCACCACCATGGGTGAATTCCACTCCCTTAAGATATTTTCCGATAAATCTATGATTGACAACTGCGTTTCTCACAGACAGACTTCTACGGTGGCTCCACCTTAATCACTCCGGACAGGTAGCACTTGGTATTTGACAGTTTTATCTGATTAAGGCTACCAGTCGCCGATCGTGTAGACTGAAAGTCAAACGATACCGCGCTTGTAGTAATTAGGAAGGAAACTACATTTTTGCATACTGGAAATATTTACGTGAACTTTTTGAACATAAATACCAGTATGTGAAAACGAAAAAAATCCTGTAATATTTCGGGACAACCACTGAGAATGCCTTGTTAGAAGCGCGAGTCTGGCTGGTATATAAATAAAAATTCATGTGCAACACGGAAAAATAATTTATAAACAGCTACTGCAAGGAATGTCACACAAAATAACTTGATTTTTTTGCCTATTTCTATCGATACGACAAAAAAAGCACCTTCGTCTGACACAGTTGCAGACAGTATTCCCTAAAAAGGAAAATAGTACAAGGAAATGCATTCGCAACTGCTAAATTTGGAATGACGACACTGAAAATTTGTGCCGCCCTGGGACTCGAACCCGGATTTGCCGCTTTACGCTAGTGGTCGTATTAACAGCTTCGCCTATCCGTTCATGAATGAAGGCAAGACCCAAACTTCCATATATCGTCATCCATGTGTCGCAACCTTCACTCGTACGTTTCTTATATTTCCGTCCAACAAGGACATATTTATTGAGAGTCGACGGCCTGGTATTGATGAATAAATACGAAACAGCAGTTCCTGTGTTATTAAGACGTACTAAGTAGTATTTTTCGTAAACACACTGTCGTTATAGGGGCATCAAATAAAGAAAGACAAAGACAGAAATAAAACAATTATAGCATAAAAAGGGAAATATGAACTTCGTTCGTAAGGAACCTGCTGATGGCATGCCATCTTTATTCATAAAACTGGACTTCCAGCCCAATAGATATGAGAAAGGTATGTAAGACGATCCATCCATTCTTCCCGGTGCCTTTTATCCAGCCATTATTGCCGGGTCGGGACTGGTATGGTACCTTTTCACATTCTCTGAGAACCATACTTTTATGTAAGGTATTATTACGATTGGGTGGCCACTCGTATAGATATCTTAAAGCTAATGGTAGCACACATTCCTCCGCCCCCCCCCCCCCTCGTCTCTCGCTGGTATGGCCACCTCTTTCCCCCTTTCCCTGCAGGGAGCAGTCTGTGTATCCCATCTGTCTGCGTCTGGTGTCTATCGTACGGTCAAACGTGAAATAATTTTTCAAAGTGTTTGCGCATCGTATAACTGTGGCGGAACCTGGAAACCAGACCAGCGCTTACCTAAGTGGATGTGGAAAACCGCTGAAAAACCACATCGAGGCTGGTCAGCATAGCGAGGCGGACCGATCTGGGGTGACGCGCCTTCCTGTGTCCCGGAAGCGGTCGGTTATCCGGGCAGGTGATTTGGAAAATAATATCGTCAGTAATTAAGAATGAGTTGCGAGAAGCTACATTACTTGTTTGAAAACTGTCACGTTACCGCCTTGAGCTGCTGATAAAATTCTTTATTTACACAAGCAGTTTCGGTCGACAGACCATCATCAGGTTCATAAAAGTATTCACGGCATCATGTTAAGCGAAATACAAAATCACTAACGTAAGATAATAAACCTATGTATTAGACATTGTTATATCGTAGTATAAATTAAATCGTCAATCTATAAAAACTGTGCTAGGCAGTTTATTCAATCATGTTATAACTGCAGTCGACGTCAACGCTGTGAACAGGTTCATACCGCATAGAAATGACTGCACAGCTGTGTACACTTATCTGAATCTGACGATAGTAGTCCACCAAAACTTGCCGTATAAACACAGGTTTTTATCAGCAGGTCAAAGTGGTAACAGGACTTTTTCAAATATTTACGAGCTGTTGGGTACCACCTCTCGAGAAATATACTAAATTGTAAGCATTAACACACCGCCTACGTTTTTATATCCGATTCAGTTTCGTTAATGTGAAACGTATTTGAAAGTAAGTTATGCGTGAATCGAAACTACTTGTCCCAAGAATTGAGTGCGCAGGTTGTGTCTGTAGTAAAGATAGCAGCAGAGTGAGAGAAACAAAACTGTGCCTCGTTAGAAGAAGAGGCTCCCGTACGCATTCCTTTAGCCGAGATGGTATCCACAGGAGAGGGCTCGTCTCCTCCGCGTCCGTCGCTAGCCTCCAGTTTTACTACGTTTGTTTTAGCAGCAGACCGCAGGAACGCGTGTTTTGAGACCAGCACTGGAGGACGCCGCATAAATTACACTTAACGAAAGCGTATTTTTAGCGCGCGCTCCGCCAGGAAAAATAACCTCCAACTTGGAGACTTGGGTGTCACAGGACCTGACCAGCACGTCCTCGAATACCAGAGCTCTCCTGTCCGGTTTTTCTTGCCTGACTTCCAGCGTCTTTTCGTGTATAATTCACATCTGTCTCTTTGTGCGTGAGTGGTAATTTGCGGATACAAGTACTGTTGTAAAGAAATGTATCTCAAATGCATTTTTTCTTCTATAATTGTAAAGACGAAAATATATCACTTTTCTCTACAGACGTCACTGTAGGCGTTCAGACGAAAGGGAATTCGTCCTCTATAACGCACTGTGCGCCGATTAATATTCGTGACTTTAGTCAAAGCAGTTGCACTGGTCCTCTGGGAACAATAAATATTTATTTATAATTGATACGACATGTTTGTACGAACAAGATGCAATCGCCATTCCCGAAATGCTCTTCAACACTTGGAAGCAAGAAGGTCCTTAAAACATCAGAGTGATGTGTGTAAACGGCAGTATCGATACTGCAGGATAACCAGTGGTTTTAGAACAATGAAACAATAGAAACAGGTTTTCAGATTTATCTTATTTTTGTCCGGATCCTCGTATGAGAAAGACGTGAATGGAGACGTGCACTATGTGATCAAAAGTATCCGGACACCCGGCTGAATATGACTTACAAGTTCGTGGCGTCTTCCAACGGTAATGCTGGAATTCAGTATGGTGTTGGCCCATTCTTAGCTTTGATGACAGCTTCCACTGTCGCAGGCATACGTTCAGTCAGATGCTGGAAGGTTTCTTAGGGAATGACAGCCCATTCTTCACGGAGTGCAGCACTGAGGAGAGGTATCGATGTCGGTCGGTGAGGCCTGGCACGAAGTCGGCGTTCCAAAACATTCCAAAAGTGTTCTATAATATTCAGGTCAGGACACTGTGACGGCCTCTCCGTTACAGGGATGTTATTGTCGTCTAACCACTCCGCCGCAGGCCGTGCATTATGAACAGGCGCTCGATCGTGTTGAAAGATGCAATCGCCATTCCCGAAATGCTCTTCAACACTTGGAAGCAAGAAGGTCCTTAAAAAATCAGAGTAGGCCTGTGCTGTTATAGTGCCGCGCAAAACAACAAGAGGTGCAAGCCCCCTCCATGAAAAATACCACCACACCATAACACCACCGCCTCCGAATTTTACTGTTCTGTTGGCACTATATACGCTGGCAGATAACGTTCAGCAGGCATTCGTTAATACTCACGCCCTGAAATCGGATCCCCACATTGTGTACCGTAATTCGTCAATCCAAACAACGTTTCTCCACTGTTCAGTCGTCCAATGTTTACGCTCCTTACACCAAGCGAGGCATCGTTTGGCATTTACCGGTGTGATGTGTGACTTACGAACAGTCGCTCGATCAGGAAATCCACGTTTTCTCATTTCCCGCGTAAGTATCATGGTACTTTAGGTGGATCCTGATGCAGTTTGGAACTCTTGTGTGATGCTCTGGATACATGTCTGCCTATTACACATTACGACCCTCTTCCAATGTCGGCGGTCTCTTTCAGTCAACAGACGAGGTCCACCTGTACGCTTTTGTGCTGCACGTATCCCTTCACGTTTCCACTTCACTGTCACGTAGGAAACAGTGGGCCTAGGGATGTTTAGGAGTGTGGAAATCTCGCGTACAAACGTATGAGAGAAGTGACACCTAATCACGTAATCACGTTCGGAGTCCGTTAGTTCCGCGGAGCACCCCATTCTGATCTCTCAATATGTCTAGTGACTACTGAGGTCACTAGTATGGACTAGCTGGCAGTAGGTGCCAACACACTGCACCTAATATGAAAAACGTATGTTTTCGGGGGTGGCCGAAAACTTTTGATCACATAGTGTATGTATCTTGTAACATACTTCTGGTAAATATATGGCGTTATTTATAACCACACCACTTATCCCAGTAGCGGTAGCATCCCTACACGTCTGAAAATTTAACTGTACGTTTCTTTTTCCAGATATTAATAGCGTGCGGCACAGAGCGAGTTGAAATTTGTGTTGTTGCAGCCATTTGCAAGATGCCAGATTTTTGTTCAAATTAACCCAGTATTAAAAGGCGCGAAGAAAAATAGATAGGCTTTGCAAGTAATTCTTGAGTAAACATACTAAAGTTAAGTTAATTTCATTCATTTTGCATGAAGTAGTATCGATATTAAACATTCTTGTGGTTGCCTCTTCACGGCTATCTTTTGTTCAAGTGACGAGATTTGCACCGCTAAGACAGTCATCAGCTTTGAATTAATAATAAGTGTACCATGCAAAAGATGTTCTCCATGAGAACCCACGAAATTATAAATTATTATTCTAATGAAAGGATATTTAATTATCACCCTGAGATAGTTCTAAGTCTAAAGATTAATGTGCTTCACACCGATCTGTTCCTAATTTATTTTACTAGTATACTGACATTCCGAAGTGGTTTATTTATCGGGCACTTGAATGTAGAAAGACTTGACAATATCAAGAATATCAATACTCTCCCGTAATGACAAGTTGTAGCCTTATGTGATCCTACGATGTATTATTAGCAGCAGAAGTACACACACACACCCACATACAATACACAAACACAGACACAAAAGATAGATCTCTACACAGCCCCACACTCAGGGAATGCAGATGCAGTAATCCAGCATCGCCGTTCTAGGTAAGGACCTAACGAAAGGTGGCTTGCCGTTTCCTTCCTCCGAATTGAAGAAGAGAAAAAAAGGCGGCGCTTGGATAGCATGGTGTATTCCATTAATGATCGAGTCGTTATCTACGTGACAGATGCCAGTTCCAGTATTAAAATGTGATTCGACATGGAGGGAGTTCAGAATAACCAGATGACTGACCGTAAGTAATACCTTCAGCGGTTTCAGTATTTAACTATACGATGACATCCCTGCAATACGTTTTTATGTCACATACAGCTCGTGCACTAAGATTATCCAATGTTTACGTCAGGAATTATCATTACTCTTGTTCTTAATTACAATACCGTGTTAGCTGAGAACGAAAGCATCGTATGTTTCCCGTCTGATACCCTAAGAAGCGCACGGTATTGCTAGAATTTTGCCGAATACTATTTCATTCTGTTTAAAAATTAAATAACTTTAAAAGCTATATCGTTTCTCTGACTGGCTCTTTTTGCGTCTTAACTGCAACTGCTCATTTCGCTACAGGTTAGCTGAACGAGATGGCTTGCCTGAGCTGTCCAAGTTAAATGCTCCGTTGAAGTTGTCCTGTATCGTCGCTGAGTCGATGTGCGTGCGCAGTGCGCCTTACACACACCGTAAAACTCATCCTTATCATCGTACCTGACTGTACTCCAGAGATTCCCGCAAACGCGGAAGAATACGTGGTGTAATGTTTACATCGGGTTTATTTTTACGATAAACACAGTATCGTACTGGTGCAGGATACCCTACACCGTGCAGCTGCTTGCACCGCATGTATGTAGATGCAGTTGTGGATTGGAACCGGCGTTCCTCCGAGTCGAAAGCCGCCGCACATACGTGCGTTAGCAACCTCGACTACGGAGGCTCGTGGTTGTGACTTGCTGAAAAAAAAATCCACAATAGTAGTTCTCCAAGATGAATACTTGCATTTTGCGGACGTTACTGTTCCAATCTAATCATGGGAGTACCCCTCAAGGACTTCTTCGTAGTTGAAGTGAATATCCAGGGAACTGCCAGGGGGATTCAGTGTAAGGGACAGTGAAAGCTAGGAATGATTTAGCCTTTCACATCCTGTTGATGAGATATTATTAAAGAATCATGCGCCAGTACACGTGGACCAATTGTCATCGAGAAAGAAGGCACGATTCAGTCTGTTTCACTCCCTGTTTTTTAATGGCTGTTACTCAAAATTTTGTTGAAATTCGGTCAAAAGCTTTAGGTATTACGTTTATTTTGTGTCACTGAGACAAGAGTGAGAAGTAAATTACGTATCATCATTCCCTCTGTATATGAATAAGTTTGAGGAAAGTTGATTTTAGTACGACTAGCGAACCGCACTACAAAGGCCCCCGCACGTGTCCGCTTCATAAAATTTAAAAAATAAATATTTTTTTAAATATTGTAATGCAGCAACTTCCAGCGAGAGTCCTTAGCTTACCATCTCAATCCGACAGACAGATCACCGTCGACCACGTCACATACGGTCAGGTGACAAAAGTCACGCGATAGCGATACACGCATATACAGATGGCGGTAGTATCGCGTTCACAAGGTGTAAAAGAGCAAAGCATTGGCGGAGCTGTTATTCAAACTCGAGCGGTTCATGTGAAAAGGTTTCCAAAGTGATTACGCCCGCACCACGGGAATTAACAGACATTTAACGAGGAATGCTAGTTGGAGCTAGACGCATGAGATATTCCATTTCGGAAATCGTTAGGGAGTTCAATATTTCGAGATTCAAATGGTTCAAATGGCTCTGTGCACTATGGGACTTAACTTCTGAGGTCATCAGTCCCCTAGAACTTAGAACTACTTAAACCTAACCAACCTAAGGACATCACACACATCCATGCCCGAGGCAGGATTCGAACCTGCGACCGTAGCAGTTGCGCGGTTCCAGACTGAAGCGCCTAGAACCGCTCGGCCACCCCGGGTGGCATTTCGAGATTCACAGTGTCAAGAGTGCGCCGAGAATACCAAATTTCAGGCATTACCCCTCAACCACGGAGGCCGGCGGTCTTCACTTCACGACCGAGGGCAGCGGCATTTGCGTAGAGTTGTCAGTGCTAAGAGACTAGCAACACGGCTTGAAATAACTGCGGAAATCTGTCTGGCACGTACGGCAAATGTATCCATTAGGACAGTAGACGTAATTTTGTGTTAATGTGATATGGCAGCAGACGACCGACGCCGGTGCCTTAGTTACCAGCACGACATCGCCTGCAGCGCCTGTCCTGGGCTCGTGTCCACTCCGATAGCTGAGTGGTCAGCGTGACGGATTGCCGTCCTACGGGCCCGGATTCGATTCCCGGCTGGATCCGGGATTTCCTCCGCTCAGGAACTGGGTGTTGTGTTGTCTTCATCACCATTTCATCCCCATCCGGAGCGCAGATCGCCTAATGTGGCCTCAAATGTAATAAGACCTGCACCAAGGCGTCCGGACGTGCCGTTGAGGGGCCTCTGTGCCAATGACGCCAAACGCTCATTTCCATTTTCCAGAACTCGTGACCATATGAGTTGGACCCTACACCACTGATCAGATGAGTCCCGCTTTCAGTTGTAGGGTTCGAGTGTAGAACAGACCTCACGAAATCATGGACCCAAGTTGTCCACAAGGCACTGTGCATGCTGGTGGCGTCTCCATAACCGTTGGGCTGTGTTTACACGGAATGGGTAGGTTCCTCTGGTCCAGCTGCGCCGACCATTGATTAGAAATGGTTACGATCAGCTACTTGGAGACCATTCGTAGCCATTCAAACAACAGTGCGCCTTGTCACCGGGACACAACTGTTCGCAGTTGGTTTGACGAACATTTTAGACAGTTCCAGCGAATGATTTGGCCACACAGACCGCTCGACATGTATCGCTTCGAACATTTATGGGACACAGGCGAGGGGTCAGTTCGTGCACTAAATCGTGCACTGGCAACACTTTCGCGGTTATGGCCGGCTATAGAGGCAGGATGGGTCAGTATTTCTGCAGGGACTTTCAGCGACTTGTTCAGTCCATGACACGTCGAGTTGCTGCTCTCCGTCGGGCATAAGGAGATCCGAAACGACATTACGAGGTATCGACCTCAGTGTAAATCAACGAAGAAGACACTACAGAGGGACACAGACGCTTAGTCTGTTTCTAAGTACGTAACGCATCCACTTAAATACACTACTGGCCATTAAAATTGCTACACCACGAAGATGACGTGCTACAGACGGCCGGCCAGGGTGGCCGAACGGTTCTAGGCGCTACATTCTGGAACCGCGCGACCGCTACGGTCGCAGGTTCGAATCCTGCCTCGGGCATGGATGTGTGTGACGTCCTTAGGTTAGTTAGGTTTAAGTAGTTCTAAGTTCTAGGGGACTGATGACATGAGAAGTTAAGTCCCATAGTGCTCAGAGCCATTTTGATACAGACGCGAAATTTAACTGACAGGAAGAAGATGCTGTAATATGCAAATGATTAGCTTTTCAAAGCATTCACACAAGGTTGGAGCCGGTGGCGACACCTACAACGCGCTGACATGGGGAAATTTTCCAACCTATTTCTCATACACAAAGAGCAGTTGACCGGCGTTGCCTGGTAAAACGTTGTTGTGATGCCTCGTGTAAGGAGGAGAAATGCATACCATCACGTTTCCGACTTTGATAAAGGTCGGATTGTAGCCTATCACGATTGCGGTTTATCGCTCGGGCGAGATCCAATGACTGTTAGCAGAATATGGAATCGGTGGGTTCAGGAGGGTAATACGGAACGCCGTGCTGGATCCCAACGGCGTCGTATCACTAGCAATCGAGATGACAGGCACCTTATCCGCATGGCTGTAAGGGATCGTGCAGCCACGTCTCGATCCCTGAGTCAATAGATGGGGACGTTTGCAAGACAACAACCACCTGCACGAGCAGTTCGACGAGTGCAACAGCATGGACCATAGATGCGGTTACCCTTGACGCTGCATCACAGACACGAGCGCCTGCGATGGTGTACTCAACGACGAACTTGGGCGCACGAATGGCAAAACATCATTTTTTCAGATGAATCCAGGTTCTGTTTATAGCATACGATGGTCGCATCCGTGTTTGGCGACATCGCTGTGAACACACATTGGAAGCGTGTACTGGTCATCGCCATACTGGCGTATCGCCCGGCGTGATGGAATGGGGTGCCATCGGTTACACGTCTCGGTCACCTCTTGTTCGCATTGACGGCACTTTGAACAGTGGACGTTACATTTCAGATGTGTTACGATCCATGGCTCTACCCTTCATTCGATCCCTCCGAAACCCTACATTTCAGCAGGATAATGCACGACCGCATGTTGCAGGTCCTGTACGGGCCTTTCTGGATACAGAAAATGTTCGACTGCTGCCCTGACCAGCACTTTCTCCAGATCTATCACCAATTCAAAGTGTCTGGTCAATGGTGGCCGAGCAACTGGCTCGTCACAATACGCCAGTCACTAATCTTGATGAACTGTGGTATGGTGTTGAAGCTGAATGGGCAGCTGTACCTGTACGCACCATCCAAGCCCTGTTTGACTCAATACCCACGCGTAACAAGGCCGTTATTACGGCCAGAGGTGGTTATTATGGGTAGTGATTCCTCAGGATCTATGCACCCAAATTGCGTGAAAATGTAATCGCGTGTCAGTTCTAGTATAATATATTTGTCCAATGATTACCCGTTTATCATCTGCATTTCTTCTTGATGTAGCAGTTTTAATGGCCAGTAGTGTACGTAGGTGATGGAAACGTCTTACACCATCAGAACTTGAAAAGACTACCTTTGAATAGTATGCTACTGCACTAACGTGCGGTAACGACCTTGGCTACGTAAGGTTGCGTAGAGATCAAGAGCCGCGGCGTCTAGTAGGGAGACTACAACAGAGGACATGAGGCAGAACGTGTTCTTATACAGCTGCCTAGCCCCGCGGCGCACGGCACTTCAAAATAAAGCAATTACAATGCGCCGTGTTTACCGTTTCTTGCCGGTACGGCCGTGCATCACCGAAATGGGTCTAATTCGTGAGCGTCGCCTGACGGAGTAGTCCGACGTGTGAGAGACAGGTGCGCCCTGAACCGCTGGCCGGCTCGCCTGGAGATTAATACAGAACCAGAGGAGGAGCGCCTCGCCGCGAGGACTCGGCGCATAAATTTCGTCTCCCCGTACAGCCCCTCCGCCGGCACGACTATTTGGACTGCGGTTGAGCCTCACAGGCCTTTGTGGGCGCACCTACTGGATTCCTCGTCTTATGGGACTGCTCCTGCTGGACTGGCGTCAATTTATAAGGACTGGTCTCGGCGACTGCTCAGCAGACCTTCACGTTAATTCCGCTTTTATCTGTACACCTTAAGCACGAAATTCCAAAACCTGCAGAGGTGGCGCGATGGCTCGTGACAGCTCTCCCCTTCCCAAAACACACATCAGTGGAAGTTTTATACTTGTACTATGCCATTTCCATTGAATTTTCTCATGTTGGCAAATGAGAAGAGGCGATCCCTTTTTCTCTTGGCAAAAACTTTCTAAAGCCAAGATCGCATAAGTATTTCTTTATTTTCAACAACAGTTTTCGACACACTTGTCATCTTCAGGTCTTCAGAATTGTTTTTTACAAAACGTTTTCATTGTCAGTTGGAACCACGTACCAAGTTGGCGTGTTGGTGGATAAACTGCCTCAGCTTATACAAAGGTTCCTCAGAAATATAACATTTACAGTCAAAAAGCTCCTTGTGCACATGGCAATGTCCTTATATGTAGCGCGCACAGATGATTGTTGCGTCATAAAAATCACTGTATACAATAGACTCCACAGTAGCACATCGGTTTAAGTCAGCATGACATATTCTATTCCTTGATTATCCACCTTAAACGGCGTACATGGTACAACTCATATCCACTAACATGACTACTTGGCATGTTGTTCCAACTCACAATGGACACGTTTTATAGCAAAAAGTTTGAAGACCTGAAGATGACAGCAAAGTCTGCCGAGGCCGATTGCTGAAAATAAAGAAATACTTCTGCAGCATTGGCTTTAGAAAGTTTTTTCCAAATATGTCAGTCCCCAGAATTGAGAGATAACTTCCGCAGAATGTTTTGTGCTCACGTATTATGACGATTTGGAAAACGTAAATCTCCTTTATAAAAATCAACATGGATACCGCAAAATTCCGCACCATAGCGCTCTAGACAACGTTGATGTCGTGTTCCTCGACTTCAGGAATTCATTTGACACCGTCCCGCACTGCTGTTTAGTGAAAAAAGAGTACGAATTTACCCAGTATCGGACCACATTTGCGACTCGAAGAAAGACTTCCTTACAGATAGAACCCAACGCGTCGCTCTTAATGGAACAAAATCGACAGATGTGAAGGTAATTTCCGGAGTACCCAAGGAAGTGTGACAGGACCGTTACATCTACATCTACATCTACATCATACTTCGCAAGCCACCTAATGGTGTGTGACGGAGGGTCTGATCCCTCCAACCCTGTTCCACTCGCGAATAGTGTGTATTGGCTCTAATTTCTCGAATTTTCTTCTCGTAGTCAAGACGTGTGATGTATGTGGGGAGGGGGGGGGGGGGAGGAAGGGAAAGGGGGGGGGGGGGGGAAGAAATGTGTTGTACGACTCCTCCTGAAAAGTGCTGTCCCGAAATTTCAGCAGTAAATCTCTCCGTGATGCACAACGCCTATCTTGTATCCGTAAGCATTTTGCACGCAAGAATGACAACGTGGATTTTCTTGAATTACAGCGCCAACTACCAAGAATCAAAACAAATGTTTAAGACAAAATGTACGTAGTTTTTTATGTAGAATCTGATTCTGCAATAAAAATGGGGGTTCCCATTACAAATTTTTGCCTCCCGCCCCATACCCAGGAGGCTGGGGTGGTGTGCTAATTTTAGCACCAGCAGATGTCCTCTTCGAAAATAATTAACTTTGGATTCTACACATTTTTTTCGTGTGAAGCTTATTTTTCGAGTTATTCTTGTTTGTCAGCTTAAAATTTACACCCTGTATAAGGCAAGCTAGATGGATTTCTTCAAAAAACATTCAAAACGAACATGGATTCACACAGGAAATTTTTTTCTTTTATTAATAAGGAATTCTAGTTATTACAAGGTTGTGTGAACACCTGCCCACGCGGATGAGCTAGTGAGATCAGCGGTAACATTAAGGCACACATTCCCACCATTTCCACATCGACCGACAACACTTCCAATGCTGTTCGTGAGTCCACAAACAGAACCGAGAGAACAATGGAAGCTGACTAAGGGAAGCCGGGAGGAGAAAACGCTCCACAAAAAAAAGTATTACAAAAAAAACTGACTTGCCAAATGTAGGTGAAAACGACTGAAAGAAACATCATTCCTCTCATTTCAACGCTCACATAGCCATAACCGTCAGACCTGTGTTCACAGACATCGTGCCAAATGATATACTGCTAACCGTTGAGTGCACACTTTGACGTTAAATCATGTGCATAATGACGTTGTCAGAGTTTCTTACTATTATTGTTCTTAAATCAATTGGATGACTCACGTTGTTCTCGTATTTTAGGTCGAATGGTCTTGCATTCAACTGAATTGCAATTTCATGTATGTATGCTGAAGGGATGAATGAGTAATTACTGAACAAAAAAAAAAAAAAAGGCTCAAATGGCTCTGAGCACTATGGGACTTAACTCCTGAGGTCATCAGTCCCCTAGAACTTAGAACTACTTAAACCTAACCAACCTAAGGACATCACACACATCCATGCCCGAAGCAGGATTCGAACCTGCGACCGTAGCGGTCGCGCGGTTCCAGACTGTAGCGCCTAGAACCGCTCGGCCACCCCGGCTGGCAATTACTGAACATTTTATTATTATTATTATTATTATTATTGTTGTTATATTAATATATTTTAGATATCGCCTCGCCCCAAACTGAAGCCTGGATTTGCGCCTGAGTGCGTCAGTTTCTGCATGATACTCATCCCTCCTCATAAGATGGGGACGTAAGTCAGCACGCCTTTCTTCTAACTTTCTTTGTTACGAAGATGTAAAAAGCAGTACGTCTTTTTTTTAAAGCACCGCCTATCTTTATTCAGTAATCCACTTGCTCTTCTCAAGAGCTGTTCAAAACGTGTAATAGTGTGCCATTTACATACAGGTGACGTTATTAGTAACTTCACACAAAGTTGACTTTGACTCTCCTGTACAATAGGGTAACGCAGCTCGTCACTTGCTGGATGTGGCAGGAAAGAAAAGGAAAAACACCTGAAAAGTGTGCACCGGTCATTCAGTCAACCGTTTTCTGAGAAAGCCGATAACGATACAACTAGTGTGACGTGAGAGTGAAATATGTAATAAAAAATCTTTTACGAGGTGCTCGCTGTGTTTCTGTCAGACAGTTGTAAGTAGGCTGTTTAGGTTTTTATATTGGTAACGCCACGTAGCGCTCTGTATGAAAATCACAGGCTGTGCTGTGTGCAGTCTGTGGCTGGTTGGCATTGCTGGAATATTCGCTATTGTAGTGTTGGGCAGTTGGATGTGAACAGCATGTCGCGTTGCGCAGTTGAAGGTGAGCCGCCAGCAGTGGTGGACGTGGGGAGAGAGATGGCGGAGTTTTGAGAGCGGATGATCTGGACGTGTGTCCATCGGAGACAGTAAATTTGTAAGAATGGATGTCATGAACTGATATATATATATATATATATATATATATATATATATATATATATATATATATAATGACTTTTCAACAGTATTAACGTAAATACATTGTTTGTTCTTTATCAAAAAAAAAAAAATGGTTCAAATGGCTCTGAGCACTGTGAGACTTAACATCTGAGGTCATCAGTCCCCTAGAACTTAGAACTACTTAAACCTAACTAACCTAAGGACATCACACACATCTATGCCCGAGGCAGGATTCGAACCTGCGACCGTAGCGGTCGCGCGGTTCCAGACAGAAGCGCCTAGAACCGCTCGGCCAATTCGGCCGGCGTTCTTTATCAAATCTTTCATTTGCCAACTATGCCTATCAGTAGTTAGTCCCTTCAGTAGTTAGAATCTTTTATTTAGCTGGCAGTAGTGGCGCTCGCTGTATTGCAGTAGTTGGAGTAACGAAGATTTTTGTGAGGTAAGCGATTCATGAAAGGTATAGGTTATTGTTAGTCAGCGCCATTCTTTTGCAGGGATTTTTGAAAGTCAGATTGCATTGTGCTAAAAATACTGTGTGTCAGTTTAAGCACAGTCGTTTATAATTTTTCCTAGGGGAGGATTCACAGAGTACCTAAGTTTTTTATCGGGTAATTTACTCATTCCATTACGACCGTCGGAGTAATTCCCCCTGAAACATCGGGCCTATGAAACAAATACGAAATAGTGACATATCTACAGATCACTGCCCTGCCAAGTATAGTACAAGTTTTCAGTACTTTTTAACCGCGACACGTGGTGTTTGGAATCTGGTATTCCTGTGATAGCATCATGAGAACTGAGAACACTAAACTTATTAAGCAAAGATGCAGCTGTCTATAAAGGTCCTCGAACTTTCGTAAGAACAGCAACCCGCAGCAGTCAGCAACCTCGTCCAAGCGCACATCCCGCGGCGTCAGCTGCGGCTATGTCGTCAATACCGAGCCTCGCAAAACCTCGTCAACTGTCACGGTTCTTCTGCTGTGTGGCGTTGCTTCTTTGTACTTGCCTGGCAGCAGATGGGAGTGTGCCGTCAATGTCGTCATTTTATATCCGGTGCCGGCAGCTGAGGTGGTAAACGCGCGCACGATGCGGTTGTACTCGATACGGAGGTGGCCACATTGAGTACTGGAAGTGCGCAGGCCGCGGTGGCCGAGCGGTTCTAGGCGCTTTAGCCCGGAACCGCGCGACTGCTACGGTCGCAGGTTCGAATCCTGCCTCGGGCATGGATGTGTGTGATGTCCTTAGGTTAGATAGGTTTAAGTAGTTCTAACAAGGGGAGGCCGCCAATTGTGAAATTCAGATTCGATTCATACTGCGCATAAGAAAAGTTCATGGCCAGAGGTGTAATGTGGCAAAGCGCCAAGATGCACTTCTCAGCCGTTGTCGAGAAAATCGACAGTTAAAAGAAACCGTTGCGGTGAAATACTCTCTACGATTAATAATTTTCTACAGCATCGTGGCGCAGCGGTAAGCGCTCGGGTTCGTAATCCGAAGGTCGCCGGATCGAATCTCGCGCCATGCAATTTTTTTTATAAACTATTAATGAATTGCTTATGCATGTTGGTGAAAGCGGATCGCTCTCCAATTGTACCGCATCCATTTTTCCGTTTTTTTAACAGGTGTACCAAAGCTCTCCCGTCCGCACTGATTTTCGACGATGTTATAAGTTGCACTAGTGACCGTATCTACCTTCTTTCGAAGTTAGCAGGCAACTACGCTGTTATGCGGCGGCTCGTTTCGGCCCATTCAACATCTGTCCTTCAAGTGTAACGAGCGAGTAACGGAGTTTATATTTCATACATGCCGCAGCAAATTTGTGTTCGTGGGGTCTCTATTCTAATTCGAACGTTTGACTTACGCTATACGTATTCGTTTCGGAATACCGTTTCTACGTCTTCCGTTAACTATACGTGGTTAACATTGTGAGGACAACTAATAACATTTGTGAGATACAACTTTGTTTGCGGAAAACATAATAATGATGTTCGAAGTCGCCAGTTTTTCCACGACAAACGACTTTCAACAACTTATTATGTGCATAATTGTTGCAACTGATTGCGGGGAATTATATATATAGATATATACACATTTGAATAATAAAAAAACAAATACTAAAAAAAAAAGAGTTGCATGTTGCGAGATTCGATCCGGCGACCTTCGGATTACGAACCCGAGCGCTTACCGCTGCGCCACGATGCTGTAGAAAATTATTAATCGTAGAGAGTATTTCACCGCAACGATGTCTTTTAACTGTCGATTTTCTCGACAACGGCTGAGAAGTGCATCTTGGCGCTTTACCACATTACACCTCTGGCCATGAACTTTTATTATGCGCAGTATGAATCGAATCTGAATTTCACAATTGGCGGGCTCCCCTTGTAAGTTCTAGGGGACTGATGACCTCAGAAGTTAAGTCCCATAGTGGTCAGAGCCATTTGAAGTACTGGAAGTGGAAAACGTTCCCATTGCCGATATTTGGCTGGAAGTGTAGGAGAAGTGGTGGCGAAAAGCTCTTAATCACAAGAATACGCGTCAGTGTCGTGAGATAAGACTTGATCCTTCTGCAGTATCTTATCGAGTGGTGCCTACTAACAAGGGAACCTCCCCATCGCACCCCCCTCAGATTTAGTTATAAGTTGGCACAGTGGATAGGCCTTGAAAAACTGAACACAGATCAATCGAGAAAACAGGAAGAAGTTGTGTGGAACTATGAAAAAAATAAGCAAAATATACAAACTGAGTAGTCTATGCGCAAGATACGCAACATCAAGGACAATGTGATTTCAGGAGCGCCGTGGTCCCGTGGTTAGCGAGAGTAGCTGCGGAACGAGAGGTCCTAAGTTCAAGTTTTCCATCGAGTGAAAAGTTTACTTTCTTTATTTTCGCAAAGTTATGATCTGTCCGTTCGTTCATTGACGTCTCTGTTCACTGAAATAAGTTTAGTGTCTGTGTTTTGCGACCGCACCGCTAAACCGTGCGATTAGTAGACGAAAGGACGTGCCTCTCCAATGGGAACCGAAAACATTTGATCGCACGCTCATAAGTCAACCGATTCCTTCACAGGAAAACGAGTCTGATATATTCTATACGACATTGGTGACGGCATGTGCGTCACATGACAGGAATATGTTGTCGACCCACCTAACTTGTACACTTGGCGAATGGGTAAAAAGATTCTTCTAACTTGCCCGATTTAGGTTTTGTTATGGATGTGATAATCACTCCCAAAAAAGTGATGAAAACATAAGAGTTTGTCACATAAACTGCAACAAATGAATGAAAGAGTTTCACAGTCGCACAGTTTTCCCTGTGCTCTGTCAAAACATCTGTTTTTAACGTTTTCAAATTTTTCCGGGTGTAGACTGTCAAATCCTGCATATGTCCAAGCAAATATGAACACGTCCTGGAATTTTGGAGAGCGAAGTTGATTATGTGTGAGTGCCTGAACTTTGATAATTGTCTGAAAATAAAAAATCAAACTTTTCACTCCAGGGAAGACTTGAACCATGGAACTCTCCTTCCGCAGCTGCTCACGCCAACCACAGGACCACGGCGCTCCTGAAATCACATTGTCCTTGATGTTGCCTATCTTGCGCATAGACTACTCAGTTTGTATATTTTGCTTATTTTTTTCATAGTTCCACACAACTTCTTCCTGTTTTCTCGATTGATCTGTGTTCAGTTTTTCAAGGCCTATCCACTGTGCCAACTTATAACTAAATCTGAGGGGGGTGCGATGGGGAGGTTCCCTTGTAAGATGTTCATGGTGATCTAAATTGGGACACTCTGCTCAGTGGAGACTATCATTCTATTAATGGGGGAATACGCTATGTGCTCACACATGAGTGAACATTCTATATTCTTCCGTTCTCATTGAGAACGACACACTTAATTCTCCATTGCTGAAGTGCCCATCACAGCTACTCTCACGACTGAAACACACATTTGATACACTGCGCTGAGGAGCAAAAACGTTCCTGAACACAGCATTTTATTGTCACCAACGAACAGCTTTGAAAATAGATGACAGCGTACGGTTTGCAAGTAATGGCGGGACGGTCTTGCCGAGCGGGATTAGCCAAGCGGTCTCAGGCACTGCAGTCATAGACTGTGCGGCTGGTCCCGGCGGAGGTTCGAGTCCTCCCTTGGGCATGAGTGTGTGTGTTTGCCCTTAGGACAATTTAGGTTAAGTAGTGTGTAAGCTTAGGGACTGATGACCTTAGCAATTAAGTCCCATAAGATTTCACACACATTTGAACATTTTTTTTGGGACTGTCTTGGGAACAGCAGTGTATCCATCACATCAGCTGCTGTGACAGTGTCTTTACGACTATGCATGACCATCTCTTTATGACCCGTGTTTGTGCCCTCTTGGATGCCCCATCGGTTGAGTTCCGAACAACGGACTGTGCGAATGGAGACAAGCAGTGGGGTGCTACGTCTCTTTGCTGACGGAGAGGATGCGTTTCCGGAATAGATTATCAACGGTGATGAGTCATGGCTGCATGTTTTATGTTGTTGTTGTGTCGGCCGAAGTGGCCGTGCGGTTAAAGGCGCTGCAGTCTGGAACCGCAAGACCGCTACGGTCGCAGGTTCGAATCCTGCCTCGGGCATGGATGTTTGTGATGTCCTTAGGTTAGTTAGGTTTAACTAGTTCTAAGTTCTAGGGGACTAATGACCTCAGAAGTTGAATCCCATAGTGCTCAGAGCCATTTGTTGTTGTTGTTGTCTTCAGTCCAGAGACTGGTTTGATGCACCTCTTCATGCCACTCTATCCTGTGCAAGCTTCTCCATATCCCAGTACCTACTCCAACCTACATCCTTCTGAATCTGCTTAGTGTATTCATCTCTTGGTCTCCCTCTACGATTTTTACCCTCCACGCTGCCTTCAAGTACTAAATTGGTGATCCCTTGATGCCTCAGAACATGTCCTACCAACCGATCCCTTCTTCTAGTCAAGTTGTACCACTAATTTCTCTTCTTCCCAGTACTATTCAGTACCTACTCATCAGTTATGTGATATACCCATTTAATCTTCAGCATTCTTCAGTAGCACCACATTTCGAAAGCTTCTATTCTCTTCTTGTCTAAACTAGTTATTGTCCATGTTTCACTTCAATACATGGCTACACTCCACACAAATACTTTCAGAAAACACTTACTGACAATTAAATCTGTAGTCGAAGTTAACAAGTTTCTCTTTTTCAGAAACGCTCTCCTTGCCATTGCCAGTCTACATTTTATGTCCTCACTACTTCCACCATCATCAGTTATTTTTCTCCCCAAATAGCACAACTCATCTACTACTGTAAGTGTCTCATTTCCTTTTTTTCTTTTATATGCTGAAGCAAAACCAGTCAGCACAGTGTGGAAATCGCCAGGTTCTGCAACACCAAAACAATTACAGTTTTTGACTGTCATGGAATGATTTACCGGTATGCAGTTCCCCATCATACTACTGTTATACACGTATGCTAGACGTCAGTGTTGGCTAAACTGAGGAAGCACCCTGCGAGGAAAGGACCAGAACTTTCTCAGTCTAGGTGGCACGTTGACCATGACAATGCGCGGCCTCTCCTCGCAAATCGAATCGTGCAGTTTCTGGCTCAATTCAACATTACCTGTGTACCGCATCCCCCTTATAGCCCCGATCATGCACCCTGTGACCCTTTGTTTTATTCCCATTACCAAAGACAAAGCTTCGGAGCATTCGATTTACGAACTCAGAAGCAGTGCTTAAGAAATATCAGGCGCTTCTCAAGAACCTGACCAAGAATGGCCTGCACCATGTGTTCGATGAGTGGTAGATACGTTATAAAAAATGCATTCAAGTGGGAGGCGAGTACAAAAAAGATCATGTAAACATGTAAATGGAGTAATAAACTCTAAGAAGAAAAATCAGTGTCAGTCTTTGTTGATGAGCCCTCATATTTAGGAGTAGTCATTACACGACAAGGTAACACGCGTTTCAGCAATACTTGTTTGTTGTTGTTGTTGTTGTGGTCTTCAGTCCTGAGACTGGTTTGATGCAGCTCTCCATGCTACTCTATCCTGTGCAAGCTTTTTCATCTCCCAGTACCTACTGCAACCTACATCCTTCTGAATCTGCTTAGTGTATTCATCTCTTGGTCTCCCTCTACGATTTTTACCCTCAACGCTGCCCTCCAATACTATGACTCCCAATACCCAAATTTTTATCGGTGACATAAATTGAGAGATGATAACAGACATCGAAACAGGTGATTATGCCTTATGGCAACGTGAAAACGTGTGGTGTCACCGCCAGACACCACACTTGCTAGGTGGTAGCATTTAAATCGGCCGCGGTCCGTTAGTATACGTCGGACCCGCGTGTCGCCACTGTCAGTGATTGCAGACCGAGCGCCGCCACACGGCAGGTCTAGAGAGACTTCCTAGCACTCGCCCCAGTTATACAACCGACTTTGCTAGCGATGGTTCACTGACAAAATACGCTCTCATTTGCCGAGACGATAGTTAACATAGCCTTCAGCTACGTCATTTCCTACGACCTAGCAAGGCGCCATTACCATTTGCTATTTATCTTGTACCGTCAGACCGATGTTCACCAATTATGGATTAAAGTTAAGTATTCCAGAAGCTACGTACTATTTTTGCTACTATAAAGACCTTGTCCTGTTCCAGACCTCACGCCATCCTGCGTGAGCTTAAACGCGTGCCCTTCGGCCTCCCGTCCTAGTGGATTGGCTGTCTGGCCAGTCCAGAAAAAAAACGTTTAGCCATTTCAACACTTAGGGAAATCAAATGGAGTTTTAATAGAGATTCTTTAGATTCAATACTTTTGGTTTTAAATCTCTCAGCTGTTAAGATGTAGTTTTGATGAGAGAAAGCAATTTCTGGGTTACAGGCATTCTTCTGAAAATTTTCTAGGGTAAACTCGATGTGCTCCAAGTTTTCTTTCTTCACTGCTTTTCCCCTCTCTCTTCTCCTTTTCTTCTGTTTAGCCCAGTTGCAACGTGTAAGTTCCAGTCTGCGATTTTCTGGGAGCAGAGTTGGAATGTTCTCTTACCGTGGTGGCGATAAAAACAGCGGCATGAAGCTTAGAAATATAAGAGGTAGGGCGTCAGATATCTTGCGGATAACCGATACTCCGGAGACGGTGCAGGCTTGGCCAGGGCTCGTCTTGGACAACGGCCAGGCAATACTGGTTCCCCAGCGTCCTATCAAGCTGTGTACTGGATAGAGAGCTGCCTCAGGGAAGACAATAACATGCTTGAAATACTGCACTTACAAAAGAGTTCACAGCAAACTGAAAGAATTTTTAAACATGTATGGGAAAAAATAATCCAACTTCGAGATCGCCAATTTTCTTTACTGATTAACGATTTCGGCTCATTACCTATGAAACGTCCCCTTAGAAAAATTATGAAAGTGCTGAAAAAACTCTTACGTTAATTGATACAGAGACAGATGCGTAAAACTGAACGTACTCATACAGTTTTCTCTTTACTTATTCTGATCGTCACTAAACTGCTGAAAATAAGAATAACAATAACTGAGGTAGCCGTGCTGTAGGGTGTTTTTTCACTTTCCTTAGGCAGCGCTTATCGTAAAAGAAAACTGAAGTAAAACTTTTATGGTTGTCGGTAGCTTTGGACTCATGCTACGCAGTTTGAATCTGATGATGCTTGACTGACTAGATTTTCGGTGTACTTTTCTGTATTGCGTTATCATTTGGCTCAGGCAAGGTATTACGCCTTAAGATCTCGAAAGCCACCAAAACAAACGTGGTTAAGATTTGATAAGAAGAAGACATATTACTTCCCCCCACATACGTATCGTTGAACGACCACAATGTAAAAATCTAAAAATTAGAGCTAATACAGAGATTTACAGACAGTCGTTCTTCCCAGGCGCCGTTCGCAAATGGAACAGGGAAGGGGTAAATGGTCTATATTGTCGTAAGTTCGGATTTCCGTAGAGAATTAACGCAACAGGTGCACCGAGAAAAGTTTTAAACCTCTCGTGAAAGACATGGTGGTTAAATTACTATCATTATCTCCTATGTTTGTGCCAGCGTGTGGTGTAACGTTGCATTAATCTTATACTCTAATATTTTGTTTTATCTTCAGTTCGTATGTATGCTTAATAAGATACTGTATATCGATTGTGCTCGAAACATCTCCGGTCGTTATTAGTGCCGGAAACCTGGGGGCTGTTTCTACCAGCCAGACATTTCACGATTCCGTCGTATGTTAACATGTACACTTCAGGTACACGTCACAAATATTTTTTCCACTAACCATGTGTCGTAAGTGTTCTCAGCAGCGCGTACAAGGAGGAATGGTCAATATTCAGGAATACGAAAGGAACAATCATTCGGAGCAAGACAGTCTAGTAAACATGGCTTCTAAAATGCACACCTTAAGAGCTATGAACACTTCTTCATCTTCGACGTTGTGAAATAAATCTCTTCCACTGCAAACTCTTTCCTTTCCATATTTTGGGAAGAGGTAGTATGGTAGTATGGATCGAAACATCAACAAAATTGTCTACTAAGCACGGGCTCTAAAATGCATACCTGAGCTGTGAGTACTTGGTTCGTCATTTTACAGCCCATGTTTACTGGACATTTTTCTGTTTTGTTTTGGTCCATACTACGACCTCCAAAAATATGGAAAACAAAGAGCTTGCAATAGAAGCGATTTGTTTCACAATATCGAAGAAGAAGAGCCGCTCATAGCTCTAATAGCTATTAAGTTCTTAGAATTTTTTGGTTCAAAAGTTCGATCCTGTCAATCCTTGAATATCGCACATTCTTCCTCGTATACACTGTATATGTGTCTCTTGTGCGGAAGATACCGCACACTCTTAGGTCATTTTGTAGTCCTCTCCTTGACTGTAATTGGGATCGTTACAGTTACAAACGATTAACAATCTACTTGATTTTTGTCAACGAGTGCTCAAACACTTTTAGGGATCCCTACAAACTTTTTATTTATTACTAGAACCATCCCTGTTAAATGTATTCGCAATCGATTTGAATAATAAAAGCACAATATTGAAAAAAAACTCACTTAAAAACTAGTAATATTTCTAGCAGGCGCCCACGCTAAATACATATATCTCCACGCACATCCAGCTTCAGACTGCCCAACCACCCCTTCGCATTAGGTCGTACTGGTATCTCAAACGCTTTCCAATCCGAAAAGGCAACGTTTCCTAATAAGGCGTGCTCTGATCAGCCGGCGGGAGACTAGGATTGTATTTTCCAGTCCTTTCACCAGTTGGATCACGCACCTAGTGCGTAATCAGTACGCAGTAGATGTCTCCCGGTTGGGTTATCCTATATTCCACATCATTATACATTACACATACCGAATTATTTGACTGGAGTGACTGTCTCCAAAAACAACGATCATTATATTTTAGATATGGCGGGTCTCAGAGTAGGGCCGATTAACCCAAAACATTACAGTGGCAAATTTTCTGTATACTACGTTCCAGATGAATTCCAGGAAAAAAACACACATCTAGACTCATAAATTTCTTCCGAGGTCACGAGGAGTGTATGAGTGAAATGCGTCGCGTTTCATGAAAACCTTGAAGTCACCATTCGACTTGCTGCACATACCGAGTCTAGGTACGGGGTCGTTGCTGCGGTATTTTGCATGCAGCTAAGGCAGCAACCCCCTCCCCCCTTCTCCCTGCAACACACACCGGCTGATGAGATCATACAGCTAGGAAGGGGTGGAGGGGTTAATCCTGCGCCGCATTAAGACGCCGCTGCCTTCGTATCGCAGGAATTCTGCCTGATGCGCCGCATACCAATGCAGACCACGACGCGACTTGCCAGATGCCGACAGCGTGCTTCGCATACGGAGCCAGTCGGCTATGTGACCTCCTTTGGTGGCTGCGTCTTATTATTGAAAGCCGACTCACTCATATTTAGCCGCCAACTACGTCAGTAACAGAATATGAATCGGAAGCTCCGTGTTTGGTCTCCGGGCTTTATGTAGCACTCAACCATTGGTATCACTATGCTGAAGTCTGAGGCTTAAAAAAACTGTAGCGTTTGATCTACACTGAAACGCCAAAGAAACTCGTATAGGCATGCGTATTCAAATACAGAGATAGGTAAAGAAGCAGAATACGACGCTGCTGTCGGCAACGCCTATATAAGACAAGTGTCTGGCGCAGTTGTTAGATCGGCTACTGCTGCTACAATGGCAGGTTATCAAGATTTAAGTGAGTTTGAACGTGGTGTTATAGCCGACGTACTAGCGATGGGACACAGCATCTCCGAGGTAGCGATGAAGTTGGCATTTTCCCGGTACGACCATTTCACGAGTGTACCGTGAATATCAGGAATCCGCTAAAACATCAGATCTCCGACATCGCTGTGGCTGGAAAAATATCCTGCAAGAGCGGTTCAAAATGGTTCGAATGGTTCGGAGCACTATGGGACTTAACATCTGAGGTCATCAGTCCGCTAGAACTTACAACTACTTAAACCTAATTGACCTAAGGACATCACATACATCCATGCCCGAGGCAGGATTCGAACCTACGACTATGGCAGTCGCTCGGTTCCGGACTGAAGCGCCTAGAACTGCTCGGCCACCGCGCCCGGCTGCAAGAGCGGAACCAGCGGCGACTGAAGAGAATCGCTCAGAGTGACTGATGTGCAACCTTTCCGCAAATTGCTGCAGATTTCAGTGCTGAGCCATCAACAAGTGGCAGCGTGCGAACCATTCAAAGCAACATCATCGATGTGAGCTTTCGGAGCCGAATGCCCACTCGTGTATCCTTGATGACTGCACCACACAAAGCCTTCCGCCTCGCCACGTCCCGTCAACACCGACATTGGACTGTTTATGATAGGAAACACGTTTCCTGGTGGGACGAGTCTCGTTTAAAATTGTATCCAACGGATGGACGTGTACGGGTAAGGAGTCAACCTCATGAATCCACTGACCCAACACGTCAGCAGTGGACTGTTAAAGCTGGTGGAGGTTCTGTAATGGTGTGGGGCGTGTGCAGTTGGACTGATGTGGGACCCCTGATATGTCTAGATAGGACTCTGGCAGGCGACACGTATGTAAGCATCCTGTCTGATCACCAGTAATCACGCATGTCCATTGTGACTTGGCCAAATCCAGCAGGACAATGAGACACCCCACTCGTCCAGAATTGCTACAGAGTGGCTCGATAAGGACTCTTCTGAGTTTAAAGACTTCCGTTGAACTCCTCAGACATGAACCTTATTGAGTGTATCTGAGTTGCATTACAACGTGCTGTTCAGAAGAGATCGCCACCCCCTCGTACTCTTACGGATTTATGGGCAGCCCTGCACAGGATTCGTGGTGTCAATCCTTTCCAGCACTATTTCAGACTTTAGTCGAGTCCTTGCCACGTCGTGTTGTGACAATTGTGTGTGCTCGTGTGAGTCCTACACGATATTAAGCAGGTGTACCTGTTGCTTTGGCTCTTCAGTGTATTAGACCTAAACTTTGGTTATGGTTCTTCAGGTCACTGCGTTTTGAAGTAGTACATCTCCAAACACAGACGTGCAAGGTTCATTTACAACGCCGTTTCGAATAATGATGGCAGGTTTTTACTTGCTTACTGGCATAGCAGCCTTGAATGACATTCAAGGTACCTAAATAACTACGGTTAAGACAGCCGAGTGTTTGAGTTACAGTAAGCCCTTCAATACGGCGAGAAGCACGTGGGCTGCAATCTCGTCATCCCTTCTGAATCCAGGTCACCGCTAGAACTACTAAGACATCTGCACAGCGGACGATCCAACCATCCAGTAGTACCCGCAGTGTATCCCAGTCCTCTTAGGACTGCTTGTGTCAAATACCAAACTGCAGTGCTATCTCGTGAAGTGCTGCTGCGATACGATCCTTGAAGTTTCAAAAACAGCCTTGTAGATAGACAGTACGCATACCGGGCGCGAATGTAGCAATACGTGTCTGTTACTTGTCGGGAAATGGCAGTGGAGCAGTGAGGTGGGGAAGAATTCGTCGAATTCGACCCGAATACCGACAGGTATGTCCCTGTTTGATCTTCCATGACGACACCCCAAACCACAAAAGCGAAAACTGTACATGGGTTTTTGCTCAGCAAATAGATCACATTCCTGAATCAGCGACATTATTCGCTGGATTTGGCCCCACTTGAGGTCACTACCGCACGCCTGTGCTTACAGCTCAACGTCGTCATGTAAGGGACAGGCAAATGAAAACGAGACAGATGGGAAGAAAGTTAATAAACTATTCATTATTTCAAAAGAAATCGCCGTAACTGTCAATACAGTTACCCCATTGTGAGATGTGACAGTCAGTGCCTTCATGGAAAAATGTTTGCGGATACCTTCAGTACAACTATTGTATGCAACAGTGCACCTCTTCGTTCGAAGCCAATCGAAGGCCACTAATGCCTTTCTATAGGACTACACATATATGGAAATCTACATCTACATCTACATTTATACTCCGCTAGCCACCCAACGGTGTGTGGCGGAGGGCACTTTACGTGCCACTGTCATTACCTCCCTTTCCTGTTCCAGTCGCGTATGGTTCGCGGGAAGAACGAGTGTCTGAAAGCCTCCGTGCGCGCTCTAATCTCTCTAATTTTACATTCGTGATCTCCTTGGGAGGTATAAGTAGGGGGAAGCAATATATTCGATACCTCATCCAGAAACGCACCCTCTCGAAACCTGGCGAGCAAGCTACACCGCGATGCAGAGCGCCTCTCTTGCAGAGTCTGCCACTTGAATTTATTAAACATCTCCGTAACGCTATCACGGTTACCAAATAACCCTGTGACGAAACGCGCCGCTCTTCTTTAGATCTTCTCTATCTCCTCCGTCAGACCGATCTGGTACGGATCCCACACTGATGAGCAATACTCAAGTATAGGTCGAACGAGAGTTTTGTAAGCCACCTCCTTTGTTGATAGACTACATTTTCTAAGCACTCTCCCAATGAATCTCAACCTGGTACCCGCCTTACCAACAATTAATTTTATATGATCATTCCACTTCAAATCGTTCCGGACGCATACTCCCAGATATTTTACAGAAGTAACTGCTACCAGTGTTTGTTCCGCTATCATATAATCATACAATAAAGGAATCACATGATTTAAGATCGAAGGAGGGCCTTGGAAACAAATTGGAGGGAATTTTGTTGGCAGGTTGTTTTAAGTATGCTGCGGAAGTTTAGCTGGGAAGCCGTTACACGTCCTCCATACAGGTCCGATATCTCCCTACGCGATTTCCATATTTTTGGAGCCCTGAAGAATGTCATTCGAGGCTGTCTATTTCCCTCGGACGAAGAGCTGCACCCTTGGTACAATCACGGTTTCGGATGCAACTGAAAACATTTTTCCACGAAGGCACTGACAGTCTTGTATCACAGTGGAATAAATACACACATGAAAAAACGTGTTGCATCACCTCGGTAGTGAGAGTTCCGGAACTGTACAGAAAATTCATTTCCGCCTGTTTTATTGCTCATGAAAACCACACATTGCATGTTGTACCACCATACAGCGAGACCTTCAGAGGTGGTGGTCCAGATTGCTGTACACACCGGTACCTCTAATACCAGCAGCACGTCCTCTTGCATTGATGCATGCCTATATTCGTCGTGGCATACTATCCACAAATTCATCAAAGCACTGTTGGTCCAGATTGTCCCACTCCCTAACAGCGATTCGACGCAGATCCCTCAGAGTGGTTGGTGGGTCACGTCCTCCATTAACAGCCCTTCTCAATCCATCCCAGGCATGGTCGATAAGGTTGATGTCTGGAGAACATGCTGGCCACTCTAGTCGAGCGATGTCGTTATGCTGAAGGAAGTCATTCACAAGATGTGCACGATGGGGACGCGGATTGTCGTCCATGAAGACGAATGCCTCGCCAATATGCTGTCGATATGGTTGCACTGTCGGTCGGAGGATGGTATTCACTTATCGTACAGCCGCTACGGCGTCTTCCATGACCACCAGCGGCCCCACATAATGCCACCCAAAAACAGCAGGGAACCTCCACCTTGCTGCAGTCGCTCGACAGTGTGTCTAGGGCGTTCAGCCTGACCGGGTTGCCTCCAAACAGGTCTCCGACGATTGTCTGGTTGAAGGCATATGCGACACTCATCGGTGAAGAGAACGTGATGCCAATCCTGAGCAGTCCATTCGGTACATTGTTGGACTCATCTGTATCGCGCTGCAAGGTGTCGTTGTTGCAAAGATGGATCTCGCCATGGACGTCGGAAGTGAGTTGCACATCATGCAGCCTATTGCGCACAGTTTGAGTCGTAGCATGACGTACTGTGGCTGTACGAAAAGCATTATTCAGCATGGTGGCGTTGCTGTCAGGGTTCCTCCGAGCCATAATCCGTAGGTAGCGGTCATCCACTGCAGTAGTAGCCCTTGGGCTGCCTGAGTGAGGCATGTCATCGACAGTTCCTGTCTCTCCCAACAACATCGGTTTGGTTCACTCCAAGACGCCTGGACGCTTTCCTTGTTGAGAGCCTTTCCTGGCACAAAGTAAAAATGCGGAAGCGCTGAACCGCGGTTTTGACCGTCTAGGCATGGTTGAACTACAGACAACACGAGCTGTGTACCTCCTTCCTGGTGGAATGACTGGAAGTTATTGGCTGTCGGACCCCCACCGTCTAATAGGCGCTGCTCATGCATGGTTGTTTACATCTTTGGGCGGGTTTAGTGACCTCTCTGAACAGTCAAAGAGACTGTGTCTGTGATACAATATCCACAGTCAACATCTATCTTCAGGAGTTCTGGGAACCGGGGTGGTTCAAAATTTTTTTGATGTGTGTATTATAACAGTTATGGTGATTACTTTTGAAATAATTAACAGTCCACTTTCTTTTTCCCATCTGTCTCGTTTTCATTTGGCTACCCCTTACAAGATCTGGAGTGGCTGTAAAGATGAAACATGTGCAAATAAAATAAAATGTGACCAAGACCGTGATTTCTGTGGTTTGCTTAAATAATCGTTTGCTTAATCGTAGAGACGGGCCTTCTACTCTAAGGTGATGCTAAGAAACGGAAGAAAATATATAAAAAGACAGCTTCTATACAAGAACGTTACCAGTGTAGACGTATCGGAAACGTTGTACACACTCATCTGAAATTACACAATTACTCTGCAATTCACATTTAAGTGAATAGTGTAGACTATTTCTCTAACGTTTCAGTTTCGAATAGCACGGGGGAAAGATGTACACTTACACATGTCCGTAAGAGCTGTGATTTCTCTTATTATATGGTCATTTTTCTCTATGTATGTGAGACTCAACAAAATATTTTGGCATTCAGAGAAGTAAGTTGGTGACTGTGATTTTGTGAAAATATCTCGCCGCAACGAAAACGCCTTTGTTTTAATGATTGCCACCGCAACTCGATTTTCACATCCAACTCCCTTCGTGGTAAATCAAACCAAGCTGGCCCTTCTTGGAGCTTTTTTGACACTCTTGTCAATTATATCTGGTAAGGATCCCATGCCACTCATTGTTAGCAATACTGCAGAAGAGGACGGACATAAGTAATGTGGGCAGTCTAGTAAAACTGTTGCTCCTTCTAAGTGTTCAGCTTTATATAGAAAATGGAAGGAACAGAACGATTAGGACTATTTGTAGAACACAGGAAAAGGACGCGGCCAGCGAGAGGCTGGTCCGAGCGACAGGTAGCGCGCGCGGGGCAAGCTTCCGCTGACGTCAGCCACAGAGAATGCGTTGGGCAACGTCCGCCGGTGGACTACGTGAGGCACGCTCGGTCTGCGCATGCGCGGTGGGGCCCGCGGCGCTGAGGCCAGTGGCCACGCGGCGGCGGCGGCCCGACTTTCACTTTTCTGCGGTTTCACAGTCAAGATCGCTGACGAGTGACGTGAGCGTTCATTCATGGAGAAACCGCCGGGTATCGGTCGCGCGCACGCACGCACGCCGCATTTTCGGCCCAACGGCCGCTTTACACCGCGTCACAGCCCGAAACCAGATCCTGGATAAGCTCTGATGTCACGATGGCTGCTCATGAATAATAAACAGCGCGCATTGGGCACAGATGGTACGCAGACAATAGGCACTTAGAAGTAAAAGCTGGACCACTGCACTGCAGAGAAACTTTTTAAGTACCCTTGAGGTACAATGGCTCCCCAATTAATGCAGATAAAGCATTTGTACTCGAAAGTAAGTAGAGCGTCTCATGCGATCTTGCTGTTTTCAATAATAATTAATTAAAAATCTGTGAAACATATCGGTACTCATTTATCAGCTTTTTAGAGTGGACATGTGTTACGCAGAAACTATCAGAACAATGTTTTATACATTCTTGGTAGGTTGCCTGAACGAAAAACGCATTTCGTGAAAATATGACACTTCAGAACGTCAGTTACAACATCGCTGTACCACTGTACATCTGCAGCAGCATAATGGAGACAGACAGAAACATAATGGGTGGTTATAATTAAAGTGCAACTAATCTTAGAGATCCAGTGTGGGCTGTAACTATCGTACAACAGTGAAATGCTAATGCATTAAAGCGGAATAGATTTACGCTGTAAAAAAAAAAAAAAAAAAAAAAAAAAAAAAAAAAAAAAAAAAAAAAAGTTCAAATTTTAACCACCAGGTGCAAATCTGGCTCTTTACACCGTTCGTATGACGGTATGACTTCCACGCTGTCATTTGATAGGCCATAAAGTGAGTGAAGGGTAGGCTATGGTTATCGAGAAGAGAGACTGTGCTTCGTTAGTGAAACCGTTTTATGTGAACAGCTGCAATTACAGAGTTGCATTGAGAAAGTATCGATAACTGAAAGGTCTGAGGAGCGGCCCGATGTCATCAAATGGTTTAAAGAAGATGGTAACGAAATTAAAAAACACGGGTGAGCTTGGTGCGACACCTGGAAGAGGAAGGCATCCTGCGCCGGTGGAAGTTGTTGACGAGATTGGTATTGCTTTAATCGACCATGCAGCATGTGCCCTGGGTGCTCGCGACTTGTGGTGTGGATTCACGAGCACCTTTATTCTCGGGCCGTTCTTCTTTGAAGTGAATTAGCACACAGGGCCTGTCAGATGTACCGTGACGTCTGCGCCTTATCGAGATCTCCTTGCGCAACATGTCATTACTGCTTAGGAAGAGCGCAGCTGGTGTGGAAACCACTGTTTTCATGAAACATGGTGCAACTCCTTATGTCGCTCCCCAAGCGAAAGATCTCCTTAATGTAATCTTCCACGAGCATGCTATGTCCGGAGGCTTTCCAGATGCATGGCCTGCAATATCACCAGATCTGAATCCATTCGACTTTTGTCTCTGGTGATATCTAAAGGAACGCGTATACCGGCAGCACATTAGGTCTCTATCCGGTCCGAGGGCAAGTATACGGGAACACGATGCTCAGTTTCCACCTGAACTGTTCATAATAAACAAATTGTGTAAGCGGCGATTAATAATGAAATCAGCATTATGCATTTCTCATTTGTTTCGCCTTTTCTGCCGACGACTCATTCCTAAAGCATTTCATATGAAAACCTTTCTATACGTCTTTCTCGCATTCACAGTGCCAGATTATCACCTGGTGGCGCAAAACATAAATAATTTTTTCCCAGAATAAATCGGTTTCCAATAAGACATTAGCATTTGTACGTAGTTGCGGTGCCATACGATAATTACAGTACGCAATGGACATCTGTGAGGCATTGCACTTTAATTACAACCACCTAGTTCATACGAGCATTGACTTCCAACGTCATTGTCGTTTCGCATTTAAGTCATCTCCAAGTGTCATCGCCTCATACTGTAAAATATCCCGACGCATTAGATACGATTACTGCCGGCCGGTGTGGCCGAGCGGTTCTAGGCGCTACAGTCTGGAACCGCGCGACCGCTACGGTCGCAGGTTCGAATCCTGCCTCGGGCATGGATGTGCGTGATGTCCTTAGGTTAGCTAGGTTTAACTAGTTCTAAGTTCTAGGGGACTGATGACCTCAGATGTTAACTGCCATAGTGCTCAGAGCCAGCCAGATACGATTACTGTTTTCTTTATATGAGTGACAATGTGTTTACTAACAGCATAAAATAAAAGGATTTCAGCCATAGAACTATCGTAGCCCCTGTCCTTTCCAGACCGCTCATGGAACCATAGCAGTTGTGTGTATGTTGATCTTGTCGAAAATGACTTCTAATTTTGCAGCAAGTAGGAAGGGCTATGAGGGGAAGTACAGGATGAGTTACGTAAGAGATACAAACGTGTCACACACTTGGAATCTCGTTCACTCATCAGACGGCATTATGCCCTTTACATAATTTGTCTACCAATAGATACTGGTATACACTGACATGACGAAAGTCATGGGATACCTCCTAATAACGTGTCGGAAGTCCTTTTTCCCAGCATAGCACAGCAACTCGAAGTCACCTTCAGAAATGCTGAGTCCCCTTCAGAAAGACTGAGCCATGTTGCCTCTATAGCCGTCCATAATTGCGAAAATGTTGCCAGTGCACCGTTTTGTGAACGAACTGACTTATTCGATGGGATCCATGTCGAGTGGTCTGTGTGGCTAAATCGTTCGCTCGACGTGTCCAGAATGTTCTTCACACCAATCACGAACAACTGTGGCGCAGTGGCATGGCGCATCGTCATCCATAAAAAATTTCATCGTTTTCTGGCTGGAAATGGCCACCAAGTAGCCGAACATAGCCATTTCCAGTCAGTGATCGGTGTAGTTGGACCAGATGACAGAGTTCATTCCATATAAAGACAGCCCACATCATTATAGAGCCACCACCAGCTTGCACAGTGCCTTGTCGACAATTTGGTTCCATGAGTCAGTGGGGTCTGTGCCAGTCACAGACCCTACCATCAGTTCTTACCAACTGAAATCGGGGCTCATCTGATCAGCTTCTAGTCGCCTAGGGTCCAACCGATTTGGTTCACGAGTCCAGGAGCGGCGCTGTAGGAGTGTTAGCAAAGGTGGATCCTCTGTTGCCATAGCCCATTAACGCCAAATTTCACAGCACCGTCCAAACGGATACGTTCGCCGTACGTCCCACATTGATTTCTGCGGTTATTTCAAGCAGTGTTGCTTGTCTGTTAGCACTGGCAACTCTACGCTCTCGGTCGTGCTGGCCGCTGTGGGTGAGCGGTTCTAGGAGCTTGAGTCCGGAAATGCGCTGCTGCTACGGCCGCAGGTTCGAATCCTGCCTCGGGCATGGATGTGTGTGATGTCCTTAGGTTAGTGAGGTGTAAGTAGTTCTAAGTCTAGGGGATTGATGACCTCAGATGCTAAGTCGCATAGTGCTTAGAGCCTTTGAACCATTTTGAGCTCTCGGTCGTTAAGTGACGGCCGTCGGTCACTGCCTTTCCCATGGTGAGAAGTAATGCTCGAAATTTGGTATTCTCGGCACACACTTGACATTGAGAGGGGGGGGGGGGATACTGAATTCCCTAACCATTTCCAAAATGGAACGCCTCATCCTCCTATTTCCAACCACCATTCTGCGCTCAAGGTCTTTTAATTCCCGTTGCGCGGCCATAATCATGTCGGGAACCTTTTCACATGACTCCCCTGAGTATAAGTAACACCTCCGCTAATGCACTGCCCATTTGTACTTCGTGTACGCGATACTACTGCATCTGTATGTGTGCATATCGCTCTCCCGTGACTTCTGTCACCTCTGTAATTTCAATGGTCCGATTGCGTACGTTCTAAAGTCAGCTAATATGCTGCTTCCACCTACCTATATTTGGTGAAAAATTTGGAAATTTATGGTAAGGACTATGGGACCAAACCACTGATGTCATCGGTCCCTAGGCTTACACACTAATTAACCTAACTTAAACTGACTTACGCTAAAGACAACACTCACACCGATGCCCGAGGTAGGACTCGAACCTCCGACGGAAGGAGCCGCACGAATTGTGACAAGACGCAAAGACCGTACGGCTACCCCGCGCGGCTTTAGTAAGAAGACCATGAATATAAAATTAGGGACAAACGTACAGCAATTGTTCTTCCCGCGAACCATTCGCGACTGGAACAGGAAAAGGGGGAAGTGGCACAGATATACACAGCGCTAGGTGGCTTGCAGAGTATAGATGTAGATGCAGACGTAGGAAGCCTTCAGAGTGGATGTTTTCGCTACGCAGCTACGCACCAGCTCATTCTGCGAGGGTATAGACACACATGATTCTTCGTTGGGCTACCAAATTCTGCCCCACCGTCCGTATCTCATACTCCACTCTGCGCGGGCGAAGAAACCATTGTGTGGTAAGAATTTCCAGGATCAAATAGTTCAAATGGCTCTGAGCACTACGGGACTTAACTGCTGAGGTCATCAGTCCCCTAGAACTTAGAACTACTTAAACCTAACTAACCTAAGGACATCACACACATCCATGCCCGAAACAGGATTCGAACCTGCGACCGTAGCGGCCGCGCGGTTCCAGACTGTAGCGCCTAGAAACGCTCGGCCATGTCGGCCGGCTTTCCAGAATCAAGACGGGGTGATTTTCAAGGTGGTATTTTTCCTGATCAGTCAAAGTGCTGGCTCTACCGCATTGAAAAGTGAGTACGTAGGCAAGGACTACCACAGTCAATAAGTTTCTAGTTTTTTCCCCCGGAAACAATTAAACCTTTATGATTAATTCTCGTCTGTGCATCGTGGGACGTTTATGGCGACAGCGAATACGAGCACTAGTGCGGTCGCAGCCGTGCAGCGGGTGACCCAGTGCAGACAGCGACCGCTACACGCGCGATGCCGATCGCGCCCCGTAATTCACTCTCGCGGCCCGATCGGCGCGTGGATTACGGCGGCTACAAATTGCCTCACGACTGCCCGCCCGCTCCAGTTACGGGAACAGGTTTCGGGCGCAGCGCCGCGGGCGCAGTGAGGCCGCTGCCTGTTTGCGATGGAGCCGGCGCTTGCGTAAGCGCCGCAGTGTTTTCATCGCTGGCCTCGTGGCCGCGCAGTGTGAATGGAGAAGTGCACACAAGACGAGCCGACTTTTGCTGTGGCCTACTTTGCAGTCCAATCGCCGTCTGCTGGTTTCCAAGCCAGAGATTTGTAAACACTTAGAACGATCTGAACCCGAGCGCATCAGGATTAATACACTGCTGGCCATTAAAATTGCTACACCAAGAAGAAATGCAAATGATAAACAGGTGTTCATTGGATAAATATATTATACTAGAAATGACAAATGATTACATTTTCACGCAATTTTGGTGCATAGATCCTTAGAAATCAGTACCCAGAACAACCACCTCTGGCCGTAATAACGGCCTTGATACGCCAGGGCATTGAGTCAAACAGAGCTTGGATGACGTGTACAGGTACAGCTGCAAATGCAGCTTCAACATGATACCACAGTTCATCAAGAGTAGTGACTGGCGTATTGTGACGAGCCAGTTGCTCGGCCACCATTGACCAGACGTTTTTAACTGGCGAGAGATCTGGAGAATGTTGGTTGGTTGGTTGGTTTGGGGAAGAAGGCCAGACAGCGTGGTCATCGGTCTCATCGGATTAGGGAAGGATGGGGAAGGAAGTCGGACGTGCCCTTTCAGAGGAACCATCCCGGCATTTGCCTGGAGTGATTTAGGGAAATCACGGAAAACCTAAATCAGGATGGCCGGACGCGGGATTGAACCGTCGTCCTCCCGAATGCGAGTCCAGTGTCTAACCAGTGCGCCACCTCGCTCGGTCTGGAGAATGTGCTGGCCAGGGCAGCAGTCGATCATTTTCTGTATCCAGAAAGTCCCGTACAGGACCTGCAACATGCGGTCGTGCATTATCCTGCTGAAATGTAGGGTTTCGCAGGGATCGAATGAAGGGTAGAGCCACGGGTCGTAACACATCTGAAATGTAACGTCCACTGTTCAAAGTGCCGTCAATGCGAAAAAGAGGTGACCGAGACATGTAACCAATGGCACCCCATACCATCACGCCGGGTGATACGCCAGTACGGCGATGACGAATACACGCTTCCAATGTGCGTTCACCGCTATGTCGCCAAACACGGAAGCGACCATAATGGTGCTGTAAACAGAACCTGGATTCATCCGAAAAAATGACATTTTGCCATTCGTGCATCCAGGTTCGTCGTTGAGTATACCATCGCAGGCGCTCCTGTCTGTGATGCAGCGTCGAGGCTAACCGCAACCATAGTCTCCGAGCTGATGTCCATGCTGCTGCAAACGTCGTCGAACTGTTCGTGCAGATGGTTGTTGTCTTGTAAACATCCCGATCTGTTGACTCAGGGATCGAGACGCGGCTGCACGATCCGTTACAGCCATGCGGATAAGATGCCTGTCGTCTCGACTGCTAGTGATACGAGGCCGTTGGGATACAGCACAGCGTTCCGTATTATCCTCCTGAACCCACCGATTCCATATTCTGCTAACAGTCATTGGATCTCGACCAAAGCGAGCAGCATTGTAGCGATACGACAAACCGCAATCGCGATAGGCTACAATCCGACCTTTACCAAAGTGGGAAACGTGATGGTAAACATTTATCCTCCTTACACGAGGCATCACAACTATGTTTCACCAGTCAACGCCGGTCAACTGCAATTTGTGCATGAGAAATCTATTGGAAACTTTCCTCATGTCAGCATATTGTAGGTGTCACCACCGTCGCCAACCTTGTGTGAATGCTCTGAAAAGCTAATCATTTACATATCACAGCATCTTCTTCCTGTCGGTTAAATTTCGCGTCTGTAGCACGTCATCTTCGTGGTGTAGCAATTTTAATGGCCAGTAGTGTACTATTGTACGCTACTGTTCACTTGCAGGCGTCTGGTTACCGCCTCGTACAATTACGTTCTGAGAGTATAGTGCGAAAGGACTCTCTGCCTACCCTTTATGCACTGACGGAAAAAAAATTGCAACACCAACATATATGTAATGTACCGTTGTTTAATTTCGGGAAATACACTGGTCTATGTAACACATTTAAGCGATTAACATTACAAGATAGCAGGTTAATGTAAGCGCGAATACGCCACTGCAAACGTGAAATGCTGATACATTAATTAACAGTGCAGTCGCCAGAATGTTGAATGCAAGCAAGCCAAAGTGTACGCATTGTGTTATAGGTGCTGGATGTGAGTTTGTGGGATGGAGTTTCATGCCTGTTGCAATACAGGGAAGGTTAATGTGCTTGGTCGGTGACGCAGGTGTTGTCGTTCGTTGATGTCTCATATCTGCTTGATTGGAGACAGATCTGGTGGTCGAGCAGGCCAACAAAACATGTCGACACTCTGTAGAGTATGTCGGATTAAAAGGATTACAACAGCGATATGTGGGTGAGCGTTATCCTACTGGAAAACACCCCCTGGAATGCTGTTTATGCATGGCAGCACAACAGGTTCAAAAAATGGTTGAAATGGCTCTGAGCACTATGGGACTTAACATCTGTGGTCATCAGTCTCCTAGAACTTAGAACTACTTAAACCTAACTAACCTAAGGACGTCACACACATCCATGCCAGAGGCAGGAATCGAAACTGCGACCGTAGCAGTCACGCGGCTCCGGACTGAGCGCCTAGAACCGCGAGACCACCGCGGCCGGCAGCACAACAGGTCGTATCACCCATACTGACGTATATATTTGCAGTCAGGTTGCGTGGGATAACCACGAGAGCGCTCCTACTGTCATACGAAATTGCACCCCAGATCATAACTCCAGGTGTAGGTCAAATGTGTCTAGCATGGAGACAGGTTGATTTCAGGCCCTTAACTGACCTTCTTCAACCAATTACAGCCTGAACTGGCACCTCTTTCAAATTCAGTGAGGTGTTAATAATATCGCCTTATCGCCGTAAGGGCATTCTTGATTAACATAAACTCACCACATGCAGTCTCAAAGGTAATTAACGCTCACGACCGTAACAACGTGCATCTGAAGCTAACCTGATTTGCATCCTCAGAGTGCCGCGAAATCTGAAAAGACATCGTCTTACAGTTATAGAAACATGCCCACCAGCTTTCGTTTAAGTCGCGCAACTCCTTCTTGGTTTTGCGATTTTTTTTCCGTTCAAATGATTCAAATGGCTCTGAGCACTATGGGCCTTAACTTCTGAGGTCATCAGTCATCTAGAACTTAGAACTACTTAAACCTAACTAACCTATGGACATCACAAACGTCCATGCCAGAGGCAGGATTCGAACCTGCGATCGTAGCGGTCACGCGGCTCCAGACTGTATCGCCTAGAACCGCTCGGCCACTACGGGCGGCTTTTTTTCTGTCAGTGTACTTCCACTCGAAAGACAAAACCAGTAAACAAGATATTTGACATACACTCTATCTCATCAAAACTATCCTGAAATCTATTGGTGGACATGAATATGGGCGTGTCCACCCCTCTGTTCTACGACGGCTTGAATTCTCCTGGGGATACTTAGTGAGATGTCTGTGCAAAGCCCATATTGATGATGTTTCGTTGAATGATTCGCACGCTGACGTTGCTGGTCCAGCATTGAAATCTGCAGCAATCTGCGGAAAGGTTGCACTTCTGTCACATTGAACGATTCTCTTCCGCCGTCGTTGGTACCGTTCTTGGTTTAAATTGCTCTGAGCACTATGGGACTTAACTTCTGAGGTCATCAGTCCCCTACAACATAGAGCTACTTAAACCTAACTAACCTAGGAACATCACACATACATCCATGCCCGAGGCAGGTTTCGAACCTGCGACCGTAGCGGTCGCGCGGTTCCAGACTGTAGCGCCTAGAACCGCTCGGCCACCTCGGCCGGCGTTCCCGTTCTTGCAGGATCTTTTTCCGACCGCAGCGATTTGATGTTTCACCGGATTCCTCATATTCATGATACACTCGTGAAATGGTCGTAACGGAAAAATCCCCACTTTATCGCTACCTCGGAGATACTGTGTCCCATTGCTCGTGCGCCGACTGTAACACCACGTTCAAACTCAATTAAATCTTGCTAACCTGCCATTGTAGCAGCAGTAACCGATCGAACAGCTGCGCCAGACACTTGTTGTCTCATACAAGCGTTGCCGACCGCAGCGTTGTATTCTGCCTGTTTAGCTATCTCTGTATTTGAATAAGCATGCCTATACCAATTTCTTTGGCGCTGCAGTGTATGCTGTTAGCGCAGGTGGTCAGTTCCGCAAGACGGATTTCGAACAACATCAGGAAACTTCGAAGTGCGCTCGTCTCACTTCTCTCAAGGGCTTCTCTCAAGGGATTGTTCCTTTCATTTTTTGTATAAATAATATTAACAAATGTCACCTGTATGGTGTACACCAAATCCGATCTCTTGCAGGAATCCAGAGTGGAGAGTCAGGGGTACACAGGTAGTTGTGTGTAACAGGCTAGGAATTTGCGTCGGATGGGAAGCGTGCTCGGATGGCCGAGGCGGTTAAGTCAACAGCTCTTGTTACGCGGGTTCTAGTCCCGGTCCGGCACAGATTTTCACCTGTTACCATAACTTCATTTCGATGCCCAAATGTAGCCAATGTCATTGAAAACCTATGAAGAATAATGATTGTTCCTTTTGAGTGAGCAACCTCGACTCTGCTTACGCCGCGGTATTGGAGAAACCGTGCGAAAGCTTCCCCCGCACGCTGCTCTGCAGCCAGTACCGGCTGTTCTGCAAGAGTTGCGATCCAAACTAACAAAAAGTGGGTGTACTGATTACGGCCGGATCGGCAGGCTGGAACACTTGAATGTTTTCGAGTGAGGTGCACGGATTCGCCGCGGTCCGGCCGCCTTCGGTACCGCGGCTGGGGCAGCGGTCCGGCGGCCCAGTTGGCCATGTAATGGAGAGTAACGACCGCCGGGGCGGACCAGTCTCCGCGCCGGCCGCAGCCTGCGTGGGAGTCGGCGGCTACCTGCACAGCGAGCGCGCCTCTGCACGTATCGGAAATCGCTTACCTGTGCCGCACTGCACTCTGCAGAAATACGGCAGGGGCGTCTCCGTTACACCGCCGACGACGCCGCCGGGTATTAACGATACGCCTCCAAAAAATTACTTCGTGACTCTCTCACCGTGTCGCATAACGTTGCAATAACCCGGGTGTGAAATCGTACCGAAATGATGGAACTGCCCATACTCCGTCACACACACACCGTAAGACCCGATGTTAAATTTTAATTTCTCAAAGGAATCCCTTTCTCATAAATGCCCGTAACATGCAATCCTAAGAATGGGCATTGCTATAAAATTCTACTGAATGACTATTTATACTCAACCGACAAATATTACACTACTGGCCATTAAAACTGCTACTCCAAGAAGAAATGCAGATGATAAACGGGTATTCATTGGGAAAATATATTATACTAGAACTGACATGTGATTAAATTTTCAAGCAATTTGGGTGCGTAGATCCTGAGCAGTCAGTACCCGGAACAACCACCTCTGGCCGTAATAACGGCCTTGATACGCCTGGGCATGGCGTGTACAGGCACAACTGCCCATGCAGCTTCAACACGATACCACAGTTCATCAAGAGTAGTGACTGGCTTATTGTGACGAGCCAGTTGCTCGGCCACCATTGACCAGACGTTTTCAATTGGTGAGAGATCTGGAGAAAGTGCTGGTCAGAGCAGCAGTCGAACATTTTCTGTATCCAGAAAGGCCCGTACAGGACCTCCAACATGCGGTCGTGATTATCCTGCTGAAATGTAGGGTTTCACAGGGATCGAATTAAGGGTAGAGCGACGGGTCGTAACACATCTGAAATGTAACGTCCACTGTTCAAAGTGCCGTCAATGCGAACAAGAGGTGACCGAGACGTGTAACCAATGGCACCCCATACCATCACACCGGGTGATACGCCAGTATGGCGATGTCGAATACACACTTCCAATGTGCGTTCACCACGATGTCGCCAAACACGCGTGCGACCATCATGATGCCGTAAACAGAACCTGGATTCATTCGAAAAAATGACGTTTTGCCATTCGTGCACCCAGGTTCGTCGTTGAGTAAACCATCGCAGGCGCTCCTGTCTGTGCTGCAGCGTCAAGGGTAACCGCAGCCATCTTCTCCGAGCTGCAGCAAACGTCGTCGAACTGTTCGTGCAGATGGTTTTTGTCTTGCAAACGTCCCCATTTGTTGACTCGGGGATCGAGACGTGGCTGCACGTTCCGTTACAGTCATGCGGATAAGATGCCTGTCATCTCGACTGTTAGTGATACGAAGCCGTTGGGATCCAGCTCGGCGTTCCGTATTACCCTACTGAATCCACCGATTCCATATTCTGCTAAGAGTCAATGGCTCTCGACCAACGCGAGCAGCAATGTCGCGATACGATAAACCGCAATCGCGATAGGGAACAATCCGATCTTTATCAAAGTCAGAATCGTGATGGTACGCATTTCTCCTCCTTACACGAGGCATCACAACAACGTTTCACCAGGCAACGCCGGTCAACTACTGTTTGTGTATGAGAAATCGGTTGGAAACTGTCCTGATGTCAGCACGTTGTAGGTGTCGCACCGGCGCCAACCTCGTGTGAACGTTCTGAAAAGCTTATCATTTGCATATCACAGCATCTTCTTCCAGTCGGTTAAATTTCGCGTCTGTAGCACGTCATCTTCGTGGTATAGCAATTTTAATGGCCAGTAGTGTAACAATAACGACTTGAAGAAAACTGCAAGTTGCTGCAAATAAAATACGAATAAAAATAATCTGATGTTTTATTATATTCAATGCAATGACAAAGCTTAAGACTCAGTGACATGACTATTAGAAAAAGAGATTGCAATAAAGGTTTGAAGCAAGTGAGGGGAGCAACACCGTATCCTAGCTACAGATTGAATCACTAATACGAAGGGAACCCATAAACTGTTTTAGTTACTTCAGTGGTTGATTGAATAAAAAATAAAAACGATACTATCGCTGGAACCGGGGTTAACGGTACTGTGGCAACGGTACATGCCCTCTGTCAACAACGCCCACCTCTAACGTCGGTGTTGACGCATTTTCTCACCAATCTGCTATGGTGGTAACTAGGCCGTGCTTGGTCGCATGTGAAGAACCACAAGCTCACCCTACATGTACATCTACAACCATACTCTGCACGCCACCTGACAGTGTGTGGCGGAGGGTACTTTGAGTACCTCCATCGGTTCTCCCTTCGATTCCAGTCTCGTATTGTTCGTCGAAAGAAAGATTGTCGGTATGCCTTTGTGTGGGCTCTAATCTCTCTGATTTTATCCTCATGGTCTCTTCGCGAGATATACGTAGGAGAGAACAATATACTGCTTGACTCCTCGGTATGTTCTCGAAACTTCACCAAAAGCCCGTACGGAGCTACTGAGCGTCTCTCCTGCAGAGTCTTCCACTGGAGTTTATCTGTCATCTCCGTAACGCTTTCGCGATTACTATACGATCCTGTAACGAAGCGCGCTGCTCTCCGTTGGATCTTCTCTATCTCTTCTATCAACCCTATCTGGTACGGATACCACACTGGTGAGCAATATTCAAGCAGTGGGCCGACAATTGTAATGTAACCTACTTCCTTTGTTTTCGGATTGCATTTCCTTAGGATTCTTCCAATGAATCTCAGTCTGGCATCTGCTTTACCGACGATCAACTTCATATGATCATTGCATTTTAAATCACTTCTAATGCCTACTTCCAGATAATTTATTATGGAATTAACTGTTTCCAGCTGCTGACCTGCTATATTGTAGCTAAATGATAAAGGATCTTTCTTTCTCTGTATTCGCAGCACATTACACTTGTCTGCACTGAGATTGAATTGCCATTCCCTGCACCATGCGTCAATTCGTTGCAGATCCTCCTGCATTCCAGTACAATTTTCCATTGTTACAATCTCTCGATTTACTACAGCATCATCCGCAAAAAGCCTCAGTGAACATCCGATGTTACCCACAAGGTCAGTAATCGGAGACCGTGAAGTCCAATTCACCAACTGAACACAAGAGTTCTCGACGTCTGCAACCACTGAACTGTGACTTTCCACATCCAAATCAAGAATGTCTATTTTCACGTGTCCCTGCTCCAGACTCTACTGTTTGCGCCGTTCAGGCCGCAACCGCCAATCAGGAAAAATGGTACTGTTTACCGCTAATAGCGTGAAAACCGCCACGTTTAATAAATTCCCACCACAAAGTGTTTCCAGACGTGGGCCAATCAGAGCACATATTCCTAGTTGGTTGCTCTAGAGATTCCCGCCTGACGTCATTTTTTTAATTTCCAGAGACCTAACCAACCTGACGGATACACCGCGAGGATTCTCCTGCCAACGCGTAGGCACAGAAATTCCAAGATTTGTGATTGCTAGCCTTTAATTGTTATATGACAGCCAGATCTTGGAACTACTACCCTCAGCCTTCTACAGAGTCGAACCGCGTCGAATACCACGAACCGTATCTTAGACTGAATGACAGGGGTGTTGGCGTGTGCTCTGCCAGGTGACTCCTTGACAAGCGTAAGCTGGAACAAAGCCTTTGAATGCTGTGTGGTCTCCCCTGCCGCTCTCAGAGCTCAGTACAAACTGAGCGGTTTTTACGCATTCTTAGAGTGGAACTACAAGCCTCGATCGAAAACCATGACACTTTCTCCATCATTAAATAACGTAATGCGATTTTTAGTTTGATGAAACTAAAGTGTCTTGCCTATCGCCACTCGTGAGAAGGGGCGGATGAATTTAGCGTATAAGTGGAATGAGACAATTCAGACTGCTTGTAACATTTCAGTGTGTCGGAGATGCCGTTAGCTGGTAATGCTACTTTCTATATAGCCCGAGAGCCAGAGCAGTAACGGCAATAGCATAGAAACTGATGCCGACCAGACTACACGAAAATAAAATAAAGTAAAAAAATCGGTTTCTTTTTTCCTTTTGCTGGCTATCTGCACTGCCTGACGAAAAAATGAAGCACTCAAAAGGGGGGGGGGCAGGGGGGTGGAGGGTGGAGGAAACTTAATGTAACTTCACGGGTTGAGAGGGTATGTGATGTTATTTCAGAGATTACAATAGTGGGTAAAATTTACCAAGAATTTGGCAGTACGATCCCATTTGTCAGCTGCAGTTGTTCTGGTCTGCATGCCTGCAGCGATTCGGTTGGGAAGGGTGATATAAAGCCTTTGTAGCCTCTCCTGAGACTATCTTGCCTACAGCTGTTGTAACGACCTTTGGCATCCTCGATACTTTGGGTGTGACAGAGTTGTTGTCTGAGCTGGTCCCAAACATGTTCTATCGAGGTCAGATCTGATGATCTTGCTTGCCATGGTAATACGTCAGTCTTGCTTCGATGTCTGAAACCCTTTACGAGATACGAGAACTTTTTTGAATATTTCATTCTGACTTTTTCACTGGTGCGCGTGTTCGGAAAGCACTTTACATAAAATCCATTTTCTCGAGATTGGTGACAGATAGCAATATCCTTCCATGTTTAAAAAATAATTCAGTATGTTAGCTACATTTCATACACAGCAACATGTGACCTAACATGCAAAAAATGAAAATTCATAGCGACATCTGTTTTTCACTGCAAACTAACGATAACCACTAACTAAATGATAGGCAGTTTACCATCAAGCTGGTGAATGAAGCTGTAAGATGTGCAGGAATCAATTTCTTTTCTCTTTTTTCTTTTTCTTCTTTTTTTTTACCGAGTAGTCCCTTTACACTATTTAGAATCGTTCAGAAAGTTCGCAGATCGGCCGGCGGGCGAGTGACGTTCTATTTGGTCTAGAGTTCCCGCCCTGTAGGCTACGACGTCTGACGCCAAATAGGACTCCCGATTGGCCAGCGGAGATAGCATTTCGGGGACCTTACTAGACCTCTCTAGGAAAATAGCACTGGAGCTATCACCCGGCTAGAAGACGACAGAACCGGCAAGGGAAGCAAGGGAGACGACACGCAAGTCTGCTAGTAAACTTGCAGCGTATCATTTTCCTTGTGAGGCGGACTTAATGCCTGTGCCGTCAGAGTTCCCTCAATCACTGTCAACCGTGACCTGAAGGCATACCACGACGATAGGAGAAGCTCCGCTGTGCCTCTCCGATATTTTGGTAGAATTGACCCCACCCCAAGTCGCTGCCGTACTATCGCCGACGATGGTAATCCAAAGTATTGCAGAACCGCGACTCTAGGCTGAACACAATACGACGCCATTCATCAGCAATCTGTGTTTCCTGGTTCACAATGGTTCAAATGGCTCTGAGCACTATGGAACGTAACTTCTGAGGTCATCAGTCCCCTAGACTTAGAACTACTTAAACCTAACTAACCTATGGACATCACACACATCCATGCCCGAGGCAGGATTCGAACCTGCGACCGTAGCGGTCGCGCGGTACCAGACTGAAGAGCCCAGAACCGCTCGGCCACTCCGGCCGGCTGTGTTTCCTGGTCAGGGCACTACTCCAAACGGAGCCATTTGTGTTTTGGTGTCAACAGCAGCCTACGAATGGGACTATAATTTCCCAGTGTGGTTGCTAGCTTCCTACTAATGACGTTGGATGATACAGAACGTTGCAGGGAATCAATTACTCGCCTCCGGATGGCAGTCGCAGTTGTGAAGGAGTTGTGCTTCGTGCATAGGACGCCGATCATCTCTTTTGGAGCTCAGATGTTTTCGACTGGATCCTTGAAGACGAGTATGTATGCCCTCAGGTACCCATGCAGTCCCACATTGGGCTACTGTCACATGTGAATGTCCCGCAATTCTGAAACTGTACGTTTCTACCACTTGACTATATGGATGCAAACAATGATGCCCCTTTCAAAGTCTGTCAGGTGGTGACAATTCTGTATCACACCACTTCATACCATCCCCGTCTCCTTCACAGTGATCACTCAACATCTAACGCTGTTCAGATCCCTGATGTACCATACCAGGACTGGTAACAACACCAAACACGCACAATACTAAAACTAATGCACTCTCATGCCCGTGCTACCAGTCGCAGAGAACTGGAGCTCTGATCATTTACATACATGCCGATGGTATGTATGTGTACGAAGTTACATTCGACTAGTTTTACTGGGCGCTTCCCATTTCTTTGTCAGGCAATATACATTGTCAGACGGTATTGTTGGCAGCGCTGTCTTTTAGTAACGTCACTTGACCCAGCAAACTCAACTGCCGACAGGAGTACAAAATAAAGCACTGTTTTCTTCATCTGCAACCTGCTACCATGGATGTAGCCTTCTTATTATTCGCTGTTGGGGAATCCCATATTTTAAAACAAACAATTAAGTCTTTCTAATCTGTTCACAAAACAGCCCTTAAGAGTTTCGGACAATTGTAAAATATTGTGAGGTATTAAACAGTCCGTATTGGACACGGGATCTAATGTAAAATTTGTATGCAAAGTCCCGCCTTCAGCCATTATAACTGTGTCATAGTAACTGTGAAGTACCTTGTAGACACGCACTGGAATGATACCCGTACAAGGGTTCATCTACCGATTTCGAAAGACCTCTTTACTCTGTAATTTACATTTTCAAAAAACCCCAAGCCACTAATCAGGCAACTCTGTTTTGATTATCACGTACCTGAGAAAAGATGCATGTCTTTCGTTACAAAGTCAATCAAGGAATCATTCTGTTTAGGACAAAGTTTTTCACATTTTTCACAATTCTTCGTGCATGTGTCATTGTAACACCTTAAATCATACGATATTTCACTGAGGCGAAAAAATTCATGGGATACCTCCTAATATCGTGTCCATGCTCCTTTTGGCCGGCGTAGTGCAGCAACTTGACGTGATACGGACTCAACAAATCCTTAAAAGTCCCTGCAGAAATAATGAGCCACGTTGGCTCTATAGCCGTCCATAACTGCAGAAGTGTTGCCAGTGCAGGATTTTGTACATGAAACGACCTCTCGATTATATTACATAAACGTTCGACGGGATTCATACCGGACTTCGTGGGTGGCCAAATTACTGGCTCAAAGTTCTTCAAACCAATCGCGAATAATTTAGGCCCAGTGAGAAGGCGCATTGTCATCCAAAAAGTTCTAGCCGTGAATCGATGCAGATGGTCTCCAAGCAGCCGAATCCAATCAATAATCGGTTCAGTTGCACTAGAGCACCCAGTCCAAAGTGTAGGCCATTATGGGATCACAATCAGCTTTCACAATGCTCTGTTGACGACTTGGGTCAATGGCGTCGTGGGGTCTGCACCACACTAGAACCCTGTGATGAGATCTTACTAACGGAAATCGGGGCTCATCTGACCAGCCCAAGGTTTTCCAGTCGTCCAACGCTCAGCTGATATGCCCATGTGCCCACGAGAGGCGCTGCAAGCGACGTCGTGCTGCTAGCAAAGACACTCGCGTCGCCCATATGCTGACATAACCCATTAACTCGAAATGCCGCAGCACTGTCCTAACGGATACATTCGTCGTGCGTCTCACGTTCATTTCTGCGGTTATTTCGCGCAGTGTTGTTTGTCTGTTAGCACTGACAACTCTACGCAGTGGCCGCTGCTCTCGGTCGATAAGTGAAGGTCGTCGGTCACTGCGTTGCCCGTGGTAAGATGCAGCTCCTAAAGTTTCGTATTCTCGGCACGCTCTTTACACTGTGGATCTCGTAATAATGAATTCCCTAACGATGCCTGAAATGAAATGTCCGATGTGCCTGGATCCAAGGATCATTCGGTACCATTCCGCGATCAAAGTCTTTTAATTCTCGCCGTGCACCGTGCGCCGTGCGCCGTGCGCCGTGCGCCGTGCGCCCGTAATCAAATGGTTCAAATGGCTCTGAGCACTATGGGACTCAACTGCTGTGGTCATCAGTCCCCTAGAACTTAGAACTACTTAAACCTAACTAACCTAAGGACATCACACACATCCATACCCGAGGCAGGATTCGAACCTACGACCGTAGCAGTCGCACGGTTCCGGACTGCGCGCTTAGAACCGCGAGACCACCGCGGCCGGCGCGCCCGTAATCAAGTTCGGAACCTTTTCACTTGAATCGCCTGAGTATAAATGACACGACCGCCATTGCACTGTCCTTTTGTACTTTGTGTACGCGATACTATCGCCATCTGTATACGTGCTTATCGCTATCGCATGACTTTTGTCATCTCAGCGTAACTTCACCTGAAGTTCTCTTCCACTTAAACATTCTAAACTGTGATGGCCAGTACACACTGTACGGGAAAGTAAGAAGCTAGCCTTCAACTCTTCTCACGTTATTTCAGCCACATGTGCAGCCATCGACCGGAGGGCTGAGGAAAAACACTCTTCCGCGATGCTGACGTCATGAGCGTAAGGAAGGTAAATAACAAATGAAGAAAACATCGTTTGGTGACTCACGAGGACAGATTCCGCGGCGACAAACAGCTCTTTCTGACTGCGATAAGACGGGCCCGCGATAAGACGGCTTTAATCCCGGGGATTTGCCTCGCGGTCGAGATAACGGCTTGCGTCGCGGAGTTTGCCGACTGCTCGACTCCACTCGGTGCAACTGCTGGTTGTTTCAGTAAATGAACCTACAAGTTATTTCTAACAATAGTGCAGCGCTTCCTGCCGGTGACGATCATTCTTCGGCAAGCGAGCTACGGCTTTATTCGGATATTTACACGGAGATGCTATGCAGTTGGTAAACTCCTTTGGTATCGCTGCTGTCCACCTCTGGAACTAGGTGCCCTGCGCTCCTGGCACTGCTCGACACCCAACTGCTTTTAAGAAAAAGTCGAGGCACTTCCTTCTGCCACACTCGCATCAAATGGTTCAAATCGCTCTGAGCACTATGGGACTCAACATCTGAGGTCATCAGTCCCCTAGAACGTAGAACTACTTAAACCTAACTAACCTAAGGACATCACACACACCCATGCCCGAGGCACGATTCGAACCTGCGACCGTAGCAGTCACGCGGTTCCGGACTGAAGTGCCTAGATTCGCACGGCCACCGCGGCCGGCAACACTCGCATCGTTTTCCCAAAAAACTGACATATGTGGCCAACTCTCCCTTTGTCAAATAGTAAAACCAATGATCCTACCTTCTGTAATTTACGCTTCTTTCTATCCCCCTTTCTCTATAAGTCAAGCCAATTTCTCTTCCCTTGTATTCATTAAGTGTATGCTATCACATTCTTCTTTTCCTCGCCTCTCCATCCCTTTCCACAGGGTCCCGGGTTCGATTCCCAGCGGGGTCAGGGATTTTCACCTGCCTCGAGATGACTGGGTGTGTTGTCCTCATCATTTCATCATCATTCATGAAAGTGCCGAAACTGGACTGAGCAAAGTTTGGGAATTTGTGCGGGCGCTGATAACCGCGCTGTTGAGCGCCCCCACACACCAACCATCATCATCATCATCATCATCTACCCCTTTCTCTCATTCCCACTGCTGCTAACGCTCGTAAGTAAAACCTACATTTCCGTAATTTCTATTTATTATTGCATTCATGGAAAAATATGAACTGTGCGATTTTTAACTATACTTGTAATTTTTATTAGTAAATGTAGTGCAACATGCTTGTAGCGATACATCTAGTGTCAAATGTATAGAACGTCTGGTTATGTAAGCGAGGGCCAGACGGCCTTAATTTTCATAGGTTATATAATCAATAAATAAAAATTTGTAGCCATTACTGGCCTGTGAGGAAGTTCGCTATAACTTGATTTGTAACCCGTGGATTGCAGAGCCATTTACTTAATTTTTCATATATTTGTTCTATTTATACTCGAATTACGGACGCTTTGTGACCTGAATAGCGTTCCCGTCATTAAATATACTCTCAAATCCACTATGCTGCGGCCGCGTGTTCTGTATTTCGCGTATGAAACGAAGTTGCACTAATTTGCCTAGTTTTTGTCGTCCTGCAGTGACGCACGTAGCACACGCCTAACTACAGCGCACAAAATCGGCATGGAAATGATAGAGATACGATGTATCGTTCCTACCGAGCGAGCTTGTTAAAAAAAGTGTTCCACGTCTTGGGAACTGATAGTATGGAACAAAACGAGACAAAAAATATCTGGTAAACATTGGCTCCAAAATGTATATCCTAGGAACTGTGAGCTCTTGTTCATCTCCGCTACTGCAAGTTATTTTCTATTGCGATCGACCTCCAGGTTGCACTAGAGAAATGAGAACACATTTTTCTGTTACTATGAAACGATAGATCTTCTAATGCAATCTGTTTGCTATTACATACGACCTGCACTTGTGAAGCATCCATGAAGGTGGTGCCCAATATGGTATCTATTCACAGTAAGGCATAACAGGCGTCCATTACGCTGATAAGTACAAAGATGAAACTACTATGTAAAAGTATCTCACAAACTCATCAAAACACAAAATGGTTCGATTAGAACTAATACCTGCACGGCGCTTACGCAGAATTGTGAATTCAATTTCATCATCATCATCATCATTCGCTTGAGGCCTTAGTCCCACGGCAAAGTGGGCTCGGCCTTGTTACTATTGATTTGGCAGTGTTAGTTGCACAGGGTGGCCGGATGCCATTACTGCCGCCATCCCGAACTTCCCAGGGACAGAATTAGTGTATCCCGTCTGTCTGTGTCTAGTACAAGCCATGCAATAGTGCGAACGTGTTTCATATGTCGTGGGGACCAGCCCGGTATTCACCTAGCGAGATATGGAAAACTGCCTAAAATCCACATCCAGGCTGGCCGGCATAGCGGCCCCCGTCGTTAATCCGCCGGGTGGATTCGATCCGGGCCGGCGCACCTACCAGAGTCCAGGAAGCAGCGCATTTGCGCTCTCGGCTACCATGGCGGGTAGAATTGTGAATTCATTTTACAGAAACAATAAACAGTGATGTTTTCTGCATGCTCTATCCGTGGACAATGGCAAAAGAATGTGTCTTCAGTTTTTTCCTAAATTCTGTCCCTAGTTCGTTGCAGTAGGAGAGATGTGTTTCACAGTGGTGAAGATGAACAACTAGTCATAGCTCTCAAGGCATGCATTTTAGCGACCGTATCTGCTGAGTATTTTTGCCTTGTTTCGGTCCATACCACCAATTCTCAAAATATACAATACTTTCTTTTAAACCTTGTATATAGGATATGTGGAGGTTCAAATATTCCTTCGGCCAAGAATAATTGTTTTTTCTGTGATTTTCCAGGAATCATTTGAGGTGAAACCTGCGATGTTCAATAACCAAGGCATCAGTTAATGTCCGTTACGATCTTTGTCAAATACCAGCCTATACTGTCTTTAACAACCTCGATGTCGACGGGCGTTTAAATTCAACCTTCATTTATTTTCCCACTTACCCATAGATCCTGAAGAAGGGAAAGGGTAACCCAAAGATTCATTTATTAACACAATAGTTCACTTAGGACAGTATTGGTGGAGATCCAAATAAAGTGCACGATTTTTAATTACTGACGTAGTGGAGAAACTGTCACGGGAACATATACAGAATCGTGCTAGTGATTAGTCGTGGTAGTCGAACAAGGAGCCGCTCCAAGCCCACTTCAGCTCTCAGCGACCTTCTTTGGCCGAACGCCGTATTTATACGGTCAAGCGCCAAAGGCACTGGATAGGCACGTGTTTTCAAATACAGAGATATGTAAACAGGCAGAATACGGCGTTGCGGTCGGCAACGCTTATACAAGACAACAAGTGTCTGACGCAGTTGTTAGATCAGTTACCGCTGCTACAGTGGAAGGTCATCAAGATTTAAGTGACTATGAACGTAGTGTCATAGCAGACACACGAGCGATGGGACACAGCATCTCTGAGGTAGCGATGAAGTGGGGATTTTCCCTTACGACCATTTACGAGTGTATCGTGAGTACCAGGAATCCGGTAAAACATCACTCTCTGTCTTCACTGAGGTCGGAAAAAGATCCTGCAAGAAAGGGACCAACGACGACTGAAGAGAATTGTTCAACGTGACACACGTGCAATCCTTCCGAAAATTGCTGCAGATTTCAATGCTGGGCCATCAACAAGTGTCATTGTGCGAACCATTCAACGAAACATCATCGGTATGGGCTTTTGGAGCCGAAGGGCCACTCGTGCACCCTTCATGACTGCACGACACTAAGCTTTACGCCTCGCCTGGGCCCTTCAACACCGACATGGACTGTTGATGACTGGAAACATGTTGCCTGGTCGGACGAGCCTCGTTTCAAATTGCATCGAGCGGATAGATGTGTACGGATATGAACTTAAGGAATCCATGGAACCTATATGTCAGCAGGGGAATCTTCAAGCTGGTGGAGGCTCTGTAATGGTATGGGGAGTGTGCAGTTGGAGTGATATGGGACCACTCATACGTCTAGGTACGACAGGTGACAGTACGTCAGCATCCTGTCTGATCACCTGCATACATTAATGTCCATTGTGCTTTCCGACGGACTTGGGCAATTACAGCAGGACAATGCGACACCCCACACGTCCAGAATTGTAGAGAGTGACTCCAGGAATCCTCTTCTGAGTTTAAACACTTCCGCTGGCCACCAAACTCCTCGAAATGAACATTATGAGCATATCTGGAATGACTTGCAACATGCTGTTCAGAACAGACCTCCACCCCGTCGTACTCTTAAGGATTTATGGACAGCCCTGCAGGATTCATGGTGTCAACTCCCTCCAGCAGTACTCAAGATATTAATCGAGTCCATGCCACGTAGTGTTGCGGCACTTTTGTGCCCTCGTGGGGACCCTACATGATTTTAGGTACGTGTACCAGTTTCTTTGGCTCTTCAGTGAATTACTAAATGGCTAACCAGGGGCACTATTCCAGCTGCAGGCTTCAGGACCACAAGAATGGGATTTTCAGTACTTCATATGGACGTTGGTCGAATTAAATTTAGATTGCTGGCATAATCAACTCATTAACGTGTATGTTATGTTAATGGCGCCGGCCGGTTCTAGGCGTTTTAGTCTGGAACCGCGCGACCACTACGGTCGCAGGTTCGAATCCTGCCTCGGGCATGGATGTGTGTGATGTCGTTAGGTTTAAGTAGTTCTAAGTTCTAGGGGACTGATGACCTCAGAAGTTAAGTCCTATAGTGCTCAGAGCTATTTGAACCAAGAACTTAAGCGCCACTCCACACTGGCCACGGCCCACTTCTACAGCAGCATAAAAAATTACGCACTTCAAGACCAGTGACTTGTTGTTGTTGTGGTCTTCAGTCCGGAGACTGGTTTCATGCGGCCCTCCATGCTACTCTATCCTGTGCAAGCTTCTTCATCTCCCAGTACCTACATCCTTCTGAATCTGTTTAGTGTATTCTTCTCTTGGTCTGCCTCTACGATTTTTACCCTACGCGCTGCCCTCCAATACTAAATTGGTGATCCCTTGATGCCTCAACACATGTCCTACCAATCGATCCCTTCTTCTAGTCAAGTTGTGCCACAAATTTCTCTTCTCTCCAATTCTATTCAGTACCTCCTCATTTGTTATGTGATCTACCCATCTAATCGTCAGCATTCTTCTGTAGCACCACATTTCGAAAGCTTCTATTCTCTTTTTGTCAAAACTATCTATCTTACACTTTTCACTTCCATACAAGGCTACACTCCATACAAATACTTTCCGAAACGACTTCCTGACACTTAAATCTACACTCCATGTTAACAAATTTCTCTTCTTGAGAAACGCCTTCCTTGCCATTGCCAATCTACATTTTATATCCTCTTACTTCGACCATCATCAGTTATTTTGCTCCTCAAATAGCAAAACTCATTTACTACTTTAAGCGTCTCGTTTCCTAATCTAATTCCCGCAGCATCACCCGATTTAATTCGACTACATTCCATTGTCCTCGTTTTGCTTTTGTTGATGTTCATCTTATATCCTCCTTTCATGACACTGTCCATTCCGATCAGCTGCTATTCCAGGTCTTTTGTTGTCTCTGACAGAATTTCAATGTCATCGGCGAACCTCAAAGTTTTTATTTCTTCTCCATGGATTTTAATACCGACTCCGAACTTTTCTTTTGTTTCCTTTATTGCATGCTCAATATACAGATTGAATAACATCGGGGAGAGGCTACAACCCTGTCTCACTCCCTTCCCAACCACTGCTTCCCTTTCATACCCCTCGACTCTTATAACTGCCATCTGGTTTCTGTACAAATTGTAAATAGCCTTTCGCTCCCTGTATTTTACCCCTGCCACCTTCAGAATTTGAAAGAGAGTATTCCAGTCAACATTGTCAAAAGCTTTCTCTAAGTCTACAAATGCTAGAAACGTAGGTTTGCCTTTCATTAATATATTTTCTAACAAGGGAACCTCCCATCGCACCCCACTCAGATTTAGTTATAAGTTGGCACAGTAGATAGGCCATGAAAAACTGAACACAGATCAATCGAGAAAACAGAAAGAAGTTGTGTGGAACTATGAAAAAATAAGCAAAATATACAAACTGGGTAGTCCATGCGCAAGATAAGCAACATCAAGGATAATACGACCTCATGAGCGCCGTGGTCTCGTGGTTAGCCTGAGCAGTTGGAAACGAGAGGTCCTTGGTTCAAGTCTTCCCTCGAGTAAAAGTTTTACTTTCCTTATTTTCGCAAAGTTATGATCTGTCCGTTCGTTCATTGGCGTCTCTGTTCACTGTAATAAGTTTAGTGTCTGTGTTTTGCGACCGCACCGCAAAACCGTGCGATTAGTAGACGAAAGTACGTGCCTCTCCAATGGGAACCGAAAACATTTAATCGCAAGGTCATAGGTCAACCGATTCCTCCACAGGAAAACACGTCTGATATATTCTATACGACACTGGTGACGGCATGTGCGTCACATGACAGGAATATGTTGTCGACCCACCTAACTTGTACACTTAGCGAGTGGGTAAAAAGATTTTTCTACCTTGCCCGATTTAGGTTTTCTTGTGGATGTGATAATCACTCCCAAAAAAGTGATGAAAACATAAGAGTTTGTCACATAAACTGCAACAAATGAATGCAACAGTTTCCCAGTCGCACAGTTTTCCCTGTACTCTGTCAAAACATATGCTTTTAACGTTTTCAAATTTTTCCGTGTGTAGACCGTCAAATCCTGCATATGCCCAAGCAAATCTGAACATGTCCTGGAATTTTGGAGAGCGAAGATGATTATGTGTGAGTGCCTGAACTTCGATAATTGTCTGAAAATAAAAAGTTAAACTTTTCGTTCGAGGGAAGACTTGAACCAAGGACCTTTCGCTCCGCAGCTGCTCACGCTAAGCACGAGACCACGGCGCTCTTTAGCTTATAATTTCCTTGATGTTGCTTATTTTGCGGATGGACTACTCAGTTTGTATATTTTTCTTATTTTTTTCATAGTTCCACACAACTTCTTCCTAATTTCTCGATTGATCTGTGTTCAGTTTTTCAAGGCCTATTCACTGTGCCAACTTATAACTAAATCTTAGGGGGGTGCGATGGGGAGGTTCCCTTGTAAGATAAGTCGTAGGGTCAGTATTGCCTCACGTGTTCCAACATTTCTACGGAATCCAAACTGATCTTCCCCGAGGTCGGCTTCTACCAGTTTTTCCATTCTTGTGTAAAGAATTCGTGTTCACCTGACCATAGAATTGCATATACTGAAGAGATTTCTTAATTGCATGTCTCCCTTTCCTTGCAACACTTCTGCGTTATTGTCAATGCTAGGTATCGTCATTGTTCATTTTGTAATAAAACTCATTAAGACAATTTGCTTGAATTGTTTATCTAGCGATTCGAGAAAGCAAGCTTCCTAGACCTCACACATTCAACGACTAGGAAGGAAGCAGTGTTGTCACAGTGTGGCCAGCTTTGTGCGTACCTGCAAAACTGGCAGGGGTTCGAGGAAGTACTGACGTCCAGGTCCTACCGCTCGAACGTCAATCACAACATTATTTCAATGAAAGCGTAACAGTGTATAGAAAAAAAGTAGCGACAACGTTAAAGCTGCTTAACTACAGGCACATCTTCCTGCAGCGTACTGTCCATCTGAATTTTTTTTTTTTAACCTATGTTGAATTTCGGTATCTTGTTGGTATTCCACAAATATAGTCGTCTCCTTACTTTACAGCTCCGTCATTGGATTAATTCTGTCTGACTGTTCCTTAAGAACTGATTGTTAATACAATCTTAAGCTGCCTTGTCAAAACAGCTTACTGCATTTTGACGTGAGATGTAGTTAGTAACGTTTTCGAGAAAGATATAAAAAGTAATTTACTGCAACGTAGATGGCAAACAAACGGACGGCCGTAAACTTGCCCCATCGTAACAGACGCAGCGGGGATCGGCCGCTGTTCTAGAGGCAACGCAACGGCTAGCCACGACTTCCCACGCTAGAAGCTTGTTTACTGCCACTTAAAAGAAGTCACGTTGAATGGGCGTCTACGACAGTCGTGTGTACGATCTCTCCCACGTTTTAAGAAGCTACCAAGGAAAGATATTCATTGTCGGGTGATGTACAGATAACCATTTCTCCTCGTAGTATTACTTCCTTCTCATGGCATCCATAGGGACTGTTATCAATAAGCTGAGACGATACAAGGCTTGGAAAACTAAATAAAAAAGTCCATTGACTGTGTTACAATAGTGCTCTTTATGCGCCAAAGAACTTTTCGTAACACAGCTATACCCTTCGAGTTCTGCTGAAAATTATGGGACCTCAACTTTATTGTAATCGTGATCGAAAAGCGTACCCGCGGGAGGTTAAAACGACGAAATGATGTCATAAATACAGGATGCTACACAATACCTGTTGCACACTTACAGCAGCTGTAGAAGAGACTTAGCAGATAAGGTTTTACATATTAACGTTAATCCAGAAACTAAATGCTACAATATTACAACGGCTTCAAAATTTACTCAAGTTTCTCGTGGTGACGTTCATCTTTCACAGATAGTTAAATCTGACGTGGTTATGACACGCCTCCCGTGATACAAATAGCCGGAATATAGTATTAGAATTAAGCAACTAGCTATGACAATAATTACTGAATGACCAAACCAAATTCCACAACGCCTGTTCTTGGCAAAGTTTGTATTGTAAACTGCTGATAAATGGAACAACAGGAAAAGTATCGGCCAAATATTTCACAACATCCTCATTCAAGTGCTAGCGAAAGTATCTACTGCGCACACAAACACACCAAACTATCTTTGTAAGGTAATATATGCAGCCTATTTATCCTGTCCATTGCGCCTTCTTTTTCGAAGTACCACGTAATACCAAAAACAACTGTACTTTTCTCCTTTAGCAGACCTGAACTTTTCGCTGATACAAAAAAGATTGTTCAGTGAAAATTGTTACATCAGTTTATGTTCTTATTTATAAACAGTGTAGACTTTTTCTCTGTACAGTTATTGTAAAACCTACGTCATATTGTTGCTTTCAGGTGTCTGTTCTCTCTTGTGGAAGAACATTCAAGGCAAAAAAACATGCGAGGCGTCATGGAGTACTTGCAGTTTGTCACGAAAGCAAACACTAAGAAGATTCAAAAAATCCAGTCCTGTCAAGTGTAAATGATGAAGGTGGTGGTGATGATGATGATGATGATGATGTTGATATGACGATCGTTATGATGATACTGATGTTGAACGTGAGCACAACAAAAATAGGCCTCTGCTGTTAGCAGACGGCCGGACGCCGTGACCTAGCGTTTCTAGGCGCTTCAGTCCGGAGCTGCGCGACTGCTACGGTCGCAGGTTCGAATCCTGCCTCGGACATGGATGTGTGTGATGTCCTTAGGTTAGTCAGGTTTGAGTAGTTCTAAGTTCTAGGGGACTGATGACTTCAGATGTTAAGTACTATAGTGCTCAAAGCCATATGAACCATTTTGTTAGCAGACGACAACACTATTCTCCCCACCAACACCATGGGCAAAACTTTCTTCCCGGAAAACCTTGACTTTGTCGTCATGTTTCGTTCCGTTGATGACCTATCTGAATACTGCTCTTTGAAATACACTGCGGAATATTTTCCATTTCGTCCTGTTCCGTTCTGTCAAGTGTATATCGACCTTAAACTGCTTCAATATCAACCCAAGCCTTAGGAAGGCATCATCGATGCACTGAACAGTTCGTGTAGTCGCAGAACCAGAGGTGCTCTACACCAGTGATGAGTCGATAGATGGATGGTGGTGAGGAGGAGGAGGCAGAGGGAGAGGAGGATGACGACAAGAACAGCGACAACGACGGCGATATGATATTATGACTATGATGATGATGATATTGATGAAGGTAGTGATGATGGTGATGGTGATGATGATGGTGACAATGATGATGATGACGACGACGACAGCAATTATGCTGGTGATGATGGCTCTGATAAGAAGATTGTTATGATGATGTTGCAGGTGAGGATGATTTTGATGGTGATGATGATGATGATGATGATGATGACAGCAATGATGGTGGTGATGATGGCTCTGATAAAAAGATTGTTATGATGATGTTGATGATGCAGGTGAGGATGATTTTGATGATGATGACGATGACAGCAATGATGGTGGTGATGATGGCTCTGATAAGAAGATTGTTATGATGATGTTGATGATGCAGGTGAGGATGATTTTGATGATGATGATGATGATGATGATGATGATGACGATGACAGCAATGATGGTGGTGATGATGGCTCTGATAAGAAAATTGTTATGATGATGATGATGATGGAGGTGAGGATGATTTTGATGATGATGATGACGATGACAGTAATGATGGTGGTGATGATGGCTCTTATAAGAAGATTATGATCATGTTGATGATGGAGGTGAGGATGATTTTGATGATGATGATGATGACGATGACAGCAATGATGGTGGTGATGATGGCTCTTATAAGAAGATTGTTATGATGATGATGGAGGTGAGGATGATTTTGATGATGATGATGACGATGACAGCAATGATGATGGCTCTTATAAGAAGATTGTTATGATGATGTTGATGATGCAGGTGAGGATGATTTTGATGATGATGATGATGATGATGATGACAGCAATGATGGTGGTGGTGATGGCTCTGATAAGAAGATTGTTATGATGGAGGTGAGGATGATTTTGATGATGATGATGATGATGACGATGACAGCAATGATGGTGGTGATGATGGCTCTGATAAGAAGATTGTTATGATGATGTTGATGATGGAGGTGAGGATGATTTTGATGATGATGATGACGATGGCAGCAATGATGGTGGTGATGATGGCTCTGGTAAGAAGATTGTTATGATGATGACGATGGAGGTGAGGATGATTTTGATGATGATGATGATGATGATGATGACGATGACAGCAATGATGGTGGTGATGATGGCTCTTATAAGAAGATTGTTATGATGATGATGATGATGATGATGCAGGTGAGGATGATTTTGATGATGATGATGATGATGACGATGACAGCAATGATGGTGGTGATGATGGCTCTGATAAGAAGATTGTTATGATGATGTTGATGATGGAGGTGAGGATGATTTTGATGATGATGATGATGATGATGACGATGACAGCAATGATGGTGGTGATGATGGCTCTTATAAGAAGATTGTTATGATGTTGATGATGGAGGTGAGGATGATTTTGATGATGATGATGACGATGACGGCAATGATGGTGGTGATGATGGCTCTGATAAGAAGATTGTTATGATGATGTTGATGATGGAGGTGAGGATGATTTTGATGATGATGATGATGATGACGATGACAGTAATGATGGTGGTGATGATGGCTCTGATAAGAAGATTGTTATGATGATGTTGGTGATGGAGGTGAGGATGATTTTGATGATGACGATGACAGCAATGATGGTGGTGATGATGGCTGTGATAAGAAGAGTGTTATGATGATGTTGACGATGGAGGTGAGGATGATTTTGATGATGATGATGATGATGATGATGACAGCAATGATGGTGGTTATGATGGCTCTGATAAGAAGGTTGTTATGATGATGTTGATGATGGAGTTGCGGATGATTTTGATGATGATGATGATGATGATGATGATGACGATGACAGCAATGATGGTGGTGATGACGGGCTCTTATAAGAAGATTGATATGATGATGTTGATGATGCAGGTGAGGATGATTTTGATGATGATGACGTTGATAATTACGGTTATTATGATGACACCATTGACAAAGGAGATGATGTCGATGATGGGATTGGGTACACAGTGTCCAGGTCTGCAGCCTTAACACTGGACAACGTCCACGTCATTTGCTGGGAGTCGCGTGAAATGGGCCGGCGTCGAGATGAGACCCTCTTGGACCGCACATTTAGCCAGAGTGTCGCCTCTCGCTCTCGCCGTAGGCCCAGGCTGCGCCTGATAAGATTACTGCGGCTGCAGTCCCGCTAATGGGGAAGGCAGCGGCGGCGGCGGCGGCGGCAGCGGCGGGGGCGGCTGGTGTGGGCTGCGACTGTACGCAATCAGGACGTCTCTAGGGAGCGCACACCTGCCCAGTCGCTGCCAGACACCTCATCACCTTCCAGCTGCGCATTGGTGTGCCACCACGCCAAGTCTCTCCTGCATAAACACTCGTAGGTACGCCGTCAGAGCGTTACTCTGCACTGCACGGCGCTGATTTGTACACCGCTAATTCCTTTTAGTCTTATGAAAGACAGCGAGGAATCACAAAGTTTAAACGTAACTGACCTGTTTTGAAATTAGTATAGAACAAGATGTACGGATTAGTGAAACAGTTGATATACGAGTGTTTCTGTATCGAAAGCTTGTCCATTCGGGATTTTGCATTTCTTGTGCTTTTGTGGAATGGGATAATACTGTTTGCGTACGAAAAACAAGTATTTACATGTTTTGAAATTATTGCACGTAAAAGTACAAGCTACTAAAGTAAGATTGAAACACGCAGGTACGTCATTGTTTATACGATACAAATTCGTGGTTTCTGTACGGCGTATAGCTGCTTTTGCATGTACGGGATGTCCCAACTAACTTTTCCACTACATACATTTCCGAAATGAAAGAAAATGTGAAAAATGCATTTGGTCAGGGTAGTACTTACATCAGGGGCCCACACAATGGGGAGGAGTGGGGGTTGTTTGGGGGAGGAGACCACACAGCGAGGTCATCGGCCTCATCGGATCAGGGAAGGACGGGGAAGGAAGTCGGCCGTGCCCTTTCAGAGGAACCATCCCGGCATTTGCCTGGAGCGATTTTAGGGAAATCACGGAAAACCTAAATCAGGATGGCCGGACGCGGGATTGAACCGTCGTCCTCCCGAATGCGAGTCCAGATTGGTAGCCACTGCACCACCTCGCTCGGTAATGGGCAGGAAAGGCACACTTCCTAAATGTAAACAAATATCTCCTTCAACACAAAGTTACGTTCTTTTAAAAATGGCACACGTATTTTTTTTTTTTTTTACCGAAGTGAAAACTAGACGTACAATTAGTTATGGCAGACTTGGTTTCAGTGCTTTAAACCGTATGCCTACTGCACTACTTAGACTTTATAATGGAAGAGGTGCCAAAGTTTCAGCCGTAATACGGGTTGCCTACACTATCTTGATGAGGTGGCAAGAACTAAGAACGACAAAAACATCTTTAACACAATAAGAAAGGTTTAATTTCACAAAAGAATAAAATGTTAATAATTTTTGAAGCATTTTAGGATTACTAAGCAACTATCCTAGAACCGGGTACCACTTAATGGTACCCTATGTAAAATCTTCCAGGGGCAACAAAACATTATTTTTAATATTATGCGTAATTACTGATCACAGTTAAAAATTTAAAATGCTCTCACAATCTGCTCTAGGCTTCCAACAAATTTTAAGCGTAATTTTAAACCTCTTCCTCGCCTACATTCTTAACGTCAAATATGTAACATATCAGCGTATTTGTAAAGGAGCCTAATCAGACGATTGGAGCTGTTTTATATATGGGAGTTCAATTCTCTAAAGGATTTAGGTCTCACTGGTATTAAACCATTTGTCACTTGGGAAGTGCTGCATAATCGCCTCCTTATAAGAAAATCAATTACGGCTTACTTTACAGCAAATAGGTGAAATGTATTAATCGCTGAACAGTTATTAGGCAGTGACCACGTAATTCAGTATTGCTGCGGTTTTCAATTTATATGGAGATCCGCGGAAGACATGTGGTGGACTGTAAGTTATGAAATAAAGCAGTGTTGAACCCAAGCGTCTAGTTTTTCAGCTTCAGGCTTAGACCATTCTGAAATAAATTTATGTGCGTTTTTATCATTGTAGCATAATTGATTTGAGAACAGACTTCGAATTCCAGTCGTCAAAAATTATTTTATATGACCAGCACAAATAGTAGATCTTGTGGTGCCATCCCCACTCGTATTCCAGCTTTGAAATCAATCCACGGTCACAATATTGTTGCCCAATCCTACAAGTAGGATCGAACCGACGCCCTTTGACGCAAATAATTTCTACCTCGATTGATGTGAGCAGCTCTCTTTCGGAGGAGTCGGTCAGTAACACAAATCTATCAACCGTGTTTCACTCCATTATTTTCAGTAGCCATCCATATATGCACAGTTGGCGCTACTACTAATTAATTCTTGAGACTTGGTTCGTCTAATGCAGTGGTAGTCAACCTGGTTCCTGGCGCTCACTAGTGGGCTTTGTAGTTTTCACAGTGTGTGGTGGGGGTTTCAAGAACATTCTCATTGGATTTTCATAAAATCTTGATATAAAATATTTGGTAAGGAATTGTTATCAAATTCTTTAACTTGCTGTAACTGTACTCAGCAAATTTTATAAAGTAAAATTACTCCATGATTTTATTAATCACCACTACTGTGATTCCAGCGAGCGCTTAGAAAATTTTACTACAAACTGAGTTAAAAAAAGTAGATGGTAGGTGTAAAAGGTTGACTACCTTTGGTCTAACGTAACTAAATTAGAAGCTGCTTTTACTGTGTCATAAGCGTTTCTTATTTGTAAAGCATCTTCAGTGGCCTGTAATACAGTTTGTTTCCGTAATAATGATAATAAGCGTATGGCATTGGTGGCCGGGACTCCCCTCGCGGGGCGGTTCGGCCGCCGCCCCACAAGTTCTTTAACGCCACTACGGCGACTTGCGAGTGAATGAGGATGAAAGACACACAACACGCAGTCATCTCGAGGCAGAGAAAATCCCTGACCCCGCCGGGAATCGAACCCGGGACCCCGTGCGCAGGAAGCGAGAACGCAACCGCAAGACCACGAGCCGCGGACGTTTGTTTCCGTATATCACATTGGTATCATATAATACTTAAACGTTTGCAACTACCTTAAAGTTTTTTGTTATTGTTTTGTCGTTAGTTGAGTAAACAACTTTTTGTAGCACAAATTTGTATTTGTTCCTGCTTACGGTTAGTCGCATATCTTAGGTCCTTGAGTTGTACTTAGATGTTTTGCGTACCCAGGATGGCTGATTTTCGGCATTTTAAGAACACATTTCGACTTAACACCTCATTTCGATTGATCACTTTGATTTGGCCGGCCGGAGTGGCCGAGTGGTTCTCGGCCCTTCAGTCTGGAACCGCGCGACCGCTACGGTCGCAGGTTCGAATCCTGCCTCGGGCATGGATGTTTGTGATGTCCTTAGGTTAGCTAGGTTTAAGTAGTTCTAAGTTCTAGGGGACAGATGACCTCAGATGTTAAGTCCCATAGTGCTCAGAGCCATTTGAACCATTTTGAACTTTGATTTGGTTTCGTTTGTTTACTGTACGTAGCGTTGCCAATTATCGCTCTGTGTTTATTGTTCATCTTTTGTTTTTGTTGCAGTACGTGTGCGTAGTTTAATATTCGTGTTGCAGTACGTGTGCATAGTTTAATATTCTTTTCTTTGTTAGCCGCGCGGTCTCGGGCATCTTGTCGCCGTTAGCGCGGCTCTCACCGTCGGAAGTTCGATTCCTCCCTCGAGCATAGGTGTTTGCATTGTGCTTAGTGTAAGTTAGTTTAAGTTACATTAATTAGTGCGTAAGCCTAGGGACCGATAACTTCAACAGTTTGGTCCCATAGAACCTTACCAAAAATTTCCAAATTTTCTATTCTTTGTTATTTGTGTGTATCTGCAAAAGTTTTTTAATTAATTAATCTAAGACAGAGGCCGAAGAAGGTTACTACCAAAGCCTTTACACAACAAACACATAGCCTGAGTCGTGAGGTCGCACCTGTGGCCTTGCGGAAAGATGGTGGTCGTGTAATGCATTCCGACTGCGACAGTGTGGCCAACGCGGCCAATTTATAGCTGCGCAGAAGAGTGCGCCGTGGAAGAGCAGTTGGCATGGGTTAGGGGTGGTGGGTGGGGAAGGGAGCGGGAGGGGGGGGGGGGGTTGGAGCAGTCGTTCCGCCAAGCGGGAACGGCTCCCCAGCGGGGCGCTGCCAGAACGCACTCGGAATTAAAGTCGCTATCCCGACCAAGCTGTCGAGCTCCGTACACGCCGTTCTCTGCCGCAGCGTTTACGCGGGTTTTCACCGTCTGCCTCAGAGACTCAGACAGAACTACGCCTCATTCGTCTGTTCTACTTCCTTTCATTCTCTTTTTTTCCACTTCCTCCGTCTGGCTCCTAGATGAGCTAGAAATGCGGTCGGTGTTCCCGGTCTCGACGGGATTCTTCTCCTCGTACAAACGGTGCCTCGAGAGTGGAAGAGGGAGCGGCGCTGGAGCTGGAAGTTTGAACGCTGTTTACACACTTTTTGAGGTCTGGCGGGGTGTATGTAGCCGAATCAACGCAGCTACACAGGATCTGCCACGGTTTAACTTTCTACCTCTAGCTACTTTTCCTGCACACTCTTGGCTGTCGTATCACAACTCTCGAATAGACTAACAAAAAATGTTTGACGTCCAACACAAAGTCACCAGTCTGTTATTGACTGTGTAATGGTCTCTCGAATACAAGTGCGACTGACGCAGGATACTGTTCATCTGTGCATTATTGAGCAATTCCGCCTTCATACAGGATACGAATGCAGAATTAGCATTTAACTTCCACCTGCCCATTGCAAAAATCTTTTATATTACAATATTTGAAACCTTTTTAAAATGAAAATTAAGTCTGCACGATGCCAATACCAATCGAAAACAAGCATTACTTTCTACCATGTGCGTTTATTACTACACGTCACTCAGCTATTCCAGTCCGTGCTCATCGTCAGATGGCCATTCAGAATACATATTACACTAGTGTACAAAATTAAAGCAACAAACGGAAATTTTGCAAGGTTGCGTATATTTTGCCACAAAACAGTACAAACAGGTGATAGTAAATTAGAAGCCCACACATACTGAACGTAATCAACTGCAACATACATAACGGTAGGCAAAAATGTTCATTTTTTTTTTCTAATTAAAGGGTTTGCCCACACATTCTGACAACTGTTTCATGTGCTCAGTATGAGGTGTCACCACCTCGGCACCAATACAGCCGTGACAACGACTGGACATGCTACGAATGATGTCCTCAGTCACATGTTGAAGCAATAATGCCCATTCTTCCTGCAGAGATGCTCGAAAGTCATGCACAGTGGTTGGTGGGTGCTGACGTGATGCAGCCCGTCTCCCAAATGTATCCCGGAAATGCTCTATGGGATTCAATTCGGTTCACATGGTTCAAATGGCTCTGAGCACTGTGGGACTTAACATCTGTGGTCATCAGTCCCCTAGAACTTAGAACTACTTAAACATAACTAACCTAAGGACATCACACACATCCATGCCCGAGGCAGGATTCGAACCTGCGACCGTAGCAGTTGCGCGGTTCCGGAATGAGCGCCTAGAACCGCGAGACCACCGCGGCCGGCGATGCAAATCGGGAGAGAGAGCAGGCCACGCCATTCATGCAATATCTTCCGTTTTTTTTTTCTTTTTTCTTAAAGCATCAACCATCCGAGCTCTATGACACTGCACCTCGCAACAACCGCGCATGGAATCTTAAGATCAGTTCTGTCTTCCATGTGCAGAACTTTCGAAATCACCCTCGTATACGTATTTAGAAAAAGAGGTATCACCAAGTAGAACCAAAAATAATCCTGGCAGTAGCATAATTTAGCTACTGAGAAACCGTGAAGGCAGGTATAACAGAATACACAAAATAAAAAGAAATCCTTGCGAAAATTTCAACGTATACTGATACCAGTTTAATATAGTACCAACGTAAGCAATAGCAATAAGTTACACAGAAACTCCCATCAACTAAACACGAGAGAAAACTCAGAAATCGTTAGTTTAATAGACCAAGGAAAGGGAATGGATGGTCTCTGAAGAACTTGCGATTAACATAGAGACACTTGATAATGCAGAGCTCATACTGAATGACGAAACAGAGAGTAATAATACTACATACTTCAAAAGTTAAGGTCGTGATTCACGTAAAATGATGTCTGAACATCGCAAGTCTAATGTTTTTCATTTTTATCATAATTTGTTCATAATACGTTTACCTCTAAGTTTAGGTAATAATTCCAGTACATCGAGAACCAATCCAGCTGCAATAAAACTTTAATTTTCTATTACTGCTATGTGTCAAATACATTTTCAGATGCATTTAAACGTATTTCATTGATGAATGTTATCTATAACGTATATTTCAGTGTGTCTGGCTGTCGTATTTGTTAACGTTTCAACTGAATCCAGTGATGCAGTGCTGTATCCAAACTCAAAACTTAAATCGTATACGTGGAAGCGAGTCAGATATGGGGACTTAACGGGAACAAAAAACAATTGGGTAAGTGGGTGAGAGTTAAATGGCAAAAAGGTGAAATCAATAGATTTGTCGAGTCAGTTCTTGGACAGTGCAATGATTTGGATAAGAAAATTGCATACAAGACTCTAACCACCCTATTCTAAGAGTAACCCTGCAGTTTTTGTACCTTTACATTAAGTCCGACCGTTTATGTCGAGGACTTGAGAGCCACAAGCTGCAAGGATCGTAACATGTTGGTATGTCGGCAAGATAGACTAACAATATATTACATTAAATTAAAAAGTAATTGTTGGTCTTGAGAATATGCTGCTCTCACTGAACAATATTTGGTTAATACACAGACCTGGTTATCAAAGCATGCTACGAACAACTCTATTGCCTCCAGCGTATTTTTCCCTTGATGTACACGTTGATGTGCGCGTACAGCTATTTTTTACCGGTAGTTGTATTTATGTTGTGGGTCTGTTCAATTAAAGAGACTGAAATCGGTTGTGGTTGGGCGGCGAGAAAAACGCACGTGCGCTAACATGTTAATGATTATAAATGTTTAAATAATTTGTTAACTTGAATGGTGAAGCAGATAATATCGACCGACGGCGGGTTGGATGGATGGAAGGTATGGGTACAACAATACCTTTGAGCTTGTAGATGATTGCTGGTTTGCGCATTAAAATGAAGCCAAATGCATGTGAATGATCTGTTATCTGTTTCGAAAACGACGTGGCGAGTACTGAATTGTCTTTCCTCAGTTATTACAACAACCAGTCATATTTTCGAATATGTGAGATGAAGAGAGAAGCGTTGTATTACATGCTCGAGATGATTCGTGGTGCCAATAACAAGTAGGCTCACAAACTCCCTGCACAATGTCAAGTAAATTTCGCAATACAGACATATGTCTGTTAACCTTCAATGACTGTCATTTAGCATGTAGGTGTGAAAGACAAATATAAATTTTAGAATAAAATTAACTGAACACCTAAAGCACTGAAAAGTGCAGAAACACATACCACCCGTGCAAACCACCTCATATGACAGAATCATCATACTAGTGTCACAAAAACACCAGTAAGCAGTAATAATAATTCGTAGAAAGCTATTGCCCACCTACTATGACCCAAAATGATTCCACTACAGGTAACTTTAAGCATTAAAGTTGATATACGCCGCCGGCCGCTGTAGCGGAGTGGTCCTAGGCGCTTCAGTCCGGAACCACGCTGCTGCTACTGTCGCAGGTTCGAATCCTGCCTCGGGCACGGATGTGTATGATGTCCTTAGGTTGGTTATGTTTAAGTAGTTCTAATTCTAGGCGACTGATGACCTCAGATGTTAAGTCCCATAGTGCTCAGAGCCATTTGTACCATTTTTTGACACACGCCACCTTTCTCATATGACGCACATGATTTTTTGCGGTTATAATATAGGCCTAATATTTCCGATACAGGTTTTGCCATGTATAAACATGGGGCTGAAATGCCTAGACAGTCACATAACATGCATAATGTGATACAGCGCAATGTTCAGTTACTTATTATTAAACTTTTCAGTTGTTCGAAACTTATAGCTTCTAATACAGTAGCGACTTCAGACCATAAATTCCGAGATAAATTGCTGTTATTATATTTCCCATCCTCAGGGAGCCACAGAGTCCTCCTTTCTAGTACACAGTTTAAAAAAATTCGCACAATCCATGTTTTGCATGTGAGAATGTCATCAAACTCGACCGAAGAAAACAAATTTATTTGAATGTCGTTGACTGTCGTCCGAAGTCTGCACGTTCAGATCTTCAGATCGATTCCATCCACACTGCGAACACGCTGGCGTGCAGACTAGAGGAACATCGGGCGCCCTCGGCCACTGTCGGTTGCCATCGGAATGGTCCGATGTCGGTGCCACTGTGTCAGCAGCCTAAGTCACGAGTCTCTGCAAATTTGATCTAACAACACAACCTTCTCCGGAGGATTTAGGTAGAGGAGAACTACAGCTACATTAACGTGACCTCCTCTGTGTACAATACAGTTTCGCATATTTTCGTCACACCTTCCGGCTGATTATCGACTTGCAGTCCTGTGGAGCTGACCTGGGGGAACACGGCGTGTGTGGGCCGAAGTCTGCAGTGCATCTGTCGCGACACCTGCAGGCGCAGGCGCAGCTGTTGTGGGAAGGATTCGCCAAGAAGCCGACCACGCCGCCTGCACCTGCCTCTGTTCCCCGAGCTCGACCCCATTTACTGGCGCCCGGCTGGCACCTGGCGCCCCAGACACGACTTCCCCCCTCTTACGCTCTTGCAACTCCATGCAAACTGACCTTTGTGTGCTGCACGCACCTGTCGCGTCCTAAATGTGGCTAGCGGTGGTGCAGCTGTTGTCCCTACATCCATTCCAAGAAAAGTACTTCTCACACCGCATTTGTACAACTAAGTCTACCCGGCACCATTTTCCCTTTTCAAACACATTCATGTTTGATTCATTTTAGTCCACTTACGTATAACACCACTGTTACAGTCTACAGACAAAATCTTTAGTTATAATGGTACGTCCGTATCTAGACCTACGTGATTACTCTGCAATTCACACTATCTGTTTGGTAGAGAGTTCATAGAACCAATTCCTGAGCGTTTCTCGACCATTCCACTCACAAACAGAACGTGGGAAACACTTAAATATTTCCCTACGTGTTCTGATTTCTCTTATTTTATCACGATCTTCATTTCTTCCTATGTGTGCAGGAAAGAACGGATTGTTTTTGCATTCGAATGACAAAGTTGGTGGCCGGCCGGAGTGGCCGAGCGGTTCTAGGCGCTACAGTCTGGCACCGCGCGACCGCTACCGTCAACACCGACATTGGACTGTTTATGACTGGAAACGTGTTGCCTGGTCGGACGAGTCTCGTTTCAAATTATGACGAGCGGATGCACGTGTACGGATATGGAGACAACTTCATGTATCCATGGACCTTGCATGTCAGCAGGGGACTGTTCAAGCTAGTGGAGGCTCTGTAATGATGCGGGGCGTGTGCAGTTGGAGTGATATGGGACCCCTGATACGTCTAGATACGACTCTGACAGGTGACACGTACCTAAGCATTCTGTCTGATCACCTGCGTACATTAATGTCCATTGTGCATTCCGACGCACTTGGGCAATTCCAGCAGGACAATGCGACACCTCACACGTCCAGAATTGTTACAGAGTGACTCCAGGAACACTCTTCTGAGTTTAAACACTTCCGCTGGCCACCAAACTCCTCAGAAATGAACATTATGAGCATATCTGGAATGCCTTGCAACATGTTGTTCAGAACAGACCTCCACCCCGTCGTACTCTTACGGATTCATGGACAGCCCTGCAGGATTCATGGTGTCAGTTCCCTCCAGCACTACTTCAGATATTAATCGAGTCCATGCCACGTAGTGTTGTGGCACTTTTGTGTATTAGTTTCCTTGGCTCTTCAGTGATTTACTAAATGGCTAACCAGGGGCACTATTCCAGCTGCAGGTTGCCTACCTAACGGCTTCAGGACCATAAGAATTGGATTTTCAGTACTTCATATGGACGTTGGTCGAATTAAATTTAGACTGCTGGCATAATCAACTCATTAAGGTGTATGTTATGTTAATGGTGCAGGCCGGTGTGGCCGAGCGGTTCTAGGCGCTTCAGTCTGGAACCGCGCGGCCGCTACGGTCGCAGGTTCGAATCCTGCCTCGGGCATGGATGTGTGTGATGTCCTTAGGTTAGTTAGGTTTAAGTAGTTCTAAGTTCTGGGGAACTGATGACCTTAGAAATTAAGTCCCATAGTGCTCAGAGCCAAGCATTTGACAAAGTCGGTGGCTGAAATTTCGCGAAAAGATCTCCCCGCAATGGAAAACTAACGTGTTTTAACGATTGTTACCCCAGCTTGCTTATCATACGTGTAACACTCTCTCCCATACTGCACGAGAATACAAAACGAGCTGCTCGTCTTTGAAGTTTATCGATGTCTTTCGTCAATCCTATCCGGTAAGCATCTCATGCCGTCAAGCAATACTCCAAAAGAGGATGGAGAAGCGTATTGTAAGCAGTCGCTTCAGAAGATTTGTTGCATCTTCTAAATACTCTGTCAACAAGACGCAGTCTGTGATTGGCCTTCCCCACAACATTTTCTACGAGATGGTTCCATTTTGTCTGTAACTGTAATTCCTAGGTATTTATCTAAATCTACAACATTTAAAGTGTTGTTAAATGTCATGTACCCAAAATTTAAAATAATTTTCTTAGTATTCATGTGGAGAATATCACAACATTTTTGTCTTTACGCTCAGTTACCATTTTTCTGGTGAAGAACATATTTCTCTAAACGGTTCTGCAAATCATTTTCATCTTCTGAGCCGAGCGGTCTAGGCGCTGCATTCATGGACTGTGTGGCTGGTCCCAGCGAAGGTTCGAGTCCTCCCTCGGGCATGGGCGTGTGTGTTTGTCCTTAGTATAATTTAGGTTAAGTAGTGTGTAAGCTTAGGGACTGATGACCTTAGCAGTTAAGTCCCATAAGATTTCACACACATTTGAACATTTCATCTTCTGATGACTCTACCAGACAGTAAACGTTAGCATCATCTGCAAACCATCTAAGAGTGCTTCTCAAATTGCCTCCTACATCGTTCATATAGATCAAAAACTGCAGAGGGCCTATAACCTCTCCTCGCGGGGAGGACCCAGCATATCGCTTCGGTTTCACCAGTTACTACGAACTGTTATCTTTCTGACAAGAAATTATAAATCCAGTAACACAGCTAAGGTAAGCTCCATAGCCACGAAATTTGTTCAGAAGCCGCTTTGAGGAACGACCTCAAAAGCTTTCTGGGAATGTAGAGATATGGAATCAATTTGAGATCTCCTCACGGCTCTCGACAGATGACAGAAATAGTCGTCAGGAGCAAATCAATAATGTTCAGCGTCCTCCGATAACAGATCAGACATTAACATAGTGATACATCGCGTGGGGAGTGGGCATGAGTTTTATATGTCCCTCTCTCTCCTCCACTCCCACTAATTTCACTTTCATTTATCCTCGCGAGAGACATTTTTCTTGTTTCTCAGAACTGAAATCAACACTTCGTTGGTAAGCATTTTCAGATCACCTAAGAAGTGAAACAACGGTGCTTGATGCACTATGTGCAATAATTCTGAAAGATTATAGGAATTGTATCCACCAACAGGGGATCACTGAAAGAAGTGTATTGATGTTCTTAACTGTATTTGGACGAGGAAGGAATTTTGAGCATGTTCAGTAAAACACAAGAGGTGTAACTGACAATCTGTAGCTACTTTGGGGTAAAACGTGGAGCAACGGCTTCTTGCAACCACAAAATGAAGTAGAAAGCGTTTATCATTGTCTACACGTTGCTCACACGCAAAGTAGAAAAAAAATGCCTCTCTACTTAACTCTATCACTTTTATAACATCGTGAAATGTTACTACTTTGTGGTGAGACAATAAAACCTTTTCTTTTTCTTGGCTCAGCAGGAATCTAAAAATGATTGTAAATTACAACTCACTATCAGGTCGTCAGCAGTACAACCAGGACTGTGGTATGGTCGCCATAACACTCACCTGAAATAGAAAGAAAACAGAATATCAGTAAACATTCGACATACGATTCACACGTCCGGTGTGCAAGAGGCAAGCCGGCCGCGGTGGTCTCGCGGTTCTAGCCGCGCAGTCCGGAACCGTGCGACTGCTACGGTCGCAGGTTCGAATCCTGCCTCGGGCATGGATGCGTGTGATGTCCTTAGGTTAGTTAGGTTTAAGTAGTTCTAAGTTCTAGGGGACTGATGACCACAGCAGTTGAGTCCCATAGTGCTCAGAGCCATTTTTTTGCAAGAGGCAATAATTTGATGGAATTAAGTCTGTTATGGTCATCTGATAGCTTATGGTATATATCTTATTCTATACTATTCGCATTAATTAAATTAAAAGCTTTGTGTCCAGAGCCACGCAAATTAATTAAGCTGTAGAAAGAGGCATAAAATTTAAAATTACACATCCTCTGTAACGGAGAGTACGCAAAAAGCATTCATGTCCAATTTAATTTAGAAGATGGTATGAAACATACGTGATTTACAAAGCGGCTCCGAGTCCGTTAATAACTCAGTGTACACAGTGTAAATACGAGGAAATGCAAACTCTCTTATGGCATCTCTTTGGGTGGTGACTGAGACTCTTGGAATAGGGATGGGGATAGAGAAGTTGAAAGCGCGAAAAAGTTACAAAATCCTCGCTGTCTGCTACACAACACATCACCTTGCGGTATTTATCACACAACTTTTTCGCAACGGGTTCCAAATACAGAGTATTTTTTAAAGTAATCCTCATTTTCCACAAAGGCTGCATACGTTACTAATAAATATGTTTATTTCCAGTACCGTATGTCAGTTTCGGTTAGTAGTAATTTCTATCTGCACGTGCTTAAACCATAAATCAGCACTCATTTATAAGGGAAAAAGTTTTCAACCAGGTACACAAAAGCACCAAAAATTGCAGCCGCCATATATGATAGATAGATATCACATAGCAACAGCTTTAGTGGGGATTGCTAAATTTTTGCTTTATGTTAGATGGCACCTTATTTAAGATCTCTACACCAGAGTATATAACTGCACTACGGAAACTAGAGAAGAAGGAGAGGTACAGTCGTGGACAAAACGAACGAGACCCCTCGCCTTTTCGTTATGCTGCTCCGCACAGCTTTAAAGTCTGCTACGCAGCATAACGGGCAAGGCGACGAAATGCTACTAACATACTATGCACAGGCGTGAAATTGAAAAACTATCCGAAATTTGTCAGACTGTTTTCAATCATGTGTCAGACTGTATTAATGCTGATTAGTGTGTTAACCACAATACTTAAATATAAGATATAAATGAAAGAAGAAACGCTAACTAGTATGAAATGCACTAATAAAAATGAATTTCAGCTTATCGAGATAACATAACTGTTTTAGTAAGACAAAGTACCCCAGATCGTTACGAATTAGCAAAATATTATGCGCATTCGGCCGCGAAATGGTCTGTGTCAACGTTAATACCAGTCATACTGGATTACCGTTGCTGACCTACCATGAAATTGTGCAAATTTAGCAATGCGTGAAGATTCATAACGAAATTCAGTTAAAAATCATTCAGTGCCACACTTAAGTCAACTCAATTATTGACAGAAGCGGAAAAGTAGACAGTAACAAGTATGAAATTCTACAAGAGTTTCATATCGACATACACACGGCCCCGGTACAGAATAAATGTAGCAATAAAACGTATTGGGGGCGCGAGAATTTCTTAAATTCCTTTACTGATAGTCCACCTGCCTCCACCGAGATTAGAACCGAAAACAAATTAGACCTCCCTTGCAGTAGCAAACACCTTTCACTACGCTAGCAGACAACCCAGGCAAACAGCCCTCTATTATTACCAAAGACATAAATAAGCCGGCAATTTCGCACTGAAAATGGCAATATGATCTGCAGTTTCTGTTGCATAGAGCTTTCTGGACTCAAAAAGATGAATTGTCTACCTTTATGTCACCGCTTATGTGACAATCATTCGGGATGTTTATCGAAATAACAGAAAACTGTTATTAGCGAGTAAATTTAGTAGGATAATTCTGCACCACCCCAGGAAATAAACGGCGACGTAGCTGCCAAACGTATTCTACAATCTTTCGAATTCTCCATTAGACGTGCCACAGCCAGAAAACGTTCATTAGTCGAAGTGTTCCTTAACCCTTTGTTTCCTGACATAAGAAAAAATTTACTTTTTAACATTTTCTTTGCAGAATTTATGCTATTGTGGCCTCAAATAACGGTAGGATTTTTTGTAAAATATTATTTTATTTTTCACAACTTTTTTCTCTCCTGGTACTTAGAAGTACCGTCAGACTCCATGTACAGTATCACAACATGCGCAGAAAAATGCTCCAATTTTTATAACTTGTACCTTATTCCACATAAATATTAAATATTTTTACATTAGAAAATTAATTATCCGAAATATGATATTTCTGAATTTCTTTTTAAATTTCGCATAAATTTATTCTAGAGCAACTTCACAATACATAGTAACTTAGCTATACATTTTTGACAGTATACACATATCACATATTTACTGATACCTCATGACATTGTAGGAAACAGTTCTTTTTCTCATTGCAGCACAAATACACTTTACATGTACTACATTGTGAATGTGGTCTCGACTGAATTTTATTTTTCGCACACATTTCGCATCGTCCTCTTTTACAACTGAACACTACAAAATGGTTTCCTCGGTTGCCAAGACGTACATCCTTCGGAACAGAAAAGTTATCCTTCCTTCTCTTTGGGAGAGTTATTTCATCTTTACCAGAGTTTCTCTTTTTGAGATTTGGCCCTTGCTGTTCATTCATTAGCCCTAGTGCCACAGCACGCCTGAATTCCAGCAGTGGCAGTGCCCCATGTAGATCACTGAAAATGATGCAAGCATTGACAAAAGCAATTTCTATTGCTCCCCAGAAGAGACGGTACCACCATTTCTTTGATCGCTTGTCAAGACCATAAGTTGAATGTAATCTGTCTGCATGATCCACACCACCCATGTTTTTATTGTAATCACATACAATAACTGGACATCGTATAGTCATACTAGTTCCATCTTTCTGTTTTCTTGTCACTACGCTCTGTTCAATGCCATGCAAGTTTGACGCAAAATATACTACTTTATTTTCCTTCCATTGAAATACTGTTAGGTCTAAAGATGACTCTCTGTGATTTGATTTAGACATTTTTCTTTAGGTAAATTCCCTGGCAAACCTTTCCTGTTTGTTCTAATTGTTCCACAGGCAAATGTATTTGCCGATTTCTGTGTGAGAAAAAGTGGACAGAACAACTAGTGAGAAGTAACGCATTGTTGCTACAGTAAAGTGTTCGCACAACCTGACGGTACTAATAAGTCCGCTTTATATTTTCCACTTTATCTCATTCACTTGTAACGTAATGCTTCAAACTATTATAAAAAAACAAAGAAGGTAAGTACGTACAATGGAAAACTCAACGGAAGTTTCAATAAATTGCGCACAAATTCAGGCAAGACCATGGAAACAAGCACATACAGTCTTCTGTTTTCACAGCAGCGCGCGAAAAACAATTTCAAGCTCTGACCGCCAGAGAGGTCTATGTATTGCACAATAACATCTATGAAACAGTAGAGTAGAGTTACTGTTACGTACCGACAGGCTCTCAGATCACGAAACTGCACCACGAGAAAATAATTAAGAGTCAAAACTTACTGGTACTTTTAAGTACTGTCAGGCAACAAAGGGTTAAGGTAGCTTACCAATGGGAATGCTCGCACATCTAAAACGCGGTGGCATTGATAGTGGGATCTGAATTACCACGTGTATAGGCAAATGGATTTTATTTGCATTCCTGTAAACGTGATTTGGATCGAAAGCGTAGCTACGATTAATATGCTGATATATCGATTGCAACTGGAACATCTCGAATACAGAGTAGGGGAAATTATTATGCTGCCCTCAGCTTCAGTAACTATTTTCATTGTTAGGATTTCGTTACGTAAATCGGTAAAAATGGAACCCCAACCCTTAAAACTCGTTTACCTCGAGTACGGGTGGACATAATAAGCGGGAATGTATCGCACTTCCTGCGGTATACGGTCCCTTGGTGGTGTAAAAAAGTGAGCTATGTCAACGCAGTCTAAAGATACGGCCGTTTATGTAAAGAAAATTTACGCGAAAGGTCAAAAAATGGCTCTAGGAACTATGCCATCAAACTGATTAGGTCATCAGTCCCCTAGATCTGGAACTACTTCAACCTACCTAACCTAACAGACATCCATCCCGGGGAAGAATTCGAACTGACGGCGCAGGAAGCCGCCCGGTCCGCGATACGACGCTGTTGAGCGCACGGCTAACCCGCGCCGGCAAGCTGTTAATATCATCTAGTGTTACTAAAAAGTTATTCGTTTCTGCTGAATGATTTTCTGCGCAGTTCATTTAACAAAGAATAACTAAAATATATTTGATGTTACGGAAGAGGAAGGACGCCTAATTCATTTCCCCTTGTCTTTATTCATGATGTTGGATTCGCAATCTGAGCATACGTACTATCCATAACCACACTTTAGATCCAAGTCATAGTCACAGATATGTGAATCCAACACATTGGCTTATACTTGAGGTATTTCGTTTCCCACGAAGTGGTGGCAGACGATGTTGTGGCGTCTTCGAAGGGCGAGTTTCGCCAGTGCTAGCTAGCTATCTCAGCACATCAGCTGAGCGAACTTGCATAGTATGTTGGTAGCACTTCGTCGCCTTGTCTGTTATGCTGTGTAGCAGACTTAAAAGCTGTGCGGATCAGCATAACGAAAAGGGGAGGGGTCTCGCTCGTTTTCTCCACGACTGTACATATTAATATTATTTTTCTATTCTATTGTTCAAATACCAATATGTACTGGCAAATAAGTCTAAGAATTATATACTTCTTGGAAAGACTTCGGAACGAAGCCCGGTAATCAGCTTTTAACAATATCCCCAAGGCTCACTTTTGCTGAATGAATACTTTATTTACTTTACTTTATTTACTTTAGGTGCGTTGCCGCAGATCATAATTCTGTGAAGAATAGGGTTACTGGCATAGGCGTCCGCAAAGTCAAAAGAGTGAAGAGGTTGGTGGAAGTGGAACGAGTGCGCATGCGCCGACTTTGCGACGTGACACAGTTTCCGTTAGCTAGGCGAAGTACAGAGCAGTAGCGCGCGGCGGGTAGCTCTGTTGCGGGCGAGTGGGAAGCGGCGCCAGCCTTGGCAAGGGCGTGACGCAACGCTGACGTCACCGCCGAAAGCGGCCGCGGGTAACGGACGCCACCAGCAAAACACGCGCGCCCGCTGCAGGCGCACGTACTCCACTGTACACTACACTGCTGGGAGGCGGAGGCGCCGTGCTCTCCTAAGGCCTGTCTGCCGCGATGCAGGAGCACCCACGCGAACAGCCGGCAGCTAAAACCCTGGGTACTGCGTGGGTGCATTCCAAGGCTCCAGTGCCTGCATACTGTAAACGTACATATCCGCTGGGGCATTCGTAGATTAGATTACAATAGTACTTGTTCCATAGATCATGAATACGACACTTCGTAATGATGTGTCAGGTTAATAAAAGGTGTCTGTACAAGATATTACATTAGACAAAATATTACACACTCTCTCTCTCTCTCTCTCTCTCTCTCTCTCTCTCTCTCTCTCTCTATATATATATATATATATATATATATATATATATATTTTTTTTTTTTTTTTTTGAGGTTGGGAAATTACCCATTTGCTATATCCAAAAATTCATCTAATGAGTAGAAGGAGTTGCCATTAAGAAATTCTTTAAATGTCCTTTTAAATGCTATATGGCTATCTGTCAGACTTTTGATGCTATAAGGTAAGTGACCAAAGACTTTTGTGGCAGCATAATTTACCCCCTTCTGAGCCAAAGTTATATTTAACCTTCAGTAGTGAAGATCATCCTTTCTCCTAGTGTTGCAGCCCTGTACGCTGCTATTACTTTTGAATTTGTTCGGATTGTTAATAACAAATTTCATAAGAATATATATATATATATATATATATATATATATATATATATATACTGTGAGGCTACAGTGAAGATTTCTAACTCTTTAAATAAGTGTCTGCAGGATGATCTTGGATGAGCTCCAGCAATTATTCTGATTACACGCTTTTGAGCAATGAACACTCTTTTACTCAATGATGAGTTACCCCGGAATATGATGCCATACGCAAGCAGAGAATGAAAATAGGCGTGGTAAGCCAATTTACTCAGATGTATATCGCCAAAATTTGCAATGACCCTAATAGCATAAGTAGCTGAACTCAAACGTTTCAGCAGATCCTCAGTGTTTTTTTTCCAGTTCAGCCCCTCGTCAATGCATACACCTATAAATTTTGAATATTATACCTTAGCTACCGATTTCTGATCGAAGTCTATATTTATTAATGGGGTCATTCCATTTACTGTGTGGAACTGTATGTACTGTGTTTTGTCAAAGTTTAATGAGAGCCCATTTGCAGAGAACCACTTAATGATTTTCTGAAAAACGTTGTTTACAATTTCACCAGTTAATTCTTGTCTGTCGGGCGTGATAGCTATACTTGTATCACCGGCAAAAAGTACCAGCTTTGCATCTCGTGAATACAGAATGGCAAGTCATTAATATATATTAAGAACAGCAGAGGACCCAAGACCGAACCTTGCGGCACCCCATTCTTGATTGTTCCCCAGTTTGAGAAATCACCAGTTTTTTGCATATTATGTGAACTGTTTATTTCAACCGTAGTCGTAACAATGTGAAGGTTTCGGCTGGGGTGCGTGTGCGCTTTCATGTGGTGAGTGGGTTGACAGACTCTAACGGAGAAACTGCGGCACGTGGAATATAAATGAATATGACTGTAGGTGATACGTAAAGCAGTGCCAACGTGATGAGAAAAGAGTAGTTACTAGTCGTTCAGAGGATAGTGACGAGTTAACAAGGAATTAATGTTCGGGTGTAAAAATATTCAAAGTGGTTAAAAGTATCAATCGCATCGGGATGATAGTGTATAACATGAATAATATTGTTAATGGCTGTGGCACAGGCAAAATTACTTCCGTCCTTGCGAATGTCTTTGCATCCAGAGTTGCACGCTACATTTCTGTCTGTTGAGAAATCCTCAGTTCTGCAGTGAAATTGATGCGATATCCCATCGAAAATATTTTCTGTGGCAAATTTCAGTACAGCACATCATCGAAACCTTGAATGTAGGCAGACATCTAGTCTCCCTAGGTACCTCTACAGTTATTTCTTAACCCCAGCAATACCAATACCTTTTTCATAAAGCGCATTGTCAAGTGGGAGGAGAGGGGTATTTTATGCTCACCTAAAAAAAACTAAAAAAAATACAAATTTCGTTAATAGTCGTTGATTTATATTAACAACATACTTTTTATAAAGAGGCACAGATGTGTTGGTAGTGTCCTGAAAATGAAAATATCTTTTACCATCATCGCACTTTCAATAACGTCTTCTACCACGGGGGGGGCGGCTGTCACTTTACGCCCACTAAAAAAAAAAAAAAAAGCTAATTGTTGTTGATTTTTACTCTAAACATGCTATTCAAAAAGACTTAAATTTTTGGGTAAGTGTGACTGAAAAATATAAAATATTTATGGAATCCGGTAGATAAATTCATTAAAAATAATAAATACTTTTTTTCAAAATTTGAGAATATAAAGTAACTGACTAGATTACAATATTTTCAAAATGTGAGCACAAAGTCCCTCTCCCTGCCCCTCGATATTGCACGGGTTAAGATATAAAGTGAAGGACCACGATTTGAGTTTCATATAACCAGTGTTTTGATATTTGTCATAGTTGCCTCTACGTCTACATAGACATGGTGTTTCACAGGTTCTATTAAAGGCTTCTAGCGGTTGTAGAGAGTACTTGCTAGCTACGTATTTGTAAGGAACCCATGTCGTTAAATGTACCGTTTAGGTATAAAATAAGTTTGAACATCGGATCACTTTTAGACCTCATGTTTCAGGATACCCACACAAAAATTGAGAAGAGGACACCTTCGCAGAACCTGTTGTAATTACGACACCACATATCATTTTTGTCCTTCTATAACTACTGCAGGTAACGGCGTTGCCGCAATGGATACACCAGTTCCCGTCATATCACCGAAGTTAAGCGCTGTCGGGCGTGGCCGGCACTTGGATGGGTGACCATCCAGCCGCCATGTGCTGTTGCCATTTTTCGGGGTGCACTGAGTCTCGTGATGCCAACTGAGGAGCTACTCGACCGAATAGTAGCAGCTCCGGTCAAAGAAAACCATCATAACGACCAGAAGTGCGGTGTGCTGACCACACGCCCCTCCTATCCGCATCCTCATCTGAGGATGACACGGCGGTCGGATGGTCCTGATGGGTCACTTGTAGCCTGAAAACGGAGTGCTTTATAATAACTGCAAATAAGTGGTAAGTTCGTTATAGGAGGGTTTACTGTGGTTCTCCACCGGCGTGCCGCACTATCGACCATGATAAGGCCGTCCCTCGACACTTAGAACAGAACCCGATGGCTAGTACTCGAAACTGCTCCTGTACACCACACAGGTCAGGGCTCACTGTCTGTGCTGCTGCGTACCGTGAGCCGGGAGATTTGAAATTGATCCGATCTTCAAACTTACTCTACAGCCAAACGGTACACATACGGAAGTGTGCTCCTTAACAAAATTTTACCTATTACGTGCGCCCTATAACTCTTACACGCCTGGAATAGGAACTCTGAAATGACATATACACTGAAGAGTCACTGCATAGTGCATGAAAGAAACTATATCGTACCAATATTATTTACTTTACTATTCCATTCGCGTGCTGATCGAAGGACAACTGAAAGACTGTATGCATGTTACCTTACTCTCATGTCTTTACACGAGGTACTGAATCGTCGCAACGAAATCACCGCACTGTCTTGTTAGAGTACAATTTCTCTAATCCTGCTTTAGAGGGTTTTGTGAGTGGTTTGTCGTCTCTCCTCCTGTCAGTCCTAAGGAATTTGACTAAACATTTCTCTTACACTTCCTTATTGGCTACACTGACCTCTAAAGATCCTAGCAGCACGTCACTGAATTCACTCGATGCCTGTCGTCACACATGCTTGATAAAAACACCAAGTTCTGGAGCAGTACTCTAGAATTGGTCACACTTGCGTCATGTATATGCGATTTCTTTTACAGATGCGTTATATGCGTTCAATTTCGTATTGTTTATTTATTTATTTGATGTGTCGTGCAGAAGCAGTTCTCCACTAACGTTGTAATCAGATACTATTGGTTTCTTCCTCTTTGCAGGTGCACGATCTTTCAGTTATCCTGAAGAGAGATCCTTTGTTTCAGTCTCTGCTGAATGCAACCCACGATCAGTAAAGATGAACATGAAAGCTGACGTGCACATACAGCTCGAGCCGTAGTCCGTTTTCTGGCTTGTGACACTGAAGGAATATATCCGATGCTGCAATAAAGAAAAGAGAGAAATAAAAAGCAAGATAGGGCGTGACAGACAGAAAAGGGGTTCCCCTCCCCCCTCGCCTCCCCCCCTCCCCACACAACACACGTGGCGTGCACCTGTGCGCCCCTCGAGCAGCAGAGGACACGTCTGTTGTTTCATTCATAACGGCGCGAGGCAGCTGTAGCTTTGTGCTGTGTCGTTATCTGGCCGCCAGTTTACGACCTGGCCTCGCTGAACATAAACTGGGACGCAACGCCCAGGGACCACAAAGGAGGGCGTGCCTCCGGTGGCGGGAGCGAACGATGTGGTGGCCACCGGCTGGGGTCATCACACTGGAGCGGCTCTCCGTTTCTCTCCAGTCTGTTCGCTTACTTTGAACGTCTCCTCTCTGCTTCGCGGATAACCAGTACTGAACTGAAAGTAGCCGTCACACTTCGTACAAATTTATGGTCGCCGAGCTGTGGAACCGAACTGTGTTCACAGCGGCGCTGAGGCACGCTGCTTTGAGCTCGCTACCGGGTCACGTTCGTGTGAGCACCTGCTAGCGGACACACGACAGGTACACAATCTAGAAATGACTGCAGCCGGTGATACATCGATCAGCCGGAACATATGACCACCCACCTAATAGCCGGTATGTCTACCTCTGGCACAGATAACAGCGGCGACACGTCCTGGCATGGTAGCAATGAGGCCTTGGTACATCTGCACATACAGGTCACCTGATTACCTTAAATTCCTTGGGCGCTGTGCTGTGACGCCAGTATCAGTCACAGCCAAGATGTGTTCCATCAGGTCCGGATCACGCGATCTGGGGGGGACAGCACATTAATTATAACTCGCCACTGTGTTCCTCGAACCAGTCCATCACATTTCTGGACTTCTGACATGGCACATTATCTTACTGAAAAATGCCATTCCCGTCGGGAAACACGATCGTCATGAAGGGGTGGACATGGTCTGTAACTCCTTTGCCGTCTGGTGCCTTCCACGAGCTCCACTGCACCCATAGGTACCCAAATGAATGATCATCAAAGCTTAATGGAACCGCCGCAAACCTGTATCCATCCCGTAATACAGATGTCAAGGAGCTGTTCCCCCTGGAAGACGAGGGATTCGCGCTCTATCATCAGCATGATGAAGAAGGTATCGGGATTCATCAGACCATACAATGCTCCGCCTCTGCGCCACTGTCCAGTGTCGATGGTGGATTTTAGTCGTAGTTGCCGATGTTGTGATGTTAATATTGGCACATGCATGGGTCGTCAGCTACGAATGCTCATCGTTAGGAGTGTTCAGCGCACTGTGTGTTCAGCCACACTTGTAGTCTGCAGCGTAATAATAAAAACAAAACAAGAAGGAGAAATCTCAGGAGGTGGCTAAAGAGCATGGATAAAAAAGAGGTGGAAACAGAGGAATAGGTGGAAGTGGTAATGCTGTAGTGATAGGAGAAACAAGGAGAAGAATGGTTGTAAATGGAAGAAGACTTTAGGAAAGGAGAAAAGAGGATTTTTAAAAGAAGAGGAAGTATGGAGGGCGAAGGTGAATGAAAAAAGAGGAAGAAATTCAGGAGGATGGAAGGGTAAAGCAGAACACAAGATTTAAAAAAAAACAACAAAGAACAAATGTAGAAGGAAGGAGAGAAGACAGAAGAGGTTACGTGGAAGTGAAAGAAAAAAGAGGCGCAAATGTAGGAGGAAGGAGAGGTGAAAGAGAAGAAGGTAAAGTAGAGGGAAAGGTGTTGGAGTAGAATGAAGATGAATAGAACGAGAGGGAGAAATAGGAAATGAAGGAGAGGAGAAAAGAGGAGAGGAAGAACTACCAAAAAGATGAGAAAACTGGGGAGGAACGGAAGTAAAAGGAAGAAGAAGAGGCATAGGAATTGAAGGAGGACAAGAAGAAAGAGGAAAAGCAGGAAACGAAACAAATACGTTTCTTTAAATTATCTGTTGTGACAATCGACCATTACAATAAGCAAGTATCGGCTGTGGAGTTATCTGGAGGTTACAGAGATGTGTTACAAACACGACGAGGACGTGCTGCGGAGTCCGCTATAAGGGTCTCCAGCACATGTATAGCATACTATTGGAGTATTGCGACGCTGCTGGCTGTTGGCTGCGAGGCGCGAACAGGGTGTGTTTGCGCAGGTAACGAGCGCGCACAATTATAGGGGCTCTGGATCTGCTTCCAGCCCAGCCGCCGCCGACGCCGATGGGAAATTAATACAACAGGCGGGATGCGACCGCTGTAATTACCGGCCCCGCGGATGGGCGCGGGTGCAAGCGCCGGACACGGCCATCCGAAATGCCCTTGGGCACCGCCACCGCCCACTCCACGACCATGTCTGTTCGTCGCATATTGGGAAGGTGACGTGAAACTACCAACAAACACATGTACACTACTGACCATTAAAATTGCTACACCACGAAGATGACGTGCTACAGACGCGAAATTTAGCCGACTGGAAGAAGATGCTGTGATATGCAAATGATTAGCTTTTCAGAGCATCCAAGCAAGGTTGGCACCGGTGGCGACACCTACAACGTGCTGACATGAGGAAAGTTTCCAACCGATTTCTCATACAAAAACAGAAGTTGACCGGCGTTGCCTGTTGAAACGTTGTTGTGTTGCCTCGTGTAAGGAGGAGAAATGAGTACCGTCACGTTTCCGACTTTGATAAAGGTCGGATTGTAGCCTATCGCGATTGCACTTTATCGTATCGCGACATTGCTGCTCGCGTTGGTCGAGCTCCGGTGACTGTTCGCAGAATATGGAATTGGTGGCTTCAGGAGGGTAATACGGAACGCCGTGCTCGATCCCAACGGCCTCGTGTCACTTCCAGTCGAGATGACATGCATCTTATCCGCATGGCTGTAACGGATCGTGCAGTAACGTCTCGATCCCTGACTCAACAGATGGGGACGTTTGCAAGACAACAACCATCTGCACGACAGTTCGACGACGATGGCTACCGTTACCCTTGACGCTGCTTCACAGACAGGAGCGCCTGCGATGGTGTAGTCAACGACAAACCTGAGTGCACGAATGGCAAAACGCGTTTTCTCGAACGAATGCAGGTTCTGTATACAGCATCATGATGGTCGCATCCGTGTTTGGCGACATCGCGGTGAACGCACATTGGAAGCTGTATTCGTCATCGCCATACTGGCGTATCACCCGGCGTGATGGTACGGGGTGCCATTGGTTACACGTCTCGGTCACCTCTTGCTCACATTGACGGCACTTTGAACAGTGGACATTACATTTCAGATGTGTTACGACCCGTGGCTCTACGCTTCATTCGATTCCTATGAAACCCTACATTTCAGCAGCATAATGCACACCGCATGTTGCAGGTCCTGTAAGGGCCTTTCTAGATACAGAAAATGTTCGATTGCTGCCCTGGCGAGCACAGTCTTCAGATCTCTCACCAATTGAAAACGTCTGGTCACAGGCGCAACACATCTCAAATGTAACGTCCACTGTTCAAAGTGCTGTCAATGTGAACAAGAGGTGACCGAGACGTGTAACCAATGGCACCCCGTACCACCACGCCGGGTGATACGCGAGTATGGCGATGACGAATACACGCTTCCAATGTGCGTTCACCGCGATGTTGCCAAACACGGATGCGAAGATGCGTAAACAGAACCTGGATTGATCCGAAAAAATGACGTTTTGCCATTAGTGCACCCAGGTTCGTCGTTGAGTACACCATCGCAGGCGCTCCTGTCTGTGAAGCAGCGTCAAGGGTAACCGCAGTATGGTCTCCGAGCTGATAGTCCATGCTGCTGCAGACGTCGTCGAATTGTCGTGCAGATGGTTGTCGTCTTGCAAACGTCCCCATCTGTTGACTCGAGGACGAGACGTGGCTGCACGATCCGTTACAGCCATGCAGATAAGATGCCTGTCATCTCGATTGCTAGTGATACGAAGCCGTTGAGATTCCAGCACGGCGTTCCGTATTACCCTCCTGAACCCAGCGATTCCATATTCTGCTAACAGTCATTGGATCTCGACCAACGCGAGCAGCAATGTCACGATACGATAAACGGCAATCGCGATAGGCTACAATCCGACCTTTATCAAAGTCGGAAACGTGATGGTACGCATTTCTCCTCCTTACACGAAAAAATGGTTCAAATGGCTCTGAGCACTATGGGACTTAACATCTGTGGTCATCAGTCCCCTAGAACTTAGAACTACTTAAACCTAACTAACCTAAGGACATCACACAAATCCATGCCCGAGGCAGGATTCGAACCTGCGACCGTAGCAGTCGCGCGGTTTCGGACTGAGCGCCTGAACCGCTAGACCACCGCGGCCGGCCTCCTTACACGAGGCATCACAACAACGTTTCACCAGGCAACGCCGGTCAACTGCTGTTTGTGTATGAGAAATCGGTTGGAAACTTTCCTCATGTCAGCACGTTGTAGATGTCGCCACCGGCGCCAGCCTTGTGTGAATGCTCTGAAAAGCTAATCATTTGCGTAACACAGTATCGTCTTCCTGTCGCTTAAATTTCCCGTCTCTAGCACGTCATTTTCGTGGTGTAGCAATGTTAATGGCCAGTAGTGTACTACTCCCACTGAACGTTGTTAACATCAGAATTTTAACCTATAAGTCGCAATGAAACACATAAATAGTACTTGCTAAGGTAAGCTAATAGCAGCTAGCGACGAGTCGGATTGGTGGTGTCTGAGGTACCTAGACGGACCGCAGAAGTGCAGAGCCAACCGCTCCCGTTCTCCAACGGGTAATTAGTGGCCATTGGGAGCCAGGAGGTCAGTCTGAAACCCAGCAGGGCATCAAAGAGTGATTACGGCGCGACTGTTCCTGTTGTTGCCGCAGCCGCTGCCGCTGCCGGCTGAGCCGAGGGTGGCTTCGCGCTCTGCGGGCGGTATAGACGGACGGGGCTTCCTCCCCGAAACATGAAACACGATAGCGTTGGCGCTGCCATCGGCGGGAAGTTTGGCAGTCACGCGGCGCCGCCTCGGGTTTCCGGAGCCTGGCCGAGCCTAGCCGAGCCGAGCAGGGCTGCGAAGTTCAGAAACAGCCGGGCCGAGGGTAAGCAGGTGCGCCGGTTACAACATCCAGCGCTGTCTCAATTAGCGAGACAGTTCGCAGTCGGCCGGAGGAGCCAGCCCAAGTCCGCGCTTTGGTGTCCGGGCGCTCCTTCCCGACCGAAGACGGTCGTCGTGCGGCAGAGACCAATTGACGTTTCTGGCGATACGTATCAGCCTGAAGGACGTACGGTAAACAGAATGGGAACGCCGTTTGTGAAGAGGGGAGGACACAAATTGGAACACCAAAACAAGAACACACCACTACTCCAATTCGATGTAGGAAATCCGTTGGCATTCAAAATAACTTCAGAAATAGATATATACAGGTCCTGCATGGTTTGAATGTGATCGTATAACATTCACCCTGCAAAACAGTGGGAAGTTCAGGTAACGATCAAGAAGTGAAATAGATCGCCTGGCCTTTTGTGGGGTTGATTTTTGTCTTCCGACGATTACACTACTGTGTAATCTTGTCGAAGTGGTGTTGTAGATGGAACAAAAGAAGTGTAGGTGTTAGGTAAAACTCACAGCTGCTGAGAAGCTCCTGCTCGCTTTATAGGGAACGAGTCGCGAGTAGAAAGTGACAGCAGCGCGGTCGTTGTTACGTTTCTCATAATCGCGGAACTATTGTGGGAAGGATACAGGCCAGTGCAGTACTGACGTAAAAGCGGCTCATTGATTTCTAATGTATGCAAATCCAACTGTGGTCTTGTACTCGCTCCGCTTCTGATCTCTAGTTAGCAGACCTGGTGACGCTACTTTTCATTCTACACTACTGGCCATTAAAATTGCTACACCAAGAATAAATGCAGATGATAAACGGATATTCATTGGACAAATATATTATACTATAAATGACATGTGATTACATTTTCACGAAATTTGGGTGCATAGATCCTGAGAAATCAGTACCCAGAACAATCACCTCTGGATGTAACAACGTTCTTGATACGGGTTGGGTTGTTTTGGGGAAGGAGACCAGACAGCGACGTCATCGGTCTCATCGGATTAGGGTAGTACGGGGAAGGAAGTCGGCCGTGCCCTTTCAAAGGAACCATCCCGGCATATGCCTGAAGCGATTTAGGGAAATCACGGAAAACCTAAATCAGGAAGGCCGGACGCGGGATTGAACCGTCGTCATCCCGAATGCGAGTCCAGCGTGTTGGCCACTGCGCTACATCGCTCGGTCAGGCCTTGATACGCCTGGGCATTGATTCAAACAGAGCTTGGATGGCGTGTACAGGTACAGCTGCCCATGCAGCTTCAACACGATACCACAGTTCATCAAGAGTAGTGATTGGCGTATTGTGACGAGCCAGTTGGTCGGCCACCATTGACCAGACATTTTCAGTTGGTGAGAGATCTAGAGAATGTGCTGGCCAGGGCAGCAGTCGAACATTTTCTGTAGCCAGAAAGGCCCGTACAGTACCTGCAACATGCGATCGTGCATTATCCTACTGAAATGTAGGGTTTCGCAGGGATCGAATGATGGGTACAGACACGGATCGTAACACATCAGAAATGTAATGTCCACTGTTCAAAGTGCCGTCAATGCGAACAAGAGGTGACCGATACTTGCAACCAATGGCACCGCATACCATCACGCCGCGTGATACGCCAGTATGGCGTTGACGAATACACCCTTCCAATGTGCGTTCACTGCGATGTCGCCAAACACGGATGCGACCATCATCATGCAGTAAACAGAACCTGGATTCATCCGAAAAAATGACGTTTTGCCATTCGTGCACCCAGGTTCGTCGTCGAGTACACCATCGCAGGCGCTCCTGTCAGTGATGCAGCGTCAAGGGTAACCGCAGCCATGGTCTCCGAGCTGATAGTCCATGCTGCTGCAAACGTCGTCGAACTGTTCGTGCAGATGGTTGTTGTCTTGCAAACGTCCCCATCTGTTGACTCAGGGATCGAGACGTGGCTGCACGATCCGTTAACAGCCATGCGTATAAGATACCTGTCATCTCGACTGCTAGGGATGCGAGGCCGTTGGGATCCAGCACGGCGTTCCGTATTACCCTCCTGAACCCAGCGATTCCATATTCTGCTAACAGTCATTGGATGTCGACCATCGCAAGCAGCAATGACGCGATACGATAAACCGCATTCACGATAGGCTACAATCCGTTCTTTATCGAAGTCGGAAATGTGATGGTACCCATTTCTCCTCCTTACACGAGGCATCAACATTTCACCAGGCAACGCCGGTCAACTGCTGTTTGTGTATGAGCAATCGGTTTGAAACTTTCTTCATGTTAGCGCGTTGTAGGTGTCACCACCGGCGCCAATCTTGTGTGAATGCTCTGAAAGGCTAATCATTTGCATATCACAGCATCTTCCTGTCAGTTAAATTTCGCGTCTGAAGCACGTCATCTTCGTGGTGTAGCAATTTTAGTGGCCAACAATGTATTAACTTCTCAGCTGCCATCACGAGGCTGAATGCACCCCGTGCCAGGAAAAATACCTGGCAGTCAGCACCGGTAAACGAATCTGGGCCCCCCGGACGGCTGTCAGCAGCGGTAGCCACTCATTTACGGATGAGGACATCTGGTCCGTACACCACAATGTAATGTCAGTCAGCTGCCGGCCACATATTTCGCTCTCGCGCGGGAGCGGCCTCAGAGCGGCAGGAGCGGTGACACGGTGACGTCACGGCTCGGGCCGGCCTTGTTTCCGCGACAGGTGCGCGGTGGGTAGCGGCCGGTTCGCCAACCCCGCGACCCCGTTTCGACACGCGGCGCGGCCCTCTCGCATCGGCCCGGCTGCGCTCCGCGGCGCGGCGCGGCGGTGCAAGCACTGTGCGGAGACCGGTTTCTCCATGCGCGGAGCCGCCTCGCCGCGGAGGAATGCCGGCTCGCTCTCCCGACATCCAACAGCTCCGTGCCCGTAAGGCTACTCCGTTCCCCCCGTCCTTGTTCCCTCCGCACCTGGCGTCTGCTTGGCAGGCGAGCGAGTCCTCGGCGGTCACAAGTTTGGGACATCTCTGTCGCTGGCATTGCGCTGATGTAACTGTGGGAATGTAGGCTTCTGCGGCGGTTGTCATTTTCACTATGACCTTTCCGAGCATGTGGTAGCGTCGGTTATGTTGTTATACTTACATACAGGGTGTTTCCGTAACAGCGTGCAGAAACATGGCATGACATAGAGAATGCTCCACTTAGCAATTTGACACAGGGAACCTGGGGTCGGAGAAGCCATCTTAAGCAGACATAGAAGTAAACTTGTCTACAGCTTTGTCTAGCGTTAGTGGGTTCAAATGGTGCTGAGCACTATGGGACTTTCTTTCCTGCAAGGAAACGAGGAGGACGAGCTTGATTTCTAAGTCATGACGCAAGATTTGTTTACTTGTCTGTAGGATGGCTCTATTGTATGGCATTTACATTGCCCCTTTGTAATGTCTCTTGCAGCGTCCTCTCCGCGATATTTTCAGAAATTTTATAAAATATATAACTCAGTACATATCTCGAAATATCTCTTTTTATCTTACCGATTCCTAAACTTTAATATACGATGATTATCAATGCAAAGTAGTTTCAAGCCCTATTATTCCTTGGGGCGTCCATTTACTTCATGGAATAGCTTCTCTGCTATCTGTTTTCTCTTATGAAAAGAATGAGAGATCTTGCCGATTAGCCGTGAAAGAAGGAGGATGTATATGTATGTATTGTTGAGCTAGTCGCCATCTTGATGAGATTCTGTATGAGAAGGAATTTAATACATGAGCTAAACTAAAGTAAGTGTGTTCGCGTATTATTTAACTGATTATTATTGAAAGTGTCTGCTTACTACGCTGTGTTGCACGGGCTCAGTGGGGAACGTCTGATTTACAATGGACGAACCTGCCGTTTTGTATGCTCAAGATATCCAGTTACTTCAAATAAATAGGCTAACACGGTCTTACCAGCAGATCTCCGGTCTTCCCCGTGTGATCACCGAAAGTTAATAAGTATTACAAATGTTTTCAGGAGATCGACTGACAATTTTCGTCGCACCGAGATTTCGAAATTGCTTCACTGCCTTAATCAGGATAGAGCAGTATTAAACTGTGTGAATGTGATAAGCCTGCTTTGTGAATGAAAATTCCCTTAACATACGCATGTTTTTACTATCCTGATCAGTGAAGCTAAATCAGGCCGGTGTGAGAGAGGTTTTAAATTTTTTCAATACCACAAAAAAAAATATTAAACCCTGATAGAACGTCCTATGAATTAACGACAGACCCATTCAACATGACGGTGCACCGCCTCACTTCAGTGTGGATGCCCGCAACCATCTCAATCCTGTATTTCCTGGTCGCTGGATTGGAAGGGGGGGTCCTGTTCCATGGACTGCGAGGATATCTGAAGTCACTTGTGTATGAGACCGCAGTGAATGCGGATATGGAATTTGTTGCCAGAATTGTAGCTGCTTGTCATGTGATTCGAAACACACCAGGGTACGACTGTGTGAGTTAGACTCTTGTTCACCGATGTCGTGCTTGCATTGAGGTTGATGGCCGTCAGTTTCACCACATCTTGTAAGATACAGTACAGCTGGTACTTTCATTATGTCAATCATGGTATTTGCAGTTAACTGTAACTAATCTAAATAAAAAAGTAACCTGACTTTACCCCTATTGTCTCCTTAAGCTGGCTTATCCGACTTTAGATTCCCTGCCTAAAAATTGTTCAATGGAGCATCCTCTACGTCCTGTTTAATTTTTGCACGCTCTTACGGAGACACCCCGTATATTGATCATGGTTCAAATGGCTCTAAGCACTATGGGACTTAACATCTGAGGTCATCAATCCCCCTAGACGTAGAACTTCTTAAACCTAACTAACCTAAGAACATCTCACACAACCATTCCCGACGCAGGATTCGAACCTGCGACCGTAGCAGCAGCTCGGTTCCGGACTGAAGCGCCTAGAACCGCTCGGCCACACCGGCCGGCTATATCGATCATGTAATGACTTGTACAATGTTAGGTTTAAGGCTGCTGGAAGCCAACAGGTGTACGCCAAGACAGGAAATCGGAAACAAAATGGGAGGGAGCAGGTAAAATTAGTAGCGTTTAAGTTATCGGAAGTCAACAGGAACGCTAGAGCCTGGCGAACTGCAGACTCTCTGAGCAGGTGTCCCGGGAGAGAAGTTTCACGTCAGAGAATTAATTGGTAACTCTATCAACCGTCTAGACGTTGTTGTAAGGCGTCAGGCTAGCAGATAATCACGAAACGACACGTCTTAGAAGGTTCAACAAGCTTGATATTTTGCCCTAAGAACTGCAACGTCAGTGGTTTTAAGCTGGTTAGAACGCCACAACAGCGGTTCCCACTCACGAAAGGCCTCTGGGCGGGGCCAAGTGACGTATAACACTGTTGTTGCTGGACGTAAGAGGAAGGGCAGTAACGTTTAGCTTTTAGCTGATCGCTGTTGTTACCAAATTTGGAGTTTGTTAATGCAAAGCCCAGATACATCCCTACTTGCCGTGTAGCCGTGTACGAGAAGGGGAAGGGTTTGAATGTTGTTAGCCAGAGGCACCCTGGAGGTGCAGAGCCACTTGTCACGTTGTCTGAAGCCTGTAAAGTGGCGGTGGATTGGTGGGTCGACTATAGGAATCGAGAAACAGGGCACCGCCACAATCGTTTAAAAACCCATAGTATTCAGACAGAGTTCTCAGTCAGATCACAGGGACGCCAAGTCCGTGTCGCTCGTTGCCAGCCTCATTAAGCTCCGACAAGTCTGTTTCTCTCACTTAGAGTGCTGCTCTCAAAGTTTGTACTTAAAATGCCCTTAGTGTTCGCTATTTCTCTCAGTGCTCACTCCACAGGCTTACTCACTGACTTCTGTGGTGCAACCACTTGCACAGTTTGCTTTTTCTAATGTTTAGAATTAGCCTTCAGTGCAGTGGTTATTTTGATTGTATAGATCACGTCGCGTCGCACTTGCCCGTTGTCAGCGTGCGGTGAGCACGTAAACACGCCTAGAACAACACGCCTCCAGTCAAGTGTGAAGAGCGTGCTGTCATGCGATTTCTTCACGCTAAGCGGTTTCGCCTGATGTCTTGCAACCCGCATACCGTAACTGCCATGCATGACAGCAAAGTGCGACAACGGTGCAGGAACTTTGAAGCATGGCGTACAGACTGTAACGCCGGAAATGCATATCCTCCTATTTCCATCTATTGTACTATTATTTTTTTCCTTGTTTTGTTACCTCAAGATATGACATTTCTGTCTCTTTATATATTGTAATTGTTTTACTGTTGGTATATATATATTTATGCACTTATGTCGATGTATAATTGGTTTGTTTCGTAAATATTATTTGTATTTTTACGCTGGGTCTTGCCTAGGGAAAACTGCTATCGAACGATTACATCGATAGGTCGTGTGAAGAATCAAAGTGTGTAGGATCTTTGGTAGTGTTAACTCTGCCGCGTGGAGCGCGGGCAGGGAGAGTCCGGCTGGAGTAGCGAGTGGAGCAGGTGTGTTGAGTGTAGCTCCCGCGAGTTGCCGCGCTTTCGGGGTTTGGCAGGATGTAATTGCGCTCGACTTGCGATGATAGTTTCTGACATGGTGTCGCGGACGGGGAGCATTAGCTGGCGCACATCAAGAGCCCGTTTCACCTGGTGACCGTGTCGAGAAGAAGGCGCGCCAGCATCCAGCTTCTGCAACAGCGACGACCGACAATGAGTGACTGTCGCCACCTCCTCGATCGACGACTTCAAACCTTCACTGCCTTCATTTCAAAGTTCAGTTAAAGTATTAATAGCTGGCTACAATACTTAGATTACACAAGCACAAATTAAGAGTGCTAGTTTTGTTACCATATTTTAGCTTACCTGTGACTGCAGCTCAGCTTGGTACGTACTAAATTTTACTATTGTTAATTGTTCAGAATCATTTAATTCAAGTTCAAAGCTAAATCTCTTATTTCTAAATTGCGTAGATTCAAGTAGCTTTTGAAATGATTGTTGAGGTAGTCCAAGACTAACCGTATTTTACTGAATTTCGATGTGCTTAAGAAAGAAAGCTTCTTATTAATTTCAGTCACTAAATTAACTTTCAGTTTTCCGGTTTTATTAATTCTTTTGCTAAATTAAGTCAGAGTGCAGCGAAAGTTATTACTTCTGACAAACTTTCAGTTTTCACACTACACGTGTCAACCTTCAGTTGCCACGCTTCTAGTGCTAATTATATGTGTAATTACCTTTCTTTTTCAGTTACTATAGTAATTGTCCTTAGGACTGGCGACCGTAATTTCCCCCAAATCTCAAATATCTAATTACCGCTTGTTAATTGTTAACGTAACGGCCGCACATTTACTTTCTTCATTAACTTTACCCCGTTTCAAAATTAATTTCCACCAGTTTCATTTGCATTTTTTCTTTCATTTAGATGTAACCCTTTCCTCCCTCTTTACCGACAGATTAACTTCGGTGACGATTGCTTTTCCCAAATTTCCATTAGGTACACGCGGTTTAATATTTCACTGTCATTAAGGTCGATAAGTGAGGGGGAGGTTACAAGACGTTCACTACGTAAGCGGTCAGGGAAGGAAGCAAGTTTCATCCGACGACCACGTTCAGCGAATGAATAAAGTGAATAAAGAAAATCGTCGGTTCACAGTTTCTTCGTTGAGCGGCCCGTTTCCTGAAATTTCAAGATCAGATCTCTACAATTCACTATAACAAACTCTGTGAGAGACGGGTTCACGAGATCGTGTGACAGCATCATGAAACACAACGAATGAGCGCCGTCCAAAGGTTTTTCCAGCGAAACCATGATATGATGAAGGAGAAGATATTTTGAGCAAAACTATCACAAGCGACGAGACATGGTCCGTTTTGAAAATGATGGAACAAAAAGGCAATCCAAATAGTGGATGCATTCATCATCACGCTAATAGAGTCCTACGAAATGAATGGCCTCGCAATTCGTTTTCTTTTTGGTTCGGTCAATTAACGTAAAATGCTGTATATGATATTTTCGTACGTGCCATTTTCTGCTTTCGGGCACAGGAGGTTTAAGTAAATCTAGAACACGACGGTAAGACATTTCTTACTGAGTTTTTCAAGATATTGAGATTTTGCTCCATTTCCTTCTACAATGTGCACATGAGCCTGCTGCACTAAAAATCAGAACATAACACGAGCAGACTTCACATTGAAGAAGATGTACTCGTCAGAGCACTTGAAAATTAGAAAACTCCAGACACACATTGTAATATAAAATTAATTCACTGATGGTGATCATACTGTAGTTCTTTCTTTAGATCGGCGCACATAGGTCAAAATGACTGATACTGAAATAAGTGGCCATGGGATAGAAATCGCCCAACAGAGGAAAGCCTACAGGACCTAATGGAATACCAATACGATTTACAAAAAGGACACGAAGACCTTCCTAGTCCCTTAACAGCATTGTGTCGTAAGTCGCTGGAGAAGCGAAGCATTCCTAATGATTACAAAAAGCGCAGATAATTCCCGTTCGCTATCTTCGTCCACGATACCCACAAATCCGCAAATAGCGGCGCTCAGGTTAAGTGTGTGTTCCTTGATTTCTGGAAGACGGTACGGTTCCACACCACCGCCTAATGAACAAAATTCGAGCGCACGGAATATCAGACCAACTGTGCGGTTGGACTGAAGAGTTTCTAGCGAACAGAACACAGCATGTCATTCTCAGAGGAGAAACTTCTGCAGACGTAGAAGTATCTTCGCGTGGTCCTCAGTAGGTTGTTATAGGATTATTATTATTCACGATATACATTCTAAGACAAAAAAACGACGCACCACGAAGGAATTACCCGAATAGGACGGAAATCGGTAGATGTAAAGAGCGTGGAGAGTCAAACAAATGATTACAGTTTCGGAAAAATTGGATGATTTATTCCAGAGAAAGAGCTTCACAAATTGAGCATGTCAATAACGCGTTAGCCCACCTCTGGCCCCTTCGCAAGCAGTTATCCGGATTGGCACTGATTGACAGAGTTGTTGGATGCCTCAAATTATGTCCAATTGGCGCGTTAGAACGTCACAATCCGAGCTGGTTGAAGGGCCGTACCCAGAATGGCCCAAACGTTCTCAAGTGGGGAGAGATCCGACGGCCTTATTGGCCAAGATAGGAATTGGAAAGCACGAAGACAAGAAACAGAAACTCTGAGCATATATGGAAGTGCGTTATCTTGCTGAAATGTAAGCCTAGGATGGCCGGAGATGAAAAGAAACGGAACCACAGACCATCACTCCATGTCATCTGTCCTTTGGATCTCATCAGCGGCATCCTTATAGCGCAGTGACACGTCGACGATATTCTACGTCCCGTTTCGTTGACCTTCATGGCAAGCCATCCTGCGCTCACATTTCAGCAAGATAACACCTGCCCGCAGACATCAAGAGCTCCTACAGCCAGTCTTCGTGTTTGGCAGTACCTACCTTGGCCAGCAAAGTCTCCCGTTCTCTCGCCAGTTGAGAATGTTTCGAGCATTATGGATAGGGTCCTTCAACCATCTCGGGATTCTGACGGTCTAAATCGCCAATTGGGCGGAATTTGGCGTGGTATCCCTCAGGAGGACACCCATCAACTCTGTCGATCAATGCCGAGATGAATAACTGCTTGTATATGGGTCAGAGAACCATCTCGGAATTTTGACGATCTAACTCGCCATTTGGGCAGAATTTTATATGATATACCTCAGGAGTATACGTATCAACTCTATCGATCAATGCCGAGCCGATAAACTGCTTGTATTGGGTCAGAGGTAGAGCAAAGCGTTAATGACCTGTTTCATTATTTTTCGTGAGCCTATATATTTTTAAAAGCGTGGTTGTAGTTCTACGCTCAATGTAAAAGACAAGAAATGTCCTTCACATTTTGTAGCATTTATTTAGTACAAGAACTCGCTTCCTAACCACCTACATTTTACATCCTGCTGTATGACATCGGCCTTCCGTGCTCTTTTATGCCCTGTTTCACGACTAGAGCCAGGTGGTTGTTAAGTCTCGTATGAGATAAGCCCTAATCTTCCAAAATAGAAATCCCAAGAATGTGAGCCATCCTTTGCAGAAGGGATCGGGCTATTTCACGGTAGCATACGCAGACAACCGTTACCTCGGCGTAATCACTGAGTAAAAAGATACCTTAAGAGCTCCTCTCGGTAAGTCCGCCATCGCGGCCCACACGGAAGGGACAAAAAAGAAATCCCTTATCTGCGCGGGTGTGCCCGGGTCGCATAAGAAGTAACGTTTATGCCGAGTCGCGCTGCTGCAAGCACACGAGCGCGCGCGCGCAGACGGGTGCCCGACCTGAGAATGGCAGCGAGGAAATTACACCGGCAACGCGGCCGCAGCATAATTAGCTTTTAAAGTTTTATGCGCGGAATAAGTTACCGTCCGAGAGCGAGCTAATACAAAAGGGCCCGGCGCCACGGCCGGGCTTCCCCTAATGTCGTCCCCCGAACGGGCCCGCGCCGGATTAAAATGCTGCCGCCGGCGTAGAATTGAGTTCGCGCCTGCTCCTAGGATTTGGCGAGCGCAGCGCCCGCACACGTCCGTCCGGAAAATACGCCCCGCCCCGCCGTGAATATTTCCTCGAGCCAGTGTTTCACCGTAATTACTTCCCGCTCCCCGACACACGGTCTCGTTAGTGCTGCGTGCAGCCGGCAGCCGGGAAACGCTGGTTGGCGTCTCCATCGTCTGTCACACGCCGAATTACCTCAACTACCTGCCCTCCGCGACGCGTGTGGCCCCTTACCGAACCTCCACGGCGCGCCTCTAAGGAAATGGTGCAGTTATAAACGGTGAACCACTTAAGCTACAGTCTCAGGTACATCTTGCTTTATATTTCGAGCCGATATTTTCGTTATCATCATTTCGGTCGTGTTATCGTGATGACGACACCAACTTTCAAGGAGGACGCAGAAGGCTAAATACATCGAACAAGTAGAAAATTTTTAATCAGGTTACAGCCTCATGATGGGAATTAGTATCCACATGCGCACACGCCTTCTTGTTGTAGGCCACTGCACATGAAAATGTCACGGTACAGCGTGCCTCAGCACATAGCGCTTATGAAGGCCTCCTATGCGAGCAATAACAGCCCAACTGAGGCTCAAAATAAATTTGCGGCCGAGTTCAAGCTGAAGACAACCGGTCCAAGTGTGCTAACAATAATGAATTTGATTCCCAAGTTTCAGAGAACTGGTAGAGTTCGTAATGACAGTGTTAACAATGTCGGTTGTCCAAAACGGGTAAAAACGCCTGAAAACATTGAGAAGACACCTGCTGTGTTTCAAACCAGCACTAGGAAAAGGATCAGACGAGCTGTACAGTAGGTGGGGATCGACCGGGAGACACTTCGACAAATTGTTGTTGAAGACCTGCATCTATTTCCATACGAAATTCAAACCCATCAGCGATTAAGCTCCAGTGCCATGGAACAGCGGTTGTGTTTCGCCAGCACTATTGTCTACAGAAACCACGAACAGGATATTGACGTGAATATGTGAGAGGTGGCATGAGCCCCCTCTCATATTTATATCTTACGATTTTCCTCTCTAATTGCATGCAGTGAAAAGTCGCTATTCCTTCACACGCGGACTTCCCACGCAGCGTCTCTCGTCACCCGGGTGGTCCGGTGACAGGCGGGCTGTGCTGATCTGGAAAGGGTTAAGCCAACGGGTGTGAGGAAGTCGAGTGAATGCTTTGCAGACGCCGACATTGTCAAAAGACACGCCCGAAAGGGGTCTGAAGTAGCGGCTGGGCTAGAGGTTCCGTTACTTAGCAGAAACTTAGCGAAAACACTTTCTGGTGGGCTACCAGTGAGGTGTGGGAATGACTTGTGTACCCAGGCAGTTGTGGCGGGAAAATTCCCGCGCTTTCTGCAAAATAGTAACTGTGACTGGCTTGCTCATGGCATAGCTCCGTGACGTAGCAAAATCAGCGCAGAAATTGGCGCCAAGAATCTCCATTGGTGGAATGGTAGTGCTCCGGCAATAGAGTGGAATTTTCCGCCGGTTTTCGAGTTTCTGATTGGAACGTTTAACCACGGCCACTGTCGTGGGGGCGGGAATGTTGTGTGTTCGGCCTGTACGGGTGCTCTAAGTAGTCGGCTCTCGCCTTTCGGTCGAGGACGTCGAAGCAACCAGCCATCGCCTCCGGTACGCCAAATCGTGTTCTTGCAGTTAAGAAGACAGATTGGTAAGGTATGTCCGCAGCACTGGCAGACAGGGATTTTCCTAGGTGATAATCAGAGCTCAGCAGAGCGCGCCTGTTCGTCTTTTTCTAACTTTGTTCTGTCTTGGGTAGCAGCAATTAATGTTGGGTTGGCTATGTGTTTTCTCTTAAGATTTGAGTTGCAAGGAATTGGCTCCACATACCACTTCGTCATAATCCTCACAATCTAGTTTAGGGACAACTTCACATTCACAGCGTTTGTTTGAGTATCCAATTTGAGCCAATTTGATGTATTGTAAATGTTTCATGTGTTTTTGTTTATTATTTTGTGTTTAGTCTTAATAAATCATATTGTTATTTTGGACAGAACTTTCATTCTGTTAATCGGTAGAGCAACCCTATCATTCCTCACTATGTTAATGAAACCTTCGTTTATTTAACTTATTTATCAAATTAAATTATTGCAGGTGCCAAACTCTCTTCTACTCCACTGGCAGGGTTGATTAGAGTCAGTTCGCGTATTTTTTTTAATCCTTGTGCAACAGCAAAAGTCGGAGTTAGAATAGGGGGGGGGGGCGGCTTAGAGCATCATTTACATATGTAGATTCTACAAGAATTTAGTGTTAAATACACTGCTAGCCCCGGCACCTCGCATAATTGACGTGAATATGGTTTGGGGTGAGTTCGTCAGTAAGCAAGATTGGCGCATTTGGGGGACTGAGAATCCGCATTTCACGACCTATAGGTCTCTTCACCCTCAACGAGTGACTGTGGTGTGCAGTTTGCAGTCACGGAATAATAGATGCGATATTCCTTGATGGCATGGTGACTAGCGAACGATACCTGAAGGTTTTGGAAGATGATTTCATCCCCATTGTACAAAATGTCCCTAATTTCAACAAGATGTGGTTCATGCAAGATGGAGCTCGACCCCATCGAAGCAGTAGAGTGTTTGTTGTCCTGGAGGGGCACTTTGGGGAACGCTTTCTGGCTCTGACGTACCCGGAGGCTACTGGCATTGACCTCGATTGGCCGCCATATTCTCCATTTCTGAACACATGCGACCTCTTTTTGTGGGGCTGTATTAAAGACAAGGTGGGCAGCAATAATAGCAAAACTATTGCTGAGCTAAAACAGCCTTTCTGGAGGTTATCGACAGCATCGATGTTCCGACACTTCAGCGGACCATGCACAATTTCGGTATTCGTCTGCGCCATATCATCGCTAATGAAGGCAGGCACATCGACCTGTCATAACCTAAATCCGAATATCTGGAATGACGATTACATGTTGAATAAAGTGCGTGCACGCCGTTGTTTGTAACTAATTTACGTTATTTTTTTCATATAGTTCCATAATGGTAACACTGTAATGCTGGTCTAGCTGTGATGTTTCGCGAGACTGCGGTGACTACGGGTGGAACGTGAAACTGGGTGCGTATTTTTCCGCCGCGTTACCTCACCGCGGTGCTAAGCGGGGCGCGCTCGAGTATCGCGCGGCGGTAACGCGGGGTTTCGGCGCGGCTCGTGTTGGATGTCGGGGGGAGCTCGTTCGAGCCCCAGGCGAGCACATGTGCGCCGCGTATCCGGTTTCCGCCGTGACGCAGGAAGTGACGCTGCTAGGCAGGGAGCCTGCGCGCCATCTGCGCGGCCAGCTCCTGCCTCTGCCGCGCCAGCACTCACTGGCGCCAGTGCCGGCCTTAATTAGAGCACGGCCAGCTGTCAGAGACCTGCCACACACAATAAATTACATCTCTGACTTTTTCTCCTCTCTGCTGCGCGTCTGTGGCCAGCAGCTGAATTAAATGCGATGTTTCTAGCCTTCCACACGTGCGAGGGGGGTTCAATACGTAATGCAAAACATTTTCTTGGCCAATTTTAGATGAAAAACTGCGGAATATCGTGGATTATTATCACTTCAGAGCCTATAGTTTCAGGAAGTTCCGATAGATGGTGGCGCTACACGTAGCCTTTAAAATGGCGTCTGTAACGGAGGTGCGTTCCAAGCAGAGAGAAGTCGTTGAGCTTCTGTTGGCGGAGAACCAAAGCATCACAGATATTCATAGACGCTTGCAGAATGTCTACGGAGATCTGGCAGTGAAAATAAGAACGGTGAGTCGTTGGGAGAGATGTCTGTCATCATCGTAAAAAGGTCCGAACAGCTGGACACAGCTGTGACTCTTGCAAGGCTGGAACATGCAGACATTCTCATTCGAGATAATCAACGGTTAACAATCAAACACCCCCTTATATTCGTCAACAGAAGACTTCACAAAAGTATGCCCGTCCGAGAGGAGCTCACAATATTTTGTTGGACTGTTCTTCATCCACGCTACGGCCCGGACCTCGCACCTTCAGACTGCTATCTGTTTTCGCCATTGAAGGATGCACTCCTCGGAAGCGATACGTAGATAATGTGGTGGTTCCAGAATAATATTTTCACTCTGCAGCGGAGTGTGCGCTGATATGAAACTTCCTGGCAGATTAAAACTGTGTCCCCGACCGAGACTCGAACTCGGGACCTTTGCCTTTCGCGGGCAAGTGCTCTATCACCTTGGAAGGTAGGATACGAGATACTGGCAGAAGTAGAGCTGTGAGTACCGGGCGTGAGTCGTGCTTCGGTAGCTCAGATGGTAGAGCACTTGCCCGCGAAAGGCAAAGGTCCCGAGTTCGAGTCTCGGTCGGGCACACAGTTTTAATCTGCCAGGAAGTTTCATATCAGCGCACACTCCGCTGCAGAGTGAAAATATCATTCTGGAAACATCCCCCAGGCTGTGGCTAAGCCATGTCTCCGCTATATCCTTTCTTTCAGGAGTGCTAGTTCTGCAAGGTTCGCAGAAGAGCTTCTGTAAAGTTTGGAAGGTAGGAGACGAGATACTGGCAGAAGTAGAGCTGTGAGTACCGGGCGTGAGTCGTGCTTCGGTAGCTCAGATGGTAGAGCACTTGCCCGCGAAAGGCAAAGGTCCCGAGTTCGAGTCTCGGTCGGGCACACAGTTTTAATCTGCCAGGAAGTTTCAATGGGGTGGTTATTGATGCAGCAAAACGTTGGCACCGACGTCGACCAGTAGGGTGTTACCATGCGGGCATAGAGACCTACCCAGCAAGGTGGCGTAAGGCCGTCGCATTGAATGGCGATTATGTTGAAAAATAGCCAAAAGAGTGGGGAGTAATATGGTGTTTTGGAATCCCGAATAAAACCAACCTGCTTTCAGAAGAAAAATGTGATGCATTACTTATTGAACGTCCCTCGTAAAACTGATCTCCTCCGTGCGAGGCTGTGTTCGATTCGTCTAAGCACCTAACAATCCGTAAAAAAGCCCTACTCTCCTTACATACTCTGTACAATGTACATTAACCACGTGTTTTGAAAGATGTGACGTTGCTGATGCCTATCAATTCCTACAAAAATTCTTACGTGAACATGAATTCTGCGCAAAACAAGAGAATAAAATGAAAGCTCAGCCAGGAGTGCTGCGAGAGAAAAATCAAGTTAAACTTTGCCGGAACTCAGGCATTGATAAATGACGCCCGTTTATATATGAATCTGCACAGTACTACCCGCGAATGACATACACACAAATAATTACCTGAATCATCCTTTCAGACAGAACTACAGGCCATCAAACATGTCACTTTCAGCAACGTCTGTAGCCCCCGCCATGATTGATAATATACATCGAAAAAAGAAAATGCGCAAAATCACATCACTTCTGTACACTGACCAACAGCAATCGCCCATTATTACACAGCATTGTGCAAAAACCCATATATTGTCAACATTTCAGATAACCTAGCAGTCTCTGAGAGTACTACACGTCAGCGTAACCAAATAATTATTATTATCTCACTTCCTTTCCCCACCAACATCGAAATTGTCGCCAAACTAAACTTAGAATGAAAAAGAATTTTCTTTGAAGATTTTCATTTTTAAAAGGAAGAAATATTAACGATGTAAATTTTTTGTGGGTGCTTTACCGAACCACGGTTTAATGAGTCAATAAGACACCTGGTACTGCATATTTATAACTTTTCTTTATAGAATCATAAAACAATTCTCAGCACATCATGGTTTATACCTGCTCCCTCTCAGAAAAGACACTAACTGTGTAAATCGAGGGTAGGCACTTGTTACTAAACATGCTTCCTCTGCATCACTGACAGAAACCGGAAGACTTCGGAATGCCAATTTCTTGTGTCACATCACTGCCAATAACAATAATAATAATACTAACACTCTAGAACCTACAGCAGTGTAGTAACCATTACACAGCTACTATTGTGCCGCCAATTAATTCGTTTATCTTTTGCGAAGTAGTTCATGAGAAAATTTCTGTTTCATTTCGGAACCGACTTACAGCTCGGAGAAGTTATTTCCATAACATAGTTAACCACATGTGACAGATATGTCTCAGTTTCACTGTTATAGATACGTGGGACAAAGTACAGGGTGAAAATTATTGAACTTTATGAAAAAATGTAAATTAGCTACAAACTACGGCGTGCATAAACTTTATTCAACATTTAAACGTCGCTACAGATATTCGGATTTTGGTTATGGCATATTCGATATGACTGTCATCGTTGGCGATGATGTGGTGCAGACGAATAGCGAAATTCTGCATGACCCGCTGAAGTGTCGAAACATCGATGCGGTCGATGACCTCCTGAATGGCTGTTTTCAGCTCAGCAATGCTTTTGAGGCTATTGCTGCACACCTTGTCTTTAATATAGCCCCACAAAAAGGAGTCGCATGAGTTCAGATCCGGAGAATATGGCGGCCAATCGAGGCCCATGCCAGTGGCCTCTGGGTACTCCAAAGCCAAAATGCGGTCCCCAAAGCACTCCCCCAGGACATCAAACACTCTCCTGTTTCGATGGGGTCGAGCTCCGTCTTGCATGAACCACACCTTGGCAGAATCGGAGTCACTTTGGATAGTGGGGATGAAATCATCTTCCAAAACCTTCACGTACCGTTCGGTAGTCACCGTGCCATCAAGGAATATCGCACCGATTATTCCGTGACTGGACACTGCACATCACACAGTCATCCATAGAGGGTGAAGAGACCTCTCGGTAGCGAAATGCCCATTCTCAGTCCCCCAGATGCGCCAGTTTTGCTTATTGACGAACCCATCAATATGGAAGTGGGCTTAGTCGTTAAACTAAATGCGCATACGCGTACTAATTCCCATTCCCTGTTGCGGCCGTGCCGTTTTAACACCGTAATGCAAACCGTTCAGAAGTTATGACAATTCTATTTCATATAGTTCAATCACCCTGTATGTATGTAGTGTTGGACTATCTGAAGAATACACCGTCTATACATGCGTTTCAAAAGCTGTAACTTCAATCACGTTGTGTCACGAGTCAGTGATAGAATTTAAAAAAACATAATGTAATTATTGGTGCTGTTGTTGTTATTGTTGTGGTCTTCAGTCCCGAGACTGGTTTGATGCAGCTCTCCATGCTACTCTATCCTGTGCAAGCTTCTTCATCTCCCAGTACCTACTGCAGCCTACATTCTTCTGAATCTGCTTAGTGTATTCATCTCTTGGTCTCCCTCTACGATTTTTACCCTCCACGCTGCCCTCCAATACTAAATTGGTGATACCTCGATGTCTCAGAACATGTCATACCAACCGATCCCTTCTTCTAGTCAAGTTGTGCCACAAGCTACTCTTCTCCCCAATTCTATTTAATAGCTCCTCATTAGTTATGTGATCTACCCATCTAGTCTTCAGCATTCTTCTGTAGCACCACAATTCGAAAGCTTCTATTCTCTTCTCGTCTATGCTATTTATCGTCCACGTTTCACTTCCATACATGGCTACACTCCATACAAATACTTTCAGAAACGACTTCCTGACACTTAAATCTATACTCGATGTTAACAAATTTTTCTTCTTCAGAAACGCTTTCCTTGCCATTTCCAGTCTACATTTTATATCCTCTCTACTTCGACCATCATCAGTTGTTTTGCTCCCCAAATAGCAAACCTCCTTTACTACTTTAAGCGTCTCATTTCCCAATCTAATTCCCTCAGCATCACCCGACTTAATTCGACTACATTCCATTATCCTCATTTTGCTTTTGTTGTGTTCATCTTATACCCTCCTTTCAAGGCAGTGTCCATTCCATTCAACGGCTCTTCCAAGTCCTTTGCTGTCTCTGACAGAATTACAATTTCATCGGCGAACCTCAAAGTTTTTATTTCTTCTCCATGGATTTTAATACCTACCCCGAACTTTCCTTTTGTTTCCTTTATTGCTTGCTCAATATACAGATTGAATAACATCGGGGATAGGCTACAACCCTGTCTCACTCCCTTCCCAACCACTGCTTCTCTTTCATACTCCTCGACTCTTATAACTGCCGTCAGCTTTCTGTGGTAACGTACGTAATCACTGTTACAATCGTATGAAAGTGATAACAGTGCCGATATTTTAAAGATAATTCAGTTTCGTGTCCGAAATAAAACCGAACGCCTTTGTCTCCAACCCTCACAAAATTTCGGTTTGCACCTCATATTGTAATTACCTACAGGTTGGGAACCAGTGCTCTCTATACGTAAGTGATATGACGGACAGGGTTTGCAGCAGTTTTCGGCTGTTTTCTGTTGATGCTGTGATGTACGGGAAGGTATCGTCGTTGAGTGACTGTAGAAAGATACAAGATGACTTAGAGAAAATTTCTAGTAGGTGTGATGAACGGCGTCTTGCTCTTAATTTAGGAAAACGCAAGTTAATACAGATGACTAGGAAAAACATTCGGATTCACTATTACTGCTGTACTGCATATCGCTGTCATACCGATTAAATAAGAATGCAAAGTTTCAAGGTGGCAAAGCGATATGAAATACAACGAGCACATAAGTTCGCCTTTAGGGAAGGTGAATGGCCGGCTTCGGTTTATTAGGAGAGTTTAGCAAAGTATAGCTCATCTACAAAGGAGATAGTGTATGAAACACTAGTGCGTCCAACACTTCAGTACTGCTCGAGCGTTAGGGATCACCACCAGGTAGGATTAAAGAAAGACATCTGCAGCGGATAGGCACTTGGTGCAGGGAGTGGCAACTGACCCTTAACATAGACAAATGTAATGTATTGCGAATACATAGAAAGAAGGATCCTTTATTGTATGATTATATGATAGCGGAACAAACACTGGTAGCAGTTACTTCTGTAAAATATCTGGGAGTATGCGTGCGGAACGATTTGAAGTGGAATGATCATATAAAATTAATTGTTGGTAAGGCGGGTACCAGGTTGAGATTCATTGGGAGAGTGCTTAGAAAATGTAGTCCATCAACAAAGGAGGTGGCTTACAAAACACTCGTTCGACCTATACTTGAGTATTGCTCATCAGTGTGGGATCCGTACCAGATCGGTCAGACGGAAGAGATAGAGAAGATCCAAAGAAGAGCGGCGCGTTTCGTCACAGGGTTATTTGGTAACCGTGATAGCGTTACGGAGATGTTTAGCAAACTCAAGTGGCAGACTCTGCAACAGAGGCGCTCTGCATCGCGGTGTAGCTTGCTGGCCAGGTTTCGAGAGGGTGCGTTTCTGGATGAGGTATCGAATATATTGCTTCCCCCTACTTATACCTCCCCGAGGAGATCACGAATGTAAAATTAGAGAGATTAGAGCGCGCACGGAGGCTTTCAGACAGTCGTTCTTCCCGCGAACCATACGCGACTGGAACAGGAAAGGGAGGTAATGACAGTGGCACGTAAAGTGCCCTCCGCCACACACCGTTGGGTGGCTTGCGGAGTATCAATGTAGATGTTGATGTAGCAATTCGGAGGAGAGCCGCTAGATTTGTTGTTGGTAGGTTCGATCAACATACGAGTATTACAGAGACGTTTACGCTTCGTGAACTCAAATGAGAATCCCTGGAGGGAAGATGGCGCACTTTTCGCGAAACACTATCGAAAAAAAAAAAAAATAGAGAACCGGCATTTGGAGTTAACTGCGGAACTATTCTACTGCCGCCATGTACGTTTCGCCTAAAGACCTCGTATGTATGCATATAAATAGCGGTTTTCCCTCGCTCTATTAACGAGTGGAACTAGAAAGAAAATTACTACAGAGGTACAAGGTACTCTCCTCCATGCACCGTACGATGGCTTGTGGCGTATGTATGTAGATGTAGATGAAGAGATCAGTAGGAGGTAATGATCATGGAACATCAAAAACATTCATTAAGCACGATGCTTCAACCGATTGTTAATGAAGAGACGAATGGGAAAGGAGAGAAGGTGCCCCATTATCTTAAACGTTAGGCGAAATTCTTTGAAGTCCACCTCCGTCCCAGCATTTCTTAACTCCGCTGATGAAAACAGCGCCGATGCCGGAGAAGATTTTTTTTCCCGTTTGCAATTAATTACGACGCCTCCGAACAAACAAGCAGAAGAGAGGGCACTTTTATGTTTAATTAAATTTCATAATTGAATATAAACAACTCTGTCGCGAACATTGTTTGGAGCTGCAAGAGGAAGAGTGGAGGTTAATTCAGCGCGACAGACTCTAAAGCACACCGCACACCTTCGACCATACGAAATAGGCGGATTGGTTGCAATGTTCACGGCTTAGGAATCTAATACAGCGGATACTCCAAAAATGTACTCACACTTTTGGATAATACCAAATACAATTTTCGTTCCCACAGATGTGATATAACCGCTTTCAATCGAAGACACAAATGCTTTTGCAATACACATGTCCAGAAATGTTGTATCTGATGGATACCGCCTACCATTGTCCAGACAGAATGAATTTGTTCTGTAGATTTCTTTCTTTTTTTTTCTCCTTAGTATCTCTTCATTCTACACTCGTTTACTACTCTCTCGTTGTTGTTCTGTGGAATGGAAGAAATGTCTTTCAAGTTGCGCAGTCGATTACTGAAATATTGCTGCTCTTGAGCATCTTAGTAAACTTCCTTAATAATTTCAAGCAATTCCGCCTTCTCCCGAAAGTGTGACTACATATTAGGAGCAGTGTGACTGACTCTAAATTCAGCATCTTGGTTTAGTTGTGGTAGTTTCTTCGTGTTTACACTTCACCATCACTCCACCAATAGTCGACTTGGGCAGTTCTAAAAAGGTCGAAAATTCCCTGATGGATCTGTTAATCAGGTGACATCCAATGACTACTGCACGTCCGAAGTCACTAAGCTTTCATGATCGGCACATTCCGTAGTTACTGGTTCTCTACACTGAGCCGACAAAAGGCATGGGATAGCGATATCCTTCTGTACAGATGGCGTACACAAGGTATAAAACGGCAGTGCATTGCCGAAACTGTCATAGTGCTCAGGTGTCTCATGTGAAAAGGTCCGCGATGTGATTAATGTAGCATGACAGGAATAGTAGCTGGAGCTAGACGCATGTGACATTGCATTTTGATAACCATTAATGAATTCAACATTCTGCGATCCACAATGTCAAGAGTGAGCCATCAATACCGAATTCCAGGCATTCGCTCTCACCAGATGCTGACAGCCTTCACTTAACGACCTAGAGCAGCGACGTTTGCACAGAGTTGTCAGTGCTAAAATACAAGCAACACTGCGAGGAATAACCGCAGACATCAACGTGGGACGTACGATGAACGTATGCGTTAGGAAAGTGTCGCGAAATTTGGCGTTAATGGTCTACGGCAGTAGACGACCGACGCTAGTGCCTTTGCTAACAGCACGAAATTGCCTTCAGCGTCTCTCCTGGGCTCCTGACCATATCGGTTGGACCTTTGGCGACTGGAAAAATGTGGCCTAGCCGGAAGCGTCCCTATTTCAGTTGGTAAGAGCTGATGGTAGGGTTCGAGTGTGGCGCGGACTCCACGAAGCCATGGACCCAAGTTGTCAACGAGGCACTGTGCAAGCTGGTGGTTGCTTCATAATGGTGTGGGCTGTCTTTATATGCAATGGACTGGGTCCTCTGTTCCCACTGATCCGATCATTGAGTAGAAATGTTAATGTTAGACTACTTGTAGCCCATCTGCAGCCATTCATGGGCTTCATGTTCCCAAACAATGCTGGAATTCTGATGAATGAGAATGCGCCATATCACCGGGTCACAAATGTCCGCAATTGGTTTGAAGAACATTCAAAAAAATGGCTCTGAGCACTATGGGACTCAACTGCTGAGGTCATTAGTCCCCTAGAACTTAGAACTAGTTAAACCTAACTAACCTAAGGACATCACACACATCCATGCCCGAGGCAGGATTCGAACCTGCGACCGTAGCGGTCTCGCGGTTCCAGACTGCAGCGCCAGAACCGCGCGGCCACTTCGGCCGGCCTTGAAGAACATTCTGAACAGTTCAAGCGAATGATATAGCCTGATCGTCCGACATGAATCCCGTCGAATACTTACGGGACATAACCGAGAGGTCAGTTTGTTCACAAAACCCTGCACCGTCAACACTTCCACAATTATGGACAATAAGACTGAATATTTCTGCAGGGGACTTCCAACGACTTGTCGAGTCCATGCCACGGTGAGTTGCTGCTCTATGCCTCGCACAAGGAGGTCCGGCAAGAAATTAAGAGATATCGCAAGACTTTTGTCGCCTCAGTGTGTTGGCAACACCACGCTTCCCGCTTGGTTTCACACTCTCGTAACATTTGGTGGTCAGTTTCTCGTCACACAGGGATGTGCGGGTACTTTGGATTAGATAGTGTATGTAGCTCGATGTTTACTTCTGCACTTAAGAAAAAAAATGGTTCAAATGGCTCTAAGGACTATGGGACTTAACATCTGAGGTCATAAGTCCCCTAGAACTTAGAAGTACTTAAACCTAACTAACCTAAGGACATCACACATATCCGTGCTCGAGGCAGGATTCGAACCTTCGACCGTTGCAGCAGCGCGGTTCAGGACTGAAGGGCCTAGAACCTCTCGGCCACAGCGGCCGGCCTGCACTGAACGTTAACTGAAGGGACTATTTGGCACCACTAAAAATATTTCAAAAACCAGTAACTACTCTGTATTAGACGTAAGAAACGTATCATGCGATTAATCATCCGTGTAAGAGAACCGCCAGAGTCACGATAACGAAGAGAGAGAAGAATATTGGTACCCATGGAGAGCAGTATTCGACCTTGATCCAATTTACGGCGGCAGTAATGCAAGACCGAGCAGCCGTGCCGGTAGATACCTGAGATAAACGCCATAGGCAGGGATGATGAAGAGCGGGTGGCGCTTCTCTTTGGCTGCCGCTAATTCCTTTTTTGATCCCCGAAGCGGTGGGACGTTGTTATTACACACGTGGCCCAGCCGTGCCACCCAGCCCCTCCCTTCCGCCTCATCGCCCTCTCCGCTGAAACGCGTAGCCGCGGAAGGGTTCAAGTGGAGTGTCGTTTGTTTGCCAACAGGGCTGCCTCGCACAGGAGTGGAGTGCCGGTGGAGGGCAGACTGCGTCGGCGTTGTGGTGGGGGAAGGGGATTCCTCGGGATGGCTGCATTAACAATTACATTAGAGGCACGGGTCGAGCTAGCTAACAAAGCAGGTCCCCTCGCTGGCCGCAGCGCGGCGCCACCATCGATCCGGCCCTGAGTTATCGCAGCCCGCGGCGCATTCTTCATACCGGTCGCGAGAGGCGCTGGGCGCGCCTTTTAATTATCGAAATTAATAGCTGTAACGGATAGCCATAGCCCGAGCAGTAGGCCGATCGGTCACGACACCCGACAGATAATACTGGAAGTGGTACTTCTCTGTTCATTGGAAAGTAACTTCGAGTTGTACACCGGATGCTGCAGTACATAGTCTCACATGCCTTTTCTGCTTAAGATGTCAGCACCTCGTACAGTAGTTGCCAGCGCGTTCGGTCAGAGGACTTTCCACTCTCTGCAATAAAATTTCATCGACAGACGTTGAAGAGACGTCATGTGATGTCCGCACAAAACCATTTCCCCGAAGAAGGAAGACGACAGAGAGAGAGAGAGAGAGAGAGAAAGAGAGAGAGATGAGGGAAGGGGGAAAATGTGTTTAGCGTCACTGCTTCTATATCAAGAGCCCTCGAGTTCGATTTTTGGCCGGATACGAGAGTTTCTTCGCTTGTCGACTGGGTGTTTGTGTGGTCGGTCCTCATCATTTCATCTCCATCGACGTGCATGTTGCTGAAGTGGCAGCAAACAGAAATACTTGTTCCAGACATCACAACAATTCCAAACAGGGCATCCCAGCCAATGATGCCATACGTTCATTTTATTCTTTTTTTCGGCAGTTTGAAGACGAGCGCAAAGATTATGACATACATCATGTGACTTTTCAGTAGAGAAGAAGGCATATGACGTACTGTTAAGCTGTCTGCACAAGCATCAAATATCAACGTAAATCAATAAGTAGTGAATATTGAGCAAGTGCACTGGTGTAAAAGGGACGAATGCGAGATTACGCTTTAACAGTTCTGAATTCAAAAATAAAAACTTATTTCAGGCATATGCACCGGTACTTTGGCAATAAGGAAACTGAGACATCTGAAACACGAATCCTTTGAACTTCCACCATTTTCCCAAGATACGACATCTTGTGACCCAAAAGGAGGCGATAGAAGAAAAGTGCACTTGTAACTTTAAAAAAAAAGTAGAATTATTTGCTGGCAGGTTGAGAATGATTCATCTTGCAATTGCATCTCATCCGCAGGTAGAAACAGTCCGTTACTCCAGTGATCAACACAGTGGGCTTTTAATTATTATTATGATTATTATTATTACCACACACTATGACTGGACCTTAGATTCTGTGTTTTGATACTTACTCTACTAGTCTGAAAAAATGTTGTAGGTTTGCATTCCTTATCAGGCGAATATCTCTACGGTATGTCTGCTAGACTGATTCTGTAAGTAAAGTATCTAGAAGAATCAATCGTAAAATTTTGTGAAATTTCCAGTTGCTAGACTCATGCAGTCACAGTTTCGCTACATTGCTTTAACTGCACCCATTGCTGCAGGGAGTGGCCTGATTTCCGATGACAGGCTATTGGTACTGAAGACTGTGGTGCCCATAACTATTTTAAGGGCTCCATACCCGTTCTGTGTTACCTTCGTGAAATGCAGTAGAGGTTCATCTGCACAGGTTCATCTGCATACGAAGAAAATGGTTCAAATGGCTCTGAGCACTATGGGACTTAACTGCTAAGGTCATCAGTCCCCTAGAACTTAGAACAACTGAAACCTAACTAACCTAAAGACATCACACACATCCATGCCCCAGGCAGGATTCGAACCTGCGATCACATCTGCACACGCGAACTACGGTTGTGGGCATAGCTACCACTTAAGCAGAAACACTTTCGCTCAAAACAAGAGGCAACCCTTTAGTATGTAGCTAATATGAATACTGACCGAATACCAGAATGAGATTTTCACTCTGCAGCGGAGTGTGCGCTGATATGAAACTTCCTGGCAGATTAAAACTGTGTGCCCGACCGAGACTCGAACTCGGGACCTTTGCCTTTCGCGGGCAAGTGCTCTACCATCTGAGCTACCGAAGCACGACTCACGTCCGGTACTCACAGCTTTACTTCTGCCAGTATCCTGTCTCCTACCTTCCAAACTTTACAGAAGCTCTTCTGCGAACCATGCAGAACTAGCACTCCTGAAAGAAAGGATATTGCGGAGACATGGCTTAGCCACAGCCTGGGGGATGTTTCCAGAATGAGATTTTCACTCTGTAGCGGAGTGTGCGCTGATATGAAACTTCCTGGCAGATTAAAACTGTGTGCCCGACCGAGACTCGAACTCGGGACCTTTGCCTTTCGCGGGCAAGTGCTCTACCATCTGAGCTACCGAAGCACGACTCACGTCCGGTACTCACAGCTTTACTTCTGCCAGTATCCTGTCTCCTACCTTCCAAACTTTACAGAAGCTCTTCTGTCGGTCGGGCACACAGTTTTAATCTGCCAGGAAGTTTCACTGACCGAATAAATTGGACGTGGGACCTAAGGAACAGTAGTAAGTTGTCCTTTTTTTTTGTTATATTACAGCAACAGGAAAAGTACACGAGGTTTCCAATGCGAATTAGTCCTTACTATCTTCGTCTCTATGGTCATTTCACGCTCTGTGCCTAACGCAGTCCGTGAAAAGCCTGTCAGCTGTGTGGGACATATAAAATCAACTGTATTAACATTCATGTGTTTTTTAAATGAACGACATGTCACTCAAAGCAGCATTATCCATTTATCGACTAGGGTTTTCTTGGCTGTGGCAGACGTGTTACGCATAATTTGCTTCTTAACATCATCACTTTGCAAGCTTCTTAAGCGGCGTGAAAAGGATGATTTCGTTCGAGATTCAGGTCATATATCCGAGTGTGTTCATGTGGATAGGGCATTTTAATGAAGGATATCAAACACAGCTTTTGGAAAGGGAAATCGACAAGAAAGATTATGACAGCTAACGTGTAGTAGACAGTGACGATTTCGTTAAATCGGGAACAATAATTAGATATCAGGACAGAATTCAAGGTCAGGGCGAGGTAGATGGATAAACTTTTGTTTAAAGAGGATATGACGAGAATGGAAATATGAAGCTGGGGTCAGGGAGGGAGGTCCTAATTTCCAGGTACTGTATAATAATTTCGTGTAGCTCTATGGCCTAGTTAGTGACGGGAACAACTGGATGAAAAACATCGATTCAATTTGTTGTAGTTTTACGTAGTCGTATGATAGTTTTTCACTCATTTCTTTCGACTGAAACCAGTCTGTGAAAGCCACCGAATAAAAACGGTCGACCAATTTTAAATCATTATTGTTGACTGCACTCAGTTACTGCCTGCCAGTATTGTTATTGCAGTTCCAATATTTTATTTTTATTGAGTGCCAATACGTAGCTTTTCTATCAGTTTGTCCAGTAAACATGTGCGCTAAAATGCATACCTTAGAAGTTATGAGCACTTATTCAAAATGTTCAAATGTGTGTGAAATCTTATGGGACTTAACTGCTAAAGTCATCAGTCCCTAAGCTTACATACTACTTAACCTAAATTATCCTAAGGACAAACACACATACCCATGCCCGAGGAAGGACTCGAACCTCCGCCGGAACCAGCTGCACAGTCCATGACTGCACTTATTCATCAGAAGAATCGCGTTTCAAAGTAACGAAAATGGACAAGTGCCCATGGCCCATACGAACACTTCCCAAAATGTGGAAGGCAAAGAGATTGCAGTAGAAGCGCTTTGTTTCACAGCATCGAATATCAATAACTGCTCATAGCTCTTAAGGTATGGATTTCAGAGCCGTTACTTACTTGAATTTTTTGTTTCGCATGATCATTCCTATCATATCCCTGAATATTGACTATCACTTCTTAAACACACTGTATATTTTGAAAATGATTTTGTGTTAAAAGGTTGCCGCGAGTGAAGCATAGTGACAACGGTTCAAGAAAAGGCTTTGTGCGTGTATGGTTTACTCAAATCAAATCGTACACGCAGGTTCCATACAGACTATAGGAAGCAACTACTCTCATGGATGCCGATACGCCGCTGGTACAGGAATTTTATGCAGAAAGGAAGCGCTGATGTGAAGCATCATACTGGCGGCCTGGAACATGCGCAGCCGACAAAGGACGGATTGGCAGGGTTATTCGAATTCCCTGTCCTCCAAGGTCGCCCGATATTGCACCGAAGGACTTGTTTTATGGGAGTATGTCAAGTACAGAGTACCAAATTCCTGTCAATGATATTAGTGATTTCAAAAACCGAATCGCTGCTGCCACTGCCACAGTTGATGTTGATGTGGGTAGATTTTGAATACAGACTGGATGTTGTGCGTGCCACCAAAACCGCATAAATTGAAATTGACCGAATGGTATGAAAAATTAATGTGATACTGTGACACATAAGAAAAGCATAGTGTGAATATCTTAATTAGTTTCGATATTAAAATGGTACAATACCTTTTGAGACACCCTGTGCTATTCATTCGCTTCTCTTTGAAATAACGTAAGTTATCTGTGTATAAAAACGTTGGAAACCTTAGTTACCGTTCATGTATAACCGAAAAGACTGAAAAAGTATGTAAGTGAAATCTCTCAAAATGGGATACTGAGTAAAAACATTCATACAACTCACGTAACCATCCATCGGAGACTTGTATCAGTCCCTTTCCTGACACTTCGTGAAACCACTGAAACGCGAATAGTGAATGGAAACATTCATGTAGCTGACACGGCCTCAGGGACTAATTATATTCGGTTATTTCACTGGACTGAACGAAAAAAAACAATCGGCGGCGAATCCGTTGTTAAAACCAGTCGGACGAACCATTATAATAGTTAAGTGTAAGTCTTTCGATTGGACATCACTTTTGCCGGCCGAAGTGGCCGTGCGGTTAAAGGCGCTGCAGTCTGGAACCGCAAGACCGCTACGGTCGCAGGTTCGAATCCTGCCTCGGGCATGGATGTTTGTGATGTCCTTAGGTTAGTTAGGTTTAACTAGTTCTAAGTTCTAGGGGACTAATGACCTCAGCAGTTGAGTCCCATAGTGCTCAGAGCCATTTGAACCATTTTTTGACATCACTTTTGGCTATTTACGAATCCCTAATCTACACCAGTTGTCCATCAGGGCAAGGGGAACTTACAGAGTTTAATGTGGAATCCAAATCACGTGTCGTACTTGGCGACTTGTCATACAATGGAGATGTGAAGACTAGATGAATGCAGAATGAAAATTTGGATGGTCCAGCAGAAGCTCGGTCCTGTGACCTCTCAGTTTCGAGACACGCGCTTAGCCGCTAGATCACAAGGCCTGACCATGATATGGTGAATTTAGCTAACGAAGGTTTTAGTACGGTGGGGTGAAACGGGGGGGGGGGGGGGGGGGGGGAAGGTACGTTGTCTGTATAAGTGGGCAGGAAAAACACTGAGGTGGCGAAAGTCACAGAACAGCGATATGGTTATACACAGATGGCGGTAGGATCGCGTACACAGTTCATAACATTTTCGGAGCTGTCACTTGTACTCAGGTGATTAACGTGAAAAAATTTCCGACGTGTTATGGCCGCACGGCGGGATTTAACAGGCTTTGAACGCGGGCTCTTAGCTGGAGCTAAAAGCATGGGACATTCTGCTTCAGAAATGGTTAGAGAATTCAATACTCCAAGATCCACAGTGTGAAGGGTGTGCCGAAAATACCACACTTAAAGCATTATATCTCACCACGGCCAACGCAGTGGCCGACGGCCTTCGCTTGCTGACCGAGAGCTGCACCGTTTGGGTACAGTTGTCAGTGCTAACAGAAAAGCAACACTGCAGGAAATAACCCTCAGAAATCAGTGTAGGACGTGCGCCCAACAGCGAAATATGGGGTTAATGGACTATGGCAGCAAATGACCGACTTAAGTGCCTTCGCTAAGATTCCTTACAGTGCCTCACTTGCGCTCGTTACCATACTGGTTGGACCATAGATGACTGGAAAACCGTGGCCTGGTCTGATGAATCCCGATTTTAACTGGTAAGGCCTGATGGTAGAGTTCGAGTGTTGCGTAGACCCCACAAAGCCATGGATTCGAGTTGTTAACAAGGTACTCCGCATGCTTGTGATGCCTCCACAATGGCGTGGTCTGCGTTAACATGAAATGGACTGGGTGCTATGCTCCAACTGAACCGATCATTGACTGGAGTAGACCTTGCAGGCGTTCATGGACATCATGTTCCCAAACAACGACGATACTTTTATGAATGACAATGCACCATGTCACCGGGCCACAATTGGTCGCGATTGGTTTGAAGAACATCCTGGCAGTAGGAGCGAATGATTTGGCCATCCAGATCGCCTGACATGAATCCCATCGACCATTTACGGGGCACAGTCTCGAAAAAAAAAAAATGGTTCAAATGGCTCTGAGCACTATGGGACTTAACATCTGAGGTCATCAGTCCCCTAGAACGTAGAACTTCTTAAACCTAACTAACCTATGGACATCACACACATCCATGCCCGAGGCAGGATTCCAACCTGTGACCGTAGCAGTCGCACGGTTCCAGACAGAAGCGCCTAGAAGAGCTCGTCCACCCCGGACGGCCACAGTCTAGAGGTCAGTCCGTGCAAAAAATGCTGCACCGACAACACTTTCGCAATTACGGACGGCTATAGAGGCAGCATGGCTCAGTATTTCTGCAGGAGACTTCCAGAGACTTGCTGAGTGCATGCTACGTCTAGTTGCTGCACTATTTCTCGCTAAAGCAGGTCCCACACGATATTGGGAGGTATTCCACGACTTTTGTAACCTCAGTTTATATTATATCTATAGGTGGCAGGTATGAGAACAAAGTTCAGATGTGCTTGCAGGATGCTAGCTATTTACAAGATGACTATAGCGCTTCCTGTTTCCGCGATGCAGAGGATCGTAGGGCGCTAACTCAATGAGGGTCTCTTGTTAGGGGCTGGAACGAGGTTTCCGCGGGTCGTCTCGCCATCAGTGAGAACTTCTCCATTCTAACAGACGGTGGACCGAGAGCGCAGCCGGCGGCAATGGAGCGCGCATTAATGCAGCGCCGACGCCGAACATCCGAATATCGGGGGCGGCAGCCAGCGCGGCGGCATACTCCAAAGGCAATCGCGGCCGCCATTTACGGCTATGAAGGGAACGAGATGCATCGCGGACGGACAGGCAGTTTAGGGCAGGGTGGGCAGACCGGTGGAAAGCGTCGCGTTTGGCGCCAGCGATGCGTGCGCGCGTACGTGTCGTCGCGACGCGTCGCCCGAGGGATTAGGCGCTGAATAGCGGGCCACCGGCTGCCCGGAGGCGATAATGGCCGGCGGGCTAACTGGCGCGCCAGCGACGGCTCCGCCAGCAGCACTGGCGCCATTCGAGGGCTCACGTCCACCGTGCGTGCCGGATGGGCGACGGCGCGGCGCCGAGCAGCTGGTTGAAAGGGGAGGGGGGCGGCTAGCGCAGGGTGGGACGAGGGTGGTGGGGGTGGTGGTGTGGTGGCGCACGCTACTTTACCGTGTGCCGCCGTGATGGTCGCGCCGGGTGCGTTCCCGCCCGCACAACAAGGCACAAAACAGCCGCGCGCGCTATAAAAGAGTCGAGTGCTATGCATAAAGCGGGTTAAACAGGACGGAGATAGGTGCGTAACGCCCCCCGCCGACAACGCTGGCGCATCGCATGGCGTTACCGGCCGTCGTGGCTGGCGTTGCAAGCAGCAAACGCCACCGGCAGGATCACGCCACGCACCTAGTACAACCTCATCACCCGTACCTACTAAGCACGACATTCATTTCTACGTAAAACTTGTCTCATCTACATCTACACCTACACTCTTCAAAACACGCTTTGGTAGTGCTTCCAGATTCAGTTTGCAGAGGACTGGGACTTTGGGACAAGTGGATTGAAAAATCGTCTGGATAAGTATTACAGTCGAAAAAAGGTGGACAAGAATTAGAGTCGAAAAACGCTAGGTAACATAGTCAGGTGGCGAAGTGATCACACTGGACTCACATTCAGGAGGACAATGGTTACAATTCCCACTCGGCCATCCAATATTAGGTTTTCCATGATTCTTCTAAATCGCCCCAGGAACATGCCGAGATAATTCTGTGGAAAAGGTTACAGCAGATTTCCCTCCTCATCTTTTCATAAACTGAGCCTGTAATGTGTCTCTATTGGCCACGCTTTTGGTCAGAGATTAAGCTCTAATCATGTCTCCTTCTTTTAAAACTGTGTTAACTTTAAATCATATATGTATCTATGTGTGTGTGTGTGTTTTTTACTACATCTCCTCCTGAACCACCAGATAAATTTTAACCATGTTTGGTACACACACCATTAATTGTTGGGAAAGAAGTACTGTAGGGGTAAGAACTGCATAGGTCCCATAGAAGTGGCTTGGTTCAAATGGCTCTGAGCGCTTTGGGACTTAACTTCTGAGGTCATCAGTCCCCTAGAACTTAGAACTACTTAAACCTAACTAACCTAAGGACATCACACACATCCATGCCCGAGGCAGGATTCGAACCTGCGACCGTAGCGGTCGCTCGGCTCCAGACTGTAGCGCCTAGAACCGCTCGGCCACTCCGGCCGGCTATAGAAGTGGGAATGAGGGTGAAAAGGTTTGGTAACAACAGCTATCTAGGCTGCTCTGCATGACTGGCATGGTCTGCAGGTAGTATCAGAATGTGTTTCAGGGGATAATGTGCGTACAGGCAGGGCAGAGGAGAGATGAGCAGGAGGAAATGGAAAATGAGAGGGGGAGGATGAGAAAGATAGAGAGAGGGGGAGGAGGAGATGGACAGAGAGAGGTGACATGAGGAGATGGTGAGAGAGGTAGTGAGGGAGAGATGGACAGTGAGAGAGGGGAGGAGGAGGCAGAAAGAGACAGGACAGAGGAGGAGATTGGGAAAGGAGGAGATGGAAAGAGAGAGGAGGAGAAGGAGATGGATGGAGAGAGCAGAGAGGAGGAAATTGTACAATACATGTGCTGTATGTATTCACAGGCGGTGTAGGTAAAAGGCTAGTTTCCTTGTCGTCTATTATGAACACAGTTGGCTCAGTAGCACAAGTGTAATTGGAAGTATCGTTCTGTAGATCAGAAGTGCCCACAACACAGCAACATCTTAGCAGAATCTGGACTGAAAGCGCATTACGACATCCCAGATCTGAGAATCAACAGACTTCGATCAAGCTATCCTCCTCTTGCATCCGCATACAGTTTCACTGTGGTCGTCATACTAATTCCTGAAGTAGAGAATGACTATACAGGCTCCAACAACACTCCCGTTATTACTTTGTATTACTGTGGCGCCGCAACATATGGCAGGCTCTCAATCGACTGAGAAAAGGATACGTAAGGCGTGCAGACTTGCTTCTTAACTGGGGAATGCTGCCCTCACCAGCACGCAGCTGCGCCCTACCGCGGAACACAATCCAACACGAGGAATACTGCAGTGTCGCAAAATACAGAGGGAGTTATGAGGAACTGATGACGGCAAACCCAAATTCTGTCAAATACATGCGAGTACTAGATGTTTGCTTTGATAAACTATTGAGTGCTCAGAAATATTGTATGTATCTCAATGTTAAAATGTACTTAGATGCCAGAAGATAAATGAATAAATAACAAGTTTGAGCTGGCAATAAAAAAAATTCGTTAATCTTCAAAACCAGTCGACAATGTACTAATTGGCACGATAGTAGAAGTAGTGGCCAGTCAATGGACGGGGGGCGAGGGGAGGGGGAGGGGGAGGAGACGGAGGGGGGGGGGGGGAGTTTAAAATACTGTTCATAAAGAGCTGCATCGTGATAATAAAGCAACAATGGAACCCACGTGGCTGTTTTTGAAACTTACAGTTCGAACTTGTGCTGGGGTGAACCCTTGCTTCCAGCTTTCTCAGTAATGGCCGTTGACGCATTCAGAGACTCGTTTCTGAACTTCAAGTGCTTCACTATTTCTGAAGTGAATACACAACATATTTCGAATTGTTAGCAGTGCCAAAAAGACGGTACTTTTGGCATCTCATGTCCTACTTACAGGACAGAAAAGCTCGTCGATTCTTCGTGTGCTACTGTCGTCAGCGTTTATGGAACATGGTTGAAGGACCGTGAAATTACGAGTAGGTCACAACGTGTTGGACATCCAAGCCTCCTCATCAAAGAACATGGAGGACGGAGGCTTGCCTCCTCTGAAAAGCAGGATATGCGGCGGTCTGTGGCAGATTTGACGACAGTGTACAAAGCTGGTGCAAGTACAAATGTTTTGCAGCAAACTGTTCAGTGCACATTGTTGAACAGCCTTCGTGTTCCCATGTTGCCTCAATGACATTGTCAGTTACTATTGCAACGGGCATGGGATCATCGAGACTGGACCACAGATGATGGAAACGATTCGCCTGGTAGGATGAACCACTTTTCTTGTCACACCAGGTCAATAGTCGTATCCAGTTAAACCGTTATGCAAGCGAACGGCTACCCCATACCTGCACCGAGGCACGGATACCCGCCGATTGGAGCAGGACTATGTTGTGGAGGACAGTCACCTGCCTTCTGCGGGACCTGTGGGTGTAATCGAAAACACCATGTTATCTGTGGACTACGTGAACACTATTTCGGACCATTTGCGTCACTTAATGCTTGAAGTCTTCCCGAGGGGAAGACATTTTCCAACAGGATATGTGCCGTGGGGCGATGACATTTTCCAGCAGGATAAGTGCCTGTGTCATACAGAATGGTACCACAGTGGAGCATTATAAGCAAACTCACGTTGATGTCTTGGCCACCAAATTAATGCGAACCAGGTGGATGACATTTGAAAAGCTATCGGACGCCAGATCCGCGCCCCCGACCGTCCGGCCCGTAATATACGGAAACTGCTTGACCTATGTGTATAAATCTGATGTCACATACCTCCGATAACCTACTAAGGACTTTTAAAGTCCATGCCAAGCAGAATAGCTGCTCTATTGCGATCCACAGATGAACCAACACGCCTTAAGCAGGTAGTCATAATACACTACTGGCCATTAAAATTGCTGCACCAAGAAGAAATGCAGATGATAAACGGGTATCCATTGGACAAATATATTATACTAGAACTGAAATGTGATTACATTTTCACGAAGTTTGGCTGCATAGATCCTGAGAAATCAGTACACAGAACAACCACCTCTGGCCGTAATAGCGGCCTTGATACGCCTGGGCTTTGAGTCGAACAGAGTTTGGATTGCGTGCACAGGTATAGCTGCCCATGCAGCTTCAACACGATACCACAGTTCATCAAGAGTAGTGACTGGAGTATTATGACGAGCCAGTTGCTTGACCACCATTGACCAGACGTTTTCAATTGGTGAGAGATCTGGAGAATGTGCTGGCCAGAGCAGCAGTCGAACATTTTCTGTATCCAGAAAGGCCCGTACAGAGCCTGCAACATGCGATCGTGCATTATCCTGCTGAAATGTAGGGTTTCGCAGGGATCGAATGAGGGGTAGAGCCACGGGTCGTAACACATCTGAAATTAACGTCCACTGTTCAAAGTGCCGTCAATGCGAACAAGAGGTGACCGAGACGTGTAACCGATGGCACCCCGTACCATCACGCCAGGTGATACGCCAGAATGGCGATGACGAATACACGCTTCCAATGTGCGTTCACCACGATGTCGCCAAACACGGTTGCGACCATCATGATGCTGGATTCGTCCCAAAAAATGACGTTTTGCCATTCGTGCACCCAGATTCGACGTTGAGTACACCATCTGCAGAGTCAAGGGCAACCGCAGCCATGGTCTCCGAGCTGATAGTCCATGCTGCTACAAACGTCGTCGAACTGTTCGTGCAGATGGTTGTCGTCTTGCAAACGTCCCCATCTGTTGACTCAGGGATCGAGACTTGGCTGCACGATCCGTTACAGCCATGCGGATAAGATGCCTGTCATCTCGACTGCTAATGATACGTGGCCGTTTGGATCCAGCGCGGTGTTCCGTATTATCCTCCTGAACCCACTGATTCCATATTCTGCTAACAGTCATTGGATCTCGACCAACGCGAGCAGCAATGTCGCGATACGATAAACCGCAATCGCGATAGGCTACAATCCGACCTTTCTCAAAGTCGGAAACGTAACGGTACAAATTTCTCCTCCTTACACGAGGCATCACAACAACGTTTCTCCAGGCAATGCCGGTCAACTGCTGTTTTTGTATGAGAAATCAGTTGGAAACTTTCCTCATGTCAGCACGTTGTAGGTGTCGCCACGGGCGCCAACCTTGTGTGAATTCTTTGAAAAGCTAATCATTTGCATATGACAGCAGCTTCTTCCTGCCGGTTAAATTTCGCGTCTGTAGCACGTCATCTTCGTGGTGTAGCAATTTTAATGTCCAGTAGTGTATTTCCGATCAGTATATTTGCTCATTTTCAGTCGTTTAAAGTAATTTTATACATCTTCTGCAGATATTTTGTTCCTCGAGTGAGTCCATTTTTGTGCCTTTTTTCAATAAATTTTCGATATTATGGTTTTAACTGCACAACTCGGTTCAGCACAGAGGATCACGAAGCGGATAAACCGATCCTGAGGCGCTAAGCGTTCTCCGCCGTGCACCGTAGCTATCAGACTAATGAGATAGATGCAGATGTAAAAGACAGCTTTTTTAGTTTACTGCTTCCCGAGTCTGAACATATTCAGATGTGCTCAGCGCAACTGATTAAAGTTATCACATTTTGCAAGGTACGCTTCACAGACGGCAAACATTAATCGGTTTGCCTCGCGATAACTTGCTACCGTTATCGCACGCTGTCCGCAGCCGATCACGTCAGCGCAGAACAATGTGCTGTGGGGGTTCAGATAACGCCTTAGAGGCCGCGTCGGCGCCACATCATGTTTGGACTGCAGCGTCGGCAAACAGCCGGTGTCTGTAGCACGTGACACAGATGCCTTTATCATTGTTTCTCCGAGATACAGTCTGGCTCCGCCACCGGATACACGCGTCCGGAAAGGAATGTGTCTCAGATTTCTGACACGGAACGTGGGTCGAGCTAGTAGCGTAAAAATCACAGGGTAAAATCAGCGGTCCGCTTATTAGCAAGTTTTAGTAATTAAAACCCCAGTATGTTGTTCACTAATGCAACAATCCTCCTGAGGAGACTTTCTTCTATTTCGTCTCCTTTCGGGTCACACGTTGCGGCAGATGGTGGAAAGGGTGTAAGTCTCAAGAATTCGTGCTTCAAATCTCTCAGTTTCCTACCAAAATGAGGAGGTGCATACCGTTAAGGTATGGCTTCCTAATTCAGGGAGGAGGTCTCCCAATCTCTGATGCCTGTGGCGTACGAATCACTGTAATCCACTTCTTATTTAAGTGCATTTAATATTCGGACCAGAGGGCAGCGATTAATGTAAATGGAAACCTGCTCTCTATTGTAACTGCTAATGAGACAACTAAGCCTGTACAATTCTGTGCAATTTTCGGACTCCAAACTGAGGTCTTATGCTGGAGGTTTTAGTTTATCGCACACTGGCTGGATCATCTCCTTTCGTCTACCTACCAGCCAGGCACATATATTTACCACGATTTTAATCAAATACCGAGCGAGGTGGCGCAGTGGTTAGCACACTGGACTCGCACTCGGGAGGACGACGGTTCAATCCCGTCTCCGGCCATCCTGATTTAGGTTTACCGTGATTTCCCTAAAATCACTTAATGCAAATGCCGGGATGGTTCCTTTGAAAGGGCACGGCCGATTTCCTTCCCCATCCTTCCCTCACCCGAGCTTACGCTCCGTCTCTAATGACCTCTTTGTCGACGGGACGTTAAACACTAATCTCCTCCTCCTCCTTTTAATCACTTTTTTGTTGTGTTTCTCTATTTCCAGCTAATATTTTATGAACTAGCGTAGGAAGTAGTTCACACACACACACACACACACACACACACACACACATTAATTCATTCATTCTCTCTCTCGCCCCCTTAGCTGAGTGGTCAATGCGTCTGACTGCCATGCAGAGGGTCCTGGTTCGATTTCGATTCCTCCTCGGGTCGGAGATTCTCTTCGCTCAGGCATTAGATGCTGTGCTGTACTCATCAGAATTTCATCATTATCGACACGCAAGTCGCTCAATGTGGCGTCAAATGAAAAGGAATCAGTTCGGCGGCCGAACATCCCCAGGAGGAGAGACCAGGCCATCAATGGCATACAATCATTTCATTTCATTTCATTTCATTTCTCTCTCTCTCTCTCTCTCTCTCTCTCTCTCTCTCTGAGTGTGGCCCCAGTTGCCTGACACTGCAGTCATGTGTTCGTAAGTTGCGCTTGCGTCAGTGTGTATGTGTGTGTTTGCCATCTAATTTTGGCGAAGGCGTTACTGACCGAAAGCTATATTTGTGACAGTCTTTTTGTTGTGCCCATCTGCGACTCAGCATCTCCGCTACATGGTGAGAAGCAACTTTCCTTTTCACAATATCTTTCATTCAATCCTGGATTTTCCATCGTCTCGTCATATTTTAGTAGCAGCTACAACCCTTTAATAATCACTATAATCGTCATCATCAATATCATCGTCATCATCATCTTCTTCTTCCTCAACATCATAAGGCGAGGCATGCAGTGAAGCTGCATACTCATCCCTAACTTCATTTTTCAGTGACATTATATTTGCTTCCGGACTTCTTCGATGCCGTAGGAACATATATCATGAGAAAATAACACAATACAGTAGTCAAGAAGCCTGACAGGGTTCAGGGCACGTACCGACGAGTACGAACTGTCATTTTTCCCGCGATTCACACACGGATGAAACATTACATAAAGTCGTTAATATTTACACGAGTTACCTTCCACCGTTCACTGTACAATGGGTTCCTGTGCGGCTGATCCCGTCGGAGGTTCGAGTCCTCCCTCGGGCATGGGTGTGTGTGTCTGTCCTTTAGGATAATTTAGGTTAAGTAGTGTGTAAGCGTAGGAACTGATGACCTTAGCAATTAAGTCCCATAAGATTTCACACACTTTTTCTTTTTTTTTTTTTTTTTTTTTTTTTTTTTGTACAATGGGTACCGGAATATACTGATAGAAGTGTAAAGCACAGCTGATGATGACAGGTTGTTGGACAGAAACGCTATTCTAATTTATTTAATCATATACACTTGTTAAAAACAGCGTCCTGTCATAATTAATGGCTGGTGGTTTCGGTATCGATGGCGCTGGGTGTCGGTGGGAGGTAAGGCAGCGTTCCACGAGCCGGCTGGACAGCGAGAGGTTGGTGGCGAGCAGTCCTTACGGACCCCACGCACTGGCCGCCCTTCTTTTTCGCCGCGGTGCGCAGCGCTGCGTGTCGAGACGCGATCAATGATTGTTTCGCACACAATATGGCGGCGGGCGAGCACGGCGGACCATACTCTGGCTGTCCCTTCGGCTTCGATGCTGCCTCCCTCCCAGACCGACGCCGGAAACACGTTACGCGTCCGACATGGGCCCTTCCGAAGCTACGAGTAAGCTTTCACCAGACTCGATTTTCATGGAAATTACGTTGCTTTCGGAGTACGCCGGTGAAATAGGTCCATTTCTAGCTACCACATACAACAGCTCGTTCGACGAAAGAGCCGCATCTAAGAACTGGAAATTTGCACACCTCACACCGATCCATACACGAGAGGAAACAAGAGAGGTGTCCAATAAGTAATGCAACACTATTTTTCTCGGTCAATTTCGATTGAAAAAACGTGTAATTCGTTGTGATCCATCGTCAAATATTCCTGCTTCAGCCTCTGTAGTTTCATGAAGTTACGATAGGGATTGGCGCTTTAAGTAACCTTCAAAAAAATGTGTGTGAAATCTTATGGGACGTAACTGCTAAGGTCATCAATCCCTAAGCTTACACACTACTTAACCTAAATTATCCTAAGGACAAACACACACACCCGTGCCCGAGGGAGGACTTGAACCTCCGCCGGGACCAGCCGCACAGTCCAAGACTGCTGCGCCCTAGCCGGCCGGAGTGACCGAGCGGTTAAAGGCGCTACAGTCTGGAACCGCACGACAGCTACGGTCGCAGGTTCGAATCCTGCCTCGGGCATGGATGTGTGTGATGTCCTTAGGTTAGTTAGGTTTAAGTAGTTCTAAGTTCTAGGGGACTTATGACCACAGCAGTTGAGTCCCATATTGCTCAGAGCCATTTGAACCATTTTGTGACTCCTGCAATATTGCAAAAAATGGTTCAAATGGCTCTGAGCACTATGCGACTTAACTTCTGAGGTCATCAGTCGCCTAGAACGTAGAACTAATTAAACCTAAGTAACCTAAGGACATCACACACATCCATGCCGGAGGCAGGATTCGAACCTGCGACCGTAGCGGTCACGCGGTTCCAGACTGAAGCGCCTTTAACCGCACGGCCACACCGGCCGGCGCAATATTGCAACGCGCGGACACATTCATTCGAAGTGATCGACAGATCACAATCAAACACCTCGCTGGATTTCTCTCTTGCTAGTGTGACACACATGGACACCATTCGAGATACTTAGTTGTGTGTTCCTGCTGGGGTCCTCGCCGCCTAACAGAGGAAGACAAGGAGCAACGAATGACCATCTGTGGGGAATTGTTTGCGCGTTACGAGGCTTCTTTGTCGGACATCTTCACAGGTGATGAAACATGGGCTGATCACTTAAAACCGGAAACAAAACGCCAATCCACGGAAGGTCGCCGCACCATCTCTCCTCTGAAGAAAATGTTCAGTCTCACCCTCAGCTGGTAAAGTCATGATGAAAGTCTTCTGGAATACTGAAGAGGTCATTGTGTTTGATTTTCTCCTTCTCGGTGAAACAATCAACTCTGAAGTATATTGTGCTGCGCTAAGGAAACTGAAGAAAAAACTTCAGCCTTCTTGTCGCCACAAAAATTCAAACAAACTTCTCCTCCTCCATGACAGCGCGAGGTCTCACACAAGCCTGCGCACTCAAGAGGAGCTCACAAAACTTCACGGAACTGTTCTTGCTCAGCCAACCTACAGCCGGGATCTCGCTCCTTCCGACTTCCGTCTGTTTGGCCAATGAAGGATACACTCCGCTGGAAGCAATACGTGGATGAAGGGGAGGTTACTGATGCAACGAGACGTTGGCTGCGACTTCGACCAGTAGAGTGGTACCACGCAAGCAGGCAGGCCCTTCCAGGGCAGGGAATAATATGGTATATCGGAAACCTGAGTAAAACCAACCGGCTTTCAGAAAAAAATGCGTTGCATAACTTATTGAGCGCCCCTCGTAACCCCCTGAACTATAGTCCGATAGCCCGCATCTCGTGGTCGTGCGGTAGCGTTCTCGCTTCCCACGCCCGGGTTCCCGGGTTCGATTCCCGGCGGGGTCAGGGATTTTCTCTGCCTCGTGATGGCTGGGTGTTGTGTGCTGTTCTTAGGTTAGTTAGGTTTAAGTAGTTATAAGTTCTAGGGGACTGATGACCATAGATGTTAAGTCCCATAGTGCTCAGAGCCATTTGAACCATTTTTTTATAGTCCGATATCTATCATGAAGCACCTCCAAGATAACAATCTATTGGCACATAAGCCGGCCTTTCTGGCTGAGCTGTTCTAGGTGCTTTAGCCCGGAACCGCGCTGCTGCTATGGTCGCACGTTCGAATCCTGCCTCGGGCATGGATGTGTGGTGATGTCCTTAGGTTAGTTAGGTTTAAGTAGTTCTAAGTCTAGGGGATTGATGACCTCAGACGTTAAGTCCCATAGTGGCTCTGAGCACTATGGGACTTAACATCTACGGTCATCAGTCCCATAGAACTTAGAACTACTTAAACCTAACTCACCTAACGACAGCACACGACACCCAGTCATCACGAGGCATAAGTCCCATAGTGCTCAGAGCAATTTGAACGATTTGATTCAGAAAATATCGTTCTTGTGAAACACAAATGGCTCTGTATTCAAAGTACTCAGTGCTATTGAAGGGGGATCTCAATCTGAATCCATATTTCTAGATTTCCACAAGGCTTTTGACATTGTTCTTCACAAGTGGCTTCCAGTAGAATTTCGTGGCTATGGAGTATCGTCTCAGCTGAGCTACTGGAATCGTAATTTCCCTTCAGAAAGGTCATAGTTCATAGTAAGGTGAAGAATTAATGTCTGGTGTTCTGAAAGGAGGTTCTTCGCTGTTCTGAATCTATGTAAACGACTTAGGAGACAATCTGAGAAGCTCTGTTAGACTGTGTGCAGATGATGTGTCGTTTACCGTCTAGTTGGTTGTTTTGGGGAAGGAGACCAGACAGCGAGGTCATCGGTCTCATCGGATTAGGGAAGGACGGGGAAGGAAGTCGGCCGTGCCCTTTGAATGGAACGATCCCGGCTTTTGCCTGGATCGATTTAGGGAAATCACGGAAAACCTAAATCAGGATGGCCGGACGCGGGATTGAACCGTCGTCCTCCCGAATGCGAGTCCAGTGTCTAACCACTGCGTCACCTCGCTCGGTAACCGTCTAGTAATGTCATCAGTAGATAAAACGAGTTGCACAATAATTTAGGCAAGAACTGTATGGTGCGAATAGTGGCAGTTGTCCCTAAACGATAGAAGATTTATTACTCTCCATATGTGTTCTGAAAAGATCCGTTACATTTCGGGTACACGACAAATAACAAATATTTAAAGACTGTAGATTCAAGTAAATAGTTAGGAATTAAAATTACAAATAATTTAAATGGGAACCATCACACAGAAAATGTTGGGATGAAGGCGAACTCTAGACTGTGTTTTATTGGGCGAACATTTAAAAGATGCGACAAATCTACGAGAGAAATTGCTTATATCCCCCGTTATCAAAACTGTTGTTTTCAAAATATATGGCTTTCTCCCTCTGACTTAATTGTATTCAATAATCTTTTTGGTCCAGTTTCATATTTGCAGTCCATGGAAACCTATTCATTGTTCTTTCCATTGAGTACCACAGGAGTCAATATGACGTTAAGAAACATTTTGTATTGTTTCTTGAAAGATAACTTTTACGAAAATTGAGTGATGTGTCTTGCACCGAAACCAGCTGTAATGTATGGTTTTATGTTAGTTTCTTAAGATACTGCCAACAGATCCCGTGTAATTTACTTTAAATCTTTATGACCCCTGTGTTACTTAGTGAAAGTAAACAATCCTGCCGCACGGCTATCCCCGTCGGAAGTTCGAGTCGTCCCTGGGGCATGGGTGTGTGTGTTGTCCTTAGTGTAAGTTAGTTTAAGTTAGATTAAGTAGTGTATAAGCCTAGGGACCGATGACCTTAGCAGTTTGGTCCCACAGAAACTTACCACAAATTTCCAAAGCAATCCTGGTAGTAAGAGGGCTACGCAAGTTTTGATAATGTTTTGACTCATCAGTGTATACGGAAACCAACAAAAAAAAAAAAAAAAACGCAGGCGTTTGTATACTTAATAACAACACCACAACCGGAACCAGTAACAAGTAAAGGATTCTGTTTCTCGATAGTGTGTGTGCACGCCGCGTTTTCAGCAGCCACTGCACTGCGGCACACGCCAGTATAGCAGAGCGTTAAGACGGCCCCACGTTTACGACTCACCGCGGAGTCGCCAGATGCCGCCCGGTTCTCCCAGAGGACGACCACACACACAAACACAAACACACACACACACACACACACACACACACAGATGGAGGGAGGGTAGCGAGGGAGAGAGAGAGAGAGACCATCCCGCACCTCTTCGGCGCCCCAGGACGTAAATAAGACTATGCGGTTGCTTCGGGTCTTCCGCTTTTTCTCCCTCCGCTTCCACTGCGCTACCGCCGTCTGGATAGTGCCGCATATTTGCATTGTCATCCGCATGCGGCGAGCCATAAGTATTTACTGTCCGCGAAATATCTAACGGCGCATACGTTCCCCAGACCAACGGCGTCTGCCCTGTGACCGTTCCGCAGTACCGATCCGTGACACCAGCCTGCCATAACGCGTTTCATCGGTTCCGGCTGCCCCGGCGCGGTGTGCTTACGACTTCAAAACAATCGTCGTAAAGAGGATTAATTTTGCCGTGTTGGACGAACGAGGTCACTCCCGAATTAATCTTTCAGTTTTCAACAGCAGAGTGTACGTCGTTCTGAAACTTCGTACGACAGATTAAAATTGTGCGATGGACTGGTACTCGAACCCGGCGTCTTGGTCATCGCCGTCAGCGCTCTCAACATTGCAGACGCTACTGAGGAGTGAAAGGTTTATTTTGAAAACCTTTCTTCTAGGTGTGCTTGCCCATAGAGGTGCACAGGAGGGCTTGGGTGAATTTTTGGAAGCGGGAGAGATTTACCGACAAAGGTGAAGCTGCGAGTCGTGCAGAGATGGTTAAGTAGACAGTATTACCTATTAAAGGGGAAAGGTCTTGGTTCAGTCCTCGTCTCTCTGCCTTAATTTGCAAGGGATTTATACTAGACCCCCGTGGAGACGGTGGAATTTTGTTAAAACTGGGTTATATTGCTTCTGATAGTGTTCTCGCACTACTGGATCACTGGAAGCTCGACTCACATATCGTCGACAGACGTCACGAAAGTTGTCCGCTTGCGTCTGCGAAGACTAAATGATTTGAGACAGATTCTGTAGGACGCCTATCTCGCTTTGAACTCTGCTAAAATGATATAGCTTCGCTTTCTCGATAACGGTTGAAAGAGTGAGTCGGACATCAAACGCTTATCCATTAAAAACAGATGGTTAGGTAAAGAAAACATAAAAGATTTGCCGAGAATCTTTGACGAGCATCTAAAGTGCAGACGTTAACTCATTACATCAAGCGAAAAAAAAAAAAAAAACTCTTGCCTATTCGGTTTTAAACATTTCCCATCAGTGTTAATCAATGATGCAACTGAATGAAGGCAATACCTATTGTGTCAGACACGCTTCGCCTTAGTTTCTTAAAGTATAATGAGAGAAATAGATACACTAGCTGGTCGAAAGCCTTCGTACGCCTATTAGTGGCCATTAGTATAGGAATACTTCCACACTTCGCCTTTATGACGGCTTGAATTCCACTACGAACACTTTGAATGAGGTGACTAAATGTCTGTGGAGGAACGCCAGCTCACTCTTCCTCAAGAGCTGAAACCAGAGGAAACTGGTTCAAATGGCTCTGAGCACTATGGGACTTAACGTCTGAGGTCATCAGTCCCCTAGACCTTAGAACTACGTAAACCTAACTATCCTAAGGACATCACACACATCCATGCCCGAGGCAGGATTCGAACCTGCGACCGTAGTAGTCGCGCAGTTCCGGACAGAAGCGCCTAGAACCGTTCGGCCACCGAGGCCGGCGAAACCAGAGATGACCGTTGATGTTGGACGCTAGCATCTGGAGAGGAGTAGACGTTCTAAGTCATCTCAAAGATGTTCCATTTGGTTCGGGACAGGACTCTCGTTAGGCCAGTCTATTGCAGGAATGTTATTGTCTACACAACATTCGTGCTTTATGACTAGGTGCATCATCATCCTGATACGAACAATAATCGTCTCCGAACTGTTACTGTAATGTGTACAGTACATAATGCTACAAAATGTGTTGGTATTCTTTTGCATTCAGCGTATTCATAAGTGCAGGAAAGAGACCACATCCCAGCCACGAAAAACCCCCTCATACCGTAACACCACCTCTTCCTTACTACACTGTTGGCACTTCACGTGATTCCAGGTGACGTTCTCCAGCCATTCACCAATTCATGAAACCCAGACACTTCCAACGGTTTCCCACAGTAGGGCGATTCATCACATTAAATCACTTGTTTCCAGCCATGCTCTGTCCGGTGGCGCATTAACTACAAAAATGTGTGGCTTATGAAGAATTGCTCGACCGTCGTTGCCGCATTTTTTTAACTCCTTATGCACAACCACTGCTGTGTTTGTTTCTTCGCTTCTCAGTTTCAAAACCATATCATCAACAGTCGATTTGGCAGCTTTAGAACGGCTGAATTTCCCTGTTGGATGTGTTAATCCAGTGAGCCCAAGAGAATTTCCTGACAACTGCTGACTGACCATTCTGCTGTTAGTGCTTCTCTACTGACATAATATACACCGCCTCCCTTTATAGTGGTGGCTACGACCTTCGTGACATTACATAGGGGCGTCCGGACATTTTGGAACATATATTGTGTTCGAAAATTACGAATTGGTTCAAATGGTTCAAATGGCTCTCAGCACTATGGGACTTAACATCTGAGGTCATCAGTCCGCTAGAACTTACAACTACTTAAACCTAACTAACCTAAGGACATCACACACACCCATGGCAGAGGCAGGATTCGAACCTGCGACCGTAGCGGTCGCGCGGTTCCAGACTGAAGCGCCTAGAAGCGCTCGTCCACCAGCGGCCGGCCGTTATGAATTACCTCGACCAAAACGGCCTATTGATACGCAGTGAACAACGATTTAGAAAACATCGTTTTTGTGAAAGACAACTAGCCCTTTACTCACACGAAGTATTGAATGTTATTTACACAGGATTTAAAATTAATTCCGTATTTCTAGAATGCAAAAGGTCTTTGGCGCCGTACCTTACAAGCCACTTGTATTGAAATTGCGTGGTTACGGAATATCGTCTCAGTTATGTGACTAGATTGGTGACGTCACAGTTCGTAGTAACTGACGGAAAGTCCATACATGTGCATTGTGCATTCCGACAGGCGTGGGCGATTCCAGCTGGACCATGTGACACCCCACTCGTCCAGAACTGGTACAGAGTGGCTCCGGGAACTCTTTCCTGAGTTTAAACACTTCCGCTGGCCACCAAACTCCCCACACATGATCGTTATTGAGCATATCTGGGATGCCTTGCAACGTACTGTTCAGAAGCGATCTCCATACCCTTGTACTCTTACGGATTCATGTTGTCAATTCCCTCCAGCTCTACTTCAGACATCGGTCTAGTCCATGCCACGTAGTGTTTCAGCACTTCCGCGTGCTCACGGGGGCCCTACACGATATTAGGCAGGTGTATCAATTTCTTTGGCTCTTCAGTGTATATCAAAGTGACCGTTTATAATAAGTGTTCGCCTGTCAAGTACTCGTACAGCAACAAGTCCTTCCGCCCATGTACGAGTTATGCGTCACATGTGTGTCAGGTGCCAGTCTCTGCCCCAAGCGCCAGTTACCTGCCCATCTTTCTCGAGGAACACTGAACATACGCAAATTGTTGTGATCAGAGACTCTTTCCCAGCTTAATTTAAACCCACTGATCAACAAGACGAGCTAGTCCGGTGCAGACTCTCCGCGCCGGGCCGGAGTAACTTTATATGGGGAAGCAATTTTCTGGTGGTTTCGCCGACAGGGGCGGATCCGCCTTGTAATACCTCATAACGCGCCGTAAGACTGTCCTGCACTGCGTGTGGGAAGCTGCCAGCCGCAGCTTTTGTGGAAGCCCTCTGTGGGGATTTGGTTTCCGCAAAGCGCGTCTAAGCCGCCTGCCGATGAGGTGTACCTACCCACGACGGCTCCCGCCTGCTAGCTGCGCACGCAGTCGCCGCTCTTACAGCCCCGAAAGTAGTTCCAAACTGGCAGCAGGGCCGCCATTCATCCTTCTACAATATGATCGTCCTAGGCGCAACGATGCTTCCACTGCTAATGACTTGGTGCAAGTCAGTACTATAGACTGCAAGTTGCAGTAGAAGAGTATTTAACGTTTGTCTACCACAGGTGGTTACGAAAATATACAGGGAGAACTTTAAGCAACTGACTTACGAAAAACACCGAATATTTCCTAGAACCTGAATACTGTGCCCAAACAATTAGCAGTACACGCTTCTGCCGAGAGGCACCTCTTTTGTCTTAACATCTGAGGTCATCAGTCCCCTAGAACTTAGAACTACTTAAACCTAATTAAACTAAGGACATCATCACACACATCCATGCGCGAGGCAGGATTCGAACCTGTGACCGTAGCGGTCGCGCGGTTCCGGACTGAAGCGCCTAGAACCGCTCGGCCACAACGGCCGGCTATTTTGTCTTTCAACAGCCAGTCTGCCACGTGACGTCATTGTGGGTGCAAAATCACTGGATATACCGAGCTGAACAATCTGCCATTTTGCATACCAGTTTTGTATGCTTCGGGTGGTGTAAGAAATTGAATCAGAGAAATCTGTTAATTTTATTGTTCCTCAGCTTCATATTGGGTGTGCGGCTGCAAAATGCACAAATAATAGCAGACGTGGTCGGTGTAAGTTTTATCGGTTTCCCTCAGATACAGTTCAGCGTAAAAGGTGGCTGGTATACCCAAGGCGCAAAGATTGAACTCCAAAATCGAGCAACGACCTGTGCAATGTAAGTACGAAAGAGTTTTCTCTTTGTTTTAGAAATAGATGTGGTCACAGAGCGTGAAATATATACGAAAGAAGTGTGATTATTTCAATCCTGGTGCGGATTATGTTACACAACACGAACACGACGTAACATTGAAAGTTTAAAGTAAGCTACTTTCCCTGATGCATGCGACGTGCGACATATGGAACTAGAATAATTAAAATATCCTGAGTTGTTTTCTTGTTATGTTCTTTTATTTACAAAATTCTATCAGAAAAATGAGTGTTTTAAAAGATAAGGATAACATGCTCCACAATACAATTTCAGTAATAATTCTAGTTCAGTGTATCTAGAAAGGTGCATTCGCTAATTATGGAAAACTGTAAGTTAGTGTCTAAAAAGTTTCCAAGATAATAGGTCACAAAATTCGATAATTTAACATTGGCGACATAGGACATACAATGCCCCTTAACAGTAGCATCCAGTTCATTAGGGAAGCAGGAAAAAAGACGATATGTTGCCCTTCCTCGACGTTCTTGTCCACCGCAAACGAAGTGAATGCCTTGGCCACAGCATCTACAGAAAACCTTCGACGACCGATCTATACTTGCACGTCATTAGCCATCATCACCCGGCACGGAAGCATACTGTGTTATACAAGCACTGGTACATAATACATGAACGATTTCAGACGACGATAACTTGTCCCATGAGCTGAGCCTCCCAAGCAAAGACTCCAGGACAATGGCTACAGCGTTCACCAAATATATTAAATGATATCAAGCAAGAATCACAATAAGACCAAAGACGAGAAGCAGGAAAAGCAGCTTCCTTTTTTTCCGTCCCACGGCTCCGTCTCGAGCAAGATAAATCGTCTGCTGCAAAGACTCAAAATAAAATCGATCTTCAGGCCTCCGACAAAAATCCGGCGATTACAAATCCAGCTGAAGACGTTGCAGACCTCAGAACTCTTGAAATCAAAGAGACATCTTCCGAGTGCGGGCGATCTTACATCGGAGGAACAGTATGCACCGTAGAATAACTAAGGAAGGAAAATTAGAGGTTTTATCACTGACATCAAGCCGAAAAATCCGCTAAAACTGAGCATGCTCTAGAAAACGGTCAGCGAATCAGATTCGACGAAACCTCTGTCGTGGTTGGCACTAACGGCTTCTGGGACTGTGTAATTAAAGAAACCATCTAAATAAAAGACGCCAATAACACACTTAATGAAGACGGCGACCTGCAGTGGAATCCTGCGATCGCAAAGTTGAAGCGAACGCACGGAACGCGGGAGTCAACGTACGCACACACACGGGGATAGAGTGAGCGCCTATGGCGACACAGCCGACGTCTAAAGTATATATGGCCACACCAGCAGTCCATCAGCAGTCATTTCACTTGACAACAGCCAAAGAATGCCAGGTCGTAAGCTCGTGACATTTTAATTATTGCATTGGTGCATAAGTTCGTAACGTTTTTCCATAAGTGTAATAAACGCAACAGATACACGTAATAGAGACTTCAGTCATTAATAACATATTCTCTTTAACTATGTACAACATCTGTCAACACTAGGGTAACGTTTAGATGCTGCGACTGCAGAAATCACGTGGTTTTGAGGCGAAGAACTCGTCGAGCTATGTTCGAAGCGCATTTTCGCCTAGAAATTCGTTATTGGTTGTTCGATAGAGAGCGGAGAAGTTTAAAATCTGAGGGTCGTAGACTAGGTGAATAAGATGGGTGCAGAATGACTACCCAATCCATCTCCCATATAGTGTTTTTTCACTCTAGGGGAATGCGGGCGGGGGTTATCGTGGGTTATCATAAGTTCACGCAGTATTGCTGGCCTTTGTTCTTGGATTTCTTCTGTAAGACATCTCAGTTGCTGATGATAAAGGTCAGCAGTAATGGTTACACCTCGGGGAAGCAATTCGTAGTAAATCACTCCGTCGCTGTTCCATCAGATGCACAACATAATCTTCTGTGGTTGCGCGCTGGTCTTTGGATGGGGAGCTGCTGCTTTGTTTGCTCTCAACCATTCCTTTATTTTCCTTAAGTCACGTGTAGCATAAAGACACCATTTCCCGTCACCAGTAACGATACAGGCCAAGAATAGTCGGTGTTGCTCACAATCTAATTGTTGACGAGCAAGAGGTTCAAATGGCTCTGAGCACTATGGGACTTAACATCTGAGGTCATCAGTCCCTTAGAACTACATAAACCTAACTAACCTAAGGACATCACACACATCCATGCCCGAGGCAGGATTCGAACCTGCGACCGTAGCGGTCGCTCGGTTCCAGACTGAAGCGCCTAGCACAGGTCGGCCACAGCGGCCGGCACGAGCAAGAGGACATGCACATATGGCCATCCGCTGATTTTGTGATTTTGGCTTAGAACATGCGGTACACATAAACCCGATTTCTGAACCTTCCCCATTGGCTGCCAATGTGGAACGATGGTGGAATTATCACAGTACATCACATCTACCAATTCTCGAGCACACTGACGTGGATCATTGCGTTTAAACAATCTTTTTCATACCCCGAAGGTTTCCCTGGACCTGAAGAGTCACTAATGTCAAAATGATCCTCCTTAAATCGAGAAAACCATTTTCTTGGAGTGCTCTGTCCAATGGAATTATCTCCATATACGGCGCAATTATTACTGGTTGCCTCCGCTGTTGTAGCCCCTCTATTGAACTTAAACAGAGGAAAACGTCTGAAATGTTCCGATTTCTCTACTTGACACTACATTTTCTAGCGTCCACAGGTCCCCTCACTATCTCCAAATGACAAAATGACCATATGTAAACTCATATACCGAGTGGTCAGAAAGACAGTATAAATTTGAAAACTTAATAAACCACAGAATAATGTAGATAGAGAGATAAAAATTGACACTCATGCTTGGAATGACATGGGGTTTTATTAGAACAAAAAAAAAAAAAAACACCCCATATTGCTAGATGCGTGGAAGATCTCTTGCGCGCGTCGTTTGGTGATGACCGTGTACTGAGCCGCCACTTGCCGCCACTTTGGTCATGCTTGGCCTCCCAGGTCCCCAGACCTCAGTCCGTGCGACTATTGGCTTTGGGATTACCTGTAGTCGCAAGTGTATCGTGATCGACCGACATCTCTAGGGATGCTGAAAGACAACATCCGACGCCAATGCCTCACCATGACTCCGTACATGCTTTACAGTGCTCTTCACAACATTACCTCGACTACAGCTATTGTTGAGGAATGATGGTGGACGTATTGAGCATTTACTGTGAAGAACATCATCTTTGCTTTGTCTTACTTTGTTATGCTAATTATTGCTATTCTGATCAGATGAAGCGCCATCTGTCGGATATTTTTTGAACGTTTGTATTTTTTGGCTCTAATAAAACCCCATGTCATTCCAAGCACGTGTGTCAATTTGTACCTCTCTGTCTACATTATTCCGTGATTTATTCAGTTTTCAAATTTATACTGACTTTTTGATCACCCGATAATAACAGTGAACTACAAATAAAAAATGACAATCGATAAATAAACCCATAGCAACCGGAATACCAACATGTGGAACTGAAACGCTACGAACTTGCGCACCAACCTAATACTTGACGCAGATGGTGGCGAAAAAACATTTTGTTCAGCTATACACGGTAGTTTGGAAACTGGATAATTCGCTCACGCATAACCGGGTGCTTTCTGTGATTTAGATGAGGCTGCAGGTTTACTGCGGCCTTCAACGGACGCGGTCCTCCCGCCCACGCAAGTACGCAAGTCCGCGGGCGTCGCTGGGACGTCCTTGGGCGCATTCCGCGGAGGGCGACTTCGCACCCGCTGCCGCCGCACCGCCGCCCATTAGCATACAATACGCGCGCCCCGCGACAAACGACCGCACACCGCGAAATAAAAAGTCACCCGTCCAAGTCGCGGAGCGCAGAGCGCGCCAACAAGAGCAGTGGGAGCACGCCGGGCGTACATCTCGCGGGACGTCTACCGCCTCTTATCGTTCTTGCACGACGCGTGACGGCGGACCCATCTGTCAGCCGCTAATTGACGGACAAATTTGTCCCGCATTCCTCTGGCACTCTGCCTCGTCAATGGAGTCCGAGCGCTTCACTCAGCGAGAGGGCCCGCTAGCCAAGTCTCTGCAGGATGTCACTGAAGCACGCAAACACTCACAATTCTTTCAGAGGTGCCAAGCAGGGTTGATTGTTAATTTGTGTGTATTCAGTACTGTCAATCCGTCTACCAGGTACAAAGTATTCGGCACTGGAAATTATCGTCTCGGATCGTCAGTACCTATTACGGATGGCGGTTATCGCTGGAACTACCGGGTTTCATTGATACTGCTGTTTTTCGTCCCCTGTTTAACCCGAATGTTAAAACCATTCAAAATAACCAGTTTCTGAAATAACCAATTTTCGGTTTTCATTGCTATTATTACTATTAACAGAGGCAGTAGAACAAATACAGGAAAATTCTAACGAAGGTGAAGGAGTAGATCTCGATCGATATAAGGTTGAAGCAGTGGCAGAAATATGTCTCATTGCCTCCATCAAAATGCCGAAGGGAGGAAGATATGAGGAATAACGGGGAGGCGGAAATGTCACAGGTTGATGGCTTTCCCGCATCGTCACTTTGGATAGCATCAGTTTCCACTCTGAACGAACCACAAAATTAAGGCTTCCGTTATTATAATCTCAAGTTGATAGCAAGTGAATAAAATTATTCGCACATCAACCAAATTTACCTTCTTTTCCAAGGAACAATGATGATGTTTTCTCCTTATACGATGTCGCTGCTACCGCACTTCCTATTTTAATTTCAAACTAGGGATAATGCCATTCTGCCATACAACGGATCTATGAGGATGGCAACGAGAAACTACAGCATAGAGCAGGTGGGGACGAGTATCGCACACTGTACGTACACGCATACCGTCTAAGGCACACACCGCATGGCAACAAGTACCTCATTGTCTCACCAATTCTGTGCCGATTCCTGTGTCATGTGTTTGTTGCTAACTTCTAACTGTCGCCGTTGTTATTAAAATAGCACTCATCGATTTCCTCATTTTCTGTTTCAACCTAATATTTAAAAGCAATGGAAATTTGTGAATAACGATTACTTGTTTGTAAAAAAAGTTTTACTTAAAGATCAAAAACATTAGCCCTATTGCTATGGCGAACTTCTGTGTCGTCTTCTTTTTCCGGTTATTAGTAAAAAACGAAAAAAAACTTTCATCGCTGGGACCAAAATAAGTACAGAAAAATACTGGTTATTCAAATCTAAAATACCGGTACCGCTTTTGCCATCCCTAATATCTATACAGCAAACAATCTGCTGTTATATGGAAGCAGATAGCACGTATGTGTTTGTTGACAAAGGACAAGGGATGCGGGTTGTTGACAAATCACCGATGCTCATTACGATTTCATCATCGGTGTCACGACATCGATAGTCAATAATAATCGACAGCAAAATATTTTCGTTAAATGATGAATTTGTAGAACTGCGTAGAGTGGAACATACACTTGCTGCCAGAAAATGTGAACCATCCAAAAGACACGGTCGGATATAGACACCATTGGCGGGTAAATGAACGAATTCTCTGTGGCAGGTAGAAAGGCCACCAGGGTCGTTAGTGTTGCTAACAGAAGAGGCGGAACACCACCAGTTGTTGAATGACCACTGTGAAGGACACGGAGATGTCGCGTACTCGTCTGAGACAACATTATCACCACCTGGAATGTAGTTCTCCGTTTGGCCAACCGAATCATGCAATACTCAGATACGAGGTGCGGCTAGAAAAAAACCGGACTAGTACTGGTGAAACAATAAAACGAATGCAATAAGGCTGAAAGTCGCGTGGCCTGTCACGTGACTCTCGCTCCGCCTACTGCTCGAGTTTCATCTGCCTCCTGCACTCAGTCTGCCCGTGGCGTCTGTTTTAAGTAGTTGACGTTTTGTCTGTGCGTCGGAAAATGTTGAGTGTACGGAAAGAACAGCGTGTTAACATCAAATTTTGTTTCAAACTAGGAAAATCTGCAAGTGAAACGTTTGTAATGTTACAACAAGTGTACGGCGATGATTGTTTATCGCGAACACGAGTGTTTGAGTGGTTTAAACGATTTAAAGATGGCCGCGAAGACACCAGTGATGACACTCGCACTGGCAGACCATTGTCAGCAAAAACTGATGCAAACATTGAAAAAATCGGTAAACTTGTTCGACAAGATCGCCGTTTAACAATCAGAGCAGTGTCTGAGTTAACAGGAGTTGACAAGGAAAGTGTTAGGCAGATTCTTCATGAAAGTTTCAACATGAACAAAGTGTGTTAAAAAATGGTTCCAAAGTGTCTCACAATTGAACAGAAGGAATGCCGAAGAATGATTTGTTCTGACATCCTGGAAAACATTGAAAGTGATCCCACCTTCTTACAAAATGTTATTACTTGCGATGAATCGTGGTTTTTTACTTACGATCCCGAAACTAAACGCCAATCGATGCATTGGAAAACACCTGGTTCTCCACGACAAAAAAAAGCACGAATGTCAAAATCGAAATTCAAGGCAATGATGATTGTTTTTTTTTATATCAAAGGGATTGTGCACATTGATTGGGTACCAGAGGGACAAACAGTGAATCAGCATTACTACATTAGCGTCCTGGCTACTCTACGTGAGCGAGTACGGAGAAAACGGAACGATTTGTGGAGAAAAAAGTCATGGATCCTTCACCAAGACAATGCCCCAGCTCACAGTGCGTTGTCAGTGAAGACGTTTTTTGGCAAAACACAACATTGCTATCTTAGAGCATCCACCCTACTCACCTGATTTGGCCCCCTGTGACTTTTTTCTTTTCCCTAAAGTCAAATCAGCTTTGAAAGGAACTAGATTTGAGACTGTTGAAGCAGTAAAAGAAAAAGCGACGGAAGTAATGTATGGACTTACCGAAAATGATCTGCAGCGTTGCTATGAACAGTGGAAAATTCGTATGGAGCGGTGTAGAGACCGAGGAGGAGAGTACATTGAAGGAGATAACATGAAATTGTAAATAATTGTAAATAAATGTTTTTTCCAGCATCAGTCCGGTTTTTTTCTAGCCGCACCTCGTATGTGGGACAGTACGACGTGGCAGTGGCTCAATGTTGGACTGCGTGGGAACGTGAGGGAAGACATACCGGTCGTCAAGGTACCTCTCAACCCGATCTGACCACTACAAGGGAAGATCGCCGATTGTGAACGGCGCACATCTTTAACACCCGCAACATTCTGTGTCATCGCTCACCACTGGCCGGAGACTAGCAGAGGCTGGACCAGGGAGTTACCATCCCATGCGTAGGCTGCTAGGCTGCCGTTAACACCACAACGCAAACGGCTGTGTTTGCAGTGGTGCCTGAAGCGATTTAGAGGAATCACGGGAAACCTAATTCAGGATGACCGGATGTGGGTTAGAACCGTCATCCTCCCGAATGCGAATCCAGTGTGCAGTCCAAGCGCTTCTCTCAGTGAGGCCGCACTAGCAAAGCCTCTGAAAAAGCTGCACCGATCATGTGATCATCCTGTTTAAGATCCAGATGTCGATTTTTCAAAAAATAACTGAGCGTTGATGGTAGATCCATATCAGTTCCAATTTACAGATTATTGTTTTGTTGTGTTATTTTACAGAGTTCACTGCACAGATCAAAACTGGTTTCTCTCTTTTCCTGTAATGTATCAACTAGTTGCCCACACTACTTGATACCACGAAAGCATGAACTCAAAGAACGAAGAAAGTTATTAATCGACACTTAGTCACAATGATCCTGCCTTACCCCTCTCCCTCTCCCCACAGACACAATATGATCATATCTGACAAGTTGCAAAAGTGATTCACTGGTGTCGTTATGGGAAATGTTCAGCTAATTTCCATTTAAATGAAAAATAAACTGACAGTTGATAACAAGCAGTTTTCTTTAGCCAAGATTGGAGGTCGATATTTCCTGTTTGACACAGATGTTACGATATTTCAAACAATTCAGCACCGGTGTTCTGGCCACAGACGGAGGAATCCGGACCGACCGGCCGCCGCGTAATCCTCAGCCAATGCCGTCAGTGGATGCGGTGTGGAGATGCGTGAGGTCAACACACCGCTCTCTCGGCCATTGTCGGCTTTGTTGACCTGGTGTCCCTACTTCTCATTCAAGTAGCTCCTCAGCTGGCTTCACAAGGCTAACTGGACACCGTTCCAGTCCTCCCATTCCTGGCGGTATCGGGAATCGAACTCTGTATGGTTGTCAGCCAGGCTGACCTCTGCGCCACAGAGTCGGAGAAACATTTCAGTATCCATACTGAAATATCAGTTTTTAAACTCCCAAGATCGGTATTTTATAAATGTCTATGATCAGAGAACATAGTAGGACCTTCTCTATGTCCTGCGCACTCCATTCCCTGTCATGCATGCTGCGCTACTGGTTGGTCTGATTACCATCAATTTCTCTTAGATTACACCATTACATCTTGTGTTATGTACTTTCCTAACAGGTAACTTGCAAGACCAGGTAATATTCAGCTGCAAGTTGACCTGGATTCTAATTTACGAAACATATATTTCCAGAAGTCGGTCACCAACATCCTAACATTTGCAACGACTGGAATTACATGTTTCCAATGACGCCCTCGTAACTTTAAACACAAGTTAATAAGGAAATAAAAAATGATGTGGAAGAACCACAAATGTGTTTTCCATTCATGAACAGCGTGTAGGCCTATTAATTTGAAAGTACTAGTTGCTGATTACACATAGCAACTTACTGTGCGTTTCGTAATAGAGTTTTTAAAACTTGATCAGCTTATTTGTTTTTGTATTACAACCAGACGTCCATTTACTTCCCGAGTGCATTAATCTATAAACCGTTACTAGTTCCCAGCGATTTGCCGTTTAATTTCAAACAGCTCTAAAAGCGTTTTAGATCCGGTCATTACGCCTGTCCTGTCCGCGCCGATTACCGCTTCGTTGTCCATTCGGCGAAGTCGTGTATCTGGACGGTAACACACAGTAACACAGGCGTGCCTGTAATTGCTATGAAGTGTATTTCAGATTGGTCGTACACAGCTGTGGAGATTCTCACACACACACACACACACACACACACACACACACACACACACACACACAAAGAGAGAGAGAGAGAGAGAGCGAGAGAGAGAGGGACGTTCCCTCACTATAAAGGAGAGTTACACTGAAACATCTCGCGGTTCATGAAGTCATCACAACTAGTGAATAAACTCTGCTAAGCAAGAACGAGGGACGAAATCATTGTGGCTTTTTCAGAAAAATCAGTCACCCATAGTGATTTAAGGTAACCACGCGAAACTTAAATTAGGATGACACAGCAGAGATCTGAACTCTACAACTCGAGGATATGACAGGAGTACGCGTAACTAAGGCATTCCTCCTTATGAAATATTGACATTGTTCTCACAGAGTCTCACACTTCATCGTTGGCCAACAATGTCGACTGCAAAACGCGTGGGCGAACATGGGAATATCCGAAATAAGCAATGTGAAAACTTTATTGGCTGTAAACAAACAGATGCGACGTGAAGAGCCAAGACGTTTCGATTACCTGCTTGACAGCGTGTTGGGTGAACATTTGGAACGCAGTGCGGAACCGATTCTGCGTCAACTGAATTCGACAAGTCCTTAGCAGGCTCACAGAGGTATGTGGCACCTGACGTCTATGCACAGGTCACGCAATTTCCATAAATTACGGGACAGTGGATTGTGGGCGAGGAACCGTCGCTCGATGAGTCCTACATGTGTTGCATCATATTGAGATCAGGGAGTCATAGCTAAGAGTCGGAGCTGAAATAACGAATTAAAATTTGTGACAAGGACCGGTTCAAATGGCTCTGAGCACTATGGGACTTAACTTCTAAGATCATCAGTCCCCCAGAACTGAGAACTACTTAAACCTAACTAACCTAAGGACCTCACACACATCCATGCCCGAGGCAGGATTCGAACCTGCGACCGTAGCGGTCGCGCGGTTCCAGACCAAAGCGCCTAGAACCGCTCGGCCACACCGGCCTGCCTGCCAAGGCCTGGACTTGAACCCAGACCGCCTGCTTACTAGGCAGATATGTTAGCCGCTGCATCACACTGCCACTTATTTTCAAGACAGGCTGAGGTGTGAACTGAAGTTTTTGTTAGGGAGAGCAGCTGTGTTAGCCGCAATGCCTAACGAGCAAAAGACCTGGGTTCAGGTCCCGACCTTGGCACAAATTCTAATTCATTACTCAGCTTCTATCCTTATCGAAGATAAAGTTGAGACTATGTCTCCAAGAAAATGTAATTCCATCAAGTCAATACATTAGCTCAGTTAATTCTGGTCTAGTGATACAGGCCATTATCTTGCTGGATGATCCAATCTCCGATAGTGTCAGGGAAGACATGAAGCGTATTCCTTCTAATACCACCAAGTGCTGCATGGAAGCACAGGTGGATGTCCCCAAAAGCCTAATACTCCCCCACCAACCAGCATGCATGGCTCGGTGGACGTTTCGAGCAGCTGCTGGTTTGGATGACGACGCATCCCGACACATCCATCGCCCTGCTGTAGCAAGAAAAGTGATTCATCCGACCAGGCATTAAGTTTGCATTGATCAACGGCCTAGTCTTTGTGATCCCGTGCCCACTGCAATCGTAGCTGACGATGACTTTGGGTCAACATGGGAACGCTTAGGGGCCGTCAGCTGCGGTGGCCCATGTTAACAATGTGCGCTGAACGGTGTTCTCCGAAAAGTTTGTGCCCATACGAGTATGGTACTCAGTAGTCAGGTAGCCATAGATCGCCGTCTGTGCGGCATGAGCGTGCAATCCTCCGACCTATATATTCTCCGATGAGGCTTCAACGTCCAACACCGTGAAGCCTACTGGTGGTTTCAGTGCCCTTCAAATACTTTCCAAAGAAGCTCACGGCAGTGCCACACGAACAGCCGACTGCCTTCGCCGTTTCTGAGATGCTAGTTTTCAGGCGCCGGGTCATAGCAGTCTGCCCTTTACGAAGCTCCTGTTGTCAGTGGACTTCTACATTTGCGACCCGCGCCGTCGTTAGTATGTTTCCCCCTTTCGTCTCTGCTCCTGCTGTGTGGATTCCTTACCGCATCATGTGCTCGCATCGCTGCCAAGCAGAATTTGATCTCGCGGTGTGTAGTGGTCAAAACGATCTGGCTCATCAGTGTTGGTGACGAAAGCACCATGGACACCTGAAGGTGGATCCACTGGGACCGAAAAGTTGTCGTGAATAACTTCAATTCAAGCAGTTTGTGCGAATAAAGTCAGAATAACACGAGCACCGGAAAATTTTGCAATTTTGATTTACACTAGCGTCAAACTTCCGCACAATCCGGAAAAGCCCGGTGTAGGGCGCCCACAGGGCTGAACTGGCGCTGGTATTTTCCACAAAGTTGGTCACACAAAAATGGAAAAACTCAATCGAAGAGAACTCGTCAGTGAGGGCGAAGTTTTTTTTCAATTTTAGCTACTCTTTTATTTTATCGGGCGAGTTACAGACCGTTTGACCACCACGAAAAAAAAAAAAATCGGTTCTACAAGAATTCCATGTAAGATAGTGTATGCACTGTATTCAGTTGCAGTTAAGTGTTAGTATGTTCTTTCAAAATCATGTGCTGATGTTTGCTACGTCATTTACACGCTAGCGGAAAGAGGTTTCCAATTCACGAAAGTTTTATTACTGCAACAGTGGATTTGAAGTACATGAAATGACTACATTTACAATTAATGCTACAAGTCGTTCTGAGGTACAAGGTATCGATTCATGCTGAAACACCCATATTAGTATGTGATGTAGTCTCCAGGGGCGGTAGTGCAGGCTCTGAATCTGGCATCCAGTCGATCGTACACATGGCGAATACCGTCCTCAGATACGTTATGCCACACCTGCTCGACCTATTCAAGTACTTTTGTAATAGTTGTCGGCTGATGATGAGTCGCATGTTGTCCCATTATATCCTACAAGTGGAAGCAAGTCAATAGATCGTGCTGGTCAGGGAACTTTCTGCACGTCTTACAGAGCACGTTGGCTGTGCATGTGTGAGTATTATCCTTTTGGAACAACACATTACCTTTCTGTTGCAAGAACGACAAAACAACGAGTCTAATAACATTCTGCACGTACCCAGTGCTGATTATCGTCCACTCCAGAACACCGCAGGTAAACGAGGGTTGTAGCTTATCGCAACCTATGTTATAAGACTTGGGATGGGGCCAGTGTATTTTGGACGAATGAACTCTACGAACAGCGCTCACCAGATCAACGTCGTACGCGCAAAAGTCCATCACTTGCGTGCAGAAAGATTCTGCTTCCATCGCTGAAGACCACGACACTTCGAAGTGCTTCTCTGACGGCACCAGTGCAGTCGTGCACGTCGACGCTGTGGCGTGAGTGTAAAGCAGGCTGGAGGTATGGGTGCCCATAATACTTTTGCTGGTAACCGGTTCGCTACAGTTTGTGTTGATACATTTGTGCTCACGAGCCCTCTTATGTGTGCTGCGAACTGTAAGATCTGCCACTCCTGCCCTTACAATACGACGATCCTGGCGGGTGGCTGTGCTGCGTGGACTTCCAGAACCTCGTCTACGGGTGTGAGAATGTTCGCGAAACCACTGATACCAGCATCGTTGCACAATTGTCGTGGCACGCCCAACTTGTGTGGTAATTCTCCGAAAGGACCATCCCACCATTTCGAAGGCCACAATTTGACCCCTTCCAAACTCGCTCAGTTGGTTGTAGGAAGCATGAAAGCGTCTCTGTGGCATTGTTGCCTTCTTAATTTACACTTCTGCACTCGACTCAGCCTTTTGGCTGTGAGCATTCTCTATCAAAGGTTGAAACAGACGGCGCTCTGGTACACTACGTGATCAAAAGTATTCGGACACCCGCAAATCATACATTTTTCATATTGGGTGCATTGTGCTGCCACCGACTACCAGGTACTCCATATCAGCGACCTCAGTAGTCATTAGACACCGTGAGAGAGCAGAATGGGGCGCTCCGCGGAACTCACGGACTTCGAACGTGGTCAGGTGATTGGGTGTCAGTTGTGCCATACGTCCGTACACGAGATTTCCACACTCCTAAACATCCCTGGGTCCACTGTTTCCGATGAGATGGTGAAATGGAAACGTGAAAGGACACGTACAGCACAAAAGCGTACAGGCCGACCTCGTCTGTTGACTGACAGAGACCGCCGACAGTTTAAGAGGGTCCTAACGTCTAATAGGCAGACATCTATCCAGACCATCACATGGGAATTCCAAACTGCATCAGGATCCACTGCAAGTACTATGACAGTTAGGCGGGAGGTGAGAAAACTTGGATTTCATGATCGAGAGGCTGCACATAAGCCACACATCACGCCGGTAAATGCCAAACGACGCCTCGCTTGGTGTAAGAAGCGTAAACATTGGACGACTGAACGGTGGAAAAACATTGTGTAGAGTGAGGAATCACGGTACACAATGTGGCGATGCAATGGCAGGGTGTGGGACGGCGAATGCTTGGTGAACGTCATCTGCCAGCTTGTGTAGTGCCAACAGTAAAATTCGGAGGCGGTGGTGTTATGATGTAGTCGTGTTTCTCATGGAGGGGGCTTGCACCCCTTGTTGTTTTGCGTGGCGCTATCATAGCACAGGCCTACATTGCTGTTGTAAGCACCTTCTTGCTTCCCTCTGTTGAAGAGCAATTCGGGGATGACGGTTGCATCTTTCAACACGATCGAGCACCTGTTCATTATGCACAGCCTGTGGCGGAGTGCTTACATGACAATAACATCCCTGCAATGGACTGGACTGCACAGAATCCTGAACTGAATGCTATAGAACACCTTTGGAATGTTTTGGATCGTCGACTTCGTACCAAGCCTCACCGACCGACAAAGATACTTCTCTTCAGTGGAGCACTACGTGGAGAATGAGTTGCCATACCCAAGGAACCCTCCAGCACCAGATTGAACGTATGCCTGCGGGACTGGAAGCTGTCATCAAGGCTAAGGGTGAGCCAACACCGTACTGAATTCCGGCATTACCGATGGAGGGCACCACGAACTTGTAAGTTATTTTCAGCCAGGTGTCCGGATACTTTTGACCACATAGTACAGCTATGGCACTAGCCTATCTGTTGGCAGACGACGTTGAAGCCATTATCAGTACTTCTACTGCCGCCCCCCCCCCCCCCCCCAGGTGGCATATGCCGTCTTCGGATCAAAATCGACGTCGTCGTTGCAGGTGTACGAATTTTTTTTTTCCGGCAGTGCATTACGCTTCACGTCTTTCACGATATCAATTTTGTCATCTGCAAAGAGAAAGATTTTTGAGTTAACTATCATGTTTAGTGGCACATGGCTGATATACTAAAGGAGAGCACCAAATCCACATCAGAACTGTGTGACAACACCAGTCAGAGTCAAATAAAGTTTACTATTGTGACGTTTGCACTGGCAGTGTTTGTTGGTTTAGATTTTGGACGCTCAGTACCCAATGAAATAAAGTTACGCCGAAAGTACCTGTAACTGTCCGCAAAACCGCCTAAACGCAACACTCACTCTGAGCTAGGATTCTGGCACATAAAGTACACAAACAAATCTGTGAGTAGCCGTGTAACCGTAGCAACCGCCGAATTCAGATATTAGCATCGCTAAATCTCTGTCCTGTGCTCACCGATGAAAAGAGCCTATGGCGGTTGCTTCAGCGACGAAAAAAAGTCTGTTTTGAAACTGCGCACGAAGTTTAATTTTAAAACGAGAAATTATAAACGGTTTATAGCGGGAGAACTCGCCTGAAAATTTAAGAGGCTGTCAAGCGCAAATTTGTTGAAGTAATTGAAGTTGCCGGCACGTCATAAGCATTTCCCATTCCTCTGAATCGTATTTAGTGCGGGCAGCGCGGATTTGCAGCACTGCGCCCGTCTGCCGGGCAGGCAGTACAGCGGGCGGGTATTACTAGTTTAGTTGCGCGCGCACCAAGCGGCGGCGGACGGAGTTACGGAACGGTCGCATATTGTGCCAGCGAATAAACGACGAGCGCTCTCGACGCGAAGCAGGGGCTACTGACCTGCCGCGTAAAATGGAAGCGACGAACACCGCCTCGTTTGTTGGTACGGCTGTCCAATAATTGTCCGGACCGCTACTGAGCTACCGCACGCCTGCGTTCTATTTCATCCCCACGGAAAATTAAAGAATTTTGTTGAGGTTCTGTGGCAGTTGTACGCGTATCGGTCAAACAATCAGTCGTCCTCTGGAGTCATCAAGTTAATACCGTGTTACACCGCATCTAGTGTTGATGACGGTCTTAGTTCAGTGAGGGTGACACACTGCAAGTTTCTTTAGGTTGCCGCACCCAATTAAAGCTGACGATTACGTTCCGAAGCGCTACCAAATTAAGTGAGTTCGACTGCAACGTTTCATCTAAATAGTCCCAGACATTTTATAATATCGTGTGATGTAGTGGGCCAGTCGCAATGCGATAGGGTGCGTGAATGTTCGTGAAACTAAGAACGTATGAGTGATTGATTGTAAAGAAGGCTGTTATCGTCTTGGTAGACGGAAGGGTCCACAATACATTAATTAGGATGCCACCAAAGATGTTGAAATAAACATCATGGTTTCTGTTAACGGTAATCTGAATGCGTGTGCCAAATCAAGGTACGAAAAACATCCCCAAAACATCAGAGAATCACACCTGGCCCGATCTACACCTTCCACAAACTGCAGGGTTAAGAATATCACGGGACCGTCGGTGTACTCAACGACTTACGTCCTTTGAAAAAGAACAAAATCGCGACTCGTTGGTTTGCACGTCCGCAGCTCGTGGTCGTGCGGTAGCGTTCTCGCTTCCCACGCCCGGGTTCCCGGGTTCGATTCCCGCCGGGTTAGGGATTTTCTCTGCCTCGTGATGACTGGGTATTGCGTGGTGTCCTTAGATTAGTTAGGTTTAATTAGTTCTAAGTTCTAGGAGACTGATGACCATAGATGTTAAGTCCCATAGTGCTCACATGGGAACCTCCCCATCGCACCACCCTCAGATTTTGTTATAAGTTGGCACAATGGATAGGCTTTGAAAAACTGAACACAGATCAATCGAGAAAACAGGAAGAAGTTCTGTGGAAGTATGAAAAAAATAAGCAAAATATACAAACTGAGTAGTCTATGGATATGATATGCAACATCAAGGACAACATCAGCTCACGAGCGCCGTGGTCCTGTGGTTAGCGTGAGCAGGTGCAGTATGAGAGATCATTGGTTCAAGTCTTCCCTCGAGTGAAAATTTTAATTTTTTATTTTCAGACAATTATTATCTGTCCGTCCGTCCGTCCGATGCGATCACTTTTTTGGGAGTGATTATCACATCCAAAAGAAAACCTAAATCGGGCAAGGTAGAAGAATCTTTTTACCCATTCGCCAAGTGTACAAGTTAGGCGGGTCGACAACATATGCCGTCACCAGTGTCGTATAGAATATATCAGACGTGTTTTCCTGTGGAGGAATCGGTTGACCTATGACCTTCCGGTCAAACTTTTTCGGTTCCCATTGGATAGGCACGTCCTTTCGTCTACTAATCGCACGGTTTAGCGGTGCGGTCGCAAAACACAGACACTAAGCTTATGACAGTGAACAGAAACGTCAGTGAACGAACGGACAGATAATAATTGTCTGAAAATAAAAAATTAAAATTTTCATTCGAGGGAAGACTTGATCCAAGGACCTCTCGTACTGCAGTTACTCCCGCTAACCACGGGACCACGGCGCTCATGAGCTCATATTCTCCGAGATGTTGCATATCATATCCATAGACTACTCAGTTTGTGTATTTTGCTTATTTTTTTCATACTTCCATACAACTTCTTCCTGTTTTCTCGATTGATCTGTGTTCAGTTGTTCAAGGCCTATCCACTGTGCCAACTTATAACTAAATCTGAGGGGGGTGCGATGGGGAGGTTCCCCTGTCAGAGCCATTTGAACCATTTTTTGGTTTGCACAGCCGGGAAAATGCTATGCTAACCGACTTGCGTGCCATCTGTCAAAATATTTCACGACAGTAATTATGATTAGTGGGTGTGTAGGATAGCGTCTTGGTTGTGTAGTTGATGTTGTTGATGATGATGATCACTGTTTTTGCTTTTATTATCTTCATTATTGTTGTCGTGTTCGTTTTCAGTCCGAAGGCTGATTTTATGCAGCCTACCAGATGCATACGGATAATTACAAACGCTCCTTATTGGAGAGTATTGGGTGTAATAATTCTTGGAAATCAGTTGGAAATTAGTATATATATATATATATATATATATATATATAATGACAATGTGTTGCGACATACGTGGCTGTCTGAAAAAGTGTACGAGGTAAGTTTTCAGTTGTCTGTAGACCTGGGGAAAATATCTGGAATGTGGACATTCTGTATTCAACGGGTGTACACATACTTCCTGTTGTTTCTCCTTGCCAATAATCACATTTTTTTGACTCGTGAAATACATGAAACGTATTTGCAGTTACGAATATGGACAAACATCAGCTGCGTAATGGAATGACGTCAATGAAAATTTCTGCCGAACCGGGACTGAAACCTTGATTTCCCGCTTATCGCGACCGGTTACCTTACCATTTGGCTATCCAAGACCAACACACGGCCAGACCCGGACTTCCACATATCGTCAACCACGTGCCTACAACCTGCGCTCGTACATCCATTATGTATACTACCATATACAGGGGAGACAATTTTAACTGAATGTCGCTTGCCCGGAATCGGAGTATGAATATGATACTGCATTGCCCGTGTTGTTCAGAAGTACAACACAGACTCCAATATCATATTTTTTTGACACAGTCGAACCACTATTAGTGCCGTCAAACTATGCAGAGAATTTCGTTTTCACCTTACGCCAATGGATGTAATCCACGAAGTGGGCAGCTGCAACATGCTAGCACCCGACGAGAAGGCGGTAGCGAGGTGCCAGCAGATTTCAAGCCGCATTCGCACTGAGCCAACGTTGCCTTGGAACTGTACGATATCAGCAGCTTCACTTGACGTTGCGGAGCCATTTCGTTCCTTGAGACATGAAATAAATTCTGTAACACTTCGGCAACGTGTCGCGTAAAGATGAATCAAGAAGAAGCAAGAACACTCTCCATGTAACAAGCAGAACTTGCGACACACCGTATTACGTTTGTCATTTCAGTTGAAGTCCATATTTAGTGTGCTTTATAACTTACACTCTACGAGTATTATACGCTGTTCCTAGGCACCAGCACACTGAGGACCTCTCGCAAACGCGGCTTTATTGCTGCGACTTTTTATAGTAATGCCTCGTGATGACTGGGTGTTGTGTGATGTCCTTAGGTTAGTTAGGTTTAAGTAGTTCTAAGTTCTAGGGGACTGATGACCATAGATGTTAAGTCCCATAGTGCTCAGAGCCATTTGAACCATTTTATTGTTGTAGTAAAATGACGAGAAACGTCATATTGGTGGTTAAATGTTTGTTGTTGTTGTGGTCTTCAGTCCAGAGACTGGTTTGATGCAGCTCTCCATGCTTCTCTATACTGTGCAAGCTTCTTCATCTCCCAGTACCTACTGCAATCGACATCCTTCTGAATCTGCTTAGTGTATTCATCTCTTGGTGTCCCTCTACGATTTTTACCCTCCACGCTGCCCTCCAATACAAAATTGGTGATCCCTCGATGCCTCAGAACATGTCCTACCAACCGATCCCTTCTTCTAGTCAAGTTGTGCCACAAACTCCTCTTCTCCCCAATTCTACTCAATACCTCCTCATTAGTTATGTGATCTACCCATCAAATCTTCAGCATTCTTCTGAAGCACCACATATCGAAAGCTTCTATTCTCTTCTTGTCTATACTATTTATCGTCCATGTTTCACTTCCACACATGGCTACACTCCATACAAATACTTTCAGAAACGACTTCCTGACACTTAAATCTATACTCGGTGTTAACAAATCTCTCTTCTTCAGAAATGCTTTCCTTGTCATTGCCAGTCCACATTTTATATCCTCTCTACTTCGACCATCATCAGTTTTTTTGCTCCCCAAATAACAAAACTCCTTTACTACTTTAAGTGTCTCATTTCCTAATCTAATTCCCTCAACATTACCAGAATTAATTCGACTACATTCCATTATCCTCGTTTTGCTTTTGTTGATGTTCATCTTATATCCTCCTTTCAAGACACTGTCCATTCCGTTCAACTGCTCTTCCAGGTCCTTTGCTGTCTCTGACAGAATTACAATGTCATCGGCAAACCTCAAAATTTTCATTTCTTCTTCATGGATTGTACTTCTTATTTCGAATTTTTCTTTTGTTTCCTTTACTGCTTGCTCAATATACGGATTGAATAACATCGGAGACAGTTAAATAATTTTCGTAATTAGTTATTTTTGTGTTATTACTTGCGTACTACGGAAGTATGCAGTTTTAAGGCAACGGCACATTGAAGACTAATAAAAAAATGTCATTGGATCTGTTATAATTACTTGCCAGTTAATAAAGTCTTCAGAAGAGCGAAATATAAGTACAAGGTCGTATGCTGCAGAAGTTGAGTTTAGGGTAGTTGAGGGCAGTGCTGAATTACAGAAAAAACCACTCCGTCTACAGGCCAAAAGTGACCCATCGGGACCGTCCGACTGCCGTGTCATCCTCAGAGGAGGATGCGGATAGGAGGGGCATGGGGTCAGTACACCGCTCCCCCGGTCGTGATGCTGGTATTGTTGACCGAAGCCGCTACTGTTCGGTCGAGTAGCACTTCAACTGGCATCACGAGGCTGAGTGCACCCCGAAAAATGGTAACAGTGCATGGCGGCCTGGATGGTCACCCATCCAAGTGCCGACCACGCCCGACACCGCTTAACTTCGCTGATCTCACGGGAACCGGTGTAGCCACTGCGGCAAGGCCGTTGCCCGTTGAATTACAGAGGAATGTTTATCGGCTTTGTGTCTCGCTGGATCTAGATTTATTTTTTCGCCTTCCCATTTTCTGAAAGGTTATGCAATTCGTAAGTTAACAGATGTAACTTACGTAATATTCAATGCTAGTAAATAGTGGGTGGTCAGAAACAGTGTGTGAAGCTTACAAGGGTGTTGTAGCGTAAGTTGTGGTGAGAAATAATTGTCAAGAAAGATTTCCACACGTTGTGCCGTTTCCGAGTTAATTAACAGCGAAGTTACCCAATGACACGATTGCTCGCACAAATTCAAACGGCCCGCCAGGCACAGTTACTGTCATTGTTCTCATAGCACGGAAGTCAGCCCTTGTTACAGGTTCGATACTTACTGCAGTCTCATGACCAGTTTTTGTATGAACCTCTTGTTCCGTTTTAGTAAACCAAAAGAAAAACATCTCTGGTGACACTCTCCCTCGCGGCGTGTTCGTATTTGCACGTGCATCGTCCTGATTAGCAAACTTTAATGCTAATTAACTCAGAAATAGAGGAGTGCGTAGAATTTTTTTCTGAAAAATTATTTCTCAGGACTACTTTTCCTGCAACATCCTTAATGCTTTTCTGACCACCCTGTATAAATGTTCTCTCTCTCGTGATTTCGTTTGATTTTGTGCAGTTTTACAAGCTAATGTTCCTTCGTAGTGGACATGGAACTTTTCTTTTTGTCTAATAACATGTTTATGGCTGTTGAAGTTTTTATTTATGTACATTACAGACAGGACAACACGAGTAGCATACATGCAGGGGAAGAAACGTGCGCTTTAATGGAGCTAAAGTAGGGATTACACGCCAGTTTATTTTGGCAAGCGAACTTTCGAACATTGTGGTTTGCGAGTCAGATGCAACCGACAACTGACGCTGCAGAGCTCTGCAGTCGCAAATCACATTAGCTGTATAGTTCTGCAGTTTCAAATCACTTTGACTAGTACGTCTCGTGTAAAGCGATTGCTGTGTCTCGTGAGGCTGGATATCCCGTTCGCGTCCACGTCAACGTCAGCTGCCTCGTTGCGAATGAGAAGGCGTTAGCGAGCGCCAGGCACGGCCAGAACTAGCTGCGCTATTTTACTTATTGGAACAAGGAGTCGAGCCACAGAAAGCGAGTTCTGGGCGTAATTCGTATGACTGGCGAGACCGTTGCTGAGCTCAGCGGACGCTCGCGCGATAAATATTTAGTTTGGAGCGGAGCCAGGGCGGGCAAGCTTCCCGCCAACGGCGAGGCTGGGGAATTCGCGCCAGTAGCGGCTCTGGCCGCCGTGTAGCGGCGTAGTGGGGCGCAGGCGCTGCGTCTGGCCAGCCGGAAGCCGTACCAGCGCAGCTGATGGCCAACATCTGGCCCTCGAATATCGCCGCGGTGTGATTGCCGCGTCAGTAAATAAGGTCGTTCATACGCAGGCTGAGTCATTAGCATCAGTCCTGCCGCATCTGGAAGCATTTGTATCCTTTTTCTCGTGGACTATCAACACACGTGTTAACTTAATCATCTTGATTATTAGTAACGTTGAGTTTTCCAAACTTCTTGTCGTGGCGACACCCCCTCCCCCTGCGAGGACGTGCCGAAAAGTAATCTCTCTGAATTTCTTATTGCCGCGCGGGATCAGCCGAGCGGTCTTAGGCGATGTAGTCGTGGACTGTGTGGCTAGTCCCGGCGAAGGTTCGAGTCCTTCCTCGGGCATGGGTGTGAAAGTTTGTCCTTAGGATAATTTAGGTTAAGTAGTGTGTAAACTTAGGGACTTATGACCTTAGCAGATAAGTCCCATAAGATTTCACACACATTTTTGAATTTTTTTATTCTGTTCTTAATATCGGTTGAGGTATTACATGTCGACCATCTGCTGCTACAGGGTTCTAAATCGTAGCTTGTAACGTGGCGGTGTGTAACATAACTACACTTAAGAGCCCAAGATACTGGTACACCTCCCTACTGCCGTGTAGGACCCCCGCGAACACGCTTAAGTGTCACACCACGACGTGGCACGGACTCGACTAATGTCTGACATAGTGCTGGAGGGAACTGGCAACGTGAATACTGCAGGGCTGCCCATAAACCCGTAAGAGTACGTGGGGGAGGAAGTTTCTTCTGAACAGCACGTCGCAAGATATCCCGGATATGAAACTTCCTGGCGGATTACAACTGTGTGCCGGACCGAGACTCGAACTCGGGACCTATGCCTTTCGCGGGCAAGTGCTCTACCACCCAAGCACGACTCACGCCCCGTCCTCACAGCTTTATTTCTGCCAGTACCTCGCCTACCTTCCAAACTTGGTAGAGCATTTGCCCACGAAAGGCAAAGGTCCCGAGTTCGAGTCTCGGTCTGGCACACAGTTTTAATCTGCCAGGAAGTTTCATATCAGCGCACACTCCACTGCAGAGTGAAAATCTCATTCTATCCCGGATATGCTGAATAATGTTCATGTCTGGGGAGTTTGGTGGCCAGTGGAAGTGTTTAAACACAGAACTGTGTTGCTGGAGCCATTCTGTAGCAACTCTGGACGTGTAGAGTGTCCCATTGTCCTGCTGGAATTAACCAAGTTCGTCGGAATGCACAATGGAGATGAATGGATGCAGGTGATCAGACAGGATGCTTACGTACGTGTCACCTGTCAGAGTCGTATCTAGACGTATCAGGAGTCCCATATCACTCCAACTACTTAGACCACCACAGCACCACAAAGCCTCCACCAGCTTGAACAGTCCCCTGCTGACATGCAGGGTCCATGGATTCATGAAATTGTCTCCATAACCGTGCATGTCTATCCTCTCGATACAATTTGAAACGAGACTCGTCCGACCGGGCAACATGTTTCCAGTCATCAACAGTCCAATGTCGATTTTGGCGAACCCAGGCGAGGCGTAAAGCTTTGTGTCGTGTAGTCATCAAGGTTACACGAGTGGGCCTTCGGCTCCGAAAGCCCATACTAATGATGTTTCGTTAAATGGTTCGCACGCTGACGCTTGTTGATGCTCCAGGATTGAAATCTGCAGCAGTTTGCGGAAGGATTGCAATTCTGTCACGTTGAACGACTCTCTTCAATCGTCATTGGTCCCGTTCTTGCAGGATCTTTTTTCGGCCGCAGCGATGTCGGAGATTTGTGCCTCGAAGCTTCTGTGTCCCATTGCTCGTGCGCCGACTATAAGACCACATTCAAACTCACTTAAAATATTTACAATTATAGTGGATGAGCCTACACAAGAAAATATATTTCGATTTTAGAAGATCAGATTCCTAACAGAAAGTTATACTTAATGTGTGGGCAAGTTATACTGGAAATTACATATATATATTTACCGGATCGATAACTGGTTCAGCTAAAGAATATCTACGATAAACCGGTAAAAAAAAACTAGTAAAAATGGGTTCATAGATCTGCACGGTATGAACATTGCAGAAAACATCATTAGATATCATGTATCAATTTGGAACACTAATAATCAGATGAATAATGATAGGAACACTTAAGAAAGAAAACGTGCAAGAAATAGAAGAACGCGAGTCATGAAAGGATTTTCTGAGGAAAGAAGAACAAACGCCCTCAAAATGGGCAAAATGAAGCAAATACATAGAACAAAAAAAAACTGAGTACTTTCAAACTAGATTGTTTACAAATAACTGGGACTGTAGCGGCTGTAACGCTACTGCCCGTTTCCATATAAATTTCGTGGCAGCTACGAACAAAAAAAAAAAAAAAACAATGTTAAGAAGAAGTTCGACCACACTATGGGCAACCGGAAAGCATATTTCAATTAATTATAATAATCAGCAATCATAAACCGTGAACTGTACAACGGCTCTATACCGACTGCTGACCCAACCACAGCGCTATAGGTACGTGAAAAAGTATGTGATGTGACAGTATATATTTTTTAAGTACACAAATTGTAAATGTGTTCATTACAGACAACTTATGACGATTTATATCAATAAAACTAAACGCGTTAGATGACAAAAAACGCACTTTCTTATAGTTGCACAAATGGATTTAAAACACCTTCAAAAATGAAGAAATAACTTTAAGGCACATTTGAAAATACTTCGGCGGTCAGACATTCAATCCAATGAAAAGATTATCAGCGAGTTTTATAGCTTAGTACTGCATTCTCTTTTGAGCCGAAGTTAGATTAACTAGAGGGAAGTGGAGATTGTACATCTTTCTAGTACCGGTTTGGTAAATATCTCTAGTACTCTCAAACTTCAATGGAGAGTGGACAACAAATTACATCAGAGAAAAAGTGTACTTCAAGGCTGTGGATAGTGTTCCCAATTATTTAAACAGGCGCCTCCAAGACGTACGCTTGCGATGGCCACTTTATTTTGTGCAATGAATAATTACTACCTAAGTGAGGATTTACCCCAGAATATTATCCTGTAGGACGGAGATAAATAAAAAAAATGCTAAGTCATTCTTTCTAGAATCCCTGATCACTATTCGTCTACGTGAAGAGAGATTACATGTTTCTAGAACGACACAAAACTTGTTCGAGGCGAAAAACTTAGGAGATACCTCGCGGTATCTTGTGTCATAGTCACATGTCTCAACATGCTTGGCAAAAACGGAAATAGCTACTGAATTCATAAGCTGAACTACTAGGCAACACCCACGCCGTCGTTGGCCTCATAGCGTAATTCGAAGATGTTTTCTGCAAACAGTCATCTATACTCCCATAAAACTGTAAAAATTCATCGAAATTGCCAATGTTAGTTATAAAAAGCGCCATTATTTTAATTTATAATTCTCTTAACAGGGTACGACGTAAATTTGTAGCCTGATCTATTAACGCTCCTTTGCGTAGATTGGTAGTTTCTGGTCTACTGTTGAAGATCTGAAGTTCAATTCTGGCACATTATACACGCGTTAAACAATTGCTAGATCGTTGTTTTTACATAACTCATCCTTGGAGCATCGTTGCCCCGCTATATGAAAACATGAGCAGGGGAGAGAAAACGTAATCCGCTTTTACACTGAATGGAACTGTTAGCGACATGGCTGTGTCAAATTTTCATATTTGGCCAATGACACTAAAACTAATGAACGTAGACTACAAATTTCAAATGATATTGCGTTTTCCTCGTCACAGACTGCGCGGACCAATATGGCGGGGATACATTTTAAATTTCTCTCTTGCCTGTACGGCGTGAAGTGTCGATTGCACATATGCACGCAAAATATTTTGCGTAAATTTATCGGAATTAAGGCATGAAAATGATGTAGTGCGTGCAAAACCAATTACTGGGCGTATGAACTGTCTTTGTTGTCTTTGTGGCCCGCTAATTAAAATGTCACATTATAAATATTTCGTTTAACAGAAATTTGTTTTACATGAAGTCCAAAAAATTGAAACGAAAAAACGCAAAAAAACAGCATAACCACTGTTCTCGTCGTGTTTGACTGCAGAAATCATTATTATTTTGTAATGATAACACACGCCAACTGGACAGAAAAAATCAAAGACGGGAATCACAGGGAGATTTACGTCTCTCTCATTTCATCCTCTGAGCACTAACATTCTATTGACTCGCTGCATCGGAAGTCGTCTACACATGTCAAGGTTACCTTAAATAAGATAGTGTAGTGGACTCCCGTGACGTACAGGAATATTTCATGAAACCTCACCAGTGCTGGTAACCATGATCCTTATACAGCTTTTCTTCAAGTTCTGAATGAATTCTACATATTGATGTTTGCGATCTGGAGGGGATGAATGATACCTACTCGTGCTTAAACTACACATCCTTCGTGAATGGTCAGATTAAAACCGAACCTGGTGCTTCTTTGCGTGGAGTAAGTCTCAGTTAATAATGTTTATGAGATGATTTGTAATCAGTTTAAATTTCACTAAAGTGAGGCATGGGTTTGACTAAGCACTCTTCCATCGCCAATTAGGGATAGAACAAAGAGTCACGTTAAATAACAAAAATATTAATAAGTACAGTCGAATATACAGGGTGATTCAAAAAGAATACCACAACTTTAAAAATGTGTATTTAATGAAAGAAACATAATATAACCTTCTGTTATACATCATTACAAAGAGTATTTAAAAAGGTTTTTTTTTTTCACTCAAAAACAAGTTCAGAGATGTTCAATATGGCCCCCTCCAGACACACGAGTAATATCAACCCGATACTCCAACTCGTTCCACACTCTCTGTAGCATATCAGGCGTAACAGTTTGGATAGCTGCTGTTATTTCTCGTTTCAAATCATCAATGGTGGCTGGGAGAGGTGGCCGAAACACCATATCCTTAACATACCCCCATAAGAAAAAATCGCAGGGGGTAAGATCAGGGCTTCTTGGAGGCCAGTGATGAAGTGCTCTGTCACGGGCTGCCTGGCGGCCGATCCATTGCCTCGGGTAGTTGACGTTCAGGTAGTTACGGACAGATAAGTGCCAATGTGGTGACGCTCCATCCTGCTGAAATATGAATTGTTGTGCTTCTTGTTCGAGCTGAGGGAACAGCCAATTCTCTAACATCTCCAGATACTGTAGTCCAGTTACAGTAGCACCTTCGAAGAAAAAGGGACCAAAAACTTTATTGACTGAAATGGCGAACAAATGTACAACTAAATGAAACTTTATAGCTCCCTTAATTCGCCGACAGATAGTGTTTAGCTCTGCCTTTTGTCGTTGCAGAGTTTTAAATTCCTAAAGTTGTGGTATTCTTTTTGAATCACCCTGTATTAACCTATTGAAGTGCCCCACTACGGCTGTCTCACGAAACACACTGCTGCTCCGCAGTCATGGACCGTGCGGCTGGTCCCGGTGGAGGTTCGAGTCCTCCCTTGGGCATGGGTGTGTGTGTTTGTCCTTATGATAATTTAGGTTAAGTAGTGTGTAAGCTTAGGTAATGATGACCTTAACAGTTAAGTTCCATAAGATTTCACACACATACTCTGCTGCTCACGCTTCACCCAGAATGGAAAGCACAGATGTATCGACCAACAGAGATGAAAATAAGTATAGAAAAGCTGAAGGCAGCTTAACAGAGACAGGGGAACGGCTCACACCGAGACATTCCAAGGTGAATGGAATGTATTATTTTAGAATCTGAGGAAAAAATGAGTTTCGCGCAATTATGAAGCTGTTTCATTTCAAGTGTTGGACAGCTCCACGTATATAAGGAGGAGGAGGATATTAGTGTTTAACGTCCCGTCGACAACGAGGCCATTAGAGACGGAGCGCAAGCTCGGGTGAGGGAAGGATGGGGAAGGAAATCGGCCGTGCCCTTTCAAAGGAACCATCCCGGCATTTGCCTGAAGCGATTTAGGGAAATCACGGAAAACCTAAATCAGGATGGCCGGAGACGGGATTGAACCGTCGTCCTCCCGAATGCGAGTCCAGTGTGCTAACCACTGCGCCAACTCGGTGGGTCCCACGGATATAAACCGAAATTAATTAAGTTCATGGAGAATCTACACTGATACTTCAGACTATTTATCTTTGGATTCAAGTACTTCGTGATGATATTGTCAGCGTACAGTCTAAAGCTGCCCCAGGCAAGCTGCTAAGGTCATACAACAAAAAACTGTTGGAAGGTGTTCACGATATGAAAGTAGAAAGTCTCAAAATGCAATTCACGTGATAGTGGATACCGAAAGCACCTCAGCAGAGTGAGCACTCTACATTCAACGCGAAAGACTAGACACGGAGAAGCTTTGGAGCGTGGTGATTGCAGGAGGAGGAAAAAAAAAGGAGTTTCAAGACAAAACCTGGCAATGTTGTTGCGCAGTCCGCAGGACAATTTGCGCACATTCATGAGCGTGAATGGAATTCCAATCCATCATACATCCCATGAAGCGAGAAACAATAAAAACTATAAACAAGGCTTTATGTGAAATCATCAAGGGGAGCGAAGTCCGATTAGTCAGATGCTGTTTGGTATTCACATAGAGTGATTATGATAGGTCGTCTGGAAAAGGCAAACTATAGCCTAAACGGACCTTATTGTGCTTCATTATTAGATCGATTGAAGGATAATTTGACTGAAACAACAACCAAGATTGCTTCACGTGAAAGAGGTCTTTCAATAGGAAAACGCCCTAGTCAACACAGCATTCACAATAACGAAAATTGATTGATTCACCTAATTTTACCGCATGAGTTTTCTTCCTGTTTTTCAGATTTGTAAACTTTTTTGGCGAGAAGAAATTTCAACCACTGTCTGCACAACGGAGTATTGTGCAGCGCTCGGAAAAACCGAATTCTTTGATAAGTCGTAAAAATTGCCATGTTGTTGAGTTACTGTAGTAATCAAGGAAAGAGATGAAAAATGGCGTGTTTTTCTTGCTTTTTTTCCCCACCAGATTTATTAATCTACTTAAATGTAACAAGAAGCATTAAATAGCTCTGAAAACAATTTCGCAGTAAACGCAGCAACCTGTACCATTTTTCCTTTACCTGTTGTAGTTCTTTCGTGTAAAATGTGTGCGTGACATGCCCGCTGTTTACACATTCGCACGGATTCATGACATGAGTCATAAGAATATATGACGCTCTATTCCAGTGAAACATGCATATTAATCTCAGAATGAAAATGCTCCGATCAGTCATTCAGGAAACCAATCAAGCAGTCAGTTAATGTTGTTGTTGTGGTCTTTAGTCCTGACACTGGTATGATGCAGCTCTCCATGCTACTCTATCCTGTGCAAGCTTCTTCATTTTCCAGTACCTGCTGCACCCTACATCCTTCTGAATCTGCTTAGTGTACTCATCTCTTGGTCTGCCTCTACGATTTTTACCCTCCACGCTGCCCTCCATTACTAAATTGGTGATCCCTTGATGCCTCACAACATGTCCTACCAACCGATCCCTTCTTCTAGTCAAGTCCTGCCTCAAACTCCTCTTCTCCCCAATTCTATTCTCATTAGTTATGTGATCTACCTATCTAATCTTCAGCATTCTTCTGCAGCACCACATTTCGAAAGCTTCTATTCTCTTCTTGTCTAAACTATTTATCGTCCACGTTTCACTTCCATACATGGCTACACACCATACAAATACTTTCAGAAACGACTTTCTGACACTTAAATCTATACTCGATGTTAACAAATTTCTCTTCTTCAGAAACGCTTTCCTTCCCATTGCCAGTCTACATTTAATATCCTCTCTACTTCGACCATCATCAGTTATTTTGCTCCTCAAATAGCAAAACTCCTTTACTACTTGAAGTGTATAATTTCCTAATCTAATTCCCTCAACATCACCCGACTTAATTCGACTACATTCCACTATCCTTGTTTTGCTTTTGTTGATGTTCGTCATATACTCTCCTTTCAAGACACTGTCCATTCCGTTCAATTGCTCTTCCAGGTCCTTTGCTGTCTCTGACAGAATTACAATGTCACTGGCGATCCTCAAAGTTTTTATTTCTTCGCCGGCTGGAGTGGCCGAGCGGTTCTAGGCGCTACAGTCTGGAGCCGCTACGGTCGCAGGTTCGAATCCTGCCTCGGGCATGGATGTGTGTGACGTCCTTAGGTTAGTTAGGTTTAATTCGTTCTAAGTTCTAGGCGACTGATGACCTCAGAAGTTAAGTCGCATAATGCTCGGAACCATTTGAATCATTTTTTTTTTTATTTCTTCTCCATGGATTTTAATACCTACTCATAACTTTTCCTTTGTTTCTTTTACTGCTTGCTCAATATACAGATTGAATAGCATCGGGGAGAGGCTACAACCCTGTCTGACTCCCTTCCCAACCACTGCTTCCCTTTCATGTCCCGCGACTCTTATAACTGCCATCTGGTTTCTGTACAAATTGTAAATAGCCTTTCGCTCCCTGTATTAGACCCCATCCACCTTCAGAATTTGATAGAGAGTATTCCAGTCAACATTGTCAAAAGCTTTCTCTAAGTCTACAAATGCTAGAACCGTAGGTTTGCGTTCCCTTAATCTTTCTTCTAAGATAAGTCGTAAGGTCAGCATTGCCTCACGTGTTCCAACATTTCTACGGAATCCAAACTGTTCTTCCCCGAGGTCGGCTTCTGCCAGTTTTTCCATTCGTCTGTAAAGAATACTCAGTTAATAAAGGTGGTAAAACCTGTACGTTCTGTAGCGCATCGATGTACTGTAGCCCCCAACCAAGATGGTGCGCTCAAAGAAAGAGAAAGCTGTTACGGTATGAATGGCAGGGAGACCGCAGAGACTACACGCGACGGAACAGGTGCGTCCCGCTCCTACCTGACACCGGCAAAACCGTTGGGCGTACAGCAAAACAGCCAACAGGTCTGGCGGTCCCGCGCGCGCCACCGCTCGCGAGACAGTGCCGCCGCGTCGCGGCAGGTGCGCTCACGACGCGATCGTCAACTGTCGCCCCGCCACAGTATGTTGTCCTAACCAAGGCTGTCCGTGACGCTTCGCTGACTTTATTGCTGCTTCCTTTTTTCGATTTCAAATCAGTGTTTGGTAGAAAAACTAACAACTGCTCTGACGTAGCACATACTTAACCGTAACACGGAAGGTGCATGAAGCGGTATTTATCTCTTTCTGTATTCAATATATTTTCTACTGCGTCGTACAGCAAGAGGTGCTTTCATCATTGAAGATATTCAGCTAACAGAAGTAAACTTCCCAGAACTGGTAAAGATTGGTAGTGCTTCATATGCTGTGAGGAGCACATTCGACTTCTTACATCAGAAACGGCCAATCGCCGTAAAAATTTCACGACGGGCCACATCTTCTTCCTGATACCTACGGAAGCACACGTTTACAAACCACTAAACATTCTTCTCCTTTTCCTTCTACTACTACTACTTTCTTCTTTTTCTTATGCTTCTTTCCGCATCTGCGCAGGATCGGAATGCTTATAAATTATTAACCGAAAGGGAAGCCGAATGCCTTCGTGCCGCCACCCGGCTATCTTCTCGGACGGAAAGTGTGTACCGCAAGACTCGGTGCTTATGTTTCCTTTTTGTTCAAAATCCATTAGATATGGTCCAGATTACGACGACTACGTAAGAAAGAGAGCGAATGGTACTCACAGTGATGAAACGATTGAAAGGTTTGAAATTCAGTGAGTTAAGCCAAAAATGAACTGGAGAAGGATAAATTGTATTTCTGTAACTGGGATCAATTTCATCAGCTTAACCAGATTCGTGTAAATCAGGCTGGACAAAGACGAAAACCCGATACTAGTTCTCGACTTGATCCGTCGTAAACAATATGCGTCTATAACGCCACGTCCATGGCGATATTTTAAAACTTTTAGAAGCTAGACAGTTTCGATTACGATAATTTACTACAATTATGATCAACCACATATTAATAACAGCAACATGTATGGAAATAGAATAAACTGAGAATCTTAAAAACGATCTGTATATCTGTAATGGAAGTCAGGACACTCGGTACTAAATAAAACTAGATATAAACGGTAGCTGGTATCAAAAAATGCATTTTGCCTATAGCTCAAGATGAGACCGCCATACACTGTTTCGAATACATTCCAAGAATAAATCGAAAAAGAGTTTGACAAGAAATACTTTAAGCATTTATTGGAAAGGAACTAAAAATAAAGAATGTATCGTACAGAAATCCACGCTTGGATAGAAAGTGGAACTTTAACTATATAGCTCAAGTGGAGACTGTACTATGCAATTATAAATGGAAACGATTATCACAAAAATAACTTGAGCTATTTATCGGAATGAAAACGAACATATTGCCGGTAAAAACACTTGAGCTGTAATAGGGACCACGATAACAATACGAATTAAAAAAGAATATAGTAAAAAAAGACCGATAAATCGACCAAATATTACCATTTCTTTTGAAACAGAATACAGTTTTTTGTTTGTCATACACAGCGAAAATTAAGAACGTATCTCCCGTTACCGACGAAAATTGACAACACAAGTGCTATAAAGAAATGCAATTCAAAATGTGCACCAAGAAACACGTCACAGCGTCCAGTACCTTTACGTCAATGGTCAAAGCCGACGGTCAGCCGACAATCTATGTTGATTTTTATAATTTATATTCTTGTTCTCCAAAATCGCCATAGCAATGAGTATAAAACATGCACCGTGGTGGGCTAGCGCCATATAACGAGCACAGTTTTACTCTGTGCAGAGGCCGGGACATTAGAAAAAGTTGAGGAAAAAAGCCGAGAAGCACTGCAAATGTTGACATAGAGGAAACTGGGAGGCGTGGTGAAAAGACGGGGTGAGGTGGCGCAGTGGGTAGCACACTCGACTCGCATTCGGGGGACAACGGTTCAATCCCGCGTCTGACCATCACGATTTAGATTTTCCGTGTTGTCCCTAATTCGGTTCAGGCAAACGCCCGATGGTTCCTCTGAAAGGGCATGGCCGATTTTCTTCCCCATAAGTTCCACAATTCGCACGAGATTTAATCATCAGTCATCCTCACCGAAAACATGTTGGAATGTGATGGAGTACAAATAGACGACATCAATCACTTTTTTTCCGAATCTAAACTGAGTGCAAACATAAAAACTGATTTCATACAACAGTTAATCAGATCTCGCTAACCGTTACCAGCTAGCCTAGCAGCTCTGCTTCGTCAAAATAATATGATACCTTTAAAGCTGTTGTTGTTGTTGTTGTTGTTGTCGTCGATTTCAGTCTGAAGTCTTGTTTGATGCAGCTCTCCGTACTACTCTGTCTTACGCAAGCCTCTTCATCTCCGAATAACTATGCAACCTCTATCCTCCTGAATGTAATTACTGTATTTATCTCTTAATTTACTTCTACAATTTTTACCTCCACACTCCCCTCTAACGCTAAACTGGTGATACCTGAAGTCTCAGACAGCGCCTTATCATCTGATCTCTTCTTCTAGTCAGATTGTGGCACACAGTTGTTTACTGTCCAGTTCTGTTCAGTACCTCCTCGTTAGTTATGTGACCTACCCATTTCATATTCAGCGTTCTTCTGTAGCACCACATTTCGAAAGCTTCTATTCTCTTTTTATCTAAACTGTTTATTGTGCATTTTTCGCTTCCACATGTGGCTGCACTCCAGACCAATATCTTCAGAAAAGACTTCCTAACACTTAAATCTTTACTCCATGTTAACAAATTTTTCTTCTTCAGAAATGTTTTTCTTACCATTGTCAGCCTATGTTTTATATCCTCTCTACTTCGGCCATCATCAGTTATCTTGCTGCCCAAATAACAGAACTCGTCTACTGCTTTAAGTGTCTCGTTTCCTAAACTGTTTTTCTTGGCATCACCTGATTTAATTCGACTACATTCCATTATCCTTGTTTCGCCTTTGCTGCTCTTCATCTTATATTCTTCTTTCAAGACACTGTCCTTTCATTTCAAATGCTCTTCCAAGTCCTTTGCTGTCTCTGGCAGAATTATGTCATCAGCAAACCTCAAAGCTTTTTTCTCCCTGGTCGGCCGCGGTGGTCTAGCGGCTCTAGGCGCGCAGTCCGGAACCGCGCGACTGCTACGGTCGCAGGTTCGAATCCTGCCTCGGGCATGGATGTGTGTGATGTCCTTAGGTTAGTTAGGTTTAAGTAGTTCTAAGTTCTAGGGGACTGATGACCACAGATGTTAAGTCCCATAGTGCTCAGAGCCATTTTTTTCTCCCTGAACTTTAATTAATACTCCAAATTTTTCTTGGTTTCCTTTACTGCTTGCTCAATGTACATGTTGAATAACTTCCTGGCTAGGCTACTATCCCGTCTCATTCCCTTTTCAACCACTGCTTCCTTTGATGTCCCTCGATGCTTACAACTGCCGCCTGATTTTTGTACAAGTTGTAAATAGCCTTTCGCTACCTGCATTCTATTCCTGCTACCTTCAGAATTTCAAAGCGAGTATTCCAGTCAACACAGTCAAAGGCTTTCTCTAAGTCTACAAATGCTACAAATGTGGGATTGCCTGTCCGTAATTTATCTTATAAGATAAGTCATAGGGTCAGCATTGCCTCGCGTATTTCTACATTTCCCGGGATCCAAACTGATCTTCCCCGAGGTCACCTTCTACCAGTGTTTCCAGTCTTCTGCCTAGAATTTGTGTTAGTATTTTGCAGCCATGTCCTATTGAACTGATAGTTCGGTAATTTTCACACATATCAGCAACAGCTTTCGTTGGAGTTGGAATCATTACATTCCTCTTGAAGTCTGAGGGTATTTCACCTGTCTCGTACATCTTGCACTCCAGATGGAAGAGTTTGATCATGATTTGCTCTCCGAGGGATATCAGTATCGTCCACTCCCCTTAAGAATTTTTAACTAAATATATTTTTACCGCTTAAAATCATATAAAGAGGTGGCCGTGTAGCCTTTTTGGCTAAACTTGTGTGTTATTTGTGTTCCCAAGGTGCACTGTTCCGTCGTCATTTTGACAAGACCCAGCAACCACCTTTATAAAGAGCAACGGTGTGTGCCCCACAGAGACCGAGCCGTGTACGGCGGCGGAAGACAGTTGCAAATTCCCCGGAGAAGTGAGACGACCCAATTGCACCGCAATTACGGACAAGAGCCGCAATTTATGCAAGGCGCTGCAGTCGACAAACGCCGAATAATTATTCATGGAAATGCCACCCCCAAAATTATTCACGGAGCGTGCCGCAGTGACAGACGCTAAGCATGTTTGGCGCTTTCGCGTTTCGTCTCGTCGCGATAAATACAGTGTATCCATTACTGGTTTCTGGCAACCGGTTGCACAACCAAATGGAACGTGTGCACAGGCGCACAGAGACGGACCCATAGGCAGCAAAACAACAACACCGCATACACATAGCGGGGAGGGGGGGGGGGGGGAGGGGAAATATACCACTCCGGTTGACCCATTGTCATTTCGACACCCCATACCACTCCACAGGTAAAATATGTTTCAAACGATGGAACACCAGTAGGAGGGGGGAGAAAAACACAGAAGAAAAACTAAATTTTCGTCAAACATGGGAAATTCAATTATTTGCTCCTCCTACCCTGAAAATAAAGAGAAAGAAACAGAGCCGGGAATATCCGCTGTGGTGGAAAATATGCACATTCTCTCAAAAAGTTCGTCACTCCCTTTTTTTTCAATTGTCGGTAAGCGTTTTTTAACACCGCTTTGTAAAGAGAATATCAGCGTAGTGGCTAGCCCGTATTCACCGAAGAAAAAAGTTTTCCTGCTGGCGTGTTTTGTATTGTGTCGTATTATATTTGGGAACAGCAACAAGAATGGCGCATTTCGGACCAAACTGGTGGTCGACTAGATGCTCCTCGCAGTTCGCCTGAGCGATCCTCATCAGCTAAATCGATATATGCGCGGTTGTTTACGAATCGCCCGACTTAGTGGCCATCGACGTAGAGGTGCCAGGTCGACTCTCTGTAGAGGAAAAAGACCGTCACTATAAATAGGGTTATTCTAAATGAAGAGCCCATTTTCAAAAATTCGGATGTATTCAAGAACAAATCCAAAATGAACAAGCTTTATACCACTGAAAAGAGGAAGTTTCGAAGTCAACCAGTCATACAAGGTACTCACCGTCATGCACCGAATAGTGGCTCGCGGATTATTCATGTAGATGTAGAAATGTCCATTCACCTCAACAACCTGTATTTGACATTTCCACGCAAGACACCACACTCTTACTTCATTTTCGATTAGGTGACTGAGTACCGTTCGTGTCTCGCAGCCAGTAACGTGCGTCATCCGATATCACTGCCACAAGGACTGCGTCACAAGTACTCGAGACTCACCTGTTGACAATGCTCCGCCTTCTATATGCGCTGAAGTTCACTTTCCGTCCACGAGAGAGAACCCGACGCCGCGGCCCCGCTTTGAAATTGCAGTCGCGCTACGGTCTCGTATCCCGACAGGCTAATAGCGCCCGGAGAGACATCTCGCGGAGGTTTCATCATTGTCCGGCTGCAAACGTACAACAGACTCCGACATCACAGCGGCTGATCTGCCCCGCGGCGGGAGGCCTTTGTGGCGTCAGCAGTCAGCGCGTATCGGCTGCCGCGCACCGCAGCCAGCGCCCTGGGCCACGCACCCTCGTGCTGCGTGCGTGCGTGCGTGGGCGTGCGGCGCTCCCGCTTCAGCGGCCGCGGGGCAAACGCTGCAGCGGCCTGCTCGCTAACAACACTCGTGCCGCCACAGTATCCACCACACCTGTAGTGTGGTAGATTTTGCGGAAGCTCTGGCTGAAGCAACCGGCTCAAGCCTGACGCCATTTTCTTTGTGGAGAGCTGCAAAAGTGACCTGCGCGTGTAGCACGTTTCACTGAACAAAACAAAGGACGGTATCGCTACGCAGAGGCAAAGGTGGATCAGTCACACGATTCCCCAGTCAACGGACGGGCGTTGCTCGGTCACAGGTGCAGCGAGCGGCGCGTCTCTGGTCTCTGTGGTCGTGGTCGTTAATATTTCCATTGACTGTGTTACGGCTGCACTTGTTTCAGCGTAAACAGTGATGATAACGTGCTGTCACCGTCATTCTCGACTAGCGTTTTCGTCTGGCGGACACAGATTCAGAAAAGGGCGATGAAGAGTCGATAATCTCTTACCCGAATTCCGCTACCTGCCCGTCAGCTACAAGAACATGAAGGAAGGCCGAAAAGTAACAAGAGTTGTTTTACAAAAAAATCGTGTATACTGTAATATTTCTGGCTTATTCAGCCATCATAATAGGCTCCAGGAAGCTATTCCCAGGGCAGTGGAGATGCAAGAAGCATAGAGACGACGCAATGTGGGATGAGGTACCGGTGACAGATGTTAGATTCGGTACCATTCCCGTGAGAAAGACCGCCTGCATGATGCTGCTGCTCTGTGATTGGCTGCTGTGTTCGGCGGTAGGGCGCCAAAACGTTAAGCTTTAGTTGCTATTATTAATTAAACCTGTCATCCAAATTACTTCATTTTTTTAAATAAACATCTCTCAACCGGCAGCTATCAATCAGTCATTTCAAAATTATTAAAATCAAAGTATTACTAAAACAAAAGACTGACGATATTACTCCCGATGCACTTCGGTGGCGTTCGGGTCACGCCTTGCTGGCTTCGAGCGCGAAGTGTCTCGGGCAGTCCGGCTCTCCAGTTCTGACCGTTCCAGTAGATAGACATGTTGTCTGTTATAGCAGTATTTGTTTCATGCAATTTTATTTACTATAGTTCCGACAGTCGCTAGGTACAGACATGTTGTATGTAATAGTAGTATTTGATTCATGTAATTTTATTCTCCAGTTCTGTCGGTTCCAGTAGACAGACATGCTGTCTGTGGCAGGATATATTTCATGATGCTAATTTAGCCAGATATAATGACTGTGGAAAGATATGTTCAGTACGTTGTGATCAAGAATAGTTTCTCGTGTCTATATCAATAAAAACGCGAGTGGCATCCCAAATGAGTTATAGTTTATTCGTAGCAGCAGTTCCTTGCGAAGTTAATTTCAGCCTCAAGAAAAAGAATCCACGACCTGCGTGCTGTTTTCTGCGCTGGTGACATCATCATCATGAAGACAGCACGTTAGTGAAGTGTACAAGGACTTGTGTATTAAACACAGGGCAGTGGAAACAACTAGGCACCTCACGTGTACTGCATGCACAGTACAAATGTGCTCAGTGACACGTCATCTGCAGAAATGCAGAGGAGGTAAAGAAGGATGAAAGCATTAACACTATCTCACTTTTATTCCTTTTTTCTTGCCGTAATTCTCAAACACCTTTAAAAAATCACGATCCAAGGATGAATTACCCAAGAGGGTGGGGAAATCCGACGATATGAAGTACATGTACAGACAAACAAATGATTGTAATCTCAGAAAGATTGGCTGATTTAGTCAAGAGAAATAGTTTCACACGTTGAGCAAGTTAATATCGTGTTGGTCTACATTTAGCCCTTATGCAAGCACTCATTGATAGAGTTGTTGGAGTCTTTCTCAGGGCTGTCATGACAAATTCTGTCCAACTGGCGCTTTACGATTCTCAAAGTCCTGTTTGCAGGGCCCTGCCCGTAATGCTCCTAACGTTCTCAGTTGGGGTGAGATTCCGCAAAGTTGCCGACCAAGGTATGGTCCGACAAGCAGTAAAAACTCTCGCCGTGTCTGAGCGATTTTTGGAGTAATCTGGAGTTGTGGATTGCATGGTACAAGCACGATTCTTCAGACATCCCCACAAAAAGAAATCTACTGCCGTTACGTCGGGTGTCCGTAGGGCCACGATCCCAGAGGACTTGGTGAAGTTTCTGAAGCAGATTTAAGCAAGTTAGTACCTACTCCATGCAAATATCTGTCTTGGTAATTCACGTGTTTGCGGGAATGCTCCATTCTTAACTATACTGACGGAAGAAGAACGGAGAAGGTTGGTGTGTGTGTGTGTGTGGGGGGGGGGGGGGGGGGGTTAGGGAAGAGGAACTGCCCTAACCATGCAGTTTTTCGGCGTTTCACTGGAGCTTGTTTGTAACTGTGGTGACGCTTATGAGAGGACATAGATTTCTTTAGCGTATTAAACCAATACAGCTTCCTGCCGCTTTAGATTTCTTGCCACGTTTCCGTGCTTTCTACCTGCTGGCCGTAATATAAAAATCACGATTACCTCGCGTCTATTCATTTAGGCGCTTTCCTGCAGAAAGAAGAAAAGTTTCTCTCACATACAAGGGAGCTAAACTTCAGTAGCAGTTGACATGCGTGCTTATAAACACGAACTTCTTACAGGTACAGGATCGTCTCAACAACGTTCCTTCGGGAGGACGACGGTTCAATCCTGCGTCCGGCCATCCTGATTTAGGTTTTCCGTGATTTCTCTAAATCGCTCCAGGCAAATGCCGGGATAGTTCCTTTCAAAGGGCACGGCCGACTTACTTCCCCGTCCTTCCCTAATCCGATGAGACCGATGACCTGGCTGTCTGGTCTCCTTCCCCAAAACAACCCAACCCAACGCTTCCTAAGAAAAGTTTCTTCCTGACACCGGCACATAGGTCTGTGATTCTGATATTCTTCAGGTTGATACACATTACAGTTTTCTTTCTGTTTGGGGAAAAATGGATATTTGATGTAATAAGATAGATATCACCTTAACTGCTTAAATGAAAAACAGTGTCTTCTTTGAGGTAATAAGGTAAGTATGATTTGAAAGCGAGTAGAAAGCTTTTAGGCTGAAGTTCTGAAATTTTCTACGACTGGCAGTGCGTTTCATTAATCGCACGAAACAGTCTGTTGTACTTTGAGGACACTTTATTGCTTCACTACTTTTGTCGAAAGTGTAATACACATTTTGTCCGCGACGACGGCTCCAGTCAAGTTTACAAAAGGCGTGCTATTAATTTGGAAGGCGGAGAAGAGAGAGTGAGAGAGAGAGAGAGAGAGAGGAGCTGTCTTTCCAGAGAAAGGGAAACAACACAAAAAAACACGCGGCTTAGCGAAATGAAAGGGGACAGAAGGAAGGTGGATGGAGGGGGAGAGGGGGAGGGTTGGGTTGGGAGGCAAGGCACAAATGCAGCGTTCATAAGCACGCGGGCACAATGGCACCGCCCGGCCACCTGGGATGAGCGCATTCAGCGCGCAACCAGCGTCAATTCGGAAGCGTGCCACCAGGTGCGTTGCCGAGCAATCTGCCGCGAGGCGGGGAACCCCCGAGCCGGGTCCTCGCTCCTGAAGAATACTCCGCAGCGGGCGACTGAAATGGCACCGAAATAACGTTGCCCTAATTTTTTATATGTTATGGTAGCCCACTTGCAGCTGCGGTAAAATTACGTTATAAAAAAACGCACTTTGCAGCTTCAGGCACGTGTGTTTGTTTTGGCGCGATGCATTTCTACAGTAGGCAACTACCTCCAGGTGCCTATCTGCTCTAAATGCGTCAATGTACGCAATAAACTCTTCTTTGGTATGCAATGACTCTACTAGGCGTGCCAGTAAGGTTATGTGGGGGGATTATTAGACCCACGTCAACAAAAATTTAATGTACTCTACTGTGAATCATGCCTATCGCGGACACAAGGGGGAGGTGAGTTCAGGGCGTTACGATGCCACAATGAACGTTTTAGTAAGAGAGTTAAAAATCTGACACATTTAAGTTTTTCAGATTTCTGACCTAACCTAAGGAGAATAAAGTAAATTGAAAACTAACTGCGTCGAGAATGGGAGGGAATCCTACTAATTTATGTTTAACACGGGGTGTATTGAGTTGCTTGCCTGTCCACGTGGTTGGGCTTGCAGAGTATATCCTGACCGCTTGCAGAGTATATCCCAGCAAAGTTAAAGAACTTATTCACACGCCGAGTGATTCCACCTGCTGTCAGCGACAATACATACACGGCTCGTGAGTCAACAGACAGAACCAGAAAATCACTGGAATCAGAGCAAGCAAGACAGGAACGGGAAAGATGAGCAACTAAACGAAGAAATAACAGGCGAACATGACTGTAAGAGCTATATTAACAACGGTAGTGTTAAGTCAAACAGTGATGATGGTGAGTGCACATTTCGAAGCGACAGTCAGGGCCGAACTGACGTGCGTGGTATCCAGTATAAATGAATATTTAATTGAAAGAACCTTTACTTTAGTTAAGACTTGTAATAACTTTAACAATCAAATAGGAAAAGAAATGATACTCATCAAGGCTATCTACAGCAATTTTTGAAAAGATTATAAAGAAAATGGGAAGTAATTAGCCAATAGAAGTGGAAGCATACACTTCTCAATGAAAAAAGTTAAAGATAGTTATTACTATCTAGGTCGCTTAAAGGATGTACCTGTCACTCTGACAAACTACAGTGGAGAACAGTTATTTGTAGAATAGAAGTTGAACCTCCGTCTTAGAAGTCAGGCTCAGCTTTTGGCTTAACTCAGTTCTGAAACTGATATTATAAGACCACTAAGTTATGAAGATGTTATAAGGAGCTTATTAGAATGAATTGAAGGTGCAAATCAACTAGCCGACTTCATTTTAGTACTGTTTAGGAAAGTGTTGAATCTAGAAAAAATGTGTGTGAAATCTTATGGGACTTAACTGCTAAGGTCATCAGTCCCTAAGCTTACACACTACTTAACTTAAATTATCCTAAGGACAAACACACACACCCACGCCCGAGGGAGGACTCGAATCTCCGCCGGGACCAGCCGCACAGTCCATGACTGCAGCGCCTTAGACCACTCGGCTAATCCCGCGCAGCGTTGAATCTAGATTAACAACTAAGATTTTCTTGTGTTATTTGAGTGTTCCCCGAAGGACTAGTTGTAGAAACAGATCTAGGGCGAGACGTTGGATGTCGTTATGAAATCAACACAAAATTTCGTCAACCCAACTGGCTGGCATTTTAAAAGAAAATAAGATGATTACTGAAGAAACAATAAGTGAAATGAGTATCCTTTCCGCCAACGAATCTCAGAGCTCTTCTACGCTCACTGACGGACACTGCTCGAGAAGGCCCGGTGTTATAAGACTCCTAGTAGCTGCGGAAAGTCATACAGCGGGCGAACGTGTCGCACCATGGGAGAGAGATACGTCGAACATCAACACACACTTCTAAGTCAACCGAGAGAAATTTACAATTGCCGCCACAATACGGACAATTCAAGTGCCACAATTCTGCAGTCGACATCTTCGTACTGGCCCAGCGTAACTAAAGAAGCATTTGAAATTCGTAGCTCGACATATCTTGTGAAGATAACCTAGCACATTATAGGATCCGACGCTGGCGATGCTAAACTCACAGCGACCACAAATGGAAACTACCAGTGATGACAGGGTTGATGCTACGATGAGGGACACAGTTATTCACATGACAACGGCGAAGAATGTCACACACCAGCATGGACACGTGTTCCGGCATGCGGCTTCTGATATGGGAGCTGGTGCGGCCACCGACAACCACAGACATACAATACTAGACTGGCAAAGACATAGCTTTTACTGAAGCCTGACGTTCGGTGAGGTAAAGTGGTGGCGTCAGGACGTTTGTGTGTATGGTACTAACACGATTTTCTGAAATGAGCTCTACGAGAGGGCTTACGGAAATTCTGGACTTGAGCAAATATTTGAATACCAGTTGAGTTTAACACATACAATGTAGAATCGTATTACTAGAAGAACATCAATTTACATATATGCACGTTTAAAGTAGACTTTAGTTTTCGTGGGAACACTCAAGAGTATAAACACACTTGTTATCAACGACAAACAACACGTTATACTTATAGGAGCACTTTCATAACGAGTGTACTACTCGAAGAAAAGCTGAAGTCGATCAAAACGGGTTGAAAGCACAGCATTAAACTGCATCTGTTGTTGTTGTTGTGGTCTTCAGTCCTGAGACTGCTTTGATGCAGCTCTCCATGCTACTCTATCCTGTACAAGTTTCCTCATCTCCCAGTACCTACTGCAACCTACATCCTTCTGAATCTGCTTGGTGTATTCATCTCTTGGTCTCCCTCTACGATTTTTACCCTCCACGCTGCCCTCCAATACTAAATTGGTGATCCCTTGATGCCTCAGAACATGTCCTACCAACCGATCCCTTCTTCTAGACAAGTTGTGCCACAAACTTCTCTTCTCCGCAATCCTATTCAACACCTCCTCATTAGTTATGTGATCTACCCATCTAATCTTCAGCATTCTTCTGTAGCACCACATTTCGAAAGCTTCTATTCTCTTATTGTCCAAATTATTAATCGTCCATGTTTCACTTCCATACATGGCTACACTCCATACAAATACTTTCAGAAACGACTTTCTGACACTTAAATCTATACTCGATGTTAACAAATTTCTCTTCTTCAGAAACGCTTTCCTTCCCCTTGCCAGTCTACATTTTATATCCTCTCTACTTCGACCATCATCAGTTATTTTGCTACCCAAATAGCAAAACTCCTTTACCACTTTAAGTGTCTCATTTCCTAATCTAATACCCTCAGCATCACCCGACTTAATTCGACTACATTCCATTATCCTCGTTTTGCTTTTGTTGATGTTCATCTTATATCCTCCTTTCAAGACACTGTCCACTCCGTTCAACTGCTCTTCCAAGTCTTTTGCTGTCTCTGACAGAATTACAATGTCATCGGCGAACCTCAACGTTTTTATTTCTTCTCCATGAACTTTAATACCTACTCCGAATTTTTCTTTTGTTTCCTTTACTGCTTGCTCAATATACAGATTGAATAACATCGGGGAGAGGCTACAACCCTGTCTCACTCCCTTCCCAACCACTGCTTCCCTTTCATGCCCCTCAACTCTTATATCTGCCATTTGGTTTCTATACAAATTGTAAATAGCCTTTCGCTCCCTATATTTTACCCCGGCCACCTTCAGAATTTGAAACAGAGTATTCCAGTCAACATTGTCAAAAGCTTTCTCTAAGTCTACAAATGCTAGACACGTAGGTTTGCCTTTCCTTAATCTAGCTTCTAAGATAAGTCGTAGGGTCAGTATTGCCTCACGTGTTCCAATATTTCTACGGAATCCAAACTGATCTTCCCCTAGGTCGGCTTCTACTAGTTTTTCCATTCGTCTGTAAAGAATTCGCGTTAGTATTTTGCAGCCGTGACTTATTAAAATGATAGTTCGGTAATTTTCACAACTGTCAACACCTGCTTTCTTTGGGATTAGAATTATTATATTCTTTTTGACGTCTGAGGGTATTTCGCCTGTCTCATACATCTTGCTCACCAGATGGTAGAGTTTTGTCAATACTCGCTCTCCCAAGGCCGTCAGTAGTTCTAATGGAATGTTGTCTACTCCCGGGGCCTTGTTTCCACTCAGGCCTTTCAGTGCTCCGTCAAACTCTTCACGCAGTATCATATCTCCCATTTCATCTTCATCTACATCTTCTTCCATTTCCATAATATTGTCCTCAAGTACATTGCCCTTGTATAGATCCTCTACATACTCCTTCCTGCTCAAAATGGCTCTGAGCACTATGGGACTTAACATCTGTGGCCATCAGTCCCCTAGAACTTAGAACTACTTAAACCTAACTAACCTAAGGACATCACACACATCCATGCCCGAGGCAGGATTCGAACCTGCGACCGTAGCAGTTGCGCGGTTCCGGACTGCGCGCCTAGAACCGCGAGACCACCGCGGCCGGCCCACCTTCCTGCTTTCCCTTCTTTGCTTAGAACTGGGTTTTCATCTGAGCTCTTAATATTCATACAAGTGGTTCTCTTTTCTCCAAAGGTCTCTTTATATTTCCTGTAGGCAGTATCTATCTTACCCCTAGTGAGATAAGCCTCTACATCCTTACATTTGTCCTCTAGACATCCCTGCTTAGCCATTTTGCACTTCCTGTCGATCTCATTTTTGAGACCTTTGTATTCCTTTTTGCCTGCTTCATTTACTGCATTTTCATATTTTCTCCTTTCATCGATTAAATTCAATATTTCTTCTGTTACCCAAGGATTTCTACTAGCCCTCGTCTTTTTACCTACTTGATCCTCTGCTGCCTTCACTACTTCATCCCTCAAAGTTACCCATTCTTCTTCTACTGTATTTCTTTCCCCCATTCCTGTCAATTGTTCTCTTACGCTCTCCCTGAAACTCTGTACAACCGCTGGCTTAGTCAGTTTATCCAGATACCATCTCCTTAAATTCCCATCTTTTTGCAGTTTCTTCAGTTTTAACCTTCAGTTCATAACCAATAGATTGTGGTCAGAGTCCGCATCTGCCCCTGGAAATGTCTTACAGTTTAAAACCTGGTTCCTAAATCTCTGTCTTACCATTATATAATCTATCTGCAACCTGTCAGTATCTCCAGGCTTCTACCATGTATACAACCTTCTTTTGTGATACTAGATTATTAAACCCACTAAAATAGACAAACTATTAAAATAATACAGGTATTTCTGGTATGGTAAACTGTAATGTGATTATTTAGGCTTGCATACTGTACAAAAGAAAAAAATACGTAAGATTTTTCTAGTTATGCTTGTATTGAGTCATGTTCCTTTCCTTGTTATCCTCTGTCCGCTGCACGAAAAATTACAGCCAAATTTGATACACGTATTGACCATTATGTCAAAACTCTAAAGGTAATCTAGTTGTATCAGTATAATCCCATTTCTTACGAGTGTTTTAGCGGTAAATAAACAGCTGTTTACAAGTCCTTTGCGCTCGCCGCCATATTGCTATACTAAACGTCAAGCTTCAGTGACGCCAGTGATACTGTATACGGTATTGCCAGTCTTGTAATGTATGTCTCTGGTACTAACGACATCCGTTGCGTGTACGCCAGTGATCTGTACACTACCTGGATGTTGAACTTCAGCTATCTGATCGTGCCAGCCATAGATGCTCATATTTCGTTTCTTGCCGAACTAGAACATGGCTGCTAGGAAATATCACTAGAACACGAAAAGAAAATACTTTTCAATTTCACTCCCTCATCAGCCTATTACATCACATGTTGACATAAAGTTCAAAACAAGAAATCAGTCTGCAATTCTTTGTCACATGCAGACCGATGGAAATTGGTTTGCCAAACTACAATATGGCGGACGATGCAATGTACGTGTATTTGCAGACACGCTGCTGTTCTATACTCAGACACCAGACTTCTACACCCAGGTTGTATAGAGATCACTGGTGTGCGCCCAAGTCCTTAGTTAATCGTCCGACAGATGGCGTAGCTGTCCTTCACGCTACCTGTCAAATAATCTTTGCTGCTGGCTAGCGAAGATGGCGCCTTCAAGCCACTTAAGAATGCCATAAATAGGAGGCTTCAGTCACAGCTCAGCAATGAGTTCGCCAAACCCGGAGAGCGACGTGGCGCAGTGGTAACTACACTGGACCCAAATTCTGCAGGACGACGGTTCGAATACGCTTCCGGCCATCCAGAGTTAACTTTACCATGATTTCTTTAAATTGCTCCAGGAAAATGCCAAGATGGTTCCTTTGAAAGGGCACGGCCGATTTCCTTTCCCATCCTGAAACTTTCAGAGCTTGTGCTCCGTCTCTGATGTCCTCGATGTCGACGGGACGTTAAACGCTAATGTTCCTTTCTTCCTGGCCGAGCGGTTCTAGGCGCTACAGTCTGGAACCGCGACCGCTACGGTCGCAGGTTCGAATCCTGCCTCGGGCATGGATGTGTGTGATGTCCTTAAGTTAGTTAGGTTTAAGTAGTTCTAAGTTCTGGGGGTCTGATGACCTCAGAAGTTGAGGCCCATAGTGCTCACAGCCATTTGAACCATTTTTTTTTCCTTTCTTCCTTCTACGAACCTAAACACGTCAGCCAGTTGTGCCTATGAAATATAATGGGGCTTTAGTCTCGTCCGAGACATATTTCTGAAAAATCTGTTTATTTGTTAATTCCTTTTGTCATCTCGTATTTGGCTAATAAATGTTTGCTCCAAGTTCCATTATTTATTTGCAAAATAAAAGTCCTGACCATGATTTTAACCTTCCACCCCCCCCCCCCTTTCCTCCTTTAAATAGTTGTTCACAGCAGTGTTAATAAAGCGTATCGAATACCTCAATGATTTCAGTTCTTTACTTTTGTTTAACCTCCTCAATTCATCAAACCAACACTGAAAAGTAAACGTTATACAATTACATAATACACTCAAATGCTGTGTTAAGGGCCAAACAGCTCTAAAATTCTATTTTTGGGGATTAATTATAACAAAATTTCTCCTGGTCGGCCCCCTGAAACAAGATGAACCCATGAGTCTGCGGACACTAGGGAATTCCAGATGAACCACAACGCAGCGACTTTCAAGAGCGCGAAACAAACCTGCATCCATCGGTATGTAAGTTAGTAAACATGTAGAGTTAAACTAATATAACAACAGAAATACTGTTTAGTATAAGAAACGCCAATGTCACACGCGGAGTGAGAGAACTCTAGCAACGACAGACGAGAGCGAACGAATAGTTCGGAATAAATTGCATCAGCGATAAAATTATCGGAATAACAAGCAGGTAATTACCCCGCGCAGTGACAGCGAATTGTATAAAACGGCCATTATATTTCACTTACGTGTCGCATTTATCATGCACCGTTGTTTCAGAGCGCGTCCCCAGTGGTAGTAGAGCAGTTCACAGCTCCAAACAATTACCACCTATTGCAGCCATTAATACTGAGCTCCGTCCAGTTGTTATATGCAATGCTGAAAGGTGTCTGAACGAGCGTGAATTCATGCTCCCTTGTCAAACCGCTTATAAAGCACAATTCTCTTATCACTGCATAGTTCACTTGCTGCTACAGATATGATCATGTAATACACAATATTCACCGCTTCTTACTGACTAAGGTAGGCTACACTGGATTGCCACAAATTCACGCCTAACGTATTCACTCTGTGATACACAACTGGATACAAAATTGTTAAGGCTTTCGTGGCCACTTGTTGACAAACTGCCTATTGGCTTCTGTCTCGGGTTCTTCGGCCGACGTTCATCTAATGATTTTTCTGACGTTTCGCCAGCACGAGTGGCTGGCATTGTCAAAGCTTCACTCTTTATTGCCGGTGGTGAAATAAAATTCGCCGACACGGAAATTCTGGCTGTAGAGAAGCACTATCACACGCCCTTGTTCAGAGAAGCTGTAGAAATCCAAAAACACGCGAACAGTTTCAACAAGAAAGAGGAAAGCCTTAAGGTAAACGGATCCTGGCTGCCCGTACTGCAGCGAACGACCGTCGCAGGTAGCAAGAGGAGAACCGCACCGGAAATGACCGCGGAGAAGCCCTCGGACGTTGGCGCGCCAGGTACATATAGTCTGCGGCCGCGAGCTCGCCTCCAGTTCACCACCGGCAATGGAGGGTGAAGCTTTGACAATGCCAGCCACTCGTGCTGGCGAAACGTCAGAAAAATCATTAGATGAACGTCGGCCGAAGAACCCGAGAAAGAAGGCAGTTTGACACAACTGGATCTTTGTCTCATATATGCGATACACGCTACGAAATGAAACTTGTCGTCTGAACCAACACATATTGTATAAAAAAAAGATAAAAGTATTTTAAATGGCTACAAGCTGCCTGCTATTTCTGTTCAGGAGTTGCTCTGTCGTAAATGAGAAATCTTTCACGAGAAATATCACTAATCCACATTTGAAAAACACTTTTGCTATCCGTCACACATTTTGTATCAATGAGCAGACGGTCAGCGAGTTTCTACAGCTTCGTACTCGTATTTCACCCTTTTCTGTGTTAAAATAAAATTCATTAAAGAGCAATGCAGATCATTTGTCCTTCTAGTGTTGTACTTTTGAATATTTCAGTTACTGTCAAACTCTGATGGATTGTTGACGACAAACTTCGTAAGTGAATAATTGTACTGTGAGGTTGCTTAAAGACGTACCTGCAAGACGTGCGTGTGTGAACCTCATAATATTCTAATTAATTTCTTTTGTTCAATTAATAATTTTTGCTTAAGAGAGAAGTTAAACCATAATATTATCCCGTAAGACATTAGTGATCAAATATATGTACAACATGTTAACTTATTTACTTGTATATCCAAAGCAGTTAGCAATTATTATTATGGTAAAAGTAGCCGATCCTAAACATTTCAGCAGCTCTGCTACACAGCTGTCCCAGTTTAAGGGTTCATCAACACGCACAGCTAAACTAAACACTTATGGCTTTCTGCACTGTCCATTATTTCTTGCTGCTATGCTAGCTTAATACGAGGTGGGATATCTTTTCATAGTATAACATTGCACGAGTTGGTTTCTCTCTTTTTTTTAAAAAAAATGCCTTGCCCATCTCTGCAATGACCTGTCAGTAACTTACACAAAAACTTCATTTACTGACTTCCCTGTCGACATTTCTTTCTCGGTTTCACAACAATCCGCAAACAGGCCTTATCATACCTGCTTATTCAGATAAAAGATCACGTCAACAACATTAAGCAAGAAAGATGGTTAACACATGTTGTGGCAGCATTGTAATGTTGCAACGTTTTTATATTGATATATCAGTAATATATAATATGACGTTGGTTTTTTGTTGCTAGACGGGGTTGCGTCAGAGATATGAAGATCAACTTTATTTTTTTTAAATGGGGTGCTATAGTTTGGTACTTATTTTCTGATAGCGGCTATCGAGACAAATCCAATTATGTGTTACAGTAAAGTCTTTGAAGGTCAAAGAAGGTCACAAAGGTGGCATGAACGTCCATTTACAGAATAGCATCCCATTTAAAAAACAAAGTTGATCTTCATATCTGTGACGCAACCCCACATAGCAACAAAAAAGCAACGTCATATTATGGCGCGTGTTGCCCCATGCAACATTAGTCCCACAAACTTTTCAGCTCGTATCATACTTTCGGAGTTATTCTAGGTGGCAATAGTTAATGACTCATCCTGTATAAACCTTCAGGTAAATGCATATACAGGGTGAGTCATGAGGAAAGGTACATGCTTTGAGGGGTGATAGCATTAGTGATTCTGAACAAAAAACTTTATATGGACGTGTGCCCTTTTCCGAATGGTTTCCGATGTAGAACACATTTAATATGACTTTTGTACGCTTTTCTTGAATAACTCGAAAACCGCACCCTCCAGCGTAAATGTGTCGCAGTACAAAATTAAACTATATCAAATTTCCCCCAAAAAAGTGCAGTTCATTTTTTTCTCTAGAACTAATCGTTTATGCGAAGAGAGCGCGAAAATGTTGAAAAACTCGCTCGACGCGCATGCGCTGTAACTTCCGTAGATTTTGTAGGCCAATTTGAGGTAGCATATTGAGGTAACGAGTTGAGACGAACAGTTTGATACGGGAACCTGTGGTCTATCAAGTCGGGAAACTACCTCAAATTGGCTTACAAAAACTACGTAAGCTACAGCGCATGCGCCTCGAGCGAGTTTCCCAACGTTCTCGCGGTCTCTTCGCACAAACCATTAGTTCTAGAGAAAACAATGAATAGGACCTCTTTTGTAGAAAATTTAATATAGTTTAACACTTTTCGCTGGAAGGTGCGGTTTTCGAGTTATTCAAGAAAAACGCACAAAAGTCATATTAAATATGTTCTATCTTTGAAACCATTCGGAATAGGGCATGCGTCTATATGAAGTTTTTTGTTAAGAATCACTAATACTATGACCCCTCCAAGTATGTACCTTTCCTCCTGACACACCCTGTATTTCCTATATGTTACTTCATCTTGTACTTAAAAATATGTGATGTGGTATTGTGTAATATATAGATTTAAAATGTGTATACGACAAGCTTCTATATGTTCGTACTTCTGAAAATTTATCTCGTGGTTTTTTGGTTGTAAGCTGTCTCCGTACAGTACACTCTCGATATCAGTCTTTGATTTAAAATGTCGTCGTGTTTTTGCTCGGTAATAGCAAAGTACTCCTTCTCAAAATATCGTCAGATTCATCGATTGCGAGGAACCTCTGATTAACGTATGCGGTGTGGTAACCTAGCAAGATCGAGAGCCATATCTAGCGAAGTCAAATTATAATTTAAAAAAAAAAAAGAAGTAGTTAGGTTAACCTCATTTAGCAATACTATGTATCCTTTTTGAACACTGACAATGCTTCTGAGAGTGTGAAACGAGGCAACCAGAGCCTGTGTTTTAATTGGCAGCACTCTTCCAAGCAGTCATAACTACAATTGATGCCGGCAGCTGGCAGAAAGTTCTTACTCAGGTTATTCCCCTGCTGAGGGTAATGCATTTTATCAGACGTTTTCCTGCTACTGGTGAATCGAACGACTCTTTGTGTTTTAAGATTAAATGAAGCACTGCATAGTTAAGAGCTTGGGCGCAAGTACCGACACAGTATAGCATGTACGTTGTTATCAAGTTGTACTGAACCACGCATGAGCGGAAACGACGCATTTACTGTTACCGATAGTGCATTATGGAAGCTGGGAGAGCCTGCAAATGTACTAGAGAAATTTCGTGCTGTGTATGTAAGAAGGAAACAAACAGCAAATAAAGTTTCATAAAATTAATGAAGAATAGCAAAACAGTACATAACAAAAGGTCTGCACAAAAAAAGAAAGATCAGCAGTGATATGGAAGAACTCTTGTATCCAGGACGCGGCACACGTAAATACAATGATGAGCCAAAACATTATGACCACTTACTTAATAGCTTGGCCGACCAGGGTGACCGAGCGGTTCTAGGCGCTACAGTCGCAGGTTCGAATCCTGCCTCGGCCATGGATGTGTGTGATGTCCTTAGGTTAGTTAGGTTTAAGTAGTTCTAAGCTCTAGGGGACTGATGACCTCAGAAGTTAAGACCCATAGTGCTCAGAGTCATTTGAACCATTTAATAGCTTGTTTGTCCGTCTTTTGGACGAAATACATAGCTGATTCTGCGTATCAGGGATACGACATTTTGATGGTAGACTTTTGGTGGTATGTGGCATCAGATCTCTAAGCGCAGGTCACGCAATTCGCGTAAATAACGGTCCGCTGACTTGCGTGCGCGATGATGGCGCAGATAATGACCCAGATGAGTTCCATAGGATTTACATCAGGCGAATTCAGTCGCCGAGACATCAACGTGAGTTCACTGTAACGCCCCACAAACCACTGTAGCACGGTTCTGGTTCCGAGACGCGGTCAGTGGTACTGCTGAAAGATGACATGCCATCGGGGAAGACGTCAAGCATGAAGGGATGCAGTTGGTTCGCAAACGCAGGAGAATGCCGTCGATAGCGTAATACTGCCCCCATCAGTCTGCACCCGTGGCATGCTGCACGTTTGGAAAAATGGTTCAAATGGCTCTGAGCACTATGGGACTCAACTGCTGAGGTCATTAGTCCCCTAGAACTTAGAACTAGTTAAACCTAACTAATCTAAGGACATCACAAACATCCATGCCCGAGGCAGGATTCGAACCTGCGACCGTAGCGGTCTTGCGGTTCCAGACTGCAGCGCCTTTAACCGCACGGCCACTTCGGCCGGCTGCACGTTTGGAGCCGTCGTTCACCTCGATGACGGCGTTTGTGGAGGCGACCATCGACCTAGCGCAGAAAAAATGTGATTCACTCGAAGAGTCGAGATGTTTCCATTCATCGACGGTCGAATGCCGATGATCCAGTGCCCACTGCAATCGCAATTGACGATGTCGTTGGTCAACATGTGAACACGTAGCGTTGGTCTGCTGCGGAGCTCATGTTCAAGAATGTACGAAGAACGGTGTACTCCGAAACACGTGTGCGTGCACCAGCATTGTGCTCTTTCGGCAGAGGTGCCACATATCACCATCTATCCTACTTTGCAGAGCAGACAAGCATCCGACCCCACGTTCTATGAAGACTCATTTGCGTCCACCAATTTAGAGCCTGTTGTTGTTCCTGTGGTCTTCAGTCCTGAGACTGGTTTGATGCAGCTCTCCATGCTACCCTATCCTGTACAAGCTTCTTCATCTTCCAGTACTTACTGCAACCTACATCCTTCTGAATCTGCTTAATGTATTCATCTCTTGGTCTCCCTCTACGATTTTTACCCTCAACGCTGCCCTCCAATGCTAAATTTGTGATCTCTTGATGCCTCAGAACATGTCCTACCAACCGGTCCCTTCTTCTTGTCAAGCTGCGCCACAAACTCCTCTTCTCACCAATTCTGTTCAATACCTCCTCATTAGTTATGTGATCTACCCATCTAATCTTCAGCATTCTTCTGTAGCACTACATTTCGAAAGCGTCTATTCTCTTCTTGTCCAAACTATTTCTCGTCCATGTTTTAGCTGCTGCTACTGAGCGAAACTTCTGGGGGTAAACTACTGAGTGAAACTGAACCTATTGTCTCGTTACTTATTTTTATCATTTCAACACTGACATACGGAATTTTCCCTGACAATGACAACTCAAACTTAACCTATTCATTCATTACCCACAATTCCCCCAACGCAATCTGACTGCTCTACAATGACAACATGACTTCAAATAATTAACACAAAAGAATGGCCCTGAATTGGAAGAAATTCTAACAATAATCCATGCTTTTCATAAGTCATCACCTCACAGAAAATCTTCATAACACGAAATACAGCAATTACAGGAAGCAGCAACTGCAGCCAGCTAAATAAAAAGATTCTAATTACTGTAGGCTCTAACTACTAGGAGTCATATGGTTAGCAAAAGAAAGATTTTGTTGAAGAGCAAACAATGTATTTAGCACGTCCAAGCCGTCCGCTCGCTAACTGCTAACTGCCAGTCCGTCAAACCACAGAGTCTCCTACCGAGGGCGCAGAGCGCTGGCGGCGATATTAATACAGCCTACAGCGCTGCCAACAAACAAACACATAAACAGGCTACTTACAGTAGTCTGATTTTCCTTCTACCACTTGCCGCAGATGCTCACGACAGTAGCACGTGAACATTCGACCGGCTTCGCCGTTTCCTAGATGATGGTTCACAGGCTCCGCGTAATAATAATCTGCCCTTTTTCAAAGTCGCTTATCTCAATGGATTTCCCCATTTGTAGCTCACATCTTTGCTAGGGTGATCATACCACCGTGTCTGCCCTGGTTACACACTTTTGTTACCGCATCACGTGTGCGCAACGCCACACCACGTGGCATCCATCTTCGCGGTGGGCAGTGGTCATAATATTTTGGCATCATGGGGCCACTTGCAACTTTCCACTGCGAAGAATGACCTCCACACGTCAAATACAGCGTGTTTCGACGCTTCTACAACAAAATTCTAGATATTGTAGCGGGAACAAACATGAATAATGTTTTGCATGGGCAAACGTAAGTTTCGTGCCCTTGTTACTAGCAAAGAAAAACGAATCGTGTTTTTCATTCTCCCATGAAATTTGTGCAAAACCATCCCGTACTGTTTTAGGTGATTTGGCAATGGACAGTATAACGTTAGAGAAAAATTACAAGCAAAGACAAAGATCTGATACTCGTCACAGTTTATCAAGTACATGAGTACAGAAAGTACGCCTAGACGAAAAGATTGCCTCATTATCGAAGAAAAATGGGCAACACGGTCAAGGGAGCCGGAAAAATACATTGGGAAGTGAACAATGAAAAAATGTCTAGATCAACGAATTACTAGTACACGTATGAAAGTTAATGTTATATCGAAACAAATACAGAACGGTGGTAGAATTAGGAGTAGAAAAGAAACAAGAGTTTGTGTCTGCGACTCGCTTTGTGAGGCGTATTCGGACGTTCACTGTTCATGAAACGCACTTATCTATGACATTTTACATAACTGTTCAGGGCTGTGCATTCATGCGAATTATTTTCCTTCTTTTTTTATCGAGACGAAAAATTCTCCAGACATCGTAGTCCAATGCGCAGATATCTGATTCCCGTAAATTTCCATCACTTAACGCCTTGAAATACAATCATGAGAAACGCCAAATGTCCGGTAGTGTCTGCGCCAGTCATTTACATTGAAATTCTTCTCGTTTTGTGACACCGCATCAGGGCGTGCAAAAACGTTTCAGCACTGTTGCACGTGACCTGCATGTGACCCTGTGTTACATTGTTCTAATATGTAGGACCTAACGACTAGGTACATTTTTCTTCCTCTTTCGCAGTCCCTCATGTATGTGTATAACAATCTCTGATGAACGTTTGTTGCAAAAGTGAGAGAAACGTCGAACCATACTCCGAAATGATTCGCGCACAAGACCAGAAAATTTTTATTGAACGAGGAAGAAGCTCCTCTGTGGCAAAAACGGTCATGAATGTGTCTACACACAAAGAATATTCTCCTCATAAACAAAAATTGCTAGATACTGCAGACAGAATTCGGAGCTAACTTTATTTAGTTTGTAAGTTTCTTCTGCATTAGTATCACTGTAATAAGAGAATACACCATTCTGCCGGCCGAAGTGGCCGTGCGGTTAAAGGCGCTGCAGTCTGGAACCGCAAGACCGCTACGGTCGCAGGTTCGAATCCTGCCTCGGGCATGGATGTTTGTGTTGTCCTTAGGTTAGTTAGGTTTAACTAGTTCTAAGTTCTAGGGGACTAATGACCTCAGCAGTTGAGTCCCATAGTGCTCAGAGCCATTTGAACCAATACACCATTCTCCTTTATTTGGATCTTCGTATATAGCGTTCGTAGCGTTCAGTTATGCAGGCTGTGAGTGTTAGGACGATCACTGTAGAATCGCCAACCACTATAGACTTCATTTTCCTTGACGTACACGCGTCGGTGTGTCCACGCTCTAAAAGATTCCATCTTAAAATCCTTCCAGTAGTGTCTCTTGTACTGTCTATTACGAACACAAGGCACACCCTTCTTCGTCAGTGCATGTACAGCTGCTTAACGTGTTTTACGGCGCACGGAGGCCTGATATGGCGAATAAAAAATCTCTCGAATAATAACGTAAGTATATTAAATCCGCTGTTTCTCCTTTATAACATCTTGTTGCCATATTTTTTCGTAGAATTCTACGTCATCATCTATTTTTCAAAGAATATAAAGCCGTCAGTTATTTTCTAACAAGATGATTGTGTTTTTAGGGATCGTCTTGTTGTTACAAATCTATATAATTTTAATGAAGACGTAATTTTTCTTCTCCTAATCAAACCTGGAAGGAACAGCTGAATTCAACAACTTTCCTTCAGATATCCAACTTTTTCCAAGGAAATATAAACAACAACCAGAACAACAGCACGAGATACGAACGAAACTACAATGAAGGTGGTTCTATTGCGGAAGACAAACGGAGTGACAGCAATGACAAGTTTTAAATTTAAAAGTGCATTTGCAGTGACCACAAAACACAGATCACCGTGAAGATAGGCGCGCGGGATTAGCCGAGCGGTCTAGGATCGTGCAGTCACGGACTGCGCGGCTGGTCCCGGCGGAGGTTCGAGTCCTCCCTCGGGCATGTGTGTGTGTGTTTGTCCTTAGGGTAATATAGGTTACGTAGGGTGTAAGCTTACGGACTGATGACCTTAGCGGTTAAGTCCCATAAGATTTCACACAGATTTGAACATTTTGAACCGTGAAGATATAGAGCAGCTTTCCTTATACTGTATGTAGACGGCTTATGGAACACAACTGAAACAATTATGTTACTTATTTACTACTTATATATGACTGTTTTTGCGTTCAGTATTGTTATAGTACCCGCTAATGACAGTGTACTGGTTTTGTGTACGAATACTAAATGTATACAGAGCAGTACTGAAGAGACAGTACTGCTCTATATACATTTAATACTCGTATGTTTGCTTTTAAAGTCCTGTGTCACATATTTACATTCATGGCATGTGATACACGTTTTTAAATAATGACTAATTCCATATGGTGGCTTAAACCATTTTAACCTTCATCCGTGAACATTGTCCGAGACCGAAACCGGTAGATATTTGGGTTTAAAATAAAAGCAGCTGATGGTTCAAATACGCGTTTTACACATTACTTAACGGCTGCTGACAGTCAACTTCCAAAAATGTTTACTCAAGTGTCCGCAAAGCGAGGAATTTGTGTAACTGCTTGACTCAACAGTCGATTTTTCGCGAGTTGTTTAACTGGTTCCAGTTATTTGTTTATTGCAGTCACACTATGGACTTCGTTTTCACCGTTGCCGATGGATGCTGAAAGGCGTGCGACCGATGGAGAATAACCTACTCCTACCCCTTTGGCTGAATTCACCGATGAAAGCTGATGTAATCGGTTGCCGCTTTGATCGCAGACCACACCTGTCGAGTACAGGCCGCGCTTACAAAACTTGGATATCAGCGCGGCTCACAGCGAGAAATGACGCCAGCAGCAGGGCAGCGCATTCACACAAAGAAACGGGCGACCGTCGATTTCTCGTGGACATCGCCTGGTGGACGGGTCATCCTGGCTGAGCGACGTTCGCTGTCGACAGAGGAAGTGATGGACGAGGATTAGAATTCAACTTCCTGTCGAGGGCGACAAGGTAATTAGTGACGGATCACAACCTCGTACTCGGGAAGGATGCGCAAAGTAAATTGGCCGTGTCATTTTCGAATGAAAACTCTTGGCATTTGTCTTATGCTATTTCGGAAAAACACTGTAAACCTAAGTCTGGATGGCCGGACTGGGATTTGAACTGGTGTGTCTCACCATTTCTCTCGACTTCGCTATCAAACTACAAACGTAATATACTTGAAGTTCCAGACTATTTCAAGTCATTTCTAGACCAGCGTTTTTTGATCGACAGTTATGGACGGTGATAAATTTAATGCCGCCACAAAATAATTTTTGCATATTAATTCAAATATTAATTCTATTATATAAAGTACCACGATTTTTCAAAGTTAATACCCCATGAAATTGATAGTGGTACTGAATAAACCTGTGATTGTTAACCTGCAATCAGTTACAGTCATTTAAAAACCTACGCTATTCCATATCTGGGTGTGCTTCCTAAAGTACTCAAAAATAAAAATAAAGCAGTATAATACGACTCGTAATACGAAACTGGAGATGGTGGCATCTACACATTCATCCTTACAAATATTCTACTGTGTATAACATAAAGCATACAGACTAACCTGCGAATGAATTTGGATTACAGATTTTTATTTCTTCTTGTGAGGTCTGGCGCATGCTGTGCATCATCACCAATAGCCATTACATGGAGTTAAGATCAGTACTAGGTGCGCGATTTTCATGCCATTTAAATTTTTTTCACTATGTTCAATAAATTTTCTATTTGCAAAAGGCGATAATGTACCATAATGATGTTAGTATGCCATCAGAAAGAGTAGTGTCAGTGAACAAGTAATATAAAACTATCACAGGCTCGTTAGTGACTGTAAAAAGTCCTTATTCACTCAGGCAACTTTAAAACAAAGAAAGCAATGTAGGCTACTTGACTAACTCATGAGTCACCTATTTACAAATAAACACGTCACTCACCAATATGGATGCAAAGTCGCTGCCATGGCACTATGATAAAAGTGGTTCCAAAACTGCCTGGTACTGTTGTAGCTATGCTAGTCACACCGGGCTCCGTGCCTTACCTGCAAAACAGAACGAAAGGGCCATATCACTATAGCAATAGTTGTAGAGTGTAGTCAAATTTCTGGTAAATTAATTTAAGTGCCCCGTTCAAACTGCACAAACGTAGTTTTGCGAGAACTGGCTTAAGCACAGCTCTTATTACAATAGAAGCGCGTAATTCCTCACATATGGGCAGAATAGTATACTTTGTGACCTACAGAATCACTTTCTTGTATCTAAATGGCCTCCCGTCTCATACTAACAAAGTTGCAATACTTTTCTTGGGTGATGACGCAAGCATCGCAATAAAGCAGACCGGAGACGTACACCAAGGTAGGGAGTGGCAAATGAAAATTTCGTCTGTATCATTGGTTTATTTTTCAGTGAATGGCATGTCATTCAATAAATACAGTTCATTCAGTTCTGTACAACAGAGCGAAGCAGGAAAGTGACAAACTAGGTACCTTAACAACCACATTACATGTACGGTATTATAAAGCATGTTGTAAAGAGATGGTCACAATGAAACATTCATAGACATATTAATTGAATTTTCTGCCGGTGTTTGGCAGAATATCACAATAACAACAAAAAGAAGTATTGTCCTGATGTTCTGCAACTGTTATTTATTTACAAAACTGTTTTCTGCTTCTTTGTCCGTCATTAAGTGAAAAATTAATATCGCAGCCACAAAGAAAAGAACCTGCGATTTGCACAGACAATACACAGAAACAGAGTTCTTACCGCGGAAAACAATTTTAAATATGAATGGTAAATTGCAGGTTTTGCTATTGCAACCTGATTATTTTACATACTCATGGCTGAATCCTAATTTAACAGCAGAGGAAGAGAAAATTGTATCCCAGAAGGCATTCTGTGTCATATTTTTATTGATTTTAAGTGTTTGCAGTACATAGTGTCGTATTTCTGCATTTCTTAAACGCATGCAGAATATCAAAATGTACGTAGAACGAATAATTTTCCATTAGAACATGTTCTGCAAAGATTTAAGCTGTCTTTCATAGTATACAGCTTCTCTCATGTTCGTTTTATCTGCACTTGCGACATTTGGTTGTCAACTGATCATGAGATAGGAAGGCACGGATTAGTTTGTGAATAAATAAATAACAGTTGCGAAACATCGAGGAGATGTTCCCACTTTTTTATTCATAAATATAACACAAGAAACCGAAATGGTTTTCATTATTCAAAACTTAGCGTTACTCTTGCATACGTAGGCTCGCAGTAAGTGGGCATAAACACATTTGTCCACCTCCATGAAGGTGTGTCAGATAATGAAAACTGTCTTAGAAAAGTGAAATTATTTATGCTTGATAACTCGCTCTTCTTCACTACCTCACTTCCTAACGTATCATATCACTGTGAGCATCGGCTTCGGTTGTACGATTTAAGCACTGGTGGGCAACCGGTTAGATTCGGCCCGCGGAAGGAAGTCATGGGAGATACAAAGCGATCGCATTGTTCTCCGCCCGGGACACATTTTCGGATATTTCCGAGATCAGTCATCAAAAGCATTTTTGGACAAATACCTAAAAAAAGTGCTTGCTTATAGTGTTTGTGGATATTAACACACTAAATTTCAAACAAATGACTGCCTGTGGCCAACAGTCACGAAGTTACTCCTAACTGCTTGTCGACTGGAACAGTCTATTTGTTATGGCACTTTGTTTTTCTATTCTTTCTCGTATTAATATTGGTAAACAATTCTTGTCCGTTGTGGACGTTTAAGAACGCTGCAACGGTTGAAACTGAAGGCAATTAATGATGAATTAACTGCAACCAGTCGCTTTTATAAGCAGTTTTTTCCCTTGATGACATTTGAAGATGCCTGGCTTATCACCTTCCGGTTATTGCATTTGCCATGAGTATATCTTTACAAACGGAGTTATAGAATTTTGCAACGAAAGTTTTTAAGACAGTTATTGTAAAACAGTGGTCCTTTTCATAAAATGTTCACGACGCGTAAACGAATGTAAGCATCTGAGTATGGAGTGAATATGAAACGAATGTAACCTCAAGAACGCACGTTTTGAGGCGTAATTTAGTGGGGTGGCGTGTCGGGAACGGGTACATTAGTCCATGAACATCAGCTTCACGGACACTACAGTTTTGACTTTATGCGCAAGGAGCGCGTCCGTCGCGTTGCGTGACGAAGAAAGTATGTGAGTTCGGCACCGCGGATCACCAAAAGCTGCCCACGCTTGGATTTAAGTGTGGATTAATTTTAAATTTAAAGCCGGTCACTTAAATGGTCACCATTTAGCTGAATTTTTACTGAGATTAAGTATCATATTTGTGAGCCTGTAGACAGTTTACAGATCACAGCGTGTTGTCCTAGGTATGCTACATTGAGCATGCAGATAACTGAACTGGTGTCCGTCAGCTTCTTATCATAATTACCCACTAACTGAATGCGAGAAATGTTAGTATGCCAAAGAGATTAATATATTCAAGACACCACATCTTCCACTACCTCGCGCTCCCCTTATGCCACGATTCAATATTAAAATTTTGGCAGAATTTTTTCTGATATATAGGTTTATGTCTTACACATTGAGACAGACCCTTGCGAAATTTCTATTGCTACAGACGTCTATCGGATGAAATTCACCTTCTAAAACTCTAAGACCGTATGAATGAAAATAATACTCATGCTTATACAGAAAAAAGCAGTAGAAGTAATGAACCGAATGCATTGTGTAAAATAGCTTGAAACGTCTGATTACTTTACAAATGAGTTAACGTGTTAATTATTTCACGTCAAGCTTGTAAGAGAGAGAAAGTTAAGGAAATGGTTTGAAGTTATGTGTAAAGTCGGTAAAGTTGGAAGTCGGTAAGTGCTCTCGTTTTCAAATAATGGATGAATATACTCTGGGCGATTTTGAGTGCCATGAGTTAATGGTTCAAATGGCACTGAGCACTATGGGACTTAACATCTGAGGTCATTATTCCCCTAGAACTTATAACTACTTAAACCTAACTAACCTAAGGACATCACACACATCTACGCCCGAGGCAGGATTCGAACCTGCGACCGTAGCGGTCGCGCGGTTCCAGACTGAAGCGCCTAGAACCGCTCGGCCACTCCGGCCGGCTGCCATGAGTTATGTTGGCGCAAAACATGTACATAGTTTCTAGCTTATTGTGCCAAACCTTTAACGTAAGATTATACCTCTTAATGAGCAGATTATGATACCATTCATTTATTTTTTTTAATTCGGTCAATAATTATATGACACAATGAAAATTAAATTTTCGTTGCTCCTGGTAGCCGTTAGATAGGCAGCCTGCAACTGGCACTGTGCACCATGAACCGGGTTAACCGTTTAGTAATATAGATAATAAAAACATTGTATTTCACTAATTTTATCAAATATAGGGTGAAATTACTTATTACAATTTTTTTAACTTTCATATACAGCCATATAGCTGCTAAACATCCGGCACCCTATGATTTTAATTAGAACATTCGCACGATTCGTAGCTTCGCTGCGTAGAGCCGGCGCATCCGCACGCATGCGGCGGCTAGCCACGCACCCAGCCACGCACGCACGCACGCACATTCCAGCGGCGAGCGATGCCCCCGGTCGGGTCACGGTCGCCCGCGGCCACGCAGCCTCCACCGCTCGGCGTTTCGCAGCTGTTTCTGTTGCAGCATCTCTGACTCACAGCTACGCTATCTGTGATCTTTGCCGGCGCGTCCCACATACGTCGACCGCAGCTGCCGCTACTCGACATACATAATTGCTCTCACGGGAGCTATGAGATATTTAGCGTCCCGCCAGAAGAATCGGACAATGCTGAGTGATGATTGTGTCTACCGAAAACAGCAAACGTGCCTTACGCCGACTTCCTTTCGAAACCACAAGATGGGAAAGAAATCACAATTGGCCTCACCGCTTCCTGTCTGACGGATCCAGTGAAAGTGAACGAGGCTAACAAAATGATTCAAATGGCTCTGAGCACTATGGTACTTAACTTCTGAGGTCATCAGTCCCCTAGAACTTAGAACTACTTAAACCTAACTAACCTAAGGACGGCACACAACACCCAGTCATCACGAGGCAGAGAAAATCCCCGACCCCGCCGGGAATCGAACCCGGGAACCCGGGCGTGGGAAGCGAGAACACTACCGCACGACCACGAGCTGCGGACAGTTAATTCTGAGCTACGTTTTTAATAACATCATGTTCATCTGGCACATTTGGTGCACTGTGATACGTTTTTGAACAAGTTTTGAGTAGAGGAAGTGGATTACCGATTTAAAAATGTAGGGCGCTATTTGAAAAAAAGACTTGTTGCTGTCCATGTCTTCGTAACGCACAGAGTTTCAAGAAAGACAATCATGCCAGTTAATGTCTCTCTTGTAGCTAAACAACATTAGCTTAGGGGCGTTCAATAAGTAATGCAACACTCTATTCTTCTCCGCCAATATAGGTTGAAAAAAAAGGCGGAATTTGTTGTGGGGTATTCCCGCCTCAGCCCCTATACTTTCGAGAGCTGTCATTGACTTTCTTTTGGTGGAATGTCACAGCATGGCAGATATTCATAGACGCTTGTATATTGTCTATGGTAGGCTGGCAGTGAACAAAAGCACGATGAGTCGTTGGGCGAGGCGTCTTTCAACAAGCGCTCGCAAAACTGTCCTATCTGCCGCGTGCCGGCCAACCGCACACAGCTGTGACTCCTGCAATCTTGGAACGTGCAGACACTCTCATTAGAAGTGACCGACGGGTCACAATCAAACACCTCTCTGTACAACTGGACTTCTCTGTCGGTAGTGCTGACACACACGGGTACCATTTGAGATAATCAACTATGTGTGCCTACTTGGGCCCTCGCCGCCTAACAGATGAGCATAAAGAGCAGCGAAGAACCATCTGTACGGAACTGCTTGCGCGTTACGAGGCTGATCGAGAAATTTCTTAGTCGGATATCTTCACAGGCTATGAAACATGTGTTCATCACTTCAAACCGGAAACAAAACGCCAATCCACGTGGTGGGGCCACACCACCTCTTCTCTGAAGAAAATGTTCACAGTAAAGCCATGGCGACAGTCTTCTGAAGGAGTTATTGTGTCTGATGTCCTCCTTCGTGGAGCAAAATCAATTCTGAAGTGTATTGTGGTATCCTGAAGAGAAAACTTCAGCCTTATCGTTGCCAGAAAAATGCAAACGAACTTCTCCTTCCCCATGACAGCGCAAGGCCTAACAGAAGTCTGCGCATCCAAGAGATGATGATGAGGTCCAAGAGGAGCTCACAAAACTTCACTCGACTATCCTTTCTCGTCCACGCTATAGCCTGGATGTCACACCTTCCAACTTCCATCTGTCTGTCCCAATGACTGATGCACTCCACGGGAAGCAGTACGTGGATGATTGGGAGGTTATTTATTGATGCAGGAAGACGTTGGTTCCGACATCGACCAGTAGCGTGCTACCATGCAGGCACACAGGCCCTTCCAGTAAGGTGGCGTAAGGCCGTCGCACTGAACGGAGATTATGTTGAAAAGTAGGCTCTTTTTGCCAATAGTGTGAAGACTAATATGGTGTGATGGAATTCTGAATAAAACCAAACTACTTTCAGAACAAAAATGTGTTGCATAAGTTATTGAAAGGCTCTCGTGCTAGCAAGATTTTTAAAAGTGGCTAAGAAGAGTGACAAGTGCGATTACAGTAGAACGAAAAAAAACAATCCAAAGTTGAAAATTTTACTTTTTTATTCACTCTATGACTTGTTTCGGGCCGAGACCCATTTTCAAATCATCCTACAGAGCAGAAAACCAAATTTACGCTCATGTATAATACAGGTATTACCAAATTTGTGCCGGCCGATGTGGCCGAGCGGTTGTAGGCGCTTCAGTCTGGAACCGCGCGACCCCTACGGTGGCAGGTTCGAATCCTGCCTCGGGCATGGATGTGTGTGATGTCCTTAGGTTAGTTAGGTTTAAGTAGTTCTAAGTTGTAGGGGACTCATGACCTCAGATGTTGGGTCCCATAGGGCTCAGAGCCATTTGAACCAAATTTGTACGCCTATGCCAAAAATACAGAACATATCGTCTCAAGATTTACGCAACGTGGTCGAAAATGGCATTTCGGCTTTGAATACCATGTTAAAAACGTGCAACGAATAGCTACAGCGCATACAGATAACTGGAAGTCTCACTCTTTCCGCTGCTGTAAAGAAACCTCGGGATGTGGACGCTCTATCAGAGTACAGGAAATATTTTTCTATTTATTAAAATGTTCTCCAACCATCAAAAACAATTAATACAACAACCGTACAAGTCAACAATAAAATTGAGACTTTTTATAATCTTTACCAAAAACAGTCAAATATTTAAATCACTGAATACTAATACACAGCAGCGCCACATATGGCGCGCATTACAAAGTCGTATGCCATGTTGGCACGTAAAAATCATTAAATGTGAAACCGTACAACTCGACAATGAAATTAATATTTCTTAAAATCTTTATCAAAAACAGCCAAATATTTAAACCCACTAAACAGTAAAACACAGCAGCGCTGTCTACGACGTGTATACCAAAAACTGCATGCCATGTTTGCACGTAAAAATCATTAAATGTGAACCGTAACATTAGTATTAAAAGAAACCTGAACAATGGGAGGTTAAAAATCTTCATCATTTCCGACCATTTGTAAGCACAAAAACATTACTACATTAAACTTTACAAATTACGTGAAGATAAAACAACTCTTTTAACGTGTACCACTTAAAAACAGACATTAAATCACAAATTTATCTTTTACAAAGCATCAAAATTGTACTTGCCATCCTGAGGAAGACGTAGTATAACCATACTCATGGGCTTGCAGGGTGGGAGTGTGGTCTTAGGGGGAGGGGGGAGGGATGATGAAGGGCTGAGAAACGGGTGGCAGGGGGGGGGGAGGGATGGGGGAAGGAGCATGAAGGTGAAGGACCCAAAAAAGGGGAGGTCAGCATGCTGGAAGTTCGAACTATTACAGTGTTGATACTGGAAAAAGTATGGGATGAAACGTGCTTTCAAGGCCATAAAACACTTGTCATTTGTCTGATGTAATGGGACTAACCCTTGAGTGGAGCATAAATCGAGTTATGAAACCAGCCGGCACGCCAATGGCTGCCGCGTATCGAGTTCTCGAAATGAAGCAACACCGCGTCATTACGCACCAGCCGCTACTCGACACACCCCAGCTTCCCGAATCCCTTTCACCGGCGGTCCTGCCGCCCTGGAAATGCCTGGAAAAACGACGCCGCCGGCGGCTACGAAAAGGTCCTCGCGGCGCTTAATGTAAATGAGTTCCGGACGTCAAAGTAATTCGGCGGCTTTGGGCGGGCGCCGGCGGCTCATCGGCGCGGCTCTTGTTTGCCTGGGAACGCGATTTCCGGCCCCAGCATCGATCCCCGCGGAACATCCTCTCCCCAGCCGGGCCGCGCGTCCGTCCCCTCGGCAGTAACGATGCATGCCGCGAGCTGCGCGGTTTTTGCCCCGCGCATCCCGTCCTCGTGCATAGTTATTACCGCGCCCTGAGCCGGCGCTGCATTGCTCCGCAAACAGCCCGTCCCCGGCCGCGCTACACCGCGTCCGCCGCTGAAAGGAGAGATCGGGCGCGCTCCGCGTGTTTACACAGCTTTTTGCGTCCGCGGTCGGAAATGATTAATATTTTCCGATAGGGAAAAGCACTTGCTCGTAATTTCCGCCCCATCAACACCACTTTAGTACATCTCTGCTCTCCTTCTACGGCGTAAGCCGCGGGAGAGGAAAACGATTTTCCGAATGAAGTTTCCCCTCCCTCCCACCCCACTACCGCCCACTACTCCATCCATTCGAGTCAACAAAGTAAATTTAGTTTTCACGATTTTGTGTGACAAAAGGAGGAGATGTAATTCAGTTCCCTCAAATGTCAGCCTCTGAGGTCCCGGACATAGTCTCGTCTCCTTCTCGGCTTAATTTTACAACATACTGACAGCAGGAACAATTATTTTTGACCTAGTTTTGCAAATGAAATTAATTTGCTTGGCGCTAGCACCTTCCCTAAATATTCTTGCAATTCTTGGATCTTAAATGAAGGAAAGTTTGATAATGTAATCAGCAGACCAGTTTATCCAAACAACATTTCCTTTATTCGTCAAATGAATTCGCAATTGCGAATAAGCACTACCATCAGCTGTAGAATGGAATGACAAGAATGAAAATTTGTGTCGGAACGGGACTCGAACCCAGACCTCCCGCTTGTCGGGAGCGGTCGTTTGTCATTTGGCTACCTGGCAATTTTCATATGTCGTCATTCCATTCTACATCTACATCTACATTTATACTCCGCAAGCCACCCAACGGTGTGTGGCGTAGGGCACTTTACGTTCCACTGTTATAACCTCCCTTTCCTGTTCCAGTCGCGCATGGTTCGCGAGAAGAACGACTGCCGGAAAGCCACCGTGCGCGCTCGAATCTCTCTTAACTTTACATTCGTGATTTCCTCGGGAGGTATAAGTACGGGGAAGCAATATATTCGATACCTCATCCAGAAACGCACCCTCTCGAAACCTGGACAGCAAGCTACACCGCGACGCAGAGCGCCTCTCTTGCAAAGTCTGCCACTTGAGTTTGCTAAACATCTCCGTAACGCTATCACGCTTACCAAGTAACCCTGTGACGAAACGCGCCGCTCTTCTTTGGATCTTCTCTATCTCCTCTGTCAATCCGACCTTGGACGGATTACACACTGATGAGCAATACTCAAGTATAGGTCGAACGAGTGTTTTGTAAGCCACCTCCTTTGTTTATGGACTACATTTTCTAAGGACTCTCCCAATGAATCTCAAACTGGCACCCGCCTTACAAACAATTAGTTTATATGATCATTCCACTTCAAATCGTTCCGTACGCATACTCCCAGATATTTTACACAAGTAACTGCTACCAGTGTTTGTTCCGCTACCATATAATTATACAATAAAGGATGCTTCTTTCTATGTATTCGCAACACATTACATTTGTCTGTGTTAAGGGTCAGTTGACACTCCCTGCACCTAGTGCCTATCCGCTGCATATCTTCCTGCTTTTCGCTGCAATTTTCTAATGCTGCAACACCTCTGTATACTACAGCATCATCCGCGAAAAGCCGCATGGAACTTCCGACACTATCTACTAGGTCATTTATATATATTGTGAAAAGCAATGGTCCCATAACACTCCCCTGTAGTCCTTATTCGCAATTGCGAATTCATTTGATGTGTTTCGTAACGGCTGTGGTCGCCGCACTGCCTGTTCCTTTAGACATGCATGCAAGCATAGTAATCGGAATAGCACAGCACTGCACTATCGTATTTTTTTTATTGTTGGTGAGAATTTTGTATGTCTTTTTGTCAATCAGTTGCGGATTGCTTCTGCTGAATGTTTGAAAATAAATACCGAAGATTTAAGCTTTGTAGCATTTATTACATTCAACTTAAAATGATAAATAACACGAATCAGTTATCATGCGGACACTATATTGTCTCAGTTTCAGGTGGCGAGTGTTTTGAACTATGGTAGTGTGCGAGTCGGGCCTGAACTACCACTGTTATCGGCTGCAAGAAACTGCGGTGCAGCCACTACCATATGCTTTGTGTACTCCAATTTTTTTTGTGCTGTGGACTGCCATTTTTTTTAATGTGTCAAGAGATTAACGCTGGTGCATGAAGAGATCCTTATGACCGTTGTGTCAGTTCTGCTTTCGTGGAAGCACACAACATCGACGTAGGATGGCAGGCTTTCTAGAGGGAGGTGGGGCTTGTTCCCGCGCACCGTCCCCTCCCCTGTCGGGCAGTCTTAGTTCTCTTTTGTTTACGGTCGCGACCGACTGTCACGTTATACTGTCCGCATAATAGTTGTGTGTGTGTACCTGCGCACATGCGCATGCATTGCTAACTGTGACTTCCGTTAGAAAGCGGTAGTAACAAAGATGGCGATCAGTGAGCAGAAAGCTTCGTGTGTTTTACAGTTTGCATGGCCGAGCGGTTCTAGGGGCAACAGTCTGGAGCCGCACGACCGCTACGGTCGCAGGATCGAATCCTGCCTCGGGCATGGATGTGTGTGATGTCCTTAGGTTAATTAGGTTTAAGTAGTTCTAAGTTCTAGGGGACTGATGACCTCAGAAGTTGAAGTCTCGTAGTGCTCAGAGCCATCTGAACCATTTGTTTTAACAGTGGTACGTGCGTTCTGTGTTGAAGATCCACTGTAATCCTTCAAGTCATAATAACACCTGGATGTGTTTGAAGACATTGGCTGTCTTTGCAAGATGAGACCACCAAGAGTGAGTGAAGAACATGCTGAACCTATGAGAGAGTCTTTCTCACATAGCCCCAAGTAATTAATTCGGAAATATAGTTGCGAATCAGCAGTTCCAGTGACGTCTGTATGGAGACTTTTAATGAGACTCTTGTAACTACGTTCTTATCATTTGCAGTTGTTGCAAGCTGTGAAGGGCACAGACTACAGTTTACACGCCAACTTTGCAAACGAAATGCTGCTGTCTAATGATGAAGATTTTCTGGATCATATCGTCTTCAGTGATGAACTGACATTTCGCCTGAGGGAGAAAGCGACCACACATAATGTGAACGTCCAGCGTCAGCAAATCCCCACGATATGATAAAGTTGCAACGAGAGTCTTCTAAATTGAATGTTTTTCGTGCCATATCCTCACGGAAAGCTTCTGGGCCATGCTTGTCCGGTGAAGCAACTGCAATTGGTGTTTCTTACCCTGATGTACTAGAATTTTACGGCTCTCTTCTCTATTGGAAGAAGCTGAAGCACAGTACTTTATCTAGTAGCGAGATGATGCGCCAGCTCACTACCATACTCGTAACTCAGTATGCGAGTGGTTAAACGACATTTTTTGTACCCAACCGCTGGACTGGCCGCAACAGGCCGAATGGCAGACATGCTTTCGCATAGTATCCATGTTCACCCGGTCTGGCGCCTTGCGATTTTTGTCCTTGGGGGTACATAAAGTACAGGGCGTTTCAAAAAGAAAGAGCAGATTTCAAACATTTATTTCTCAAAAACTACAAATGATAGAAACACAATTCCAACGGTCCTTCACTCAATATGAGTACCAAATGTTACACAACAAATATCAAAACTGTACCTCAATATGAGCACCATTTGTTACACGACAAATATCAAACCGGTATCTCATTTCTTGCCACACACGACGCAACTGGTCTTTAGTTACCAAATTCACGGCCGCAACAATTCGATGTCGTACCTCTTGAAGAGTAGCGGGCATAGGTGGGACATAAACACAGTCCTTTATGTACCCCCACAAATAAAAATCGCAGGGAGTAAGGTCTGGTGACCTGGGAGGCCACAGACGATGACATTGATCTTGTGCTCCTGCTCTTCCAATCCACCGTCCTGGAATGGTGTTATTTAGGTACCGTCGTACAGGTTCAGAGAAGTGTGGTGGGGCGCCATCTTGCATGAAGATGAAGTGATTTGAATCTTCCTGAAGTTGAGGAAATAGCCAGTTTTCTAACATGTCCAGGTAAATGGTTCCTGTGATAGTTTTCTCCATGAAAAAGAAAGGTCCATAAACTTTGTTTACCGAAATTGCACAAAAGACGTTAACCTTTGGTGAGTCTCTTTCATGTTGAATAACGTCCCTCGGAGTTTCACTCGCCCAAATTCGTACGTTATGCCGATTAACTTTACCAGAAATGTGAAACGTTGATTCATCTGAAAAAATTAATCGTTCGGCAAAATTGTCCTCTTCCATGTCCTGTAGAATTGCAGTTGAAAATTCGAACCTTTTGTTGTGGTCGTCAGGACGCAATGCTTGCAATAACTGCAGTTTGTACGGCTTCATGTGCAGACGGTTACTCAGAACGCGCCATACCGTTGTTTTAGACATGTTTAGTTCGTGACTTGCCCGTGCCGTGGATTTTCTAGGGCTCCTTTCGTAAGCTGCACGGACACGCTCGACATTTTCATCCGATGTGCGTGGACGACCCGTGCTTTTTCGCTTGCAGATGCAACCATCTTCTACGAATCTGTGATGCCACTCATAAATTTGCTTATGACGAGGCGGCTGTTTGTTGAATTGACGGCGGAATGCACGTTGCACACCAACAATGGACTCTAACTTTGCAAATTGCAGCACACAAAATGATCGTTCCTGTGGTGTCGTCGCCATTTTCCTACAAACAAACGCCAGCGCCACTGCGGATTTGCATGGAACTTCTGCGCGGACCATTGAAAAACTTTGAACCTTTCTCTGACAAGAAACGTTTGAATTGTGTTTCTATCATTTGTAGTTTTTGAGAAATAAATGTTTGAAATCTGCTCTTTCTTTTTGAAACGCCCTGTATAATGTGCATGTGCCTGCGCTACCAGCTGATTCACCCGACTTAAGAAAATGGTTCAAATGCCTTTGAGCACTAAGGGACTTAACATATGAGGTCATCAGTCCCCTAGACCTTAGAACTGCTTAGCCTAACTAACCTAAGAATATCACACACATCCATGCCCTAGGCAGGATTCGAACCTGCGACCGTAGTAGCAGCGCGATTCCGGACTGAAGCGCCTAGAACCGCTCGGCCAAAATGGCCAGCCACCCGACTTAAGATACAGGATTGATACAGTTATTGCGACAACTACTCCAGACACATTTATCAAGTCTGGAACGATCTTACCCATTGACTTGATTTGTGCCGTGTGACCAATGGTGCTCACATAGAACACTTGCAAGAAAAACTATTTGACTTGCTCTCTAATGTGATGCAGCCTATTATTCACAGTTGTAAGATGGGGAATAAGTGCTACAAAGCCTCAAAAAGTGAATATTCTTTTTTAAACACCCGGTATTTCGCATAACATTAGTTCCAATGGCCAAGAAAGAGGCAGACGCAGGATATAGCATTTGAATCGCGGACTCACTTTTGGTGGCTTCTGGATGTGAAATGGCGGTGTACACAGCGTCCCAAAGATGTCGCCTATTCATCATTGACGTTGAAATACAGCACAGTACAAGAACATTAGTGATGTAACAATATACAGAAAGCGTGGCATCGAAGTGGGAGGTGTGAGATGCTGCAATGTTTATGGATTTCAAGGCGTGGAAAGTGTCGCTACTTTGTGTCTACGAGTGTCCACAAATAAAATGAATTACAAAAGGCCGGAAATGAGTGTATCTATACAGCGTGTTTCCGTGATAGTACAAATTTTCGTGGGTGTTGGAGAATGATAAACGTATCAGTCTGAAATAGAGAACCGAGGTTCATGTATCATGACAATCAAAAAATATTTAAAAATACGACATTTTATGAAAGTGAATAATTTTTGTCTCTGATCTAGCAGTTAGATTTACCACTTAAAAGGAACAGAAACTGTAAAGTAAAATAAATATTACAAGCCTCTACGGGCAGAACGACGGTACTAACATTGATCTTGATTCATTGTAGTCTCATTTTATCTTTTGCAGGAATCTTGTAACGTGTAAGTAGTAATGGATTAAGAAAATGTGACATATGGAAGTTTGGATCGGGCTGGGGAACGTGTACGGATGCTCCGAAGTGGCTAAGGGGACCACTCACGATAAGCGGGAAACCCTACTTCGAGTCCCGGTTGACCAAAAACTTTCATGTGTCATCAATAAAATGTATAGCTGACATCAATACGTATCTTCAATTTACGAATCCATTTCTTAATATCCAAATATAGTTTTCGATGGTTTCCTTAAACACTTAAAAAAAAACAGAGTGTTTTTGTTCAAAAGGACATTGCTGATTTCCTTACCCACCCTTGTCCGATCAGAGTTTCTGCTCCATGTCTAATGACAAGATCCTCTACGCTATGTTAATTCTTAATCATGCTTCTATGCGTCTGTCCAATGTTAAGAAATCGCCCCCTTAGTTTCTTGTGATACTATAGTTGGTTCTCTTGTACACCAAAGAGACAGGGGAGAAAACATCGGAGATTGTGTTCCTATCCATTATATCGTGCTGAATATGTGTTGTTATTGTTGTTGTTGTGGTCTTCAGTCCTGAGACTGGTTTGACGCAGCTCTCCATGCTACTCTACCCTGTGCAAGTTTCTTCATCTCCCAGTACCTACTGCAACCTACATCCTTCTGAATCTGCCTCATATATTCATCTCTTGGTCTCCCTCTACGATTTTTACCCTCCACGCTGCCCTCCAATACTAAATTGGTGGTCCCTTGATGCCTCAGAACATTTCCTTCCAATCGATCCCTTCTTCTAATCAAGTTGTGCCACAAACGCCTCTTCTCCCCAATTCTATTCAATACCTCCTCATTAGTTATGTGATCTGCCCATCTAATCTTCAGAATTCTTCTGTAGCACCACATTTCGAAAGCTTCCGTTCTCTTCTTGTCCAAACTACTTTTATCGTCCATGTTTCACTTCCATACATGGCTTCACTCCATACAAATACTTTCAGAAACGACTTCCTGACACTTAAATCTATACTCGATGTTACCAAATCTCTCTTCTTCAGGAACGCTTTCCTTGCCATTGCCAGTCTACATTTTATATCCTGTCTGCTTCGACCATCATCAGTTATTTTGCTGCGAATATTCTGAATATACGCAAAAACATTCATTACGAAGATGAGCACATTAACCCTATATTACTTACACACACACACACACACACACACACACACACACACACACACAAAGTTGACAAGGTGTGACTAAGACTCGCATTCTGAGGGTTCCATAGAAATTTAATTACGTATGCCCACAATTCATCCATTCTAGGAATCGAGAATCTCGAAGATTTTGACTTGTAATCGACACTAATGACGAAAAACAAATTTTTTTTCCCCAGTGCTATGAATACAAATTAACCATTTTCGGATATTTTACTTTCCTTGTACTGCGAAACATTGCTTCTTGCGAAATATCATTATTCAAGAAAAACGACAAATACCTATAGGTTTTGATGAGTGAGTTTGCGAGTAGGCCTATCAAAATATGTGACATAAACTATCGTAAGCCGGCCGCGGTGGTCGATCGGTTCTAGGCGCTTCAGTCCGGGACCGCCCGACTGCTACGGACGCAGGTTCGAATCCTACCTCGGGCATGGATGTATGTGATGTCCTTAGGTTAGTTAGGTTTAAGTAGTTCTAAGTTCTAGGGGACTGATGACCTCAGATATTAAGTCCCATAGTGTACAGACCCATTTGAACTAAACTATCACATCTTTTTGTTGCACTGACTTGGAAGCTCACATTTATTTCACCGCAAAGAGACTATAGACCTTAGTATGTGACGTACATTTCAACTTAATACGTCTACGCGTTCCTGAGGAAAAGGGGTCTTAAGACGCGCGAACAGACACGCAGCTGATAATAAATGACAGAAAATTTTTCCTCGCATGATATAATTACTAATTAACAGTTTAATGATTTTTTCCTTTACTTGTGCAGTGAAACTTGTTTCCTGCGAAATTTCATGATTCTAGACCAACCTGAGGTACACTATAGGTTTTGATTGTGCTAGTATTAAAATATGTGACGTAAACGGCCGTACCTTTTGACTACATGACTTAGAAGCTTCTATGTTTTATACCGCCAAGGGATCGTAGATCCTAGTATGTGACACAAATTTAAATATCGTACGTCTACCCGGTCCTGAGAAACATTGTTTTCAACAGTCGGACAGACACACATACAGACAGAGGGACAACAAAGTGATTCTATAAGGGTTCCGCTTTTATCGATTGAAGTACGGAACCATAAAAACACCCTTCGAGTAAAGAGTGCTGTCCGCAACGAATCGTATGTGATAGGGCAGTTTGCCTAATTTCCAGTAGGGCCGCAGTACGTACAAAACATGAACAGGTACTGGGCGAGGGGACGTGTGATATTGTGTAGTTCCATCCTCAAGGTGGCGCTTCGTGATTCATGAATAACTGACGAAGGCGTGCGCATGCTGCCATTTCGTTAAAATTTGATACCGCCTCCCCCTTTAAAAATTAATTCAGATCTGCTGTGCTAATTTCGCTGAGAGATTAACACGAAAATAAGCTGCTCTCGTGGGCGCAGAAAGCGAAAAATATAATGACAGAGACGACCTGTCCCGAAAACCGGGAAAATCCAATACGTACAAGGGCGGAGGAAAAAACCATGAAGCTCTCTATTTCATTGGCACCTGTGTCATCTCTGTTACTCGGAATTTAATGCTTCAGCATTATTTAGATGAGTTTCATCTGCAAACAACAAATATTTCTCTTGGCTTGTTCCTAACCACGAGCAAACCAGTAATAATGTTTATTAGACTTCTCTTCCTTTTATTGCTATATCATTGGTCGTCTCCTTATTACCTCAAACAACAAGAGAAGTTAAACGATGTACTACCACGTCAATAAGGAATTCCTACGGATCATCACAAAAAATTTCATTTAGAAATATTTTGAGCAGTGCAAGAAACGAATGCAGTAACGTATGGACTGAAAAGAGTCCAGCTTTGAAGTTGACCTTCGTAAATTGAACAAATTGGGTACGTACTCAAATCTGCAGCAACAGGGACGTTTCTTTTATGTCAGCACTTCTACACAGTTTTCATTTAAGTGCAAGAACACTTTTGTAGTAAACTACACGTCCACTATCTCTGAGTCACTCGATTTTCCTGAAATTTTCCAAAACGTAAGAAAACAGTTCGATGTCGAGAAACCCTTGCACACTGATATGGCATAGCAAATAGTTCCTTAGTAAAGCGAGCAGTATATTTTCTTTTATGTCGACGTGGTATAAAGGCTGTCCGCTGGCAGTTTGCCGTATAGAGCAAGGTACAGCAAATTCCTTATGTTCTTTGACAGCATTCACACCTACTTTTTGGAACGTCCTTAGTTGACTTTTCACAGCAAACCAAATCTCACATCCTTGTGCAGCATTTATGGCAAACACAAGCGCTTGAAAGTTGTCTGATCGCACTACATAACAATTTGAGAGTTGTTTTTAAATGGACAATGGACAGGTCAAAGTTCAAGGGGGTGGGTGCTGCTTGTTCCTTGGCGCTCATTTGTAAATATAAACTGGCTGCAATAGCACAAATTGTTGGAAGTACGAAATACTCTGGAATGTAGTGAAATTTTTCCATACTCTCAGACATACGTTTCCTGACTTGAAACGTCTGTATGTTCTAAATCGGGATGCAGCCCAAAATGCTTGTGATGTCTTAGAAAAGCAAAATGGCATAACCTGTTTCAAGATGACAACACAGTGATGTGCATGTCACACGTAACCCATATTCTGTCAAATCTACACGAAGCTGTAAAGGACGACAGTGAATTCTAGGGGGAAAAAGTTGCCCCCATTTCAATTACAAGATAAAAAATTCAGTCACGGAGTAATGATGGTTGAAAAACCTTTTCTTTATCATCCATTACAGTATATATATATAAAGGAATAAGCCGCATATCTGAATGGCGAATACGGACATTTAAACAGTCTTCAGTTTCCATCGATTCAAAAAAGTTAAATGCAGCTACTATAGAACTGGAGTACTGCAATGGCCAATAGAGGCAGAAATAACATTTCAGAAATAAATCTGTAGAAAACGAGTTTTACACACATATCACACGTGCGACAGTTCCCTGTTTGGATGTGGTCGTCAAAGCAACAAGCTGTGGAATGTGTGATTCAAGAAGTACTTACTTTATGACGGTTCTTGATGAAATTTAGAATGTGCTGAAATTCTTCTTCATATACCTGAAGAAGCACAGTAAGGACTTAATCTTGGTATTTTCTGTCCATAATACATGTAGCAAAAAGAAGTGCCTACAATATATGTTGTGTATTTCACGATAAGTTTCAATCTTTATAATTACCTATGTTGAGAACTTCAAAAGTTCTCTATGTATTTGCCATCCATCCTACCTTTCATTATATCAGTTCAGTTTATTTTTAACATTTAATTTAATTTCGAGTTTTAGAAATTTAACCAACTTCGAACCACGTACTGTCTGTATTTTACCAAGAAAGTTAGAAACGTATTTCTTCAATATAGACATTCATTTGCGAAATACATATCTTAAGGTCAGTCTGTGCTACGATGTAGTTATTCTGTGTCCAACTATCTTCACAAATATTACATGACCTTGTAGAACTTAAGTAAGGTTATTATAAGCATCTTTGCACTATTCTCTTCGTAGCTAGGTGAAAGCACCCAAGAATTATCGTTATGCATCACTAAGGATGCATGCCTTACCCACGACGAAGATGAGTGTGCACACCAGACTCCCGTACAGCTGTGAAAGATTGTGTCACAGCAGTCAACCGATGCAGTTGATTTGAATGATGGATAATTATGCATTCATCTCCTTTTGAAGCCACGGTCGCTAGTGGCGGAACTCCAGGATGACGCATAAAAAACAGTCGTACCACTGTTTGAAAGAAACCATACACGCTTTCGGCTAAAGCGATTTCTGGAAATAAACAAATATAGGGAACTAGCCACGCTTTCGGCTAAAGCGATTTATGGAAATAAATAAATATTTCATAAGTAGCTGATGACTGTCATCTCTGTTTATATTCATTTAATATAAAGTCACCGTTTCCAACAGAGCCCATAATTTATAAGTTTAATCGGATGTAAGATTTTCCAGATTGGAATCCAAACCCTCCCGAAGAAGAGTTCATCATATCATCCACCGACAGCTGAACAGAGCACAAGCCTATCTGTTCCAGAAACATCAGCGCCCTTTGGACCGAAAGCCAGTAACTAATTTCCTTTGTAATCTCGACTGTCTCTATTTCACTCACTAATGCCATGAGTGAAAACGCAGTTTAACAATGTGACATTCACACATACACATACTTCGTCAGTACACATCACATGATACATGTAGTAAGCAGTGTTGTTGCCACATCCAACAAGTGGAAAATCGGGATTTGTGGAGAGGTGGTTTAAAAAGTCATCGGAACAATGACTTAAAAAGCGGGCCAACAACGGCGAGGGAGGGGGGGGGGCGGAGTTATTTTGTCAGTCGTTAGGTACGTATTCCCTTGTATTATGAACAAAGTTGGTACAAAGGTACAACTCTATTCAAACGAAATATTCGGGTCATGAAAAGGATAGCAAGAATGGATCAAGAAATTCTGGAACTGTCTGCACCTGGTGGTCCAGTGGGCTAGTGCGCTACGGTACCGCATTAGAGGTCGCTGGTTCGAATCCTGCCTCAGGCGTAGATGTTTGTGTTCGCCCTAGTACCTGTCCTGTTTTATGCAGTTTGTGACTACCACTATTACGCAATTATTGTTGTCAGAACCAAACCGCAGATAATCGGGTGAAATGTTTAAAAAAATCAGTACAGAAACATAAAACCTCCTGGCGCTCCGTATTACAACTTCCTTGGTTACTGCCTTCGACGTATTTGGAAACTCATTTCGGAACTTGCGTGTAGGGGACAGTGTTGTACCTGGAAGATGGTGTACCAAGAAACACGTGGTGTTACTTGGTCGGTGTTTGGAAATAGTGACTGATTTTAGAATGCTTACAAAACATCGCCATAAGCAGCTTCCGACATTTTCTACTATTTTTGTTGTTGTGAGCCATGAGGTTGTGTTTTGTACAGCGTTTGTAAATATTACGAGTTCTGTATATGTAAGTACCGTATAATAAATTAAATCTATTTAGATGGTATTCTTCTTTCTTCAGTTACGGATTTTATGGTTAATTAAGTTCTGTATATTGTTAAACCGAGTGACATAACGGTGGATGGTTAAGCTATACTTCATCGGTTGTTCACCGTTCTGTACCTCGAAACGGGACAATGTCTGCTACCATGAAAGACGTTGTTAAGTGTTATTGTCATATCGCTGGCTTAGTTGAGGAGTATCTTTGCGGGCAGCCGCGTCTGTCGAGTCGAGCAGGGGACACGGAACTGTTATGTTGTGTAGTGTGTAGCTCTGCATGTGAGAGGCATTGTTAGTATGGAAGTTGAAGTGTTGCTACAAGTGCTATTACAGTAAATTGTTAAAATAAGCAAATGATTCAGTGCGTCAATAAGTAATAAAAAAAATGAGCAGTGCTGCTGTTAACGTATTTGTGTATCCTCTCGTTGCGTGTCGTACCGTACAATATCAATCATCCGCGCCGTGTTCGGTTTCCTAGAATGAACTGATGTGAATCAGTAGAAGTTAGTTACCATAAAAGAGTGCAGTCAAGTGTCAGTGTCTTGTAGCGAGCGTGAGGACGTGCGTTCGGTCATCGCGTTCCGCATTTATCAACAATCAGCCGCGCCGCGACGGTTACGCGCACGCTCGTACGTGTCAAGGAGCACTAATACCAGATATCTGTATGTGTGACGAGCGTAAATACTTTCGTTCGATCATTCGCCTTCCGCATCAACAACAATAACCCGCGTCGTGTAGGTTACGCGTACGCTCGTCTTGAGTGATATTGTGGACAGATAATGATCAGGATTGTTAACTGGGATAAACATTTACGACTTAGAATGTAAACAGTGCAACCCGTGATTCCTTATCGTCTCAGAATATAGATGTCATACCAGACGTAGGCCAGTTTTGTGCTTGACGTTGAGTGGCTCCCCTAAACCTGCTTGCATATCTCGATAGATAATTTCAGGCAAGCCAGCAGAACAGTACGACCGCCGCGGGATTACCAGGTACATGTTGTGGACAGGGCGCACGGCCAAGAAAAGCAGAAACGACAACCCCACCCATTCGTACTCCCGGGCGTGTTACAACGTGACATTTGCAATAAACGGTGTTAACAATTTTCCCTTCAAATTCCCAAACTTCGATGGAATTTTTATGGATGACAAAGCCCCATGTCACCGCGCCACAGTTGTTCGTGATTGGTTTGAAGAATATTCTGGACAATTAGACGAATGATTTGGACACCCACATAGCCCGACATGAATCCGATCGAATATTGATGGAACATAATCGAGGGGCCAGTTCCTGCACAAAATCGTGCACCGGCAACATTTTCGCGATTACGCCCGGCTGTGGAGGCAGCATGGATCTTTATTTCTACAGGGCACTTCCAACGACTGGTTGAGACCATGTCACGTCGAGCAGCTGCACTAAGCCGGGCAATGAGGTCTGAAACGATAGTAGGAGGATCCCATGACTTTTGACAGCTCAGTGTATATTTCGAATTGTTAGTAGCGCCTAAAAGTCGGGACATTTGGCGTCCCGAGAAGGCTTACGGGGCACAGGTTACGGCACCCCGGAAAACCCCAAGAAAATCGAGGCATTTGCCAGCACTAGTAATGAGCCACTCAATGTGGAGGATAGAACTGGGAGGGATCGGAACACAGTACTGTCATAACGGGCAGCCTTGCTTCGAATGTCGGCGTGTGCGGCAGTGGTGTCGGCTGACCGGCGGAACTATCAAAGTAGGGCGTCGTCGCGTGGCGCGGCGCAGCCGTAGTACGACAAGGCACGGCGTTGGTAATTGACGGCTAGACACGGCTGGCCGCGTAGTACGCACGCCACGCCGCGGGGGAAGAAGAGAGCGCCGTCGCGACGTATTGATCCGGTGCCGACGCACGCGGCCGCCAGCGGGGAAGCCCCTATTTCTCCCCTCCCCCTACCCACCCCCTCCACCCGTAGCCAGACGCCCCCACCACCGCGGCGGCGGCCGACGCTCGCGCTATCTGTAGGTCGCCACCACAAGCACGCCGCCGGCCGCCGCGCGATCCGGCGTCCTGACATCCGGCGGGCCAGCGGAGCGGACCACGCGGTCTGCCGCTGACAGCCATAGCAGGGCTTTTTACCCGGACAGGTCGAGAATGTGACAGGTGGACCACAGTCCGGAAGGCCACGCATACGCAGCGTTCCAGATTCCAATTGGGAAGATTTCGATGAAACGAAGTCGTTTAGAGATGAACCAGGAACCTCTCGCCCGATACTTCAAAGAATCGAATTCCCATGTATAAAACAGCTTCAACCGTCTGATTATTTTACAAACGGGTCAATGTGTTGACATACTTTTTTATTTTTAATAGTATTTGGGCATCACCCATACAGCCAGCTTAAGGCCATAAAAATAAACATCATCTGTGACATATATTTAAACTGGACTTAAGTAAACGGTCTAAATCAATTAACATTTTAATAAACTATAAAGAAAAAATGCTTCTACGAACTCGAGGGGCTATGTAGCTTGCATTTTTATTTTTTTATGAATGTAACTACGAAAGCAAGCGTATACCCGCCAGGGTAGCCGACAGCGCTAACGCGCTGCTTCCTGGAATCGGGTAGCCGCGTCGGCCCCGGATCGAATCCACCCGGCGGATTAACGAAGAGGGCCGGTGTGCCGGCCAGCCTGGATGTGGTTTTTAGGCGGTTTTCCACATCCCGCTAGGTGAATACCGGGCTGGTCCCCACGTTCCGCTTCAGCTACACAGCTCGCAGGCATCTGAACACATTCGCACTATTCCATGGATTACATTAGACTCAGACAGTTGGGGTACACTATTTCCGTCCCGTCGGGGGGGGGGGGGGGGGGGGGTATGGGGTGGCGGCAGGAAGGGCATCCGGCCACCCCTTAAAAATTGAAATGCCAAATTCGATTAACCATGGCCGACCCTGCGCAACCGCGCGAGATAAGGCACAAGCGATAGAACAGATAGTAACTACGAAAGCGTATGTAGTGTAAATCCTATACCGGAAAACGTTTTTGTTACGGCGTAAAGTCAAGCGCCGGCACGCCAGTCGAGAACGAAAGAGAAGACACGACTGTGACAAGAAGTCAGCCAACCGCACGCTGACCGACCACTCTCCACAATGACAACGCGACAGCAGGGGCCCCTAGATGAAGAGAACATAAGCGCCGCATCCGACTGATCGCGGCCCAGTTGAAGAGTAGCTTCAAGATTAGGGACTTGTATAGCAGCGACTTAGGATAGTTTATAGTGAAGAACATTGCTTATTTTGCTTGTCACCGTTTGCGTGAAACAATTCTGTGTAATAGTCAAAGTTAAGTATTGTAATCTTTTTCTTTTGTAATAAAACTCATTAATACGATTTGTTTAAATGTTATCTAGCGATCAGAGAAAACAGGTGTCCTAGAAACCCCATAATTGACGACTATACTAGATTTAACTGTTTTAAACTGTCGTAATGTGATAAAATAGTGTGACTTCAGGTAAAGAGTTCATAAAGTGTTTACCAGAGAGAACGACGTAGGTCAATTACATAAATGTTATCATAACGATAGTAGCTTGTTTCGTATGTAATAAGACATTCTAATGCGTTTACACTTTACTACGACTACTGCTGCTTGCTATTTCATCTTCACTTTTCTTACGAGATAGCCCCTGTGCAAAGATGTGCCAAAGGTTTGTAATCTTGCTTTAAATGAAAATATATGTATTAAACGTTTCCAATACTTTCATTCCAATAGTGGATAAAGAAAGAACCATTCCTGTGAATTATAGGCGAACTTAGATATAGAGAGGTAGAAAAAACGCCGAAATCGTAATAAGAATGTTTTTGGAAAGGTGTTAGCTACTTTTTCAAAAGTATTTGACTTAAATGTGGGTGGTAACGCCGAGCCCTAGACTGAGCTTTGATTAATTTGATCTTAAATATTGAATTGCCAAAGTGAGATTACGTAATATTCAGTGATATTGTTCAGACTGGTAATGAATCCTATGCGCAGCATTTATTGCCATACTAGTACAGAAGAACAGTGTCTGATGGTATCTAGCGAACTAAGTATTTTCTACAGGGCCCAAAATGCCATTATATTGTTACATCTAGGTACAGGACTTTCAGATGAGTAACTACTTTTTCATTACACAGTAACAATAAAAGTCACATACAGTAATGATGGTATTTAGACAGTTTATGCCCCTCCCCTTCGTGGTACTGATTTATATGACAACACGAAATTCAGCCTCAGGCTACGTTGTATTAGCATTGAATGGAAGTAGAGAGAGTTGAAATCAAGCAAGAAAACGAGGAAAAGTTTAGAAAAAGATTAGCAATTATATTTAAAGTTTGTTCGAAATATCTGAGTGCTTCCATTCTCAAACACTGGATGAGTGTAGCCTGCGTAATTTGTTCTCTGCTTTAAGCAAAAACTTGTGTTTCAAGCATCTTAGTGTAATATTTCCTGAACTATTTGTCGTACAGTGATATAAATTTGCAGGTGTATTCAGTGTTACATGTGGGCACTGCATAACGTGTTGCGAATAGAATTAATAGCAAAGAGGTAATAAAGTGAAATGACATGCCTGATGCTGAAGTTTAACTGAATGAACAGCGAAAATGTAGTAAGCCATAAACTTTTATGCTTTCCTCATAGTGTAAATCCGTAAAGGTCTGAAATTACGTGCGAAGATTGTTGGAAGTCGCTAAGTGGTGTCATTCTCAAATACTGGGTGAATATAGTCTGCATAATTTTCGATCTTCGAGTTACATTGTCTCACGGCATACACTCGTACACAGCTCCTAATTATAATGCGAGAACTTGTCTTACCGAGTTAAACCTTAACAATAAGATTATACCACCTGAGATGTAAATTACGGCGGAATTTTTTAAATTCGGACAGTAACTAAATGAAATATTGAAAATATCTTGCTCAATTTATGAAGCTCTTTCTCTGTATAGTGAACTTGTTTGTCTGTGCAAGTACGTCACATTCACCGATTTCCGTCCCATTCAGATAATTCCTCCGTGGTTCGTGGTGCGCCGTTTCTCTCTCTCTGTCTCTCTCCCTGTAACCTACACCGTGATGCACAATGCCTTTCTGTAGCGTCTGCATTTGGAGTTGGCTGAGCACTTCGGCTAATGAAAGAACCTGTGACGAAACGCGCTGTTCTTCTTTGGATGTTCTTCGTACTCTGTCAGTCCTGCCTGGTTAGGATCCCGTACTGACGAGCAGTAGACTACTGAAGTAATCACATAAACGGCGTCTTGCGTATCGTGATGCACAATCACACTTGGGAACAGAGTTATGGCTTGTAACTGCTTTAAGGGGCTCCGGAACGCCCTATACTTGCAATGTTAAAATAACGCTTATAAATTACATCTTTCCTCACAAAGTATTTGAGGTAGGAAGTTGAACTTTTTACATATTATTTATTGGAATATGGGCTACATCTTAACACAGGGATTTTACAAAATTTTAGTTCAGTTATTAAAGATGATTTTTCTCAATTGTAATGAAAATTCACAACATTTTTTTGCAATTTTTTATTTATATATTCAAAAATATACAGTTTTTTGTAAAAAGGCTGTGTTAAATTATGCAGAAGGTACTGTGTAACATTTACTGAAAGTTTGAAACAAATATGTTTGGAAGATCCTTAGAAAACATGTAATTAGTATGAGAAAATAAAAGTTTTGGGAATCGAGCGACAAAGATCGGATTAACTTTTTAGTGCATTCCAGGTCCATAGGATGGATTATCTTCATCCTCTGCAAACTCCTCCTCCAGCTTCCTCTTGTTCCTCTTCCTGTTTACTCTTGCTTGTATTTCTAGACTCTTTACAGCCCTGTCTGCAGTCCGAAGGCGTTCCTTGTCTAAAGCAAGCATCGCTCGTTGTTGTGTTCGTAGATTTTGCTACCATTTTCTTCAGTTGCAGTTACTGCAACACTGTTCCAATAGGTGGTCATGTATGAACACTTATCACATTTCAGTTGTATTTCACTAGCAAGTCCTACGTGCTTTATTATGGAGAGTTCCAGACCAACTTCACTACAATGAATACATCTTACACAGTTTGAAAAAATTCCTTTGAGAACCGACATATCAAATATTTCATTCACATCCGATTCGCCCATAAAACATTCATAGTTTTCACTCATTGAACCAAGCTTCTTCTGTGAAGTATTTTCTTTCCCACTTTGACTGCTATGGGCAGGTGTACTTGAGAGGTTAGGTTCACTCACTTGGTTATCGTCTTTATTGTTTACAGTAATAACACATACCTTTGGCTTTCCAACATTTCTCCTTTTCTTAAAAGCCTTCAGAGGATTTCTAATAACTTTACTTTTACTCATTATTATACTTCAACAAAACAGAGACTCAAGAAACAGAATTAATTACGAATATTTTCGAGATAACGACAGAGTAAATATACATGAAACAATCGACAATCACACCAGCGATATATATTGAACCATCACAGGTTAGCCACAACACATACTTTATCTCACATCACTAAAATGTACCTGATGAACACGGACGTTAATAATAACACCATTTGACAGCAGTTTAACAGCGCCACAGTGGGTCACGCCCATGTAGAACACATTTCAGAAAAAATTTAAAAATAATTGTAGTCTTCGGAATTGAATAAATTATATATCTATTAAAAGGTAATAGTCTGCACATTCAGAAAACGCAAAAAAGTAAAAATTGAACTTTTCATGATTTTGAGCCTTTCCGGAGCCCCTTAATGGTATCTTTGGAATATTCTCTGAGTGTTCCGCATGTTTGGTAATCCTACAAAACACGTCATAATCTATTTCTTACTATGAAGTGTCTTGCTGGGTACCAACACGTGCTACCCAGCACACCGAAAATGAAAGGACTTACGGGCAAGTGACACTAAAAGTATTTGCAGTTCCCAAGAGTGTCGTGGCGACAGTGGTCGCGGACAGGCTGGCAAATGAAGTGGCAAACAAGGCGAGAATGGGTCGTAAACGCGCGTTTGTTTGCGCTGGCGACCTTCTGCCGTAGTGTGTGTTCCCTGCTCGCACGCTCAGCTAATGCGTCGCTCTGTACAGCATTGCGCCTACGTCCAACTCACGTAGCTGCGCGTCGCTAAGCAGAAGAAAGGCACTTCCAGCATATGTACACGAAACTCGTATAATAAAGCTTGTTTTCCTTTTTTAAGGGATACTGGCGTAGGGAAACTTTTGGATGCAGTCAGACGTCAGTTTATGGCAATAAATTCTCCAGATGAGAGCAGTATTTGTCATCTTCAAGAAATCACTACATGTGTTCCATAGGATTCGACCCAGAGTTTAGATTCTCGAAGATAAGTTCCGTACTTACCCTCATTAGTGTATGGAGAAGACTCTCCCACAGGGTCGTTTGTTCTACCTAAGATACTGAAATTACTCCTTGATAGTCTATAGGCGAGAATTACTTCTTTGTGTACGAGTGAGCCAAATATTCCAGTTATGTGTGACATATTATTGACGCACGCTCTTTGTTACGGATAGGTGATGGCAGGGCCTAGGGAATCATTTGAGCAAATTTCAACCGCCAGGTTACACTAGTTTCCACACTTTGAAGAAAGCACAAAATGTGTTGCACGGGGATCGATTTTGCGTCTACGGATTCTTTGTTGCTAGTAAAATATTAGAATGATTTTTCATTTTATACGGGAATTAGTTATATCCATACAAGTGATTCAAATATCTTAATCTTTTGGGACAGATTATCGGAATCAGAAATTACAAATAGCGTTTTTAAGAGAAAAGTCATTTTTTCTCGAAGAGAAGTGCTTTGCATTAATTTTGGAAAAACCCTTCTGTATGAAAAGTCATTCTCTAGTTCAAAAATGGTTCAAATGGCACTGAGTACTATGGGACTTAACATCTGTGGTCATCAGTCCCCTAGAACTTAGAACTACTTAAACCTAAGTAACCTAAGGATATCACATACATCCATGCCCAAGGCAGGATTCGAACCTGCGACCGCAGCGGTCGCGCGGTTCCAGACTGAAGCGCCTAGAACCGCTCGGCCACACCGGCTGGCCATTCTGTAGTACTCCCTGGCACTTTCTAATGGATTAAAACTGCATAGCAGACGGGGATTCGCACAGTACTTCACGCGTGTGTCGCGAAATGCTGTGAACAGTTACGCCATCCTATTTTCTTGTGGACACATAATATTGATGTAGGACGTGTGTATGTTGAGGTACATATGATATCTGTAGCGAGCTCTAAAAGTGAGGATGATCGCTTGGAAAGCAGACGCCTATTGGTATTTGCCATAGAATATGAACTGACGTATAGTTGAAATAAAGACTGGCTTGCCCCGAATGGCCCATTGAACTTGTGGATAATCGGTGATATTGACATTACTGCAGGGTACTTCGATAATAATTTTACTTCCTCCTCTCCATTTCGCTTACGCTTTCTGAAATGGAAAGAGGCCACAAGATTTGTTTTCTCCGCAAGGACAAATTACTGGGATGATGTTTGTAATTTTATATGGAGGACGCTTAAATGAGACGTTAGCAGGACTGTAAAGTACCAGGTGTTCCGGTACGAAGTGAGCGTTAAGATACAAATGTGTCGATAGGGAACATTTGTTGTGAACGAGCCTTAATTTTGTTTGTTTGTTTGGTATGACATCTCTCAAAGATATGTAGTATCCATCAAGTCATGGAACAAACGACATCATATGTTTTCATCGTGTTAACAATGTCGAATTTTGTACTAGAAAGTGATGATTTGTGAAAAGCATTAATTTTTTGTTTTCATCTGAAAAAAAGTGCTGCAGGGTCGCATCGAATGCTTGTCGAGGCATATGGTGATCATGCTCTCTCAGAAGCAACATGCAAAAGATGGTTTCAAGTGTTCAGAAATAATGATTTTGATGTAAGAAATGAAGAACGTGGAAGACCACCAAAAAAGTTCGAAGACGCCGAATTGCAAGCAATATTGGATGAAGACGATACTTTGAGTCAGAAGCAAATGGCAGCAATGCTAAATGTTGCACAACAAACAATTTCTGACCGTTTGAAAGCCATGGGAAAGATCCAAAAGTGTGGAAAATGGGTGCCACATGAATTGAATGAAACACAGATGGAAAACCGAAAAACCATTTGTCAAATTTTGCTTCAATGACATGAAAGAAATTCAGTTTTGCATCGAATTGTTACTGGCAATGAAAAATGGATTTATTTTAAGAATCCTAAACGGGAAAAATCATTGGTTAATCCGGGACAACCATCAACATCGACTGCAAAACCAGATCGATTCGGCAAGAAGACAATGCTCTGTGTTTGGTGGGATCAGAAAGGTGTGGTGTATCATGAGCTTCTAAAACCAGGTGAAAGTGTGAATACTAATCGCTACAGACAACAAATGATCAATTTGAACTATGCATTGATCGAAAAGAAACCAGAATGGGCCAGAAGACATGGCAAAGTATTTTTTTTACACGACAATGCACCTGCACACAAAGCAAAACTGGTTCAGGATACAATCACAACACTTGGCTGGGAGCTGCTACCCCTCCCGCCGTATTCACCAGACTTGGCCCCTTCCGACTACCATTTGTTTTCATCAGTGGGACACGCATTGGCTGAAGAACACTTCGATTCCTACGAAGAAGTCGAAAATTGGGTGTCTGATTGGTTTGCTTCAAAAGACGAACATTTCTATTGGCGTGGTGTCCAGAAATTGCCAGAAAGGTGGTCAAAATGTATAGAAAACAATGGTCAGTAGTTTGAATAAAATGTTTTTACTTTTCAATTCAAAATTAATGTTTCATTTTCACAAAAAAACGCTCATTTTACACCGGTACACCTGGTATTACGCCACGACTTTATTCCGTGCTACATTTGTTAATCTATTGTCACCTGGGGGACTAAGCGCTGGTTGTTACGTCATTCCTTTCCTCGCTTTCATTCTGGTCCGCGCCGTCCTCTTAGGCAGTCCGCAAGGGACCGATGACGTACGGCGTTTGGCAGTGGACGCGGCGGGTGCTGTGCTCCAAGCGTGCGCCAGTAGGAAATTCGCAGGCACGCCCCGCGCCCATAACGGGCGATCCTCGCGACCTCTAATGTATGGCCGTCCTCTGGCTGGACGGAACAACAGCTGCGCGCCTCCGCAGTCCGGAATGCAGGTGCGTGGGCACGTACGATGGGCGGTCGGTGGGCGGACAACGCCTCGAACGGCCTTCGGAGGAAACAAACCGCCAAGGACGGACGCCGACGCGCAAACGCTCGGTGCACCGCCACCGACTGGCGATTAGCAGGTGCCAGCAGGGCCTTGTAGTCAATCCCAGAGGAAGTCTGCTTAAACTGACATAAACACAGTGTTCTCTTATATCAGACTTTGCAGTATTAGTTTATAGTAGCTATCCCCCCCCCCCCCCCCCCCCCCCCCAAAAAAAAAGCTCCACTGAAGAGCCAAATAAATTGGTACACCTGCCCAATGTCGTATAGGGCCCCCGCGAGCAAAACGACGTGGAATGCACTCGACTAATGTTTGAAGTAGTTATGGAGGAATTGCTCCCATGAATCCTGCATCCGTAAGAGTGGCTCCAAGTGGCTTTCGAGAATTGCAATGTTGGAGTACATCTGCATACTAGGAAAGATGGAAGGCTTTTCAATGTCAGTCTTCTGAAGAGTAAGACAAAGCGCTACGAGATAGTCGCTAGTGAGCTCCTGTATGCTGATGATGCTGCAATTGTTGCGAACTCCGCAGAAGAGCTGCAAGAGCTAGTATCAAGATTTAGTCACGCATGCCACCTATTCTCGATGAGTGTAAACAGCAGTAAGACCGGAATTATGATTCAGGGTACTAACACAAAGCCGAATATCACACTAGATGGCACTACTCTGCAAGTCGTAGATAACTTCTGCTATCTTGGATCTACTATAGAATCAAACATGTCTGTTGACAAGGAAATTGATGCTCGCATTGGAAGAGCTGCGACAACTTTTGGCAAACTCTCTACACGTGTTTGGAAAAACAACAAACTCTCTTTGACCACCAAAATTCTCGTACATCAAACTTGTGTCCTCAGCACCCTTTTGTATGCATCGGAAACATGGACCACCTATGCCAAACAAGAACGTCGCCTTAATGCTTTCCACATGCGGTGCCTGAGATCCATCCTCGGAGTAACGTGGATGGATCGAGTGATCAACGAAGCAGTGCTATCTAAAACTAATTGCAACAGTATTTCAGCTATCTTGAAGGAGAGACGACTGCGCTGGCTGGGACACGTCCACCGTATGGATCCTGACAGATTACCACGTGAGGTGATGCTTGGAGAGATCTCTATAGCCAAAAGACCTGTAGGACGTCCTGTATTGAGGTTCAAGGACTCCTGTAAACGAGATATGGAGAGCTTTGGATTCGACACAAACAGATGGGAGGCACGGGCTAGCATGAGACCAGAGTGGCGTGATGATATATCATCTGGAATGTCGAAGCATGATGAAGGCTTGTTAGACAGATTAAGGCAGAAAAAGTTTCGCAATGCTACCACTGCTCCTGCCTCAGCAGCCAGATACACTTGTGACAATTGCGGAAAGAGATGCCGTGCTGCCATTGGCTTGACAAGTCATATGAAAAAATGCAACCCATAAACACACAGACACTGCAACAATCATCTACCAAGATGTCGTGGCCAATATATATAAGAGTACGATGGGGTGGAGATCTCTTCTGAACAAAACGTTGCAAAAAATCCCAGATATGCTCAATAATGTTCATGTCTGGGGAGTTGGACGGCCAGCGGAAATGTTTAAACTCAGAAGAGTGGTCGTGGAGCCACTCTGCAGCAATTCTGGATGTGTGGGGGGTAGTATTGTCCTGCTGGAATTGCACAAATCCGTCGGAATGCACAATGGACATGCGTGGATGCAGGTGATCAGACAGGGTGCTTACATACGTGGCACCTGTCAGAGTCGTATCTAGACGTATCAGGGGCCCCATATCACGCCAACTGCACACGCCACGCAGCATTACAGAGCCTCCACCAGCTTGAACAGTCCCCTACTGACATGCAGAGTATATGGATTCATGAAGTTGTCTCCATACCGGTACACGTCCAGCCGCTCGATACGATTTGAAACGAGACTTGTCCGACCAGGCAACATGTTTCCAGTCATCAACAGTCCAAATTTGGTGTTGATGGGCCCAGGCGAGGAGTAAACCAGTTTGTCCACCAGTCATCGAGAGCACACGACTGGGCCTTCGGATCCAAAAGCCCATATCGACGATGTTTCGTTGAATGGTTCGCACGCTGACACTTGTTGATCGCCCGGCACTGTAATCTGCAGCAATTTGCGGAAGGGTTGCACTTCTGTCGCGTTGAACGATTCTCTTCACTCGTCGTTGGACGAGTTCTTACAGGATCTTTTTCTGGACGCGGCGATGTCAGAGATTTGATGTTTTACCGGATTCCTGATATTCACGGTACACTAGTGAAATGGTCGTACGGGAAAAGCCCCACTTCATCGTACGTCTGAGATGCTGGGTCCCATCGCTCGTACACTGATTTTAACATCACGTTCAAACTCACTGAAATGTTGATAACCTGCTATTGCAGCAGCAGTAACCGATCTAACAACTGCGCCAGACACTTGTCGTCTTATATAGACGTTGCCGACCGCGGCGCCGTATTCTGCCTGTTTACATATCTCTGTATTTGAGTAAGCAAGCCAATACCAGTTTCTTTGGCGCTTCAGTGTATTACGTCATTGTGAATGAGAGGTCGTTCTGTCGTCAAAAAAAGTTAACAAAACTGGGAATAATTTCTAAAACAGTAATCAGATTCGAAAACCTTAACCACATGAAGAAAGCTGAATAAAATGAACACTCTCAAGAGCATTTTTTATTGACAAGTGATGTGACACGTAGTTTATCGTTATAGGAGTATAAGATAACAAACTGAGACCAAATGAAACAGACATAACACAGTGAATAGTGCGCAGTCACAACAGTACCCAGTGTACCCTTCTCTGGTAGGAACGCAGGCGTGTACTGTCATATGCGAAAGATCACAAAGATGCCTAATGGCATCCTGTGATATATTGTCCCACGCATCTTGAGCCTTTTGCTGAAATTTTGCGATAGTTCTTGCAGGCCGTGGAGAACGAATAAGTTTCCACGAGTTGACGAGAGAGCTGGTGATTATGCGGCTGGGGAAATTATCATACACCACGAAGAGCGCATTACTCTGCAGCAATTATATGTGGACGTGCATTGTCCTTCTGCAAAAGCTGATCTTCCTATCAAGAAACAGCTATAGTAGAGCAAGCACTGATTACTTTGCCTTGCAGAAACACCAAATGTGACTGCGAGTTTTAACCGATCGCCCCTCACGCCATGAAGCCTCATACAGGGTGTTACAAAAAGGTACGGCCAAACTTTCAGGAAACATTCCTCACACACAAAGAAAGAAAATATGCTATGTGGACATGTGTCTGGAAACGCTTACTTTCCATGTTAGAGCTCATTTTATTACGTCTCTTCAAATCACATTAATCATGGAATGGAAACACAGCAACAGAACGTACCATCGTGACTTCAAACACTTTGTTACAGGAAATGTTCAAAATGTCCTCCGTTAGCGAGGATACATGCATCCACCCTCGGTCTCATGGAATCCCTGATGCGCTGATGCAGTCTTGGGGAATGGCGTGTTGTATCACAGCCGTCCACAATACGAGCACGAAGAGTCTCTGCATTTGGTACCGGGGTTGCGTAGACAAAAGCTTTCAAATGCCCCCATAAATGAAAGTCAAGAGGGTTGAGGTCAGGAGAGCGTGGAGGCCATGGAATTGGTCTGCCTCTACCAATCCATCGATCACCGAATCTGTTGTTGAGAAGCGTACGAACACTTCGACTGAAATATGCAGGAGCTCCATCGTGCATGAACCACATGTTGTGTCGTACTTGTAAAGGCACATGTTCTAGCAGCACAAGTAGAGTATCCCGTATGAAATCATGATAACGTGCTCCATTGAGCGTAGGTGGAAGAACATGGGGCCCAATCAAGACATCACCAACAACGCCTGCTTGTTGATGCTAGTACTGTAGAGCAATGAGTCGCATGTCAACACAAGCACCGAAGTCAACATTACCTTCCTTCAATTAGGCCAACTGGTGGTGAATCGAGGAAGTACAGTACATACTGACGAAACTAAAATGAGCTCTAACATGGAAATTAAGCGTTTCCGGACACATGTACACATATCATCTTTTCTTTATTTGTGTGTGAGGAATGTTTCCTGAAAGTTTGACCGTATCTTTTTGTAACACCCTGTATTAGACCTCTGTGTCTTGGGTGGATGTACTCTGGTATAGGCCACTCGCCAGGTCTACGCTATACACACGTAAGTCCGTCACATGCATACAGACAGAATCTACGCTCACCAACGAAGACAACAGAGCGCCCTTTTACTCTCCAGTCAACTATTTCACGGCACCAGAGTACCCAGGCTTGACAATGTCGTGGTAGCGGAGCTAGAGGCATAACATGATCTTAATCCTGCTGTAATCACATGGTTCTCAATGGTCCCCGATGAGACAACAGGTGCAACACATCCCCAGATTTCGTAACTGGATGATGTTCGGCCAGGCATGCTGCTCTCACACTGCGTCGACCTTTACGGGCTTCTGTATTACGTGGACGTTCATAACCCGATCTACAGTTGTGGAAGAGTTGAAAGCAGCGACACATCACCAATACACTGTGCCCAACAGGTGTAACAATCCGAGGATACGTCCATCCAGCTTCCAGCAGGCTCACAGAGTGACGCCTTTCAAATGACTGAAGCTGGTCAACAGCACTACATACTCGCCGGTTATATGTTTAACTTTTCATTCGTGGGTAGCTCGTGAAGCTGTTCCTAAGCTGCAAGAGTGTCTGGGATGGCTGACATCGGATATGAACCAAATGCCAGCCACTTCACCCTCTGTTCACATGATGTGTGAACTTACGCTGTCAAGGTAACGCCAGGGCTAAGCACCGCTGACGCTGTTAAGACAACGAATTGTATGGGACGAAACCAGTCAAGAGAGCGGAATCGCTCACGTGAATACTGCGGTGAGCTTAGGAGCACGGGCGAATGAAATTAGGTCGGCCTCTTCTCGACGACCTCTCGGACTGTTCAGACCTACCTTCCGCTCCTCTCCGGCCATGAGGCCGCCATCTTCTACGTAAGATTTCACACTTGATTTATGCATCCCTTAAGGACTAACAACAAACCGTACCACGACTCATTTTCAGGAATGAACGTTGGCATTTATAATTTCACACTCTACAACCATCGCTCCTCAGGTACATCCTGTCGGCCAAACCTTTATGCTCTTGCACAGTCACACCCCAGAATGAAAGTTGGAAACACTTTTCATCTCTAAACTCAGAACAGTTACTGCTTGCAGAGTCAAAACAAACAGTGAACACAGAAGCCTCTCGAGCGCCATCTGTTCGCTTATAAGAGGTCCACGACTAAGGAATTTGTTGCTAGCGCGCTCGAGCAGATGTAATTTCGATGGATTGCTCACGCGCTGCCTGCGATTTGTAAGCTATAAGAGAATCTCAGACCAAAAAGCAGTGTTGACTGCAGTAGGAACTGTGTGGCAGTAGGAGTAAGAAGTAGCTAACAGTCTGGTGTATGGAGTCGCCAGGGCCGGTTGTGGGGAGCGATGGCGGTGCCTGAGCGTTGTAGTATAAGGTAAAAGCAGCCTCGTGCATATGTACTATTGTTATATCAAGTCTCGCGTAAAATGTTTTTAAAAATCTCTTAATAATAACTTTTCTTATAAAACATTAACTTTTGACAATCATTCATCTCAATTTAAAGCATTTGCTAATTTCTCCAATCCATGGTCATCCCGATTATTGTAAAGAAAAAAATTAGTTGTTCTTTTTATACATGACAAATCTATCGGCCAGCATTACACTGGGCTGTTCCAGAAAAATTTCTTATAGGAGCAGATATATACGCGATATCCGCCAAGAATAGCTTTGAAAACTGTAGGTACTTAGGGAGTATAATTAATCAAGGCGGAACTTGTGAAGAAGACTTGAGAAAGAGACTGCACTCAGGAAGGAGGGCAATATCAAACTTTAACGCCCTTGTGGTCCAAAAAAATCAGATTAAAAACGAAACATGATATATGTCAAAACTATATTGAGCCAGTTAGCATATATGGTTTGTAGGGCTAGGCAATTATGGACAAGAGCTGCAAAAGGATCGAAGCTGTAGGAATAGACTTTCTAAGACGAGCATCAAGGATCTCCCGTTGGTACATAAACCAAGTGAGAATGTAAGGGAAATAACACAAGAGGATGATATCATAACGGATGAAAGAGAACGCAGAAAACTTTTTTGGCTTGGATACTTATTGACTATGGGATAAGAAAGAATAGCCAAGAATATATCTGAACACAGGCCGACAATCAGAAGGTCAGAGGACCGTCAATTAAACGGATTGAAGAAACACGAAGGAGTGCAACCAATAGAAATTTGACCGCTGAAGACGTCCAAATGGAGGCTTAGATGCGGGATGCGGCAGGAGTTAGTAGGATCCCCCCGACTGATTATAACTGATATTTCACTACCTGAGCAGCCACCGTGACAAACGAGTGACCCCACAATGAAACTTCGTGGAAACATTTGGAAGGATATACCGAAGAGCGCGTAATCAAATATTTGCTGGATGTATTCCAGTCTGTCTTCCTCTACAGATTTTATCCATCACGGCTCCCTCTAGTAGCGTGGAAGTTGTTCCCTGTTACCTTAACAGATGCCCTATCACCCTGTCCCTTCTTCTTCTTCTTCTTCGTCTTCTTCTTCTTCTCAGTGTTTTGCATATAGTCCTTTGCTCTTCGATTCTGCGTAGCCACTTTCCTTAGCCGGCCGAAGTGGCCGTGCAGTTCTAGGCGCTGCAGTCTGGAACCGCGAGACCGCTACGGTCGCAGGTTCGAATTCTGCCTCGGACATGGATGTGTGAGATGTCCTTAGGTTAGTTAGGTTTAACTGGTTCTAAGTTCTAGGGGACTAATGACCTCAGAAGTTGAGTCCCATAGTGCTCAGAGCCATTTGAACCAACTTTCCTTACTTTATAGGTCCTAATTTTCAACATTTGTCTCTAGCACCACATGTCAAATGCTTCGATTCTCTTCTGTTCCGGGTTTTCCACAGTCCGTATTTCACTGCCATACCATTCTCATCTCCGAATGTGTACATTCTCTCTTCATTGAGGTAAGAATTTTCAATTTATTCAGAATGAATTTTCAGGGCCATGACGCAGCACTGCTGACGTCCAAATTTACCAGTTTAGATTCACAGTCAGTTAATTATTGAAAGGTTATGAGTGAGCCACAATTTTATTGAGAGGTTAGTCACGTTATTATTGCGAGGTTACGGAATGATAAACAATTATTTTATCTGTGGGGAGGTTACACGCTGATGACCGTGACAAAAGAATCACTAGCACTACAACAATCCTTCGCCCCCCCCCCCAATTTCCCCCAGTATGCGCATACGCACCCTGGTGCCACTGAACACAAAAACTCTTGAGGGTGTTCAGTTTTTTCCGGCAACAGATCGAATGGTCGCTATCGATCTCGGATTTCTCGAAAGAGCTGCGAGTTGAAAAGAAGTATATTACAAGAGTATCAGTGACATACAGTGGTCATATTCCTTGCCGCAGATGCGCCACACAACGCCCGAGGGCCTGATGCGTCGCAGAAGGAGTCACCTTATTCCGCAGACGACGGCAGTAGGGAAAGAGACGGAGGCGGCAGGCGGCCAGAGGTGGTGGCACCGGAGCCCGCAGATCGAGTTTTGCACAGCGGGCCGCGGCAGCAAACTTTCCCCATCAAGGGCAGCTGGGCGCAGGGCGCAGGGCGAAGGGCGGCGCAGGGCCGCGTTGGTCCAAGACAGGCCGGCGTCGGCGTCGGCGCCGGCGTCGGCGGCCGCACGGCCCGGTAACTCAATCCCGGCGCCCCAAGTTGCCGGCAGCAATAAGGGCGCGAGTCGCGCTGTGCAACCGTTGTGGTGGCAGCCCTGCCGGCGGCATTGGAGGGTGCTTACCCGCTCTCGGCTGTTTGTGCCTCCGGTGCTTTGCTTTGAGCCTGTTCTCCGCACCTGCCAGCACGCCGAGGCGCCCGTAAGCGCTTTTGGCACACAGGGCTGCCACTGCGCCCGTTCGCTGCTCTGGCCCACTGTTTGTGCACACACCAGCCGTACAGCACGCTCTAATGGCAACGCGGCTATACAGCTGCAGTAACTATTTGTGCCGCGGTCTTTTGTTAGTGACGAGTTGGTTTATTCTGCGTGCAGTAACAACTCTGACTTGCACATACAACGTAGATCGCTACTGTAAACCTCTTGTAATTTAGAGACGCCAAACCGGTCAGCTGTGTCCCTCGCTGCAGACTGCTAACGAAAGTCCGAGCTTAGGCTCCAAGATATGTGAATGCCAAGAAGACTTCCCAACAACCCTACCACAACAAAGGCCAAAAATTAATTGTGATTGTAGTGTTGCTCACGCTGCTAAATATTGCATTTTCGGGCAACAACAACGTTATATTATGTGGCAGGTGTCATTAGAGCACAGTTAATAAAGTCATTTCTTGAAAGAATGGATAAACTAGGCACTCATCTTTTCGTGTTTCCCACGCTGGTCTAGTTGTGAACTCATGGCTCAATCGTAGAAAATCTAGGTAGTGATGATTCCAAGCTCGGATGCAAAGAGGCCTAGGTATTATTCTGCGATATTCAAAAGTTTTATAGATGTGTTTCATAAACCATTCTTGAAGATAAAACTTTTGCAAGTTAGGACAATGGTGATGTAAAAAAAGTAATCAGCACTCAGAATTTAGCCGGCCGCGGTGGCCGTGCGGTTCTAGGCGCTTCAGTCCGGGACCGCGGGACTGCTACGGTCGCAGGTTCAAATCCTGCCTCGGACATGGATGTGTGTCATGTCCTTAGGTTAGTTAGGTTTAAGTAGTTCTAAGTACTAGGGGACTGATGACCTAAGATGTTAAGTCCCATAATGCTCAGAGCCATTTGACCCATCAGAATTTAAGTTACACTCTTTTTTATTACTTTTGTTGCAATATCACGTAACTCGTTCCAAAACATCACTTCACAATATGAAACATACTTGAAAATATCTTCCTCACTGTTAAAGTTCACATTTTATAAACTGACTACAATTTACGTCTTTTTAACATGCGACCAAAGCTTGACTCTCTAATAACCGCGTACGCGCCCAAAAATCTTAGTTACAAGTACGTCAAAGATCATAGTGACGAAAGAAAGAATACACATAATAATAATATCATTGCAATATATAGATATCGATGTATCGAAGTACCTCTAAATTAATTAAATCAAATCTGAATGTTGTCACAGAAATATGTTAAGTATTTTACAGAAACACAGTATAATATTGTTGGTATCGAGAGGTTGAGGTGAGGTGCCGTAATGGTTACATAATTCAAGTACCATTACAACTTCTTAGTTAATAAAATGCAGTACCTTGCCTTTGACGACAAGTGTTCATCAGAGACAAAGGTATCGTCAGGAGTGCCCCAGGGAAGTGTGATACGAAACTGTTGTTCTCTATATACTCGTACATAAATGATCTGACGGAACAGTTATCTGATGAGTGATGATGATCCAGCTCACGGGAAAATGCTGTCGCTGAGTGATTGCAGGAGGATACAAGATTACTTACATATAATATCTATTTGGTCCGATGAATAGCAGCTTGCTCTATTTATGGAAAAATACAGGGTGTCCACAATGAGACTCCAACATTTTAATATCCTATATCTTTCTCATTTCAGATGGTGGGCCTGTGAATCCTGAAGGGGCAGACAGAGCAACTCAACAAGTTTGTGGTGTGCAAATTTGATACGCCAAGTGGCCGTAGTGGAGCTGCAATCAATTGTTTTAGCAAAATGGAGGATATGAAGGAGCGTGCACAAGCAGTCTGGTGGTATGCAGAGACAAAATCGGCGACCCAAGTGCAAAGAAGCTTTCGTCGAGTTTACAGCAAATCGCCCCTGTCGTTCAAGACTATAAAGAAGATAACAAAAAAATGGCTCTGAGCACTATGGGACTCAACTGCTGAGGTCATTAGTCCCCTAGAACTTAGAACTAGTTAAACCTAACTAACCTAAGGACATCACAAACATCCATGCCCGAGGCAGGATTCGAACCTGCGACCGTAGCGGTCCTGCGGTTCCAGACTGCAGCGCCTTTAACCGCACGGCCACTTCGGCCGGCAAAGAAGATAACAGACCTGCAGCCACATGTGATGTTTCAACAGGACGGTGCACCACCCCATTGGAGCCTTGATGTCCGAAAAGTTTTAAATTACACATTCCCGCAACGGTGGATTGGCCGTGGATGTCCAATTCCTTGGCCGCCACGTTCGTCCGACATAACCCTCCCCACCCTCGATTTTTTTCTTGTGGGGTTATGTGAAAGGCCGGGTATACGCTACCGCTACACCAGTAAAGCACCTGCAAGACTTGAAGCAGCGCATAAGAATTGTCATCTACTCTGTCACAGAACAGATGCTCCGCAACACATGGCACGAAATCGATTGTAGACTTGATATTCTTCGCGCTACCCGTGGCGCCCATGTTCAATTGTACTGAACCGTCCACCTGTGTATGAAAACTTGATGAGCTGCTGTATGATTTCCCTGTATTTGTTCGTCAATAAATTGTGTCTCCTCTCAGATTTTATGAGTTCAAATGTTGGAGTCTCATTGTGGACACCCTGTATAAAATGTGAGTTAATACAGATGAGCAGGAAAAACATTGCTTTGCTATTTTAGGTGGAGGAGATTAGTGTTTAACGTCTCGTTGACAGCGAGGTCATTAGAGACGGAGCACAAGCTCGGATTAGGGAAGGATGGGAAATGAAATCGACCGTGCCCTTTCAAAGGAACCATCCTGGCATTTGCCTGAAACGATTTAGGGAAATCACGGAAAACCTAAATCAGGAAGGCCGTACGCGGGTTTGAACCGTCGTCCTCGCGAATGCGAGCCCATTGTGCTAAGCAAACTGCTATTGGAATACAGTGTTAGTGGTTTGCTGCTTGACACTCATGTCGATTAAATGTCTAAGCGTGACGTTGCAAAGCCATATGAAATGGAACAAGCAGTTATGGTCGGTTGTAGAGTCGGTAGCTTAGGCTTTACAGCATCGCCTGCGAATGTGTCCAACAATAAATTAGGCAAATGCACCGCACCGCGGGGCCTGTTCAAAAAAATTCGGAACATTCGTCTACTCCTGTTTACTGGGAGAATTATAGGAAGACGTTCATCTGTAAAGGATACCACGTATAGAACACTGGTAGACCAATTACCGTGAGTTCCGATCCACGTTGCAACTTGGAATTTTCTGCACATGTAAATCTTTGCAGGAAGTAAAAGTAACAGCAAGCATGACAAAAAGGGCTACTAGGACTGGCTGAATATAAAACCCGCGACTTTTGAACACAGCCTGACACCCACGGAGCCGACAGGCCGGGTTCAGAAGGTGATCTTTTTACCTTCCACTGCTGCACTCTAAACGACTGCCATTTTGAGGCAAATGAATTTAACTTCGTGAGGAAGGCGAGTCAAAGACTGTGTTTGATTCGCGAAACCCTCAGAAGACCCAAGCAATCCACTAAAGAGACTGCCAACTTTGGGCTTGTGTGTCCTCTTCTGGAGAACTGCTGCGCGGTATGGGATTCTTACCAGAGAGGATAGACGGAGAACACCGAAAAAGTTCAGAGGATGACGGCTCTTTTTACACTATCCCGAAAGAGGGGAGATAGTGTCACCGATACGACAATAGAGTTGGGGTAGCAGTCATTAAAACAAATGCATTTTTCGTTGGCGTGAGATATTTTCACGAAATTTTAGTCGCCAAGTTTCTCCTCCGAACGGCAAAATATTGAATTGACTTCCGCCTAAACAGGAAGAAATGACCATCCTAATAAAAGAAAAACAACAGAAAGATTTATGTGTTTGTTTTTCCCACGTGCTCTTCGCAAGTGGAACGGCAGAGAAATAGACTACAAGTGGTTCTATGCACTCTCTGCCGGACCTTTAAGCGTGAACTGCAGATCAGTTATGTACAAGTAGATCTACAGCAAAATAAGCTTCCCTTACTTCATTGATGAGATATGTGACACTCTAATTTTCTTTAAAATTGCGTTAAACTTAATATCACCCTTAGGGTTTACTATCGCTTGTTACTTTCCATCTCTGAAGCTCAGTTTGTTGTCTGTTTCAGCCACACAGAAGGCGCAACTTCAATCCCTGGTCCTGTCAAAGACTTTCCTTCGGATGAGGAACAGTAATAATGATCCGTTAAGATGTCCTGAAGGGGAAACAGCATCTCTTGTTTCAGAAATGGAAATCAATGGCAGGGAGAGCGGTCTACAATACTATCGTCCCTCCAATGTTGATGTACAACTATACACCTCAGTCACAAGTTCATTAATGTTTCTTTTCCATTCCGACAGCAGAATTAATAAAGAGCTCCTGCGAATGTCTGTCCTAAACAGTGTACGGGTTTCTCAACCCTTTTTGACTTCGCAAAGACGTATCAAGTTGCTGTCCAAGAACGATGCTTGTATATAACGGCAGTTGAATTGATTTCTCACTATCATATTGCTTGATTTTGTGCAAAAACATGAACTGTAACACAGTACGTGTCCTATGTTTGTTATAGGAAGATACGTTAACTAGCAATGACTTTCAGGGAATATTTGCGAGCGGTTCTAGGCACTTCAGTCCGGAACCGCGCGTCCGCTACGGTCGCAGGTTCGAACTCTGCCTCGGGCATGGATGTGTGTTGTCCTCAGATCAGTTAGGTTTAAGTAGTTCTAAGTTCTAGGGGCTGATGACCTCAGATGTTAAGTCCCATAGTGCTCAGACCCATTTGAACCATTTGGAGCCGGCCGATGTGGCCGTGCGGTTAAAGGCGCTGCAGTCTGGAACCGCAAGACCGCTCCGGTCGCAGGTTCGAATCCTGCCTCGGGCATGGATGTTTGTGATGTCCTTAGGTTAGTTAGGTTTAACTAGTTCTAAGTTCTAGGGGACTAATGACCTCAGCAGTTGAGTCCCATAGTGCTCAGAGCCATTTGAACCATTTTTGAACCATTTGGAATATTTGCACTCAGGCAAGTATCCTAATTAATCTACCCCCATGAGACCTCTTCTTGCGCACATGGAATGTATTCGAAGTTGTGAATATGGACAACCATTTGCTGTATAATACAATGATGACAGTGAAAATTTGTGGCGGTCTGGGAGGCGAACCCGGATTTCCCGCTTATCACGAGCTTTCGCCTAACTATTAGGCTATCCGAGCACGAATCACGGCCACACCTAAACTTCCATATGTCGTCAATCATGTGTCTACAACCTGTACTCGTATATCCATCATTTACATTCTCGTACAGAGGAGCCATTTTACTTGAAAGTCTCTTGCCGTGTGTCGGAGGGTCAATATGTTTGCAGTGCCTGTGTTATTCCTAATTACGATTCAATGTTCCTCCAGACATACATGTGTGTCCGAAGGAACATTGCATCGCAACTCGGAATAACACAAGCAGTGCAATATCGCATCTTCTAGCACAGATTTCTCGCGGATAACATACGCTGCACGATCGTTAATACTTTTCGTTCATGGACGATAGTAAAGTATACAGAAGCTTTACACAAGTCCAGATTCTGTTATAGTTTTGTTAACTCCCCTGCTAGACACCCATAGAAACTCATGGAGAACGAGGAGATTTGTGTGTTTAACGTCCCGTCGACAATGGGATCATTAGAGACAGATTAGTGAAGGATGGGGAAGAAAATCGGTCGTGCGCTCTCAAAGAAACTATCCCTTTATTTGCCTGAAGCGGTTTAGGGAAATCACGGAAAACCTAAATCAGGATGGCCGGAGACGGGTTTGAACCGTCGTCCTCCCGAATGCGAGTCCAGAGTGCTAACCGCTGCGCCACCCTGCACGGTCTCAGAAACTCCCGTGCTCGCTCACAGGGCACTAGTGTGAAATAAGCTGCATGTCTCCGTACAAGGTCCACAACAAATAGAATGACACAGAAAGTTGTCATTATTATTGAGTGTCCAACTTATGGATTGGTATTTTACTAAATAACCAAATGATCGGTGAGGTGCATACTTTTAATTAGACGAATCATGTTTTCGAAAAATTACATCCAAATCTAATAAAGTTGGGTGAGTAGTGTATCGAGAGCCGCAAAGTGATGAGAAAAGAAAAAAGTTAATGCTGTCTAACGTGGGTTACATTCTGCGGCAGAAAGCGTTCCAGTTGTGCCCTAGTGACCATTTCAAGCAGTAAGAGACCGCGCCCACGAAGCTGAGGGGGCACGGCGAGCAACAGCTGCTCGAGAAACCTATAAAAGGCGGAATATTAATCAGAATTGCCAGGTTTAACGCGCTATAAAACGATTGGACGGTCCTCTTGAATATGGAGGAGCCGGAAGGAAACGATCCGTCGAAATGGCGCCTCGGGCCAGCGCAAATTTACTGGAGTCCGTCGACGAAGTGAGAACCACTTCACTGCTCTGGACGTCAGCAGGATATTAAAATTTTTTAAAATACAGTGCGAGGTGCGTGCGAAATGCCAAACTGTGAGGAAACTGAAACTGGATTTATGGATTCAGAATGCTACCTCTGGTCGTCAAATCCAAAGAACTGGAACTAATAGGGTACAGGGTGCGTACTATGTTCGTATTTGGGAAGACCGCTGTTCAAATCTCTGGTACGCCATCCACATTTATTCTTCCTTCGGTTCCCTGAATTACCACAGGTGAATGTAGAAAAACTTCTCTCAAAGAAGCCACGACTAAATTTTTCCACTTGCTTTGTCCGAAAATTGATCCTTATCTAGAGACCTCGGCGCCTAAGGGGCATTAAAACCCAAACTACTTGGGAAAAAATAATAATATCTTCTTGATGTAACAGCAAGAGTTTTCCAAGGCGCAACCATACGGCAATGTTTACAATATTCTATTGCACCGATAAGATAAAAAATGAGGAGGTTCTCCACGGAATTGACAAAAAAAGGAATATATGGAAAGCCGCGCGGGATTAGTATGTCACAGACGGGGTGGTCTAAAACTGACAGATTATTAGTCCCGCTTTTCTGCGTTAACTGGAGTTATCTGCACCGATGTGAAATCTCACTTACCATAAGGGAACTAATCTTTTCTTCATCATCTGCAGTTTCTTTAGCAGGATCATGTGATAGCACATCTATAAAAGGAATAGTTTCATCATTAAATATTCAGTGTTCTCATTCGTCTGTTTTCATCCGTCATTTATTTAGTGTCTAAAGAAACGGTCGTGCAACGCTTCCCTTGGGTACAGCATAATGATTATGGGACGGACATTTTCAATCATATTACATATCCTGGAAGCAATGGCGTCTACTCAGGCGTCAGGGAGCTGCGCGGGATTAGCCGAGCGGTCTATGGCGCTGCAGTCGTGGACTGTGCGGCTGGTCCCGGCGGAGGTTCGAGTCCTCCCTCGGGCATTGTTGTGTGTGTTTGTCCTTAGGCTAATTTAAGTTAAGTAGTGTGAAAGCTTAGGGACTGATGGCCTTAGCAGTTAAGTCCCATAAGATTTCACACAGATTTTTTGAATTGACGGAAAGAAGGGACGGAATGAAAAGACGTGTGTTATGACTGCAGGGAATAAACCCTTACGGTACTGTAGGGAGCTTTAGAGGGCAAGAACTGTAGGGGCAGAAAGAGAATGGAATACGCATAACAAATAACTGAAGCTGTAGAGTGCAAGTGTTGCTGTGAGATAAAGAAATTGGTTGAGGAGAAGTAGTCCTGGAGGGTCGATTTGATCAGTTAGAAGACTGATGACTCAAAAGAAAAGTCATACACACACTATATCTACACGAGCTACGCCTTCCAACTACGTAGTCGCAGCTTTGCCTAAGACATATGTCGTAGCGTTGTACCAATTTTCCAATACCCCGTCATAGAAGGCAGCTCGCCTGTGCTTTCCGACAATTTTCTACGCTGGACTGCAGCTCGTTGTCTGTTTCGTTTGGTTTTGTTTTGCTTTAGGGCGCAAAAAGCAATATGCACCCGTGTCAAAATTATAGAACACGAAGACACAGAGGAGATAAAAAACGACTATACGTCAGTCCCAATTGACATAACAGAAGACAGCTGAAAACAGGGCTGTGGGGAAAGTGCTAAAAAAAGACACTATACAGAAACGGAGGTTCACAACTAAAAATTAAATGGCCTTCGCGATATTGCTTTGGCGGATAAAAAGTAAAACGCAGTCGACGGCCAGCGCGTCATTTGCTAACTCAGACGGCAAACTCAGGCGGGATTGTAAACGGTTTAAAAATGGGCATTCCCTCGGGAAGTGGCGGAAAGTTAAAAATTCCGTGCAATGTGTACAATGTGGTGGGGTGAAATAGCTGGTGCGGCATGATTATCAGTGCCACATACCAGAGTGACTGCCGAAAACTCAAACAAAACTAAGTCTTACACATTTCAACTTAGCAACTGGAGATACTACCCAGAGCATACTTAGTCGCCGTCGTCCTGGGAAAGAGTAAAACTAACCTGCCCCGTCGCTGGGGTCTACTCTGAAACCCGGAAGGACTCCGAGAGCTTAAGCAGTCTCTACCTGTACCAACTTCACAATGGTGCTGACCAGTTGCCGCTAATGCCTGTCTGACCCAACGTACCCTTATCCAACGCTCCATACAAAAGTTAGCTAAACTGCCCTTAACATTCAAGGAAACTTCCTGGCAACTAAGAAAACCGGAAGTGCCAACTACAAGAAAGACACACGTTCATACTAGCAGACGACATTGGCGGCGAGAAGGATATGACAGGAATAGATGATAATGGATTACACAGATACATACAGAAAATAGTTACGAATTTGAAACTGAAAAAGACATTGTCCTTTGGCGTTGACATGCCGCTGAGAAATGTCGCTGAATATGGCGCACTATCTCGCCCTTCTTTCTCTCCAAGCGAGGTTTCCAACATTTGAGTCGTTAAGAATTGTAGCTAAACCGAAGGTTGCTTTCCAAGATCAAGGGAACGGCTCACATGGAGACTTTTCAAGGTACTGTATCGATTTGGTTAAGAAAGAAATTTATGACGCAACTTGGCTAAAAGAAGGTTCAAAAAATGGCTCTAAGGACTATAGGACTCAACATTTGAGGTCATCAGTTCCCTAGACTTAGAAATTACTTAAACCTAACTAACCTAAGGACATCACACACATCCATGCCCGAGGCAGGATTCGAACCTGCGACCGTAGCTGGCGCGCGGTTCCGGACTGAAGCGCCTAGATCCACTCGGCCACCGCGGCCGGCGGTAAAAGAAGGGATCGGTTGATAGGATGCATCCTGACGCATCTAAGAAACCGTGTTTGGTAATGGAGGGAAGTTTGTTTGGATGGGATGTAAACATTCTACAGGAACACGAAGGCTTGAATACAGTATGCAAATTTAAACAGATGTAAGTTGCAATAGTTACGAAGAGTGGGTGTTAGAGAGAAGGTCGATCTGCTCCAGATAGATGACTGAATTCAGAATATATTCCAGAATCTTACCAGAGAGAGGCGTGATTGATACAGTGCAGTAGTTCGCTGTTCGTGCGTTGCCAACCGTTGCAATTTCGGAGAAGTGTTTGATGGTATCTCTCGCGAAGCTTGCAAGTAAATCATGCGCTCTGTTTATGCGTTGGCTGCTGGCCTGTAGCACGTGTGTGCGCGCGCATGTGATGCAACGTTGCAGCTGCCGCCCGCTCGCTAAGCCGGCATGTAGTAGCTGTAGGGGGATTTGTACCACCCTCAGTGGACTCTCCACACGTCGACCTATTACCGTGTGCTAGTTCGACCCGTCACCACCACGTAGCGTGCAGTGAGTATTCAACGTCAGTTTCATCACGGAACAGCAAATGTTACATCGAACGCCAAAATTTTTCCATTTCTCAATCACCTTAATTAGAGACATAACATTACACCCTCTTTTATATTGCGGTTCTAGGTAATGCCACGTTAAAACTGTGGATTTGCGGCATGAAGGTCATTCCGAAATAATCACAAATAGAAAAAAAAAATGTGCATGAGTTTGAGCCCTAGTGAAAATGTCTGGTCTCCTTATAAAAATGCCCCAGATTTTAATGGACGCCTCCACGCAACGTAACTGACATAAGTGAAATGATGGGGCAGGTATAGGTAAAATTATGGCTCCTCTAACATAAATTACTTTTTCACCAGGGGAACAACTCGAAATTGTTACAGAGACACGTATACAGAGAGAGAGAGAGAGAGAGAGAGAGAGAGAGAGAGAGAGAGAGAGCAAGGTTATACTAAATTTTTATTCAATATGTGTAGAGAAACATTAGAAGGTTTCTAATGATCAATGACGGCAGTGAGTGGAAAATTCTTCTTCTTCTTCTTTCTCTCTCTCTCTGTCTCTCTCTCTCTCTGTCTCCCCCTTTTCCTCAGATTTCTCTTCGTCGTCTTTCTCTCCTCCAAAACTCATTCTGACGACAGTAATGTGGTGTCACTTGCTTAAATCGCCCGTGCATTAATATCTAGTCATGGTAGTAGATATGTGTATGTCATTGGAACAAGATGGGAAGAGACAAATGGCAATATTAAAGCTGTCTCGGGAAACAGAACAAGGTTTCTGGAGAAGGCAGGTTAGTTGTACTTTGTAACACTCCGGTTTGATCTTACTGACTTATCCCGCTCGATCGGGATCTGATAGCAGCCCAAATAGATAATAACTAATGTGACCGTGTACCTAATGGGGCTGGCAATCGGATTGGACTGCTACGGAGTTGTTACATTCCATTTTGTCCTTCTCGAATGTTGTAATAATAAAATGTCTGGTGGCAAGAAGAACAACAACACATCTTCATTAATCAACGACCTATATTCATCACAAAAACACAAAGTAAAGAGACAGCCACTGCCTTCGTCGTACAGAATTAATAACGGTTAATCTCAGCACAGGCCCTTACGTTATTCATTATCGTCACACGCAATTTCCATCGCTGTAATCCAACACTACTATCCAACACTGCAATCCAACACTGCAATCCAAATGATGCCGGCGCGGTAGACGCGTAATTACAATATCGGCACAAAAATGTCACTGAATCACACTAGTAATTATACTTTTTTCACTTTCCCGTATATTTTTAACACAAAGGGGTTAAACCACGGCGATGGCCACTCCCTTTGTCGGTACGGGCTTGCATTCCAGCAACAGACCTCCACCCGGCTCGGCCCACAGCGCGTACCACACTCCACTGTCTCAACACTCGCTCTCGCTCTCGCAACCCGACACACACTATCGATTGTTTGTCCTGTCGACCTGTGCTGTCGCAAAACTTATAGTAAGGGCCTACGGACCCCTTACAACTTGTACTACAGCACCCAGAACTAAATTCTGACGGATGGGGAAAATATATATGTACATCAATAGAAATGAATTCGCATTAGTTATTATTGACCTACCCCCATGAACCATGGGCCTTGCCATTGGTGGGGAGGCTTGCGTGCCTAGTGATACAGATAGCCGTACCGTAGGTGCAACAACAACGGAGGGGTATCTGTTGAGAGGCCAGACAAACGTGTGGTTCCTGAAGAGGGGCAGCAGCCTTTTCAGTAGTTGCAAGGGCAACAGTCTGGATGATTGACTGATCTGGCCTTGCAACACTAACAAAAACGGCCTTGCTGTGCTGGTACTGCGAACGGCTGAAAGCAAGGGGAAACTACGGTCGTAATTTTTCCTGAGGGCATGCAGCTTTACTGTATGGTTAAATGATGATGGCGTCCTCTTGGGTAAAATACTCCGGAGATAAAATAGTCCCACATTCGGATCTCCGGGCGGGGACTACTCAGGAGGATGTCGTTATCAGGAGAAAGAAAACTGGCGTTCTACGGATCGGAGAGTGGAATGTCAGATCCCTTAATCAGGCAGGTAGGTTAGAAAATTTAAAAAGGGAAATAGATAGGTTAAAGTTAGATATAGTGGGAATTAGTGAAGTTCGGTGGAAGGAGGAACAAAACTTCTGGTCAGGTGACTACAGGGTTATAAACACAAAATCAAATAGGGGTAATGCAGGAGTAGGTTTAATAATGAATAGGAAAATAGGAATGCGGGTAAGCTACTACAAACAGCATAGTGAACGCATTATTGTGGCCAAGATAGATACGAAGCCCACTCCTACTACAGTAATACAAGTTTATACGCCAACTAGCTCTGCACATGACGAAGAAACTGAAGAAATGTATGATGAAATAAAAGAAATTATTCAGATTGTGAAGGGAGACGAAAATTTAATAGTCATGGGTGACTGGAATTCGAGAGTAGGAAAAGGGAGAGAAGGAAACATAGTGGGTGAATATGGATTGGGGGAGAGAAGTGAAAGAGAAAGCCGTCTGGTAGAATTTTGCACAGAGCATAACTTAATCATAGCTAAAGAAGCATAAAAGAACGTTGCATACATGGAAGAATCCTGGAGATACTAGAAGGTATCAGATAGATTATATAATGGTACGACAGAGATTTAGGAACCAGGTTTTAAATTGTAAGACATTTCCAGGGGCAGATGTGGATTCGGACCACAATCTATTTTATTTATGACGTGTAGATTAAAACTGAAGAAACTGCAAAAAGGTGGGAATTTAAGGAGATGGGACCTGGATAAACTGAAAGAACCAGAGGTTGTACAGAGTTTCAGGGAGAGCATAGGGGAACAATTGACAGCAATGGGGGAAAGAAATACAGTAGAAGAAGAATGGGTAGCTCTGAGGGATGAAGTAGTGAAGGCAGCAGAGGATCAAGTAGGTAAAAAGACGAGGGCTGGTAGAAATCCTTGGGTAACAGAAGAAATACTGAATTAATTGATGAAAGGAGAAAATATAAAAATGCAGTAAATGAAGCAGGCAAAAAGGAATACAAACGTCTCAAAAATGATATTGACAGGAAGTGCAAAATGGCTAAGCAGGCATGGCTAGAGGACAAATGTAAGGATGTAGAGGCTTATCTCACTACGGGTAATATAGATACTGCCTACAGGAAAATTAAAGAAACCTTCAGAGAAAAGAGAACCACTTGTATGAATATCAAAAGCTCAGATGGAAATCCAGTTCTAAGCAAAGAAGGGAAAGCAGAAAGGTGGAAGGAGTATATAGGGGGTCTATACAAGGGCGATGTACTTGAGGACAATATTATGGAAATGGAAGAGGATGTAGATGAAGATGAAATGGGAGATATAATACTGCGTGAAGAGTTTGACAGAGCACTGAAAGACCTGAGTCGAAACAAGGCCCCGGGAGTAGACAACATTCCATTAGAACTACTGACAGCCTTGGGAGAGCCAGTACTGACAATACCATCTGGTGAGCAAGATGTATGAAACAGGCGAAATACCCTCAGACTTCAAGAAGAATATAATAATTCCAATCCCAAAGAAAGCAGATGTTGACAAATGTGAAAATTACCGAACTATTAGTTAACTGATCGGTAGATCAGTTAACTAATGAAGAGGTACTGAGTAGAATTGAGGGAAACGAAACTAATGCGTAACTAGATTAAAAGAAGGGATCAGATGACAGGACACGTTCTGATGCACCGATGAATAGTCAGTTTGATAAAGGAGGGAAATGCGAGGAGCAAAAATTATGGAGGGAGGCCAAGAGCTGAATACAGTAAGTGGATTCAAGTGGATGTATGTTGCAGTACCTAGTGGAGATAATGAGGCCTGCACAGTGTGGGAGGGAAGCAGCAAACTAGTCTTCGGGCTGAAGACCACAACAGCATGGTGCTGCACCTGTAGTTTCGGTTGATTACTGGGAATAACGTTGAATGCTGATGTCAATACAGGTTGTTTCAATACAAACAAACTTTTCGTTGCATTTTTATCAGAGACGTGACTACACGTCGATCTTCCCACACTGCTGACGAATGCGAGATAATGTAAGTTTTGTACAACGGAAAACCCATTTGCTTTCTGTGCCCAGCAAATAACTACGATGAATGTGTCAATCTCGTACGATAGGGAGACTGTACACAATGGGAACAGCAGGAGCGAACAGCGTACGCAGACAGCCGACCGGAATGGCCGAGCGGTTCTAGGCGCTACACTCTGGAACCACGCGATCGCTACGGTCGCAGATTCAAATCCTGCCTCGGGCATGGATGTGTGTGATGTCCTTAGGTTGGTTAGGTTTAAGTAGTTCTAAATTCTAGGGGACTGATGACCTTAGAAGTTAAGTCCCGTAGTGCTCAGAGCCATTTTTGTACGTAGACATCTGGAGCTGCGTCGTACTGTCCTAGCAAAGGAGCGGAGTTTCAGCGAAGAAGAGGCTGGTGGGTGGAGGGGGGGGGGGGGAATGGAGAGAATAGAGGAGGAGACTACGTGTAAATAAAACATGGGCAGCGTGTTCGGCACCGGCAGCGGGGGCGGCGAGGCGCGGGTTCGTTTCCGGCGCGCGGCGTAGCCGGCCGCCGCTTTACGGTCGCCTCACGTCGCTGGGGGCGGGAGGGGGCAGGGTGCATTATTCAGGGGGCACTAAACCCGCCTCTTGCCCCCGCCGTACGCACACCGCTTCCGGCCGTACTCGCCTTCCGCCCTCCGGACCAACGGTGAACGACCCCGCGAATGCACGATGCGGCCAGCCACCAATACCGTGGCGGAGTGCGTCCACATACGCTTTTGTTGACGGAAAAAACGGTTGACCAGCCAGGTGACCACACAAAAGCGATCGCCGAACTACGTCACCTCACACGCTTTGCCCACACTTTATGCGAGGGTCAAACCGAAGGTATTGGGGTAACCATTGTTGTTGCCGATGACTGCTGCAGCTTTGCATACTAGTCTATCCTGTAAAAGCCTCATCATCTTTGCGTAACAACGTAGATAAATTTCAACGAGCTTACTGTCGTCCAGCCTTTTGCCCTTTCTACAATATTTACCCCTCTTACACTTTGGCCAGGCAACGGCCTTGCTGCAGTCGATACACCGGTTCCCGTGAAATCACCGAAGTTAAGCGCTGTCGGGCGTGGTCGGCACTTGGATGGGTGACCATCCAGGCCGCCTTGCGCTGTTGCCATTTTTCGGGGTGCACTCAGCCTTGTGATGCCAATTGAGGAGCTACTCGACCGATCAGTAGCAGCTTCGGTCATGAATACCATCATAATGACCGGGGGAGCGGTGTGCTGACCCCATGCCCCTCCTATCCGCATCCTCCACTGAGGATGACATGGCGGTCGGATGGTCCCGGTAGGCCACTCGTGGCCTGAAGACGGAGTGCTTCTTTTTTTTACACTTTGGCCGCGCGGGATTAGCCGAGCGGTCTTAGGTGCTGCAGTCATGGGCTGTGCGGCTGATACCGGCGGAGGTTCGATCCTCCCTCGGGCATGGGCGTGTGTGTTTGTCCTTAGGATAACTTAGCTTAAGTAGTGTGTAAGCTTAGGGACTGATGACCTTAGCAGTTAAGTCCCATAAGATTTCACACACATTTGAACATTTTTTTACACTTTGCTCCCTTATCAAACTGAAAATTTCTTTTAAGTAAAATAGTTAACTGAGTCTGCCACTTGTTTGTTTTCCCACTACGCGTTTCGATCGTTCACAGCATCATGTTCAGGTGAGAATTGTGTTGTTACATTCCTGGTGTTAGCTCAAAGCATAGTCGCCTTTTCACAGCAGCAGATCAAGGGCAGAGCAGATTACGTTTCGTCTTCTGCTGGTGATAAAACCGTTTTTTTCAGGATAGGTGCTGTTAAAGTTAAAAAACACGAATCTGTGCCAGTAAAATGTACAAATTCACGTATTTTAACTCTAAGAGTGCCTTTTTGAATGAAGCAAATTTGTAACTGTAAAGTGAATATGTACAGGGAGTGTTCACATGAAAAGGTATGAAACGTCGTAACAACCGAACCGCTTGAAATATGCATATGCCGCTTTGGGATAACGCAGTGAGACATCTAGGGACATAAATGTGTTGTGTCATCTCTCCCAAAAAAAAGTTCAGAGCTGTGTCCTCAGCAGGGAAGGGTGACGCTCACCGTCTGTTTCGACGCCCGAGGTCCGACACTCATCGAATTCCTCGAGCACGGAAAACCCATTAACAGTGACGTGTACTGTAAGACACTCCGTAGCCTGCGCAAGTCCGTCAAGAGCAAACGGCTTGAGTTGCTCACGGAGGAAGTGATTCCGCTCAACGAGAATGCGCGTCCACGCGTCTCCAAGGTCACACACAGCTTCAACTTCAATGGGAGCAGCTTGCGTATCTGCCCTGCAGCCCGGAAATGTCGCCCTGCGACTTCCATGTGTTTGGTCTGTTAAAAAGCATCTCAAAGGGTAGCGCTTCAACTCTGACGACGAACTGAAAGACACAGTGGAGGACTGGCTCCTGTCACAGCCACATGAATTTTTGGAACATGAAATCCTTCGGCTTTTGAAACATAGAAATAATCGTGCTCAGGTCTCTGGTGATTACTTTTGAACAAAGACTTCAATTATATTCACATTGAAGTTTCGTACCTTTTCTTTTGAACGCCGCTCATAATTTAATCACCAGCAAAAGACGAAACATAACTTGTTTTGCACTTGGTCTGCTGCCGTGAAAGACGTATGTGCCCTGCATTAACACCGACAACGTAAAGTAATAATAATAAGAATAATCATCACCTGAACGTGATGATGTGAACCATGGAAACGCGTGGTGGTAAATTCAAAATGCGACTGACGCAGTAAACTGTTTTATTTGTATTTACGAAAAGTCGCATGGAAGTCGCATGCTGCAGTCCTTTCGGACGAAACATTCAGATAACAGTAGAGCGGAGTGGCCGCGTGGTTTAGGGCGACATGTCACGGATTGCGCGGCCTCTCCCGCTGGAGATTCGAGTCCTCCCTCCGTAATGGCTCTGAGCACTATGGTACTCAACTGCTGAGGTTATAAGTCCTTAACATTTATGTCTCAGTACAAGCTGCCCTCTAACATCCCTACAACCATTTCACACATATTCTGAACATTAAAATGATGACGATCAGCGATCTCTTCAATGGAGATGCACACCAAGTTTGATTTCTTACAGGAATCGGCGAAATTCTGCGACTAGTGAGGCTAATGAGCAGGGCCCCTACATCGGCAGTGTGTGGTATAAGTTGAGAATTTGGGTGTGACGGGAAGCGTACAAGGGTAGCCCGTGCGGCTATGGTGACCACTGTATCTGGGTGGCGCAGTGGTTAGCGCATATGCCCAATAAGCAGAAGACCCAGGTTCGAATCCCGGTCCAGCCCAAATTTTATACATTTCCCATTGATATAGATCAATGCCCACTGGCAGCTCGTCTCTTTAATTCCCTTGTGTCTTAATTCACTACACAGCTGCAGAGCAGCAGCACTCTTCAAATACGGAGAAAACAATTCTTGCAAGTTTTCGGGATCGGGTCCCGTCTGTCACGGAGATTTAATAGCCTAGGAAGATTTAGTCGATACTAGCTTACTGGTCAGACAAAAGCTCTGATTCGGGTGATTATCAGCAGTCAGAAAAGCGGGGGGAATCTTTGAGGACTCTCGCTGTCGAGTGCGGTCTGAAACGGCAGCCAAGTCCGGGAACGGTTAACAACGCGCGGCAGAAGGCGGTGCGCCGGTGCGGGCAACCGCGCATATAAACATTTGCGGCGCTCCACTATAATCCACTTACGCGCCGTTTCGAGAGCGCAAACAGGGCAATTTCATCAGCGTAATGTGTTGGCAAAGTAGTAAATTTCAAACACGCTAGGGCGGCCAAATAAGCGCCCTTGAAGGGCTCATTTGCCCTCCTCGGCAATTGAGGGCCGGGCGCAAGCGCACAACAGGAATGCGCGTCGCTTATTGGAGCGCGCCAGAGGGCCTCTTCCGCCTCTGCTCAAATTTTTATTTGAGAGCCGGCGTGCAGCATTTCTAAAGACGAGGGACCCAGTTGCGCTCGTTAACGGTTGCCCGCGGAGGCGAAACTCAGCCGGACGTTCTTTATTACTGCATTTCCACGAGGAATTATTCTTGCAGCGACTGGACGCTACTCAAAAAGAGGGAAAAATCCAACAGGTACCGGATGCTATCCAACAGGATATGAAATGCAGGATATGAGATGCAGTGATGTCGGCTGTCTAAAATAAATCCAAACAGACATGAAAGTTCAGATTACACAATCAGCTTTCTGCGCAACGTCCACGACCAGCTTAGCCCTTTCGTATATCCTAATGTGCGCCACATCATCTACTTGAACTATTTTGCAGTCTCTCTTCGAAATCTGTTCAGTTGTAATAGTTTTTTTTTTTTTGGGGGGGGGGGGGGGGGGAGTATTCGTAAGGCGTATCGGGAGGATCTCTCCGTTTAAGATATTACAAATTTGCTGACGAAATTCTGTCAGACTTCCAGCCGCAGCAAGTTGCTTAAAAGTCCACAAACTTTCGACCCAGTGCACCTCGGCCATTACCGGCTTTTGACTGTCGAGTGACTGCTGTTGCTGTACTTGTACAGCTGCGCTGCCTCCTGTGACGTCACTGGTGTTCATTCAAGCGCCATATATGGTAGTGTTTTCGTTGCGCTCTCAACCCTCACCAAGGTTTTATCAGTTTTGAGCCATTTAATTAGTCCTGGATGAATAACGATGTTTTTTCAGACCGATATTTTCCCACCTATCGAGGAACTCGCATGATGTTTAAATATATATCTCACAGATTCATGTAACCTCTCTAAGACGCTGACTAATTTTTAAATTTTTTTGTTTAGTTTCCATGAGTATGCAGGATTTATGCAATTTTGTTACTTCATTTGTGTCTTGCTTGTAATTCTGAGACGAAATGTGCATTTATGTGTTCTTGAATAATAAGGAATATTTTAGGAGACAGAAAAAATTGTATCTCTTTACTTCAATACCGTAACATCCTAACTAAATGTTTGTTGTTTATTATTTTTAGTAGCTCATCTTGTGGATCTACATCTACATCTACATGACTACTCTGCAATTCACATTTAAGTGCTTGGCAGAGGGTTCTTCGAACCACAATCATACTATGTCTCTACCATTCCACTCCCGAACAGCGCGCGGGAAAAACGGACACCTAAACCTTTCTGTTCGAGCTCCTGGATGATCAGACGGTGTAAGAAGAATTAGTCGGCTTAGTCGCTCTTAACAGTCGCCATTGAGGCCATCTCATTGAGGTAATTGCCATGTATATTTCCCAGAACCAGACAGTTACATCGCAAGAAAATCCCATGTATCAGAGTCCAGGGGGAATAGAGTTTGACGTGTTTATAATGTTGAAAATCCAAGGCCGTAATATTTTGAACTAAGCCAGTTTATTTTAAAGTATTTCGAGTGTTCACATTTTTAATGACGTTGAGAAAGAGAGAGGCAATAGTAGTATTATTATTATTGAAAGCTGAGTAGTTTTTTTTTGTCTCACCGACGTTACGGCCGTTTTTATGTGACCTGAATCCACGATTCGCTATTGGATCAGTCCGGCACTGGACGTTTTTGAAGCTAAAAGATTTTTCATAATTCCTTCTTTACTCAGATCACATATAAGCGACGTTACAGCACCCGGTATTCCGGCCTCAGCCTTCTGATTGTCAGGTCCCAGCCCTCTCTAGCTGCAGGCTTTATTGAGGGTGTTATCGCAGATTTTTATCTCGATCGCTTCTTTTATGACGCCGTCCCCGAAACCGTTAGTCAGCTTAATGACCGATGTCTCTTCAAAAGCTATTCGACGTCCGTTTTCTAAAGCATGCTCCGCTACCCTCCATTTCTCGGGATACCAATGACGGAAACATCTCCCGCGTTCTATATGGTACGGTGTGTCCGACACACAAATGTCCACAACCACGAGGTATTTATACACTCTTGGCGAGCTGAGGCTTACATCGTCTTTTAGAGGACTCACGAATTGTCAGATTTTTGCTGGAGACCTGAACACCAATCCGATTTTACTCTTCTTTAGGGCCCAGTTAATTCTTCCTGTTACTGAGCCACATAACACCAAAGAGTCATGCTTCATTGTGTCCTCCTCGGTGGCCTTCTGTTTACATTTCTTCGTAGAGATAGCTTTTGAAATTTGTTGGCTGTTGTTATTGTTTTCTTTGAATGCTTTCTGGAAGTGGCTCAGTTCCTTCAGCATCATTTTAGCGTCTGAAACAGCTTCTGCTCGATGCACGGGATACTGAGAAATCTGCGGCAGCAGAGACTGCTATGAAAAACTACATTCCTACATTCTAAAAAATAATACAGAAATTAAATAAACATTCCAAGCGTTATATTCAATCTCTGTCTGCTTTGTAACACCTGCTCGCAGCGAGATAAAGGTTTATTGTTAACATGCGAAACTCTCCTACTTCGTAAATTTTCTGGAGTAGGCGGTACCCCTTTCCATTGATAGAGCTGCCAACTTTCCTTCCCTAGCCCTTATATGTATAGTCTAGTTTAGTGCTGAATTTGTATCGTACGTTGTGGCTAAAGAAAATAGGTTATATTGTGCCTACTTGCGTCAAAACCCCGCAGTATTTTAGGTAAAACATTTTTCGGCCTGGACTGTTCTTGAATGTGTTCATACAGGAACGCAATTTCGGCCTGTTATGCCATTCTTAAATGGCAGCTCACTATGAGGTGCGTCACGCACAGTCGTCCCTTTAAGAATACACTGTGCTGTCAGCCACGTGCACATATTCCGCATGCGTAATAAGACAAGATTCTTCGTCACCTATAAAGGGTGTCAAACGTCCAGGGGTGATAGGTCACGTCATGGGGAACGACTTTTGTTCCCGGCGAGGCTAGGTGTGTTTTAAGATGGCGAGATTTCATTGAGCTGGCAGGGTTTACTAACCAGTTGTGCAGCATACCACCTACTCTAACAAACTGACACTCAGTTTGATAATTTTCCAACAATTTTCGCCTATCGAAGCTGTGGGCTCCAAACGATAGATATCGAAAAGCGATTCTAAATTGACCATGCGTCTGTGGTGACGGGCGTTATGATAAATTATTTGTGAGTTGCTAGACATCCCAGCTCACTACCGACATAAATAGTTTAGGTTTCCCTAAACGATTTATGTCGGTAGTGAGCTGGGATGTCTTGTGTCGTAGACGCTTCTTCGGTCGATTGCCTCGCGTGGAAGAATCTAATTCCATACTTATGTCGTGTACAAAATTGTTTGAAGTTTTGTCGAAAATGTGGATTAATACCGGATGACGATAGGAGATACTGAGTAGGCTTCGGCCTATTAAAGTTCATAATAAGAGTTCTGAGAGTGAAATACCATTACAATTTCGCTGTGGAAACTGTGGTAAACGAACCAAGAAGAATAGGGGACTGATGACCATTCAAATTATCGATCCAGACCAGCATAACTCTTGTTTCTTGCTGCATTAGGGACTACACCCTGCAAGCAACAGCATCGGGAACTGATTTACCTACCGATACCGTGTGTGACTATTCCGGGTCTTGCAGAGAAATAGCTACGAACGACAGCGTACCGATCGATGGACCAAATAAAGTTGTTGAAGTGGATGAATTGAAAAAAAAAGAGAAAAAAAAGAAAAAGGTTCAAATGGCTCTGAGCACTATAGGACTTCTGAGGTCATCAGTCCCCTAGACTTAGAAGTACTTAAACCTAACCAACCTAAGGACATCACCCACATCCATGCCCTAGCCAGGATTCGAACCTGCGACCGTAGCAGCAGCGCGGTTCCGGACTGAAGCGCCTACAACCGCTCGGCCACAACGGCCGGCAGGAAAAACCAGACAGGACGACCTTTAAGAATGAAATCGAACGTATTTGGGTATTCGGTGGTGTAGAACGAGGGTCCCGGAAGTGCTCTGTAGTAAGAGTGTCCTCCAGAGACAGGGTAACTTTAATCGGTTTGATAAAGCG